>NC_091978.1:257690984-258967517 GCF_044704955.1 Pristiophorus japonicus | reverse complement strand
CCCTTTCCCTCCTCCCTTCCCCCCCTTCTCCTCTCCTCTATCCCCCCCTCCACCCCCCCTCCCTTCCCCTTCTCCTCTCAGTTAGTTTGGAGTAAGTTTTCACTGACGAAACTTTGAAAACAGGCATAAGTGGCCGGACACGCCCACTTTTGAAAAAAAAAATTCTGTTCCAAAGTGAAACTGTTCTAACTGACTAGAACTGGAGCAAACTAAATGCTGAGAATTTGAATTTCTAAGATACTCCATTCTGCACCAGTTGCTCCAAAAAATCAGGAGCAACTGAGGCCGAAACTTGGGCCCTATGTTTCTATGAATGGTGGAGCAGGCTCGAGAGGCCAAATGGCCTACTCCTGCTCCTATTTCTTATGCTCTTTATAAATGTTCAAAATTTAACTGCCGGGATAAGAGTGGTGTAAAACCATGCACATGCAGCACTCTCTTGAGCAGGAGAACTGGAGATCCAGGCAGAAGTTTTAACCAGGCATTACTTGGCTGTAATCGATACTGCAGCTACCAGTCAGAGTACAAACGCAAGATATAGTGCGGGGCACATTCCACCAAACCTGGTAGTCACTATACTTTTCCCAATTGCTGAGCAAGTTCGATACAGATCAGCTAGCGAGAAACTGCATTGTCAGCCTGCATGGCTGAGCTTTGTTCCAGAGGCAATACCCATGTTGCTACTGGAACCACTGTCACTTCTGTAAGCACTGCCAAAAAACTAGCACTCTGGGGACAGCAATGCCACCTCAGTTACCTTACCGTGCCGCCAACAAAGTCAAGGCTGCTGCCAGTTGTGGCAATATGGGTTAAAGACAACATTAGTTTATGGTCTTGAGGTGGCCAATGTTGATAAACATGAATTCTGTGAGTAAGTTGATGCGTCAAACACTTGACTCCCTAACAAAATTATTCCAAGATATTTAGCAATAAAAATGCTATGCATCTACTGTGTGGCACACCCTCCAGGAATGCATGTTTTAGTCATTTAAAAATAGGGTGCATGAGGAGATAAGATGGAATCCTTTTCATTTGCTTTTTAAAGTTATGAGGTAGCTTGCTAGCATTATTCATTTCAAGACATATAATCAAAGAGTAAGTGGCCTGTAAATAGAGGATACACATCAGGAACTGGTAATTTGCAGTAACATTGGACATGAGCACCACGTTATAAATTATATATTTAAAAGACATGTTCATCAAGGCTTTTAATGTCTACTTCCCAATTGAATATCCCCATCCCTATGAAAAAGAGGACACATCAAACACATCAACACTTGCCAACAGAGAGTCAATGTGTTATTAATTTTCCCCATCAACTTTTTCTCTCATCTCCTGACTTGTGCTGGGACACAGTTCTTTGATCATCTGACACCCTCCAGTATCTCACCTATGTAGCTATTTTCCATGTAAGAGTCTAGATGGTGAGTATCAGGTGGTTATGCAGGGTGCCCTCGCTAACTCTGATTTTGTCCTCATCCACATCCTTACATTTTCCAGCAGGGGCACTGACATCTCCCTTGCCCAGGACACCGAGGCTAATTAAGATGTCTTAATTGAGCAACTAACCCAGCAGAGACTCCGGATACAACCTGGGAATCTTCCTGGGTTATTTGGTTCAGTACCACTCAAGACAACAATATTTTGGGGAAAGGGGAGGGTGCCCACTGATGCAAAGTACCCTACCCAACTATGTACCTTATCTCCAGCCTCACAATAACATTCCCCATACCAACTATCCAATATAATGCCAATTTTGTGCTATAGGCCAACATCCACTGGGCCGGGGGCGGGAAGAAGAGAGACCCAAGATGAAGTATAGTAACAAACAGAACAGTGACTCCATTGTTTTTGTATTTTGCTCCAGGGAAAAGATAATCACACTGCAGGCAAGAAGAAACAATGCAACAAAGTGCTTAGTTACAAATGTTTCAAGATGCCGAGCTTCGTAGAGATCCACAAACAACTATAGTTTTGTTTTGTTGTTGCTATTTTTAAATTGTAGGCCTAATCCTTAGCATAGCAATTCTACCAGAAACACAAGTCAAGGCACACTGCTGCTTTAATCTCTTCAGTCAGTATAGCAAGAGATGGTCAGAAGATTAAATGTGTTAGATGGAATGCTCAATATGGTATTATAGGGTTTGTGAGAAACCGGTTTGATGGACTGAATGGCCTTTCCTCATTCCGTGGTGTCTTAAAAGATCTTGAGAAGTAGAAGTCCCATAAAGAGGTAAACCATCTACTCACTGCTGTTTAATTGGAAGTGCACCACAATGGCCAAAAATCCATTAAAAAAAAAGTCTGAAGTAATCACGCCAATCACTTGTCATAGTGCATCATCATCAAAGGCGGTCCCTCGAACGAGGATGACTTGCTTTCACGAGGTCACAAATGTTTCAATTAAGGACCCGATGTTCCAGTCCTGAACTTCAATTGAGGGGGTGGAAGATGTCTGTGTGCGGGCTTTTTTAATGTGTGGTGACCGTTGCACACCAGCCACCACACGGGCTTGATCAAAGCAGTTATCCAGTGGCAAGGGTTAAACCAGAACGACTGGAGCTGCTCTGCTGCACATACCTAGTGCGCACACATATCGCAGTGTGGGCTGGCCCGTGTAGACCCTGGGCCCTTAGCTCTTCTGGGCCCCACCATGCCTCCGCCACGATCTCTTACCGTTCCTCCGCCACGATCTCCCGCCACACCAAACATTCGCCAAAAATCCGTCACGATCACCCACCAAATCTCAGCCATGATCCCTCATCACTCAGCGCAAGTCCACCACAACCTTCCTGTTCCTCTGCTGTACCAGGGCCCAGCCAATGTTCCTACCCACGATCCAAACACCGACCTGGGCTCCAATGATGTCATCCAGTCGCCCACCTCGAAGCCATCGCACATTTGTGTCAGCTCGCGCTGGAAGCTGCAGTGGCATGCTCCAGCTCGATTTATAGCCCCGACCTGCGGAGATGTTCTCTCGCAGGTCAGGGGTGGCCCACGATATCCCAGGGCCTGGCGCTCCAGCTCTATTTATAGCCCCGACCAGCGGCGATGTTCACTTGCAGGTCAGGGTAGCCCATGATGTGCATAGTCATAGTGCATCAAGGTCATGGCATGACATGGCACAAATATAGAATTTTAAAATACCACATAAAACAAATATAACTGATACCAAGGAGTATGTTCAAGGTTATAATCTGTTCTCAGGATCCAATCAACTTGTAAGAACAAAACCTATGGAACAATAAAGTGTTATTCGACTCCAATTGATTCCTCCCAATGGATCAGGTACAATTTGAACGGTTTCAATTTACTCCCCAGTCCTGATCCTCTGCTGAAAGTATTGAATCCTTGTTGCTTTCATGAGTGGCAACTTTCATACTTTGCCCAGCTGACCCCCTCCATGTCAAAGCCCAGAAAAGTCCTATTTAATGCAGGGCCATCATGTCCAAGGCCAAACATGTTTTCACCTGACAAATCCACATGTACTTCCACCAGGGGTTGGTAGATAACAATCAGGAGAGGAATTCCGGTCTCATTGGGTGTGGAGTGCCCTCTGGTACCTTGCTCAAGTGGTCTTTCTTCATTTGGAAATCCCAAGAATGTCAGCAGTCTGTATGACTGTGGAGGGCATCAGTTTAGTGTGAACATACCCTCATCCAACATCCATAAATGTGCCCTTCTGGGAAAGGTTATGAGATGGGAATTGAGAGTAGGGACCCTTAATGATTTTTTTTCCCCCTCAACCCTGGGGTGCTGGCATCAATTGTCTCACCACCATCACTATCTTGGCTGAGATCATCTAAATCAGCACAGGTTGGAGATTAAACCTGGGGTACCTTACTGGTTAGTAGACTTAGCAAATTGTCTTGAACTATCAGGACAGCCATTTAATCTCGGTCCTTGTGGAGACTCGGTTTATTTGAACACAGTAAAATTTAGGGATGTTGGTTGAGAATTGCCTTCAGTTGGACTTCTCATGTCTGACCGCCTTTAGAATTATACCTACTTATATTTAGAATTATACCTCAAAATATTTCTCCACTCTCCCTTTAACAAGGTATTATGGATTCTGCTCCCATCATTTTTTTCAGAAAAGGGGTGGGGTGGATGAGGCAGGTCAGCTATAGTGGAAAAACTCAGCCTGCAAGGTTCTTTTTAATTGTGTGCTACATTAGTAAGTCTACGTGACTCATAATAATTGTTGAAATAGCAAACTCACTAAACTATAATGAAAATTAACCAGCAGTTACTATATTAGCCAATTATCATTATCCTGGCAAAGTTTTGCTGACAAAATGAACTCAACTGCTACTTGCCACAGTTGCCATCCATCCATTAAATTCCTCCTTGAGACAGGAATTAAAATAAATGTACTTCTCAAACCCTACAATGCAATTATCATTTTCTGAAACAATACCGGGGAGCGGGCACAGGACGACGAGAATTGGCAGCATCTGCCGTAACACTTCTTAAGTGCGAGGATGCCTTATTAAATTTGAGTGCAAGTTTGAAAAGCAATTCGCTGATAATTTGTCAGCATTGCATGATGAACATGTTAAAACTACTTTGACCAGCTACTCTCCTCCAGTTTGCGATCAAACACCAACAGAATCATACAGCACAGAGGGAGGCCATTTAGCCCATCGTGCCCGTGCCCTTTCTTTCGAAGAGCTATTGAATTAGTCCCATTCCACAGCTCTTTGCCTATAGCCCTGCAAATTTTTCCTTTTCAAGTATATATACACAATTCCCTTTTGAAAGTTACTATTGAATCTGCTTCCACCACCTATTCAGGCAGTGCATTCCAGATCGTAATAACTCAGCGCATAAAAAAAATCTCCCCTCTAGTTCTTTTGCCAATTGTCTTAAATCTGTGTCCTCTGGTGACTGACCCGCCTGCCAGTGGAAACAGTTTCTCCTTATTTACTCTTCTCAAAATCCTTGCATTTAATTACTGTGCAATGTATATCTTCCTCTCTTCACTTATTCAAGGCAAAGTAAATGACTTTTTTCTTTAAATCATTCTTGGGCTATTGGCATCGCTAGCAAAGCCAGCATTTATTACCCCTCCCTAGTTTTCCTTGAGAAGATGGTGGTGAGCCATATTCTTGAACCGCTGCACTCAGTGTGGTGAAGGTATTCAGACAGTACTGTTAAATAGGGAGTTCTAGGATTTTGATCTAGTGACGATGAAGGAACAACGATACATGTCCAAGTCAAGATGTGTGTCAGAGATGGTGCTGTTCCCTTGTCCTTCTAGGTGGTAGAGGTTGTATGCTTGGGACTTGCTGTCGAAGAAGCCTTCGCAAGTTGCTGCAATGCACCTTGTAGTGTGGCGGTCACAGAGGGAGTAGATGTTTAAGGTGGTGGATGAGCAGCTGATCAAGCGGACTGCTTTGTCTTGGATAGTCTTGAGTTTCTTATCTTGTTGCCATTGCACTCAACCAGGCAAGTGGAGAGTATCCCATCACACTCCTGTCTTGTGCCTTGTAGATGGTGGAGAGGCTTTTTTTTTTAAAAAAAGGAGTCAGGTGGTGAACCATAACGCAGAATACCCAACCTCTGACCTGCTCTTGTACTCAGTATTTATATGGCTAGTCCAATTGAGTTTCTTCTCAATGATGACCGCCAGGAAGTTGATGGTAGAGAATTCGGCATTGGTAATGTCTTTGAATATAAAGAGGTAGTGATTAGACTCACTCTTGTTGGAAATGGTCAATGTCTGGCACTTGTGTAGCACGATTGTTACTTATCACTCATCAGCCCAAGCCTGGAAGTTGTCCCAGTCTTGCTGCATACAGCATGGACTTCGTCCCAGTCTTGCTGCATACAGCATGGACTTCCTTATCTAAGGTTTGCGAATGCAATTGAACACTTTGTAATCATCAGTGATCCTCCCCACTTCTGACCTTATGATGGAGGGATGGTCATTGATGAAGCAGCTGCAGATAGTTGGGCCTAAGACACCTCCCTGAGGAACTCCTGCTGCGATGTCCTGGGGCTGAGATAATTGGTGACCAATAATCACAACCATCTTCCTTTATGCTAGCTATGAGTCCAACCACTGGAGCGTTTTCCGCCTGATCCCATTGATTTCAGTTTTACTCTGACTCCATGGTGCCATACTCGGGTTGAATGCTGCCTTGATGTCAAAGGCAGTCAGTCTCACTTCACCTGATATTCAGCTCTTGTCCATGTTTGGACCAAGCCTATAGTGAGGTCTGGAGCCGTGTGGTCCTGGCAGAACCCAAACTGAGCATCAGTGAGTAGGTTATTGATGAGTAACAATACGAGGAATGACATTAGGTTGCTGATTGAGTATTGGCAATATATTTACAGTAGTTATGGTAACATCCACAACTTCATTGAATTTATACAATTTTGTAATAAAACTTTAACTTTTCAGGAACCATGATGCAAACTAGGGAAAGAATCTAAAAAGAAAGTGCGGGGGTGGGGGGGGGGGAGAAGAGGAAAGCAAAATAAAAATTCCAATAAGCCATTTTATCAATTTGCTCCTCTATTTATAAAATGTTACAACTCCTGAGGAA
Organism: Pristiophorus japonicus; assembly: GCF_044704955.1. NCBI lineage: Eukaryota > Metazoa > Chordata > Chondrichthyes > Pristiophoridae > Pristiophorus > Pristiophorus japonicus. Next base: position 258,960,963 of record NC_091978.1, on the reverse strand, counting down.
CTGCTGGCAAGAGGTTTTTAAACTGTTTCCTATTTGTGTAAATGTTGTGCTCATTATGGTGAGTGATATTCGTGCGAGGGAATATTCATTTCAAAGCATCCGGTTTCAGCATTAAGCACTCCCCAAGTAAGCATAGCAAGGCCAGAAGCAACACAGAGCTCCCTCTTTTCTACCCTAACAAAATGTTCCAGCCCCTAACCTCAGAATAGCATTCCCTGCCGAATCAATGTGACATTTCCATTTCCCACATTAACCATATAGTCCTGGGTTGGGGTGGAGAAAGCAGTCCACAGTTCCTGCTCCCCATTATTATCTGGTGCTCATGTGTGGATGTCAGATGAAGAGTGGATCAGACTCCATGGCTGTAAAGAACAAATAACACTTACTGTCTACATGAACTGCCTCTTCAGTGAAGCATAAGACAGAGTTCAAAGCCTGTGGCCCCATACCAAATCAAGGATTCAGAAGAACTGAGAAGATAATGGGCAGAAAAAGGAGAGAAAAAAAAAGGCTACCCCCCTTCAATTCATACTATTTCTGAAAAAAGCACATTGAAAAATAGCATTCAGTTCATAAGTAGTTTTTACATTAGGTACTGTACCACAGTAGGGAAAAAATAATTTTATCATGCAGTGGTTGGAGCCATTTTCAGATGATTTATCTTGCTTCCAGTTTTTTTTATATTCCAAGACTGATATTCTTTTAGCGTTGCCTATTGTTATTTAGTTGGCATTCATAAAATTAACCTTTTACAATTACTTTTGAGCTGTCTTTATCAATTCATCCAAGCACGGTGATTGACCAATAAATGAGAGGAATGTTGAAGCCAATCATTAGTATTTCAATCACGAGCACAATTCTAACTGTTGGGCATCTTCAGGATTATAATTCTGATGTGAACTTCAACTCAATAGCCTGATGGCTCCCTTCACAACTTTTGGTCTGCATATTTATCACAATGCAAATACAAGTTACTTTGCCACCTTTGTCAAAGCACAGGATTTCAAATTAGGGGTCCCAGGACACTTTCAGGTCTGCAAGTGGATTCTACAGGATCCATAACAATACAAGATTTCTGGATTCGATGACTTACTAAACATGCTTTCTGTTCCTGTATCATGTTGTCCAAGCAACACCGCCCCCTCCCCCATAAACTAAATTATCATAGGCAGTCCCTCGGAATCGAGGAAAACTTGCTTCCATTCTTAGCATGAGTTCTTAGGTGGCTGTACAGTCCAATACGAGAACCACAGTCTCTGTCACAGGTGGGACAGATAGTCGTTGAAATAAAGGGTGGACAGGGGGCCTGGTTTGCCACACGCTCCTTCCGCTGCCTGCGCTTGATTTCTGCATGCTCTCGGCAAAGATACTATAGGAGCTCAGCGCCCTCCCGAATGAACTTCCTCCACTTAGGGCGGTCTATGGCCAGGGACTCCCAGGTGTCAGTGGGGATGTCGCACTTTATCGGGGAGGCTTTGAGGGTGTCCTTGTAACGTTTCCTCTGCCCGCCTTTGGCTCGTTTGCTGTGGACGAGTTCAGAGTAGGGCGCTTGCTTTGGGAATCTCGTGTTTGGCATGCGAACCATGTGGCCTGCCCAGCGGAACTGATCAAGTGTGGTCAGTGCTTCAATGCTGGCGATATTGGCCTCGACAAGGACGCTAGTGTTTGTGCATCTGTCCTCCCAGGGGATTTGCAGGATCTTGCGGAGACATCGCTGGTGATATTTCTCCAGCGACTTGGTGTCTACTGTACATGGTCCACGTCTCTGAGTCATACAGGAGGGCGGATATTACTGCGGTCCTGTAAGACCATGAGCTTGGTGACAGTTTTGAGGGACTGGTCTTCAAACACTCTTTTCCTCAGGCGGCCGAAGGCTGCACTGGCGCACTGGAGGCGGTGTTGGATCTCGTCGTCACTACCTGCTCTTGTTGATAGGAGGCTCCCGAGATAGGGGAAGTGATTCACGTTGTCCAGGGCCACGCCGTGGATCTTGATGTTGGGGGGGGGGGGGGCAATACTGTGTGGCGAGGACAGGCTGCTGGAGGACCCTTGTCTTACTAATGTTTAGCCTAAGGCTCATGCTTTCATACGCCTCGATAAATACGTCGATATGTCCTTGAGTTCAGCCTCTGTATGTGCACAGACACAGGAGTCGTCCGCGTACTGTAGCTCAACGTCAGAGGTTAGAGTGGTTTTGGACCTGGCCTGGACACGGCGAAGGTTGAACAGCTTCCCACTGGTTCTGTAGTTTAGTTCCACTCCAGCGGGGAGCTTGTCGACTGTGAGGTGGAGCATGGCAGCGAAGAAGATTGAGAAGAGGGTTGGGGCGATGATGCAGCGCTGCTTGACCCTTGTCCGGACGTGAATTGGGTCTGTGATGGATCCGTTGGTAAGGATCACGGCTTGCATGTCGTCGTGGAGCAGGCGGAGGATGGTGACGTACTTTTGGGGGCATCTGAAACAGAGGAGGACGCTCCATAGATCCTTGCGGTTGACAGTGTCAAAGGCCTTTGTAAGGTCGAAGAAGGCCACGTATAAGGGCTGGCGCTGTTCCCTGCATTTTTCCTGCAGCTGTCGCTCTGTAAAAATCATGTCCGTTGTGTCCCTTGGGGACGAAATCCGCACTGCGACTCCGGGGGGAGCTCCTCGGCTACAGGGAGAAGACGGTTGAAGAGGACTCTAGCAACGACTTTCCCAGTGGTTGATAGCAGGGAGATTCCTCTGTAGTTGCCGCAGTCGGACTTGTCCCCTTTTTTAAAGATGGTCACGATCACTGCATCTCTGAGCTCTCCGGGCATGCTCTCCTCCCTCCATTGAGAGAGATGAGGTCATGTATTCGTGCCAGTTGGGGTGAGGGGTGGGGGGGGGGGGGTCACAGCCATTATACACACCACGTGCTGGAGGAGAGGAAACCAGGCCATCAGTGGGGAAGGAGAGGTCCAGATTGGGTGGGGGGGGGAAAAGGAAGTGGAGGCCCGATAGCCAGGTCCAGCCGCCCAGTCGGGAAGTCCAGGTCGCGTCGAGTCGTTCAGCCGCTGAAGGAGGTCCAGCTGGGAGGCCCAAGTCGCGTCGAGTCGCCGCAGGAAGTCTAGCTGGGAGGCCCAAGTCGCGCTGAGTCGCCGCAGGAGGTCCAGCCGGGAGTCGCCGATGTGCGGTGCGACGGGAGGCCTGAGGTAGGCCCGAACTTTTGGGATTCGTGGGGTTGGGGTTAGGGTGGGGATTTAAGTCTTTAAGACCCCCTATTGGGGTCTATTAGGGCTAGGGCTGGGGCTTGGGGAAGCTTAGACAGTGGGGGGGGGTCGAGGAGCGGCTACCCTGACGGCCGCCATCAAAACACACTTGACGCACACGATGTGGCCTTATCTCTGCTTAACAATAGTATTGGTAGGCCTCAATTAGCAGAATAACTTCAATCAAATCAGAATTTTTGTACCACTGGTCTAATGTATCACATACATGTGTGTATCAAAACGTCCTTCCTTTTTACATCGTCTTTATAGATCTTACAAAGGCTTTTGACCTGATCAGCAGAAAGTACCATTTCCAACTAATGGAGAGAGTGGATTGCTCCCAAGTTCTCCTCAGTCTGATTTGATCGTTCCACAATGGTGCGAAGCCTACAATCTAGTATGATGGTAATCAATCTGACAGTTTTGAAATCTGTAGTGGTATCAAACGGATGCGTTTTGGCCCAACACTCTCTGGTATATTCTTCTCTCACTGCTTGATCATGCTTTCTCATCTAGTGCCGATGGTGTATTACTTCATACAAGATTAGATAGAAAACTCTAACATTGCACCTCCAAGAACAAAAAATAAAATTAAACATCTGTTGATAAACTTCTTTTCGCTGACGATGCAATGTTTGTCACACAGTTGATGCCGAGATTTTAAAAACTTTGCAATAGCTTTTCACTAGCTTGCGATTTAGACTAACCATCATTCTAAAGAAAACAGTGATTATGTCACGGGGTGTATTGACTACACCAGAAGTTTCAATAGCTAACACCACACTAGAGGTTGTACATGAGTTCTCTTTCTATGTACCTTGGATTTGTATTACTGAAGAGAATTCAAGTTCATATCAATCTCCAATCCATGCATATATGCAGTAATAAAAATAATTTATGTACAATTTTGCAGCTTTTTTTTAAAAACTGCGATTTCATGCAGAAATTATTTTTATGGAATATGTGAAAAACTACAAAAATATTTAGAACAAACTACTTGAAGTATTATGGCACTGCTTATGGTTACCTTAGGATGTGGATCATGATGTTCACTGTATGTTATCTGTACTGATCTGATATCAATGCTTTGCTTTTCATCAATGCCTAAACAATTGTCTGCCTAGGACTGTATTTTTCCATCAGGCAGGCACACTTGGGGATGGTGTCAGACTTGAGGCTGAGGTAGGAGTGCTATGTGTCTACTAGACAGTTAAGATTTGAGGGTTTGAGAGATGTGTTCAGATCTGTCCTATGGTCACCCACCATCCTGTGTCTCTTACTCTCTACTTTTCTCTGCTACTCCTGACCTTTACTGGTTACTCTGCCTTTCTTTTTTGCTCCACTGTTTCCTCCCTCTCACCCATCTGCTCAGTTTGTCTATGCTCATGTTTCCCTGTTACTGTCTTCTTACACCTCTTTCTCCGTCAGAAATTTTGCTCAATACAATCTAGCAATTCTTTGAGAGCACAGGTGAGGACATAATTCACTCAAACAACAGAACAGTCTCCCAACACCCATGATCCAAGCTCACACATGAAGACTGTTATATATGTAAACTTGTATTTACTCTGTACAGCCACCAGAGGGCTCATCCCCTGGAGTCCCAAGGGATCCCACAATCCCTTGGGAGCATGGGTATTTAAGGAGGCTTCACAGGTTGGAGAGGCACTTTGGAGACCTGCAATAAAAGACTAAGGTCACACTTTACTTTGAGCTCACAGTGTTCAGTCTGACTCTTTCTCCATACATAACAAAGACCACTTGGGGAAGGTATGTATGGGTCCATAACTCTTGAAAGAATTAACCTCTTTTAGAAAAGGGAAGTAAACAACAGAAAAATAATTAAAGTATTTACTGTAGTGTTTGCGGTGGCAGCTAATTTAGTTTTGGATTCATTTGTAATTGGTAACCAGTATCATGATGGACACCACCAGCCACAATACTGCATGCAATTGAGGTGCAATGATATCCACACTGAAGGATTAAAAAGAGTGTGTGATACAATCACTGCAACTTTACTACATGATAATCAGTTGACAAGTCAGTATATATAATTTAAAATGACCCTGAAATCAAACCATGATATAAACATTCAACACATTCATCTGAAATCCATCTTTCTGCTACTTGGGGGAGGCATGAACCCATTTATAAAATGCCTCTGATAAAACAGCAGAGGGGGGAATTGCACATGAATACCCCAAGCATGTATACACTAGTATCTCATGTTGTTATTTCAGGGCCAAAATAATTAATAATTTATATTCATTTAACACTTCTGGTACCATACCAATGCCAGTATTTTGAAACAGGCGAGAACTGAGTAGTCTGCAACAGTCTATAATCCTGATCATCGCTAATTTTAAGACACTTCTAGTCGACACTTGGGACTACTAAGTCAACCTATCATGATTTGTCACTCCAGCTGACCTGGAGGGAGACAGGCAACATCAGATGGGTAAGTTTGGTCAATTCATTTTATTTTTAATATAGTGCCTTCCAGAGAGATGGCAGTATACATTACCAATATGGCCAATTAAAAAAAAAGACTTGAATTTATATACAGTTCCCATCACTTACATTTATCCTGGAAAAACATGTATATCGGCAATCATCAGGTGTGCCGCTTAAACCATATTAAGTGCTGACTATTTCGGAAGGTCAAGCAGCTGTTTGCATACCTGTCATTAAGTCCTTTCAGGCAGCCCCATCACCTTCAGTTACCCCCATGGCCTCTGGAACACCCGTGATTGCTGCTTACAAACATTTACCTGCTATGGCGGTGAAACTGACCAGGATTGCTGCATATTTCAGAACTTCTTCAGCACGACGCTTCCAATGCCCCCACTTGCAGTAGTATACGCTCACCAAAAAATTAATATTGCAATGTTCATTAGCTACTTTAAAACCTTTACCAGAAAACAAACCCGTGATTCTGCTTACATGTAATGGAGGTCCTGAGCATGGTTGTGATGTTGAGCTGTTCCTTTAAGAGCACTGCTCAAGTAAGAAACCCAAGTGGTCAGAGGGCAATTATAACTAACATTTAGCTCCAGTCAATATCTGGTTTTCTTTTTCAAACCTGGGATGTATTGGACACATGCTAGAATTTAAAACGGAATACCCAATATAGTAAAAATCTTGCACATAGTGCACACATCCTTCCAACTTAGACCCCATCACCTACAACACTTTCCATAACTTTATTGGTAACACCACATTGTTAATGAACAGTAAAGCACCAAAAATGAGCGCAAAGTCAGCAGAGTAGCCTTTCTGCCCACCCATTCATGGTAGTGAGGACCAAGCCTCATTAACATCACCTTCTTAGGCAGTCTCTCGGAGTCGAGGATGACTTGCTTCCACACTAATACGAGTTCTCAGGTGACTGATGAGTCCGATATGGGACCTATAGACTCTGTCACAGGTGAGGCAGACAATGGTTGAAGGGACATTGGTTGAAGGGATGGGTGGGTGGGGTGCTTGGGTTATCGTGCGCTCCTTCCACTGTTTGCACCTGGCCTCCGCTTACTGCCAGCGAAGAGACTCAAGGTGTTCAGTGCCTTCCCGGATGCTTCCCCTCCACTTTGAGCAGTCTTGGGCCAGGTGTCGATGGGGATGTTGCACTTGTTCAAGGAGGCTTTGAGTGTGTCCTTGAAGGGTTTCCTCTGCCCATACCGAACTGCAGGCACCCTGCTGCAACTCACCGGTTCTAGGAGGGTGGGAAATTGGCCAGTTCCCATACTGAGCCGGCTGACAGATCAGGCGGGAAAACAGTGCCTTGAACGGTCTCCTCCTGGGCCCACAAACAAAAGAGCTTCCTGGGTCGTTTTTCTGAGCCAAATCCAACAGTCTGTTTAAGGACCACTGGTTAGGATGCTCAACAACAGATACGACTGGCCGGATTGTGTATGGCACCCATTCCACCTATTTGTACCTGAAAATTGTAACCAGCGTAGAACCCCGAATTACATATTTAAGTAGCCGCATATTGCTCACCCCTTTACAAACCTGTCTGAAAATTGCACCAATCCGACACTGGGCATCAATGGGACATGCGAGGTTCTCCTCCCCAATTTACAATGGCTGAGCAGCTGATTTTCAGCCAGGACGGCAGTGCTAAATTAACCCACCCCCACCATCCCAGTGTATCCTCTGGCGCTGGGCAATGCCTTGGGAGAGCTGCTAGTGTATCTGCAAGGCCAGTCTAATTGTTACCAGTAAAATAGCCCAATGTTACTCAGAATTTAACTGCTGTTTGGTCCAAGAACTTTTCAGGTTGCACTTCAGAAGCACTCAAAATGTAAGATTGTTTTGCATCTACCACAAAGTGTGCTGTTTGGATAGTGACATTTACGGATAGTTTTATGAGTTCACATTCCCATAGTCAACTCCCCTATATTATGATCACTTGTAAAGTTATCCCTCATGGTTCTATTTTTCTACCATAAAGGAAAACAACTAAAACTATGATTAGAATTTTCCAGATGACATTGTAGTTTTACTACTTACATTTATACAAATACATACATTTATATAATGCTAGTCTGTCAGAAATTAGTTTAAATAGATGCTTCTCAGTCCATTCAGTACTGAAACAGTTAAGCTGGAGGCAAATAAAACAGTGGGGAGACCATCTGCAGAAACTTTTATGAACACATCTAAATGACATTCAACTGTCGGAATCAGACGAGCCTCCTGTGATGTAACCTCATGCAGATGAGCTTGGAGCAGTCAGAACAGGCCTCCTGCTTTTTGATTGGCCAGTTTTCTGTCAGAAGACATCATAAGATGATCAGTATTGGTCAGTCGATCTGAGTTAAACAGGGTAACACTAAGTGCTCATCGCACATGGCTGTGAACGAGAGCTATAAAATGAAAGGATTGCAAAACAAAATAACCAAGAACTTTGCTTTCATGTAGAATCTCTCCCCTCTAATAAGTGGCTGCATTTATTTTTGTTTCAGTCAATCCTTTATATATTAGTCATCGTTCACTGTGAAAAGCCTTGCTAAAAATGCCCACATGAATGCTTTCATTAAAATATTAATTTAATATAAATAATGTCAGTCTCTCAGGCTATGTCACCAACTACTAGTTAACTCTCGAAACAATTACTGTTCCAACTTTTAGATTATGTCTCCCCCACCCCCCTCATTAATTTCATAAGAGGATGTTTTAGACTTTCATATACATTTTTCAAAATTGAATGACTTATGCCACAGCTGTTCTTTTAAAACGACTGCTGCAGCTATCCCTCTCGTCACACACCAGCATCAATTAGTTCAAATATACGAATAGTTTAAATGTTGTATACCTTCACATATATTCTAAACTACGGGTAACCACAAAAGATGAAGTATTCTTTACACCCTATCAGGTGTTTCTCCTGTACATGAAACAGAAAACTACAGTAATAATAAAGTCCACTTCAATTACAACTTACATTTAAGAGAGAGCACCTTTAACATAGTAAAGCGTCCCAAGGTGCTTCACAGGTGTGTAACTAGACGAAAATTGACACCAAGCCAAAGGAGACGACATTGAAACAGGTTAACTCAAAGCTTGGTCAAAGAGGTAGATTTTAAGGAGCATCTTAAAAGGAGGAAAGAGCCAGAGAGGTTTAGGAAGGGAATTCCAGTGCTTGGTGCCTGGATAGTTGAAGGCACAGCCACCAATGGTGGGGTGAAGGAAATCAGGGATGCTGAAAGGCCCAGAGCTGGAGGAACACAAGAGGCCTTGAAGGGTTGCAAGACTAAAAGGAAGTTAGAGATAGGGAGGACTGTGGCCATGGAGGGATGTGAACACAAGGATAAAAATTTTAAATTCAAAGATTTGGTGGATAGAGAGTTAATGTAGATCAGCGAGCAGAACGACATGCTTAGTTCCAAGGTTGCTAATTTCACAAGAACACTCTCGGTTACAGATTTTTTTTTAAATCTTAAAACTGCAGGATTTTATTTCTGCTGAAAGACAGAAAGCCTACTTCCACAAACAGAGCCCTGGCAATGTTCTTCACCAAGGATGAATGACTCAAAATTCAAAAACACCCCTCCACCTTAAGTGAGAAACTAAGGTGTTTCTCATGAACAGAAGATCTCCTGGAATTCACTGCAGCTATAGTTTCAGGCACAGCACATGAACAACAGGTTTGTAATCAGTGAATGTGACGAGTGCAGGAACGAATATAGTGTATGGTAGGGGAGTGCTGGAATACAACAGAAACCACTCACACAATCTAAAACCAATACATGATGAAATTATCCATCTTTATCATTCATGAGAACATTATAATCATATGCAACGATCATGGCTTACACACAAGAGTAACAGCTTAGCAACAGTTATAATCATTGCAGTAACCAAGTTATTACAGGTTCGCATCAGGCTATAAAGCAAACTGAGTAGGAAGAGATCCTAAGGTCACTGTCTGGGTCTGCATCCTGGTCATGAGATTGCAAAAATGTTGGGTAACATCTTCATTTATTTTACCAGCCTGTGTTTGGTTTGGGACAGAACCATTATTTTTTTAACGCTCTGTAAGAACTTGTACCACAGCAGAAATAATGTCTACTCTCATAAACAAGAGGAAGATTTTTAAAAAACAGCTGATCTTAGTCACGTCAGATGACAGCATCTTCCAAACCTCCCCTAATACATGCCAAGTTCTATCCTACATCACTTCATATGAAAATCATTCCAACCCTCCCCTACATTGTTAGCAACACCTTCTTATATATACTAGGGTCAAGTATTTTCCCAAACATAGTGGTTGGAGGTTGTTACACAACGAAACATGTTTTTATTCTGTTTGCAAACCAAAATTCAGACAAAATTGGCTTCTTGCTTCAAACTCCAATTTTACTTGTTTACGCTAGCGATAGATGACACTGCATGATGCAAAAGATAAACATGCACAGGTTGATGAATGACCACATATGAAAATTCTTAATACTTAAGTATTTTGTGAAAAAGTGCTTAGCAACCCATTTTGTTCAGAGAGGGTGCAAGAGCCATTTTACATAATTTTCAAATCATAACATCGCACAATGATGCTTCAATGCATTTTATGCCTGAGTGTTTAGTTTATAAATAGAAAAACTTTTCCCAAACATTTCCACCCCACCCCCACCTAGCGAATTGAGGAGAGTGCCCCTTTTAAAGTCTGTGTGGACTAACCATACATCCAGAATTAAAATGAGATGTGGAAGGGCTCTGCTTCTGAAGGCATACACTCCACTTTTATTATACTGTATGTGCATAGGTTTATATGAAGGGAAACACATGTATGCTCTCATAAGTTTTAGCAACAGGCATAGAATGTCACAATGCTCTGGAAACAATTTTGCTTAAAGGAAAGTAGATTTTGCCACTCGGGTCAGATTTGTACCTAGACATAATCCATTATACTAGACTATTGCCCAACACCAGCTTGAGTTGAAATAGACCGTAATGCAACTATGAATATAAAATTCATAGACAAAGGTTATGTACAACTCTTCCAACACTTTGGCAACTCGTCAAGCAGTGTTACGTCATAGTAATTTTTGCTACCTTAGCCAGGGCAACCTTTCTGTGGGACTGGGAATGTAGTTCATATAAACTGCAATCATAAAATAGATTATCACGGATAAAAGCATAAATGGGCTGTTCACATTGGGCACAGAAGTGAAGAACATAGATACAAGCCCAACACCAGTGGGTTTGATATTTCAATGAGTATGTTTGCATCCCTCCACAGACAAACGCACTTTGGATACAAATACTGGTCTGACAATTAGTAAGACATGGAAAGTCAATATTTCTATTAGGGACGCTTACCTATTATAAACGTTTAAGTGTCGATCACTTCATTGCTTTATAAAGTCGTGCCTTTGATTCATTTTTGCACCGTTCTTGCATAAAATGGATCTGACGTGACTGCCTGCTTCAGCAGGTAGGGGGCGGTTCGCGCCTGGCTGTCTGCACGTGTTTCAATGTCTGCTCAAGGATTTTGTTGAAATTTGCAGTGAAATAAGATGGGTCCCATCAGATTTGGACTAATCAAAACATAGTCGAAAGAAGGCTGGTTTTAAGATTTACATCCCCAAGACCTGATCTTTATTATCCACCACAATGTAGCCGATATGATGCTCTGTCGGTGGATACAACTGCCTCTGGCTCTGCATGAAAGGATGGGAAGAGGTTCAGAAAGCCGGAAAATAATTGGTGAAAGGCAGACGATGAAGTAGCCAACCCAAGTGCTTGGTCCCCTCCGGCAATAGGTAGACCCCTCGCAATACAAGGGAAAGGGGGAGACAGAGGGAGGATTACAGTAGCAGTATCTGAACCCTTTTTAAAACGTGAAAGATACATTAAAAACAAATCTGGCGTATGATCGCGAAATACCACAGTGGGGCGGAGGAAAAATGCAAAGACATCTTTTCTGCAGCAAGTCTTGTAGATAAAACATCGCTCACCAGTTTTCCTGCATCCATTGAATGGCTTCTCTCTCGTTGAACTGTCTCTCGAATTCATATTCCTGTAGCGCCAGCACTGACATGCTGCCAGGTTGAATACTGTTTCTAACAAGTGCTGCTTGTGAGGAAGTTGTCCTCCGCCTCCCGCTCCCGCCCTGTGCACGCGCCGCTCTGATTGACGGATGGATTGTGCAGCGCGCGCGCGCGCTCGCTCGCTGCTTCTTCACTTCCTCCTCGCGCGGTCCTAGCGCCTGCTGCCTCAGTCGGCCTCCGCGCAGACCTGGCGCCACAGTCAGTACAGCCCGGCCTCCGCGCGGTCCTAGCGCCTGCTGCCTCAGTCGGCCTCCGCGCAGACCTGGCGCCACAGTCAGTACAGCCCGGCCTCCGCGCGATCCTAGCGCCTGCAGTTTCAGGTTGCCTCCGCGCAGTCCTGGCGCCACAGTCAGTACAGCCCGGCCTCCGCGCGGTCCTAGCGCCTGCCAAGTTTGTCGACCTCTGTGCAATCCTGGCGCCACAACTCCTTCAGCCACACCTCTTCATTTCTCCCTACAAACAGCTGGATTTCGTTTCTTTTTCAAAAGTTCGTTTTCATTTTCAAAATTTTTTTTTAAGTAAAAGTAATATTATCAAACTTTTGAATGTGTTATTAGTGTTCGGATTAGATTTAAGATAGTTGAGTGAGTATTTATAAAATTGATATTAAGGTGCTGATGAAATGCATTATGCTGCATAGAACAATTTTATTTCTGATTAAAATTTATTTTGCGCCTGACACCAAGCAATACCAATCAGAATGCTTAGATATCTCTGAATCAAAGAAAGATTTGCATTTATATAGCACTTTTCACAACCTCAGGACATCCCAAGGTGCTTTACGGCCATTGAAGTACTTTTGAAGTGTAGTCACTTCTGATATAAGAACATAAGAAATAGGAGCAGGAGTAGGCCATTCGGCCCCGCAAGTCTGCTCCGCCATTCAGTAAGATCGTGGCTGATCTTCTACCTCAACTACACTTTCCTGCACTATCACCATATCCTTTGATTTCCTTAATATCCAAAACTCTATCGATCTCTCTCTTGAATATACTCAATGACTGAGCCTCCACAGCCCTCTGGGGTAGAGAATTCCAAAGATTCACCACCCTCTGAGTGAAGAAATTTCTCCTCATCTCAGTCCTAAATGTCCAACCCCTTATTCTGAGACTGTGACTCCTGGTTCTAGACACCCCGGTCAGGGGAAACATCTTCCCTGCATCTACCCTGTTAAGCCCTCTAAGAATTTTGTATGTTTCAATGAGATCAACTCTCATTTTTCTAAACTCTAGAGAATATCATCATCATCATAGGCGGTCCCTCGAACGAGGATGACTTGCTTCCACACCAAAAGGGATGAGTTTGCAGATGTTTCAATGAAGGACCCGATATTCCAGTCCTGAATCCCAGGGACGGAAGATGCCTGTGCGTGGCTTTTCTTAACGTGTGGTGACAGTTGCACATCAGCCACCACACAGGCTTGACAGAGCTAGGCCTTTATCCAGTGGCAAGGGTTAACCAGGACGACTGGAGACCTGCTCTGCTAGAGAATTCTCTTCTAGAGAATATAGGCCTCGTCTGTCAGCTGTGGCTTAGTAGCTAGCACCCTCGCCTATGAGTCAGAAGATTGTGGGTTCAAGTCCCACTCCAGGATTTGAGCACAAAAATCTAGGCTGACACTCCAGTGCAGTGCTGAGGAAGTGCTGCATTGTCAGAGGTGCCATCTTTCAAATGTGATGTTAAACCGAGGCCCTGTCTGCTCTTTCAAGTGGACGTAAAAGATCCCGCGGCACTATTTCGAAGAAGAGCTGAGGAGTTATCAGCAGTGTCCTGACCAATATTTATTCCTCAATAAACATAACAAAAACAGATTATCTGGTCACTATCAGATTGCTGTTTGTTGGAGCCTGCTGTGCACAAATTGGCTGCTGCATTTCCCACATTGCAATAGTGACTACACTACAAAAAATATTTCATTGGCTGTAAAGCACTTTGAGACGTCCGGTGGTCATGAAAAGCACTATATAAATGCAAGTCTTTCTTTCCTTCTAGTCTACTCAACCTCTCTTCAAAGGACAATCCTCCCATTCCAGGAATCAGTCTTGAGAACCTTTGTTGCACTCCCTCGATGGCAAGTACATCCTTCCTAAGGAAAGTAGACCAAAACTGTACACAATACTCCTGGTGTGGTCTCACCAGGGCCCTATATAATTGCAGTAAGACGTCTTTACTCTTATACTCAAATCCCCATGTAATATAGACCAACATGATATTTGCTTTGTTAATTACTTGCTGTACTTGCATATTAACATTCAGTGATTCGTGAACAAGGACACCCAGGTTCCTCTGAACACCAACATTTCCCAATCTCACACCATTTAGAAAATACTCTGCTTTTCTATTTTCCTACCAAAGTGCATAACTTCACATTTCTCCACATTATACTCCATTTGCCATGTTCTTGCCCACTCACTTAGTCTGTCTAGATCCCCTTGAAGCCTCTTTGCATCCTCCTCACAACTTACATTCCCACCTAGCTTTGTCATAACATAAGAAACAGGTCAAATGTTTGCACAGCAAGATCCCACGATCAGCAATGTGATAATGACCAGATAACTTACTTTTAGATTTTGGTTGAAGGATAAATATTGACCAGATAGAACTCCCCTGCTGTTCCTAGAAATAGTGGTCTGTAAAATGCGGTCGGAGGCTTGCATCCAAACAGCAAGAAAACTATATACTTACCTTATGGCTCCAGAGCTTCGGATTCTTGTGGCATACGCCTGCGTGTGGACTCCTGGGGTGCATGCGGTTCACAAACATCACTGGGATCACGTGGACCAAGCCAACCAATGACAAAGAGGGATTCCTATGATGCTTATGGTGATTCTATTTACATACGGAATCCCCATAAACATAATAGAAATCACCTAAAAACCACAATTTCACAACACTTTAATAAAATTAAATAATCACAGGTTCAAGATTAATTAAATAACCTTTAGTTAAACATTCAAAATAAAATTGTAATTAAAAAAATGTAAACATTTTTAAACGAGACAAAACTAGCCTAAATTAATTTTAAATGAAAGTGAATGTTAAATCATTTCCAAAAAAGTATTGTAACATTTATATTAACCTTACACTGGTAAAAGAAGGCATTATGCCTGCTTTTACCAGGTGTAAAAGTTTGGTGGGTATTCAAAGTGAATTTTCAACGGATTCAGACGTTTTGTCAAGGCGAACCTTGACAGATCTCAAGTTCCAGGTTTTCATGCATTCACATTGCATACGGAAACCCGGAACTTGCGGGGCATTTACGACAGCGTATGTATGCCGTTATAGGCCCTGTAAAATCTGGGCCAAGATCCTGCCGATCTTTTACGCCCATCTGAGAGGTCTCAATTTAATGTCTCATCTGAAAGACAATAGGGCTGCCTACTCTGGTTGGCCGTTTCCCTGTAGGTTTTGTTACATGAGCACCCTGCCCCCACACTCCTGCCATTGGTCGCCTGACATGTCCATCCTCACGGTGCACAACCTTACCCAGGCAATTGGAAAGTGAGCAGATTCACCATTACCCGATTGGCTGATTCTTGACTGTCAATTAAACAGCCTTTTATCCCAATCTCTGATATTTTTATAACTAATAAACAAAATTGTTCAAAGAAAATGAAAAAAACGCACAATTTTCTTTCTCCCAGGTTTTAGCTCGCAGCAGTGTTCAGGAGATCAATCTTAACTTTGTGGATTGCACATACAAAAAATTAATGCAACCAGATAAAAGCAGAGAGTAATTGTTCTGCACTGTACTGTCACTGCAGGGAGATGATTGTCTGGGACATTGGCTGAAAGGTATGATTCTGTGAGTATGTCAGGCTGTTGCTTGATGAGTTTGTGGGACAGCTCTCCCAGTTTTCAGGCAAGTCCCCAGAGGTTAGTAAGTAGAAATTTACAGGGTCAACTGGGCCGGGTGTGCTGTTGTTGTGTCTGAAGCCGGTGCCGAGGTCGATGCCGGTATCCATCCGATTTTATTCTTATTATTGTTTCTTGTAACGGTTTGTTACAACTGAGTGGCTTGCTAGGCCATTTCAGAGGGCAGTTGACTCAACCACATTGCAGTGGGTCTGGAGTCACATATAAGGACAGCAGCTTTCCTTCTCTCAAGGACGATAGTGAACCAGATGGGTTTTTATGACAATCAGTTTCATAATCACCATTACTGACCAGATTTATTTAACTAACTAAATATAATTTCCACAGTTATCGTGTTGGGATTTGGACTCAAGTCTCTGGATTATTAGTCCAGGCCTCTGGATTGTTAGTCCCGTAACTTAACCACTATGCTACGAAGACGCATCGCAAGCTAGCACTAAACGTTTACATGGGTTATACAGAACAAGTAGTTTGTTGGAACATAACAGATTTCTGGCTTTCTCAAAAGCAGTCTCTTGTGATTTCCCCCATACCCAGACATCTCCCTTGCGTAGCAACATGTGTAGAGGTTCTAGCAAGGTGGTTAACCCAGGTAGGAAATGACCAATATAATTGAGGAGTCCCAGGACGACTGCAGCTTCAACACGTTCTGTGGTATCGGCGCGATCTTGATGGCCTCCGTCTTGGCGTCGGTGGGTCTGATGCCATCTGCTGCGATTCTTCTCCTTAAGAAGTCGACCTCTGGCGCCAGGAAAACACACTTCGAGCATTTCAACCTGAGTCCGACACGATCTAGCTGACTTAAAACCTCTTCCAAATTCTGCAAGTGTTCGATGGTGTCCCAACCTGTGATCAATATGTCGTCCTGGAAAACCACGGTGCGCGGAACCGATTTTAGCAGACTTTCCATGTTCCTTTGAAAAATAGCCGCGGCCGATCGAATCCCAAACGGGCATCTATTGTAGATGAACAGACCTTTGTGAGTGTTGATGCAGGTGAGGCCTTTTGAAGATTCCGCCAGCTCCTGCATCTTGTAGGCTGAGGTCAGGTCTAACTTGGTGGACGTCTTCCCTCCTGCCAGCGTCGCAAATAGGCCGTCTGCCTTGGGTAACAGATTCTGGTCCTGCAGCAAAAAACGGTTAATCGTTACTTTATAGTCCCCACAAATTCTGACTGTGCCATCACCCTTGAGAACCGGAACAATCGGACTGGCCTGCTCGTTGAACTCAACCGGCGTGATGATGCCCTCTCATTGCAGCCTGTCTAACTCGATCTCCACTTTCTCTCGCACATGTATGGCATCGCACGTGCCTTGTGGTGGATGGGTCGTGTACCGGTAACCATGTGGATCTGCACCTTCGACCCAGAGAAATTTCCAATGCCTGGCTCAAACAATGACAAGAACTTGCTCATAACCTGGGCACATGAGGCATCGTCAACGGACAAAAGCGCTCGGATGTCGTCCCAGTTCCAGCGGATTTTTCCCAGCCAGCTTCTGCTGAACAGTGTGGGCCATCTCCTGGTACAAACCATAATGGTAGTTCGTGCACCGCTCCATCATAGAAGACTTTTACTGCTGCTCTGCCAATTACAGTCATCAGCTCTTTAGTGTAAGTTCTCAGCTTGGTATGAATAGGGCTCAGCTTGGGCCTTTGTGCCTTGTTGCACCACAGCCTCTCGAAGGCCTTTTTGCTCAAGATAGACTGACTCGCACCTGTGTCCAATTCCATGGATACTGGAATTCCGTTCAGCTCAACTTTTAACATGATCGGTAGACATTTCGTGGTGAAGGTGTGTACCCCGTACACTTCGGCCTCCCCGGTTCGAGTCTCTAGTTCAGTTTGATCCGCCATGGCTCAGTCTTCCTCTGCAATGTGGTGGTTTGCAGGGTTTGCAGCTCGTCTGCACATTTGCTGGAGGTGTCCCATTGTTCCACAGCCTTTGCACGCAGTGTTTGAAGTGACATTGATGGGCTCGATGATCACCTCTTACATAGAAACATAGAAACATAGAAAATAGGAGCAGTAGTAGGCCAATCAGCCCTTCGAGTGTGCACCGCCATTCAATACGATCATGGCTGATCCTCTATCTCAACACCATATTTCCGCTTTTCCCCCATACCCCTTGATGTCATTTTTGTCTAGAAATCTATCTGTCTCCCTCTTAAATATATTCAGTGACTTGGCCTCCACAGCCTTTTGTGGTAGAGAATTCTACAAGTTCACCACCCTCTAAGTGAAAAAATTTCTCCTCATCTTTGTCCTAAATTTCCTACCCCGTATCCTGAGACTGTGACCCCTTGTTCTAGACTTCCCAGCCAGGGGAAACATCCTCCCCGCATCCAGTCTATCCAACCCCGTCAGAATTTTATTTGTTTCAATGAGATCCCCTCTCATTCTTCTAAACTCTAGTGAATACAGGCCTAGTCGACCCAATGTCTCCTCATACGACAGTCCTACCATCCCAGAAATCAGTCTGGTGAACCTTCGCTGCACTCCCTCTATGGCAAGTATATACTTTTTTAGGTAAGGAGACCAAAACTGCACACAATACTCCAGGTGCGGTCTCACCAAGGCCCTGTATAACTGTAGTAAGACATCCTTGCTCCAGTACTCAAATCCTCTTGCAATGAAGGCCAACATACCATTTGCCTTCCTAACTGCTTGCTGCACCTGCATGTTTGCTTTCAATGACTGGTGTACAAGGATACCCAGATCCCTCTGTACATCGACACTTCCTAAGCCATCATCATTAAATAATACTTTGGGCTAGACTTTCCATTATTGTGCAGATCGTCCAAAAATGGGCGTTATTTCCAGCGTTGGTGTTTATTATGGGTTTTGAGATCGCCGGATTATCGCCCATTTTCAAAACCCCACTTTCCACTTTATAAAATGGGTGTTACCGAGAGCGATGTTAAATTGGCATTAGCGGTAAATTTTTTGACCTTCTGCCACAAAATATCGCCATCCATAGCAACGCCATGGCAACGGCTGTTTCCCGCATTTTGAGGAGGTTTAGGGTCATCAATACGTGCGCAGAAGAGGAGAGAGACAGAGGGAGCAGAGAGGAACTGAAAGCGTGTGTGGATGTGTTGTCTGGTTGGTTGGCTGTTGTAGGAGATAGGAAAGAGATTTAGCAGCAGTAAAAATAATTCAGAGCACAATAACGTTGTTTGCACGGAAATTTTGGCAAAAAAAATATAATTAAAATGAAAGGCATGGAGGAGGAGACCCAGCACGCTGTGGAGACTGAGGATGCTGGCGAGAACAGTGAGGTGGGAGAGAACCTAGGTGGGAGGACGAAATCGAGCTCGGAGATTCTCCGATGAGTCAAATGCTTCCCTCCTGCAGGAGGTGGAGTCACATTGAGATCAATTGACCCAGGGTGGGCGTGGAAAGCCCACCCCAAAGATTTACCAGAAGATATGGGCCGACATAGCCGACCGAGGTGGTTTCGTCAGCGACGAATGAGGTACGTGAGGGCAACCAGTGCCACAAGTTCCGCCAGAGTAAGTATTACATTTATTTACATTTACTTACAAAGAACAAAAGAACATAAGAAATAGGAGCAGGAGTAGGCCATACGGCCCCTCGAGCCTGCTCCGCCATTCAATAAGATCATGGCTGATCTGATCATGGACTCAGCTCCACGTCCTTGCCCACTCCCCATAACCCCTTGTCCCCTTATCGTTTAAGAAACTGTCTATGTCTGTCTTAAATTTATTCAATGTCCCAGTTTCCACAGCTCTCTGAGGCAGCAAATTCCACAGATTTACAACCCTCTGAGAGAAGAAATTTCTCCTCATCTCAGTTTTAAATGGGCGGCCCCTTATTCTAAGATCATGCCCTCTAGTTCTACTCTTCCTCATCAGTGGAAACATCTTCTCTGCAGCCACTTTGTCAAGTCCCCCTCATAATTTTGTACGTTTTGATAAGATCACTTCTCATTCTTCTGAATTCCAATAAGTAGAGGTCCAACCTACTCAACCTTTCCTCATGTCAACCCTCTCATCTCCGGAATCAACCTAGTGAACCTTCTCTGAATTGCCTCCAAAGTAAGTATATCCTTTCATAAATATGGAAACCAAAACTGCACGCAGTATTCCAGGTGTGGCCTCACCAATACCCTGTATAGCTACAGCAAGATTTCCCTACTTTTATACGCCATCCCCTTTGTAATAAAGGCCAAGATTCCATTGGCCTTCCTGATCACTTGCTGTACCTGCATACTATCCTTTTGTGTTTCATGCACAAGTACCCCCAGGTCCCGTTGTACTGCAGCACTTTGCAATCTTTCTCCATTTAAATAATAACTTGCTCTTTGATTTTTTTCTGCCAAAGTGCATGACCTCACACTTTCCAACATTATACTCCATCTGCCAAATTTTTGCCCACTCACTTAGCCTGTCTATGTCCTTTTGCAGATTCTTTGTGTCCTCCTCACACTTTTCCTCCCATCTTTATATCGTCAGCACACTTGGCTACATTATACTCAGTCCCTTCTTAGAAGTTGATTCTTAGATTGTACATAGTTGGCTTTCCAGCACTCCACTAGTTACTGATTGCCAATCAGAGAAAGAACCATTTATCCCGACTCTCTGTTTTCTGTTAGTTAGCCAATCCTCTATCCATGCTAATATATTACCCCCAACCCCATGAACTTTTATCTTGTGCAGTAACCTTTTATGTGGCACCTTGTCAAATGCCTTTTGGAAGTCCAAATACACCACATCTACTGGTTCCTCTTTATCCACCCTGTTCGTTACATCCTCAAAGAATTCCAGCAAATTTGTCAAACATGACTTCCCCTTCATAAATCCATGCTGACTCTGCCTGACTGACTTTTGCTTTTCCAAATGTCCTGCTCCTGCTCCTTTAATAATGGACTCCAATATTTTCCCAACCACAGATGTTAGGCTAACTGGTCTATAGTTTCCTGCTTTTTGTCTGCCTCCTTTTTTAAATAGGGCATTATTTTTGCAGTTTTCCAATCTGCTGGGACCTCCCCAGAATCCAGGGAATTTTGGTAAATTACAACCAATGCATCCACAATCCCTGCCACTACTTCTCTTAAGACTCTAGGATGCAAGCCATCAGGTCCAGGGGATTTATCTTCCTTTAGTCCCATTATCATACTGAGTACCACCTCCTTAGTGATTGTGATTGTGTTAAGTTCCTCCCCCCCCTACAGCCCCTTGACTATCCACTGTTGGAATATTGTTAGTGTCCTCTACCGTAAAGACTGATACAAAATATTTGTTCAGAGTTTCTGCCATCTCCATGTTCTCCATTACTAATTCCCCGGTCTCGTCCTCTAAGGGACCAACATTTACTTTAGCCACTCTTTTCCTTTTTATATAGCTATAGAAACTCTTGCTGTCTGTTTTTATAATTTGTGCTAGTTTACTTTCATAGTCTATCTTCCCTTTCTTAATCATTTTTTTAGTCATTCTTTGCTGGCTTTTAAAAGTTTCCCAGTCTTCTGTCCTCCCACTAGTTTTGGCCACTTTGTATGCCCTTGTTTTTAATTGGATACCATCCTTTATTTCTTTTGTTAGCCACGGATGGCTATCTTTTCTCTTACACCCTTTCCTCCTCACTGGAATATATTTTTATTGAGAGCTGTGAAATATCTCCTTAAATGTACACCACTGTTCATCAACCGACCTACACTTTAATCTACTTTCCCAGTGCACTTTAGCCAACTCCGTCCTCATACCTTCATAGTCTCCTTTATTTAAGCTTTGTACGCTGGTTAGAGATCCAACTTTCTCCCCTCCATCTGAATTTGAAATTCACTCATGCTATGATTACTCATTCCAAGGGAATCCTTTACTAGCAGATTGTTTATTAATCCTGTCTTATTACACAGGACCAGATCAAGATAGCCTGCCCCCTGGTTGGTTCCGTTACATACTGCTCAAGGAACCCATCCCTTATGCACTCTATGAACTCCTCCTCAAGGCTACCCTGACCAATTCGATTTGTCCAATCAATATGGAGGTTATATATTTATATAATTTGAGTTGTAAGTGTAATGAGTGATTAAAGTCAGATGTGATGTCTTGCACTTATACCGGGAATATATGACTCAAAGCCTGCATTTACAGTGTACGTGTTTAGGTTAATAATGATAATTATCATTATAATCACGGTTATGTGTTTTATCAGTCTCTTTGACAGTACTAGCAATGATCTCATACCAAGTCGTGCTGTTGTTACCTTTTGCAGAAGAAGCGTTCAAAGAATAGGGCCGAGCAGCGGTGCACGGGTTGGGGGCCACCAGTCATCAGCTGACAGACATCGAGGAGTGTGTGCTGGCACCAGTGGGGAGCCACCCCCGGTCGGCCACACAAGCAGCAGCAGAACCTGATGTGATGCACGTGAATAAATATTCTTCATTGCATGATGTAAAGTCAATAGATGCCACACCCACTCATATCCGAACAATAATATATGATAGATGATTGATAAAAGTGTGATCTAAATAATGATGGTGTAATGAAAATCATTGTAATGCAGAATTTGGTCATGGTCATGAAATGTGATGTCTGTGATGATTTTAATAGCGGTAGTGCTTTTGTCGTGCATATGCTGTGTGTAGCGTTTGAATCACCTTGTGACCCTAGCTCCCCATTCTGCTCTAATAACCTCATTTATGTTTTGGAGCTCAGCCAGCAGTGCAGCCCCATGCAACACCACCGAGCCAAGAAGCTGGAGGTCCGGCGGATTGTCAGTCTGGTGCTGAAGAGTCCCGAATCTCACCCGTGTCCACTGATAAAGTGCCGACTTTGAGGAGCCTGCATCGACAAGCTCCTTCATCTATAAAACCCAGATGACATCTAGTGCTCCTGCAGCCATGTCCTCCTCCACCGGGCCCAAGCACCTTGCCGCAGGGCACCCCAAGTGTCTCTATGGTGGCGCGGACCCCGCGGAGGTTCGACACAATCAGCAGATCCTACAGACAATGGGGGGTATATCCATACAGCTGGCCAGCATGTCCAACACCATGACCGAGTATGTGCCATAGATGGCGGGTGCCCTGGAGCTGATAGCCAGGAACACTGATGCCAGAGGGCTACCAGTGTTCCTGGAGCACGGCATTGCACCCCAAGGTGCCGCACCCCCATTGACAATGACACATGCGAGCCAGGAGGAAGATCTTGCTTCTGGCTCAGAGGATGTTCCCTCCTCAGGACCGTCCTCTTCAGTATCTGGCCAACCAGCAGTTCTGCCGTCATCCCCCCCCAATGAAGCAGCCCCTGAGGAGCAGTTCGGCAAGGCGGCTTGGAGTCAGGAGGGGAAGCGGTGGGGGGTGGGGAATGAAAGTGAGGTGCATGGCCGCAGGAGTTGTATTGGTCACAGTATTTTTATGTTGTTTTTGCTATTTTGTTGGGAGGTTTGGGTGAAGTGGGGTGGGGGGTACCTTGTTTTTTTCATTTATGTTCTATGTTTATGAAGTTTTGTTGGAAATGGGAAAAATGTAATGAATGATATAAATGTTATAAATTTGTTGTGGGGTGGGGTGGGGTGTTTTTTACAGTTATAATTATGATTTTTTACAAATGTTCTCATTAAATGTTTTTTATTTCACATAACCTTGTGGCGCATTGTTTCAGATAGCTGCACCGTTAAACACTGGTGATTCCTTAACATGAAAGAGGATAATTCAACGTCACTTGAATCAACTTAAATTTTAACTTTCACCAAGATAATACACACCATTCATTTATGAACTACAGACACAGCAGTCTTGTAGCTTTGTAAATACCACCAACGTTATTTCAAGCAAAGCGCTCATTTATGAGCTGCTGATGTAAGAGTCTTACAGCTATGTAGCCACCACAGGCCATTTCCTGTGGTCTAAAGAGGAGCAGAGGCATGATTTCAGCATCAGCCCGATTGTCTGCCCCGAGGTCAGCATCCAACTCCTCGTCCTCCTCTTCCTCTCTCTCCTGAGGTGGACCGGCTGTCATGTATGTAACCACAATGTAACACCACTGTATTCCTGTATACACTCAACCGAGATGAATGCCTTGACCACAAGGGGTGAACTTGTGGGAGACACTCCTTACCTGATCACACAGGTATAAAAAGGGAGGTCCCACGCAGAGTCATCGTCTTTGGAGTCCTGTGAATAAAGAGTTAAGATCACAGAGTGACCTTGTCTCCAGAATGTGCCTCATGTGGTTTCATACTGTAGAGTAAGGACTTTACATTGGCGACGAGAAATGGGAATTCACGACCCACGAGAATGGCCACCGGTAGCACAGAGGAACGGTACTGTGTTGGGGAAGACTGGGACGATTTTGTCAAGAGGCTTCAGCAAAGCTTCATTACGAAAGAATGGCTGGGGGATGCAGCGGCTGACAAGCGAAGGGCTCACCTTTTGATCAGCTACGGACCAAAGACTTACGCACTCATGAAGGACTTACTAGCACCCGAAAAGCCGGCGGACAAAACCTTTGAAGAACTTAGCAAATTGATCGGGGAGCACCTCAAACCGGCGAGTAGCGGACCTCCGGCGTTTGGCAGCCTCTGTAAGTTCACAGACGCCTGCAGGGGGGAGATGCTAAGGGACTTCTTTATCGAGGGCATTGGTCATGCGGGAATTTTATGCAAATTAATTGAGACCAAAGATTTGACCTTGGAAGCGGCGGCATTGATAGCTCAAACTTTCATGGCGGGGAGGAAGAGATGAAAATAATATACGCGCGCAAGTCTGCCTCTAACACGGCGATGGATCAGAGAGTCAACATCATCATGTGATTCAGAGCCCCGCAGGCAGGCAGGGGCAGTCCAACACTCCCCAGGCAGCAATAGACCCCAGAGTAGGAATTCAACAGAGACAATGGCAGGCTGAACGGACATTCACGCCATCACAGTGGATAATGCGGCCCAGGATGGGGCCATTGACACCCACTAATAAGGTACCTAAGAGCAGTCAAAGGGACAGTCAGAGTGGAATGCCTGGCCATAGTCCCTTTGTTCCCAACAATGGAAACTTTAACTCAAGGTGGAGGTGTGGGGAAAACATTCAGCTAGATCTTGCAGATTTCAACAGTTTGTCTGCAGGAACTGCAATCTCAGTGGCCACTTAGCTTGAATGTGCAGGAAGTCTGCAACCAGACTAATATATGAGTCTGATGGACCAGAAGAGGGTTCTTTGAGGCAGGTTGACTTTTGGGGCAAATCGATGGACGGTGAGGTTCAGCGGGTTCATGTGGTGAATACTCACAGTTCATGCGCCAAAACGCCACCAATGATGATGAGGGTTTTATTAAACGGTATCCCAGTACGCATGGAGCTGGACACGGGGGGCCAGCCAATCACTCATGGGCATTCAGCAATTTGAGAAGCTATGGCCACTTAAAGCCAGTAGACCCAAATTAGCACATATTGAGACACAATTACGGACTTACACTAAAGAAATCATTCTGGTGCTAGGCAGCACAATGTTGGCTGTCACACACAATGGGTTAATGAATCGGCTGCTGCTCAGGATTGTCCCGGGTAATGGTCCCGCACTGTTGGGGAGGAGCTGGTTAGCCGAGATGAACTGGAAATGGGGGGATGTTCATGCAGTGACATCTGTGGAGCGACGTTCGTGCTCACAAGTCCTACAACAATTCGATTCACTATTCCAACCTGGCGTCGGAACTTTCAAAGGCACTAAAGTAGTGATACACATCACCCCGGACGCCAGGCCAGTGCACCACAAAGTCAGAGCGGTGCTGTATGTGATGCGGGAAAAGATCGAGAGCGAATTGGACCGACTGTTGAGAGAGGGTATCACCTCGCCTGTGAATTCAGCGACTGGGCGAGCCCCATCGTTCCCATCCTAAAAGCGGATGGCTCTATCAGGATCTGTGGCGACTACAAGGCCACCATCAATCGGGTGTCCCTACAAGATCAATACCCACTCCCGAGAGCAGAGGACCTCTTCGCACGCTGGCAGGCGGCAAGCTGTTCACCAAGTTGGACCTCACTTCAGCCTATATGACCCAGGAACTGGCCGACGAATCTAAACAACTGACCACCATCACCACGCACAAGGGACTGTTCGTTTGGCATTTGATCAGTGGCCGCTATTTTTCAAAGAAACATGGAAAGCCTGCTTAAATCCATTCCTGGAACGATCGTATTCCAGGACGACATCCTCATCACGGGTCAAGAAACCGAGGAACACCTCCACAACCTGGAGGAGGTGCTACTGGACTGGGTAGGCCTGCGACTCAAGAAGGCCTTAGGTTGAGGTTGAGTTTCTGGGCAGGAGGGTTGATGCAGATGGGATTCAGCCCACCGAATCCAAAACAGAGGCGATTCGACGAGCACCCAAGCCCTGCAACACATCGGAGTTGCGTTCATTCCTGGGACCGTTGAACTATTTCGGGAACTTTCTGCCGAACTTGAGCACATTGTTGGAGCCGCTACACGTGCTCCTGCGTAAGGGTTGCGATTGCTTTTGGGGGGACTGTCAGGAATGGGCTTTTAATCGGGCGCGAAACCTACTTTGTTCAAACAAGTTGTTGACCCTGTAAGACCCCTGAAAAAAATTGGTTCTGACATGTGATGGATCATCCTATGGGGTTGGGTGCGTGTTGCAGCAGGGCAATGCTGAAGGTCAACTACAACCTGTGGCTTATGCCTCCAGGTCGCTCTCTCAAGGGATGGTCGAGAAGAAAGCGCTTGCATGTGTCTATGGTGTAACAAAAATGCATCAGTACCTCTTTGGTAGGAAGTTTGAATTAGAGACGGACCACAAGCCATTAGCATCCCTTTTGTCAGACAGCAAGGCTATCAATGACAACGCATCAGCTCACATATAGCGATGGGCTCTCATGCTGGCTGCTTATGACTACTCCATCTGGCACCGGCCCGGCACTGAAAATTGCGCTGAAGCACTCAGCAGGCTTCCACTGGCCACCACTGAGGGAGCAGTGGAGAAAAGCGCTGAGATGGTCATGGCTGTCGATGCCTTTGACAGCGCAGGCTCCCCATCACAGCCCGCCAGATCAAAATCTGGACTAACAGAGATCCCCTCCTATCCCTGATTAAGAAATGTGTCCTGACTGGGGATTGGGTGCCCGCACGCGGAGCATGCCCTGAGGAGGCCAGACCATTCCACAGACGGATGGATGAGCTCTCCATCCAAGCCAACTGCCTACTATGGGGCAGCCGGGTAGTTATTCCCCAGAAATGCAGGGAGGCATTCATCAGGGAACTCCACAGCGAGCACCCAGGCATTGTGCTGATGAAGGCCATTGCCCGGTCACACGTTTGGTGGCCTGGACTTGATTCAGACCTGGAACACTGTGTTCGCAGGTGCACGACGTGTGCCCAGCTGGGTAATGCCCCCAGGGAGGCCCCGCTCAGCCCGTGGCCCTGGCCCACCAGGCCATGGTCACGCATTCATGTTGACTACGCGAGCCCGTTCGTGGGAAAGATGTTCCTTATTGTGGTAGATTCGTACTCGAAATGGATCGAGTGCATCTTCTGAATTCATGCACGTCATTCACCACTGTGGAAAGCCTATGTGCGATCTTTGCAACGAATGGCTTGCCGGACATCCTGGTTAGTGATAATGGCCCATGTTTCACAAGCAACGAATTCCGAGAGTTTATGGTAGAGAATTCAAGCTCTGCAGCCCGGCTGCAGTTTTGAAAAAACACAGACCACAGACCAACTTGACATTTTAGGACCTTGGATAGCGAACCAATTAAAAGGTTAACAGACTATCAATTGAGCCAATAAGGTCAAAGAAGGCAAGTTCTTTTCTGTAAATTGAACCAGGTATAAGTACAGCCATTTTGGCAATGTGGTCTCAGAAGGACAAAGGCCTGGCTTAAAGCCAAGAGATTGTTGTTGCTGCCAGAATAAAATTACATTAAAACTACATTAAAATTACATTAAAACTACATTACATTAAGAGATCTAACAATTTTGGCGTCACGAACACGATCGCTGAGGGAAGAAACTTAATTTTGGACATCGGACCTACATACTGAGGTAAGGACTCCTCTTTATAAAAGTCCTCGGTCAAAAGTCTAAATTCGCCTCTCCTTCTACGCGATTCCGAAAGCCTCCGGTTTGCGAACCCTCCGGTTGGTAGTCAGCTAGAGGTCCTATAGACGTCTAACTTCAGCGGTGTGTTAGTTAATTAATCACCGACCCACTGATCGGCTAGAAAGCCTATGACTCGAGACCCCAGTAAAGAAATCAGTATTATGGCAGCAGGAGATAAGAGCAAAGAATTGCCTACAACTGTAAAAGCTGGGCAGGCACCACCTGAGGTTTCGATAGATGAAATCCTCCAACAGTTGAAAGAATACATAGAGCAACAATTCAACTTATCTAAAACATGTATTAAGATCGAACAAAAGTACAGAACCTCCAAAGGACAATGGTCCTTGGACGAGATTAAAAGGGTCTGGAGAAAAACGACCCGTATGAAAAATAAAGAGCGAACTAGATGATTCCTAGCCGTTATGGGACAGATCCGAAAGCGGAATGAAATTATAATGCATTCCCAACATGATAGAGAACTGGCCAGTACAAAGGACCAATTGCAAGCTGTTTGTGCACAGCTGCGACAGAAAAGATTTGAACTTGAAATGTCGGAAGCGGAAGTTAAAGATCTTAAAGGTGAAATTAAAGAATGGAAAAAATCATTAGGTCAAGAAACAGTAATAGGAAATGGAAAATGTATCGGTCAATTCCCAGGGTACCCATGTTTGGATAAATTAAAAGCGCAAACCCGAAGACATGACCGAGGAATAGATACGAATTCTGAATCCTCTGACGATACAGGGTCGGAGGATGAAGAATTAGGGGTGCGCTTTGCCCCGTTTAAAAAAAGACGAGTTGTAGTCAAATCAGAAGAGACTGTGGATGAGGGTGGAACCAAAAAAACGAGGAAAAGGGTGTATGCAGAATACTTATTTCATGATCCGGCAGACCCAGAGAAAATTGATAAATGGTCCAAGGAATTGCCCAATCCAAAGAAAGGGGGAGTGAAAACGTGGGACCAATTGGACCGCTTAAGAAATATATACCAACTTCATCCCTGGGACGGAGTGCAAATTTTGACCATAATGGTGCCAAATACACAAGGAAGAAAATTGCACGACAAGGTAGAAAAAGCTTTGGGGCAGGATGAGCAAGAATTAAACGCAGGGTGGGAGGCGATTAAACACTGGCTGCAAGCCTTCAGTCCAGCTAAGACAGACTGGGGAAAAATTGTAGCCTGCCAACAGAAAGGAACAGAGGAGGTCCTGGAGTATGACGAGCGGTTTAGATGCATGTGGCTAGAACATTCGGGTATGAATAATACGAATGAGGAAATGGATGAACAAGTGTTTGGACCCCTGAAAGCAGCTTTCGTGGCAGGTCTAAAGCCAGAACTGTCCAAAATGCTTAAGGTAGTGTTACCAGACTACCTTTGCAGCATTGGTGGATCGATGTAACCAATTAGATCGGGATATGGGAGCTAAAGTCCGAACTGTACAGGCTATGGGATGGAAATCCCAGGATTCCGATAAACAGTTATTACCTGGAAAATGTCATTATTGTGGGAAAGAAGGTCACTGGGCCAAGACGTGCAGGGCAAAACAGCAAGGTCGCGGCCGGGGAAGAGGATGCAGCCAGGGATACAATTCAGCCAACAAACCAGGCTTGTCATAAGAGAATGACCTCATAGAAGCATTTAAGCGACTGACAATACAACAACAGAAGGAGTTACTTGGGATAGCAAAAAACGATTAGAGCCCACCCTGGCCCCCCTCCTCGCGATATGGATGTGGACTGTCTTTTAGACACAGGGGCGGAATTAACATGCTTACCTCTACAATATGGAAATTTTTGTCGTTGGATGGTAGGGCATGTACAGCCTATGGAGTTGGGGGCCATAAAATGGAAATTAAAAGGACAACACCGGTACTTATAGGGCTGGGTCCACATGAACTAACCACGCCGGTCTGGATAGGCCCAGCAGATCAACCCCTTTTGGGAATGGACGTTCTAATCCAAATAGATTCATCGTTGCATTTTGAGGACCGTCGGGTGACATGGTCATTAGAACTTTGAAGAAAGAAGAATTGAAGGAACACCCGATATGGGCTAAAGATAAGAACGATTGTGGCCTACTCCAGATGGAACCTGCATCATTTACTGGAACCAAGCCTGCATGCACTAAACAGTATCCCATCAGTCCAACTGCCATCGCGGGAATCTTACCGGTTATTCAGCAATTGGAGAAACAAAGGGTGTCTATTAAAATGCATAGCTCCTCCAATAGCCCCGTGTGGCCGGTACAGAAATCTAATGAGACTTGGCGTTTGACTGTCGATTATAGGAAAGCTAACCAGTGTATTGATCAAAAAGCTCCTTTGGTCGCAGATCCCTCCACCATTTTTAATGCCCTCAAACCGGAACATAAATATTTCTCGGTTATAGATATGGCCAACGGATTTCGGTCGGTGCCTCTGGCACCGGAGGTTCGATAGTGGTTTGCTTTCACTATCCAAGGACAACAGTGTACTTGGACCCGGTTACCGCAGGGTTTCCACAACAGCCCTACGGTATTCCACATGGCTTTACAAAGCCATTTGCGAGAATTACCTCCCCTGTCATCCACAGTCATCCAATATGTGGACGATATCCTGCTAGCTTCAAACACGGAAGAACAGCATGAACAAGATTTACGAGCTTTGCTGGACCACCTTTGACTGAAAGGACATAAAGCCAGCATCGACAAAGCACAAATATCCCAAGAAGAGGTTGTATACCTGAGACAAAAGATTTCACAAGGAAAGAGAGAACTTACCTAGAGAGAACTGCAGCCATTCGGGCTGCTAAAAAACCCACCACTATTCAGGAACTAAAGTATTTTTTGGGATTGTGTAACTTTAACAGAAATTGGATTGACTCCTTCACACAGCTTGCTCAGCCATTGAATGATATCTTAAAGGGGAAACATGCCTCTAAAGAAGCCATCACCCTCACTAACGAACAGCAAGAGGCCTTCCTGAGTTTGAAAAAGGCTTTGTGTTCGGCACCGGCTCTGGGAATCCCTGACAGTGGAAAGCCATTTACCCTGTTTGTCCATGAGAAAGAAGGATATATGACAGCTATACTGACACAAGAACATGGGGATCGGCAAAGACCTATTGGCTATTATTCGGCAAAACTGGATGCAGTAGCCCTCGGATGGGGAAGTTGCCTAAGGGCCATGGAAGCTACATATCGAGCGGTAATGATCACTGCGGGTCTAGTCCTCGACCAAAAGCTGATTGTCAAGTGTCCCCACACCGTACATGCTTTGCTGCCTATGAATAGAATGTCTCAGGTGACGGCAGCTAGATGGACCCGCTGGACAGCAGTTTTGGAAGCTCCTAATTTCCATATCGTCTGGGCCAGCCCGGTTAATCCCGCAAATATGCTCCCGATGTCAGAATCAAGGGAGTAAGAGGGGAGAGAATGTGAAGAGCATGACTGCGTGGAGATTTTAAAAGAAACAGAAGAAGCAGCCTTAGCAGCAGAGGAGCCTCTGCACAACCCAGACCTCATTCTGTTTACAGATGGTTCCTCCTTTGTTGACAATGGTACCAGGAAAGCAGGATGGGCAGTTACAACCTTATATGAGGTAGTGGCAAAAGGATGTTTACCCTCAGGAACGTCAGCACAACAGGCCGAGTTACGGGCCCTGTCAGAAGCATGTCGAATAGCAGAAGGACAGACAGCTAATGTCGACACAGATTCGCGTTATGCTTTTGGAGTCGCTCACGACTTTGGTCTGTTATGTCGGAAAAGAGGATTCCTCACTGCTGCTGGTATACCTATCCGAAATGGAAAAGAAGTCCGAGACTTACTAGAGGCCATACAATTATCTCAGGAAGTGTCCATCCTGAAGTGTAAGGCCCATACCAAGGAAAATACCACAGAAGCACAGGGAAATGCTCTAGCCGAACAGGCAGCTAAAGATGTCGCCTCACAGGGCGTTCCCCCAGAAGAACCAACACAGATGTGCAGATTGAAAGCACTCAGGACTCTGACACGAGACCTTCAAACAATGCAAGGCGAGTGCTCCCGAGAGGAAAAATGGACATGGATTGAGGCAGGAATTAAGCTATGTGAAGATGGTGTCTGGAGACAAAGAGTTACCGACAAGCCAGTCGCGCCACAAGCGCTTATGCCTTTTTTAGCCCAACAGATCCACTCGTGGGGACACTTGGCCTCACAACAGATGACAGCACGGTTCCAGAAAAGCTGGTGGGGTCGGGGATTTAAAAAACATGCCCAGCTGGTAGTAGACCGCTGTGTGGTCTGCCAGAAAAATAATTCTAAACCCATCACGGTAATGCCCCAACTGAGGCCCCCTGCCCCTGTCGGACCATTCCAGCATCTGCAGGTCGATTATATATCTCTTCCTTCATGCCAAGGATACACTAACATTCTTGTCATGGTTGACAGATTCTCTAGATGGGTAGAAGCTGTCCCAACTAAAAGAGCCACAGCCAATCACACTGCAAAGGTCTTGTGTAAGGATTACATTCCCCGATGGGGAGTCCCGAGTAGCAGTGACTCAGATCAGGGAACACACTTCACAGGTGCTGTCTGCCAAGAAGTCTGTAGGTTACTGAACATTATGTGGGATTTACACTGTCCTTATCATCCACAATCATCAGGACAAGTAGAGCGAATGAATCAAACTCTGAAACAACAGCTTGCCAAATATCATCAAGAAGGAACACCATGGCCCCAGGCACTACCAATAGTGCTATGTAGAATTAGGGCAACCCCGAACAGAACTACAGATCTAAGCCCATTTGAAATTCTAACAGGAAGACCCATGTCGCTGCCAGGAACTATCGATTTAAGGAAAGCTGATGTTCACTTAATGAGTGACACTTTGTTATCATACAGTCAGAACCTAACCAATGCTATTAGTTTTGTTTCCCGACAGGTATCGGCAGCTTGGGTAATCCACCCGAAGGAGGACACGACATCATCCCGGGAGTCTGGGTGTATGTGAAAAAGTTGCATGAAGATCCTTTGGGTGCCAAGTGGGAGGGACCTTATCAAGTGTTATTGACCACCCAGGCAGCTGTTAAAGTCCAAGGAAAGAAAGCCTGGATCCACGCTTCACACGTTAAACAAGCACCCATAACTGAAGCTGAAATCTAATAAGGACAATTACTTTTTGCCAAAACGTATAAATTTACTGTATTATTGACTGTAGGTATTCTAGGCATAGGCCTACTTCTTGCTAGCCGACCCTCTGCACCAAAGGGAAATAGTAGGGTAGCAAGGGAATTACATGTAAATACCTTTTTATATAAGTCATACGTTTATGCCAAACAAGGTCACATTTCTAGTTGTTGAGTATGTGCGCATATTCCTATTCACTCAAAGGGAGGGATTCCCTTGAGGCCAGTTCCCTTGAATATCTCAGAAATGGTTGAGTGGATAATTAATCAAAACAAAACAGGCAATGCGTTTCAGGATACGGGAAACTGGGCACGTAAATAGAAGTCAGCAGGTTACAATCTGACTACCTTTGAAGGGGGATACCAACCGTGCTACAATCATTCCAAACGGCCCTCATTTTTTGTTATCACTAATACAACGGGAATAGGAAGACCGGGGGAATCGGTCTGTCTGATTAGAAACATCAAAGGAGGCCAAAATATGGGGTATAGTAACTGCTCCCGGAATTATAATGTAATCAAGCCACGGAACTGTCCAAACTGGGCCGATGTGGGAATTTTTAACGTAACGGGGATTCTGAATAAAACAGATGGAAAAGCCTGGACAGGCCCCGGTGTGTTGCTGACAAAGAAACAGCTAACCTTCATTGCCTATAATGGCACCTATTGGGTGTGTGGCCACAAGGCCTACCCTTGGCTGCCCCAGAATTGGACGGGATCCTGCTATTTAACCTACATTGTGCCTTATATGTATCATATAAAGTCACTGTCGGAACATTTACACCGTCCTAAGAGAGCTATCACAGAAACAGAGAGGTTCTTTGCCATTCTGATCCCCGGGTATGGGACTGCCAGACTGGCAAGGGAATCCATTAACATGGCATCCGTTGTGGAACGGGTAGCCAATGATACCTCAGAGGCCCTAGTTAAAATCAATGCAGAAATGGTAGCAATCCGCACAGTAGCCCTACAGAATAGACTGGCACTTGATTACATACTGGCTGAAAAGGGAGGTACTTGCGCCCTACTCGGAACTGAGTGTTGCACATATATCCCAGATAGCTCCGAAGAAATTACCCACTTAGCGGAGCATATCCAAAAGGAGGTAGAAAAACTTAAGCAACCCCCATCATTCACTTTGTGGAGCGGAGCCACTGAATGGCTAGGTTCAATAGGGACTTCATTGGTGGAAGGTTTAATTCTCTATGTTGCAATTGTTTTACTTTTATATTGTTTGTTTATGTTGATTAAATGTTGTTGCAACCAAGCGGCTGTAGCTGCTGCCCCGCATGTAAGACACCTTGCAGGTCCCAGCAGACCGTGTGTACGCGGCACAGAGGTATATTATGCTTAAGGGAAGGTTGTTTACTGGTTGAATTAAGATATTGATTTGGATTAAATTGGAATAAGGTTAATCAACTACTAAAACCAGACTTCCATTGTGGCCACGATGGAACTCGGGTTGGTGTAAATTTGTGTGGAAGCTACTAGTCCGGACATGTGACGAAACACATCAGCAAATTTTAGAAGGAAACTCGATTAACATGTATGAAATTATTTTGTAGAATGTTTAACCAGTGATAGCTGATGTTTTAAGGTTAACAGACTATCAATTGAGCCAATAAGGTCAAAGAAGGCGAGTTCTTTTCTGTAAATTGAACCAGGTATAAGTACAGCCATTTTGGCCATGTGGTCTCAGAAGGACAAAGGCCTGGCTTAAAGCCAAGAGCTTATTGCTGCTCCCAGAATAAAATTACATTGAAACTACAACTGGAGTTCGTAGTTCATTGGAAATTAAGAGATCTAACAGTTTATATCAGGCAATGGCATCCACCACGTCAGGACTGCGCCGTTCAAGCCGGCCTCCAATGGCCAGGCAGAATGTGCGGTCCAAATCATTAAGCAAGGTATGCTCAGGATTCAAGGACCCTCCCTACAATGCCGCCTATTGCGTCTCCTGCTGGCCTATAGATCCCGACCACACTCACTCACGGGGGTCCCGTCCGCAGAGCTACTAATGAAACGGACACTCAAAACTCGGTTGTCCCTCATTCACCCAGTCCTGACCGACATAGTTGAGCGCAAGCGCAAGTCACAAAACAAGTACCATGACCGTAATTCGAGGGGGAGATGTACAGAAATAAATTATCCTGTATTCGTCCTCAATCACGCCATGGGGCCCAAATGGCTTGAGGGCACTGTAATTGACAAAGAGGGGAATAGAGAGTCATCGTGAAAAAACTCAACAATGGTCAGATATGCTGTAAGCATCTGGACCAAGTAAAAAAAAGGTTCAGCATCGACACGGAGGAACCTGAAGAAGTCCATGAGATGGAGCTCACAATATCGCCAGTGAACGAGCAACAAGAGCAATCAGAAGACTGCACAGTCCCTGCGGTCAGCCAGGACAGGCCGGAATCACCACAGGTGACAGACACTCATGTCAGTGTCCAACAACCAGAGCCCCAATTGGGGCGCTCCACGAGGGAACGTGGACCACCTGAAAGACTAAACCTATGATCCCAATAAGACTTTGGGGGGGGGAGAGGTGATGTCATGTATGTAACCACAATGTAACACCACTGTATTACTGTATGCACTCAACTTAGATGCACACCTTGACCACAAAGGGTGAACTTGTGGGAGACACTCCTTACCTGATCACACAGGTATAAAAAAGGAGGTCCCACGCAGGGTCATCGTCTTTGGAGTCCTGTGAATAAAGAGTTAAGGTCACAGAGTGACCTTGTCCCCAGAATTTGCCTCGTGTGGTTTTATACTGTAGAGTAAGGACTTTACACCGGCAGTCCCTTCTGGCAATTCTTGTCCCCTCCTGATAGCCAAGTTGTGCAGCATGCAGCACACCACCACGAATTGAGCTACCTGCTCAGGGTGGTATTGTAACTCGCCTCCTGAGTGGTCCAGGCATCTAAAGCGCTGCTTAAGCACTCCAATGGTATTCTCGACGATATTGCATGAGGCTCTGTGGCTCTGGTTGTATTGCTTCTCGGCTTCTGACTGGGTGTTACGCAAGGGTGTCATCAGCCAGGTGGCGAGGCCATATCCTTTGTCACCAAACATCCAGCATTGACCTTGTGGCTGACTGGTAAACATGTCAGATACAGCGCTCTCACACAGGATGTGAACATCATGGATGCTACCCGGAAATTTTGCATTTACTGCCATTATAATTTTCTGGTGGTCAACAACGAGTTGCACATTCAGGGAGTGGAATCCCTTTCGGTTCCGAAAAACATCTGCATCCTGAAAAGATTCCCACATCGCGATGTACGTACAGTCTATTGCTCACTGCACCTTGGGGAAGTTTGCAATCCTAGAGAATCCTAGAGCCCTCTCAGTCTGTGCCTTCCTGGTCATAGGGAAGCTGATAAAGTCCATCCTGCATGCGTAAAAGACGTCAATCACCTATCGAATGCAGCAATGTGTGGCATGCTGAGATATAGCGCAAATGTCGCCAGCTGAGGCCTGAAAGGAACCTGATGCGTAGAAGGAAAGTGCCACAGTGACCTTGACCTCAACGGACAGTTCGGTCCTGATAGTGCTGGAAGGCTGCAGATCTCCCCTGATGAGCTGGCATATCTCACTGATAACCTCTTTCTGGAAGCACAGTCTCCTAAGGCATGTGTTATTGAACAAGTTCAGGTCAGACCGCTTCTCCCTGTAAGTGCGGGGTGTAAGTTCTCGTCCTCCTCTGCAGTGTGCCACCTCTTTGATTGGGCACATAATGCTCTTGAACATACCTTCTGCCATCTCTAGTCTACAGCGTGTGCATAGTAATCAAGACAGGCCCTATTGCAATAACAATCAGTATTATACCTATTGTTCACAAACAATAAATGTACCTACTAAGACACCTAAAATAAACTCAAATCATCCACAGTATGAAAAGATGTTTGTTCAGATGTTCAAATCACATTAAAAGAACTCCACAGTACATCAAAACTCCCCAGAAGTTGAAGCAGCCTTTTATATGAACCGACCTCTGATTTACAAAATGCCATCCATACCGCTGGGTTTAATTCAGGTGAGAGCAACTTTTTCTCAGTGGTTTTTTCGGAGAGCAATATTTTTGGCGATATGTGGGTGAGGTGCCGAAAGTAACGCTCGGCGATATCATGGGCGTTAGTTTTGCCAATTCTGATCTTTACGGCAGAAAAAAGTGGGCAGGCGGTATTCTTAATTCTCGGCGTTAACGACATGCCGAAAGTAACGCTGGCCGATAAGTGAGCGATACATGGGCGCTATAGATATGTGAAGAGAAAAAGATTAGTGAAGAAAAACGTAGGTCCCTTGCAGTCAGATTCAGGTGAATTTATAATGGGGAACAAAGAAATGGCAGACCAGTTGAACAAATACTTTGGTTCTGTCTTCACGAAGGAAGACACAAACCTTCCAGAAATATGAGGGGAACGAGGGTCTAGTGAGAAGAAGGAACTGAAGGAAATCCTTATTAGGCGGGAAATTGTGTTAGGGAAATTAATGGGATTGAAGGCCGATAAATCCCCGGGGCTGACAGTCTGCATCCCGGAGTACTTAAGGAAGTGGCCCTAGAAATAGTGGATGCATTGGTGATCATTTTCCAACAGTCTATCAACTCTGGATCACTTCCTATGGACTGGAGGGTAGCTAATGTAACACCACTTTTTAAAAAGGAGGGAGAGAGAAAATGTGTAATTATAGACTGATTAGGCTGACATCAGTAACGGGGAAAATGTTGGAATCAATTACCAAAGATGAAAAAGCAGCGCATTTGGAAAGCAGTGACAGGATCGGTCCAAGTCAGCATGGATTTATGAAAGGGAAATCATGATTGACATATCTTCTGGAATTTTTTGAGGATGTAACTAGTAGAGTGGACACGGGAGAACCAGTGGATGTGGTGTATTTGGACTTTCAAAATGCTTTTGACAAGGTCCCACACAAAAGATTAGTGTGCAAAATTAAAGCACATGATATTGAAGGTAATGTACTGACATGGATAGAGAACTGGTTGGCAGACAGGAAGCAGAGAGTCAGGGTTAACGGGTCCTTTTCAAAATGTCTGGCAGTGACTAGTGGGATGCCGCAGGGCTCAGTGCTGGGACCCCAGCTATTTACAATATACATCAATGATTTAGATTATGTAATTGAGTGTAATATCTCCAAGTTTGCAGATGACACTAAGCTGGGTGGTGGTGTGAGCTGTGAGGAGGATGCTAAGAGGCTGCAGGGTGACTTGGACAGGTTAGGTGAGTGGGCAAATGTATGGCAGATGCACTATAATGTGGATAAATGTGAGGTTATCCACTTTGGTGGCAAAAACATGAAGGCAGAATATTATCTGCATGGCGGCAGATTAGGAAAAGGGGAGGTGCAACGACACCTGGGTGTAATGGTACATCAGTCATTGAAAGTTGACATGCAGGTACAACAGGTGGTGAAGAAAGCAAATGGTATGTTGGCATTCATAACTAGGGGCAGGGAGGTCTTACTGTAGTTGTACAGGGCCTTGGTGAGGCCTCACCTGGAATATTGTGTTTAGTTTTGGTCTCCTAATCTGAGAAAGGACTTTCTTGCTATTGAGGTAGTGCAGCGAAGATTCACCAGACTGTTTCCCGGAATGGCAGGACTGACATATGAGGAGAGATTGGATCGACTGGGCCTGTATTCACTGGAGTTTAGAAGGATGAGAGGGGATCTCATAGAAACATATGAAATTCTGACGGGACTGGACAGGTTAGATGTAGGAAGAATGTTGCCGATGTTGGGGAAGTCCAGAACCAGGGGACACAGTCTAAGGATAAGGGGTAAGCCATTTAGGACTGAGATGAGGAGAAACGTCTTCACTCAGAGAGTTGTTAACCTGTGGAAATCTCTACCGCAGAGAGTTGTTGATGCCAGTTCATTGGATATATTCAAGAGGGAATTAGATATGGCCCTGACGGCGAAAGGGATCAAAGAGTATGGAGAGAAAGCAGGAAAGGGGTACTGAGCTGAATAATCAGCCATGATCTTATTGATGGTAAATGGCCTATTCCTGCACCTATTTTCTATATTTCTATGTTTCTATGTTAGTTTCCATTTTGTTGCTAAATGGGCTATATCTGGGCATTATACCTCATCTCAGCGTTAAAATGGACATTAAGTGGGCGGTATCGATGCAAAAAAATTGGAAAGTTTAGCCCTTTGTGCTTACTAAAGTGGATGGATAACTTCACATTTATCCACATTATACTGCATCTGCCATGTGTTTGCCCATTCACTCAAATTATCTAAATCGCCTTGCAGCATCTTTGCATCCTCCTCACAACTCACAATCCCACCTAGTTTTGTATCGTCAGCAAACTTGGAAATATTACATTTGGTTCCCTCATCCAAATCATTTGTTTATATTGTGAATTGCTGGAGCCCAAGCACTGATCCCTGTGGTACCCCACTAGTCACTACCCGCCACCCCAAAAAAGACCCGTTTATTCCTACTCTCTGTTTCCTGTCAGTTAACCAATTTTCCATCCATGCCAGTATATTATCCTCAATCCTATATGCTTTAGTTTTACACACTAAACTCTTATGTGGGACTTTAGCAAAGGCCTTCTGAAAATCCAAATACATGACATCCACTGGTTCTCCTTTATCTATTCTATCAGTCACATCCTCAAAAAACTCCAGTTAGGATTGTCAAACATGATTTTCCTTTCATAAATCCATGTTGACTTTGTCTAATCCCATTGATATTATCTAAGTGTGCCGTTATCACATCCTTTATAATAGACGCTAGCATTTTCCCTACTATTGATGTTCGGCTAACCGGTCTGTAGTTCCCTGTTTTCTCTCTCCCTCTATTTTTAAATAGTGGGGTTACATTTGTCACCCTTCAATCCACAGGAACTGTTCCATAATCTATAGAATTTTGGAAGATGACAACCAATGCATCTACTATTTCCATGGCTACCTCTTTAATACTCTGGGATGCAGATCATCAGGCCCTATCGGGACGTATCGGCCTTCAGTCCCATTAGTTTCTCCAGCACTACTTTCTTACTAATAATCATTTCCTTTAATACCTCTTGCTCACTAGACCCTTCGTTCACTAGCGTTTCTGGGACGTTATTCCGTGAAGACAGAATCAAAGTATTTATTTAGTTCTTCTGCCATTTCCTTGTTCCCCATTATAAATTCTCCTATTTCTGTCTGTAAAGGCCCGACAATTGTGTTCACTAATCTTTTTCTTTTTACATAGAAACATAGAAAATATGTGCAGGAGTGGGCCATTCAGCCCTTCGAGCCTGCACCACCATTCAATAAGATCATGACTGATCATTCACCTCAGTACCCCTTTCCTGCTTCTCTCCATACCCCTTGATCCCTTTAGCCGTAAGGGCCATAGCTAACTTCCTCTTGAATATATCCAATGAACTGGCATCAACATCCCTCTGCGGTAGGGAATTCCACAGGTTAACAACAGTTTCTCCTCATCTCAGTCCTAAATAGCTTACCCTTATCCTTAGACTGTGTCCCCTGGTTCTGGACTTCCCCAACATCGGGAACATTCTTCCTGCATCTAACCTGTCCAGCCCCGTCAGAATTTTATATGTTTCCAAGAGATCCCCTCTCATCCTTCGAAACTCCAGTGAATACAGGCCCAGTCGATCCAGTCCCCCCTCATATGTCAGTCCTGCCATCCCGGGAATCAGTCTGGTGAACCTTCGCTGCACTCCCTCAATAGCAAGAACGTCCTTCTTCAGATTAGGAGACTAAAATTGAACACAATATTCCAGGTGAGGCCTCCCCAAGACCCTGTACAACTGTAGTAAGACCTCCCTGCACCTATACCCAAATCCCATAGCTATGAAGGCGAACATACCACTTGCCTTCTTCACCGCCTGCTGTACCTGCATGCCAGCTTTCAATGACTGATGTACCATGACACCCAGGTCTCGTTGCACCTCCCCTTTTCCTAATCTGCCGCCATTCAGATAATATTCTGCCTTCATGTTTTTGCCTCCAAAGAGGATAACCTCATATTTATCCACATTATACTGCATCTACCATGCATTTGCCCACTCAGCTAACCTGTCCAAATCACCCTGCAGCCTCTTAGCATCCTCCTCACAGCTTAGTGTCATCTGCAAATTTGGAGATATTACACTTAATTCTTTCATCTAAATCATTGATGTATATTGTAAATAGCTGGGGTCCCAGCACTGAGCCCTGCGGCACCCCACTAGTCACTGCCTGCCATTCTGAAAAGGACCCGTTTATCCCGACTCTCTGCTTCCTGTCTGCCAACCAGTTCTCTATCCACGTCAGTACATTAGCCCCAATACCATGTGCTTTAATTTTGCACACTAATCTCTTGTGTGGGACCTTGTCAAAAGCATTTTGAAAGTTCAAATATGCCACATCCACTGGTTCTCCCTTGTCCACTCCACTAGTTACATCCTCAAAAAATTCCAGAAGATTTGTCAATCATGATTTCCCTTTCATAAATCCATGCTGACTTGGACCGATCCTGTCACTGCTTTCCAAATGCGCTGCTATTTCATTTTTAATAATTGATTCTAACATGTTCCCCACTACTGATGTCAGGCTAACCGATCTAAAATTACCTGTTTTCTCTCTCCCTCCCTTTTTAAAAAGTGGTGTTACATTAGCTACCCTCCAGTCCATAGGAAGTGATCCAGAGTCGATAGACTGTTGGAAAATGATCACCAATGCATCCACTATTTCTTGGGCCACTTCCTTAAGTACTCCGGGATGCAGACTGTCAGCCCCGGGGATTTATCGGCCTTCAATCCCATCAATTTCCCTAACACAATTTCCCGCCTAATAAGGATTTCCTTCAGTTCCTTCTTCTCACTAGACCCTCGGTCCCCTATTATTTCCGGAAGGTTATTTGTGTCTTCCTTCGTGAAGACGGAACCAAAGTATTTGTTCAACTGGCCTGCCATTTCTTTGTTTTCCATTATAAATTTTCTTACCTGTAGAAAGTTTTGCAGTCATTTTTTACGTTCCTTGCAAGTTTACTTTCATACTCTATCTTTCCCGTCTTCATCAATCTCTTGGTCTTTTTTTGCTGAATTCTAAACTGCTTCCAAACCTCAGGCTTGCTACTTTTTCTGGCAACTTTGTATAACTCCTCTTTGAATCTAATACTATCCTTAATTTGTTTTGTTAGTCATGGTTGGGCCAATATTCCTTTTGTGTTTTTATGCCAGAAAGGAATGTATAACTGTTGCAATTCATGTATTCGCTCCTTAAATATTAGCCACTGCCTATCCACTGTCATGCCTTTTAATGAATCTTTCCAGTCTACCATAGCCAATTCATTCCTCATACCCTCATAATTTCCTCAGTTTAGATTTAGGATCCTAGTTTCGGATTGGACTACTTCACTTTCCATCTTAATAAAGATTTCAATCATGTTATGGTCACTCTTCCCTAAAGGACGCAGCACAACAAGACTGTTAATTAACCCCTTCTCATTACACAATACCCAATCTAGGATAGCCTGTTCCCTAGTAGGCTCAACATACTGGTCTAAAAAACCATCCCGTACACACTCCAGGAATGCATCTGCCACAGTATTATTACTAATTTGGTTTGGTCAGTCTATATGTAGATTAAAGTCACTTACGATTACTGTAGTACCCTTGTTACATGCATCTCTAATTTCCTGTTTGATGCCATCCCCTACACTACCACTACTGTTTGGAGGCCTATAGACAACTCCCACCAATGTTTTCTGTCCCTTGGTACTCCTTGGTTCCATCCAGACTGATTCTACATCTTTGATTTCTTGAGCCAATATCCTTTCTCATTATTGCTCTGATTTTATCCTTTACAAACAATGCCACACCACCCCCTCTTCCTTTTTGCCTGTCCTTCCTAAATATTGAATATCCTTGGATATTCAGTTTCCAACCCTGGTCACCCTGCAACCATGTCTCTGTAATTGCAACCATATCGTATCCTTTTACATCTATTTACGCTGTTAATTTGTCTACCTTATTACAGATGCTTCGTGCATTCAGATACAAAGCTTTTAGATTATTCTTTTTAACATTATTAGACTTCTTAACATTATTTTGTACTATAGCCCTATTTGTCTTATCGCTATTTTTTCTTACCTGGACCCTATTTGTTAGTGCACTCTTTTGTTTGTACGCTCTGTCCCTTCCTGACATAATCTGGTTATCCTTACCACAATCACTTCCCTGCATTGCTTCCTTTTCATTTCTCTTTCGCATTCTAGATTTCTCTCTACTGCGACCGTCCTCTCCCCCCGCCCCCCCCACCCCCTCCCCTTATTTAGTTTAAAGCCCTGTCTACCTCCCAAGCTATTCGGTTCGCTAGAACTCTGGTCCCAGCGTTCTGGAGTCCGTCCCCACGGAACAGCTCTCTCTTTCCCGAGTATTGGTGCCAGTGCACCACGAATCGAAACCTACTTCTCCCATACCCACCTCTGAGCCACGCAATCATTCTATTGACCCTATGCCAATTTGCTCTTGGCTCAGGTAATAATGCAGAGATTATTACCTTTGTGGTTCTGCTTTTTGAATTTAGTCCCCAGCTGTTCAAACTCTATCAGCAGAACCTGTTTCTTAGTCCTACCTATGTCATTGGTATCTCCGTGTACCATGACAATTGGATCCTCCCCCTCCCACTCCAAGTTCTTCTCCAGCCCGGAGGAGATGTTCTTTACCCTGGCACCGGGTAGGCAGCACACTCAGGATGCACGCTCTCAGCTGCAGAGAACCCTATCCATCCCTGTTATGTATGCAATACAGGTACAAACTGAGTGCTGTTTAATTGAACAAGGTACAACCTTGGCTCTGCTTTATTACGGCCCAACGTGCCTGACTCACAAAATGGCTGGCCTTTTATACCAGAGCAGCACCATGTGCGTGCTGCTCAATGCTCTCCAACAA
Organism: Pristiophorus japonicus; assembly: GCF_044704955.1. Taxonomy (NCBI): domain Eukaryota; kingdom Metazoa; phylum Chordata; class Chondrichthyes; family Pristiophoridae; genus Pristiophorus; species Pristiophorus japonicus. The sequence goes on along the minus strand of NC_091978.1, from coordinate 258,917,165 downwards.
TGCCACCATATGGTGGCTACAAACAGCATGTACATACATGACAATACCCTCCTCTGAGATCTTATCACAGTCTTTCACAGGTTGAGACAGTCCGGTGCTTTACGCTCCCGGGTTGACCGTCTCAGTTCAATTCCGGCCTTTGGTTAGTGTGCGGAGTCTGTTGTGGCTGGTGGCTGGATGGCTAACTTGTTGGGGGTGGCAGTGACCATGTCAGGAATTGCAAGTCCATTTTTGTTGAACAAGTCCGTGATGGAAATTCCGGGTTCACTAATGACCCTTGAGTCCACTGAAGGCTGCTGGTAGGTTGGTTAGTCATTGACGGTTTCTTCGTCCGACTGCTCTGGCTCGTCTATGTGCCTCAGCTTTGTTTGATCCATGTGTTTCCTGTAAGTTTGCCCATTCTTGAGCTTAATAACAAATACTGTTACCCTTCTTGGCCATGACCATACCAGCGATCCATTTGGGACCCTGACCATAATTCAACACATATACTGGATTATTAACAGAAATCTTGCATGACACAGTTGCACGATCGTGGTACCCTTGTTGACTCTGTCTTCTGTATTCAACATGATTACTTAAATCCGGGTGTACAAGAGATAACTTGGTCTTTAGACCTTTTTTCATCATGAGTTCAGCAGGCAAGACCCCTGTGAGTGTGTGGAGTCTTGTCCTGTAACTCAGCAGTATGCAAGACAAGCGGGTCTGCAGTGACCCTTGGGTTACTCTCCTCATGTTTTGCTTGATAATTTGTACTGCACGTTCTGCTTGCCCGTTAGATGCAGGCTTGAACGGTGCTGACTTACATATTTTATGCCGTTAAGTTTTACAAACTGTTGAAACTCCTGACTGGTGAAACACGATCCATTGTCGCTCACCACTATGTCAGGCAGACCATGTGTCGCGAACATGACATTGAGATTCTCTATGGTTGCCATGGACGTACTGGATGACATGATTATGCATTCTATCCACTTCAAATAAGCATCCATCACCACTAAAAACATCTTACCCAGGAAGGAACCTGCAAAATCTACATGGATCCTGGACCAAGGTTAGGATGGCCATGACTACAGACACAGCGACGATTCTGCTGGTGCTTTGCTGAGCTGCATGCAGGTGTTGCTCTGATGCCCACATGCTTCCAGCTCAGAATCAATTCCTGGCCACCATATATGGGACCGGGTGATGGCCTTCATCATCACTATACCAGGATGTCTGCTGTGTAACTCACGCACAAACTTCTCTCTCCCTTTCTTAGGTATTACAACTCGATTGCCCCACAATATGCAATCTGCTTGAATAGACAGTTCATCCTTGCGACAAATGTATGGTTTGGCCTTCTCGCATATTTGCTTAGGTATGGCAGACCAATCCCCTTTGAGGATGCAACCCTTTACCACCTATAATATCGGGTCCAGGTCTTAACTTGTTGAGCCGTGACAGGGGTACCTTCACTCTCAAAAACATCCATGATTAACATTAAATCTGCCCGTTGTGGCATTTCCACCTCCGGTGTGGGCAACGGCAACCGGCTCAAAGAATCGGCACAATTCTCTGTGCCAGGTCTGTGGCGAATGACATAATCATAGGCAGATAATGTCAGTGCCCACCTTTGGATGCGGGATGAAGCGTTGATATTGATACCTTTGCTCTCGGAAAACAACGAAATGAGTGGCTTATGATCGGTCTCTAATTCAAACCTCAGACCAAACAGGTATTGATGCATCTTTTTAACACCGTATATACAAGCTAAAGCTTCTTTTTTTACCGTGCTGTAGGCTCTTTCTGTTTTAGACAAACTTTTGGATGCATACACGACAGGTTGAAGTTTCCCCAACTCATTGGCTTGTTGTAACACACAACCAATTCCATATAATGATGCGTCACAGGCCAAAACTAAACGTTTACATGGGTCATAATGTACCAGCAGCTTGTTCGAGCAAAGCAGATTGGTGGCTTTCTTGAAAGCCCTGTCTTGCAATGCGCCCCACACCCAGTTGTTGTCTTTTCTCAATAACATGTTCAGTGATTCAAGTAAGGTGCTCAATTTAGGTAGGAAGTTACCAAAGTAGTTGAGTAGACCTAGGAACGAACGCAGCTCCATCACATTCTGCGGCTTGGGTGTATTCTTGATGGCTTTGGTTTTCACATCAGTAGGTCTGATGCCATCAGCGGCGATTTTCCTCCCGGGGAATTCGACCTCTGGTGTCATGAAGACGCACTTCGAGCATTTAAGTCTGAGTCCCACTCTGTCCAAACACAGTAGAACCTCTTCCAGGTTGTTCAGCTGTTCCTTGTAGTCACAACCGGTGATCAGAATGTCATCTTGGAACCCGACGGTTCTGGGAACGGACTTCACTAGACGTTCCATATTCGTCTGGAATATTGCTGCAGTTGAGCCAATTCCAAACGGGCACCTGTGATAAATGAACAGTCCTTTGTGCGTGTTAATGCATGTAAGTCTCTTCGACGTCTCGACCAATTCCTGCGTCATATAGGTCGATGTCAAGTCCAGTTTTGTGAACGACTTCCCTCCGGCTAGCGTCGCAAACAAGTCATCAGCCTTCGGTAATGGGTATTGATCTTGTTTCGAAACCCTGTTGATCGTAGCCTTGTAGTCTCCACAGATTCTGACTGTGCCATCACTTTTCAGCACAGGAACAATGGGGCAGGCCCATTCATTAAATTCGACCGGTGATATGATCCCTTCATGCTGGAGTCTGTCTAGTTCAATTTTGACCTTCTCCCTCATCATATACGGCACTGCCCGAGCTTTATGATAGACGGGTCTTGTATCTGAGTCCACGTGGATCTGCACCTTGGCTCCCGTGAAGTTGCTGATACCCCGTTCGAACAGCGAGGGGAACTTGCTCAATACTTGGCACATGTATCTTCCTCCGATGTCGTTCCAGTCGCATCCGGTTTTCTCCAACCAGCTCCTGCCGAGCAGCATTGGACCATTGCTCTGGCCCTCCGATCAAACGTGTGTATAAAACCTGTGTCTCGAGATGATGATGCTGTTGTCTGGCTTGAGGTGCTCCCGTACCATTGTACACAACTCCTCATACGTTTTCTCTGTTGGATCACTAGGCATGAGTAGATACTTTATCAGACCGTAGATCTTTGAACTGCACACAGTGACGAACACGGCCCGGCTCCGATCTGTATCATCGACTTCCTTCACTTTGTTGGCCACGAAGTACTGGTTCAAACGGCTCACAAATTTTCTCCCTTCATGAATCGCACTAAAAATCCAATCATGCTCATTTTGCAAACAAAGATTCTTGTATTCTTGTTGCCAAATGTTATGTATGCAATAGACGTACAAACGGAGTACTGTTTAACTTAGCGAGGTACAACCTTGCTTCTGCTTTATTAAGGCCCAAAGTGCCTGACTCACAAAATGGCTGGCCTTTTGTACCAGAGCAGCACCATGTGCGTGCTGCTCAGTGGCCTCCAACAATGACACCATCTGGTGGCTACAAACAGCATGTACATACATGACAATCCCCCTAACTACACTATCCCCGACTACAACCACCTGTCTCTTTACTCCCCCCAATTGAATGGCTTTCTGCACCGCGGTGCCTTGGTCAGTCTGATCGTCCACCCTAAGTCTGCACACTTGTCCACAAGGGCTGCAAGAATCTCAAATCTATCGGACAAATGCAGGAACTGAGGCTCCTGTAATACTACCTCCTGGATCCCCTTATCTGCTTCACTCGCAGTCACACCCTGCTGTCCCTGACCACGTGTCAATTTTAAAGTATTTAATTTAGAGGGTGTGGCTGCCTGGAGAAGCAAAAGGTGCAGGCAACTTTCTTCCTTCCTGATGTCTCGCAATGTCTGCAGCTCGGGCTCCAGCTCCTCAACTCGGAACTTACTACAGATATAGTCGTCCTGGACCAAAACGTCCAGAAGCTCCCACATATTGCAGCAGCAACAAATTAGTTTAGCATTAATCAAGTATTTACCCTATATAGTTTATTAAATTAGTTAAACAAATAAAGGTTAGTTTTTAGTATTTAGTTATATGCTGTATGTTAATTTAAAAGAAAAACTCAGAAAAACAATCACTACCAATCACTTACGTGCCTTACCTGTGATGTCACACAGCAGAGTTCTCCTTATCAGGAGCCATGCAATCTCCTGGGAGAGGCAAAAAAACAGATTAAAAACCCAGGCCAATTGGGGAAAAAAATCTGGGAAAATTCCTCTCCGACCCAAACAGGTGATTGAAACTAGTGCAGGAGATCACACTGGCCATATGCTGTGGTCTGCTGTGGCTTTTATCCCCACTCTCGGGCCTCGGTCTGCTCCCGTTCAGGTACGTGCCGCTCTGCGGAAAAAGTTAGGAAAAACAAGGCAAAGCAACACCTCCCGCCCCCACTTCACCGAACTCTCCCACTTACCAAACTCTGTTTTCCCACTCTGAGCTGCAGCACTGCTTACACTAAACATCCGTAAGTCAAAGGTCCTCCACCAACCTGACCCCGCCATACAGCACTGTCTCCCAGTCATCAAGATCCACGGCGCGGCCCTGGAAAACGTGGACCACTTTCTACTTCGGAAGTGTAAAGTCTTTACACAATACCACAAATCCACACTAAGCACATTCTATGGACAAGGTTACTCTGTGACCTGCACCTTTATTCACAGCACCAAGAAGTGATGACCCTGCGTGGGACCTCCCTTTATATACCTGGATGACCAGATGAGGAGTGTCTCCCACAAGTTCACCCCCTGTGGTCGATGTGTGCATTTCTCAAGTATATACAGTATTGCAGTGTTGTTACATGAAGGTTACATACAAGACATCACCTCCCCCCGCAACGTCTTATTGGGATCACAGGTTAATTCTTTCGGGTGGTCTGCGTTCCCTCGTGGAGCGTCACAGTTGGGGCTCTGGCTGTTGAGCCTTGGCCTGCGTGTTTGTCCCCTGTGGTGATTCCGGCCTGTCCGGGCTGACCGCAGGGACTGTGCATGCTGCTGAATGTTCTTCTTGCTCATTCACTGACGGTGGTGTGAGCACCATCTCATGATCTTCCTCAGGTTCCTCAGAGTCCATGCTGAACCTTTTTTTTACTTGGTCAGATGCTTGCGGCATATCTGCCCATTGTTAAGTTTAACCACGATGACCCTTTTCCGCTCTTTGTCTATTACAGTACCTTCAAGCCATTTGGGCCCCAAAGCGTGATTGAGAACAAATACGGGGTCACCAATTTCTATACATCTCCCCCTTGAATTACAGTCATGGTACTCATTTGGGGACTGGCGCTTGCCTTCAACAATGTCGGACAAGATAGGATGAATGAGGAACAGCTGAGTTTTGAGTGTACATTTCATAAGGAGCTCCATGGGTAGGACCCCTGTGAGCGAGTGCGGTCGGAACCTATAGGCCAGCAGGAGGTGCGATAGGCGGCATTGAAGAGAGGGACCTTGAATCCTGAGCGTGCCTTGTTTTATGATTTGGACCGCACGTTCCGCCTGGCCATTGGAGGCCGGCTTGAACGGTGCTGTCCTGACATGGTTGATGCCATTACCCGACATGAACTCCCGGAATTCATAGCTAGTGAAACATGGGCCATTGTCGCTAACAAGGATATCTGGCAAACCGTGGTCGCAAAGACCGCACATAGACTCTCCACAGTGGTGGATGTCGTGCACGAATTCAAAATGATGCACTCGATCCATTTTGAGTACGCATCAACCACGATGAGAAACATTTTCCCCATGAACGGGTCCGCGCAGTCTACGTGAATGCGTGACCATGGCCTGATGGGCCAGGGCCATGGGCTGAACGGGGCCTCCCTGGGGGCATTTCCCAGCTGAGCACACGTCGTGCACCTGCGAACACAATGTACCAGGTCTGAATCAATTCCCGATCACCAAACGTGTGACCGGGCAATGACCTTCATCAGCACAATGCCCGGGTGCTCACTGTGGAGTTCCCTGATGAATGCTTCCCTACCCCTCTGGGGCATGACTAGCCGGCTGCCCCATAGTAGGCAGTCAGCTTGGATGGAGAGCTCATCCATCCGCCTGTGAAACAGTCTGACCTCCTCAGGGCATGCTCCATGTGCGGGCGCCCAATCCCCAGTCAGGACACATTTCTTAATCAAAGATAGGAGGGGATCTCTGTTGGTCCAGATTTTGATCTGGCGGGCTGTGATGGGGGAGCCTGTGCTGTCAAAGGCATCAACGGCCATGACCATCTCAGCACTTTGCTCCACTGCCCCCTCAGTGGTGGCCAGTGGAAGCCTGCTGAGCGCGTCAGCGCAATTTTCAGTGCTGTGCCGGTGCCGGATGGTGTAGTCTTATGCAGCGAGCGTGAGAGCCCATCGCTGTATGCGAGCTGAAGCATTGGCATTGACAGCCTTGCTGTCTGCCAACAGGGATGTTAACGGCTTGTGGTCCGTTTCTAATTCAAACCTCCTGCCAAAAAGGTACTGGTGCATCTTTTTCACCCCATTGACACATGCGAGTGCTTCCTTCTCAAACATCCCATATCCACGTTCTGCTTGAGAGAGCGACCTGGAGGCATAAGCCACAGGTTGGAGTTGCCCCTCAGCATTGCACTGCTGTAACATGCACGCAACCCTATAGGACGATGCATCACATGTCAGAACCAATTTCTTACAGGGGTTGTACAGGGTCAACAACCTATTTGAACAGAGTAAGCTACGCGCCTGATTGAAAGCCCATTCTTGACAGTCCCCCCAAAACCAATCGCAACCCTTACACCGGAGCACGTGTAGCGGCTCCAACAATGTGCTTAAGTTCGTCAGAAAGTTCCCAAAATAGTTCAAGAGTCCCAGAAATGAATGCAATTCCGATGTGTTGCTGGGCCTGGGCGCTCGTCGAATCGCCTCTGTTTTGGATTCGGTAGGCCGAATCCCGTCTGCAGCAACCCTCCTACCCAGAAACTCGACTTCGGGAGCCAAAAACACACACTTAGACTTCTTGAGTCGCAGGCCGACCTGGTCCAGTCGGCGTAGCACCTTTTCCAGGTTGTGGAGATGTTCCTCGGTGTCCCGACCCGTGATGAGGATATCGTCCTGGAATACGATCGTTCCAGGAATGGATTTGAGCAGACTTTTCATGTTTCTTTCAAAGATTGCGGCCGCTGATCGAATGCCAAATGGGCACCTGTTGTAAACAAACAGTCCTTTGTGTGTGGTGATTGTGGTCAGTAGTTTGGATTCGTCGGCCAGTTCTTGGCTCATGTAGGCTGAAGTGAGGTCCAACTTGGTGAACAGCTTGCTGCTTGCCAGCGTGGCAAAAAGATCTTCCGCCCTTGGAAGCGGGTATTGGTCTTGTAGGGACACCCGGTTGATAGTGGCCTTGTAGTCGCCACAGATCCTGACCGAGCCATCCGCTTTTAGGACGGGAACAATGGGGCTCGCCCAGTCGCTGAATTCAACGGGCGAGGTGATGCTCTCTCTCAGCAAACGGTCCAATTCGCTTTCAATTTTCTCCCGCATCACATACGGCACAGCTCTGGCTTTGTGGTGCACTGGTCTGGCATCTGGGGTGAAGCGAATCACTACTTTGGTACCTTTGAACGTCCTGACGCCAGGTTGGAATAGCGACTCAAATTGCTGTAGTACCTGTGAGCATGAACTTCGCTCCACAGATGACACTGCGTGCACATCCCTCCATTTCCAGTTCATCCTAACTAACCAGCTCCTCCCCACCAGTGCGGGACCATTGTCCGGGACAATCCAGAGCGGCAGCCAGTTCACTGATCCATTGTGTGTGACAGCCAACATTGCACTGCCTAGCGCTGGAATGATTTCTTTGGTGTACGTCCGTAGTTAAGTCTCAATGCGTTCTAGTTTGGGTCTGCTGGCTTTGAGTGGCCATAGCTTTTCAAATTGTTGAATGCTCATGAGTGACTGGCTGGCCCCCATGTCCAGCTCCATGCATACCGGGATGCCGTTTAATAGGACCTTCATCATCATAGTTGGTGTTTTGGTATATGAGCTGTGAATGTTTGCCACATGAACCTGCTGAACTTCAGCATCCATTGATTTGCCCCACGCGTCATCCTGCCTCGCAGACCCCTCTTCTGGTCCATCCGCCTCATAAATTAGCCTGGTCGCAGGCTTCCTGTACATTCTAGCTAAATAGCCAGTGAGGTTACAATTTCTGCAGGCGAACTTTTGAAACCTGCAAGTGCTAGCAGAATGTCTGCCCCCACACCTCCAGCATGAACTGAGATTCCCATTGTTGCGAACAAAAGAGCTGTTACCAGGCATTCCTTGCTGATTGTCCCTTTGACTGCTCTTGAGCACCCTGTTAGTGGGTGTCAATGGCCCCATCCCAGAATGCATTGTCCACTGAGATGGCGTAAATGTCCGTTCAGCCTGCCATTGTCTGTGTTGAAAACCTATTCTGGGGTCTATTGCTGCCTGGGGTGTGTCGAACTGCCCTTACCTGCCTGCTGGGCTCTGAGTCGCGTTTATGATATTGACCCCTTGATCAATCGCCACGTTGGAGTCAAAGTTGCGCGCGTATATTTTCTTGGTTTCCTCCTCCCCCGCCATAAAAGTCTGAGCCAGCAATGCCGCCGCTTCCAAGGTAAAGTCCTTGGTCTCGATTAACTTTCTGAAAGTCCCGGCATGACTGATGCCCTCAATAAAGAAATCCCTTAGTATCTCCCCCCTGCAGGCGTCTGTGAACTTACAGAGGCTGGCCAAGCGCCGGAGGTCCGCAACGAAGTCCAGTATGTTCTGTCCTTCCCGACGTCGGTGGGTATACAATCTGTGTCAGGCCATGTGTATGCTGCTCGCCGGTTTGAGGTGCTCACTGATTAGTTTGCTGAGCTCTTCAAAGGTTTTGTCCGCCGGCTTCTCGGGTGCTAGCAGGTCTTTCATGAGCGCGTAAGTCTTAGATCATAGCTGGTCAGTAGATGAGCCCTTCGCTTGTCAGCCGCTGCATCTCCCAGCCAGTCCTTCGTGACAAAGCTCTGCTGAAGCCTCGCAATGAAATCGTCCCAGTCCTCACCAACACAGTACCATTCCTCTGTGCTACCGGTGGCCATTCTCGTGGGTCATTGATTCCCGTTTCTCGTTGCCACTGTAAAATCCTTACACAATACCACAAATCCACACGAGGCACATTCTATGGACAAGGTCACTCTGTGACCTGCACCTTTATTCACAGTACCAAGAAATGATGACCCTGCGTGGGACCTCCCTTTATATACCTGGATGACCAGATGAGGAGTGTCTCCCACAAGTTCACCCCCTGTGGTCAATGTGTGAATTTCTCAAGTATATACAGTATTGCAGTGTTATTACATGAAGGTTACATACATGACAGGGAGCCTATTATCAGCAAGGGCAGACATCGACGACGAGGTTCAACATCACCTCCAGTGCGCCCGTACAGCCTTAGGCCGCCTGTGGAAGAGAGTGTTCGAAGATCAGGCCCTCAAATCTGACACCAAGCTCATGGTCTACAGGGCTGCAGTGATACCCGCCCTCCTGTATGGCTCAGAGACGTGGACCATATACAGTAGACACCTCAAATCGCTGGAGAAATAACACCAACGATGTCTCCACAAGATCCTGCAAATCCCCTGGCAAATCAGACTCCCTACCCACCCTTTCCTTCAATGACTGTCTGTCCCACCTGTGACAGGGACTGCAATTCCCATATTGGACTGTTCAATCACCTAAGAACTCACTTTTAGAGTGGAAGCAAATCTTCCTCAATTTCGAGGGACTGCCTATGATGACCGCAGGCAGATAATTCCATCCCGAATATCCCGGCAAAAAAGGGGCTGTCTGCGTTGCATCCTTCAGCTTCTTCCACTCCTGCATCTTCCTCATCCCTCTGCAAGTGGATAGTTAAAATCTTAAACAAGAGCAGAAAATTCTGGAAATACGCAACAGGTCTGTTTCTCGCTCCACGAATGCTGCTTGACCTGTTGAGTATTTCCAGCATTTTCTTTCTTCTCAGAGGCCTTCCTTTATGATCCAAGTCATTGCAAACATCCAGCAGCACTTCCTACATTCCCTCACACTTTAAATTGTTTTAACATCTATTGCACTAAGCCACTACATCATTAAAATATAAAAAATCCAATCCATAATCTTAAATACAAACTTACTTGAAAGATGTGTGTGTCTCTTTAAGTAGCGCTGATAGCTCTCTGTAGGTCTGCTGCATGCTTGCTTTTCTGAGCATGCTTAGGACCCAGTATTTAAGTCAGTGCAAAGGTCGAAGTTTGCAGAGAATGTCGTCAAAGTCGGTGATACGCCGACTGACATTGCGCTCTGCTGATTTGCATTTATAGGGCGCTGCTAACGGCAGCGCTATGGTCCTCACCAAAATGGTGGCGGTCGAGTCCCGAGCTAGAAGCAGGTGGAACTGAGGCAGCCGCCATTTTTTTTCAAGAAATAGGCTTTAACGGAGAGGGGTAAGTCTGCAAATTTCTAGGCCTATGGCCTTACATTTCCCCAACCCCTTTTTCTGACCCCCTCACTCGAGGTGCGCCGCTTTTGTCCGCCTCCAAGTGCGCCGAAAATCTTCCTCCCGATTCTGGCTGCTCGCTAGCCTCTCCTCAGTGATGGTGTAGCGTGGCCCAGTGGATTGAGGGCGGAGCCAGGTCCCGGTGCTGAAAACAGTGCCAGGACCTCTGCACATGCATGCTGGAGTCTGCGCACATGTGCAGTAGCTTCTGGAAGGCCGAATCTCTGAGTACGTGCTGCAGGCTTTGTGGGAAGGGCCCGAAGCACGCCGTCCCTAGCCCTGGCTGAATGGGCTCCCTCGTCGGTGGCCTGTTGCGTTCCCTAAGGTAGGATTTCTATTTTTTATTTGTTATTTACTGATTGATTGATTGCTTATTACTTTGGTCTTGGTGCTTTAGGTGCAGGGTTCCTTCTATTTTTTATTTGTTAATTAATTACTTATTACTTTTTGTGTTTTGTTTAGTGCTTGGTGCAAATGTACTGCTTTGTTTAGTGCTTGGTGCTTTAAATGTATTTATGCTTCTTTAATGTTGTTGTGAAGGTGTTTAGTGCTTTGCAAGGTCCCCTTCCCCCTCCCTATCTCTGGCTGCCTGTGCTGATTTCTTAAGTCACCGCAAGGTTTTTCTGAACGTACAAGAATGCCCACTTACGTTGGCCTAAGTTAGTTTGGAGTAACGTTTAGCTGGCTAAACTTGTTTAAATGGCCAAAACAGGCGTAAGTGGCTGGTAACGACCCCTCTTGAAAAAAAAACGAAACTATAAAAAAACCTAACTAACTCACTTACATTAGCGCAAATTAAATGGCCAGAATTGCAACCAAAATGATACTCCAGAAAAATCAAGTTGCTCCCAAAAAAAGGGAGCAACTCCTGGGGAAATTTGGGCCCTATTTTCTTATATTGGTAGACTTCTATTGTAATGAGGATGGTTGGGAACCCAAAGCAGCACTCCTATGAGAAATCCACTTATGTAGAGTTTATATAGCCAATGAAGAACATTTAAAATGTAGCCACTGTTTAATGTAATATGGAATGTACTTTTTTTCTCTGCAGCAACACACCCCACTTAACTAAATGGAGAGAACTTTGGAACACAAGTTGGGAAATGTGGGCACAGGAGTACTGCTGTTGTTTAGCTAACTAATATCATTCAGCTTGCCAGCATGGAACACTAGTAACCTTTCCATTCTTTATCCAACTAGGACCACCTTAGCCATTATGGCACTGATATGCATGCATATAAGGAACCAAGTGGGACGAATCCCTGCCCCAGTTGACAGGTGTACCTTTTCAGAGCTCATCAATGAAACAGGCTGGCTGGTTAAACAGCAACAGCACATGTAACATAATTGGACTGTCTGGCTCAGAAATCAGATTACTGAGTCTACCACAGAGAATCAACTCGCTCCCAATCTTCCAACACGTGGCATGTCATTTTTGAGTTAACTTGGCCTCCAAAACAGTTTGTTTATTTCTATCTTCCCCAAGGAGGATAGTCCTCATAGTCAGAAAAATCATCCACAATTTTTCGATATGATGTTTCTAATTTTTGCCATTCCATCACATGGCATAATGTACCAAAAACACAAAAATATCTCTCCAGCTCACAAAGATCCAGTCTCAGAATAAGGGACCATCCATTTAAAACTGAGGTGAGGGTTATAAATCTGTGGAATTCCCTGCCCCAGTGAGCTGTGGAGGTTGGGCCATTGAATACATTTAAGGCAGAGATAGACAGATTTTTGAGCGATAAGGGAATAAAGGGTTATAGGAAGCGGGCAGGGAAGTGGGGCTGAGTCCATGATCAGATCAGCCATGATCATATTAAATGGCGGAGCAGGCTCGAGGGGCCAAATGGCTGACTCCTGTTCCTATTTCTTATGTTCTTATGTGTAGCAGAAGATCAAAATGTATTTTTATGTGCAGAAGTGCCTGAAATAATTAACAAGTGAAATAATTTTTTTGCTGATTATTAAGTTTTCTTCAAACTAAAAAAAACCTGAAAGAAAGAACTTGCATTTATATAGTGCCTTTCATGACTTCAGGACTTCAGAAAACAATTCAGAGCTAATGAATTATTTTTGGACTGTAGTCGCTGCTGCAATGCAGGGAAACATGGCAGCCAATTTACACCCAGCAAGATCTCACAAAAAGCAATGAGATAATGATCTGTTTAGGTGATGTCAGTTGAGGGATAAATTTTGGGCAGGACAAACATAGAAACAGGAGTAGGGTATTCAGTCCTTCGAGCCTGTTCCGCAATTCAATTAGATCATGACTGATCTGTACATCAGCCCCATTTACCCGCCTTTGGCCCATATTCCTGGATACCCCTACCCAATAAAAATCTATCAACCTCAGTCTTGAAAGCTTCAATTAAAACCAGGACAATGCCATTGCTCTTTTACAAATAATGCCATGGTATCTTTAACGCCCACCGGAGTAGGGAGACAGGGCCTTAGTTTAAAGACGCAGAAGGTTCCTGTCCCAGAAGGTTACTGCCCCCAATCGGGATGCAGGACAATTTCTCCCCCTCAATGTGTTAAAGATGTTAGAAAAGTGCAAGTTGTTGTTGATGGTCAGCTTGTGGCTGTAACAAGCAGAGTCTGAGTTACAGCAGAAATCTACTGTGATCACATCAGCAGTTGTGTCATAGCGCAATACTTTTTGTATTAACTTGAGTCTTAGGATTCAGTTTATCAGAATAATTTACTCACTTTCATTCCCATTGTTAAAAAAAAAGCTTTATTTGAAAGTTTTATTGCTGAAACATTTTTTTAGATAATGCTAGTGTCAGTTTGGTTTAGTTAATAATACTTTCACTTGTGAATTCGAAGGATGTGGGTTCAAGCCCTGTTTCAGGGAATACCAAGGGAGTGCTATGTTGCTGCAGGTCCTGCCTTTTGAATGCTATGTTAAACTGAGGCCTTGTCTGCCTTTTCAACTGTGTAATATATGCGGGTAAAACAAATGAAGGACAGAGACAGGATGAGTTGCTATTCCATGGGCTTGCTTTAGTAGGCCGCAGGAGGAGGCCCCGATCTTCGTCGCAGGAGGAAAACGAGTCAAAGGTGGGCAGAGGAAACGTTACAGGGAAACCCTCAAAGCCTCCCTGATAAAGTGCAACATCCCCACTGACACCTGGGAGTCCCTGGCCAAAAACCACTCTAAATGGAGGAAGTGCATCCGGAAGGGCGCTAAGCATTTCGAGTCTCATCGCTGAGAGCATGCAGAAATCAAGTGCAGGCAGCAGAAAGAGCGTGCGGCAAACCAGTCCCACCTTCCCTTACCCTCAATGACTATCTGCCCCACCTATGGCAGAGTCTGTGGTTCTCGTATTGGACTGTTCAGCCACCTAAGAACTCATGTTAAGAGTGGAAGCAAGTCCTCCTCGATTCCGATGGACTGCCTATGATGATGAGTTATTAGGCTAGAGTAAATTGAGCATGCTCATATCAACCCATGTGATACATTACACTGCTTTCACCCTTGAAAAAGTTTATGAATTCCCTTCTCAAATACATCAAGACTATGGTCCCAGCTTTCTCAGCATTACATGTACCACATAATGTGATATATTCACAGAGCACAAGCACACACAGCTTCCTAACATGGCAGGCAGCTCTTGGAAGTCTTCAGAACCTGCTGCTTCTGTTTAATTATTAACTCTGTAGTTGCAGTACACAATACGTCCACATCCACAGTGTGGAGCTACAAACATTACACTTCTCCCTCCTTAATGAAGAAGTTATTATAACAAACATCATGTACAACTTGCATGTTTATATATAACACAGGATATCGACTTATTTTTTTCCCTATTTACAAATTTAACTTAACCACTTGATTTCTGTATCGAAGAGGATATCTTCGCTCTCAAACAAAACCTTCCAAACATGGTGTCGAATTCAAACTCATTCGAGGCTCATCTTGAGGAACATTTTCCTTCAAGGAATTTCCTTGATTTTCATTTGAACTCACTCTAACTTCAGGCTGTTTGCTTTCCTGACTAGGACTCACTTAAATTCTGATTTTCTCTTGGATTTATTTCCAGTACATAGAATGTAGGATTTGCTACTGGTATATCAAAACTATCTGATGAGTCAGAAATAATTGAATCATTCCCACCTTCAACTCCTTCCATGTCTGTAGGTAAAATATGATCAATATAAACAAACCTAACCTGTTCATTATCAAACATCTTGACCAAATATGTGCGAGGACCACATATCATCACCACTCTTCCGAGTAACCACTTTAACCATTTATGATGATGGTTCTTCACTCTCACCTTCTGGTTTAATTTCACACTTCTCTCTTTTACTCTACCTCTATCATGATTCTCTTTCTGTCTTAATTGTCTCTCTTCTACGGACTGTGCCAAATTTGGTTTCAACAACGAGAATCTGGTTTGTGGCTGTCGTTTGAGAAACAATGCTGCTGGTGTTCTACAGTAGTTGTATGAGGAGTATTGTGATATGTAATTAGAAAATGAGCCAATTTGTGATCCAATGACAACTGCCGTTTTTTTCGATTTGGATCTAACATTTGTTTTATGAGGGCACGTTTTACAATTTGTACAGTGCGCTCTACTGCAACATTCGAAGCAGGGTGGTATGGTGAAACCTTTGTATGTTTTACACCATTTTTGCTCGTGAATTGTGAAAATTCTTCTGAATGAAATTGTGGTCCATTATACGAAACAATTTCTTCTGGGAGGCCAAATGAAGAAAATAAACTTCACAAAATATCGAATGTTTTACTTCTTATTTTCCACATTGGAAACACCTCAACCCACTTTGAATGGCTATCAATCACAATGAACAAATGTTGTCCTTCTAGCTCAGCAAAATCAATATGTAGACTTTGCCGCACCCTGTGAGGCCATTTCCATGGCTGTAATGGTACTAATGGTGGTTGCTTGCTTACTGACTGACATGTCATGTTCTGCTCCTCCTGTACTATGTGGGAAGTCCAGGACACTTCCGGTGTCCCTGACGACTACGCGTGTGGGAAGTGCATCCGCCTGCAGCTCTTGATGGACCGCATTGCGGCACTGGAGCTGCGGGTGGAAGAACTCTGGAGCATCCACGATGCTGAGAATGACATGAATAGCATGTTTAGTGAGTTGGTCTTACCACAGGTAAAGGGTACACAGCCAGATAGGGAATGGATGACCAACAGGAAGAGCAGTGCAAGGAAGGTAGTGCAGGGGTCCCCTGTGGTCATTCCTCTGCAAAACAGATACACTGCTTTGGGTACTGTTGAGGGGGATGACTCATCAGGGGAGGGCAGCAGCAGCCAAATTCATGGCACCGTGACTGGCTCTGTTGAACAGGAGGCAGGAAAAAGAGTGGGAGAGCGATAGTGATAGGGGATTCAATTGTAAGGGGAATAGATAGGCGTTTCTGCGGCTGCAACCAAGACTCCAGGATGGTATGTTGCCTCCCTGGTGCAAGGGTCAAGGATGTCTCAGAGCGGGTGCAGGACATTCTGAAAAGGGAGGGTGAACAGCCAGTTGTTGTGGTGCACATTGGTACCAACGATATAGGTAAAAAAAGGGATAAGGTCTTACGAGACAAATTTAAAGAGCTAGGAACTAAATTAAAAAGTAGGACCTCAAAAGTAGTAATCTCGGGATTGCTACCAGTGCCACGAGCTAGTCAGAGTAGTAACCACAGGACAGCTCAGATGAATACGTGGCTTGAGTAGTGGTGCAGCAGGGAGGGATTCAAATTCCTGGGACATTGGAACCGGTTCTGGGAGAGGTGGGACCAGTACAAACTGGACGGTATGCACCTGGCCAGGATCAGAACCAATGTCCTTGGGGGAGTGTTTGCTAGTACTGTTGGGGAGGAGTTAAACTAATATGGCAGGGGGATGGAAACCTAAACAGGGAGACAGGGGGAAGTAGAATGGGGGCAGAAGCAAAAGATAGAAAGAAGAAAAGTTAAAGTGGAGGGCAGAGAAACCTAAGGCAAAAAGCAAAAAGGGCCACATTGCAGCAAAATTCTAAAGTGGCAAAGTGTGTTAGAAAGACAAGCCTGAAGGCTCTGTGCCTCAATGCGAGGAGTATTCGGAATAAGGTGCACGAATTAACTGTGCAGATAGCAGTTAACGGGTATGATGTAATTGGCATCGCAGAGACATGGCTCCAGGGTGACCAAGGCTGGGAACTCAACATCTAGGGGTATTCAACATTTAGGAACGTTAGACAGAAAGGAAAAGGAGGCGGGGTGGCATTGCTGGTTAAAGAGGAAATTAATGCAATAGTAAGAAAGGACATTAGCTTGGATGATGTGGAATCGGTATAGGTGGAGCTACGGAATACCAAGGGGCAGAAAACGCTAGTGGAAGTTGTGTACACATCACCAAACAGTAGTAGCAAAGTTGGAGACGGCATCAAACAAGAAATTAGGGATGCATGCAATAAAGGTACAGCAGTTATCATGGGTGACTTTAATCTACATATTGATTGGGCTAACCAAACTGGTAGCAATGCGGTGGAGGAGGATTTCCTGGAGTGTATTAGGGATGGTTTTCTCGACCAATATGTCAAGGAACCAACTAGGGAGCTGGCTATCCTAGACTGGGTGATGTGTAATGAGAAAGGATTAATTAGCAGTCTTGTTGTGCGAGGCCCCTTTGGGAAGAGTGATCATAACATGGGAGCATTCTTTATTAAGATGGAGAGTGACACAGTTAATTCAGAAACTTGGGTCATGAACTTAAGGAAAGGTAACTTCGATGGTTTGAGCCGTGAATTGGCTAGAAGAGACTGGCAAATGATACTTAAAGGGTTGACGGAGGATAAGCAATGGCAAACATTTAAAGATCACATGGATGAACTTCAGCAATTGTACATCCCTGTCTGGAGTAAAAATAAAACGGGGAAGGTGACTCAACCGTGGCTAACAAGGGAAATTAAGGATAGTGTTAAATCCAAGGAAGAGGCATATAAATCGGCCAGAAAAAGCAACAAACCTGAGGACTGGGAGAAATTTAGAAGTCAGCAGAGGAGGACAAAGGGTTTAAGTAAGAGGGGGAAAATAGAGTACAAGAAGAAGCTTGCTGGGAACATAAAAACTGGCTTCAAAAGCTTCTATAGATATGTGAAGAGAAAAAGATTAGTGAAGGCAAACATAGGTCCCTTGCAGTCGGATTCATGTGAATTTACAATGGGGAACAAAGAAATGGCAGACCAATTGAACAAATACTTTGGTTCTGTCTTCACGAAGGAAGACACAAATAACCTTCTGGAAGTACTCGGGGACCGAGGGACTGGTGAGAAGGAGGGAAATTGTGTTAGGGAAATTCATGGGATTGAAGGCCGATAAATCCCCAGGGCCTGATAGTCTGCATCCCAGAGTACTTAAGGAAGTGGCCCTAGAAATAGTGGTTGCATTGGTGATCATTTTCCAACAGTCTATCAACTCTGGATCAGTTTCTATGGACTGGAGGGTAGCTAATGTAACACCACTTTTTAAAAAGGGAGGGAGAGAGAAAGCGGGTAATTATAGACCAGTTAGCCTGACTTCAGTAGTGGGGAAAATGTTGGAATCAATTATTAAGAATGAAATAGCAGCGCATTTGGAAAGCAGTGACAGGATTGGTCCAAGTCAGCATGAATTTATGAAAGGGAAATCATGCTTGACAAATCTTCTGGAATTTTTTGAGGATGTAACTAGTGGAGTGGACAAGGGAGAACCAGTGGATGTGGCATATTCGGACTTTCAAAAGGCTTTTGACAAGGTCCGACACAAGAGATTGGTGTGCAAAATCAAAGCACATGGTATTGGGGGTAATATACTGATGTGGATATAGAGAACTGGTTGGCAGATAGGAAGCAGAGAGTCGGGATAAACGGGTCCTTTTCAGAATGGCAGGCAGTGACTAGTGGAGTGCCACAGGGCTCAGTGCTGGGACCCTAGCTCTTTACAATATACATTAATGATTTAGATGAAGGAATTGAGTGTAATATCTCCAAGTTTGCAGATGACACTAAACTGGGTGGCGGTGTGAACTATGAGGGGAACTCTAGGAGGCTGCACGGTGACTTGGACAGGTTAGGTGAATGGGCAAATGCATGGCAGATGAAATATAATGTGGATCAATGTGAGGTTATCCACTTTGGGGTCAAAAACGCGAAGACAGAATATTATCTGAATGGCGGCAGATTAGGAAAAGGGGAGGTGCAATGAGAGCTGGGTGTCATGGTTCATCAGTCATTGAAAGTTGGCATACAGGTACAGCAGACGGTGAAGAAGACAAATGGTATGTTGGCCTTCATAGCTCGGGGATTTGAGTATAGGAGCAGGGAGGTCTTACTGCAGTTGTACAGGGCATTGGTGAGGCCTCACCTGGAATATTGTGTTCAGTTTTGGTCTCCTAACCTGAGGAAGGACGTTCTTGCTATTGATGGAGTGCAGCGAAGGTTCACCAGACTGATTCCCGGGATGGCAGGACTGACATATGGGGAGAGACTGGATCAACTGGGCCTTTATACATTGGAGTTTACAAGGATGAGAGGGGATATCATAGAAACATACAAGATTCTGACGGAACTGGACAGGTTAGATGCAGGTAGAACGTTCCCGATGTTGGGCAAGTCCAGAACCAGAGGACATAGTATTAGGATAAGGGGTCGGCCATTTAGGACTGAGATGAGGAGAAACTTCTTCACTCAGAGAGTTGTTAACCTGTGGAATTCCCTGTCGCAGAGAGTTGTTGATGCAAGTTCATTGGATATATTCGAGAGGGAGTTAGATATGGCCCTTACGGCTAAGGGGATTAAGGAGTATGGAGAGAAAGCAGGAAAGGGTACTGAGGGAATTATCAGCCACGATCTTATTGAATGGTGGTGCAGGCTCGAAGGGCCGAATGTTTCTATGTTTCTATGTTGTACACTGACTCGCGATATACTCTATATCTTTATCAAAACCTGGCCACCATAAATAACTGCTTGGTCAAGCACATTCCCAGGTGCTGGTCATGGAGATCTCCTAATAATTTGGACTTGAATTTATTTGGTATAACCACTCTTGCACTCCACATGATACAATCTTTATTGACTGATAATTCATTCCTACGAATGAAGAATGGATGAATATCTTTGTCTGTTACCTGGTTTGGCCATCCATTTGCAATATATTCATACACCTTTGGCATCACTGGGTTACGTTTGGTTGCTCTATCAATCTCTTCAGCTGTAACTGGCAGTTCATCAATGTATGAAAAATAAAAAATGTCTTCCTTATCCGTGTAACTTGTGATGGGGAAGGCAATCTGGACATAGCATCAGCATTACTGTGAACAGCTGATCGTCTGTATTCAATATCATATGTATATGCTGACAAAATCAAAATGCATCTCTGCATTCAGGCTGCAGCTAATGTTGGAACTGGGGACTTTGGATGGAGGATTGCTGTTCGGGGCTTATGGTCCACACGACCATACAAATATTTGTGGAACTGCTTGACCCCAAAAATTAATGCCAAAGTTTCCCTTTCAATTTGCGCATAATTACTCTCACTGGCACTGAGAGTGCGTGAAGCAATTGGTCTCTCCTTCCCACTACGTAATACATAAGAGATCACTGCTCCAACTCCATATGGAGAGGCATCACATGCAAGCTTAATCTTCTTAGATATGTCATGATGAACTAACATGGCGCTCTCTACCAATTTGCTTTTACACTCCTTGACTGATGCAGTGCATTCTTTTGACCACTTCCAATGGACCTGTTTTTTTCAATAGTTCATTCAGTGGATGTATTACTGTAGCCAAATTTGGTAGGAACTTCCCATAATAGTTCAAAAGACCCAAGAATGAATGACGTTCAGTGACATTCCTGGAAATGGGTGCATTTCTAATTGCATCCAATTTTCCCATGGTTCGATGTAATCCATCTTTGTCTACTCTGTACACTAAGTATTCCACTGAGTTTTGAAATAACTCACACTTATGAGCAGACACTTGTAATCTGTACTTCTCTAGCCGTTTGAGTACTTCATTCAATATGTTATTATGAATTTGCCTATTTGGTGCTGAAATTAGTATGTCATTCAAATAACATATTACCCCTTCAATACCTTGCAAAATCTGGTTCATCACCCGTTGGAATATGGCAGGGGTGGAATACACTCCAAACGGTAGCCTATTAAATTTATATAGGCCGAGATGAGTATTTATAGTCAAACATGACATTTGCATCTCATCTAGTTCAAGCTGTAAGTAGTCATTCGCAAGATCCAGTTTTGAGAAGATCTGACCACCTGTCAGTGTTGTAAACAAATCTTTTATATTTGGCAATGTATTGGGGACATTACCCTCTAGAACCTGGTTTACGGTTACTTTATAATCACCACACAATCTTACCTTACCATCAGACTTAGGTACAACAACAATGGATGTAGCCCAATTACATCGATCTATCTTACAAATAATGTTCTCAGTCTCTAGTCTTTTGAGTTCTTGCTCAACTTTCTCGTTGAGTGCATATGGTATGGAATGTGGCTTGCAGTAAACCGCTTTAGCGTCCTTCTGTACCCTGACACTCGCCTTGAAGCCTTGGATCGGACTGCCTATTTCGTAGAACACCTTCTGATACTTCTTGATAACTTCATCCGTTGATGCAAATCTCGCTTGCACACGGAAAATCTCCCTCCAATCCAGCTTCAGTGATCTTAACCAATTTCTTCCTAGTAAGGCAGGCTTGTCTCCTTTCACTACTTTCAGAGGCAAGTTCTGAAATTGATCCTTGTATTTCACCGGTACGGTGATACGACCTACCACAGGAATTTTCTCTCTCGAGTAGTCTCGCAGCTCTATCTTGGCTTTCTCCAATGGGAAATCACGCAATTTGTCGAGGTATAGTGACTCCGGTACTACACTCACGGATGCACCCGTGTCAGTTCCATTGGTATCTTGAATCCCGCAACATCTATGTGGATTTTGATACTTTTCGAATCGCTGTCCGTTAACCTCGTGCTCCTGATGACGTGTAACTCTAACTTCTCCTTGTCCTGTTGTTGTTCTTCAATGCTATGTAGTCTCTGGGAATTTCTACTCATAGCTTTGAACACTGGACTCATAGCTTTGAAAACTGATTTACCCGTCAGTCGGCATGACTTCGCAAGATGCCTAGTCTTTCTTCAGGAGAAACACTGCCTTCACATATGGACAACTTTGAGCAATGTGTTTTCCCAGGCACCTATAGCATGACTTCGACGCTCTATTAGAATTTCCAGTTTCTGAGACTTTGGGTCCCCACCGCCTTTTATTTTGAATCTGCAGGCGATTCACCTCAGTTAACTGATGACTGTAATTATTATGAAATTCTTGGGAATATTGGTCGGCCATGCCCATCGACCTCGCTGTCTGACAAGCAAGCTCAAAAGTCAAGTCATCCGTCGTCAATAACTTTCTTCTGATTACATCATTTTTCACCCCACAAACAAAATGGTCCCGCAATGCTTGGTTTTGAAAGTTTCCGAAATTACAGTGAATAGATAGCTTTTTTAATGCTACAATGTAATCACTGATACTTTCATCAAGTCTTTTAATTTCGTATACCGAAACGATAGCTTTTAGCAATTTCTAATGGTTTGGGGTTATAGTGCTGCTTCAGCTTTGTTAAAATCTCTTTCAGCGTTGCGTCCTTTGGCTCGTCAGGCACAAGCAGATTTATCAGCGTTTCATACAATGCCGGACCCGTCTCCGATAAGAAGATAGCTCGCTTCCAATCCAACACTGCCCAGTTCTGATCTGCATTCTCTGGACCTTCGATAATGTTATTTGCAGTGATATACATTTCTAACTGGTCCACATACGCTTTAAAATGTTCCCGGTCGTGTCTATATTCACCCAAATGTCCCATTACTGCCACGGGTGCCGCCATTTTAAACTCTGCAATAATGAGTGTGTTCGGATTTTGTAGCTATTTTCAAAGACAGAGAAGCTTCCAAAGTCTCTCTGTCGGCTGGCTGGATCCTTCACCAACAAAATTTCAGCTTTAAATCATCCGAAAAATCACATCTCGCCGCCAAATGTGATATATTCACAGAGCACAAGCACACACAGCTTCCTAACATGGCAGGCAGCTCTCGGAAGTCTCCGGAACCTGCTGCTTCTGTTTATTATTAACTCTGTAGTTGCAGTATACAATACGTCCACATCCACAGTGTGGAGCTACAAACATTACAAGCTCACAGACATTACACATAACAACAACTCCTGGCTGTTTATCTTTTAAATGAACTACAAATCCAGTTTAATAACAGGTTTGCTGAGCCTTCCTGATCTCCTTACAGAAGGTTTTGCTGTTAAACCAATTTTTGGGCTGTTTTGTTTTGGTTCCGAACTCAAAAATGATCCTGTTTCTATCTCAGACCAGTGTAGGGGTTAAAAAAGGAGGCTTCTCTCCTTCAAGGTGGACCAACTGATATTGTTAATTGACACCTCGCCCTTCTGTTGGGGAAAAAGGAGGTTTCCCTCCCTCAGGGTGGACTAACTGATATAGTTAATCCACACCTCGCCCTTCTCCTGTTGGATAACGACCACGGAAGTGAACACACGAAATTCCAGGTTCAACCGACTTTTATTACGAGCAATTGCAAGGGAAGGTTCAGTCGTGGAACTTCGGAAATACAAGAGTTTTCAAGCATAATTTATACAGGTTTTGGAGAGGAGCACCCTCCTACGAAATCCTCGATAGGTCTAATTCTATCAGCGAAGTTACATTGATTTGTCGACTCTTATCAAACTATCTCTGAGTGGTATATGCAATTGCCCATCTTCTATGGTATTGTTCCATGACTTGCACTTTGCCACAGTACAATAGGCGCCGAAACTGGCTTCTTTATCTCTTCTTCAGAGACTTCTGAACAACAACTGTTAATTTTGCTGTTTAAGTATTACAGAGACTATGGATTCAGCTTAATGCATTATACATTTGTGCTATACCAACATAAGCAAGTGTTACATGTATAGGCAATTATACAGACCCTCCTAATACTGATAAGTTCACTAACTTCAGCATAATTCTGACCACCTATTTGCAACTTTTACAATTTATCCCTTACACTAGTTTAAACCTGATACTTCAGTTACTGTGGTCTGATCTGAGTCAAACTCAGTGTTCATGATCAAGTGGTTCAAGATCACTGTTCAATCCAGGCCAGTATACAAAGCTTCTTTCAATTGATTTCATACTGACGATGCCTGGATGTTCAGTATGAAGTTCGGCCAGAATTCTATCTCTTAAAGAAGTAGGTACCACCACCTTGTTTCCTCACTTAATACAACCTTGCTCACAAGACAATTCAATACAATGGTTATGGGAGGTTTCAATTCTGTGTCCATACACTGATAAGTCCATTCATTCAAGGTGTTTTCATACACTCCTTTTAGTACTGAGTCATTTTAAGTATCATGTGCAATCCCAGTTGCATTAATGGGAAAGTCTTTGTCAACTTGTAAGGGGTGGTTTTCAGGGGGTCAGCTTTCCCTTCTGACCTTATATGAGCGGTTCCGAATCGCTCCCACACCCTTGGTTCTAAATACTGGAATTATGAAGAGACTGTGACAGACTTGGACAGACAATCGGTTTCAAGGTAGGAAGTAGGTATGACTTTATTTTGTTTAAAAAGAAGTAAAAGGCACACTTTAATAATACACACAGACCAATACACACTGAGGGGTACAACACATTGAATAAAATGTCAAATTACAGCCTGTGGGAAAAAGAATACAGCTTAAACTCTAAATGGGGTAAAGAGGAGAATGCAGATACATTTACACAAGTTATCCCAGCCTCCCCCCTCCCAATTCCCTTAACTAACTAAGTTTTAGCGCTGAGGGTTCAGGGGCTATGCTTACCAATCCCTTTAGACAGTTGCCAGTGAATCACGGTTTCGGGGTTTGCTGCACTTGGCCTTCTAGGCGAGCCGCATCCCAGATAGAGGAGAGGACTTCGGACTGCGTAGTCTTCAGTTGGGGTGCGTCCGTTGATGCGGTAAGTTGTGTTTGGATGTATGGGATAAGTACCCACTTTCTTTGGTTTTAGTTAGTCCCTTTAGGTAATTTCTCACCCGTTGGCCGTTCAGAAGTAGATTGTAGAGTGGAAATAAATGTTGATTCTTCGGTTTTTGCTGAGTTGGTTTTGGTTGGTCGTTTCGCTGGTTGTGGTAACCCGGGTTTGTCAATTTGGTTGCTGACAACCTTCCATTTCGTGGGCCTCGTGCTCAGTCGGTCCTTGACGATTTCTTGTAAGTTCCTTCACGACTCCATTTCTTCACTCCGGCTGCTTGTGTCTGTCTGTCTTCCTTTCGAGTCTGTGTTTTGCTTCGTTCTGTGTTCTGCTAGTTTCTGTGTTCTGCTAGTCTTTCCTTGTAAAACTGGGGGATAGATATATCCCCAAAAAAAGGCTCCGTTATCTCCCATCAAATCTCTTGGGCTCTGTTTAAACTGTTCTGTCCATTGATTTTCAAATGTCTCCTTTGTCAGCAGTAACTCGATTAAGGTGTGAGAATGTGCTATCACTGGTTTTGCATTGTTTTAGGATTGTCCAGTTTCCTGATCATGATTTCCATTGTGCTTGATTGGGTAATTCGATTATCTCTTAGAGGGTGAATAGCCTGGGGTCCTTAATACACAAATTTGTTTCAGCTGGAGACCCTTGTCTCTGGGACAGCTCGTTGCTACTGCTCCTGTGAGACCCTCACCGCTGGAGGCGGCTGGCTGGTGGTCCCTACTCTGAGCGGCCTCTGTACTTCTGACCTTCGGCCTTTCCTGTCGGGCTGCCCTTCTCCGTGGTGTACGGAGGGTCCTTCTCAGGGCTTGGGTTACTGGGGGTGCGTCCGAATCCCAAACGATGGGTGGGATAGACCCTCCAGAAGTGCAATTCACCGCCCCTATAGGCACGGTTTCTGAGCCTGCCACATTCACTGTGGGCCCTCCACCGTCGGGGGCGGCTAACGGAGGGTCCCTGTCCTGAGGACGGTTCACCCCTCCCGGCTGCCCTCTGTGCTTGGCTGACCCTGGGTTGTACAGCTTGCACTGGTTGATGTGGAACCACTTAGTACGGCGGGGCAGCTTTATGGCATAGACCATCGGGCTTGCCTTGTCGACAATGCTGTATGGCCCCATATATAATGCTTCAAAAACCCCGACCTGAGCATAGTTCCTCACCATGACCTGGTCCCCTATCTCCCATTCGTGGTGTTTGCTGGGTTCTAGCAGCAATCGGTTACTCTGATGCTGTCTACCCATGTTACTAGCAGCCTGCCAGTGAATCTGTTTGAGGTGTTCAAGCAGGTTCCTGACAAATCGGTCCCGGTTCACCTCTCTGAGCTGACCTTCTGTGAGCACCGGGGCTAGGACATGGGTGATCCGGCCAGTCATGAGCTCGTATGGGGAATACCCGGTGCTCTTTGACTGGCTGTCTCGGATCCCCATTAGGACCAACGGTAAGACCTCCACCCACTTTTGGGGTGAGTCTCCCGTTTCCTTCCGCAGCCTTTCTTTAATGGTGCGGTTTAAACGCTCCACAATACCCGATGACTGTGGATTTTGGGCAACGTGCCATTTCCCCTCAATACAGAGCACCTTAAGGGTTGCCTGCATTACCTGCCCGGTGAAATGGCTCCCCTGGTCCGACTCCACATACTGTGGGAGTCCCCACCGGGAGAACACTTCCCTTACTAGAATCTTAGCTGTCCCTAGTGCGGTGGCTGTTCGGCAGGGGAAGGCTTCAACCCATTTTGAGAACACGTCCACCAGGACTAGGCAGTATTTGTAGCCTCCCTGGGTGGTGGGTAGGGGCCCGATGTAGTCAATTTGGATTTACTGCCATGGTCCCTCTACCCTCCTGATGTGTCCTAGGGACACCTTCCTTTTCTGGGGGTCAGGGTTGTTCGCAGCACACACCAGGCAGTTCGCACAGAACTCGCGGACGTCCTCCCTGAGTCCCGGCCACCATCCTGCCTGTTCCACCCGTTGCCAGGTGGTCTCAGGCCCGGGGTGTCCCGCTCCTGGACCCTCATGGGCCAGTTTTCGGAATTCCCTCTGGTGCTGCTGCGACACGACCCATTGTCCCTCTTTAAACAGTATGCCTTCCTTAACGGTAATGGCTGCTGTGCCGCACGGACCTTCTACTCTCTCTCCTCTAGCTAGCGCGTTCAGAACAGCTTTCAGGACTGGGTCCTGTGCCTGAACTGTTTTTAAGTCCGGGGCCAAGGCTATCCCTGTACTCTCTACTGCCCTGTTCTTATTCTTGACCGCTGCTATGCGGCCGGTGTCATAGGGGTCCCAGAACTTTCCCGTGCGGGCACCTTCTTTGGCCAGTTTGTCAGCCTGTTGGTTTCCCTTTGCACAGGGTTCGGTTTTTGAATGGGCCTTCACCTTATGTATGTAGACCTTTCCCTCTTCCCCCACCGCTGTCATGATTTTCTCCAGCAGGGGCTTGATTGCCAGGGGTCTCCCGTCAGCGGACGTGTATCCGCGACGGGACCAGATAGCCAGGTACTCCGTTCATGAATTGCAGGTGAACATACTGTCCGAGCAAATCGTGTACGGGGTAGGGAATTCCTCGGGGTGGGTCACCACGTACATTACGGCGGACAGTTCAGCATGCTGGGCACTCATGGTGCTGGGGAGCTTGATTGCCAGGGCAATACCTGCCCTTGGGTCATAGACTCCGCACCCAGTGAGTCGTTCGCCAGCAGATACCGTGCTGGACCCGTCCACGTAGATGTCCCGAACTGTAGGGTGTAACCCCGCTCGAAGGCCAATGTTCACCTCCCATACCCCTTCTATGGAGCACCTGTGGGCTTTCCCTGGATAGATTAGGTTGGCTGCGAGCCTTGGCTCGTGGGGGCCTTCTACTCTGAGGTCCATCTGGGAGAGGAGCAGGGTCCAGCGAGCAATGAGGACACTGCTCACCGTCCCGTCCTTACTCCTCCCATCTAGGAGCATCTGAGTAGGTGTGTGGTGGGTTAGGAGTGTTAGAGGAGACCATCCCGTGAAGATCAAGGATCTTTTCACTGCCCAATGTGTGGCTAGGAGGTGTCTCTCACAGTTGGAGTACCCCTTCTCCACATCTGTGAGGATCCTGGAGGAGTAAACCACCGGCCTCAGCTGGCTGTGCTGCTCTTGAAGCAGCAGTGAGCTCAAACTGTCCCCGCTGGCTGCCACCTCCAGGAAAAACTCTTTCCCTACATCTATCGCTCCTAAGGCTGGCGCGGTCTGCAAGTCCTTCTTGAGCTGATTAAATGCTGCCTTGCAACCCTCATCCCAGTCCCACTCTACACCCTTGTGTAGGAGCCTGAGCAGAGGGGCTGCGGTGGCTGCATAATCCTCAATGAAGTCTCTGCAGTACCCGGTGAGCCCTAGAAAGGATCTTACCCCTATCACTGTGTTAGGGGCTGGTAACTCCTGTACTGCCTCCCTTCTAGCCTTGTCTATGGCCCTTTCCCCAGCGCGCACAGTCAGCCCCAGGAATTTGACTTCCTTCTGGCTGATCTGTGCCTTCTTGGGGTCTACTTTAAACCCTTCTTCTTTTAGCAGCTCCAGCAGCTCAGCCAGCAGTGGGCCATGCTCCTCCTCCTGATCGGTGAACGGGAGCAGGTCATCCACATACTGCACCAACTGCTGGGGTCTGCTAAAGCCCTTTAAACAGTTCATCATATATTGGTGAAAAATGCTGGGACTATTGTGGAAGCCTTGGGGAAGACAGTTCCATGTGTATTGTTGGCCCTTAAAGGTAAAGGCGAACTTGTACTGATCCTCCCGTTTTAAAGGAATGGACCAGAACCCATTTGAAATGTCCAGCACCGTGAAAGTGGTCGCGGATGCTGGAATACTCCCTATAAGATCCGCTACGGCTGCTACAGTGGGTGCACAGGCAGGGATATTCTTATTTAGTACTCGATAGTCCACGGTGGCCCTCCATGAGTTGTCCGGTTTCTTAACCGGCCACAGTGGAGAGTTCACATGGGTTGCTATCGGTCTTAACACCCCTTGCTCTACCAGTGATCCCAGCGCCGTTGTCAGGTCTGCCTCTGCCTCCCTGGGGAAGTTATATTGCTTTTGTGGTCGGGTCATGGAGTCCCCTTTTATACTAACTTCCACCCCCGTTACCCTACCACAGTCATGTTTGTGGGTGGCGAATCCTTCAAGGTGTGCCCGTACATATGCCTGGTACTCCACTGGGGTGTTACTGACCAGTAATTCCAAGTCATAATAGGAGGTGGGTGGGGTGGCTTGACCCATCCACCTCCACGGAGGTGTGTGGGGGGCCTGACCCATCCACCTCCATGGCACGAACCTGGTATTGCAGTACTTCCAGGAACGGTGCAGTGGCTCTCGGCCTTTTGGCTAAGAGCATTGGCGCAGAGTGATCCTTGATGTGTGCAAGGTGACCTCTGGCGTTTGTGATTTGACAAAGAATTGGAAAGATTGGCTACGAATTAAAAAAAAAATAACCCTCCTTTGGCTTCACAGTACACAATGTTCCCTTGGCCCCTTTGTCTGGGATCACCGCCACCTCACCTTCCCTGTCAGTGGTTCCTGAGATCCTTTAGGATCTGGTGGCTAATGATAAAATCAGCCCCCAGGATCCCCTTTCCCTTCTGCTCCCATTTCATCAGGGCACACTTCCATTTGGTTTTGAGTGTCCCTAACTGAATGGTGAGTGGGATGGAAAACGAACCAGTTTGCTCATTGCCTGTGATCCCCACTAGACTGTACGGGACCCTGCTCGATAGAGGTGAGGTAGCTGGGTTATCTGCATTTACAAGGGTGCTGGAAGCACCAGTATCTAGCAGGTAGGTCCCTTTCACTTTCTCCACCTCCATCGCAACGCACGGTCTCTTCCAGGCATCGTACTCAGGTACACAGGCTGCGCTGGCTCTAGTCATGCATCTGGGTGGGTTGGAGCAGAGGGTTTTACCGTACCGGCTACTGCACCGGTTGCAATAGCTACTGCTCCCTGTCCATTTATGAGTGTCTGTAGGGCGGCTACGAGTGTCTCATATGAGTCGGGTGTTCCTGCCCCGGCCTTACAGGCTGGGGCTGAAGTGGCCTTTCCCTTAGTCTCTTTCCATGGGTTCCTACAGTCCTTCCTCCAGTGCCCACTTTTCCCACACCCAAAACACTCGTCCCCTTTGTGGGGAGGGTTCCCACCTTCCTGATGCCACTCTCTCTTGCCTTGGCTGGGTTTAATTTCATGGGCCCTCCCTTTAGAGGAGGACTCCTCTTTCCCTCTACTGTTCCGGTAAGCCAGTGTCAACTGTCTGACCACTGTCTCCTCGGTGGTTCTGGGGTCTCTTGGATCGAACCAGACCTCGGCTTTTGCCTTTACTCCAGGTAAGCTGTTTGCCATCAGGCTGCGGAGCCAGTGAGCCAGCTCGTTAGGGTTCAGATGGGCCCGGTCAAGAACCCCACGACAGGCCCTTTCGTAGACCGGCCACAACCTGTCGGCGAAAGCCTGTGGAGTCTCCCCATAGAGCTGCACTGTTTTCTCCACTCGGGAGAAAGGACTCCCGTCGTTCATATCCATGGCCTCTAGAACCTCCTCCTTAACTGTAGCGTATGTGTTTTGCCCCTTTCTGCTGTCTTCAGAGAGGGAATGGCACAGCTTGGTGTCTAGCGAGAAGAGCAACAGCTTAGCCTGCTCCGAATCGTCGCACCCGTTAATATCCCCTGTGTGTTCCACTTCCAGGAAGTGTACCGAGGGATCCCCCTGTTGGGTGAGCTTACTTAGGTGGCCTATCATAGCCCTCAGTTTTTGGGTGTCGTGGGGGACTACGAAGTTGCTTTCTAGGGGTCCTGCTGCCCCATTGGCATCAGGCGGGCCAAACTTCTGCTGCCGGACTGGGTGCATTGGCCCTGGTTCCGGCCCTTCTTGTATTGGCTCGCCCTCTTCCCCCTGCTGCCAAGCCGAGTTATAACTCGGGGCTGCCGGTGTTGGTAGTTCGCAATCCTTGCCTGCCCCGCACTCTGGCTGACACCCCTGCTGCCCCGGGCCATTCCTGGGAGCTACACGCGGTGACTGAGGGGTTTCTCCTTGCCCAACCAGGTGTTCCTGGGCTAAACCCGGGTTTATCAGGCACACCATGCCTTTAGCCCGGGATAGAGCAAGGTTCAAGCTTTGGATCTGCTGCTGGCAGGGGCCGTGGTCTCCTGCCTCAAATTCCCTGGTCCTGGCTACTTTATAGGCTACCTGAATGTCTCTCACCCTCTCCCCGTACTCTTTAACTTGCTTGGCGAGGCGGGAATTCTCTTCCTGCAACACCAGTTCGCTATTCTTGGCTTCAATAATCTGACACTGTCAAAGGTCCAGTTGGGTTTTGTACCTTTCTTTAGTGAGCTCTCTACTTTCCTTTAACTGTCCCACCTCTGTCCACAGCCTTTCCCCGACTGTGGCCCTTGCGCTGGACCTCTCTTCTGCCTGTCTCAATACTTCCTTTAATTTCTCATTCTCCTCATCTAGAAGCCGGATCTGTCGCTGAAGGCAAATTAGCCAAATGGCCTTCTCTATCGACTTTTTATGGTCCTTGCTCTCGGCCCATTGAGCTGCAGCATCATCTGGACGCTCAGCATACAATAGATCGAGTACCCACTCCTTAGTCACATTTACCCTCTTAAACACATACAAGGAAATACCCTCTTCCATTTTGCTTCATTTCCTGAAACCAGTCTCTCTCTTATCACGTCCCTTGTACCAGTGTCCCATCTGGGTCGCCATGTGTAAGGGGTGGTTTTCAGGGGGTCAGCTTTCTCTTCTGACCTTATATGAGCGGTTCCGAATCGCTCCCACACCCTTGGTTCTAGATACTGGAATTATGAAGGGACTGTGACAGACTTGGACAGACAATCGGTTTCAAGGTAGGAAGCAGGTATGGCTTTATTGTGTTTAAAAAGAAGTAAAAGGCACACCTTTAATAATACACACAGACCAATACACACTGAGGGGTACAACACATTGAATAAAATGTCAAATTACAGCCTGTGGGGAAAAGAATACAGCTTAAACTCTAAGTAGGGTAAAGAGGAGAATGCAGATACATTTACACAAGTTATCCCAGCCTCCCCCTCCCAATTCCCCTAACTAACTAAGTTATAGCTCTGAGGGTTCAGGGGCTATGCTCACCAATCCTTTTAGACAGTTGCCGGTGAATCACAGTTTCGGGGTTTGCTGCACTTGGCCTTCTAGGCGAGCCACACCCCGGACAGAGGAGAGGACGTCGGACTGCGTAATCTTCAGTTGGGGTGCGTCCGTTGATGCGGTAAGTTGCGTTTTGGATGTATGGGATAAGTACCCACTTTCTTTGGTTTTAGTTCGCCCCTTTAGGTAATTTCTCACCCGTTGGCCGTTCAGAAGTAGATTGTAGAGTGGAAATAAATGTTGATTCTTCGGTTTTTGCTGAGTTGGTTTTGGTTGGTCGATTCGCTGGTTGTGGCAACCCGGGTTTGTCAATTTGGTTGCTGACAACCTTCCATTTCGTGGGCCTCATGCTCAGTCGGTCCTTGACGATTTCTTGTAAGTTCCTCACGACTCCATTTCTTCACTCGGCTGCTTGTGTCTGTCTGTCTTCCTTTTGAGTCTGTGTTCTGCTTCGTTCTGTGTTCTGCTAGTTTCTGTGTTCTGCTAGTCTTTCCTTGTAAAACTGGGGGATAGATATATCCCCAAAAAAAGGCTCCGTTATCTCCTATCAAATCTCTTGGGCTCTGTTTAAACTGTTCTGTCCATTGATTTTCAAATGTCTCCTTTGTCAGCAGTAACTCGATTAAGGTGTGAGAATGTGCTATCACTGGTTTTGCATTGTTTTAGGATTGTCCAGTTTTCTGACCATGATTTCCATTGTGCTTGATTGGGTAATTCGATTATCTCTTAGAGGGTGAATAGCCTGGAGTCCTTAATACACGAATTTGTTTCAGACGTTGGCCCCACCTCCTGTATTTGGTAACTCGTTTTCGCAGCCAAAATGTTGTAGAATCTTAAAATTGATATGCTCCTTCCCATAGATGTTTCGGGGATCTCAAGCTTCTGTAATTTAGGTCCATTTTGAATTCCCTTTCTTATGAGTCCAAACACTGGGGGGGGGGGGGGTCTCCATGAATGCATCCCCTTTTACCCCCGCAGGCTTCGTCTGCCCCTTTAAACTCATTTTAAAAGCCCAGAAAGGGATTCTTCTCCTCTGTAGGGGAAAGGTACCTGGAATCTTTGCGAGATATTGGTAAATTCTACAACTGCACCTAGTATAAAAAATAGCACCTTCACTCCCAAGACATGAGTCCTCATGTGACAACCTGAACAAGGCATCTGCAATTGCGTTTTGCTTTGAAGTGCGATATTGAATCGTGCAGTCATAGTGTGATAACAACACTGCCCAATGTTGCATTCTTGATGCGGCCAGAGGCAGTTCAGAGAAGGTTCACTAGATTGATTCCGGGGATGAGGGGTTGACTTATGAGGAAAAGTTGAGTTGGCTGGGCCTCTACTCATTGGAATTCAGAAGAATGAGAGGTGATCTTATCCAAACGTGTAAGATTATGAGAGGGCTTGACAAGGTGGATGCAGAGAGGATGTTTCCACTGATGGGAGAGACTAGAACTAGAGAGCAAAATCTTAGAATAAGGGGCCGCCCATTTAAAACTGAGATGAGGAGAAATTTCTTCTCTTAGAGGGTTGTAAATCTGTGCAATTCGCTGCCACAGAGAGCTGTGGAAGCTGGGACATTGATTAAATTTAAGACAGAAATAGACAGTTTCTTAAACGATAAGGGGATAAGGGGTTATGGGGAGTTGGCAGAGAAGTGGAGCTGAGTCCATGATCAGATCAGCCAAGATCTTATTGAATGGCGGAGCAGGCTCGAGGGGCCGTATGGCCTACTCCTGTTCCTATTTCTTATGTTCTCATGTTCTATGAAAGGAAGGCAGATTTGGGCCCCATTATGGCTCGGAGTGGTTTGTGATCGGTTATCAGGCTAAACTTTCTGCCGAACAGGAACTGTTGGAATTTCTTGATTCCAAACATTATGGCAAGTGCTTCCTTTTCAATTTGCATGTAGTTTCTTTCACTCTTTGTGAGGGTTCGCGATGTAAATGCAATTGGTTTATCTTGGCCGTCGTCCATTACGTGGCTTATGACAGCTCCCACTAAACAGCTAGAAGCATCACACATTAACTTAAACTCACGCTCTTTGTCATTGTACACAAGTAGAGCATCACTAAACTTCTCTTATAAACGTCGTGAACTTGCTGATGCGCTTTTGTCCACTTCCACTGGAAATCCTTCTTGAGGAGTTTGTGCAATGGTGCGAACATGGTCGCTCACTCAGGTAAGAAATGTGCATAGTATTGGACCATTCCAAGGAAAGATCTTAACTCAGACACATTCTGTGGTTTTGGAGCATTGATGACAACATTAACCTTTTCCTTCACTGGTTGCAAGCCATCTGATTCAACTTTCAGACCAAGGTACACAACCTCGGGCTGCACAAAAGCATATTTGCTCCTTTTCAATTTGACATTGTGGGCATTTAACCTTTGAGGCACTAAATCTAATACTTCTAGATTTTATTCCTCGCTGCTTTTTGCGATCAGCACATCATCTTGATTGCGTAAGTAATTTGGAACTCCTTGCAAAACCTTATCTATCCCAGTCTGTAAAAGTTTGGGGGAGCACTTTATACCATACGGCAGCTTGGTGCATGAGTAAAGTCCCTTTTATGTGTTGATGGTGAAATACTGTTGACTCTCTTTGTCAACATTCAGCTAGGTGTAAGCGTGTGACAGGTCAAGCTTGGAGAAAATCATTGACCTGGAGAGGGCTGTGTACAAATCTTGCGATGTCGGTAACGGGTACTGCTCATCATCAACTGCTTGGTTGATAATAACATTGTAGTCACCGCACAAGCGTACAGTTCTATCTGCTTTGGGCACTACCACAATTGGGGTAGTCCATTCACTTTTATCAGTTTTTATTAGCACTCCGTTCTCTCTCAGCTTCGCAAGCTCTTCCTTCACCTGATATTTCAATGCATAAGGGACCGGCCATGCGTCATATTCAGTGATGCCCTCATAACTGTCTGTTCAGCATTGTGTCGAGTCGCTTCTTTGAAGCATCCACACTGAAGATGTTTTTCCATTCTAGTTTTAACTTTCGCTATCAGTCTTTTCCCATGAGAGTTGGCCTGTTGTTGTAGCTCGCTATAATAATAGGCAGCTTTACTCTACGTTCCATTTGTCTACATGTCTCTAGCATTTCTTCAGAGTAGGTTTTTAACTCAAGGTACTCTTTCTAATTGGTATTTGATTAAACTTACTCTCATATATGTCCTTACTCATGGTAGAGCAGTTCACCACCGTGTCGACACACATATATATTGCTTGTTGATCAAAAGTTTTGTACGGAAGTTTTTCTCACAACTGCTAACATTGCCATGAGTAACATAGATACTGTAGATGCCTAGTTCTTCAACATCAGGTGTGTTTACTTCAATATTGTGAACCCCTCCCTTTTGTTGTCGTTGCTTTGCATTGCCACTGGAATGGTTCTTACTTCCTGCTTTAGATCTAGCTCTGCAAGCTGTTGAAATATGGCATTGCTTCTGGCAGTGAAAACACTTCGCATTTCTATATTGGCAGGACTGTGGTGAGTGATTTCCATTGCAGTGACAACAATTCACTGAACTGTTTTCACTGACATGGTTTTGACTCGGTCTCACAGATATAGGTTTGGTGGTGGCTTTATGACTGTAGACCTCAGCTGCACTAGTCACTTGAGTTGGACGTAGCTCCCTAGCATTCTTAGACATTATCTCCACAGATAGGGCAACTTTACATGCTATGTCAAACATTAGATTCAGAGGGGCCGATTTTCAGCAAGGCCTCCACCCGCCCAAGTGCCACCCAAAGTGCCGCCGAAGGCCACCGAGGTACCGGATGGTACTTTCGGCGGGATATTCAGGAAGAAGATCCCTCGAAGGTCAGCGGGCGGCAAATGGAAGACATATGCCACCAATCTGGGAGGCAGTGGGCGGGAGGTCGCATTCTCTGTGGCAGAGGCACTTGCCGCCCA
The DNA here is from genome assembly GCF_044704955.1 of Pristiophorus japonicus. Classification (NCBI taxonomy): domain Eukaryota; kingdom Metazoa; phylum Chordata; class Chondrichthyes; family Pristiophoridae; genus Pristiophorus; species Pristiophorus japonicus. Next base: position 258,881,598 of record NC_091978.1, on the reverse strand, counting down.
AGTGCCATCGAGGATGGAGTCGGTTGAAGATTGAGGGTTGAAGACCTGAAAAAAAAACAGTAAAAAATGTAAAAAGTATCCGAAGACCTTTAGGGGATCCTATAAAGGTAAGCCGCTGTTGAAAAAAAGTATTAAAATGTTCACTTACCTTTTTTTCAGGTTTTTCATACTCACTGTCAGGGACAGACCAGCCTTCAGCCAACCGTCCACCGCCGTTGTGCTGAATCTGCTTAAGAATTGTGTCCTTTGGCTTGACAGGCACAAACAAATTTTTCAGGGTTTCATGCACCTCGGGCCCTGCTTCAGTTAAGTAAATTGCCCGTTGTCTTTCCAACATCACCCGGTTATGGTTTTCATAGTTGGGGACTTCGATGATATTATTTGCGGTGAAAAACATTTCTAGCCACTCCACATATGCTCTGAAACTTTCACAGTTGCGTTGAAACTCCCCCAAACACCTATTATTCCCATAGGCATGGCCATCTGGACTCTGGCAGTTCAAACAGGTGTGCTTGTAATTTACCTTGGTTTTGTAGCTGTTAATCAAAACAGAGAAGCTCTCAAAGTCTCTCTGTCGGTTGGCTGAATTCTCTATCAACAAAAATTGCAGCCTTGTTATCCGCATTATCCCAGCTTCATCGCCATTGTTATATCTTCAGTACAACTCACAAACACATTCACCTTAAGATGGCAGAACACTCCGTAACTCTATTCAGGTGACCTGTTCCTTCTTTATTTGTACACAGCACTGGCTGCAGTGCCACAGTATCCACAGGTGGAGCTATATATATTACAAAAGGATCCCCTAGCAATATTTTAAAAAGCATATGGAGTTCTCCTGGTGTACTGGCCAACAATTTACCCTCAATCAACATTAACACGAGAACAGATTATCTGGTCATTCATTTCATTTGCTGTCTGTGGGACCTTTTAAGTGCAATTTGGTTGCTGCATTTACCAACATAACAATATTGACTTTACTTCAAAAGTAATTAATTAGCTGCAAAATAGTTTGGGATACATTAAGGATTTAAAAGGTGCTATATAAATAAAAGTGCTTTCTTGCTAACATCATAAAAGTGGTCCTTTATCAATTCTTATCTCAGATGCGGCGAGTCTACTTTAATTTTAAAGATTTCCTATTTTGTTTATTGAACAGATAGTACAAGGTCAATCTTTTTGACTTTGTGCCCAAGTGAACATCTATTTCATCAGTGTAAAAGTCAGGAAAAGGAAATGAAGACTTGTCAGGTTTCTGCCACCTTCACATTGTTCTTGGATTTCCAGGACATCCTCAGGGAGGCATAGCTGGGCTTGCACCTGCAATAGGCACAAGTCCAAAATTATCATCATAGGGTAAAGAGAGTATGAGAAAAGATTAGCGGGTAACATAAACATGAACCCCAAATCTTTTATAAACATATAAAAAGTGAAAGGATGGTTAAAGGAATGGTGTGGCCGATTAAGGACCGAAAAGGAAACAAAGGAGGCAAAGGGCATGAATGAGGTATTGAATAAGTGGGATAGTGAGCAGGACAGTAGCAGACTTCAGGAGGATATAGACTGGTGAAACGGGCATATACCTGTACATGGCAGATGCAATCCAAGTATGAAGTGATGCACTTTGGGAGAAACAACATGGTAAGGCTGAATAATCTAAATGGTACTAATTTGTGGGGAACGCAAGAGCAGAGGGACGTCAGTGTGTATATTCACAAATCTTTGAAGCTGACAGGGCAAGTTGATAAGGCAGTCAAGAATGCATATGGGATACTTGGCTTTGTAAATAGGGGCATTGAATACAAAAACAAGGAAGTAAGTTTAAAAATCTCTGGTTAGACCTTGTGGTTAGGTATTGTGTACAATTCTAGGCACTGCACTTTAGGAAGGATGTCAAGGCCTTTGGGGAGAGTACAGAGGTTTACCAGGATGATACCAGGGATGAGATACTTCACTTAGAAGCTGAGATTGTTCTTCTTAGAGCACAGAAGGTTAAATGGAGGCCCAATTATATGAGGTTTTGATAGGGCAACTAGGGAGAAACTGTTTCCTCTGGCAAGTGGCTCAGTAACCAGAGGTCATGGATTTATAATAAGTGGCAAAAGAACTAGAAGGGAACTGAGGGGAAATGTTTTCACACAGACGGCTATTAAGATCTGGAATGCACTACCTGAAAGGGTGATGGATTCAGATTCCATATGAACTTTCAAAAGGCAAATGGACATGTGCTTGAAGAGGACTGATTTTCAGGGTAATGGGGAAAAATCTGGGGTGTGGGACTAAACTGGACAGCTCTTTCGAAGAGCCGGCACAGACACAAAGGGCCGAATGGCCTCGTGCGCCATAAAATTATTTGACTTTAGTCATTTTCAGCCTCCCACCTCTTTCTCTTGTACTTGCAGACAGGGGCCGCCCAAGAAGCTGGCAAATGGGTTGCGCCAGGATCCCCCTCAGGCAAGAAGGTCTGGGAGGGAATGTTTTTTTTGGGGTGGGAGGTGGTGGGGGGGGGGTGGGGCGGGTGGAACAGAAAACTGAAGAGGACCAAGCAGTAAGTGCTTGACCTTTCCTTGCAGGACACAACAGTTTTTGGTGCCTGAAGGCTTTATGGCAGCTGCGCTTGACTTTTCTCCCTCTTTTGCCACCACAAGGCCGTGACAGGGATGGGACTGTGCTGGAGTTACCATGTTAATAGCCTGGGTCAGAAAATCCAGTGCTCCTGTGCCTGGACAGGTGCTGCTCCTGTTCAGTGCCAGGGTAGAGGGCGACTGGGAAATTTGATCCCTGCATTTGTACATTAATTTGAATGAATCTAATATCTGTTTCCTTCACCGTTTATTTCAAAAGGTGGTTTGATGCATCAGAAGGCAAATAACAAACTGTGGCTATCTGTGCTCATCCCAATCTTCTGTGCAGTGCAGTCCACCTGCCTAGCTTACTGAGTGATCTCCAAATGCTTCTGAACTGGTACCAGTCTCAATCCAAAGGTCTGGTTGAATGGATCAGGAATTGGTTTGAATATTTTTGTTCTTTTCTTGACATTAATTTTACTATACTCAGAAGAGGCAACCAAGTGAAACCAAAGCCCATCAGGCAGCAGGACTGCACTGAGTAGCAGACAGACTCGTGGCAGCTACTACAACAAAACCAAGTACTTGCATTTATTTACTCCTTTCATGGGAATGTCTAAAAATACTTAGAAAGAAGAAAACAGGCAGTGAGCAGTAATGAGAGGAGTTAGGGCCAGTGACTGAAGGCTTGGTGGAAGAGTCAGAAACCAGAGTGTCAGGTTTGGAACAGCAATTAGTGGGAGAAATGAGTGTGGAGCTGAGTAGTGAAAAGAAGAGGCCAGAACGGCCTTTTTGAGAAGGAGATTGTGATGGCAGTTTGGAAGAGCAGAGAAATAATACTTGAGGAAGGGGAACCATTGACAAGGTTAGGGAGCAATGGGACTAGGAAAGGAGGAAGGATGTATGGTCATAAGGAAATGGGTATTACATTTTTGAGTTCTTTCTGCCCTAGATGTTTCTGCTTGCGACTATTAGATCACACACATTGGTAAGTCTTAACTCCTTATGCCTTTTAAGAATGTATTCACTGGCCTTAATATGTACGTAACCTTTTGCTAATGCATACAGGGTAATGAACACAACAACCTTTCTGTTAATTGCTTTTAGCTGGTGGAAATATCCTATCAAATATTAGCTTGGCTCAGTGGTAGCACTCTTGCCTTTGAGTCAGAAGTTTGTGGTTTAACCCACATTTTAGGACTTGAGCACATAAACTAGACTGACACTTCAGTGCAACAGTGAGGAAATGCTGCATTGTCAGAGGAACCACATTTTGGATGGGACATTAAACTGAGGCCCTGATGAGGTGGATGTAAAAAATCACATTGCACTTGTTCAAAGAGCATTGTGCTCTAGTATCCTGGCCAAAATTCACCCTCAACGAATACCAACAAGACAGATTAACTGGTCATTTACATCGGTGTTGTTGGTTGGACCCCGTGTGTGAAATGACTGTCTTGTTCACCTAAAAACAACAGTGACTATTTCCAAAGTAATTCATTGGTTTTGAGGCACATGTGGGATGTTCGGAGTTGTGAAATGTTAAGTTGATTTTATTTTTGCTGCCTCCGCAGGATTTTATGCTCTTCTGCCTATATATTATGGGCAATAATTTGCTGTAGCAGAGCATCTGTGTCTCCCGTTAGTTATACTTGCCCCTTTTTTGATGTGCACATTTAGATTTTAAAACATTTTACCTGGCAAATTGCTGAAAGTGCAAGCTCATAACATCGCAGCAAGGGATACCAGGCATCTGGGACCTGAGTGAACACGGCAAGCAATTGTGTATCTCCTTAACCAATCAGAATGAAGGCTTGAGAACTTAACAGTGCAAGGGCTGAGAAAGAAATCTAAATTAGAGTGGGTGAATTCAACGTTAAATCAGAAAGAGAAATAAAGAGAGGGAAAGAAAGATTGTATTAAGAGAGAAAGAAAAAGGAGACAGAAAGGAAAGTAGCATTTTTTTAATGTTTATTAAAATTAGACATTTTGAAATTCTCTCACATCAATTAATACCTGAAGGAATGAGACTTCACAATTGTAATAGTTAATTTTCAGTGCCAGAGAGGTTATTTGGCAGTAATTAACACTTATCACATCGAAGAATGGTATTTGTGCTTGAAATGACATGACTTAACTTTCTGTGGCTACCTTGCAAATGCAGTAACTTCACAACATTCAATATATTTCAATGGTGAGGCAGACAACGAGATACCATTTTCACAAAGCTAATGATGGAGTGGCGTACCGCAGACAGCAACTTTTGGATATCCCCGTTTAACCGTGTATCTGCCCCTCACCTGAAGTTGCTGTACCATTTGCGCAATGAAGGGTAATTTAATGAACCTGTACTTCTGCATGGAGCTTCAGCAAATGAGAATGTCTTTTGGAATTTAGGCACATTCCTGCCGCCATGATTTTCCATCGATTATCTTTAATGGATGAAAAATCCAGGGGGTGGGAGAGTGTGCCTAAACATCTAATTAATTACTCCCAGCAGGAAAAGCGCCACGCCAAAAGTTCATGTTTAAAAAAATTATCCCCATGGTTATTTAGTAATGTTACTGTTATACTCATAATAAATGGTGAGACCGAGTACTGTGTGTAATGAGCAAGTGTGACCTTAGCTCCTTTATTAAGCTTCCAGAGTGCAGCTAACTCGTGGGTGGCCTGCTTATATACTGTGCTCCTAAGGGATGCTGGGATCCCTTGGGACTCCAACAGGTGGGACTCCCTCTGGTGGTCAGGTGTAATGCAAGTTACAAAGGATAAAATACATAACATCACTCCCCCGTGAAGTCAACAGTACATTTATTTACAAGGTGAGACGATCTGGGGCTTTGCGCTCCCTTGTCGATTGTCTCAGTACAAATGCTGGTATGGGTGGGTTGGTCAGTTCTTCACTGGGCTGTTGGGCAGCCGGCCTTGTCGGGCTGCTGGGGATGGTGAGTTCAGCTTCGTGGTCAACTATGATAGAAACATAGAAAATAGGTGCAGGAGCAGGCCATTCGGCCCTTCGAGCCTGCACCACCATTCAATAAGATCATGGCTGATCATTCACCTCAGTACCCCTTTCCTGCTTTTTCTCCATACCCCTTGATCCCTTCAGCCGTAAGGGCCATATCTAACTCCCTCTTGAATATATCCAATGAAGTGGCATCAACAACTCTCTGCGGAATGGAATTCCACAGGTTAACAACTCTCTGAGTGAAGAAGTTTCTCCTCATTTCAGCCCTTATCCTAAGACTATGTCCACTGGTTCTGGACTTCCCCAATATCGGGAACATTCTTCCCGCATCTAACCTGTCCAGTCCCGTCAGAATCTTATACGTTTCTATGAGATCCCCTCTCATCCTTCTAAACTCCAGTGAATAAAGGCCCAATTGATCCAGTCTCTCCTCATATGACAGCCCAGCCATCCCAGGAATCAGTCTGGTGAACCTTCGCTGCACTCCCTCAATAGCAAGAACATCCTTTCTCAGACTAGGAGACCAAAACTGAACACAATATTCCAGGTGAGGCCTCACTAAGGCCCTGTACAACTGCATTAAGACCTCCCTGCTCCTCCTATATTCAAATCCCCTAGCTATGAAGGCCAACATACCATTTGCCTTCTTTACCGCCTGCTGTACCTGCATGTCCACTTTCAGTGACTGATGAACCGTGACACCCAGTTTTCATTGCACCTCCCCTTTTCCTAATCTGTCAGCAGTCAGATAATATTCTGTCTTCGTGTTTTTGCCCCCAAAATGGATAACCTCACATTTATCCATATTATACTGCATCTGCCACGCACTTGCTCACTCACCTAACCTGTCCAAGTCACCCTGCAGCCTCTTAGCGTCCTCATCACAACTTACACCACCACCCAGTTTAGTGTCATCCGCAAACTTGGAGATATTACACTCTATTCCTTCATCTAAATCGTTAATGTATATTGTGAAGAGCTGGGGTCCCAGCACTGAGCCCTGCAGCACTCCACTAGTCACTGCCTGCCATTCTGAAAAGGACCCGTTTATCCCGACCCTCTGCTTCCTGTCTGCCAACCAGTTCTCTATCCATGCCAGTACATTATCCCTGATACCATGCGCTTTGATTTTGCACACAAATCTCTTGTGCGGGACCTTGTCAAAAGCCTTTTGAAAGTCCAAATACACCACATTCACTGGTCCTCCCATGTCCACTCTGCTGGTTACATCCTCAAAAAATTCCAGAAGATTCGTCAAGCATGATTTCCCTTTCATAAATCCATGCTGACTTGGTCCAATCCTGTCACTGCTTTCCAAATGCGCTGCTATCCTTAATGATAGATTCCAACATTTTCCCCACTACTGAAGTCAGGCTAACCGGTTTATAATTACCCGTTTTCTCTCTCCCTCCTTTTTTGAAAAGTGGTGTTACATTAGCTACCCTCCAGTACATAGGAACTGATCCAGAGTCTATAGACTGTGGTAAAATGATCACCAATGCATCCACTATTTCTCGGGCCACTTCCTTGAGTACTCTGGGATGCAGACTATCAGGCCCCGGGGATTTATCGGCCTTCAATCCCATCAATTTCCCTAATACAATTTCCCGCCTAATAAGGATATCCTTCAGTTCCTCCTTCTTACTAGACCCACTGTCCCCTAGTACCTTCGGAAGGTTATTTGTATCTTCCTTTGTGAAGACAGAACCGAAGTATTGGTTCAGTTGGTCTGCCATCTCTTTGTTCCCCATTATAAATGCACCTGAATCCAACTGCAAGGGACCTACGTTTGTCTTCACTAATCTTTTTCTCTTCACATATTTATAGAAGCTTTTGCAGTCAGTTTTTATGTTCCCTGCAAGCTTCCTCTCGTACTCTTTTTTCCCCCTCATAATTAAATCCTTAGTCCTCCTCTGTTGACTTCTATATTTCTCCCAGTCCTCCAGTTTGTTGCTTTTTCTAGCCAATTTATATGCCTCTTCCTTGGCTTTAACACTATCCTTAATTTCCTTTGTTAGCCATGGTTGAGCCACCTTACCAGTTTTATTTTTACTCCAGAGAGGGATGTACAATTGCTGAAGTTCATCCATGTGATCTTTAAATGTTTGCGATTGCTTATCCACCGTCAACCCTTTAAGTATTCTTTGCCAGTCAATTCTAGCCAATTCACGCCTCATACCGTCGAAGTTACCTTTCCTTAAGTTCAGGACCCTAGTTTTCGAATTAACTTTGTCACTCTCCATCTTAATAAGGAATTCTACCATATTATGGTCACTTTCCCCCAAGGGGCTTCGCACAACAAGATTGCTAATTAGTCCCTTCTCATTACACATCACCCAGTCTAGGATGGCCAGCTCCCTGGTTGGTTCCTCGACATATTGGTCCAGAAAACCATCCCTAATACACTCCAGGAAATCCTCCTCCACCGCATTGCTACCAGTTAGGTTAGCCCAATCAACATAAAGATTAAAGTTGCCCATGATTACTGCTGTACCTTTATTGCACACTTCCCTTATTTCTTGGTTGATGCTGTCCCAACCTCACGACTACTATTTGGTGATCTATACACAACTCCCACTAGCGTTTTCTGCCCTTTGGAATTCCACAGCTCCACCCATACCGATTCCACATCATCCAAGCTAATGTCTTTCCTTACAATTGCATTAATTTCTTCTTTAACCAGCAATGCCACCCCGCCTCCTTTTCCTTTCTGTCTATCCTTCCTAAATGATGAATACCCTTGGATGTTGAGTTCCCAGCCTTGGTCACCCTGGAGCCATGTCTCCGTGATGCCAATCACATCGTAATGATGTCAGTTGCCACTTGTGTGTGTGTTGGAAGGTCAAAGTTGGTGGTGTCCTCTTCGGGTTGTTCGTAGCCATTGGTAAACCGCAATTTGATTTGGTCCAAATGTTTTCTGTGCGTTTGTCCATTGGTCAGTTTGACCTGAAACACCCTACTCCTCTCTTTGGCTGTCACCGTGCCATCGAGCCATTTCGGACCATGTCCATAATTGAGCACAAACACAGGATCGTTGATCGCGTGACTTATTTGTGCAGTCATGGTACATAATTTGTTGATGCCGCTTTCCCTCCACGTGATCATGGAGATCAGGGTGGACAAGAGAGAGCCTTGTTTTAAGCGCCCTTTTCATGAGCAGCTCAGTTGGGGGAACTCCGGTGAGTGAGTGGGGTCTGGTGCAGTAGCTGAGCAGCACACGGGACAACTGAGTCTGCAGGGAGCCTTCCGACACACGTTTCAAGCTTTGCTTGATGGTTTGAACTGCCCGTTTTACCTGGCCGTTGGATGCGGGCTTGAACGGGGCAGATGTGACATGTTTGATCCCGTTGCGGTCATGAATTCCTTGAATTCAGCACTGGTGAAGCACGGCCCATTGTCGCTGACTAGGGCATCAGGCAAGCCGTGCGTTGCAAACATGGCTCGTAGGCTTTCAATGGTGGCCGTGGATGTCCTTACAGACATTATTGCACATTCAATCCATTTTGAGTAGGCGTCTACGACAACCAAAAATATTTTGCCTCGGAATGGGCCCGCATAGTCTACATGGATCCTGGACCATGGTTTGGAGGGCTACGACCACAAACTTAGTGGTGCCTCTCTGGGTGCATTGCTCAACTGAGAGCAAGTGTTGCGCTGGCGCACACATGACTCTAAATCTGAGTCAATGCCAGACCACCACACGTGAGATCTGGCTATGGCTTTCATCATTACAATGCCTGGGTGGGTGTTGTGCAGTTCGCAAATAACTGTTTCTTTGCCTTTCTTGGGCAAGACCATGCGATTGCCCCACAAAAGACAGTCGACCTGCAGGGACAACTCATCTTTGCGTCTGTGGAATGGCTTAATCGCTTCCTGCGTCTCCACTGGGACACTGGACCAGCTCCCATGGAGGACACAGTTTTTTACCAAGGACAGTAAAGGATCCTGACTGGTCCAGGTCCTGATCTGGCGGGCCATAACGGGGAACTTCTCGTTCTCACATGCCTCCATGACCATGAGCAAGTCCTCTGGCTGTGCCATTTCCACCCCGGTGCTGAGCAATGGTAGCCGACTGGGAGCATCTGCGCAGTTCTCTGTGCCCGGTCTGTGACGGATAATATAGTTGTATACCGACAGCATGAGCGGCTATCATTGGATGCGGGCAGAGGCATTGGTATTGATCCCTTTGCTCTCAGAGAACAGCGATATGAGCGGCTTGTGGTCAGTTTCAAGCTCAAACTTGAGGTCAAATAAATACTAGTGCATTTTTTTTAACTCCGTAAACGCATGCCAGAGCCTCTTTTTTAACCATACTGTCGGCTCTTTCGGCCTTGAACAAACTCCTGGATGCATATGCAACCGGTTGCAAAATCTCGGAATCATTAGCCGATTGTAACACACACCCGACCTCGTATGACGACACATCGCAAGCTAACACTAATTGTTTACATGGATTATAGCAGTTTGTTAGGGCACAATAAATTTCTGCCTTTCTTAAAGGCAGCCTCTTGTGAATTCTCCCATACCCAGTCGTCTCCCTTGTGCAGTAGCACATGTAGGGGTTCTAGCAAGGTGCTTAACCCAGGTAGGAAATTACCGAAATAGTTAAGGAGTCCCAGGAACGACCGCAGCTCCGTCACATTCTGTGGTTGCGGCGCGTTCTTGATGGCCTCCATCTTGGTGTTGGTGAATCTGATGCCGTCTGCTGTGATTCTCCTTCCTAAGAATTCGACGTCCTGTGCAAGGAAAACACACTTCGAGCGTTCCAACCTGAGCCCCACGCGATCCAACCGACTAAGAACCTCCTCCAGATTCTTCAAGTGCTCCATGGTGTCCTGACTTGTAATCAATATGTCGTCCTGGAAGACCACTGTGCAAGGAACCGACATTAGCAGGCTCTCCATGTTCCGCTGGAAGATCGCCGCAGCTGACCGAATCCCGAACGTTCACCGGCTGTAGATAAACAGACCTTTGTGCATGTTGATGCAGGTGAGGCCTTTCGAAGACTCCTCCAGCTCCTGCGTCATGTAGGCCGAGGTCAGGTCCAGATTGGTGAACATCTTCCCTCCAGCCAGGGTCGCAAATAGGTCGTCTGCCTTGGGCAGCGGGTACTGGTCCTGCAGCGAAAAACGGTTAATTGTTACTTTATAGTCCCCGCAAATTCTAACCGTACCGTCCTCCTTTGAGTACTGGGACAATCGGACTGGCCCAGTCGTTGAATTCCACCGGCGCAATGATGCCTTCACGTTGTAGCCTGTCCAGCTCAATTTCCACTTTTTCACGCATCATCAATGGTACCGCCTGAGCCTCGTGGAGGATGGGTCGCGTACTGGGAACCAAATGGATCTGCACTTTCGCCCTCGAGAAGCCTGGCTCAAATAACGATGGGAACTTGCTTAGAACCTGGGTACATGAGGCGTCGTCGACGGACGAAAGTGCTCAGATGCCGACCCAGTTCCAGTGAATTTTCCCCAGCCAGCTTCTGCCAAACAACATGGGGCCATCCCCTGGCACAATCCACAGCGGGAGTTCGTGTACTGCTCCATCATAGGAGACTTTGACTTCTGCACTGCCAATTATAGGGATTAGTTCCTTGGTGTAAGTCCTTAGTCCTTGTGAATGGGGCTGAGCTTGGGCCTGTGTGCCTTCTTTCCCCACAACCTGTCGAAGGCATTTTTACTCATTATGGACTGACTTGCCCCCGTGTCCAGCTCCATAGATACTGGAATGCCGTTCAGTTCAACTTTCAACATTATTGGTGGGCATTTTGTTGTGAACGTGTGTATCCTGTACACTTCTGCCTCCTCCGTATGAGTTTCCAACTCAGTCTGATCCACTGTGGATCGATCTTCCTCTGCAACATGGTGATTTTCAGGGTTTGCAGGGTTTGCAGCTCGTCTGCACATTCATTGGAGGTGTCCCATTGTTCTGCAACCATTGCACGCGCAGTGCTTAATGGGGCCGATGATCACCTCCTCAGCACCAACAGGGTGTTAACTGCCTCGTATTAACAGATGATGGCGGACTCTGGGTCAATTGCGGTCGGGCCACAGCAGCCAGTGTATACGTTCTGCCCTGTACATTTCTGCTCAAAACTGATGTTACTTTATGCACAGCACTGGCCGAAACTTCTTTGTCCTGCGAAATCTGCTTGGTGTTGTCGCTGGTGGACATAAATGCCTGGGCTATCGTTATGGCTTTACTCAGATTCGGAGTTTCCACAGTCAATAGTTTGCGAAGGATTATCTTATGTCCGATGCCCAGTGCAAAAAAGTCTCTGAGCATTTGTTCTGGGAATCCCTCAAACTCACAATGTCCTGCGAGGCGCCTTAGTTCGTCAACGTAGCTCGCCACTTCCTGGCCCTCCGATCGCTGACACGTGTAGAATCGATATCTCGCCATCAAAACATTTTCCTTAGGATTTAGGTGCTCCCGGACCAGCGTACACAATTCTTCATAGCATTTCTCTGTTGGTTGTGCCGGGGCCAGGAGACTCTTCATGAGGCCATAGGTTGTTGCTCCACAGACGGTTAGGATGATCGCCCTTCATTTGGTGGCATTCTCGTCCCCTTCCAGCTCGTTGGCCACAAAGTATTGATCGAATCTCTCCACGAAGGCCTCCCAATCGTTCCCTTCTGAGAACTTCTCTAGGATGCCGACTGTTATTTGCATTTTCGCGGTTGTTCGTTACCTCATTGCCAATTGTTATACTCATAATAAATGTTGAGACTGAGTACTATGTGTAAAGAGCAAGTGTGACCTTAGCTCCTTTATTAAGGTTCCAGAGTGCAGGTACCTTGTGGGTGGCCTGCTTATATACTGTGTTCCCAAGGGATGCTGGGATCCCTTGGGACTCCAACAGGTGGGCCCTCTGGTGGTCAGGTGTAATGCAAGTTATAAAGGGTTAAATACATAACAGTTACCATGTTTTTTTTTAGTTCCTGTTAGTAAATCCAGCCAGTGGTACAGATCAGACAGCTTCACTGAAACACATGGTTCTGGGCATTCTCAGCATAACTAAGGCAATAACTGAACAAATCCTTGATGAACATCACTTCTTTTACAAAAGCTAATTTTTCAGCATTTATTCTATTTTATAAAACATTTATCGAAGCATTTTGGAAATAAAAATTATATTTCACTCATGTTTCATCAGCAACTATAACTGAACTATTTTAGCAAACAGAGGAGTAGAAGTTGGAGGAACTTATTTTGTATTGTATCCTGGTCAGACCACATCTTAACCAATTTTTTCAGCTCTGGTTAACAAGGGATAGATTCAAGCCTAAAAGGCTGGAAAAAATGAGTAACAAGACTCATTTCTAGCATTAGAGAACTTAGTTACGAAGGAAGACGAGAGAAACTTGAGCACTTTAGCCTCGAAAAGAGGCAAATCAGTTAAATAAGACATTATACAGTAATGAAAAGTTAAATCTGGACTACTGTCTTAAATTGAGCCATGATAATAAGACAAGAAAGTACAGGTTCAAACTAGTTTCTAGCCAAGCTGTTCCAGTACAGCTACAAGACTGGCATCTATCCGACAATGTGTAAAACTCCCCAGGTATGTCCTGTCCACAAAAAGCAGGACAAATCCAGACCGGCCAATTACCTCCTCATCAGTCTACTCTCAATCATCAGCAATGTGATGGAAGGTGGCGTCAACAGTGCTATCAAGTAGCACTTACCAATAACCTGCTCACCGATGCTTAGTTTGGGTTCCTCTAGGTCCACTCAGTTCCAGACCTCATTACAGCCTTGGTCCAAACATGGACAAAAGAGCCGAATTCCAGAGGTGAGGTGAGAGTGCCTGTCCTTGACACCAAGGCAGCATTTGACCGAGTGTGGCATCAAGGGGACCCAGTAAAACTTAAGTCAATGGGAATCAGGGGGAAAACTCTTCATTGGCTGGAGTCTTACCGAACACAAAGTAGATGGTAGTAATAAGAACATAAGAACATAAGAATTAGGAACAGGAGTAGGCCATCTAGCCCCTCGAGCCTGCTCCGCCATTCAACAAGATCATGGCTGATCTGGCCGTGGACTCAGCTCCACTTACCTGCCCGCTCCCCGTAACCCTTAATTCCCTTATTGGTTAAAAATCTATCTATCTGTGATTTGAATACATTCAACGAGCTAGCCTCAACTGCTTCCTTGGGCAGAGAATTCCACAGATTCACAACCCTCTTGGAGAAGAAATTCCTTCTCAACTCGGTTTTAAATTGGCTCCCTCGTATTTTGAGGTTGTGCCCCCTAGTTCTAGTCTATCCGACCAGTGGAAACAACCTCTCTGCCTCTATCTTGTCTATCCCTTTCATTATTTTAAATGTTTCTATAAGATAATGGTTGGAGGTCAATCATCACAGCCCCAGGATATCACTACAGGAGTTCCTCAGGGCATGATTTTGTGCTCAACCATCTTATGCTTCATCAATGACCTTCTCTCCATCATAAGGCCAGAAGTGGGGATGTTCGCTGATGATTTCACAGTGTTCAGTGACATTCGCAACTCCTCAGTTAATGAAGCAGTCCATGCCCGCATGCAGCAAGACCTGGACGACATTCAGGCTTGGACTGATAAGTGGCAAGTAACATTCGCGCCACACAAGTGCCAGGAAATGACTATCTCCAACAAGCGAGAGTATAACGACCGCCCATTGACATTCAACGGCATTACCATCTCCGAATCCCCCACCATCAACATCCTGGGAGTCACCATTGACCAGAAACTTAACTGGACCAGGCACATAAATACTGTGGCAACAAGAGCAGGTCAGAGGCTGGGTATTCTGCCGCGAGTGTCTCAACTCCTGACTTCCCAAAGCCTTTCCACCATCTACAAGGCACAAATCAGGAGTGTGATGGAATACTCTCCACTTGCCTGGATGAGTGCAGTTCGAACAAAACTCAAGAAGCTCAAAACCATCCAGGACAAAGTAACCTGCTTGATTGGTACCTCGTCCACCACCTTAAAAATTCACTCCCTCCATCATCAACGTAACGTGGCTGCAGTGTGTACCATCTACAAGATACACTGTAGCAACTCACCAACGCTTCTTTGGTAGCACCTCCCAAACCCGTGACCTCTATCTCTTAGAAGGACAATGCAGCAAACACATGGGAACAACACCACCTCAACGTTCCCCTCCAAGTCACACACCATCCTGACTTGGAAGTATATCACCATTCCTTCATCGTCGCTGGGTCAAATTCCTGGAACTCCGTCCGTAATAGCACTGTGGGAGTATCTTCATCACATGGACAGCAGCGGTTCAGGAAGACGGCTCAGCACCATCTTCTCAAAGGCAATTATGGATGGGCAATAAATGCTGGCCTTGCCAGCGCCATCCATATCCCATGAATGAATAAAATAAATTAACAAATTTAAGATAGATGCCAGAAAATCTCTCTGCACAAACAAATGATCAACACATGGGCCCCGATATTTAATGGGAGGCGGGGAATATGCGAGTGAAGTCAAAAGTGGTCGAAGAGGCTGGCAGCGCAGAGGTCCTGCCAAAGTTAACAACAGGACATCATTATCATTTTTCAGCTCCATTTCCCACCTGACAGCCGGCCAAAAGCACAGACTAGCCAGCCGGAGGTAGGGAACATCTTGTTCTTCAAGATAACGGATGGGATAGCAGCTCTCTAGGGAGCTCTCCCCGAACAAACCTTCCTCTGGCCATTTGCTGTCATCCTTCATCGCTCTCTCCCTCAACCTTCGCCCCCCCAATGTCTAAGCCCCATCTGGCCCTAACTTTGACCCTCCCAAAAGTATCTTCCTACCCTAAAACCTGTGCTGCCTATCCCCCATCCCCCAATCTCGACTTACCTTCCAGATCGACCTCCCTGCTGCCAAGTCCCTCCAATTGGACCCTCGCTTTTCGCTCCCCAGTGGCTGACTCAACTGCTCAACAGCGATGAGCCTCCAACCAGCTCCAACCGCAGGTTTGGGCCCGATCTTCACTCCTCGCCCTCACGGATGAGCCATCTCTCCGGCAACGTCTTGGCCTTCATCCCTCCGGCGACATTCGGGCCTCCATCCCCCCGGCGACATTCGGGCCTCCATCCCCCCGGCGACATTCGGGCCTCCATCCCCCGGCGACATTCGGGCCTCCATCCCTCCGGCAACATTCGGGCCTCCATCCCTCCGGCGACGTTTGGGCCTCCATCCCTCCGGTGACGATCGGGCCTCCATCCCTCCGGCGACGATCGGGCCTTCATTCCTCCAATGATGTTCTGGCCTCCCCCCGGCCGCTGGCCCCACTCAACGGCAGAGTCTGTCGAGCACGTGGTGTGCACAATGGCTGTGGTCACTCTGACCTATTTGACCTCTCTTTCTTCTACAAAGTGGACCTCTGACCATGCAATGCCTGCCCTCAG
Source organism: Pristiophorus japonicus (assembly GCF_044704955.1). Classification (NCBI taxonomy): domain Eukaryota; kingdom Metazoa; phylum Chordata; class Chondrichthyes; family Pristiophoridae; genus Pristiophorus; species Pristiophorus japonicus. Next base: position 258,865,677 of record NC_091978.1, on the reverse strand, counting down.
CCAGACTTCAGTTTTCTCACCAAAGGGCGCTGTTCAGTGCCAAGCTTACAGCTTGCATCTCGCCGTAGACAATTAGGCTCATATAGCAGTGTCTGGCCTCCAGTCATCTTCGACCCCCTTGCCACTAGACCAATACCTTGCTCTGCTAAGTCCGTGTGGTAGTTGGTGTGCAATGACCACCCCACGTTAAAAGAACTCATGTACAGGCATCTTCCACGCTTCAAAATGAAGTTTGGGACTTGGAACATCAGGACCCTCATGGACAACCCCAACAGCAACCGGAATGCCGCACCGCCAATGTTGCCCGGGAACTTAGACACTTCGATGTCAGCATCGCCGCTGGCGGGCAGGGGAAGGCCAGCTCAAAGAACAAGGTGGAGGTTACACCTTCTTCTGGACAGGCAAACCAGAGGAAGAACGCCGCCTCCATGGAGTCGGTTTCGCCATCAAGAATGAACTGGTCGACCGCCTCAGAGACTCACCCTGCCGGATTAGCGAACGTTCCATGATGATCCGGCTCACCCTATCCCAGAACCAGTGCATCACGGTGATCAGCGCGCACGCCCCAACACTCGACACAACAGATGAGGCCAAAGAGGGATTTTACTCCAGCCTCGAATCCCTGTCCCACCTCCCTACGGATGACAAACTGATCCTCCTCGGCGACTTCAACGCCAGAGTCGGTAAGGACACAAACCTCTGGGGAGGCGTGTTCGGCAGAGAGGGGGGTAGGGAAAACCAACTCCAGCGGTACCCTGCTCCTGACAAAATGCCTAGAACATGACCTTGTCATCACCAACATCTTGTGCTGCCAGAGGGACAAATAAAAGGCATTGTGGCAACACCCTCGCTTCAAACATTGGCACCTGCTCGACTACGTCATCGTTCGAGCCAGGGATCACAAGGACGTGCACATCATCCGAGCCATGACAGGAGCCGACGACTGCTGGATGGACCACCGCCTAATCTATTCTGTCATCAACATCAATATAGCCACAAAGCGACGACAGCAACAGAAACAGTACCATAGAAAAATCAATGCCGGGGCACTCAAAGACCGGCTAAGAGCGCCCTATACAGCCAGTGCCTCACTGATGACCTGGCGACCCTTGATGACCTCGAGATGCAGACCACAGCGCTTAGTCTGCCCTCCATAACCAGTGCCTGCGAAGAGTCCATCAGTCACTCAATCAGGAAACACCAGGACTGGTTTGATGAGAATGATCAGGAGATCCAAGAGCTAAGAATTCGCAAGCGCAGGGCATCTCTAAAACTACCCAACTCGGGAGCAGCCTTGGACAACGTGGACCACTTTCCATATCTAGGGAGCCTGTTATCATCAAGGGCAGACATTGACGACGAGGTTCAACACTGCCTCCAGTGCGCTAGCGCAGCCTTCGGTCGTCTGAGGAAGAGAGTGTTCAAAGACAGCATTTATAGATTACATGGATGAACTTCAACAATTGTACATCACTGTCTGGAGTAAAAATAAAAATGGGAAGGTAGTCAACCGTGGCTAACAAGGGAAATTAGGGATAGCGTTAAATCCAAGGAAGAGGCATATAAATTGGCCAGAAAAAGCAGCAAACCTGAGGTCTGGGAGAAATTTAGAAGTCAGCAGAGGCGGACAAAGGGTCTAATTATGAGGGGGAAAATAAAGTATGAGAGGAAGCTTGCAGGGAACATAAAAACTGATTTCAAAAGCTTCTACAGATATGGGAAGAGAAAAAGATTAGTGAAGACCAACGTAGGTCCTTTGCAGTCAGAATCAGGTGAATTTATAATGGGGAACAAAGAAATGGCAGACCAATTGAACAAATACTTTGGATCTGTCTTCACTAAGGAAGACACAAATAACCTTCCGGAAATACTATGGGTTCGAGGGTCTAGCGAAAAGGAGGAACTGAAGGAAATCCTTATTAGTCAGGAAATTATGTTAGGGAAATTGATGGGATTGAAGGCCGATATATCCCCAGGGCCTGATAGTCTGCATCCCAGAGTACTTAAGGATGTGGCCCTAGAAATAGTGGATGCATTGGTGATCATTTTCCAACATTCTATTGACTCTGGATCAGTTCCGATGGACTGGAGGGTAGTTAATGTAACACCACTTTTGAAAAAAGGAGGAAGAGAGAAAACAGAGAATTATAGACCGGTTAGCCTGACATCAGTGGTGGGGAAAATGTTGGAATCAATTATTAAAGATGAAATAGCAACGCATTTGGAAAGCAGTGATCGGATCGGTCCAAGTCAGCATGGATTTATGAAAGGAAAATGATGCTTGACAAATCTTCTAGAATTTTTTGAGGATGGACTAGTAGAGTGGACAAGGGAGAACCAGTGGATGTGGTATATTTGGACTTCCAAAAAGCTTTTGACAAGATCCCACACAAGAGATTAGTGTACAAAATTAAAGCACATGGTATTGGGGGTAATGTATTGACGTGGATAGAGAACTGGTTGGTAGACAGGAAGCAGAGAGTCGGGATAAATGCGTCCTTTTCAGAATGGCAGGCAGTGACCAGTGGGGTGCCGCAGGGTTCAGTGCTGGGACCCCAGCTATTTACAATATAAATCAATGATTTAGATGAAGGAATTGAGTGTAATATCTCCAAGTTTGCAGATGACACTAAGCTGGGTGGCAGTGTGAGCTGTGAGGATGATGCTAAGAGGCTGCAGGATGACTTGGACAGGTTAGGTGAGTGGGCAAATGCATGGCGGATGCAGTATAATGTGGATAAATTTGAGGTTATCCACTTTGGTGGCAAAAACAGGAAGAACAGAATATTAGCTGAATGGTGACAGATAAGAAAATGGGAGGTGCAACAAGACCTGGGTGTCAAGGTACATCAGTCATTGAAGTATGGCATGCAGGTACAGCAGGCGGGGAAGAAAGCAAATGGCATGTTGGCCTTCATAGCTAGAGGATTTGAGTATAGGAGCAGGGAAGTCTTACTGCAGTTGTTCAGAGCCTTGGTAAGGCCACACCTGGAATATTGTGTTCAGTTTTGTTCTTCTAATCTGAGGAAGGACGTTCTTGCTAGTGAGGGAGTACAGCAAAGGTTCACCAGATTGATTCCCGGGATGGCAGGACTGACATATGAAGAGAGACTGGATCAAATGGGCTTATATCCACTGGAGTTTAGAAGAATGAGAAGGGATCTCATAGAAATATATAAAATTCTAACGGATTGGACAGGTTAAAGGCAGGAAGAATGTTCCCGTTGCTGGGGAGTTCCAGAACCAGGGGTCACAGTCTAACAATAAGGGGTAAGCCATTTAGGACCGAGATGAGGAGAAACTTCTTTATTCAGAGAGTTGTTAACCTGTGGAATTTTCTACCGCAGAAAGTTGTTGAGGCCAGTTCATTAGATATATTCAAAAGGGAGTTAGATATGGCCCTTACGGCCAAAGTGATCAAGGGATATGGAGAGAAAGCAGGAAAGGGGTACTGAGGTTGAATGATCAGCCATGATCTTATTGAATGGCGGTGCAGGCTCGAAGGGTCGAATGGCCTGCTCCGGCACCTAATTTCTATGTTTCTCTGTTTCTAAGATCAGGCCCTCAAATCTGGCACCAAGCTTATGGTCTACAGGGCTGTAGTGATACCTGCCCTCCTCTATGGCTCAGACATTGGACACCTCAAATCACTGGAGAAATACCACAAACAATGTCTCCGCAAGATCCTGCAAATCCTCTGGGAGGACAGATGCACCAACATCAGTGTTCTCGTTCAGGCCAACATCCCAGCATCGAAGCACTGACCACACTCGACCAGCTCCGTTGGGTGAGCCACATTGTTCGCATGCCCGACACAAGACTTCCAAAGCAAGTGCTCTACTCGGAACACCTACACGGCAAGCGAGCCGCAGGTGGATGGTGGAAATGTTTGAAGGACACCTTCAAAGCCTCCTTGATAAAATGCAACATCCCCGCCGACACCTGGGAGTCCCTGGCCAAAGACCGCCCTATGTGAAGGAAGAGCATCTGAGAGGGTGCTGAGCCCCTCGAGTCTCGTCGCCAAGAACATGCAGAAAACAAGCGCAGGCAGTGGAAGGAGCGTGTGGCAAACCAGACTCCCCACCCACCTTTTCTTCCAATGACTGTCTGTCCCACTTGTGACAGAGTCTGTAGTTCCTGTATTGGACTGATCAGTCACCTGAAACTCACTTTTGGAGTGGAAGCAAGTCTCCCTCGATTTTGAGGGACTACCTATGATGATGAGGGACCACCAGTGGCAGGAGGCTACAGCCGGAAACCCTTGGGGATGGTCCAAAGCAATTGGGAGGTCGGAGAGGCCCGTGATCGGGTGGGGTGAGGCTGAAAGAGGCACTTATCTTGTGATGCCGGAAGCTCCTGCCTTCTTTTCACTGCCGGGTTTCTCGTCCCCCAGGAAACCTTCTCCATAGCAGGATACTTGGACATTCTTATATCCGCTGCTGTAGAAAAAGTGACGACATGTATGTGCCGTTTTGAGGATGTGTTCCCTGTATTAAACTACTTAACTCCCCCCCCCACCGCCCGACCAACCCTCTCTCTCGTCTGTCATGGAGGGTAGGGGAGGGGGCTTAATATTGAGGCCATGGAATAAGTCGGGTCGAGAAGACAAATCCCTGAAAACCATTGGATGCTGTGATGGTTCTTTCTGAATGGATAAACTAACATTGGCCAAATGACCTGTTGAACTGTATCTATTTTGTGATCGAATTCTTCCAGTAATTTTTTTTACACAATATAAACACAGTAAAACAAGTAAACAAAAATCAAATAGAATAAATTGCACACATTACTTGATGTTCACTATGTGGCCTTATCGCTGCTTAGCAATAGTTTTATCAGCTCTCTATTAACATAATAACTTCAACAAAATAAGAATCCTCTAGCCACTGGTCTAATTTATCACAGAGAATATATATAATATATATAATATAGACAGTGGGGGAGAAATTCGGTTGCGCCTCGTTTGGGGCGGTATCCCAGGTGGAGTGGTAATTTTAGCACCTTGAAAATGTTTGCACCCTCCGCCCAGAAATTCGTCAGAATCGGTTAAAAAGCTGACAGAGGTGCTAAATCAGCCATTGCATACTACAACTGGGGGGCCATAATGAAAGATTGGTCAGTAATTTTGCCGGACCCATTCCGTATGCGCCGAACCCTGATTCAGATCCCGGCAAAAGCCGAGTTTTACAGGTGCTACATAGCAATGCACCATTAAAGTTTTCAAAATCACTTGTTTTCAAGCTTTACTGTTATGTCTGTCTGCCGCTGCAAACTCGGAGCCTCACGCACCGTACTCTGTGTAAACGCTGCACTGACTGTGACCTCTGAGGGAAATTCTTCATCATCCCTTTAAGTAGCCACCAGCTAATGACTCTGCAAGCTTGTACCAACTGTTTTTCCAGATATTGTTCTTGGCGGTCGCTAAATGAGGCAGCCGCACCTAACTTACCGACCGGGGCACAAGCATGGGCGTTGCACCAGGACTGACGTCAGGATCACACTGATCATCAGAAGGCAGGCGCTACTGGTTTGAGCCCCTTGTGAGCCTCTAATTAATTTTCGGTCGGATCTCTCCCGGTTGGTAACCTCTTACGCTCCCATTAACACCCCCTCTATCTGCTAACTAAGGCGCTAAACAACTGGAAATCCAGCCAATATATTAAAAACATCCTCCCCTTCCATTTTTTACTTATTATTTTAGGCCTGATACTAAAAGAGAGTGGAGAAAATCTGGCCTTGGCTTGCATTCTCCCTGGTCGGGGGGCGGGAGAGGGGGAGGCTGGGGCAAGGGGCTCCCCCGTTCAGGCCTCCAACTAACATGCAGATCAGGTTCCAATGACATCAGACCCAAGCTTCATATTTAAAGGACCCTGTTCCCTTCCTGCAGATGACCCGCTCGCCTGCTCAAAAGAGCAGGTTAAGATCAGGACACGGCAGGAAGGCAACGGGATCAGAGGGGGTAAGTGACTGGTCTCGTTTTAACTGATCCCCCGGCCAGTTTCCTCCAAGCAAGGAGAGTTAAAATTGGGGCCAACAATTAGTAAGTCAACAAATACAGGAAAATAAAGAAAAATATTTTCAATATAAAAATGGAAAAAGATTGAAATACAGAGCAGGTTAGTCAACATCTGTAAAAAGAAAAGACAGGTTGTTGACATTTTGTCTGAAACATCAATGACCTGCCTTTTTTCATTACGGTTGCTAACTGGCCTGCTGTGTATTTCCAGTGTTTTTTATTTACATTTCAGATTTCCAGCATTCACAATTTTGCCTAACAATGGAGGACAATGCTCACAAGGACTCATAGCAGGAAACCACAGGCCTCCTTGGCATGCACTCCCTGCTGGCACTGATCCTACTGGGAGTGGGTAATCAGCCATAGTGTTCAAAATTATTAAAACACATCATAAAATAATAAAGTACTACGCAAAATAATATCACCAACAAAAAAGCACATAGGATAGTTATTATTAACATCATCATCATAGGCGGTCCCTCGAACGAGGATGACTTGCTTCCACAAGAGTTCACAAATGTTTCAATGAAGGACCCGATGTTCCAGTCCTGAACTCCAATTGAGGGCGTGGAAGATGCCTGTGCGTGAATTTTTTTAACATGTGGTGACCGTTGCCATCAGCCACCACATGGGCTTGACAAAGATAGGCCTTATCCAGTGGCAAGGATTGAACCAGGACGACTGGAGACCTGCTGTGCTGCACGGACCTAGTGCGCACACATATCGCAGTGTGGGCTGGCCCCGTACCCTCATTTGCCAAGACACACAATGGAAAGCATGAGGAAATAGATGTTCATCTTCATTAATGGAATTAAAATCAGATGGGCTCTAGAATGGGCAGACAATCCACTTTGCCAGATTACCAACCAGGTGATGAAAAGAAAAATATACCCCGAAGTTACTAAAGTTTATTTCCACGTGTTAATGAGGGTCAACAACCATTTTGGGATTTTCTTTTGTTTTTCCTCTCTCCTCTCCTCTCCTCCCCTCTCCTTTCTACTCTCTTCTCAACTCCTCTTCTGAAGATGTTAACTATCTCATTTTGTCATGATTTCACTGCTCTCAGTATCTCATCCAAGTAGTGATTATTCATTTGTAAACCACAACAGAAGGTTAGCCATCTGTGGGGAAGGACATCACAGTTAAGCCTAGGGTGATGTGGTCAGTTGGTTGTACTTCCTTGCAGTGTTTCCCTCGCTAAGATCAGTTTCTAAGCACAGACCAGAAATTAAGCTTGGGAACTTGCCTGGTCTGGGTCAATCAGAAATCAAAACTTTACCCAGGAGACTCCAGACGCAACTATTTCAATGCTCTCCTGGCCAGCTTCCCATGCTCCAGCCTCTAAAATTGAGCTCATCCAAAATTATGCTGCTCATATGCTTTCTCGCTCCAAGTCTTGCTCATCCATCTCCCCTGAGCTTGCTGACCTATAGTGACTCCTGTTTCCCCACAGCATCAAATTTTAAATTCTCATCCTTGTGTTTAAATCCATTCATGGACTAGTCCTTCCCTATCTCTGTAACCTTCTTCGGCTCCACAACTCTCCAAGAACATTGCATTCCTCTAACTCCGATCCCCCATTGCCCGACCATTGGTGGCTGTGCCTTCAGCCATCGATGCTCTGGAATTCTCTCCCTAACCCACCCCATCTCTCCATCTCCTTCTCCACCTGTAAGACCATTCTTAAACACACCTCTCACCCCTCCTTATATCTGCTTTTTTGGCTCGGCATCCATTTTTGTCTGCTTAGGCTTCTGTGAAACACCTTGACACATTTTCTATGTTAAAGGCACTATATAAATGAAAGTGGCTATTTTTGTAACTGCAGAAGTGTGTGCTGGCCAGAAATGTTGCTGCTGACTACAGGGGGTTTTATGATATTGGAGAAGTTCCTTGATTTGTGCTGTACTAGGGTTGCATCTGGGGTGCCATCTGTGAAATAATCTAGCTAAAATTGCCTAACCACTTAAATTTAAAAAAAAAGTTGTTGTCCCTTTTCTACCAGATTCCAGGCATCAAACATGGCCTGAACCCCCAGGTGATCCCTACAAACACCAGTTGTCAGGACATATACCTGGTCTTACTGGGTTACTGGGTAGGGGATGGGTGAGGCTTTTACAAAGAAAATACTTTGCCCGGAATTTGCTGTCATTTCACCTTTGAAACTGATCGCAATTCAGGGTTTAGCGCATACGCTGTCAATATGGAAATCTTGAAGTTGCGGTCTGTCATTCGCTGCTCCTCCACAGGCTGCGCTGTGCACCCCCCCGCCATCTCCCCCTCCAACCTCCCCTCCCGCGATCCTCCCCCGCTCGCCCGCCCCAAAGCTGGCAATCAGTAAAGTCTATCAAATCATGGAAACTGATGAAAACTTTGGCTCTTTCTTAGTAATTACGCTGTTAAATACCTCAAGTTTTGGATGACCTCAAGTTTACAGAGGGTAGAACGTGGGATGCCAGCCAGGAATGCATTGGAATAGTCAAAGTCTGGAGGTAAAAAAGCATGGATGAGGGTTTCAGCAGTGGATGAGCCGAGGCAGGGGTGTGGAGACGGGCGATGTTCCGGAGGTGGAAATAGGCAGTCTTGGTTATGCAGCGGATATGTGGTCGGAAGCTCATTTCAGGGTCAAATATGACACCAAGGTTGAGAACATTGTGGTTCAGCCTCAGACAGATGCTACGGAGAGGGATGGAATTCATAGCTAGGAAATGGAGTTTGTGGGGGGGCCAAAGACAATGGCTTCGGTCTTCCCAATATTAAATTGGAGTAAATTTCAGCTCATTCAGAACTGTATGTCAAACAAGCACTCTGACAACTTAGAGACCGTGAAGGGGTTAAGAAAAGTGGTGGTGAGGTAGAGCTGGATGTCATCAGCGTACATGGGGAAACTGATGCTGTGTTTTCGGATCAGCATGGGGCAGCATGTAGATGAGAAATAGGAGGGGCCCGAAGATAGAACCTTGAGGGGCACCAGAGGTATCAGTGCGAGAGCTGGAAGAGAAGCCATTGCAGGTGATCCTCTGGCTACGATTAGATAGATAAGAATGGAACCAGGCGAGTGCAGTCCCACCCAGCTGGACGATGGTGGAGAGGCATTGGAGGAGGATGGATTGTTCAACTGTGGCAAAGGCTGCAGACAGGTCGAGAAGTATGGTTTACCTTTGTTACAGTCATCATTGTGACTTTGATGAGAGCTGTTTCAGTACTGTGGCAGGAGCAGAAACCTGATCGGAGGGAGTCAAACATAGAAACGAGTTGATGTTTCAGGTATGGACCCTTCATCACGTCACAATGGACTGAGTATGAATTTTCTTTATATTTCAGATTTTCAGCATTGCAGTTTTTTTTGCTTTGTGAGTAGGGTATTGGGTTTGCAGAAGTAGCCTTCAAAGAAAACTAAAGGGTAGACATTACGGATTTGTGCAGAGTTCAAGAGCACATTGTTGTAACACTTACCCTTAAATTGCAGCAGAGAAGCAATTCCTTTTAGTAAATTATAGTAAAATCCCCATTCAAATAAACCTCACCCAAACTGAACTCGCCATTAGCTGAATGCAAAACCTGTCCTCCACCCTTTCTATAAATCACACAGCCATCAAATTCTGGTTGAGTATTTCCAAAACCTGAAAGGCAAGTTGTTCTTCTCAAATCAAAATTCTCAAAGATGAGCCCTAGCTACTTTTCCAATCAGATAAGAGGTACAATACTTCAGTGACACGCAACTGAAATTGGAGGTGTCCTATAAAATTGACAAGAATGGAATCTGCAGTTGTGCAGATTATTAAAATTCTTAATATATGTTGATCCCCAACTAGAGATTGCAGATTGTCACCCCCATGTTGGTGCCCATCATCACATAATTAACAGCTACAGTTCAACAATCTAAACCAGTAATCTGGCATAGTTTCCATTTTTGTCAATTTTGCAGGTGCCAGCTCGAGTTTCAGCTACGTTGTGATTCCAGTCATCCAACTTTCTTATCAGAAGTCTTATTTCATATAGAAACCTATTTAGGGCTAACCACTAATCTGCAAACTGAGATTGAGACATAGAATTAAACTGAACAGAAACAGTTCTTTCGGCCCAACTGGTCCATGCTGGTGTTTATGTTCCTAACGAGTCTCCTCTCCCCCTTCTACATCTAACCTATCAGCATAATCTTCTATTGTGTTTTCCCTCATGTATTTATCCAGCTTCCACTTAAATGCATTTATGCTATTAACCTCAATTGCTCACTGTAGCAGCGAATTCCTCATTGTAACCAATCTCTCGGTAAAGATGGTTCTGCTAAATTCCATATTGGATTTATTAGTGACTATCTTATATTTATGGCCCCAACTGTCTACTTTTCACCATGGACGTCCAATCCCTCTACACTTTCATCCCCCACCAGGATGGCCTGAGGGCGCTCCGCTTTTTCCTCAAGCAGAGGCCTAAACAGTGCCCATCCACCACCATGCTCCTCCGTCTGGCTGAACTTGTTCTCACATTGAACAAGTTCTCCTTTAACTCCATTCACTTTCTCCAAATTAAAGGTGTTGCTATGGGAACCCGCATGGGTCCTAGCTATCCCTGCCTTTTCGTAGGATATGTGGAACATTCTTTGTTCCAGTCTTACTCGGGTCCCCTCCCTCACCTCTTTTTCTGGTACATTGATGACTGTATCGGTGCCGTTTCCTGCTCTCGCCATGAACTTGAAGATTTCATTCACTTTGCATCCAATTTCCACCCTTCCCTCACGTTCACATGGTCCATCTCCGACTCTTCCCTTCCCTTCCTCGACTTCTCCATCTCCATTTCTGGGGATAGGCTTTCGACCAGTATTCACTATAAGCCCACTGACTTCCGCTGCTACCTGTACTACACTTCCTCCAATCTCGCATCCTGTAAGGATTCCATTCCATTCTCCCAGTTTCTCGATCTCCGTCGCATCTGCTCTGATGGCGCCACCATCCACGTTAGTGTCTCGGACATGTCTTCCTTTTTCCTCCACCGAGGATTCCCCTCCGCCATGGTTAACATGGCCCTTGACCGTGTCCATTCTATTTCCTGCACTTTTGCTCTCATCCCTGCCCCTCCCTCTCAGAACCATGACAGGGTTCCCCTTGTCCTCACCTTTCACCCCACCAGCCTCCACGGTCAACGGATCATCCTCCGCCGTTTCTGCCATCTCCAGTGTGATCCCACCACCAATCACCTCTTCCCCTCCCCTCCACTCTCAGCATTCCGAAGGGACCTCTCCCTCCGTGACACCCTGGTCCATTCCGCAGTCACCCCAGCATCCCCTCCCCTTGGCATGGCACCTTTCCGTGCAAGCGCCGGAGATGCAACACCTGCCGTTTTACCTCTTCCCTTCCCACTATCCAGAGCCCCAAATACTCCTTCCAGGTGAAACAGCGATTTACTTGTACTTCTTTCAATTTAGTATACTGTATTCACTACTCACGAGGTGGTCTCCTCTAGATTGGGTGACCGCTTTGCGGAACACCTCCATTCAGTCCGCAAGTGTGACCCTGAGCTTCCAGTCGCCTGTCACTTTAATTCTCCACTCTATTCCCACTCTGACCTCACCATCCTCAGTCTCCTACACTGTTCCAACAAAGCTCAACACAAGCTCGAGGGACAGCACCTCATCTTTCGCTTAGGCACTTTACAGCTTTCTGGACTCAACATTGAGTTCAACAATTTCAGAGCGTAACCGCTGCCAATCTTTCGCTCCCTTTCCATCCCTCCCCCACTCCCACCCCCCTCCCCCCCGCCCCCCCCACCACCCCAAGCCTATTTCTTTTTTTTTCCTTGTCTCTAATGGCAGCTGGTCATTATCCCGCCATTCATACCCCATCTTGACTAATGTTTGTCTAACTCCTGGCATTACCATTTCAATTTGGCCCATCAGCCCTTTTGTCTCTCCTCTCTAATCTCTCCTGTCTTCCACCCTATCACAGACCTTCCCCTTTGTTCCCCTCCCCCTTTCAGTGCTTGTTAAGTATGTGTTCTTTCTGAACACTCTCCAGTTCTGGCGAAGGGTCATCGACTCGAAACGGTAACTCTGCTTTCTCTCCACAGATGTTGCCTGATCCGTTGAGACTTCCAGCATTTTCTGTTTTTATTCCAGATTCCAGCATCCGCAGTATTTTGCTTTTATATTTATGGCCTCTAATTTTGATCTCCCCCACAAGTGGAAAGATCTTCCCTGCATCTAGGTACTTGTAAAAAAATGTTTGCACCTTTTTCAGTGGCTTTATGTCCTTTTATATAATATGGAAACCAGAACTGTGCACAGTTCTCCAAATGTGGGTTAACCAAGGTTCTATACAAGTTTAACATAAAATATCTGCTTTTCAATTCTATCCTTCCAGAACTGAACTCCATTGCTGTGCTTGCTTTTTCATGACCTTATTAAACTGCATTGCTACTTTTATTGATTTTGAATATCTGTACTAATGTTCTCCCTAAGGTGTGCGGGCGTGCGACTGTACATTAATCGGGTGGTCCCATGCAGGCCTCTCACAAGTTGTTGCTGCTGGAAGATACCATGCATGTGTGGCCATGCAACAAATTCAAAGGGACTGCATACGAAAAAAAAAATGAGAGGGAGTACTGATCTGTATCCCAAGATTGCTTTGCTCTTCTACCTCAACAACAACAAATTGTATTTATATAGTGCTTTTTACGTAGCAAAACATCCTAAGGTGCTTCACAGGAGCATTATGTTACAAATTTGACAGAGCCACCACATAAGGAGACCAAAAGCTTGGTCAAAGAGGTAGTTTTTATGGAGCATCTTAAAGAAGGGACGAGAGGTCGAGAGGTCGAGAGGTTTAGGCAGGGAATTCCAGAGCTTAGGGCCTACGCAACAGAAGGCATGGCTACCAATAGTTGAGTGATTAAAATCAGGGATGCTCAAGAAGGCAGAATTAGGGGAGCGCAGATATCTCGGGGAGTTGTGGGGCTGGAGGAAATTACAAAGATAGGGAGGGACGAGGTCATGAATGGATTTGAAAACAAGGATGAGAATTTTGAATTCAAGGCGTTGCTTAACTGGGAGCCAATGCAGGTCAGAGAGCACAGGGGTGAATGGGATTTGGTGCGAGTTAGGACCCGGCAGCTGAGTTTTTGATGTCCTCAAGTTTACGTAGGGTAGAATGTGGGAGGCCAGCCAGGAGTACATTGGAATAGTCAAGTCTAGAGGTAACAAAGGCATGGATGAGGGTTTCAGCAGCAGATGAGCTGAGGTGGAGACAAGAAGTCTGGCAATTTAGAGACCTTAGAGGAGTCATGGCAGGTAAAGTGGAGATCAGAGGGCCAATCCCTCAATGTTGTGATAGTGATTAACAATGTAGTGAGAGTGGCTCCCGAGATTGCAGAAATGACCTGCAAACTGCTGACAGCTAAATATCTGCACAAAATGGAGTCAGCAAGAACATTTCCATTAGTCAAGTAATCAGCTGTAATGTGGGAGCTTTTATGTGTTTTCCCGAGCTCTCAATTAATGGACACGCAAAATGGCCACTGAGCTTCTGCCTCCCCTTCATAGACAAAGTTCCCGAGGTGCATGATACCTGCGCTCCTAATGTTAAAGCCAAAAACTACTGTTAAAATCCCTCTTAAGGATCTCTCAACAAGCAGTTACATACTTGAATGAGGTCGTCCGTTTCTCCCGAGTGGGTCCGTGATGCGCCTCCAAACGTGCCGAGTTAAATGCGGAAGTTGGCAGGATGACAGCGGGTTCCTTATGCGCTGTCCATTTCAGCGATTTTTACTACCGACCCATCCCCAAACCTGCACATGCAGCAATGGGAAAATTCCGGCCTGTGAAACTGAGAAGCTTAAAAAGAGTTAAAATTGGCTACCTATCCACTGGCTAAATCTCCCTCCATTCTCCCGTGCAGGTGGCAGCAGCTGATCTTCTGGCTCACAGTTCCCCAAGTAAGTTGTGAGGACACATAGAAACATAGAAACATAGAAAATAGGTGCAGGAGTAGGCCATTCGGCCCTTACCTGCTTTCTCTCCATACCCCTTGATCCCTTTTAGCCGTAAGGGCCATATCTAACTCCCTCTTCAATATATCCAATGATCTGGCATCAACAACTCTCTGCGGCAGGGAATTCCACAGGTTAACAACTTTCTGAGTGAAGAAGATTCTCCTCATCTCAGTCCTAAATGGCCTACCCCTTATCCTAAGACTCTGTCCCCTGGTTCTGGACTTCCCCAACATCGGGAACATTCTTCCTGCATCTAACCAGTCCAGTCCCGTCAGAATCTTATACGTTTCTATGAGATCCCCTCTCATCCTTCTAAACTCCAGTGAATAAAGGCCCAATTGATCCAGTCTCTCCTCATATGACAGTCCAGCCATCCCTGGAATCAGTCTGGTGAACCTTCGCTGCACTCCATCAATAGCAAGAACATCCTTCCTCAGAATAGGAGACGAAAACTGTACACAATATTCCAGGTGAGGCCTCACTAAGGCCCTGTACAACTGCAGTAAGACCTCCCTGCTCCTATACTCAAATCCCCTAGCTATGAAGGCCAACATACCATTTGCCTTCTTCACTGCCTGCTGTACCTGCATACCCACAAAGAGGATGCAAAGGGATATAGACAGGTTAAGTGCGTGGACAAGACCACGTCAGAATGAATATAATGTGGAGAAATGTGAAATGATCCACTTTGGTAGGAAAAATAGCAAAGCAGAATATTTTTTAAATTGTGTGAAATTGGAAAATGTTGTTATTTGGAGGGACCTGTGTGTCCTCGCACATGGAGGTGTTGTCTTTCCCTTCTATCCTCTTAGGTAGATAGAAATGATCCCATAGCATTATTTGAAAAAGAGCAGGGTCCTGGCCAACATTTATCCCTCAACCAATACCACTAAAACATATGATGGGCTGGATTTTCGATCTTCTGCCGCCCCTTTTAGCGCCCCGGAGAGGCAATGGTGGCGGAAAGCACTTGCGCCGGCATGGCCAGCTTCCAACGCTCCGCCGGGACATTTGGTGCCGGTATTGACAGGGCACCGAATAACATTCAGGTACAGCAATCAATTTGGAAAGCAATGGTAAGTTAGCCTTTATTACAAAAGGATTGGAGTAAAGCATACTGCAATTATATAAGGCCTCGGTGAGACCACATCTGGTGTACTGTGTAGAGTTTTGGTCTCTTTAATGAAGGAAAGATATACTTGCCTTAGAGGGAGTGCAACAAAGGTTCACCAGACTGATACCTCGGATGGGGGCATTGTTCTACGAATTGCGATTGAGTAAACTGGGCCTATATTCCCTAGAGTTTAGAAGAATGAGAAGTGATCTCATTGAAACATATAACATTCTTAAGGGGCTTGACATGGTAGATAATTTCCCTGAGTGAGGAGTCTAGAACTCGGGGTCACAGTCTCAGAATAAGGGATTGGTCATTTAGGACTGAAAGGAGGAGAAATTTCTTACTCAAAGGGTTTTGAATTTTTAGAATTCTTTACTCCAGAGGGCTGTGGATGCTCAGGCGTTGAATATATCGATAGATTTTTGGATACTAAGGGAATCAAGGGATACGGGGATAGTGCGGGAAGATGGAGTTGCGATAAAAGGTGAGCATGATCTTATTGAAAGGCTTGGCAGGCTTCACGCCACCACAACATAAATCGCAAAAAAATGTTTTTTTAAAACAATCACACTTACCTGAGGTTGGCTTTCACAGGCGTTCCCACCAGGGTGCGCTACGGAGTGCTAAGGGTCTGGCGGCAGCCAAAAATCAAGCCGGTGTCGCAACTTGGGACATTGCACACCAGCTCGCCACTTCCAGGCGGCACTGCTCCGCGCTCTGTTGATACTGGCATTGAGTGCCCTGGTGGGATGCTGGAAGCTGGCCGTCCGGTCGCAAATGCTTTTTGCCGCCATTGCCGCCCCTTTGGGGCGCTAAGAGGAGCAGCTGAAGACTGAAAATCCAGCCCAATATGTTTTAGTGGTATTGGTTGAGAGATAAATATTGGCCAGGACCCCTGCTCTTCTTCAAATAGTGCCTTAGGATCTTTTCTATCTACCTAAGAGGGCGGAAGGGAAAGACAATACCAACAGAGCAGCATTGCTCAGAACCCACAACTTGCTGAGCCAAGGACGACACCTGAATAATTTTATTACTGACAGTTTTAATGTTGCTCTTGTATATTGCTTTTTTATTTTTAGTATTTTTGAATTGGTTCTCAATATGTGAGCAAATAGCTCAAGCATAGAAGAGATCACTCACACTATACACAGCAGAATAGCAACATTAGCAAATAAGTTTGAGCACTCAAACACCTCAGGCAAGATTAAGCAATCAACAGTAATGTTGAAACATCATACAAATGAAGGCAAGAAGTATTGCAGTGAGAGTCTAGAAACTGGAGCTGCTTTTATAATTGCTCACACCGCCAACTCCGAATGCAAGACTTTCACACATCCCAGCGGCACTACCACAGTAAACTTACGGCATTTATTAAGGCTGGTGGTCAGAATAACTCAACTAAACATGGCTGATGTTGTTGGTGAAACGAGCAAGTTAATTTGACGTTGCTTCTGGCAGTGAAAGGCCAGTGTGTTGAAAGCTGATGACACCAGCATGGCACTACAACAATATAAAAACAGGCGCGGCTTAGTGGTAGCATTCTTCCCTTTGAGTCAATAGGTTCTGGGTTCATCGTCCTACTCCAAAAACTTGAACTACAAAATCTAGCCTGACACTCGAATGCAGTAACTTTCCAGCCTATGCTGCCACAGCGAATTCTGGGCCAATACCTCAGGCTAAAAATTATGAATCAATTTATTAAAAAATGTGAATTACAGAGGCAAGAAGTATCACTTTTAAAAAAAAGCATATATTATATTAAGCCTTTAATGTAGCAAAACATCCTAAAGGTGCTTCACAGTTGGGGGTCAGACCTGAGCAGGAGTAGAAGGGGGACTTGTGGTGGTGGAAATAAGTGCTGATGAAGAGGTAGATTTAAGGAGGAATTTGAAGGTGGGGGATAGATACAGGAATGGGGTTAGGATCAGAAATTTCAGAATATGGGGGCAAGGTGGCTGAATGCTCCATCACAGATGGTAGAGGGGAGGAAGGGGAAACATGCAGTTGACCAGAAGAGCAGATGTTGTAATCGGGAACAGAGCAATGGCGGAACTAACAAAGGTAAAGAAAGAACTTGCTTTTATATCGCAACACATCACAAAGCACCTGACAACTAATTAAGAAGGAAAGGCAATACTGTGGGTGTTATATATGTAAACCTATAAATACCTTGTGTAACCACCAGCGGGCTCATTCCCTGGAGTCCCAAGCGATCCCACAATCCCTTGGGAGCACCTGTATTTAAGGAAGCCTCACAGGCTGGAGAGGCACTCTGGAGACCTGCAATAAAAGACAAAGGTCACACTTTACTTTGAGCTCACAGTATCTGGTCAGACCCTTTATTCATACACAACAACTGGCGCCAAGATACAGATGATGAACCCAACGATGCAGAGAACAGTGGGCATCCTGGAGAAATTTTCAGAGGGAGATAATTGGAAAACCTTCGTGGAGCGACTAGACCAATACTTCGTGGCCAACGAGCTAGAAGGAGAAGTGAACGCTGCCAAACGAAGGGCGATTCTCCTCACCGTCTGCGGGGCACCAACGTATGGCCTATGAAAAATCTACTTGCTCCAGCGAAACCCACAGAGAAATCATACGATGATTTGTGCACACTGATCCAGGAGCATCTGAACCAAAAGGAAAGTTTTCTGATGGCGAGGTACCGGTTCTACACCTACAATAGGTCTGAAGGCCAGGAAGTGGCGAGCTATGTCGCCGAGCTGAGACGCCTTGCAGGACATTGCGAATTTGAAGGACATTTGGAGCACATGCTCAGGGACTTCTTTGTACTTGGCATTGGCCATGAAGTAATACTTCGCAAACTTTTGACTGCAGAGACCCTAACCTTGAGTAAAGCCATAGTGATAGCCCAGGCGTTCATTGCCACCAGTGACAATACCAAGCAAATCTCACAGCACACGAGTGCTGCTACAAGTTTTGTGAACAAAGTGATGTTGTTTTCAAATCGTAACGTACAGGGCAGGCCTCACATGCCTGCAGCTGCACACCCGCAGATGTCACAAAGTCTACTATCAAGGGTGATGAATGCAAGGCCATTAACACCTTGCTGGTGTTGCGGGGATGATCATCGTTTCCATTCATGCCGCTTCAAAGGACACGTTTGCAAGGGCTGTGGAACAATGGGACAGCTCCAATGTATGTGCAGGTGAGTTGCAAACGCTGCTAATCCTGCAAACCACCATGTTGCAGAGGAGAACAGATCCACGGCGGATCACGACGAACCAGAGCCTCAGACCGAGGAGGCAGAGTTATATGGGGGGCACACATTTATCACAAAGTGTCCCCCGCTAATGCTGAAGGTTGAATTAAATGGACTCCCAGTGTCAATGGAGCTGGATACGGGCGCGAGCCAATCCATTATGAGCAAAAAGACTTTTGATAAATTGTGACGTAGCAAGGCCTCAAGGCCAGTCCTGACTCCCATTCGCACTAAACTGAGAACTTACACAAAGGAACTGATTCATGTAATCGGCAGTGCTACTGTAAAGGTCTCCTATGATGGAGCGGTGCACAAGCTACCACTCTGGGTAGTACCGGACGATGGTCCCACGCTGCTCAGTAGGAGCTGGCTGCGAAAGATATGCTAGAACTGGGATGACGTCCGAGTGCTCTTGTCTGTTGACGACACTTCGTGTGCCCAGGTCTTAAACAAGTTCCCCTCGCTGTTCGAACCAGGCATCGGGAAGTTCCAAGGAGCAAAAGTGCAGATCCATCTAATTCTGGGGGCACGACCCATCCATCACAAGGTGAGAGCAGTACCGTACATGATGAGAGAGAGGGTGGAGATCGAGCTGGACCGGCTGCAATGAGAGGGCATCATTTCGCTGATCGAATTCAACGAGTGGGCCAGTCCGATTGTTCCAATCCTCAAGGGAGACGGCACCGTCAGAATCTGTGGTGATTACAAAGTAACTATCAATTGTTTCTCCCTGCAGGATCAATACCCACTACAAAAGGCAGATGACCTATTTGCAACGCTGGCAGGAGGAAAGACATTCACGAAGCTGGACTTGACCTTGGCCTATATGACGCAGGAGCTGGAGGAATGACCGACGGGCCTCACCTGCATCAACACTCACAAACATCTCTTCATTTACATCAGATGCCCATTTGGCTTTCGATCAGCCGCAGCGATAATCCAAAGAAACATGGA
Organism: Pristiophorus japonicus; assembly: GCF_044704955.1. Lineage (NCBI taxonomy): Eukaryota > Metazoa > Chordata > Chondrichthyes > Pristiophoridae > Pristiophorus > Pristiophorus japonicus. The sequence goes on along the minus strand of NC_091978.1, from coordinate 258,846,378 downwards.
AAGCTTACTGAAGTCGGTCCCGCGCACGATGATCTTCCAAGACGACATCTCGGTTACAGGTCGGGACACAGTCGAGCATCTGCAGAACATGGAGGAGGTTCCTAGTCGGCTCAACTGTGTGGGGCTCAGGTTAAAATGCTTGAAGTGCATTTTCCTGGCACCTGAGGTGGAGTTCCTCGGGAGAAGAATCGTGGTGGATGGCATCAGGCCCACCAATTTGATGACAGAGGCAATTGAGAACACACCGAGGCCACAAAACGTGATGGAGCTGCGGTCGTTTCTAGGATGCCTGAACTACATTGGTAACTTATTACTGGGTTTCAACACACTGTTAGAACCACTGCACGCCTTACTGCGTAAAGGAGACAAATGGGGGTTTGGGGCAAAAGCCAAGAAAATGTCTTTGTAAAAGCTAGAAAATTGTTACGCTCAAACAAATTGCTTGTGTTGTATAATCCATGTAAGCGTTTGGTACGAGCATGTGATGTGTCATCATACAGTGTCGGGTGTGTATTGCAACAAGCTAATGATTCTGGGAAATTGCAACCGGTTGCTTCTGTATCCAGAAGTCTGTCTAAGGCTGAGAGAACCTACAGCATGATTGAAAAAGAAGCGTTGGTGTGTGTTTATGGGGTAAAGAAAATGTTTCAATACCTGTTTGGGCTCAAATTTGAATTGGAAACTGACCATAAGCCACTGATATCCCTCCTTTCTGAAAGTAAGGGGATAAATATGAATGCATCGGCCCGCATCCAGAGATGGGCGCTCACGTTGTCCGCATACAACTACGCCATTCGCCACAGGCCAAGCACAGAAAACTGTGCCGATGCTCTCAGTAGGCTGCCATTACCCATTACGGGGTTGGAAATGGCACAGCCGCAGATTTAGTCATGGTAATGGAAGCATTCGAGAGTGAGCAATGACCCGTCACTGCCTGACAGATTAGAACTTGGACCAGCCAGGACCCCTTACTGTCTTTAGTAAAAAATTGTGTGCTTCACAGGAGCTGGCCTAGTGTCCCATTAGAAATGCAGGAAGAAATAAAGCCATACCAGCGGCACAAAGATGAAATGTCTATACAGGCAGACTGCCTTCTGTGGGGTAATCGGGTAGTGGTACCCAAAAAGGGCTGGGACACTTTCATCAGTGATCTCCACAATATTCACCCAGGCATTGTAATGATGAAAGCGATAGCCAGATCCCAAGTGTGGTGGCCCGGTATCGATGCAGACTTAGAGTCCTGCGTGCACAAATGTAACACATGCTCGCAGTTAAGTCATGCACCCAGGGAGGTACCACTAAGTTTATGGTCTTGGCCCTCCAAACCGTGGTTCAGGGTCCATGTCGACTATGCAGGCCCGTTCTTGGGTAAAGTGTTCCTAGTGTTTGTAGATGTGTATTCCAAATGGATCGAATGTGAGATAATAGCAGTAAGCACGTCAGCTGCCACCACTGAAAGCCTGCGGGCCATGTTTGCCACGCACGGCCTGCTTGATGTCCTTGTGAGCGACAACGGGCCATGTTTCACCAGTGCCGAGTTCAAAGAGTTCATGATCCGTAATGGGATCAAACATGTTACATCTGCCCCGTTCAAACCAGCATCCAATGGTCAGGCAGAGAGAGCAGTGCAAACCATCAAGCAGAGCTTGAAGAGGGTAACTGAAGGCTCATTGCAGATTCGCCTATCCCAAGTCCTGCTTAGTTACTGCACGAGACCCCACTCGCTCATTGGGATTCCACCCGCTGAACTGCTCATGAAAGAGGCACTTAAAACAAGGCTCTCGTTAGTCCACCCAGATCGACATGAACAGGTAGAGAGCAGGCGGCTTCAACAAAGTACATATCATGATCACGCAAATGTGCCACGCGAAATTGAAATCAATGATCCGGTATTTGTTTTGAACTATGGACAAGTTCCCAATTGGCTTCCCGGCACAATTGTGGCCAAAGAGGGGAGCAGGATGGCAGTAGGCGAGAGGCGGGAGCAGTGTGAGTGAGGCCTATAAAGGCCCAGCGGGTGTTCGTGAGGTGGTGGCAGTCGGTGACAGGCGGGAGCAGTGTGAGTTGGAGAGGCCCAGCTTGTGCAGCTCCAGCCGGGAGAAAAAGCAAAAAAGAAGTAGAAAGAAATCAAAAGGTGACATCACAGCCAAAGGGGTAAGTGATTGGCTGGTGATTGGTGAGTAGCTTTTCTTTTTCTTTTTTATATCAGTAAGTAACCTGTTAACATTGTTGTCACCAAATTAAGTGTAGCTAAGGGTTAAGTCATGGCAGGAGAGCTCGTTCACGTGATATGCTCCTCCTGTACCATGTGGGAACTCAGGGACACTTCCGGTGTCCCTGACAACTACGTGTGCGGGAAGTGTATCCACCTCCAGCTCCTGACGGACTACATTGGGGAATTGGATTTGAGGGTGGATTCACTCTGGAGCATCCACGATGCTGAGAATGACGTGAGTAGCATGTGTAGCGAGTTGGTCTTACCGCAGGTGAAGGGTCCACAGCCAGATAGGGAATGGAAGACCAGCAGGAAGAGCAGTGCAAGGAAGGTAGTGCAGGGGTCCCCTGCGGTCATCCCCCTGCAAAGCAGATACACTGCTTTGAGTACTGACTCATCAGGGGAGGGCAGCAGCAGCCAAGTTCATGGCACCGTGACTGGCTCTGTTGAACAGGAGGGCAGGAAAAAGAGTACCCCTTTCCTGCTTTCTCTCCATACCCCTTGATCCCCTTAGCCATAAGGACCATATCTAACTCACTCTTGAATCCAATGAACTGGCACCAACAACAAGAGAATTCCACAGGTTAACAACTCTCTGAGTGAAGAAGTGGCTTATCCCTTATCCTTAGACTATGTCCCCTCGTTCTGGACTTCCCCAACATCAGGAACATTCTTCCTGCCTCTAACCTGTACAATCCGTCAGAATTTTTAATGTTTCTATGAGATGCCCCCCTCATCCTTCTAAATTTCAGTGAATACAGGCCCAGTCGATCCAGTCTCTCCTCATATGTCAGTCCTGCCATTCTGGGAATCAATCTGGTGAACCTTTGCTGCACTCCCTCAATAGCAAGAACGTCCTTCCTCAGATTAGGAGACCAAAATTGAACACAATATTCCAGGTGAGGCCTCACTAAGGCCCTGTACAACTGCAGTAAGACCTCCCTGCTCCTATACTCAAATCCCCTAGCTATGAAGGCCAACATACCATTTGCCTTCTTCACCGCCTGCTGTACCTGCATGCCAACTTTCCTGATCTGCCGCCATTCAGATAATATTCTGCCTTCTTTTTTTTGCCACCAAAGTGGATAACCTCACATTTATCCACATTATACTGCATCTGCCATGCGTTTGCTCACTCACTTAACCTGTCCAAGTCACCCTGTAGCCTCTTAGCATCCTCCTCATAGCTCACACCGCCACCCAACTTAGTGTCATCTGCAAACTTGGAGATATTACACTCAATTCCTTCATCTAAATCATGGGTGGCGAACATGGCCTGGAGGCTTTCAATAGTGGCTGTGGACGTGCTGGATGACATGATTGAAGTAAGCTTCCACGACCACTAAAAACATTTTGCCGAGAAAGGGGCCGGCAAAGTCTATGTGGATCCTTGACCACGGTTTGGATGGTCATGACCACAGACTCAGCGGAGCCTCCACAGGTGCGTTATTCAGTTGCATGCAAGTGTTGCACTGATGCATGCATGACTCCAAGTCCAAGTCAATGCTGGGTCACCAAATGTGAGATCTGGCAATGGACTTCATCATGACAATGCCTGGGTGGGTACTGTGTAAATCTTGCACAAAAGTTTACCTGCCTTTTTTTTGTATAACAACACAATTACCCCATAACAGACAATCAGACTGAATAGAGAATTCATCTTTGCGGCGGCTATGAGGCTTAATTTCATCTTGCATTTCCCTGGGAATGGCAGACCAATTTCCATTTAGGACACACCCTTTTACGCTTGACAGTACAGGATCCTGGCTGGTCCAGGTCCTAATTTGACGAGACGTGACGGGACCGCTCGCTCTCGAAGGCATCCATGACCAGCAGCAAGTCTGTGGGCTGCGGCATTTCCACCCCAGTTGTGGACAATGGTAGTCGGCTAAGCGCATCAGCACAGTTTTCAGTGCCTGGTCTGTGGCGGATGACATAATCATAAGCGGATAATGTCAGTGCCAATTTTTGGATGTGGGACGAGGCATCCCGCAGAAGCCGGTCCAGTTCGTTTTCAATCTTTTCCCTCATCACATAAGGCACAGCTCTAGCCTTGTGATGGACCAGTCTGGCATTCTGTGTGATGTAGATTCTAACTTTAGCCACTTTGAAGGTGCCCACACCTGGCTGAAAGATGTTCAAAACGGCTTAGAACTGTTGAGCAGGAGGTCGGTTCCTCTGACGACATGGCGTGAACATCATCCCATTTCCAATTAAGTTCTGCTAGCCAGCTTCTCCCCAACAGGGCTGGGAGATCTCCGGGGACAATCCATAAGGAAAGTCGGTTCACCATCCCTTTGTGTGTGACTGAGAGCATGGCGCTGCCAAGGACTGGGACGATTTCTTTAGTATAGGTCCTTAGTTTGGTGTCGATCTTTGTGAGTTTTGGTCTGTTGCTTTTGTGCGGCCACAGCTGTTCAAATTGTTGAACGCTCATGAGGGATTGACTGGCCCCCATGTCCAGTTCCATGTTGACGGGTATCCCGTTGAGTAGATCCCTCATCATAATTGGAGGCGTCTTGGTGTAAGAACAGTGGACATTGATCGTGTTGACCTGCTGTATCTCGGCGTCCCGTGCACTGTTCCAACCGTCTTCTGGTCCGCTTTCCGACCCTTCCGATTCATATACCAGCCGAGCTGCTGTTTTTCTGCACATGCGAGCCAGATGCCCTGTGTAGTTGCAGTTTCTGCAAACAGCATGCTGAAATTGACACACTCTGGTTGAGTGCCTTCCCCCACATCTCCAACACAGACCGTTTCCATTGTTCCCGAATAATGAGCTATGTCTGGCTGATCTCCCTTGAGCTTCTCTCAATCTGTTGTTGATTGCTCGCATTGTGGGTTGATGAGGTGTGATCGGCCGTTCATGTGGCCCTTGATTTTGATGGCTTCTGGTGCCACTGTCTGCTGTTGAAGGCCTGCTCTCCTGCCTTTGTCTGTGTGTGGGGGTAGCGGTTTGATTCACAATGTGAACCCCTTGTTCCGATGCCTCGTTGGTTGTCGTACCCGAAGTATAGATCAGCCTCGTTTCTTCTTCGCCTGCCAAGAACGTCTGTGCGACCAGTGCTGCTGCCTCTAGAGTCAAGTTCTTAGTCTCGATAAGCTTTCGGAATATGCCTGCGTGGCATAATTCTTCAATAAAAAAGTCTCTCAGTACTTCTCTCCTTAGTTCATCGAGGAACTCTCATGAACTAGCCAGCCTCCGAAGTTCCGCCATGAAGTTGGGTATGCTTTGGCCCACACAGCGTCTGTAGTTGTAGAACCTGTGTCTGGTCATGTGTAGGCTGCTCGCTGGCTTCAGGTGGTCTCTCACCAGTGTGCTCAACTCCTCAGATGACTTGCTTGCTCGTTTCTCGGGTGCCAGCAGGTCTTTCATTAAAGCGTATGTTTTCGAACCACAGCTGGTCAAGAGATGGGCTCTTCTCTTGTCTGCCTTATCATCACCCAGCCAGTCTTTGGTCACAAAGCTTTGCTGGAGCCTTTCTATAAAGTCATCCCAATTGTCTCCAGCATTGTATTTCTCATCTGAGCTGTTGGTAGCCATTCTGTGGATTCTGTGATCCCGTAACTTGTCGCCACTGTTAAGTCCTGACTCTAATGTACTGACTTACATGAGACACATGCTGAAGTCAAGGTCACTCAGGACCTGCACCTTTAATTCCAGCTCTCCAGTGCTGCACTTACCTGAGACCTCCCTTTATATACCTCAGTGGGACAGGAATGGAGTGTCTCCTGCAAGTGCACCCTTGGTGGTAAGGTATGCTTATTGTTACAGGTCATATCCAGTTACAGTCATGTATAGCATGGTAAGATACAGTTATATACAGTAATGTGAGATACGTGACAGTCCGCACACAATTTTTTAAACATTAACTTGAGGGCCCTGTTCCCCCTTTCGACCCCTCTGGATGACAGAGGGTGGTGAGCAATATGTAATTTGTGTTTTATCCCCAACATTTCCTGCAGATGGGTAAAAATTTTACTGGTAAAGTGTGAATCTTGATCGCTGTCCACTTGTACTGGTACTCCCCACCTACAAAACGATCCATTTAGTGAACTGATCCACCACAACTAGGGCATGCTGAAAATTGCCTTGTGCCTGTGGAAGTGGCCCAATGAAGTCTATCTGGAGGTGAGTCCATGGCCCTTGAGGTGGGGGCATGCTTTGATGCAAGGCTCGGTTAGTGCATGCAGGAGGATTGTGTTGCAGGCACAGTAGGCATCGTGCCACATATTGGTCGATTGTTTCCCTCATGGAAGGCCACCAAGCTGTGGATGCTGCCTTATAGAAGGTTACCAGGGCTGAATAGTGCCCTGCTGTGGGGTGGGAGTGAAAGAGGGAGAGCAGTTCCTGACCCACCTCTGGTGGAACACACACCACCGGGCAGGTGTTTGGCTTTCTTTTGAACATCAGCAACTGCTCATCCGAATCAGGGGCAGTAGTTAGTATGGTATTGGGAGCCCAGGCTGTTGGTTGAGGAAGGGGTCTGCCTTCATCGTGCCAGGCGCTTACAACAGCATATGACCAGTATTGTTGCTGCAAGGATTTTAAATCTAGGTGATCTGTTGGGGAGGCCTTGCGAACAGCATTACAGGGCTCAACAACTATATCCTATAAGTCCCCATCAATTGCAGTGTCCTTGGCTGCTCTGTCTGCTCTGGAATTTCCCTCACTATGTGGACCCCCTTTTCTATGGGCTGCTACCTTTCCTATGAAGCAGGCCTGGGATCGCTGTTTAAGGTATGACCAGAGCAGGCGTAACCAGAGCCCATGGACCAGGGCCTTACCGTCTATCATACAATAGTCATTTTTGTGGTATAGGGGCAAGGAGAGCATGGTGTTTATAGCATTGGCACTATCGGACCAAATATTCACGTGTCTATCTGAGGTTTCCTTTACAGCATTTAGAAGTACGCCGAAGACTGTCTGTTGCATCTTCACTGAATGGTTCTTTCTGGCAATACCACAGCATATACGGTGTGAGGGGATTCTTCAATGTAATATGAGGACCCATTGATATAGACATCTGGGGCACCCAGTATGTGCACTTTCTGCACAGGAATGGTCTCAAAGTTAATCCGGGGTAATGGACTTTCATACAGGTCCCCTCATAGATCAGAAATTGTGGCAGCAAGGTGGTGGGTTTGGAAATGGTATCAATGTCTCTTTCCATAAATTCCAATGTCCATTTGCTGAGGAGTTGCGAGGAAACTAGCGAATCTCCAGGTTTCCTCAGTAGTTTCAGAGGTGTGTGTCCGCTGTGCAGGATTGTAGCCTGTAACCCAGTAATAAAGGTAAAGTGATGTAATGACCAGAAGACGGCCAGTAGGTGGCGCTTGCATGCGGTATACATCTTTTCTGCCCCCTGCAGGATTCGAGACGCATATGCAATGGGCTGTTGTCGATTAGCTCGCATTTGGCACAGGACTGCAGTGAGGCTTTGCTCTGTGACCCCGACCTTCAAATGGAAGGGCTGTGTGGGGTCAGGAGGGATCAAACATGCGGCCTGTATCACTACAGTTTTTAATTTAGATACAGACTGGGTGTGAGCATCAGTCCATACCGGGCGTATGTCACCACCCTGCAGTTTTATTAAATCATACAGGGGCTTTGCACATTCTGCAAAGCCTGGGATAAAGTTCCTTTGGTACCCCACCAAACCCAAGAATGATCGTAGGGCTGTTTTCAAAGTGGGTAATGGCAGTTGCTGTATTATCTCCACCTTGTGAGAGTCGGGGGATGATCCCTCTGGAGAAATGGATACTCCTAGAAAGGTGACCCGTTTTTTTTACTAATTGAGCCTTACGGGGATTCACCTTTAGTCCCGTCTGAGCCAAAAATGTCAAAATTTTGTGCAAAATGGACAGATACTCCTCCATGCTGTCGGTTGCCAGCAGTAGGTCATCTATGTACTGCAGCAAATCTTTTAAAATTGCAGCCATTCTTTTGTGGAATATTGTGGGGGCATTGTGCAACTCCTGAGGCAAGCATGTCCAGGTGTAGCTCTGGTCCTCAAATGTGAACGCAAATTTGTACTGGTCTTCCCCTTTAACAGGGATACTTCAGAATCCATTGGCAATGTCGAGGGTCGAGAGGTACTTGGAACCAGCAGGAATTTGAGATAATATGGTCAGAGTTTCTTTTACTACTGGTGATCAGGCTGATGTTACTGTAATCAATAGTCAGTCGCCAACTGCTATCAGGCTTTTTAACCGGCCATGCGGGTGAATTGGTCGTGAAAGTGCCTGTCCTAAGAACACTCTGCTTGACTAGGGATTTTATGGTGTCTCGGATGTAAGGGTGACTCTCCCTCGGAATGGGGTAATGTTTGGTGAATGAGTGGGGGGGGGGGTGTCCCTCAACAGATTCCTCGCCTGCCATTTTTCCACAGTCATGCTTGCACGTGGCAAACACCACTAGGTGTTCCTGAATTAATTTTGCCACAGCTTCATTTTCGCTCCCCGGAGGGTCATACTCAGATGGCTTTTTAATAGCAAAAACCGAGTGAGCATCTGAAATTTCTATCACTCCTGCCTAATCTCTCAATCCCATCCAAACACAGTCCTGATTAGAATCTATCACTGCGTCATACTGATCCAACACATCAGTCCCTAAAATTCCCCTTCTGTCGGGGGTGGTCATTAGCATAGGTGCTGGGACCTTACAGATGAGGCCTCCCAACTGAAGTTCAGTGGCCTTCCCTCTGTATGTGGTGGTTGTATCACTGTTAAATCCTTTAAGGATCATATAACCCTTTCCCGCCGCCACATGGCGTTCAGGGTATGGGGTGTGGATGATGGTAACGGCTGAGCCAGTATCGATAAGCAAAAACTGCTGTCTGCCCCCTTTTAGAAACATAGAAACATAGAAAATAGGTGCAGGAGTAGGCCATTCGACCCTTCGAGCCTGCACCGCCATTCAATGAGTTCATGGCTGAACATGCAACTTCAGTACCCCATTCCTGCTTTCTCGCCATACCCCTTGATCCCCCTAGTAGTAAGGACTACATCTAACTCCTTTTTGAATATATTTAGTGAATTGGCCTCAACAACTTTCTGTGGTAGAGAATTCCACAGGTTCAACACTCTCTGGGTGAAGAAGTTTCTCCTCATATTAAGTTTCTCCTCATTTAAGACAATAAGGACTACTGGTCTCCCGCTCCCATCATATCAGAACCCCACTTCCGACCAGTCTTTGGGGGCCGAATCCTGTCATAGGGTCGATCCTTGAATGGTCTCTCGAAGGGTTATCAATTTATCCAATCTTTGATCTGTCCCAGAGGGCTTGGATTCATCCCTCGGGAGGTACCTATGCATGCATCATGGTTTGGTGCTGGTCAGGGTCTGCTGCAGTCCTTTGCTAGGTGGCCTACCTTCTTACAATTAAAGCACTGTCCCTTAAAACGGTAGTTTCGAGATCCTTCCACAGTCGGCTACCGTTGCCTACCACCCGGGTGGAAAAGGCGCAGTCCACAAACCCACTCCCCACCACGGTAATGCCCAAGAGCGAAGGGTCACCCGCAACGGCTCCTCTGAACGGGACCTGGATCAGCCAGGATCCCAAACTAGAGAGTGCTCACAATGGTGCCCTCAAGGAAAGCGAGTCAGCAGTCCCCTGCGAACTGCTAGACAAGACGAGGCAGCTCCACCGTCACTTAGACAAAACTCTCACTCGATCAGACCGCTTCCCAGGGAGCAGCAGCGACACTGTGCAAACAAAAAGGACAGCGAGGTCACAGACACATCAACTGTCTTTTGGCCTGCCCGACACAAGGAGTAATGGCAAGAGTCCTGGGCTCCGGCAACTCGAGCCAAATTAGCTCACCTCGCTCACAGACCCACTAGCATGGGGTGCTGCGCCACCACCAGATAACCTGGATCTCATCTGGCCATGCTGGAAATAGACTGCCCTTGTGTACCTGTACTGATATACCTGTACTGATCATGTAAATGTACCACACAAAAAGAAATGCAACTGTAATCCACCCAACAAATGTACCAAGATGTAAATGTAAGACCCATGTGATGAACTTGAATGCAACTTGCATGTAACGGGCCATTAGCATGATCTCTGTGTTGGGGGAGAATAGAGTAGTCATGGAAACACAACCAGAAACCATTGAGACCTCCACTGGCAACAAATCTCACTACCAACCTACCCAAGCTAGAAGCAACCCTCCAATGGTCAACCAGGAAGAGCAAAGCCCAGGTCACCGTCAATGTACGAGTCAATTTGCATTAAAGACTTGAGGGGAAGTGATGTCATGTATGTAGACCATGTATACTAACTGTATAGTCACATCAGTTGTGCCACCAAAAGGCACAGCAATGGGAGACCTGAGGATCACCCGCATAGGTGTGCAGGGCCCAGTATAAAAGGCTACCCACCATGCTTGTGCCTCACTCTGGAGTTACAATAAATGGGACTAAGGTCACAACAGCTCAAGTACAATACTAGACCTCGTGGAGTCATTCATAAGAGTATTAAAGACATAACAGTTTCAGAATCTTCTTTCCAGTGGTAGTAAAGCTTACCTTATTCAGTAAAAAAAATCATGATACACCATACTGATCTCTGAGATAAAGTAAATCCACTCACCCACCAGTTCTCACCAAGCTCTTGGCTTCGCCTGCATATTTTAAAGGTTTCGCCCTCCGGCCAGTCACTATTGGCCAAAATACAGGGTCAGGTGACTCAATCCCCCAGAGTGCATTGCGGCTCGAGCAATCAATGGGGCCTTTTCTTCACTGCGCTGCACTGTGGGTGGGCAGGGCCGCCATCACCGCCTCCTTTCAACCGGTTCCTGGAATCCATTCCTGAGTTCAATATGGGCGTGAATGGGATGAGAAGCTCCCCCCGCCCCCCAGGGTTTCTGTACATTTGTGTTTAAAAAAACAAAGATTGAATGTTTCCAGTTTAACTAAAAATAAAGTTAAAATCCAACTCCTTCTGACCAGCAGACCAATGAATATGCCTCTATTCGGAGATGAGTTTCTTGAACCATGGACTACCAGAGATGTGGTTTGCCTAGGGGCACAATACCTAATCCGGTGTTTGTCCCCGGAAAATGGGGACGTATGTTCAGCTTAGTTTAACATGACTAAGAAAGAGATTACATGCCCTCTACAATAAAATGGAGATTTATGCCTTGATCTCAAGGAATTGAATAAAGTCTGGGAGCAGTCTTGGTGTTTGGACTCCTAATATCTTTGAGGGAGGGGATTTCTAGGTCCAGGAGGATTAGAGGCTGTCTAAATCCTGCCGAGTAGAGTCTGATAGTTTTGAGAGAGAGTGGGGCCTAGGAGAATGAGACCCAACTGTCCTTAGCACCTTTTTGATCATCAAAGGTACCGCATTGTAGACTCATGACTAAGGTCAGAGCATGTGGAGTCAGGGGACAAGTAGCAGAATGGATAGCAAACCCACTAAAATAGTAAACAGAGAGTAGAGGCTGGCAAAAGGTGGTAATATTCCACACAGATCAGTGCTAGGACCACTGTTGTTCACCATTTAATTAAGAATTTGGACTCAGAAATCGGATGTACAATTTCAAAATTTGCAGGCAACACCAAATTTTGGAGTATAGTTAATACTGAGGAAGTATGTGACAAAATACAAGAAGACATTAATAAACATGCAGCATAGCTGTTAATTGGCAAATGAATCAATACAGATAAGTGTGAGGTGATAATAAGAGCTCAAATGAGGAAGAGGAGCAAAGAGATCTCGGGGTACAGATACACAAATCATTAAAAGTAGTGATGCAGGTTAATAAGGTCATAAGGAAAGTAAACAAAGCACTGGGGTTTATTGCTAGAGAGACAGAATTAAAAAGCAGAGAAGTTATGTTAAACTTGTATAAAACTATGGTTAGAACACACTTGGAGTACTGTGCACATTTCTGGACTCCATATTATAAAAAGGATATAGGAGCAATGGAGAAGGTGCAAATAAGATTCACCAGGATGATACCTAAACAGCAAGGTTATACCTCTCAGGAAAGAATGAACAGGCTGGGTCTCTTTTCTCTTGAAAAGATACGGTTGAGGGGTAGCCTATTAGAAGTATTTAAACTTATAAAAGGTTTTGATAGAACAGATACAGAGTGTTTCCACTTGTGGGAAAGAGTAAATCTAGAGGCCATCAATATAAGATAATCACCAAGAAATCAAATAGGGAATTCAAAATAAACTTCTTTGCCCAGAGAGTGGTAAGAATGTGGAACTCGCTACTACAAGGAGTAGTTAGAATCATAGAATAATAGAATGGTTACAGCACGGAAGAATGTCATTCAGCCCGTCGAGCCCATGCTAACTCTCTGCAAGAGCTCCTCAGCTAGTCCCACACCCCCTCCCTTTCCCTGTAGTTGAGGCAAATAGTATAGATAATTTTAAGGGGAAGCTAGATAAGCATATTAGGGAGAAGGGAATAGAAGGCTATGCAGATAGTGTTAGATGAGGAAGGATGGGAGGAGGTTCAAGTCGAGCATAAACGCCAGCATGGGCTGGTTGGGCCGAATGGCCTGTTTCTGTGCTGTATATTTGATGCAAAACTGAGAGGTTATACTTATCAGGAAAGTTTGCACAGTCTGGGGATCATTTCAATAGAATAGAGAAGGCAGTGAGGGGTGAGCTGATAGAGATCTTCAAGATTATGAAAGGGTTTGATTGGGTGGACGTAGAGAAAATGTTTCCACTTATGGGGGAGACCAAAACTGGTGGTTATAAATATAAGATAGTCACTCTTTGGGTAAATAATTTTCACCTGATTTCCCTATCAGTGATAAGAATGTGGAACCTGCTGCCACAAGGAATAATTGAGATGATTAGCATAAATGGATTTAAGGGGAAGCAAGAAAAGCACATGAGGGAGAAAGGAATAGAAGGATATGCTGATAGGGTTAGATGAAGCGGGGTGGGAGGAGGCTCGTGTGGAGCATAAATGCCAGCATAGGCTAGTTGGGCCTGTTTCTGCACTGTAGACTTGTTATAATTCTATGTAATCAAGCACCCTCCCCACAATTTTCTATCTTTCATTCTTCTCCCCATACTACAGCTCCTTTTGAGCCATCAGGCAACTGCCACCATTTCCTTCATCATCAACCAATTCGTGTCTTAAAGTTCCTGCTTTAATGGACTAAGTGGGGAAAATTTTCCTGTTACTGTCTTGGTATATTGGATTGCCTGGGTGCACTGCACAGGGGAAAATTGGGCAGGAGAATTTCCCAACCATATGAGAGCTTGGAAATTTTGCATCCTATATGTTGGAATACTGACATGTGATCTACGCTGTAATGTATGCACCTGTGACTATGCTCACAGGTTTGTTGAGCTGTTGACACTGGTATGCTCGTAGCCTTCCATGACAGGGGGGCACCGGAGGGACTGGAGTGCATCATCACCCGCGGCAACCAAATTTTAATTTGATTTTATGTTTTAAAGTCTAATTTATTTTAAATGCCGGTTTTAGTGTCCCCCTACCCTTTTATAGGGGGCACTTGAAAAAATATGATTTTAGTGCCACCAAAAAAACAAAAAAAACACCAAAAATACAAAAATCCCCCCAAAAAAACACAAAAAAGGGCCTTAAAAAATGTTTGGAGTGTCCCTCAGATCGGGGGGCACTTGATTTAATGTTTAATGTTTACTTTTTCTCCCAAAAAGAGTTGTTGAGCTGTTGACACTGGTACGCTCGTGGCCTTCCATGAGAGGGGGGCACTGGAGGGACTGGAGTGCATCATCACCTCCGGCAACCAAATTTTAATTTGATTTTATGTTTTAAAGTTTAATTTGTTTTAATTGCCGGTTTTAGTGCCCCCCTCCTCTTTTATAGGGGGCACTTGTATTGTATGTTTTAGTGCCAAAAAAAAAGCAAAAAAAACACAAAAAAAAACAAAAACAAAAAGGCACTTGTTTACTGTTTGTAGTGTCCCCCAGATCAGGGGGCACTGGATTTAATGCTTATTTATGTTTTACTACAAAAGAGTTGTTGAGCTGTTGAGTTGGGAGTGGCTTAGCCAGTCACGTGATGTTCACAAGACTCAATAAAACCCCAGCCAGTTGGGTTTAGGGGATCCACAATGAGGCAGATGGTTGTAAGCCTGGTGGATGAACTGGTAATGTGTAGTGTGATTGTTAAACCATTTGCTAATAAACCAATGTTCCTAATAGCAATGTGTTGCTATGACTTCTTAATCAAAGAACCCATGAAGCAAATACATTACACACCAAGTCTGATTTTCCTCTGTATGCACTGTATCAAGGTGATCCATTGAGACCAGGATCAAGCACAAGACAATTTGCTCCAGTGTGTTTGCCAACTTTTGCATTCATTAATAAACATAAATGTTCACAAATAAAAGTAACTCATTAACACTGAAAGACTCATTCTGCAGTTACCTTTAAGACTTAAAATGGTTTGCTGTCTTTCTCAGGACAGAAAGATTTTGTAAGAGAATTTGGAGCTAAAATTGAGGGTGGAGTTTGCTGTGATTGGCATGGGTGGCAACCAATTAGGAAGGGTTCAATAATTTAAACTAGTTTGAGATCTCTATTGTGTATTTTAGGTGCACTACTTAATTTATTTGGAACAATACTCCCAGACCCCAGGACCTCCATCTGCAGTACTCCCAGTGTCCCAGGATCCCAGGTCCTGGAACTTGCCACATTGCCACATTGCTCTCAGAAATCCTGTTTGCAGTGTTCCTAGATCCAGGGCTCCCTTCCCAGTGCTTCCAAACTTCAAGACATTCAAAGTACTGCTGTACCACTCCAGTACTTCCAGACCCTGGGACCCCTAAATAATGCTCCCAGAACTCAAGACTGACCCTAATGATTTTAAATCAATGTGCCTGATAATTCTAGTTGGCATAACACCCCTGCTCATATAAAATCTTTGACTCACATAAGTAATGCCACAGCACATCAGCTAGTATTTAACACATTATTATACATCTTAAATTAACTATTAAATAGTTTACAACAGAAGAATTAAGATTGAAAATGCTAAATGTAGGTTTCTCAATATTTGTGCCCAGTTACACACATAATCTGGGTGCGAACCAATTACGTGGCTTAAAAGATCATGGAATTTTAGGTGTAAGTTACTCGGGTAACTACAATACACCCAAGTCTCCTAGATCTGTAACATTGGTCTGTCAAACCTTCCTTCCAAACGAATCTCCGCCCACAAAACTGGCCACGCCCCCAACTCATAAATGTGAGTATCTTCAAATTGCATTTGTTTGGGAAGTGGGTCTCTAACATTGCGAGCGGAATTTCCAGGCGCAGCAGGAAACAAAATCATTTTTCTGGTCTTTCAATTGCAATTTATTGAGTGTTTTTTAAAACAGGTATCCTAATTAAGACCTGCACTATTTTCTGTTTCTTTGTCTACATTTTTATGCAAATTATAAGTCACGTTAAAAGTTGAAAAGCTACCCTGATTGCAGGTTCTTAAATATTTTGTGCCTGGTGTGTATGAATGATGATGAAATTAGTTGAAACTTTTAATTTAGGGACTCAAACATTTCCTTCGTCCCAATTATTTACTCTGAATTATGTCCATTAATACCACTTTTAAGTTTGGGTGTATTCTAATGAGATCGGCAACATTTGCACAGCTTCGGTTACAATTTCAGGTTAATCCCAGGCTATACAGTTTAGGTGAAATATTTTTGACGTAAATAAATTCTTAGCTTACTTGAACTGAAGAATGTTAAGATCTGTTTTAATATATTGTATATTTCAAGAATAAATGCAACAAAGTTTCAAACAATAGCACGAAAACTGCAAAACTAAAAGAAGTCCAAACTAGTCAGAAGCATACAGTAGAATTGTTTCTTTCATTGGAAGCTTTCATCTTTTTGTGAAGTTCAGAATGTATCATCACAATTATTTACTGTGTGCCTGACCTTGATCATTTTATTGATGGTGACATTGTACGGAGCCAATATCTCCTTAGAATTATTTGCAGCACAATGTGTTTTGTTGCATGTAAGCTCTGTTTCTCAATCAGTTTGAAATAAAGTTTGCACATTTGAAAATGGAGTTACCTTCTTCAAATATTTCTTAGTTTTACTTTGTGTAGTAAGACCACTGTGATGCACTCTGATTTCACGGTTACAGTATCTGAAGGCTGCCTTTGATTCACCTCTGAGGGCACTAGTTATTCATTGTTCTAATTCATGGTGCTTTTCCCAATCTTTGCAGTATTTATTACCATGCTTTGCTCAGTTTCCAACAGTATTACCCTGTGCCCTTTATCAATGTTAAGTCCAATTCTATAAATTTATTCGAGAAAATGTGTCAGTGATGATGAGGGACCATTTCACTGCGCAGCTCTCAACAACCCGACCTTCAAGACTGACACAGTTCCACAGGGAGGAAGGCTTCACAACATCTCCCTCCAAAAAATTCCAGCACCCAAGGGGCTTTCGCAAGGTCTTGCCGTCTCCTGTCAAGTAGATTGCTGAAAGGCATCTGTTTGTACCAGATCATTAACTCTTCTTATAATTCCTGTGGACCAGCACAGAAGAGCCCTTGCTCAGCAACCCTTTTTCTCATCCTGACCCCTCTGTGGCAGAAAATGGACACAAAGCCAAGTGTGTGATATACGTGAAAAGATTTACAAAGTCAGTAAAAAGTGCAAATTTTAGGAATTAGTTTCCAACTTTGTGTTCCTGAACAGGAGCTTTGCCTACTGGGAATGCATATCAGAAATTCAAGATGTTTCAACCATCGTGCTCCCAGCAGATTAGGAGTATGCGGTCAGACCATTAATCAGGTAGATTTTCCTCTGGGAAACTGGCCATTTTCCAGTGGTTTCTTTATGTATTCAGTTGTGAGAAAAGGATCACTTGCAGGAGAAGGAAGGGTGTGCGATGGATATTGTGGCACCTCCTACACAAAAGTGATATATTGCCGACAGTCTTCAATGCACTGAGGGCAAGGCAAGTGGGAAACATGCTTATTACAATCCTGTGACCTTGGCTGTCTTGGAGAGGCCATTGAGCTTCTTCTGGCAGTAAGTAGCCCTGCAGGGATCGCTGGAGGTGACGCCCATTCCCACGACCACCTTCATCCACCGGAGCCTGGATCAGGCCCTTCGTCACTCCCCTTCTCTCGGGGCTAAGACATGGGTCCTCTACTTGCTGGATCATAGGCACTATCATCTCAAGTGAAGAATGTTTAATTTAGTGGGCTTGCTGCTCTGAAGAAGCCCCAGACATTGCAGTGAGCCAAATTGAAACAAGGATTGGAACTTCTTCTTCCACAAAGTTGGACTCTTTACAGATGGAATTGGGTTGGGAGTCTGCCATAAATATGTAATGTAGGTACACTGAGGAAATTGGACATGGTTTTCAGTGGAGTTAAACTGAGGGGCAGAAGTGCTGTTTTGGTGCTTCTTCTGCACCACTGAGGACAATCTAGCCCATTATTCTTTATATGAAAATCCAGGCATGCATAGTTATGGTAGTTTGGAATATGTTACAACATGCATAAGTTCAGGCAATGTCATGAACCGTGATAGCTAAAGAGGCATGGCGAAATGAGACAACACAAATCTGCAAAACCTTGGGACTATGCAAATCTCATGGTTTGAAAACATAACGACTGTGCAGGACTAGACTTACATGAAATGCTTAATGGGACGACATCACAGTTTCACGCTAACCTACAAGATAGCATCTGCAGCTGTAACTCGAATAGGAACATTTGGTGGAATGCAAGTTTACAGCTGAGTATGATTGCAATCAGGGTAGCTTTTCAACTTTTAATGTGACTTATACTTTGCATTATTTCATATGGAGACTGGGTCAGGTATTATGGGTGTTGGATTTCATACCAGTCTTATTTCAGTGCTGGCACACTTCAATTAAATTAAATGTAGTAGTTTATAGGAGCAAGTGTTTGACTGATAGTGTGTGAACAAAAGAATGAGTTATGGGGACAGAGAGAGGGGCCCGGAAATTCGATAAGGCCCAAAAACAGGCACCGGCACCACAATGCAAGATTTTCTCGTGCCTGTTTAGAGAGCGCAGGCAGCACATCAATTTGGCGCTGCCTGCTAATTTAAATGATTTTAACGCTCAGCCCAGTGACTATTGCGTTGCTGACAGGCTGTGCACTCAGCAGGAGGCCTGAGGTTCCGTTGCCGGAGCGACGTTGCCTTTCCTTAAAATTAGGCTGTTAGTTTTCAAAGCAATTCCTACCCATTAAAGCTGAACTGCCTTCTGCAAAAAATTAAAAAATCATTCCAAACTAGGCAGGATGTAGCTCTTAAAGCTGAACTGCCTTCTGCATGTAAAAAAATTGCAAAAGTGTTTAATCACTAATGCAAATGGCTCAACAGGCCAGGGAAAGGACACCCAGGGTCTTGGATGCAAGCACTGCAGCTTTGTCCTCTACCCACAGGGGACTAGGAATCCCTCCAGAAAGAAGGATGTGGGACCAGATTGCCAAGGTGGTCACTGTGAGCAGTTTCACCCCCAGGACCTGGCTCCAGTGCCCAAAGAAGTTTCATGACCTCAGGTGAGTGCTCAAAGTCAGCGAATGCATATTCAACCATCGTCTCCTACCAACTGCACCACTAGCCTCACGCACTGCTCAATGTACGCACCCCGTCACCCCACTCCTATCACTCACCTACCAACAATCTCTACCAAACACGAGGCGCTCCTCACATTCCTAGCTTAATCTCACCCCCTTGGAGAAGACGGTGCTGGCCATTAATGGCAGGGGCATGAATGAGCCCTTGGCCAGCGGCGGGACTGAAAGAATATAAGATGCTGGAATCCTCAAACATTACCTCTTTCTCACAATCTCTTCTGATTTACAAGCTACACATGGTGTAAGCATGCACTTCTTGTTTCCTCCCCCCTCCTCTCACCACAATCTGATGCTTGTGCCTTCCTCATTTCACACACCCAAGAAGTGCAGCCGCCCAGCCAATGGTTGACCAAGAAGAGGGAGAGGAGAGTGAAGAAGAAGAAGAAACACCCTCACTCGATTTCACACTCCCAATCACCAGCTCCTCGAGTTCATCCTGCAAGGCCATCTGCACTGTTCTCCACTTAAAGTCATTAGCCTTCTACCAGCCATGCCTGCAATTACTGGGGTAGCACTGAGTGACATCTCTAGGATAGGTAAAGGCACACACAAGTCACTAAGGGAATACACAAGGGTGATTAGTTGATTTTTTGATATAATATTGGATGCATATATGGATAAAGTTGGATTGGAAAGTTTGCTTTGTGGTGAATTTTATTTCAGTATCATGGCCAAGAGGACGCTGTGATTGTCAGGAGCAGACAGAAGGTAAGGTGTGGGATGAATGTTGAAAGGGGAATTGGAGTTGTGTTCACTGGTACTGCAGGTGGATGATTCCATTCCAGATATCCCGGCCAAAAAGGGGCTGTCTGGGTTGCCTCCTTCCTTCCCCTTCCTCCTCTTCTGCTTCCTCCTCTTCCCTCTGTGAACAACTTGTCCCCTTTGCTGCTTCTGCTTCATCTCCATGCGTTGTTGCAGCCCAAGGGGGACATGCACACCGATTGACTTCATGATTTGCATATCTACATGTGAGAGGTGATCGCAGACAATGGCAGCGATAATGACCTCGCCAAAATGGCGTCCGCCGTGTGCCACGCTGGAAGCAAATCTGCTGTCACTTTTTCAGCAAAACCAGCCTTAACGGCCGGCACTACAACCCTGAATTTCACCACCTGAATGTTTGTGAGGGAAAGTGAACATGAGCAAAACAGTAAAAAAGAAAGAAAATGCTTGGCTTTATATAGCACCTTTCATGACCTCAGGATGTCCTAAAGTGCTTTAAAGGCAATGAAGTACTTTTTGAAGTGTTGTCACTGATGTAATGTAGGAAAAGAGGGATCCCATTTGTGCACAGTAAACTCCCACAAACAGCAATGTGATAATGGCCAGATAATCTGTTTTTTAGTGATGTTGATTGAGGGATTGATTGCTTAGGACACCGGGGATAACTCCCCTGCTCTTCTTCAAAATAATGCCATGGGATCTGTTATGTCCATTTGAGGGAGAAGATGGGATCTTAGTTTAACATATCAAGAATAAGCGAGAAACTTGAGTGCTGGTCTCCATGATGAAAGAGGGAAGAGAGAGAGTGAGAGTGTTATTGGAGAGAGTGAGAGTGATATTGGAAAGAGTGAGAGTGATATTGGAGAGTTGGAGGCTTATGCAAGATCCAAACTTTTACCCACTGCTGTCCTCTCATGGTTAAAATTGGAATTGTTTTGTGGCAAATCATGAGTCTGTATCCAGCCGTCTTGTTGTAGTAGATTTGTCACATCAGCACAATGAGCTTTTCAGTGTTTTCCTCCTTCAGTGGTACCACCGTCTTTTCTTTCTTTTCCCTGTTTGCTTCTTATCCCATTTATTTCTCACTTCTGTGTTTCCTCTCCCTCAGTAACTGTCTCCTTCTTTTCAAAATGTTTATTTTGTGCCACCTCCTTTCAGTCTCTCTCTCTCTCTCTCTTGCTCTTTTCACTTTCTGCTAGTTGTTGGTTCGCTGAGAGTTAGGGAGCTGGCAGTGGCAGGGGAAGAAGTAGTGATTACCTACAGGTCAGGGAAAGCTAGGAGGGACAGGCTAGAGCAAGCAACTTCCACAGCAAATGACCCTTTTCAACAAATTTGAAGCACTGACTTCATGTGGGGAGGATGAGCGCTCTGTGCAGAACCATCAAGTGAATTTCATGGTACTAAAAACATGAGGTGACTTGGGTAGGGCTGGAGGGGTGACTAGCAGTTCAGTTAGGGCTGCATAGTAATAAAAACTCAATAATTAGATGAGCAGACACTATCTTTTGTAGTCCAGACCAAGCATACTTTGTTGCCTCACAAGATACTTGGGTAAGGGATATCTAGAAAGACCAGAAAAAAATTATAGAAGGAGAGGGAGAGCAGCCATTCATCGTGATTTATATGGCAGCCAGCGATATAGGAAAGGCCTGAAGCACTGCAAAAAGTGTTTGGGAGATTAGGAAGCAGCTTTTAGGAACAGGGTGGTAATCTTTGGATTACTCCAGCCACGTGCTAGAATAGGCAAGGATATGACAATTAGGGAACTCAACATATGGTTAAAGGGGAGTGTCAGGAAGAGGATTTCAATTTTATGGTGCATTGGCACCAATTCGAAGGAAGATGGGAGCTATCCTGCAAGGATGGGCAACATTTGAAGAGCAAGGGTACTGATAAACTGGCAAACCAGATACATGTATTTAGAGGTGTCAGGCTTGGCATATTTGATAGCACTCTTGCCTGTGAGTCAGAAAGTTGTGGGTTCAAGTCCCTCTCCAGTGACCTGAGAACATAATCTAGTCTGACACTTCAGTGCAGTACAGAGGGAGTGCTGCCCTGTTATCGAGATGAGATGTTAAATTGAGGCCCCGTCTGCCCGTTCAGATAAATAGGTTCTGAGGAAACTTGCCCCCAGAGACAATGGGCGAGATTGGGTGCAATGCTGGATTTACACCTTGCCTGATGTTGCTCTCCATTGAAGTCAGTCGACAGTGATATTGGGCATGGTGCAAAACCAACGATCCACCCGATCCTGTGGGTTTTCCGCCTGGTGAGTTAGGTTAAAATTTCCCCCAAGGAGTTCGCACCCACAAACTAAAATCAAAAGCATGCAAAGAACCTGAGAAGTTCAAAATTTACAAAAGCAACATAATTAACACTTGTTGCAACAAAATAAATTCTTTGCAAAAAATTGTGTGGTCATAGGACACAAGAACCGAACATATATATAACCTCAGGCTGAAGACTGGAGATACAAGAAGTACAATATACAAAATTTATAAGCAATAACCAAGAGATTAGAATAAAAACGTTTTTCCCACAGGACAGTGGATATGTGGAACAGACACCCAGAAAAGGTTGTTCACATCATTAAAAAGGAACTAGACTGAACATAAGAACATAATTTGGCCCTTCGAGCCTGATTTGGCCATTCAAAAAGATAATGGCTGTTCTTCTAACTCAACTCCACCTTCTCCCATTATCCCCATATCCCTTAATTCCCTCAGTTCCCAAAACTTTACCAACCTCTGTCCTGAATATACTCAATGACTGAGCATCCACAGTAATATGTTGAGTACTGTTGGGGGGATGACTCACCAGGGGAGTGTAGCAGCAGCCAAGTTCAAGGCACTGTGGCTGGCTCTGCTGTACAGGAGGGCAGGAAAAAGAGTGGGAGAGCGACAGTGATAGGGGATTCAATTGTAAGGGGAATAGATAGGCGTTTCTGCGGCCACAACCGAGACTCCAGGATGGTATGTTGTCTCCCTGGTGCAAGGGTCAAGGAGGTCTCGGAGCGGGTGCAGGACATTCTGAAAAGGGAGGGTGTACAGCCAGTTGTTGTGGTGCACATTGGTACCATCGACATAGATATAAAACGGGATGAGGTCCTACGAGATGAATTTAAGGAGCTAGGAGCTAAATTAAAAAGTAGGACCTCAAAAGGAGTAATCTCGGGATTGCTACCAGTGCCACGTGCTTGTCAGAGTAGGAATCACAGGATAGCTCAGATGAATAAGTGGCCTGAGCAGTGGTGCAGCAGGGAGGGATTCAAATGCCTGGGGCATTGGAGCCGGTTCTGCGGGAGGTGGGACCAGTGCAAACCGGACGGTCTGCACCTGGGCAGGACCAGAACCAATGTCCGAGGGGGAGTGTTTGCTAGTGCTGTTGGGGAGGAGTTAAACTAATATGGCAGGGGGATGGGAACCAATGCAGGGAGACAGAGGGAAACAAAATGGAGACATAAGCAAAAGACAGAAAGGAGATGAGTATAAGTGGAGGGCAGAGAAACCCAAGGCAAAAAACAAAAAGGGCCACTTTATAGCAAAATTCTAAAGGGTCAAAGTGTAATAAAAAGGCAAGCCTGAAGGCTCTGTGCCTCAATGCGAGGAGCATTCGGAATAAGGTGGATGAATTAACTGTGCAGATAGCAGTTAACAGCTATGATGTGGTTGGCATCACGGAGACATGGCTCCAGGGTGACCAAGGCTGGGAACTCAACATCTAAGGCTATTCAACATTTAGGAAAGATAGACAAAAAGGAAAAGGAGGCGGTGTGGTGTTACTGGTTAAAGAGGAAATTAATGCAATTGTAAGGAAGGAGCTTGGATGATGTGGAATTGGTATGGGTGGAGCTACAGAATACCAAAGGGCAGAAAACGCTAGTGGGAGTTGTGTACAGACCTCCAAACAGTAGTAGTGATGTTGGGGAAGGCATCAAACAGGAAATTAGGGGTGCATGCAATAAAGGTGCAGCAGTTATCATGGGTGACTTTAATATACATATAGATTGGGCTAACCAAACTGGAAACAATACGGTGGAGAAGGATTTCCTGGAGTGCAGAAGGGATGGTTTTCTAGACCAATATGTCGAGGAACCAACGAGTGGGGAGGCCATCTTAGACTGGGTGTTGTGTAATGAGAGAGGATTAATTAGCAATCTCGTTGTGCGAGGCCCCTTGGGGAAGAGTGACCATAATATTGTGGAATTCTACATTCGGATGGAGAAGGAAACAGTTAATTCAGAGACCACGGTCCAGAACTTAAAGTAGGGTAACTTTGAAGGTATGAGGCGTGAATTAGCTAGGATAGATTGGCGAATGATACTTAAGGGGTTGACAGTGGATGGGCAATGGCAGACATTTAGAGACCGCATGGATGAACTACAACAATTGTACATCCCTGTCTGACGTAAAAATAAAAAAGGGAAGGTGTCTCAACCGTGGCTATCAAGGGAAATCAGGTATAATATTAAAGCCAAGGAAGTGGCACACAAATTGGCCAGAAATAGCAGTAAACCAGAGGACTGGGAGAAATTTAGAACTCAGCAGAGGAGAACAAAGCGTTTGATTAGGGCAGGGAAAATAGAGTACAAGAGGAAGTTTGCAGGCAACATTAAAATGGACTGCAAAAGCTTCTATAGATATGTAAAGAGAAAAAGATGAGTAAAGACAAACGTAGGTCCCCTGCAGTCAGAATTAGGGGAAGTCAAAACTGGGAACAAAGAAATGGCAGACCAATTGAACAAGTACTTTGGTTCGGTATTCACTAAGGAGGACACAAACAACCTTCCGGATATAAAAGGGGTCAGAGGGTCTCGTAAGAAGGAGGAACTGAGGGAAATCCTTATTAGTCGGGAAATTGTGTTGGGGAAATTGATGGGATTGAAGGCGAATAAATCCACAGGGCCTGATGGTCTGCATCCCAGAGTACTTAAGGAGGTGGCCTTGGAAATAGCGGATGCATCGACAGTCATTTTCCAACACTCCATAGACTCTGGATCAGTTCCTATGGAGTGGAGGGTAGCCAATGTAACCCCACTTTTTAAAAAAGGAGGGAGAAAGAAAACAGGGAATTATGGACCGATCAGCCTGACATCGTTAGTGGGTAAAATGATGGAATCAATTATTAAGGATGTCATAGCAGCGCATTTGGAAAGAGGTGACATGATAGGTCCAAGTCAGCATGGATCTGTGAAAGCGAAATCATGCTTGACAAATCTTCTGGAATTTTTTGAGGATGTTTCCAGTAGAGTGGACAAGGGAGAACCAGTTGATGTGGTGTATTTGAACTTTCAGAAGGCTTTCGACAAGGTCCCACACAAGAGATTAATGGGCAAAGTTAAAGCACATGGGATTGGGGGTAGTGTGCTGACGTGGATTGAGAACTGGTTAGCAGACAGGAAGCAAAGAGTAGAAGTAAATGGGTACTTTTCAGAATGGCAGGCAGTGACTAGTGGGGTACCGCAAGGTTCTGTGCTGGGACCCCAGCTGTTTACATTGTACATTAATGATTTAGTCGAGGGGATTAAATGTCATATCTCCAAATTTATGGATGACACTAAGTTGGGTGGCAGTGTGAGCTGCGAGGAGGATGCTATGATGCTGCAGAGTGACTTGGATAGGTTAGGTGAGTGGGCAAATGCATGGTAGATGAAGTATAATGTGGATAAATGTGAGGTTATCCACTTTGGTGGTAAAAACAGAGAGACAGACTATGATCTGAATGGTGACAGATTAGGAAAAGGGGAGGTGCAACGAGACCTGGGTTTCATGGTACATCAGTCATTGAAGGTTGGCATGCAGGTACAGCAGGCGGTTAAGAAGGCAAATGGCATGTTGGCCTTCATAGCGAGGGGATTTGAGTACAGGGGCAGGGAGGTGTTACTACAGTTGTACAGGGCCTTGGTGAGGCCACACCTGGAGTACTGTGTACAGTTCTGGTCTCCTAACTTGAGGAAGGACATTCTTACTATTGAGGGAGTGCAGCAAATGTTCACCAGACTGATTCCCGGGATGGCGGGACTGACATATCAAGAAAGACTGGATCAACTGGGCTTGTATTCACTGGAGTTCAGAAGAATGAGAGGGGATCTCATAGAAACGTTTAAAATTCTGACAGGTTTAGACAGGTTAGATGCAGGAAGAATGTTCCCAATGTTGGGGAGGTCCAGAACCAGGGGTCACAGTCTCAGGATAAGGGTTTAGCCATTTAGGACCGAGATGAGGAGAAACTTCTTCACCCAGAGAGTGGTGAACCTGTGGAATTCTCTACCACAGAAAGTTGTTGAGGCCAATTCACTAAATATATTCAAAAAGGAGTCCTTACTACTAGGGGGATCAAGGGGTATGGCGAGAAAGCAGGAATGGTGTACTGAAGTTGCATGTTCAGCCATGAACTCATTGAATGGCGGTGCAGGCTCGAAGGGCCGAATGCCCTACTCCTGCAGCTATTTTCTATGTTTCTATGTAAACCAAGACCACGTTTGCTCTCTCAGGTAGACATAAAAGATCCTATGGCACTATTTCGAAGAGGAGCAGGGGAGTTATCCCCGATGTCCTGACCAATATTTATCCCTCAATCAACACAATAAAAACAGATTATCTGGTCATTATCACATTGCTGTATGTGGAAGCTTGTAGTGTGCAAATTGGTTGCCGCGTTTACCAACAGTGACTACATGCCAAAAGTACAGCTACATCATTGGCTGTAAAGCACTTTGAGACATCCAGTGGTCGTGAAAGGCACGATATAAATGCAAGTCGTTCTTTTTATTTTGGTACTGCCTGGTAAGCAAATAGAGCTAGGAGGTTTTTTTTTAAGTGTTTTGCATGGGAAGGCATTCAACGTAAATCAGATTGAAAAGAAGCACTTTGTGGCATCACACTTCGCCAATTTACTTGGTATAGGGAAATGTTGGGTACCCACATCGTAACCGTTCTTTCCAATCCTGCGAACTTCATTTGGACCTATGTCCTCTGGGCGGTACAAATGGCATTTGCTCTGTAGGCATGCTACATTGATCTAAGAAAAGAGTCCCCTTCAACACACTTCCTGCAGCAGCAATTCCACTGCTGCATCTGTGACGTGAGGTATGCCTCTGGTGCACTGCTCCACCACTTGGACAAGTACTCAGTTTTGTGCACACGTTTTTTTGTTGTACAATGGAAAGTTCAATTTAAATGGCTGCTGCAGGTTTTTTAAAATAGTAGCACAGAAAATCCTGTCTCCCATTGTAGATGCTCTCAGCAATAATCCTCTGTGTGGGCCGAGGCTCATGTACAACGATCAAAAAAAGTGTTGTCAGGAATTATCGTGGAGGCAGATGACCATTCCAGTCCTGAGCGCAGTTACTGTAAAATCCACCCTCATATTGTCACTGTGGGCGGCATCACCTCAATAAGCAATAATGGCCCACCCCACCTTTATTATTATGTACCTGTGCACTCAGAGTCAAGATTTGTTTGTGTTAATTTCTCTTTGTGCCTATGGCACAAAAAGGAAGCATTTAGATAAATACCACATCCAATCATTTTCCCATAAGCAAAGCTGACATCGTAACAGTTGCAACTTCATTCTCACACATTATTCAGTCAGATCCAACTTACTGATTAGCTGGATATGTTATTTAATGCCCGATATATATTCTCCGTTTCGGTGCCCTCTCTAGATTTGATCCAGATTTCATGCAACAGAATCTGAACTCTTCAGTATTGTCTGAAGAGGAGCAACAATCCTGACTTCAGATTATTTTAAGATGGAAAGCGCTTTCAGCCCAGCTGATTCTCATTATTGGAACAGACAGACCTGTGTAGGTGGACACAGGAATGTGAGCGACACTTATGCACGTGATATGGATGCCTCCCTATTATAGACCACTCAATGCTCAGTTAATAACAGAGAAGTCGAATCAGAAGCCTGTCTCCTAAATAAATAGAAAATAAACCATAGTTAGCTGAAAACCTAATGGGCCAACTTATCTGGTGATTTTTATTGCTCAAGATTTAAACATGCTAGCATAAATGAACTTTGACAAAATGACTAAACAAATAGAGCAGCCCATTTTGTTGGAAGGGGGTTTTATCTATTGCTCAATGAGAAAGTTAATTAAAGTGAATTGATGACCACATATGTAGGGGAGGAGGAAAATCGCCTCATTTTATCCAGAAGGAAAAGGGCTGTCGGATTGGTCTGTGCTGTGAATTGAAATCGAGACGGTTTGACCTTGACAGAGCAGTGATTGGACGGGGGAGGACACTGGAGGGCCAATGGTGGGACAGAGTCAGCCCGAAGCATGGGGCTTTCAAGCCAATGGGAGAGCACTTGCTCGAAAACTGTGGGACTGACTCACAGCCATTATCGGACTATTGTCTTCCCCATGTTTACACTATGGAAGGAAATTATGCAGACCTTTAGAAAACTAGGGAACCCAAAACAAACCAAGGGCCTACACAATGGCTACAGGAGGCCAACCCAATTAACACCTAATCAAACCTTGAGTAGGTTAGAAAAACTGAATTGGAGGAAAATTATGCAGACCTTCAGAAATCAGGGAACCCAAAACAACCCAAAGGCCTACACAATGGCTACAGGAGGCCAACGCAATCAACACCCACTCAAACCTTGAGTAGGTTAACATCAGTGGAAAAAACCCGCAATAATCTAAAACTGCTGCATTTTTCAAAATCACAAAGCCCACCAATGGGAAGAATCGATTTCAGCAGGAGAGGCGGACTGGATAATCTGGCTATAAACAGGGGTTTCTGACATAATGTGTGTGGTTCCCTGCCCTCGTGATCCAACAAGCAGGAAACCTCTTGACACTGAAGGAAAACCAGTGTCCAAAGACACCGAAGATAGAAGAAACAAACCACCAGACTGCAGAAGGCACAATAGTGAGTATAACCTCTGGTCCCCGGAACTCCCAACTCAGTTAGGCCACGAAAGGTGGGAGGTTGGGCATTGTACTGCTAAACTTGTGTAAAGATTTTTGTTGTGTCCGTTTAGTAGGATTTAGGGGGATTGCTTTGTTGGTGTATTGCTGTTTGTTGAGATACACCTTGTCAAATAAATGGGAAGCCTAAGTTCCTCTTGGAAACACCTTGTCTCAGTTCTATTGTATTACATCTCCTGATCGTGAGTCTTATGTCAGAACAGTGTAAGGGAAGCTAGGAGCACCTCGAAAATGCTCAACTGTGTGTCACAGGCTAGGGAAGAAGGGATTAGGAGTGTTTGATGCCCCCAGGTGCCTCACAGGCTAGGTACAAGCTGTGGGGATGCACGAGTCTCAAAACGCCCCTTCATAAGCTGTGGACACAGTCTCTCCAGGGGTGCTCTTGCAGCACTCAGGATACCTCACAGGCCAGGCATAAGCTGTGAGGGCAGAAGCCCAGAGAGAGACACCCAAGGCACAACAACACTCCCTAAGAACCCCTTAAAGAACATGGTGACCGCGGCAGGACAGAAGCAAACAGGAGATGTTAATATAACAGATGAGGTGATAAGAGAGGAAACTAAAATGGAGGAGAGAATTTCCTCATATATTTTTGGCAAGTTGAACCTCACCAAACCTTGGGTACAAGCCCTCACTCGGGCAGAGCGCCCAGTGGATGCTGCTGCCCAGTGGACAGCAGGGAAGGACCACAACCGCAGGGTGGAAAAAGCCATCTGGCTTATCTGTTTCACCCGCCAAGTCCGAAAGCTCGACCAGTGGGTGAAGGACTTGGAACAGAATCTTCAGAAATCAGAGGAGCTCTCTGCTATCCGGGCTGTGGTTGGGGACAATCTGCTGGCTGAATTAGCTGGGTAGCAGCAAAGCAACCGGCAGTTGGAGGAGACCTTCCGAAATAGCCGGGACTATCTTCAGTGTCAGGTCACTGAGGCCAAGGGTAGTGAGGGGTCCCTCCGGGAACAGAACTCTCGGTACACTCAGAAAATTTGGGAACTAGAGAATAAATTAAAAGACTTACAGGCAGCCTATAAAGTGGCCAGAAGCAGTGAGTTTGCAGATCATGGTCCCTGTCAGGAGAGGATTAAAACTCTTACCCACGCTCTATCCCAGGCAAAGAGGATGGTCGCCCTGATAGGACCTGGAGGGTCCACAGGGGACAAAGGAGAGTATTGGGGGGTAGAGGAGAATCTAAAGGCAAGAGACGCCCGACCACCTCCTGAGGCACCGGTGGTTTGTCCGGTGGGGTACCAGGAGGAGCAGGGCACGCAGGTAGTAGCATACCCAGGGCTGGGGGCAGGACCAATGTGTCCCGCTCGGCAGCAGGGATGTGAGGCTTCTGCCGAGGATCAGGTGACCAGGCACTGTCTGCTGCACCGGGTACGGTGGGACAGCCGGAGGTAGAGGGACCAGCGCAGAAAAATCCTGAACCAGGGCGGATGTGTCTGATCAGGCAGTGCAAGTACGGTCCTCCACAGGGAGGTGGCCAAGGTCAGGGAGCGCTGGAGAGCAATTTTATTATTCCCCATGGAGTTCAATCACTCAGGGCCATGGTAGCCAATTTGCCCAAACTCACTCGCAGTCGGGACCTGTCTATCCACTTCATGGAGGTGATGCAGGCAGGGGAAATTAATGGGTGCGATGAGGAAGAGACAGCCAAGCTGCTGTTCTTCTCTCTGGACAGAAAATTGCATCAGGCCCCACCGGCAGAATGGCGGAGGGGACAGCGTACATTTACTGAGTCTCGAGGGCCATCCTTGAGGCTATGGGCTTCGATGACGGCAGTCCTTTCGAACGGGTCGAAAGGACAATGCAGCTCGCAGGGGAAACCCCACAGGCGTTTGCGGACAGGCTGTGTGTGGTATACCACGCAGCCTATGGGGAGCTCCTCGACCGGGTGAATCTTTCCGCGGTACAGACTGGCCACTGGCTGAGGATGCTGGTTGCAAACTGCTTGCCCTGGCTCAAGGCCAAGGGCAGAACTGTGGTTCGATTCCCGGGACCCCAACCTCACCGAGGAAGCAGTGGTCAGGCAACTGGCACTGGTCCAACGGAATGGAGGAGGGGAGGAGGAGAAAACCTCCAAAGGTCGGGTAAATGAAGTAAAATCCAACTCGATTCCCAAAAGGGAATGGCACCAGGAGGGTGGCCGCTCGTCTGATAAGGAGGGAGCGTGCTACGGGTGCGGGAAAGCTGGGCATTTTAAAAGGGATTGCAGGAGCCCAGTAAAGAGAAATGGGGGGAGAAGTCCTTTAGGAGCCGCCCAGAGTGGGGGAACTGGTGGGAGCTCCTCACCATCCCTTGACGAGTTAGTAGCTGCAGTGAGGACAGCGCTGGAGGGGACTGGGAAGGTAGCCACGGCAACAGGCAGGGAAGCACCAGCAACCCTGCCAGTACAGAGGCCGTGACTAGCCCAGACACAGCCTGCATACCTGTGTCACTAGAATACGACCCCATGGGACGACCCTGGGTCAAGATGGAGGTTGTGGGTGTATTGGGTACTTACCTTTTGGACACTGGTGCTTCCAGCACAATAGTCCATTCGGAGGACCCCGCAACCTCACCTCTAACAAACGGGGTGCCGTATCAACTAGTTGGGTTCACAGGAAATGAGAAGTCTGGGTTTTTCTCAGTCCCGCTCGCAGTTCGTTTTGGAGCACTCCAAACACAATGGAAGTGCGTCCTGATGAACTGGGAGCAGGTGGGAAAAGGGATCTTGGGGGCTGATTTCATCATCGCTCGCCAGATCCGAGTAGACTTGAGGAATCACTGTATATGAGGCAAAGTGGACACGGGAGCAGAGGGAGAAGTCATGGTTATTGTTAAGAAACAGGGAAAAGGGACTCTGTGTACAATGAAGCCAAAAGTGGGTTACGACCTGGAGGTTCTGGTCGGTAACACCCCGGCCGAGTACCGGGCCTATGTGCAAGGAAATCTTGCAGCATTTGCTACCCGTAAACACGATTGTGGGAGAGTCACAGCAGTGGAGGTTAGAATAGATGGGGATCCCATGTCCTGCCTGCAGAAGCAGTATGGCTTTCCCCGAGAGGCAGAAGCAGACTTGGAGACAGCTTTAAGCTCGCTTGTCGAGCAGGGTGTTTTGAGACCCATAGCCACACATGTCAACTCCCCGCTTTGGCCGGTTAGGAAACCGGACAATTCTTGGAGGGCGACGGTGGATTATAGGGTGCTCAATAAAAACATCCCAGCTTGTGCTCCCACAGTAGCGGCGGTTGCGGATCTGATAAGGGAAATCCCTGCATCCGCAACCACGTTCACAGTGTTGGACATATCCAACGGGTTCTGGTCTATCCCTGTACGGAGGGAAGACCAGTACAAGTTTGCCTTCACCTTCCGGGAACAGCAGTATACATGGAGCTGCCTCCCACGGGGCTTTCATAATAGTCCAAGCATCTTTCACCAATGCATGGCAAACTGCTTAAAAGGCTTCAGCCAACCACACCAGCTGGTCCAGTATGTGGACGACCTGTTGTTGTTCACAGACAGCAATGAGGAACATGGTCCACTGCTGGCCGAACTGCTGGTCTTACTGAAAGAAGGGGATTTTAAAGTTAACCCCAAGAAAGCCCAGATAGGTCTAGGAGAGGTAAAATTCCTGAGCCTGACGATAAGGGCAGGAGAACGGGCCATTGATGAGGCTAGAAGAAAGGCAGTGCAGGAACTCCCTGTCCCTAGGGATGTGTCAGGGGTAAGGTCTTTCCTGGGAATCACTGGCTACTGTAGGGACTTCATCGAGGACTATGCAGCCACTGCCGCCCCTCTGCTCAGACTCCTACATAAGGGGGTCGAGTGGGAATGGGACAAGGGCTATGAGGCAGCATTTGTCCGTCTTAAGAGAGACCTGCAGGTAGCACCAGCCCTAGGGGCAATTGATGGGGGGGAGGAATTCTACCTGGAGGTGGCAGCCAGTGGCGACAGCTTAAGTGTTGCTCCAGGAGCGAAACGGTCAGCTGAGACCAGTGGTGTACTCCTCCAGGGTCCTCACGGAAGTAGAAAAGGGATACACCAATTGTGAGAGGCACTAGCTTGCCACCCATTGGGCAGTAAAGAGAGCTCAGACCTTTACCGGAATATCCCCCATTACACTCCTCACCCATCATACCCCGATGCAGATGCTGTTGGACGGGAGGATTAAGGACGGGACAAAGAGCAGTGCTAGAATCACTCGCTGGACCCTCCTCCTCTCCCAAATGACTTTAAAGGTCAAGGGCCTCTGTGAGCCCAGGCTTGCAGCAAATTTAATCTATCCAGGGCAGCCGCATAGATGCTCTGTGGAGGGGGAATGGGACATCAACTTTGGATTTCGGGCAGGGATACACCCCACAGGCCGCGAGATCTACGTTGATGGCTCCAGTTCAGTGTCCGCGGGTACAAGACTCACGGGCTGCGGAGTTTGGGATTCCAAGGCAGGAATTGCCTTGGCTCTTAAACTCCCATGCACCCTGAGCGCCCAGCAGGCGGAACTCTCGGCGGTGATGTATGTTGTCACACACCCCGAGGAATTCCCTACTCCATACACGATTTGCTCGGACAGCATGTTCACTTGCAATTCGTGTACAGAGTATCTGGCGATTTGATCACGCCGGGGGTACACCTCTGCGGATGGGAAGCCTCTTGTGACCAAACCCCTGCTGGAAAAGATCGTGGCTGCAGTGGGAGAAACTGGGGATGTATATATCCATAAGGTAAAGGCCCACTCCAAAACTGAGCCACGGGGGGAAGGTAACCAGCAGGCAGACCTGCTGGCAAGGGAAGGTGCTCATACAGGTCGCCCATGGGACCCATACGAGGCAGGCAGGATAGCAGCAGCAAGAAGCAAGCCAGGGACACAAGGGAGCGTAGGGGTGGCTGTGGCCCTGGACCTTAAAGTAGTCCAGATGCAGGATCCGGTCCTGAAAGCTGCCTTGGCTGCTATCAAAAAGGGGGGAAAGGTGGAGGGCCCATACAGTGCTGCAGATATTGCTGTGCGGGAAGGCATGTTGTTTAAAGGGGACAAATGGTTAGTGCCGCCACAACACCGGAGGGAATTCCTTCAGCTGGCCCATGAGCGTCCAGGTACGGGACACCATGGGCCGGAATCTACCTGGCAAGAGCTAGAAAAGGCAGGGTGGTGGCCAGGTCTCTGGGAAGACGTCCGCAACTTCTGTGCGGGCTGTCTGGTTTGCGCTGCAAACAACCCAGACCCTCAGAAAAGGAAGGTGTCTATGGGACACGTCAGGCAGGTAGAGGGACCGTGGCAGTCGATCCAGATCGACTACATCAGACCCCTACCGGCCGCCCAGAGAGGTTATAAATACTGCCTCGTCCTGGTGGATGTGTTTTCCAAGTGGGTGGAAGCCTTCCCTTGCCGAACAGCTACCGTGTTGGGGACTGCAAAAATCCTGGTGAAGGAGGTGTTCTCTCAGTGGGGTCTACCACAAATCGTGGAGTCCGACCGGGGAAGCCACTTCCACCGGCCAGGTGATGCAGGCCACATAAAGGTGCCGGGGATAAGTGCCAAATGGCATGTCGCCTACAACACTCAGTCCTCAGACCCCGTAGAACGCCTGAACTGGACCCGAAAGGAAAGACTGCGCAAGGAGACGGGAGACTCACTGAACAAGTGGGTGGAGGTCTTACCATTGGTCCTCATGGGAATCCGGGCCAGTCAGTCAAAGAGCACAGGGTACTCACCCCATGAGCTGATGACGGGCCGGATCATGAGAACCAAAGTGCATGTGTTGGCGCCGGTTCTCACCGAAGGGCAGCTTCAAGAGGTGAACCGGGACCGCTTCGTCAGGAATCTGTTTGAACAGCTTCAACAGATTCACTGGCAGGCGGCCAACAACATGGGTAAACAGCACCGTGCCAATCGGCTGCTGCTGGAACCCCGCAGTCACCATGATTGGGAGGTGGGCGACCAAGTGATGGTGAGAAGCTTCGCCCGGGTCGGGGTATTTCAACCACTGTATACGGGACCATACAGCATAGTCGACAAGGCTAGCCCTATGGTCGATGCGGTTCGATTGCCTCGCCGGGTGAAGTGGTATCACATTAATCAGTGTAAATTGTTTGACCCCAAAAGAGGTAAAAAACAGAGGGGACGAGCAAGGGATGGGAATCAGGCACTGGGGGAAGAACAGGCCCCGGTGGATTGGAGGCTCCGGAGGAGGCAGCGGGCCCCGAAGCTCTACAGCCGGGGTTGGTTCACTGCTCCAGTAAGGCTATCCCACCACTGGGTAGAGGTTCCCATCCCACTAATAGAAGTAGGGAGAAAGGCTCTACCATTAGCAAGATCCAAGTAGAAGCTGAACCTCCCATGGTGGATCAGCTGGGGCTAGCCCAAGAAGTGGAGGAGATAGCATTGCAGCCCATAACGTGGGACTCTGCATCGACAGTAAGGAGGAGTAACAGAGTGCCACAGCCCAGGGCGCCGTGGTCCCCTGTTTACTTAGCTCCCCGCCCCAGACCGAGAAGGCAAAAGACAACAGGGAGGGTGCTCTGTTACGCTAGCAAGGGTCTCCCACCGATTATCCGGGGCTCGGGAGGGCCTTGGAGGGCAGCACAAGACTCATTAAGGGGGACTATACGAGCCCCTCAGCGGAGGGCATCCTGGTCCCCAGGGTACGGTCAGCCGAGTGGTCGACGACGCCTGTACAGTGACAGGATGTAGCCTGGCCACCCGGGGACGGGTGGCGGTGTACATATTTTCCCTTCCTGTTTTGTTACTTTGTGTTGTGTGCAGATATGTTTAGGTAAGGCAGTGACGGTTGGGTACAGCATTTTATGTTCGGAACATGTTAAGTGGGCCGAGCCTGGAGAGGTCTCTCAAGGCAAGGCCATGTTCGTCTTGCCTTTCAGATGTCAACACCTCCCTACTGGACGTTAGTGATGCTGGTATCGCTAAGGATCTGCACCGGGCACCGAGGGGACACCGAGGACTCCCTGGTTTTCGGATGCTCCGGGGGCAGAGCGCCAACAGTGACCACAGGAGAAGGGACTCCGGCGGCCGATGGCCGGGTCACCTACTCCCACGAGGGGAGATGGCCTGGGTGGTTGGGATCAAACTCCACCAAGTACTCCACATAAGGACTTTACCAGCGGAGAGGCCTCCATCCCCTGCCTGGAGATCACTGTGGCCACTTCCAGAGTGAGAGTGACAGAAGGCAGGAAGGTATGCCTAACTTGCCAAGGGGACATACCTCTGGGACGGTGGTGGTGGCTCAGAAAGTTCAAGAGGGATGTGGGAGACTGACACTCAGACTGGGAATGTCTGGATAATGATACCTACCGAACCATCATGGGGTCATCTGGCAGGGTCACGGCGTGCTGGGAGAAATGGTGGGCGTACGACCAAGGAATTTATTTGTGTATGTGGGGATCCACTCGCGTGTGTTCAGAGGGGGTCTTCATTGCTTTCTATAGGTGGTGGCAAGATGTCGGGGATGGGGTGGTATGGGATCGCAGCGGGGAGGCGTGTGTGATCCCCAATCCCCGGATACCAGTAAACGCCACTGAACTTGTAGTTCGGGAAAGAAAATCCCCACCCACGGCCAAGCCCACCGTCCCACACGCGTGCCCGACAACAACCAGGGGGCCGGGGAATGGTTTAGTGTTGGTCCCTACCGAGAAACTACTTTATCAGGGGGTACACGACGCAGTGGCATCAGTGGTGCTAAATCTGACAGAAGTCCGCCTACCTACATGGTGTCCCCGGGAAACCGAGCTGTTATACCAGGCTCTGCTGCGGGAGATGTTCCGGAAGTTCTATGAACTGGACTTCGGGGATGTCATAGTGACAGACTTGTATAAACAGTGGGATAGGGCCGAACCGGGCAGGCAGAGGCATGGCACTTTAAATGACATTTTCACGGGGTTTAATAACGGGGCGTCCACCATAAACAGTTTGGATAACATGCAGCTGGCCCTCCAGATAAATGGGTTAAAGAATCAGCTGCGCAAAATCCTGGGGGACGAGAATACCGTAGTGGGATTCGCGCTCCACGAAGAGGTGGCAATGACAGTTCACTTAAAGGAGATTACCTCTCAATTGGAGACATAAGCAAACAGGAGATGTTAATATTAACAGATGAGTTGATAAGAGAGGAAACTAAAATGGAGGAGAGAATTTCCTCGTACATTTTTGGCAAGGTGAACCTCACCAAACCTTGGGTGCAAGCCCTCACTCGGGCAGAGCACCCAGTGGATGCTGCTGCCCAGTGGACAGCAGGGAAGGACCACAACCGCAGGGTGGAAAAGGCCATCTGGCTTATCTGCCTCACCCGCCAAGTCCGAAAGCTCGACCAGTGGGTGAAGGACTTGGAACAGAGTCTTCAGAAATCAGAGGAGCTCTCTGCTATCCGGGCTGTGGTTGGGGACAACCTGCTGGCCGAATTAGCTGGGGAGCAGCAAAGGAACCGGCAGTTGGAGGAGACCTTCCGAAATAGCCGGGACTATCTTCAGTGTCAGGTCACTGAGGCCAAGGGTAGTGAGGGGTCCCTCTGGGAACAGAACTCTCGGTACACCCAGAAAATTTGGGAACGAGAGAATAAATTAAAAGATGCACAGGCAGCCTATAAAGTGGCCAGTAGCAGTGGGTTTGCAGATCACGGTCCCTGCCAGGAGAGGATTAAAACTCTCACCCACGCTCTATCCCAGGCAAAGGGGATGGTCGCTCTGATAGGACCTGGAAAGTCCACAGGGGACAAAGGAGAGTATTGTGGGGTAGAGGAGAATCCAAAGGCAAGAGACGCCCGACCACCTCCTGAGGCACCTGTGGTTTGTCCGGTGGGGTACCAGGAGGAGCAGGGCACGCAGGTAGTAGCATACCCAGGGCTGGGGGCAGGACCAATGTGTCCCGCTCGGCAGCAGGTACGTGAGGCTCCCGCCGAGGGTCAGTTAAGGGCTGGATCAGGCGACCAGGCACTGTCTGCTGCACCGGGTATGGTGGGGCAGCCGCAGGTAGAGGGACCAGCGTAGAAAGATCCTGAACCAGGGCGGATGTGCCCAGTCAGGCAGCGCAAGTACGGTCCTCCACAGGGAGGTGGCCAAGGTCAGGGAGCGCTGGAGAGTGACTTTATTATTCCCCATGGAGTTCAATCACTCAGGGCCATGGTGGCCCATTTGGCCAAACTCACTCGCAGCGGGGACCCGTCTATCCACTTCATGGAGGTGATGCAGGCAGGGTAATTTAATGGGTGTGATGAGGAAGAGACAGCCAATCTACTGCTCTTCTCTCTGGACAGCAAATTGTACCAGGCCCTACCGGCAGAATGCCAGAGGGGACAGCGTACATTTACTGAGGTCCAGAGGGCCGTCCTTGAGGCTATGGGCTTCGATGACGGCAGGTCTTTCGAACGGGTCGAAAGGACAAGGCAGCTCGCAGGGGAAACCCCACAGGCGTTTGCGGACAGGCTGTGGGTGGTATACCATGCAGCCTGTGGGGAGCTCCTCGACCGGGTGAATCTTTCCGCGGTACAGACAGGCCGCTGGCTGAGGATGCTGGTGGCAAACTGCTTGCCCCGGCTCAAGGCCAAGGGCAGAACTGTGGTTCGATTCCCGGGACCCCAACCTCACCGAGGAAGCAGTGGTCAGGCAACTGGCACTGGTCCAACGGAATGGAGGGGGGAGGCGGAGAAAACCTCCAAAGGTCGGGTAAATGAAGTAAAATCCAACTCGATTCCCAAAAGGGAATGGCACCAGGAGGGTAGCCGCTCGTCTGATAAGGAGGGAGTGTGCTACGGGTGCGGGAAAGCTGGGCATTTTAAAAGGGATTGCAGGAGCCCAGTAAAGAGATATGGGGGGAGAAGTCCTTTAGGAGCCGCCCAGAGTGGGGGAAATGGAGGGAGCTCCTCACCATCCCTTGACGAGATAGTAGCTGCAGTGAGGACAGCGCTGGAGGGGACTGGGAAGGTAGCTACGGCAACAGGCAGGGAAGCACCAGCAACCCTGCCAGTACAGAGGCCGTGACTAGCCCAGACACAGCCTGCATACCTGTGTCACTAGAATATGACACCTGGGGACGACCCTGGGTCAAGATGGAGGTTGAGGGTGTATTGGGTACTTACCTTTTGGACACTAATGCTTCCAGCACAATAGTCCATTCAGAGGACCTCACAACCTCATCTCTATCAAACGGGGTGCCGTATCAACTAGTTGGGTTCACAGGAAATGAGAAGTCTGGGTTTTTCTCAGTCCCGCTCGCAGTTCGTTTCGGAGCACTCCAAACACAATGGAAGTGCATCCTGATGAACTAGGAGCAGGTGGGAAAAGGGATCTTGGGAGCTGATTTCATCATCGCTCGCCAGATCCTAGTAGACTTGAGGAATCACTGTCTATGGGGCACAGTGGACACGAGAGCAGATGGAGAAGTCATGGTTATTGATAAAAAACAGGGAAAAGGGACTCTGTGTACAATGAAGCCAAAAGTGGGTTACGACCTGGAGGTTCTGGTCGGTAACACCCCAGCCGAGTACCGGGCCTATGTGCAAGGAAATCTTGCAGCATTTTCCACCCATAAACACGATTGTGGGAGAGTCACAGGAGTGGAGGTTAGAATAGATGGGGATCCCATGTCCTGCCCGCAAAAGCAGTATGGCTTTCCCCGAGAGGCAGAAGCAGACTTGGAGACATCTTTAAGCTCGCTTGTCGAGCAGGGTGTTTTGAGACCCATAGCCACCCATGTCAACTCCCCACTTTGGCCGGTTAGGAAACCGGATAATTCTTGGAGGGCTATGGTGGATTATAGGGTGCTCAATAAAAACATCCCAGCTTGTGCCCCCACAGTAGCGGCGGTTGCGGATCTGATAGGGGAAATCCCTGCATCAGCAACCACGTTCACAGCGTTGGACATATCCAACGGGTTCTGGTCTATCCCTGTACGGAGGGAAGACCAGTACAAGTTTGCCTTCACCTTCCGGGAACAGCAGTATACATGGAGCTGCCTCCCACAGGGCTTTCATAATAGTCCCAGCATCTTTCACCAATGCATGGCGAACTGCTTAAAAGGCTTCAGCCAACCATACCAGCTGGTCCAGTATGTGGACGACCTGTTGTTGTTCACAGACAGCAGTGAGGAACACGGTCCACTGCTGGCCGAACTGCTGGTCTTACTGAAGGAAGGGGGTTTTAAAGTTAACCCCAAGAAAGCCCAGATAGGTCTAGGAGAGGTAAAATTCCTGGGCCTCTCGATAAGGGCAGGAGAAAGAGCCATTGATGAGGCTAGAAGAAAGGCAGTGCAGGAACTCCCTGTCCCTAGGGATGTGTCGGGGGTAAGGTCTTTCCTGGGAATCACTGACTACTGTAGGGACTTCATCGAGGACTATGCAGCCACTGCCGCCCCTCTGCTCAGACTCCTACATAAGGGGGTCGAGTGAGAATGGGACGAGGGCTGTGAGGCAGCATTTCTCCATCTTAAAAGAGACCTGCAGGTAGCACCAGCCCTCGGAGCAATTGATGGGGGGGAGGAATTCTTCCTGGAGGTGGCAGCCAGTGGCGACAGCTTAAGTGTTGCTCCAGGAGCGAAACGGTCAGCTGAGACCAGTGGTGTACTCCTCCAGGGTCCTCATGGAGGTAGAAAAGGGATACTCCAATTGTGAGAGGCACTTGCTTGCCACCCACTGGGCAGTAAAGAGAGCTCAGACCTTTACCGGAATATCCCCCATTACACTCCTCACCCATCATACCCCGACGCAGATGCTGTTGGACGGGAGGATTAAGGACGAGACAGTGAGCAGTGCTAGAATCACCCGCTGGACCCTCCTCCTCTCCCAAATGACTTTAAAGGTCAAGGGCCTCTGCAAGCCCAGGCTCGCAGCAAATTTAATCTATCCAGGGCAGCCGCATCGATGCTCTGTGGAGTGGGTATGGGACATCAACTTTGGATTTCGGGCAGGGATACACCCCACAGGCCGCGAGATCTACGTTGATGGCTCCAGTTCAGTGTCCGTGGGTACAAGACTCATGGGCTGCGGAGTTTGGGATCCCAAGGCAGGGATTGCCTTGGCTCTTAAACTCCCATGCACCCTGAGCGCCCAGCATGCAGAACTCTCGGCGGTGATGTATGTGGTCACACACCCCGAGGAATTCCCTACCCCATACACGATTTGCTCGGACAGCATGTTCACTTGCAATTCGTGTACAGAGTATCTGACGATCTGGTCACGCCGGGGGTATACCTCTGCGGATGGGAAGCCTCTTGTGACCAAATCCCTGCTGGAAAAGATTGTGGCTGCAGTGGGAGAAACTGGGGATGTATATATCCATAAGGTAAAGGTCCACTCCAAAACTGAGCCACGGGGGGAAGGTAACCAGCAGGCAGACCTGTTGGCAAGGGAAGGTGCTCATACAGGTCGCCCATGGGACCCATACAAGGCAGGCAGGATAGCAGCAGCAAGAAGCAAGCCAGGGACACAAGGGAGCGTAGGGGTGGCTGCGGCCCTGGACCTTAAAGTAGTCTAGATGCAGGATCCGGTTCTGAAGGCTGCCTTGGCTGCTATCAAAAAGGGGGAAAGGCGGAGGGCCCATATAGTGCTGCAGATATTGCTGTGCGGGAAGGCATGTTGTGTAAAGGGGACAAATGGGTAGTGCCGCCACAACACCGGAGGGAATTCCTTCAGCTGGCCCATGAGGGTCCAGGTACGGGACACCCTGGGCCGGAATCTGCGTGGCAATGGGTAGAAAAGGCAGGGTGGTGGCCAGGCCTCTGGGAAGACATCCGCAACTTCTATGCGGGCTGTCTGGTTTGTGCTGCAAACAACCCAGACCCTCAGAAAAGGAAGGTGTCTATGAGACACGTCAAGCGGGTAGAGGGACCATGGCAGTCGATCCAGATCGACTACATCGGACACCTACCGGCCGCCCAGGGGGGTTATAAATACTGCCTCGTCCTGGTGGATGTGTTTTCCAAGTGGGTGGAAGCCTTCCCTTGCCGAACAGCTACCGTGTTGGGGACTGCAAAAATCCTGGTGAGGGAGGTGTTCTCTCGGTGGGGTCTACCTCAAATCGTGGAGTCCGACCGGGGAAGCCACTTCACCGGCCAGGTGATGCAGGCCACCATAAAGGTGCTGGGGATAAGTGCCAAATGGCATGTCGCCTACAACCCTCAGTCCTCAGGTCCCATAGAACACCTGAACCGGACCCTAAAGGAAAGGCTGCGCAAGGAGACGGGAGACTCACCGAACAAGTGGGTGGAGGTCTTACCGTTGGTTCTTTATGGGAATCCGGGCCAGTCAGTCAAAGAGCACAGGGTACTCACCCCATGAGCTGATGACGGGCCGGATCATGAGAACCAAAGTGCATGTGTTGGCGCCGGTTCTCACCGAAGGGCAGCTTCGAGAGGTGAACCGGGACCGCTTCGTCAGGAATCTGTTTGAACAGCTTCAACAGATTCACTGGCAGGCGGCCAACAACATGGGTAAACAGCACCGTGCCAATCGGCTGCTGCTGGAACCCCGCAGTCACCATGATTGGGAGGTGGGCGACCAAGTGATGGTGAGAAGCTTCGCCCGGGTCGGGGTATTTGAGCCACTGTATATGGGACCATACAGCATAGTCGACAAGGCTAGCCCTATGGTCTATGCGGTTCAATTGCCTCGCCGGGTGAAGTGGTATCACATTAATCAGTGTAAATTGTT
The DNA here is from genome assembly GCF_044704955.1 of Pristiophorus japonicus. Classification (NCBI taxonomy): domain Eukaryota; kingdom Metazoa; phylum Chordata; class Chondrichthyes; family Pristiophoridae; genus Pristiophorus; species Pristiophorus japonicus. Next base: position 258,804,251 of record NC_091978.1, on the reverse strand, counting down.
TGACCCCAAAAGAGGTAAAAAACAGAGGGGATGAGCAAGGGAAGGGAATCAGGTACTGGGGGAAGAACAGGCCCCGGTGGATTTTGAAGCTCCAGAGGAGGCAGCGGGCCCCGAAGCTCTACAGCCAGGGATGGTTCACTGCTCCACTGGGTAGAGGTTCCCAACCCACTAACAGAAGTAGGGAGAAAGGCTCTACCATTAGCAAGGTCCAAGGGGAAGCTGAACCTCCCATGGTGGATCAGCTGGGGCTAGCCCAAGAGGTGGAGGAAATAGCATTGCAGCCCATAACGTGGGACTCTGCATCGACAGTAAGGAGGAGTAACAGAGTGCCACAGCCCAGGGCGCCGTGGTCCCCTGTTTACTTAGCTCCCCGCCCCAGACCGAGAAGGCAAAAGACAACAGGGAGGGTGCTCTGTTGCGCTAGCAAGGGTCTCCCACCGATTATCCGGGGCTCGGGAAGGCTTTGGAGGGCAGCACAAGACCCATTAAGGGGGACTATACGAGCCCATCAGCGGAGGGCATCCTGGTCCCCAGGGTACGGTCAGCCGAGTGGTCGACGACGCCTGTACAGTGACATGATGTAGCCTGGCCACCCGGGGACAGGTGGCGGTGTATATATTTTCCCTTCCTGTTTTGTTACTTTGTGTTGTGTGCAGATATGTTTAGGTAAGGCAGTGACGGTTGGGTACAGCATTTTATGTTCGGAACATGTTAAGTGGGCCGAGCCTGGAGAGGTCTCTCAAGGCAAGGCCATGTTCTTCTTGCCTTTCAGATGTCAACACCTCCCTACTGGACGTTAGTGATGCTGGTATCGCTCAGGATCTGCACCGGGCACCGAGGGGACACCGAGGACTCCCTGGTTTTCGGATGCTCCGGGGGCAGAGCGCCGACAGTGACCACAGGAGAAGGGACTCCGACGGCGGATGGCCAGGTCACCTGCTCCCAAGAGGGGAGATGCCCTGGGTGGTTGGGATCAAACTCCACCAAGTACTCCAACCATAAAGACTTTACCTACGGAGAGGCCTCCATCCCCAGCCCGGTGATCACTGTGGCCACTTCCAGAGTGAGAGTGACAGAAGGCAGGAAGGTATGCCTAACTTGCCAAGGGGACATACCTCTGGGACGGTGGTGGTGGCTCAGAAAGCTCAAGAGGGACGTGGGAGACCGACACTCGGACTGGGAACGTCTGGATAATGATACCTACTGAACCATCATGGGGTCATCTGGCGGGGTCATGGTGTGCTGGGAGAAATGGCGGGCGTATGACCAAGGAATTTATTTGTGTATGTGGGGATCCACTCGCGTGTGTTCAGAGGGGGTCTCCATTGCTTTCTATAGGTGGTGGCAGGATGTCGGGGATGGGGTGGTATGGGATCGCAGCGGGGAGGCGTGTGTGACCCCCAATCCCCGGGTACCAGTAAACGGCACTGAACTTGTAGTTCGGGAAAGAAAACCCCCACCCACGGCCAAGCCCACCGTCCCACATGGATGCCCGACAACAACCAGGGGGCCGGGGAATGGTTTAGTGTTGATCCCTCGTGAGAAACTACTTTATCAGGGGGTACACTACGCGGTGGCATCAGTGGTGCTAAATCTGACAGAAGTCCGCTACCTACATGGTGTGTCCGGAAAATCGAGCTGTTATACCAGGCTCTGCTGCGAGAGATGTTCCGGAAGTTCTATGAACTGGACTTCGGGGATGTCATAGTGACAGACTTGTATAAACAGTGGGATAGGGCCGAACCGGGCAGGCAGAGGCATGGCACTTTAAATGACATTTTTACGGGGTTTAACACCGGGGTGTCCGCCATAAACAGTTTGGATAACATGCAGCTGGCCCTCCAGATAAATGGGTTAAAGAATCAGCTGCGCAAAATCCTGGGGGACGAGAATACCATCGTAGGATCCGCGCTCCACGAAGAGGTGGCAATGACAGTTCACTTAAAGGAGTTTATCTCTCAATTGGAGGCACAGGCCAGGGCTGTAAACGCCTTGATTCAGGAGGATAGAAACGCCTCCGATCATGCTGCCCAAAATGAGGTGTGCATGCTCTATGGGGCCTGGTTGCTGGGAGAGGGACGGAGTAACCTCGAGGATCTGTGACAGGGACAGGTCCCCTCCTGGATCAGCAACCAGCACTTAGTAGCACTGCACCCTTATGATAATATTTTGAGTCTTTGCCAACTTCGTGTAGCGTCGGAAGCCTACCCGGTACCAGTGGAAAGTCAAACCATACCATCATGGGTGTGGTGGTCAGAATGCCCGTGATGGGGGCGTCCCCACGACCAGCACCTCTGTACTGAGTGGAGAATGTGGGAGTCATTCGTGGAGGGGTGCATGTTCGATTCCAAGTGGTCCCACCTTATGTCACAATGTGGGAGCACACTGTGACAGGTACAGACCTCTCAGGTTGTCGGAGCTGGGGTGCACAGGTAATCCTGTGCCCCCAGCGCTTGAACACTTTTGCAAGGCCACAATGCGGGTTCAGCACTGCTGGGGCAGAGCCTATCAATTGCACAATGGAGGTAATGGCCCCTAACCACATGCCTCCACAGGTAGCATATGTAGGCGGTGGGACATATTGTGTCACCACAAGTGCCCAACGGTATGAACACGGACCAGGAAGGTGGTGTCCAATACCATACAGCAGCTTTTGCTTTAAACCCAGGGCAGAGGTTCAAGTGGCACACACCAGAATTACACCCATCCCTGAACCTTCCACGATTCACCTCACGGTACAAAACAACATCAGCCACCTACAACAATATGTCGCCTATTTTGGCTATCCCATTGCCCCACTACCTGAGAAACTTACAGCCCTCCTCCAGGCAGTGGATTTGTCTCAAAAACATTTTTACACCATGGAGCAGAAAACTGAAATTCTAGCAGGGGAGGTTGCCCAGATTAAACCCCCAGCATGGTGGGATTTGGGGATACGGGCAGACATACCTGCACGGATCTGGGTGGGATCGCATGCCTGAGTAATCGGCCAACTCCTGATTGTAGCATATCTGCTAGTTACAAGCTGTAAGCTCAGGAGAAAAGGAAAAAGAAAGCAGTTCTTCAGGCTACTACACAGACAGGAGAGCCGTTGCTAAACACTCAAGGCGTGTAAACAAAGCTTGACCGCGACACTTAGGAGGTTTTGTTATTCCCAGGGATGATTGCGTTTTCATACATGGCCCCTGGGGAGTTTGCAGGGCAAGTTTCTTTGTTTTACGGTTAAGACTGAAATGAGACTCAATGTACAATTACTGCTGTAACCTGAAGTACATATATGTATATTGCTGTCGTATATTGTAACCTGTTGGATTCTGTGTTTTGTACCGCGTTAAAAGGAATTACGATATCTATCGACGGGATCAGTTTAGAGTTAAACTGGGGAAAGTTGGCCAATTTGGGAGACCTAGGGTTTTCTCACCACCCTGAACTTTGACACACTCAAGTGGTGTCTGACTGTGTCAGATGGGGGATTATGTAGGGGAGGACGCAAACCCCGTCATTTTACCCAGAAGGAAAAGGGCTGTGGGATTGGTCTATACTGTGAATTGAAAACGAGACGGTTTGACCTTGACAGAGCAGTGATTGGACGGGGGAGGACACCGGAGGGCCAATGGTGGGACAGAGTCAGCCCGAAGCATGGGGCTTTCAAGCCAATAGGAGAGCACTTGCTCGAAAACTGTGGGACTGACTCACAACCATTATCGGTCTATTGTCTTCCCCATGTTTACATTATGGAAGGAAATTATGCAGACCTTCAGAAAACTAGGGAACCCAAAACAAACCAATGGCCTACACAATGGCTACAGGAGGCCAACCCAATTAACACCTACTCAAACCTTGAGTAGGTTAGAAAAACTGAATTGGAGGAAAATTATGCAGACCTTCAGAAAGCAGGGAACCCAAAACAACCCAAGGGCCTACACAATGGCTACAGGAGGCCAACGCAATCAACACCCACTCAAACCTTGAGTAGGTTAACATCAGTGGAAAAAACTTGCAATAATCTAAAACTGCTGCATTTTTCAAAATCACAAAGCCCACCAATGGGAAGAATCGATTTCAGCAGGAGAGGCGGACTGGATAATCTGGCTATAAAAAGGGGTTTCTGACGTAATGTGTGTGGTTCCCTGCCCTCGTGATCAAACAACCAGCAAGCCTCTTGACACTAAAGGAAAACCAGTGTCCGAAGACACCGAAGATAGAAAAAACAAACCACCAGACTACAGAAGGCACAGCAGTGAGTATAACCTCTGGTCCCCGGAACTCCCAACTCAGTTAAGCCAGGAAAGATGGGAGGTTGGGTATTGTATTGCTAAACTTGTGTAAAGATTTTCATTGTGTCCGTTTAGTGGGATTTAGGGGGATTGTTTTGTTGGTGTATTGCTGTTTGTTGAGATACACCTTGTCAAATAAATTGGAAGCCTAAGTTCCTCTTGGAATCACCTTGTCTCAGTTCTCTTATATTACATCTCCTGATCGTGAGTCTTATGTCAGAACAGTGTAAGGGAAGCTAGGAGCGCCTCGAAAATGCTCAACTGTGTGTCACAGGCTAGGGAAGAAGGGGTTAGGAGTGTTTGACACTCACAAGTGCCTCACAGGCTAGGCACAAGCTGTGTGGATGCACGAGTCTCAAACCCCCCCTTCATAAGCTGTGGACACAGTCTCTCCAGGGGTGCTCTTGCAGCACTGAGGGTACCTCACAGGCCAGGCATAAGCTGTGAGGGCAGAAGCCCAGAGAGAGACACCCAAGGCACAACAACACTCCCTGAGAAAACCCCTTACACATAATAACTGTTTGTTTTCCATGCTCCCTGCAAGGCCAATAATGGGGACTTTTCAGACTTTTCAGAATGGCAGGCAGTGACTAGTGGGGTACCGCAAGGTTATGTGCTGGGGCCCCAGCTGTTTACACTGTACATTAATGATTTAGACGAGGGGATTAAATGTAGTATCTCCAAATTTGCGGATGACACTAAGTTGGGTGGCAGTGTGAGCTGCAAGGAGGATTCTATGAGGCTGCAGAGCGACTTGGATAGGTTAGGTGAGTGGGCAAATGCATGGCAGATGAAGTATAATGTGGATAAATGTGAGGTTATCCACTTTGGTGGTAAAAACAGAGAGACAGACTATTATCTGAATGCTGACAGATTAGGAAAAGGGCAGGTGCAAAGAGACCTGGGTGTCATGGTACATCAGTCATTGAAGGTTGGCATGCAGGTACAGCAGGCGGTTAAGAAAGCAAATGGCATGTTGGCCTTCATAGCGAGGGGATTTGAGTACAAGGGCAGGGAGGTGTTGCTACAATTGTACAGGGCCTTGGTGAGGCCACACCTGGAGTATTGTGTACAGTTTTGGTCTCCTAACCTGAGGAAGGACATTCTTACTATTGAGGGAGTGCAGCGAAGGTTCACCAGACTGATTCCCGGGATGGCGGGACTGACCTATCAAGAAAGACTGGATCAACTGGGCTTGTATTCACTGGAGTTCAGAAGAATGAGAGGGGACCTCATAGAAACGTTTAAAATTCTGACGGGGTTAGACAGGTTAGATGCAGGAAGAATGTTCCCAATGTTGGGGAAGTCCAGAACCAGGGGACACAGTCTAAGGATAAGGGGGAAGCCATTTAGGACCGAGATGAGGAGGAATTTCTTCACCCAGAGAGTGGTGAACCTGTGGAATTCTCTACCACAGAAAGTTGTTGAGGCCAATTCACTAAATATATTCAAAAAGGAGTTAGATGAAGTCCTTACTACTAGGGGAATCAAGGGGTATGGTGAGAAAGCAGGAATGGGGTACTGAAGTTGCATGTTCAGCCATGAACTCATTGAATGGCGGTGCAGGCTAGAAGGGCCGAATGGCCTACTCCTGCACCTATTTTCTATGTTTCTATGTTTCTATGCCTTCCCAGTTGTGGTGGGAGAACTGCTGCTCTTCCACTCAGTTCAACACAGGCACATGCAGCGCCTGACCTGTGCTGCAATACAAGGGAGCTTATTTAAATAGTAGCATGGTGCTCCTAACACACACTGCATATTGCGCAGGGAATGTGCAAGGAACACAACGGCAGGATTTCTGGTGCCAGTAGCTCTTAAATGAGGGCTCGCACAAAATTCCCAAAATGTTACAAGGAAGGTTTATTGGGCTCTAGTTTCGGCCTGAGTTGCTCCTATTTTTTTGGAGCAACTAGCTTAGAATGGAGCATCTTAGAAATTGTAATTCTCGGCATTTAGTTTGCTCCAGTTCTCGTGAGTTAGAATAGTTTCATTGAAGAACAGATTTTTTTTTCAAAAGGGAGCGTGTCCAGCCACGTACACCTTTTTGCAAATTTAGGCAGCGGAAACTTACTCCAAACTAACTGAGAAAGGAGTAAGTGTAGATTTTTGTACGCTCAGAAAAACCTTGCCTACACTTTAGGAATTAGGTGTAGGGAACAAGAGATAAGCGGGGGCGGGGAGGGAAGTTATGGAATTTTACAAAAATTTAACAGTTTCACTTCTACAAATAAAGAGTCATCCTGAATAATAAATGATAAATAAAGCAAATAAAAAATACGTTAAATTTTCCTACATGTCTGAAGCAGCAACAGCAGCCTTCGAACTGCAAACATTCAGGCCGTTCGGCCAGGGGACAGGAGCGGCGGTCCACTCACAACAGCGAAAGCGGCAGCAGCCTTCCAGCTGCGAAGATTCAGGAAGGCCGTTCGGCCAGGGGACAGGGGAGGCGTACAAAGCACCGGGAGAGAGAGCCAGCCAGCCAGCAAGTTTAAAAGTTTAATTTGTACTTCCAAGTATGGGTGCTGCATTATCAACACCACGGATTATGCAATGGTTCTCCATCAATTCACCTCATAGGAGAGAATTGATTAGAGCTCACTGCACCAGGAACGTCATAGCCCGTAGGCTGATGGGCAGGAGACCTTACCCATGTTGGCAATATCGAGCCAGGCATTCGGACCTGGACATGTGTCAAAAGGCTGAATTTCCGCAGAGAAGTTGTCGTTGAGATCTGTAATATGCTGAGAGCAGATTTGCAGCCCATAAGCAGAATGCCGACTGCCTTGTCTGTTGAAGAGAAGGTAACAGCTGCACTTTCCTTCTATACCTCGGGATCGTTTCAAGCTACAACTGGAGATGTGTGCACCATCTCAATGTGCAATACATGCCTGTTTTACCAGGTCATGGCTGCACTCTATGGGTGGAGGAATGACTTCAAGTTCCCAATGACCGGCCAAGTGATCCATGACAAGGCTGTGGGCTTCTCCAGGATTGCTGGCTTCCCAAAGGTACAGGGCTGCATTGATTGTACCCACATCACCTTGCGAGCACCTGTGGAGGATTCCGAGCAGTACAGGAATAGAAAAGGTTTCCACTCCATCAATGTGCAGCTTATGTGTGACAACAAGCAGTGCATCATGTCAGTCAATGCGAGATACCCTGGCAGCACCCATGATGTGTTCATCCTACACGACAGCGTTATATCTGACATGTTTGAGCAGCAGCCAGAAGGGCAGAGCTGGCGACTGGGAGACAAAGGGTACGGCCTGGCCACCTGGCTCATGACGCCTCTACGCGTAACACGGATGGAAGCTGACCGTCAATACAACATGGCGCACATTGCGACGCGCAGCATCATAGAGAGGACCATTGGCATCTTAAAACAGCGTTTCCGATGCCTGGACCATTCTGGAGGCCACTTGCAATACTCTCCCAAGATTGTCAGTCAGTTCACTGTTGTGTGCTACATGCTTCATAACTTAGCCATCATGTGGCAGCAGGAGTTGGTAGTGGAGCCAGAAGGTCCACATGAGGGGCGAGTGCCTGATGATATTAATTTGGAAGAGCAGGATGAGGATGATGACGATCAGGAAAGCATGCAAGTGCCTGATGCCGGAGCATGAGTCGGAGGAGGGCCATCCATCGTGCTCCTTTAACGATTGCTCGAACCCTGCTCCAGCAGCTCATCCGTGAATCCTTCAACTACTGATGCCTGAGGGTTCTGCGACAACTGTTGCACATGGACATGTTTATTTTTTGGAGTTGTTCCTATGTTGTGTTGTGTTAATGGAACATGATTCAGTTTTAATGAAAAAATATTTTATTGAAAAGTTAACGTTAGTGTAATAAAATATTTGTTGTATCAAACTTTACTTTTTAATATGACTCCTTAAGATCACTTATAAACTTGTAAAGTTTCAAAAGTTACAAAACAATTTCAATGTGAAAAATCTTACACTCTTAAGATCATTTAAACTTCAAGATCACTTTTTAGGTGCAAAATTAAATGAGTTACAAAATGTGAGAGCATTTACACGATAAGATCACTTAAAAACCCAAAGATCACTTATAAGTTGTAAAGTTACAAAAGTTATAAAACAATTTCAATGCGAAAAACGTAACTACAGTTACATCAAGAACAAGAACAGCAAAGAAAGGTTGCAACCATCTCTCATCCACATCTTGGTGAACGTTCACTTCTTCATGGGGGTGGCATTTGATTGACCGGGCTGTGTGCCCTTATTGCAGCAGCAAGCCCACCCAGGCCCTCCCTGATAGCCTGTGCCGTCACTTGCATGCCCTCCAACGACCAGTGCCATCGCTTGCACTCCCTCGGACATTCCCTCCCTCATTTCCTGTGTCACTACTGCTATTTCTCCCGTCAGTACTGTTACCTCTTCACCCACTGCACTGACGCTGTCCACGAGTGATCGGGTAAGGTCATTGCTCTCCACACCCAATGCCACAACCTGAGCCACATCTGTTGCACGCTGCATCTCAGGAGAGCATGTTTCCAATCTCCTTCTCCTCTGCCTGGGTCTGCCTCGCGGCACCACTCCACTGGGAACCGCGGGCTGGGATAGTGGGACCCTGGGCGTTCAAAACGGCACCACTCAAGTGGGAGCCGCGGGCTGGGATGGTGGGACCCTGGGTGTAAACTGTTGCATTACATCAGCAGTACCACTGGGACCCGCAATGTCGCAATCTGTGGAACCATGGAAGGTGGAACCAGAACCTATACAAGGGGTTGAAACACTGATGTCCACTAATGTGGGCTCATAAATATTAATTTGGAAGGTCTCCCCTGAAGACATTTCAGTCATCACCTGCAGCCAACCTTGTTCGGGATCGTCCGCATCTGGTTCTTCTGGTTCTTGTTCTGGATCTTCAGGATTGGCATCACCATCTTCTGCAAAATATATCAGAACATTCAAATGTTTAGCAGCAGAGGAGGGGGCAGGATGGGTGGCATGAGTACTCTCACACATAGCAGGCCAGGCAGCAGGTTGATTTGAAGAGCCACGATGCATTTTCAGGACTTACCGTCTCCCTCGCGTGTGGGCCCATCTTGTGCTGTACCAATTGCTTTTCTCCATGTACGACTCATCATAGCAGCTACCCTCTGTTCCAAGGGTGTCAGTGGATGCAAATTTGGCACGCCTCCTCCTGTTCGAGTTGCTTCCCTTTTGTTGTGGGCCAATTTCTTCTGCAAAGATTAAAACATAACTTTTTACAGAGTGTGTCTTTCTGCAGGGTGGGACATATACAGATAGTCACATTTACAATTACGATTCCATTGAAAAATGAAAATATTACTTATACTAACTACTTGACCAAGGTCATGCCATTTCTTTTTACACAGGCTTCCAGATCTCATGGTATGCACCACTGCGCAGTAATCTTCTGCAACTTAATTCCAGCGTTTCTTCATTTCTTTGGGTGGCACTTTTATGCGACCTCTGTTGCTGGTATCCAGCTCCTGCCATCTCTGCTCAATGACGTTAACTAATATCTCCACTGCTTTGTTCTTGGTGGACGTTGTTCCATTGCTGTATTCAATTGACACTCTGATTTTTCAAAACACAGTCCTTATTTTGCATGCACCTATGCAGCACTTGTTCTGGAAATTTAGCAGCAAAAAGCAGCACTCACTGATTTCAGCAGGTGATTTCTTCAACAGTACTGCTAAAAGCACCCCTTCGGGCACAAAAAAAAATCAGCAAAATTCACTCACGCCTTTCCACAGCTCCACAAAAAACAGCACTTTTCCTGATGTACCTATAAAAATGGTCGAGTGCCAATGTTTGTATCACACTGCGCATGCGCGCACGCTCCAGGGCTGCCGGCACGAAATCTATTTCTGTGAGCTAGCCCCGTCCCCCTGCCGGCAGATAATCGGCGCCACGCTTTGGCCCCGCCCCCCGCAGATGCTTCCACACCGCGCCAAGCTGGAACAGGCCCCATTCGGAGCGAAGAATGCCGCTGCAGATATTAGGCGCACTTTTTATCCCGCCAACCAGGCGTGCCTCTCGGAGGTTCGCTGTTCTGAAGGAGGTCTGAACCTTGCCCTCTAAGAGTCTAGCTTTAAGAGTCTCTCTCAAAATTAATTCTTGCAAAACTGTTGAACAGATCAAAATGTCAACAGGTAAACAGCAAACCATCACAGAAATAGATGCGAACACAGCAGCTATGAACCGCAAGGCACTCTCAATTAAAGAACTCTACATATGGGAAGGGACGGGCGATGGCCTCCGTTGCACTTGATTACAAGTCAGACAGATGTGAAGTGCCTGCAGCACTGCGCAGGTGCAGCAAATACATCATGGGTCAATCTCCTAATTTGTATAAAATGTATGCCCATTATGAGCCAAGCACACGATACGTACACAAGCCATTTGAGCACATTATTCCATGTCCTGTGCACTGTGTTTAATAGATGTCACAGCAGTGCTACAGGTGGCGAAAATAGCATTATTTTAAGCTTAAAGGATGCCTTTAAAGACTAACTAGTATGCTCAATGTTTTCTGCAACAGCAAGACTTTCTGCATTAGTTAAATTGCAACTGCACAAAATGAATGCCTACACCTCGTAAAACCCTCGTTATGGGTCATATCTTATAAAATGCAATACACCAATTCATGGGCTAATTCATCATAAATATAAAGAGCATGGTTGATATTTAGGAAGACAAGGAGAGCTCTCTGGGGATTTCATTAAATAAATTCTTATATTTACTCCCACTATAAAAACACAGTCCTACAATTCATGATTTGTTCAATATTTTACAAGAGTTTCCCTGCTGCACCAGCTAAGAGAGGGCACACTGCTGAACTCAGAATTAAATAACCATTAAAGCACATTTTACAGAATGAGAGGAGAGGGGTACAGGAGCATGTTCTTACACAAATTCCTGGATTTTATTTTATAATTCCAACTGGTTTTCAGGCTGTAGAGATTTAATTTTTCAAATATTTACATTACACATTCAAAAGAATTAAAATACAGACAACTCTCGATTATCCGGGTCCCTCAGGGATTAGGCTATGCCGGGTTCGACATTATAAAGTTACAACCGATGCCTTCCCGAGCCGAAAGGACTCCGAACGCACTGGCCCGATACCTTCACGGGCCAAAATTTTAAATCCCGGTACAATGATTTCCCGTTAGATCCGTGTGCGGATAATCGAGAGTTGCCTGTACAACATAAATTGGATAAAGAGCTTGAATCTGCATAGAGAAATCTAACAATAAGCTCGTGCTTTCTTTCCTCCAATTCATGTTGTGTATTTTTAGATTGCTTTAAAAGATGCAGCAGGTATGAATGGTTCCCAGGCTGAGAACTAAATTAATTTAATGAGGAATACAGAACTGAGATCAGTATGACAGAATCTTTACAATGCTGCCCAGTACCATAGACTAATATTTATACAATTAAAACTATTTGATACATATATTATTTTCTTCAAAAAGATGGATTTGTATTGCAGTTACTGAAATGAACCAGATATGCTGCTCATAGGCAATCTGTTTGGTTAGAAGTGGAGGATTCTTCAGTGACTTGAGAGAATTCAAATCTCTTACTGTCCCAAGGTTTGAATTTTTTAGAGAACCATTTTTCAAACCACTGTTTCAAAAATAGTAGACAAGATCAGCCATGGTCGAACTGAATGGCAGTGCAGGAACAAGGAGTTGAATGGCCTACTCCTGTTCCTAAATGACACCAACATCATTAACAGGAAGGAGGCAAGAGTGTGGAAACATTATTCACCTCTAAACCAAAGACATCTGCAGGGTAATTTTACCCCTCAGGGCAGGTTCTGGGTTAAGAAAGGGAAACCTGATCCCAACTCCCGGTTTTAATGGAGGCGGGTTGGGAGTGAGCAACCAATCTACTCTGGGGGGGCGGGCGGGGGTAGGGGCTGTCCTTAAAATATTTTAAGGAAGCTATGTGCCTCCATTTTAAGTCATGTTTCATTTTGAACTTCTGCAGGCCGGGTTTCCCAGGACTCAGGAAACTTGACAGATGAAAGGAGACGAGAAAGAGGGGATGCATGAGGCAAGTCTTTATTGCATTACTTGTGGACCAGGAGGTACACGAGTGCTTCCCCCGACCCACCAAGCTTACCTTTCAAACACCCCACATTAATGTGCAAAGTTAAAGCACATTGGATTGGGGGTAGTGTGCTGACGTGGATTGAGATCTGGTTGGCAGACAGGAAGCAAAGAGTAGGAGTAAATGGGTACTTTTCAGAATGGCAGGCAGTGACTAGTGGGGTACCGCAAGGTTCTGTGCTGGGGCCCTAGCTGTTTACACTGTACATTAATGATTTAGACGAGGGGATTAAATGTAGTATCTCCAAATTTGCGGATGACACTAAGTTGGGTGGCAGTGTGAGCTGCAAGGAGGATGCTATGAGGCTGCAGAGTGACTTGGATAGATTAGGTGGGTGGGCAAATGCATGGGAGATGAAGTATAATGTGGATAAATGTGAGGTTATCCACTTTGGTGGTAAAAACAGAGAGACAGACTATTATCTGAATGGTGACAGGTTAGGAAAGGGGAGGTGCAACGAGACCTGGGTGTCATGGTACATCAGTCACTGAAGGTTGGCATGCAGGTACAGCAGGCGGTTAAGAAGGCAAATGGCATGTTGGCCTTTATAGTGAGGGGATTTGAGTACAGGGGCAGGGAGGTGTTACTACAGTTGTACAGGGCCTTGGTGAGGCCACACCTGGAGTATTATGTACAGTTTTGGCCTCCTAACTTGAGGAAGGACATTCTTGCTATTAAGGGAGTGCAGCGAAGGTTCACCAGACTGATTGGCAGGATGGCAGGACTGACATATCAAGAAAGACTGGATCATCTGGGCTTGTATTCACTGGAGTTCAGAAGAATGAGAGAGGATCTCATAGAAACGTTTAAAATTCTGACGGGTTTAGACAAGTTAGATGCAGGAAGAATGTTCCCAATGTTGGGGAGGTCCAGAACCAGGGGTCACAGTCTTAGGATAAGGGTTAAGCCATTTAGGACCAAGATGAGGAGAAACTTCTTCACCCAGAGAGTGGTGAACCTGTGGAATTCTCTACCACAGTAAGTTGTTGAGGCCAATTCACTAAATATACTCAAAAAGGAGTTAGATATAGTCCTTACTACTAGGGGAATCAAGGGGTATTGCGAGAAAGCAGGAATGGGGTATTGAAGTTACATGTTCAGCCATGTGTCTCGCCATGTGCATGCTGCTCGCCGGTTTAAAGTGTTCCCCGATCAACTTACTGAGCTCTTCAAAAGTCTTGTCCGCCGGCTTCTCTGGCGCTAGAAGGTCCTTCATCAGGGAATACGTCCTGTATCCACAAACCGTCAGGAGATGAGCCCTCCGTTTGTCGGCCGAATCCTGTCCCAGCCATTCCTTAGTGACGAAAGTTTGCTGTAATCTCTCAATAAAATCACCCCAATCATCACCAACACAGTACCTCTCATCTGTGCTGCTAGTGGCCATGCTCGCGTGGTTTAAATCCCAGTTTCTCATCACCAATAATATGTCCTTGCTACACAGTACAAATGCACATGAGACTCATACTAGAGAGAAGGTCACTCTGTGACCAGCCCTTTTATTAGCCAGCACTGAAGCGATGAAGGTGGGTGGAGCTTCCCCTTTTATACCTGAAAGTCCAGGTTACGAGTGTCTTCCACAAGTTCACCACCTAGTGGTCAGTGTTGTCATGGTGTACAACTTAGGTCAGTTTATACATGGATTACAATGACAGTTGAATACATGACACACAGCTCTCTGGGGTAGAGAACTCCAAAGATACAAAACCCTTTAAGTGAAGAAATCTCTCCTCGTCTCAGGCCTAAATGGTCGACCCCTTATCCTGAGACTGTGGCCCCGTGTTCTAGATTCCCCAGCCAGGGGAAACATTTTCGCAGCATTAGCCCTGTCAAGCTCCTGAAGAATTTTATATGTTTCCATTAGCTCACAGAAGAACATAAGAACATAAGAAATAGGAACAGGAGTAGGTCATACGGCCCTTCGAGCCTGCTCCGCCATTCAATAAGATCATGGCTGATCTGATCATGGACTCAGCTCCACTTCCCCACCCACTCCCCATAACTCCTTATCCCCTTATCATTTAAGAAACTGTCTATTTCTGTCTTAAATTTATTCAATGTCACAGCTTCCACAGCTCTCTGAGGCAGTGAATTCCACAGATTTACAACCCTCTGAGAGAAGAAATTTCTCCTCATCTCTGTTTTAAATGGGCGGCCCCTTATTCTAAGATTGTGCCCTCTAGTTCTAGTGTCCCCATCAGTGGAAACATCCTCTCTGCATCCAACTTGTCAAGCCCCCTCATAATCTTATACGTTTCAATAAGCTCACCTCTCATTCTTCTGAATTCCAATGAGTAGAGGCCCAATCTACTTAACCTTTCCTCATAAGTCAATCTGCCCCCATCCCCGGAATCAACCTCATGAACCTTCTCTGGACTGTCTCCAAAGCAAGTATATCCTTTCGTAAATATGGAAACCAAAACTGCACGCAGTATTCCAGTTGTGGCCTTACCAATACCTTATATAGCTGTAGTAAGACTTCCCTGCTTTTATACTCCATCCCCATTGCAATGAACGCCAAGATACCATTGGCCTTCCTGATCACTTGCTATACCTGCATACTATCCTTTTGTGTTTCATGCACAAGTACCCCCAGGTCCGGCTGCACTGCGGCACTTTGCAATCTTTCTCCATTTAAATAATAACTTGCTCTTTGATTTTTTTCTGCCAAAGTGCATGACCTCACATTTTCCAACATTATACTCCATCTGCCAAATTTTTGCGCACTCACTTAGCCTGTCTATTGTCCTTTTGCAGATTTTTTGTGTCCTCCTCACACATTGCTTTTCCTCCCATCTTTGTATCGTCAGCAAACTTGACTACGTTACACTCTGTCTCTTCTTCCAAGTCGTTAAAAAGATTGTAAAGGGTTGGGGTCTCAGCACTGATCCCTGTGGCACCCCACTAGTTACTGGTTGCCAACCAGAGAATGAACCATTTATCCCGACTCTCTGTTCTCTGTTAGTTAGTCAATCCTCTATCCATGCTAATATATTACCCCAAACCCCGTGAACTCTTATCTTGTGCAGTAACCTTTTGTGTGGCACCTTGTCACATGCCTTCTGGAAGTCCAAATACACCACATCCACTGGTTCCCCTTTATCCACCCTGTTCGTTACATCCTCAATGAACTCCAGCAAATTTGTCAAACATGACTTGCCCTTAATAAATCCATACTGACTCTGCCTGATCGAATTTTGCTTTTTCAAATGTCCTGCTACTGCTTATTTAATAATGGACTTCAACATTTTACCAACCACAGATGTTAGGTTAATTGGTCTACAGTTTCCTGCTTTTTGTCTGCCTTCTTTTTTAAATAGGGGCATTACATTTGCAGTTTTCCAATCTGCTGGGACCTCCCCAGAATCCAGGGAATTTTGGTAAATTACAACCAATGCATCCACAATCCCTGCCGCTACTTCTCTGAAGACCTTAGGATGCAAGCCATCAGGTCCAGGGGATTTATCTGCCTTTAGTCTCATTCTTCTAAACTCTGAGGAATATAGACCTAGTTTATGCAATCTCTCCATGTAGGACAATGCCCTCATCCCAGAAACCAGTCTAGTGAACCTTTGTTGCACTTCCTCTAAGGCAAGTATGTCTTTCCTTAGGTAAGGAGTCCAGAACTGTACACAGTATCCCAGGCGTGGCCTCACCAATGCTCTGTATAATTGCAGTAAGACTTCTTTACTCTTATACTCCATTCCCTTTGCAACAAAAGTTTACATACCATTTTCTTTCCTAATTGCTTACTGTACCTACATGTTAAATTCTGTGATTCATATCCAAAGACACCCAGGTCCTTCTGAAACATAGAAACACAGAAAATAGTTGCAGGAGTAGGCTATTCGGCCCTTCGAGCCTGCACCATCATTCAATAAGATCATGGCTGATTGTTCCTTCAGTACCCCTTTCCTGCTTTCTCTCCACATCCCTTGATCCCTTTAGCCGTAAGGGCCATATCTAGCTCCCTGTTGAATATATCCAATGAACTGGCATCAACAACTCTCTGCGGCAGGGAATTCCGCAGGTTAACAACTCTTTGAGTGAAGAAGTTTCTCCTCATCTCAGTCCTAAATGGCCTACCCCTTATCCTAAGACTGTGTCCCCTGGTTCTGGACTTCCCCAACATCGGGAACATTCTTCCCGCATCTAACCTGCCCAGTCCCATCAGAATTTTATATGTTTCTATGAGATCCCCTCTCATCCTTCTAAACTCCAGTGTATAAAGGCCCAGTTGCCCCAGTCTCTCCTCATATGCCAGTTCTGCCATCCCTGGATACGTCTGGTGAACCTTCGCTGCACTCCCTCAATAGCAAGAACGTCCTTCCTCAGGTTAGGAGACCAAAACTGAACACAATATTCCAGGTGGGGCCTCACCAAAGCCCTGTACAACTGCAGTAAGACTTCCCTGCTCCTATACTCAAATCCCCTTGCTATGAAGACCAACATACCATTTGCCTTCTTCACCGCCTGCTGTACCTGCATGCCAACTTTCAAGGACTGATGAACCATGACACCCAGGTCCCACTGTACCTCCCCTTTTCCTAATCTTCCACCATTCAGATAATATTCTGCCTTCGTGTTTTTGCCCCCAAAGTGGATAACCTCACATTTATCCACATTATACTGCATTTGCCATGTATTTCTCCATTCGCCTAACCTGTCTAAGTCACCCTGCAGCCTCTTAGCATCCTCCTCACTGCTCACACCGTCACCCAGTTTAGTGTCATCTGCAAACTTGGAGATATTACACTCAATTCTATCATCTAAATCATTAATGTATATTGTAAAGAGCTGGGGTCCCAGCACCGAGCCCTGCGGCACTCCACTAGTCACTGCCTGTCATTCTGAAAAGGACCCGTTAATCCCGACTCTCTGCTTCCTGTCTGCCAGCCACTTCTCTATCCACGTCAGTATATTAACAAATACTTTGATTTTGCACACCAATCTCTTGTGTGGGACCTTGTCAAAAGCCTTTTGAAAGTCCAAATACACCACATCCACTGGTTCTCCCTTGTCCACTCTATTAGTTACATCCTCAAAAAATTCCAGAAGATTTGTCAAGCATGATTTCCCTTTCATAAATCCATGCTGACTTGGACCAATCCTACCACTGCTTCCCAAATACGCTGCTATTTCATCATTAATGATTGGTTCCAACATTTTCCCCACTACTGATGTCAGGCTAACTGGTCTATAATTACCTGTTTTCTCTCTCCCTCCTTTTTTAAAAAGTGCTGTTACATTAGCAACCCTCCGTCCATGGGAACTGATCCAGAGTTGATAGGCTGCTGGAAAATTATCACCAATGCAGCCACTATTTCTAGGGCCACTTCCTTAAGTACCCTGGGATGTAGACTATCAGGCCCTGGGGATTTATTGGCCTTCAATCCCATCAATTTCCCGAACACAATTTCCTGCCTAATAAGGATATTCTTCAGTTCCTCCTTCTCACTGCACCCTCGGTCCCGTAGTACATCCGGAAGGTTATTTGTATCTTCCTTTGTGAAGACAGAACCAAAGTACTTGTTCAATTGGTCTGCCATTTCTTTGTTCCCCATTATAAATTCACCCGAATCCGACTGTAAGGGATCTACGTTTGTCTTCACTAACCTTTTTCTCTTCACATATCTATAGAAGCTTTTGAGTCAGTTTTTATGTTCCCTGCAAGCTTCCTCTCATACTCTATTTTCCCCCTCTTAATTAAACACTTTGTCCTCCTCTGCTGAATCCTAAATTTCTCCCAGTCCTCCGGTTTGCTGCTTTTTCTGGCTAATTTGTATGCCTCTTCCTTGGATTTGACACTATCCTTAATTTCCCTTGTTAGCCACGGTTGAGCCATCTTTCTCGTTTTATTTTTACTCCAGACAGGGATGTACAATTGTTGAAGTTCGTCCATATGATCTTTAAAGGTTTGCCATTGCCTATCAACCATCAACCCTTTAAGTATAATTTGCCAGTCTATTCTAGCCAATTCACGTCTCAGAGCATCGAAGTTACCTTTCCTTAAGTTCAGGACCCTAGTCTCTAAATTAACTGTGTCACTCTCCATCTTAATGAAGAATTCTACCATATTATGGTCACTCTTCCCCAAGGGGCCTCGCACAACAAGATTGCTAATTAGTCCTTTCTCATTACACATCACCCAGTCTCGGATGGCCAGCCCTCTAGTTGGTTCCTTGACATATTGGTCTAGAAAACCATCCCTAATACACTCCAAGAAATCCTCCTCCACCGTATTGCTACCAGTTTGGTTAGCCCAATCTATATGTCGATTAATGTCACCCATGATAACTGCTGTACCTTTATTGCACGCATCCCTAATTTCTTGTTTGATGCTATCCCCAACCTCACTACTACTGTTTGGTGGTCTGTACACAACTCCCAATAGCATTTTTTGCCCTTTGGTATTCCGCAGCTCTACCCATACAGATTCCACATCATCCAAGCTAATTTCTTTCCTTATTATTGCGTTAATTTCCTCTTTAAGCAGTAACACTACCCCACCTCCTTTTCCTTTCTGACTATCCTTCCTGAATGTTGAATACCCCTGGATGTTGAGTTCCCAGCCTTGGTCACCTTGGAGCCATGTCTCCGTAATCCCATTATATCATATTCGTTATTAGCTGCCTTCGCAGTTAATTCGTCCACTTTATTACGAATACTCCTCGCATTGAGGCATGGAGCCTTCAGGCTTGTCTTTTTAACACACTTTGTCCCTTTAGAATTTTGCTGTAATGTGGCCCTTTTTGATTTTTGCCTTGGGTTTCTCTGCCCTCCACTCTTGCTTTTCTTCTTTCTATCTTTTGCTTCTGCCCCCATTTTACTTCCCTCTGTTTCCCTGCAAAGGTTCCCACCCCCCTGCCATATTAGTTTAATCCCTCCCCAACAGCACTAGCAAACAGTCCCCCGAGGACATTGGTTCCGGTCCTGCCCAGGTGCAGACCATCCTGTTTGTACTAGTCCCACCTCCCCAAGAACCGGTTCCAATGTCCCAGGAATTTGAATCCCTTCCTCCTGCACCACTCCTTAAGCCACGTATTCACCTTAACTATCCTGCTATTTCTACTCTGACAAGCACGTGGCACTGGCAGCAATCCTGAGATTACTACCTTTGAGCTCCTGCTTTTTAATTTAACTCCTAGCTCCCTAAATTCAACTTGTAGGACTTCATCCCGTTTTTTACCTATATTGTTGGTACCTATATGCACCACGACAACTGGCTGTTCACCCTCCCTCTTTAAAATGTCCTGCAGCCGCTCTGAACATCCTTGATCCTTGTACCAGGGAGGCAATATACCATCCTGGAGTCTCGATTGCGGCCGCAGAAATGCCTATCTATTCCCCTTACAATAGAATCCCCTATCACTATAGCTCTCCCACTCTTCTTCCTGCCCTCCTGTGCAACAGAGCCACCCATGGTTCCATGAACTTGGCTGCTGCCACCCTCCCCTGATGAGTCATCCCCACCGCCCCCCAACAGTACCCAAAACGGGATGTATCTGTTTTGGAGGGGGATGACCGAAGGGGACCCCTGCACTACCTTCCTTCCACTGCTCTGCCTGATGGTCACCCATTCCTTATCTGCCTGAGTAACCTTTACCTGTGGTGTGACCAACTCACTAAACGTGCTATTCATGACATCCTTAGCATCAGGAGCATGACATGGGTCTGCATTCTCCTGCCATGATGTAACCCTTAAATTAACTTAATTTGACAAAAATATCAAAGATTACCTACTGATAAGGAAATAAAAGAAGAAAAATGATTAAATACTCACCAATCCACCAGCCAATCATTTACCCGCTTGGCTGTGACGTCACCCTTCGATTTCTTTCCTCTTCTTTGTTTTACCTTCAGCCTCTGCACATGCTAGCCTCCTCCCAACTGCCACTGCTCCAAGTTGGCATCGCCCTGTGTACTCCCGCAACACTCCTCTCGCGATGCTAGCCTCCTCCCGCGAAATCATATATGGACTCTGAATGCAGGGCTTTTTTGGGATCAATGGCCTATTTTTTGCTCTGGATTTTCCTTAAGATGTGACCTATGACTGAGGGACCAGTAAGAAAGGAAGAAATGGTTCTCAGCTAAAGAACAATAAAGAAAGAAGGGTAGAATTTCCATGGGCCTAATTTTGGTGGAAGAGCTGCTGAAAGCCCAGCAGAATAGCATAAATGGAGTTTGCACTTTCTGGGTGTTTGTTCCATACATCCTAATCTCTTGGTTATTGCTTATGAATTTTACACATTTTATCTCCAGCCTTCAGTTTGAGATTGTATATGTTCTGTTCTTGTGTCCTATGACCACTCAATCATTTAGCCAAGAATTTATTTTGTTGCAACAAGTGTTAATTCTCTTTCTCCAGGATTTCCACCAATCCCCCATCCAAGTTATGGTGGTGATAGACTGAAACTCCATGGAATTTCCAGGTGAGAATATAATTTTAAACTTGCTATTGCCTTTTGGAATCGACTGACTCCTCGCCGAGGGGATACTGGTTCACTGGAAGCATTTAAAAGGCAACCCGATTAACTGTGGAGTAGAGGGAAGGTTTTCGGACATTGATAAAAGATCAGTTACTGGAATACAGAGTAAAGTGAATATGCTGAATCGTATTTCCTCATTCCTATGTGAGAAATGTAATTGGTAATTCATAACATCAAAAGGAAACTTAGGAGAGGAAAAGAAATTCCCACACTTTGGGTTGGGTGAACCTGCCACTTAGGGGTCAGAAACTGTGCGACATTCATTGTATTGTTCTTTCAAAGGAGCATAATTAGCAAGTGAAAACACAAAAACTAAGGTTAGGATTTAGTATGTGTATGCAGTTAATATTATAGAACAGAACAAGTTTATCTGGAACCGGTTCCTGCAGCTAGCTCTGTTGATGTGGGATTTAGTTGCCTCAACAGGTAAATTTAGTAACACAGAACTTTATTAGAATGAGTTCCCAACGCAAACCTGTAATCCTTTGGTATACATTCTAGAGTCAGGAATGGTAGCATAGTGGTAATGTTAATGGACTATGATCCCGAGATGTAAATTCAAATCCCACCATGGCAGCTGGGGAATTTAAATTCAGTTAATTAAATAAGTCTGAAATAAAAATCATTATCAGTAATGGTGACTAAGTGCTCAATTTTCCCCAGTGATTTGCGCTGGTCTTTTGGTGTGCGCCGCTTTTTTTGGCGTAAGTTAAAAAATGTAAGTTTCCCCAAGGAAAGTGCGCCAGCGTAACTCAGTTACGAATTTTTGGGGTTAGTTTTTTTTTCGTAACTTGCTGTCTGCGCCAGTTTTTGTCAATTATTAAGTTTGCCCCAAAAACATTTCTCCTAGGTCGGCGTATGTGACCACTCCCGAAAAACCTTCTGTGATTTAAGAAAAACCAATGCACATTGAAAAACCAGCGCAGAAAGACGCCATTGTTTTTCAGCGAAGTTTTGGAGGGAGTCAAGAACACTTAAATATGCAGAATAAAGATTATATTTTTTTACTTCATAACACAGTAAATGGAAGTTTGATGGAATTCTGTAAGTTTTCATTTTTTTCAACTGACATGCCACCACCGAACGTCTGCAAACACTGCTCAAGGGCCGGAGCGTTAACCGGCAGAATCGGTCTCGCGCCCGGACACAGGGGCTCAGGGCTTGGCTGCAAAAGAAGCCCGGGTGGGTGGGGGTGAGGGGCTGTGGAAGGCATACGGAAGGCATCAGAAGCGTGCACTACCCAAATCAAGCCCTGGGGTTGCAGAGGGGTGAGGGGAGGTTCTCGATCACTGCACCTGCTCAGACCTGGGTGTGGTCCATACAGACCTTGTAAGGAGAGAGAACAAAGAACCTTGTCCAGCCTGCCTGCTGTTTTGAGCTTCTTGCAAAGGTAAAATTTAAGCATGAGAGCAATACTGACAATGCCATACCTTGTGCAAGCCTTTTGCATGATGGTGATGTGGAGGGGACAATTAATTAGACGTCATCACATGAGGAAACTCAGAGCACATAGGGTGATGGCCAGGAGGCTTTACCCACGTCGGATATATCAAGACAGGCATTCGTACCTGCATCTGAGTGATGTAGATTGTGTGAGAAGGCTGCGTTTCTGCAAATAATTTGTAACTGAGATCTGTGAGCTAGTAAAAGCAGACCTGCAACCTAGAAGCATCAGGAAGACTGCTTTGTCAGTTCAAGTGAAGGTTACATCTGCACTTTCATTCTATGCATCTGGATCGTTCCAAGCTACAACTGGGGTTGTGTGCACCATTTCTCAACATGCAACACATATCTACATTCGGCAGGTGACTGCTGCACTATATGCCTGAAGGAATGACTACATAAAGTTCCCCATGACTGTCCAAGCAATGCTTGACAGGACTGTGGGATTCTCCAGGATTGCTGGCTTCCCAAAGGTACAGGGCTGCATTGGTTGTACCCACATCGCCTTGCGAGCACCTTTGGAGGATCACGAGATGAACAGGAACAGAAAAGGCTTTCATTCCATTAATGTGCAGCTCGCCTGTGACGACATGCATCGCATCATGTTAGTTGATGCAAGATACCCTGGGAGCACCCATGATGCGTTCATCCTACGTGAGAGCATTATATCTGCCATGTTTCAGAAGCAGCCAGAAAGGCAGAGCTGGCTACTGGGAGACAAAGGGTACGGCCTCGCCACCTAGCTCATGACGCCCCTATGCATGACCCGGACGGAAGCTGACCGGGAATATTAAATGTCGCACATTGCGACGCACAGTATAATAGAGAGGACCAATGGCATCTTGAAACAGCGTTTCCGATGCCTGGACCATTCCGGTGCTACTTGCTATACTCCCCTGAGATTGTCAGTCAGTTCACTGATGTGTGCTGCATGCTGCATAACTTAGTCATCATGAGGCAGCAGCAGCTGATAGTAGAAGAGCCACCTGAGGTGAGAGTGGCTGATGATAATGATGAGGAAGATGCAGATGATGATGAGGAGGAGGATGACGAGGACGAGGACGAGAACGAGGAAGCCATACAACTATCTGAACATGGAGCATGACGGCTGATGAAGGTGGGCCGTCGTGCCCCCATAACGATTGTTCGAGCCTTGTGCCAGCAGCTCATCCGTGAACGCTTTGCTGCCTGAAGGTTCAGCAGCAACGATTCCACATGGACCATGTTTACTGTTTGGACTTGTTCCATAATGTTGCGTTGTGTTAATGGAACAAATGATGGAAATGATTCTTGTTTACTTCAAAAAGTTGTGTTGATAATGGAACAAATAATGTAAATGATTCAGTTATAATTTAAAATATATTTTATTCAAAGGTTTAACAAATATTTGTTTGTACTTAACTCTAATAAACATATTCTTGTATCAAACTTTAAAGTTTTCACTTAAGATTACTTACAAACTTTAAGATCACTTACAAACTCGAAGATCACTTAAAAACGTTTGGATCACTTAATAACTTTTATTAACTTGTAAATTTAAATAACTTACAAAATTGAGAACAGTTACAACAGTAACAACAATAATAACAACAACAACAGCAGCAAAGAAAGGCTGCACCCATCTCTCCTCCACTTTATTCTAAGACTGCCCGCTGCGCTTGGTCTTGGTGACTCCACCCCTGCCCACAGGCGGTGGTGCAGCGTTTCTCGGGTAGGTACCAAGCTTATTCTTTTGAACATCTCGGATAATGCGTACTTCTTGATGCGGGGTGAGGGGCGGGGGGGCGGGGGCAGTCAGTAATGTGGAAGGCCTGGCTTGGGCCTCTTCAGCGGCTGGTCTGGGGATTGGAGTGGGAGTGGCAGTTGATTCTGTCAATGGGCGTGGGGTCTGGGCGTGTTTCATTATTGCAGCAGCTAATTCCAACATTCCCTCTCTCATGAGCCCTGACAGTGTCTCAACTACATCCAACATTCCCTCCCTCATGTTCGCCGACAGTGTCTTACCTACCTGTGACATGCCCTCCCTCATGTTGAGCAAAAGTGTATCAACTACCTGCAATATTCCCTCCCTCATGTTCACTGGCAACGCATCAGATACCTGCGACATTCCCTCCCTCATGTGCCCCGACATTGTTTCTGCTGACTGAGATATTCCCTCCCTCATGTTCCCAGACAGCATTCCCATTTCTCGCGAGAGTGTTGTTACTCTCCCGACAGTCCTGATACCTCATCACCCACCCCCCTGATGGTGTCCAGGAGTGATCGGGTAAGGTCAATGCTCTCCGCACTCATTGCCATCATGAGAACCACATCCGTTAGATCCTGCACCTCAGGAGAGCGTGGTCGAGCTCTCCTTCCCCTCCTCACCCTGGGTGTGGCTCACAGCATCTCAGTGGGACCCGCAGCCTTAGACGGTGGGGCCTTGGATGTGCCTTGCTGCATCTAACTGGGACCCGCAGCCTGGGACGGTGGGGCCCTGGGTGTGCATCACTGCACCCCACTAGGACCCGCTGCCTCGGACGGTGGAGCCCTGGGTGTGCCTCATTGCACCCCACTGGAATCCCCAGCCTCAGATGGTGGGAAACCATGGAATGTCCCACCAACACTCAAACCACTACTCAGGGAAGGGGCTAGCCCCTCAATGGGCGGCAACTGCACCTCCTCCTAAGTGAGTACAACAGTGGGGGCTTGATCCATCCCCTCCCCCTCACCCCCATGCTCTTGGTCTGGAAGCAGGGATTGGAAGATGTTCTCCTCTTCAGGCTCATCCTCATCTGAATCTTCTCCTCCATCGTCAGGATTGGCCTCAAGTTCTTCAAAATATAACAGAACAGACAAATGGTTAGTAGCAGAGGAGGGGGCAGGGTGGGTGGCATGAGTAATCTCACACAGCGCAGGCAACAGCCTGATTTGAAGGCCCACGATGAATGATAGCACATTGCATCAACTGAAGCGCAGCTGAGGGAGTCATCCCCATGAACCGAAGCATGGCTAGCCCGTGCAATACTTAACATTTAGGAAAGCCAGACTGTGTAATTTGCAGGACTTACCCTCTCCCTCGAGTGTGGGGCCCAGCTTGTGCAGTGGTGGTTGCTTCTCTCCAGGCAGGACCCATCAAAGCAGCAACCCTCTCTTCTAAGGGTGTCAGTGGGTGCAGATTTGCCGGGCCTCCTTCTATTCGAGTTCTTTCTCGTTTGTTGTGTGCCACTTTCCTCTGGAAAGATGAAAATATGACTTTTTAGAGAGGGTGTCTTTCTTCTGGGTGGGACATATACAGATGATAACATTTACAACTGCAATTCCATTGAAAAATGGAAATATTACTTACACTAACTACTTGATCAAGGTCCTGCCACTTCTTTTTGCACTGGCCTCCAGACCTCGGGGTGGTCACCATTGCCCAGTAATCTTCTGCAAGTTGTAGGGTGTTTGTTTTTACACTCTACCTTGATTTCTTTGACCTCGGGAATTATAGGAAAAAGGACAACACGTGGCACAAAATTTAGGCTTAACCCAGTGTCAGTTTTATTCAGCAAAAACGAAATAAAACTACAGAACTAGATTCCTGAGAGAATTGACTGATGACATACAATCACCTGTCCAGTTTATCATTGTAATCGTGGATTGTAAGTTATTGGCCGTTGGTTTCTTGAGCGGAATGTTTCCTCTCCTTACCGTTCTTCTCAGTTCTCTCCCTTCTGCGTCTGCTCTGTACTTTGCTTCGGTACGGTACCACTCTTCGCTCCTCTTCTTCGCCTCTGAGCCGCTTCCAGCTCACTATTTATATTCATGTTATGAATAATCTCCCGCTGCTGTGGCTTTTGATAATGTGTTTGAATCGATACGTTGTTTGCAGTGATCTTGTTTGATTGACTGCAATGATGGACCCGAATGTTCCCAGTTTGCACACGGAGTCTACCAGGCAAAAGATGACTCCTCATCCTTAATGCCTCATTCTCCAAAGCTGTACACCTGGTGGTATCCCTTTGGTCTTCTGGTCTTCTTCAAGACTTGGTGTCTCCAGCGGGATATGTTTTTCTCCCCTCTGGCCAATCAGTTCAGGGCCTCTTCAGTTTATGAAAATGTTATGCATAAAACCAGTCTGGTACTTAACCACAAAGATTGTCCTTAATTGATGGTGAGTCACCACCTGCCCCCAGGCTGGCGCCCTTTTGCTCTCTTTGTCCAGTTAATTCCAAAAGCTTGTATCAAATCAATTTAATCAACTTTTTCGTTTGCGGCATCGTTCTGTACTTTCTGGAAAAATTGTAATCTTACATTCCCTCCTTTAATGTATTTTAAATATAAACTCAGAGACATTACTCTCAGTGGTTTCTTCTTTTTCCATGAACCTTTTCCGCACCTTTCCCGAGAAACCAACGCTCTTTTTACAACAACACAATGTTCGGCCTTGATCTGACTTCAGTTTCATATACAAATACTTTGGCCTTGGTTCATTTTAATAACCCTTCAAGATTCCCTTCCTTCATTTTCTGTTTTAACTTACAGGATAAGATAAATAGATACAACACTATTACCAACTGTACAATTACTAGTGCATGTAATACGATTCGAACCCAGGGGGGATCTCAATATTGAGTCACAAATCCCATTGTGGAGGGGCCATCATTTCCTCGATTTCCTCCCTTACTTTCTCATTCATTTGGTGTAATGTGTAATAGTGTTTGTGGGATAGCTTGATGTCCTTTAATAGCTTGGTCAAATGTTTGGGTAACAGCGGGATATCGTATCCAAAACGTGCTATGTATTCCTGGAGGTTCGGTAAAGTACTGTTGACTGTGATACTTATGTGATTGTGGTCTGAGATGGGAATTATCCTTTTTTGTGCTATGAGTGTCTCTACCTGGGGGCTTGAAACAAAAGATGGAATCTGTCACTGGACACCAAGTGTCCTGGTGTACTCTATACCGACTTTCGCTGGTGGTGACACAGTATGTCCCATTTCTCTTGTACAGCTTATAGGCTTATAGGCTGCCTGTCCTCATACTTGAACCCACATACCTGCCGATCAAAAGGATTCAGATGATAGGTGCACAATATCACATGTGTACTCCCTCTCTGGCATCCCTCCAGACTAGCACCGGATATTGAGTCTCCCAATTTTACCACATACTGCGGGGTTCTATGAAGCTTCACATGTACCGAATTACCCCAATTTTTTCTACCCGGTATATTGGTACAGGTCGTTGTAACTGATCCATCACCGGTATTCTAAGCACTATCCCCATTATGGATTGTTGACTCTGACCACAGTTGACCGGGACTGGGTACGTGTCGGAAGCTGACTGTAGCTGGCACGAATTCAGGAGGTTGTTGTAGACACTCAAAGCTTTTAAATGCTTGTTACTGACCACGATGGTACGTGGCCTTGTTTTAAATCCTCTAAATTACTGCGTCCTTCATTTAACAACCAAGCTCCGAACATGACACACATGTCATTCTGAGCAGCTTAATCTGACGCATTTTTACCCTCCTTTATTAAAGTATTGATGGTCTGAGCGTGTGATTCCACCTCAGCTACCACCTCCTTCAAATGAATTGTCATTGCCTGGTCCTCCTGTAGTTCGTTACCCTGTATGTCACTACCCTCCTCCAGTATTTTCTTTAACTGGTCCCTTAAGGTTAAGGTATTCACTTGGACTTGCAACTGGACATTGTCCAACTATTTACCAGTGATGTCCCAGTATTAAAGGCTGTAGCTACATCACTCATTAATCCCCTTTTTTGTCTCGGTTTGTACGCTTCCCCCTGACTCTCATCCCCATAATTCTTCTGATAGAATTGTTTAAACATTTCTTTTAATAACCATTTGCATAACTTTTCCGTTTCTGAGGGGCACCACCGGGGTAATTGCAACTCTGTTAAATTTAGAATAACCGTCACTACTTCATAATATACAGTATGATACAACATTTTCCCTGTTGGGATTAACGCCAGCCCATTCTTAGGCCCGGGTGTTAGAACAGACATGGAATTTCTTGGTTTGGAATCGCCAGAATTTTAGGGAAAGCTTTTAATTTGCTCGCGATCAGTTCAATTGCATTGACTGTTTTTGGAGGCTTCAAGCTCACACAGGAATCAAAACCCTGCGTCCAATTCATTCCCGACCCAGAATCCTGCCACAGTCGCTTAAAAACAATCGCCACACCTCCCCTGCACTTGTGGCTTGATCCATCCACACAGACATAAATCCTTTGTTCCTCCTTCCACCACTTCTCCCAATGCAATTTTGCCCTTCTTTTGTTCCTGTGGTCCACCTGTTTGAACTGTTACCCAATTTCTCCCATTCTGTGGATGCATTAATTTTTCCCCTGTCTGTTTTTCATATCCACCACCATCCTCCCATGGGGGTAAACCTTTACATTCCAGACAAACTCGTCTACCCTCTCTCACCCGTACCTTCCTGGTCGTGATGTTTAGCCTGGGGCAGGACACCCGAAAGCTGTTAGGGATACAGGGGAAATGGCATGTGGCATATAACCCCCAATCATCAGGTCCAGTAGAAAGGACCTGAATTTATCCTCGGTTTGTCTGGAGTCTTTGGTCAAATTTGACCCTAACCACCCTAGCCAACTCCCATTGTGTGCATAGGTGTTTGTGCCCTTGTTGCTCTGTATCGCTCCCCCTAGAGTTACAGTGGGGCCGGTTCCTCCCATACACCGTATGTAAGGAATGTCTCAATGTCTCGGTGTCTCCCCGATCTCCCCATCCTTTAATAATCAGGGCCATCCACAGGCCTATCCACAACATCCACCTCATCTCGTATCCCTGGCCCAATTTGCTCCTATGAAGACAAAATGAAAGAAATACTTTTGCTTTGTGCGGGGGGGGGGGGGCTCCCCCTCACAGGTCCTTCTTCAGTTATTCACATATGTACATTTTCCCTTTTTAAGATCACTGCTTCCCTCTCCTTTTATCCCGATGCTTGGGCTTTCAGAGACTCGGGGGTGGAGATGGAGGAGGCGTCCAGGGCATCCTCGGTCACGGCACCCGACCACTCCGCCTTACTGCTCCGTACCTTACATCTCCATCATCGTCATCCCACAGCATTGGTGGAAGGCTTACATCGATCAAACTTATCACAGTTCCTTGGGCCTTGGCCCGCTTTTTACTTTTCTCTCTGGGGTTGTACAGCTTACACTGGTTTATAGGAAACCACTTTATTCATTTTGGCAGCTGGATTGCGTAGACCATGTCTACAATGCTATATGGTCCTTTGTACAATGGTTCAAATGCCCCTGTTCTGGCATAATTCCTGACCATTACCCGATCGCCTATTCCTGTGTAACCCGGGGTTCCAGCAGCAGTTTATTCTGCTGGTGCTGTCTGGCCATATTGTTAGCTGCTTCCCAATGCAGCCCCTTCAGAGTACAATACAGATCTCTGCCAAACCTGTCCCGTGTGACCTCTTTAACCTACTTTTCAGTCAGGAATGGTGCTAGGATATGGGTCGGGGTCCTCATAAGTCTCCCTGTCATCAGTGCATGCGGGGAGTGTCCAGTACTCTTAGAGAGACTGGCTCGGTGGCTCATTAGTATAAGGGATAGGATCTCATCCCATTTCTTCGGGGTATTTCCTATCTCTTTTCTAAGCTTAGCCTCTCTTTTAAGGTCCGGGTTGTCCTTTCTACTGGACCTGATGATTGGGGGTTATACGCCACATGCCATTTCCCCTGTATCCCTAACAGCTTTAGGGTGGCCTGCATTACCGCTCCGGTGAAATGATTCCCTTGATTTGATTCCACTATCAGGGACAGTCCCCATCGAGAAAATACTTCTCGCACCAGAATCTTTGCTGTGACTACTGCAGTGGCTGCCTTACAAGGAAAAGCTTCTACCCATTTTGTAAAGAGATCTATTTACACCAAGCAATATTTATTGCCTGTGCCTGAGGTGGGCAGTGGCCCAATGAAATCTATCTGTATAGACTGTCATGGCCCCTCTACTCTCCTCGTGTGTCCCAACAGAGCCTTTCTCTGGTGGGGGTCTAGACTATTTGCGGCACATACCAGACAATGCTGGCAGTAATCCTTTCCATCACTTCTAAGCCCGGGCCACCATCCCACGGCTTCTACTTTATTCCACGTTGTTTCTGGCCCTGGATGTCCAGCTCCTGGACCCCCATGTGCTAGCAGCAAGAATTCTTCTCTGCACTGCCCTGGCATGATCCAACTGTTTCCCTTAAACAACATTCCCTGCTTTACTGCTATGTCTGCAGCTCTCAAAGGTCCCACTACAGACTTCCCGTCTATCTTGTCCCTAATTACTGCTCTAAGGTCTGCATCCTGTAGCTGAGCCTGTTTTAAATCAGGCAGCAATGATACTTCTTTGGGCCCCTCTCTGCCTGTTACAGCCATGATCTGTCCACTGTGATATGGATCCCAAGATGTCCCTTCTCCTGTCCCTGTTTTGGCCAGTGTGTCTGCTTTTTCATTCCCTTTCCACTTGGGCTCTTATTTAGAGTGTGCTTTGACCTTATGGATGTAGTAATCCTTCTAGTCCCTACCTGTGACGTCCAAAATGACTTTTAACAAAGGAGCTGTCACCACGGCTTTCCGTCTGAGGACTTAGTCCATATTGCTAAATATTCTATACAGGAGTTGCAAGTGAACATGGAGTCCGAACATATCGTATAGGGTTTGGGGAATTCGTTAGGGTGTGTGACTACATACAGCTGCCAGCTCGGCCTGCTGAGTACGTAAAGTGTTGGGGAGTTTTATGGCTTTCTCTATCCCATCCTCAGGTTCGTAAATCCCACAGCCTGTTTTTCTCTCTCCTTTTATCACTGAACTAGACCCTGCCTGTCGGGTGTTCCCCTGTTTGGAATCCCACCTCTACATCCCACACGCCTCCCACTGAACACATGTGAGCTGCCCCCCGGATAAACCAGGTTCGTGGCTAGCTTTGGTTCTCCTAGCCTTTCTACCTTCAGGTCTAACTGAGTAAGCAACAATGTCCAGCGAGCAATCCTGTTACTGCTCACTGTCCCATCTTTCATTCTACCGTCCAGTAACATTTGTGTCGGGGTGTGACAGGTCAGTAGAGTTACTGTAGCTAACCCTGTGAGTGACCGAAAATGCTTTACTGCCCAAAAAGTTGCTAACAGATGTAGCTCGCAGTTTGAAAATCTCTTTTCTACTTCTGTGAGAACCCGGGAGGCGTAAGCCACCAGTCTCAACTTGCCGTGTCGCTTCTGGAGTATCACTGCACTCAAACTGTCCCCAGTCACTGCGACTTCCAGACTAAAGTCCTGGTCCCCATTTACTGCTCCCAATGCTGATGCTGTCTGTAACACTTCTCTTAACTGGATAGAAACATAGAAACATAGAAAATAGGAGCAGGAGTAGGCCATTCGGCCCTGTCGAGCCTGCACCATCATTCAATAAGATCATGTCTGATCATTCACCTCAGTACCCCTTTCCTGCTTTCTCTCCATACCCCTTGATCCCTTTAGCCGTAAGGGTCATATCAAACTTCCTCTTGAATATATCCAATGAAAGTTTCCTGACAACTCTCACTCCATTCCCATTCTACTCCTTTCCTAAGAAGCCTCAACAATGGAGCTGCCATGGCTGCATATCCTTCGATAAATTTCCTGCAGTAGCCCGTTATTCCCAGGAAAGACTTTACTCCAGACACGTCCTTAGGAACAGGCAGTTCCTAGACTGTCTTTCTCTTAGCTCCATCTATGGCTCTCTCTCCTACTCTAATGATCAAACCTAGAAACTGCACCTCCTCTTGTCCGACCTGAGCTTTCTTGCATTTACTTTGAAACCTGCTTCTTTCAACAAATGCAGTAACTCACTCAGTAATGGCCCGTGGTCCTCCGCACTTTTGGAGAATAATAATAGGTCGTCCATGTTATGTATTTAACCCCTTGTAACCTGTATTACACTACCACCAGAGGGCCTATCTGTGGGAGTCCCAAGGGATCCCAGCATCACTTGGGAGCACGGTATATAAGCAGGCCACCCATGAGGTACCTGCACTCTGGAGTCTTATTAAAGGAGCTAAGGTCACACTTGCTCATTGTACACAGTACTCAGTTTTATCCTTTATTATGAGCATAGCAATTGGCGACGAGGTAACGAACAATCGCGCAAAATTGCAAAGAACAGTTGGTATCCTGGAGAAATTCTCAGAAAGGGATGATTGGGAGGCCTTCGTGGAGAGACTCGACCAATACTTCGTGGCCAACCAGCTGGAAGGGGACGAAAATGCTACCAAACAAAGAGCGATCCTCCTAACTGTTTGTGGGGCAACAACCTATGGCCTCATGAAGAACCTCCTAGCTCCGGCACAACCAACAGAGAGATCCTGAGAAGAATTGTGTACGCTAGTCCAGGATCATCTAAATCCTAAGGAAAGCATTTTGATGGCGAGCTATCGGTTCTACACATGTCAACGATCAGAGGGCCAGGAAGTGCCGAGCTATGGCAGCGAACTAAGGCGCCTCGCAGGACATTGTGAGTTTGAGGGATTCCTAGAACAAATGCTTAAAGACTTTTTTGCACTGGGCATTGGCCATGAGACAATCCTTCTCAAACTGTTGACTGTAGAAACTCCGAACCTAAGTAAAGCCATAACGATAGCCCAGGCATTTATGTCCATCAGTGACAACATCAAACAGATTTTGCACAGTAAAGAAATTTCGGCCAGTACTGTGTATAAAATAACGTCGGTTTCGAGCAGAAATATACATGGCAGAACGTACACGCTGACTGCAGATGACCCAGAGTCCGCCATCAATCGTTAATGCGAGGCAGTTAGCACCTTGTTGGCGTTGTGGAGGTGATCATCGGCCCCATCAGTGCCGTTTCAAGCACTATGCATGCAACGGTTGCAGAACAATGGGACACCTCCAGCAAATGTGCAGATGAGCTGCAAACCCTGCAAACCACCATGTTGCAGAGGAAGATCTGTGGATCAGGCTGAATTGGAGACTCGAGAAGGCAGAAGTGTACAGGGTACACACATTCACTACGAAATGTCCACCAATAATGTTGAAAGTTGAACTGAATGGTATTCCAGTATCTATTGAACTAGACACAGGTGCAAGTCAGTCCATAATGAGTAAAAAGGCCTTCGACAGGCTGTGGGGCAAAAAGGCACACAGACTCAAGCTCAGCCCCTTTCACACCAAACTAAGGACTTACACCAAGGAACTAATCCCTGTAATTGGCAGTGCAGAAGTCAAAGTTTCCTATGGCGGAGCAGTACATGAGCTCCCGCTGTGGATTGTGCCAGGGGATGGCCCCACGTTGTTTGGCAGAAGCTGGCTGGGAAAAATCCACTGGAACTGGGACGACATCCGAGAGCTTTCGTCCGTTGACGACACCTCATGTGTACAGGTTCTGAGTAAGTTCCCATCATTGTTCGAGCCAGGCAATGGAAGCTTCTTGGGGGCGAAAGTGCAGATCCATTTGGTTCCCGGTACGTGACCCATCCACCACAAGGTACGGGCAGTATCGTATATGATGCGTGAGAAAGTGGAAATTGAGCTGGACAGGCTACAGCAAGAAGGCATCATCACGCCGGTGGAATTCAACGAGTGGGCCAGTCCGATTGTCCCGGTACTTAAAGAGGGCGGCACGGTTAGAATTTGTGGGGACTATAAAGTAACGATTAACCGTTTTTCGCCACAGGACCAGTACCCGCTACCCAAGGCAAACAACCTATTCATGATCCTGGCTGGAGGGAAGACGTTCACCAAGCTGGACCTGACCTCTGCCTACATGACGCAGGAGCTGGAGGAGTCTTCGAAAGACCTCACCTGCATCAACACGCATAAAGGTCTGTTCATCTATAACTGATGCCCGGTCAGCTGCAGCAATCTTCCAACGGAACATGGAGAGCCTGCTAAAGTCGGTTCCTCTCACTGTGGTTTTCCAGGATGACATACAGGTCGGGACACCATTGAGCACTTGAACAATATGGAAGAGGTTCTTAGTCGATTGGATCGCGTGCGGCTCATGTTGAAACGCTCGAAGTGTGTTTTACTGGTGCAGGAGGTCGAGTTCTTGGGAAGAAGAATCGCAGCAGACGGCATCAGACCCACCGACGCCGACGGAGGCCATCAAGAACGTACCGAGACCACAGAATGTGATGGAGCTACAGTCATTCCTGGGACTCCTTAACTATTTTGGTAATTTCCTTCCTGGGTTAAGCACCCTGCTGGAACCCCTACATGCGCCACTGCGCAAGGGAGATGACTGGGTATGGAGGAATTCACAAGAAGCTGCCTTTAAGAAAGCCATAAATCTGTTTTGTTCAAACAAACTGCTTGTCCTGTATATCTCTTGTAAAAGATTAGTGCAAGCTTGCAATGCGTCGTCATACGGGGTCGGGAGTGTGCTACAACAGGCTAACGATTCGGGGATCTTGCAACCAGTCACTTATGCATCCAGGAGTTTGTCCAAGGCCTACAGCATGATTGAAAAAGAGGCTCTGGCGTGCGTTTACGGGGAAAAAAATGCATCAGTACTTATTTGCCGTCAAGTTTGAGCTTGAAACTGACCGCGAGCCGCTCATATCGCTGTTCTCTGAGAGCAAAGGGATTAACACCAATGCCTCTGCCCGCATCCAAAGATGGGCACTCACTCTGTTGGCATACAACTATGGAATCCGCCACAGACCGGGCACAGAGAACTGTGCAGATGTTCTCAGTCGGCTACGATTGCTGACCACTGGGTTGGAAATGACACAGCCAGCGGTCTTGCTCATGGTCATGGAGGCATTCGAGAACGAAAAGTCCCCCGTTACAGCCCGTCAGATCAGGACCTGGACCAGCCAGGATCCTTTACTGTCCTTGGTAAAAAAACTGTGTCCTCCATGGGAGCTGGTCCGGTGTCCCAGTGGAGATGCAGGAGGCGATTAAGCCGTTCCACAGGCACAAAGATGAAATGTCCCTGCAGGCGGACTGTCTATTGTGGGGCAATCGCGTGGTCTTGCCCAAGAAAGGCAGAGATACATTCATATGTGAACTGCATAGCACCCACCCAGGCATTGTAATGATGAAAGCAATAGCCAGATCCCCATGTGTGGTGGCCTGGCATCGACTCAGATTTAGAGTCATGTGTGCAACACTTGATCTCAGCTGAGCAATGCAGCCAGAGAGGCACCACTAAGTTTGTGGTCATGGCCCTCCAAACCGTGGTCAAGGATCCACGTGGACTATGCGGGCCCATTTCTAGGCAAAATGTTTTTGGTTTTCGTGGACGCTTACTCAAATGGATTGAATGTGCGATAATGTTTGCCACGCATGGCTTGCCTGATGTCCTAGTCAGCGACAATGGGCTGTGCTTCACCAGTGCTGAATTCAAGGAACTCATGACCCACAATGGGATCAAACATGTCACATCTGCCCTGTTCAAGCCCACATCCAACGGCCAGACAGAATTGGCAGTTCAGGCCATCAAGCAAAGCTTGAAACATGTGTCGGAAGGCTCCCTGCAGACCCGGCTGTCCTGAGTGCTGCTCAGCTACTGCACCAGACCCCACTCGCTCACCGGGGTTCCCCCAGCCGAGCTGCTCATGAAAAGGATGCAAAAAACAAGGCTCTCTCTTGTCCACCCTGATCTCCATGATCACATGGAGGGCAAGCGGCATCAACAAGGTGTGTACCATGATCGCGCAAATTTGTCACGCGATATTGAGATCAATGATCCTGTGTTTATGCTCAATTATAGACATGGTCCCAAATGGCTCACTGGCATGGTCACAGCCAAAGAGGGGAGTAGGGTGTTTCAGGTCAAATTGGCCATTGGACAAACGCACAGAAAACATTTGGACCAAATCAAATTGCAGTTCACCAACAGCTATGAACAACCCGAAGAAGACACCACCAACTTTGACCCTCCGACACACACACAAGTGACAACTGACATCATGGTTGACCACAAAGCCGAACTCATCATCCCCAGCAGCCCGGCAAGACCAGCTGCCCAACAGCCCAATGAAGAACCAACCAACTCATCCACACCCGCATTTGTACCAAGACGATCGACAAGGGAGCGCAAAGCCCCAGATCGTCTCACCTTGTAAATAAGTGTACTGTTGACTTCACGGGGGAGTGATGTTATGTATTTAACCCCTTGTAACCTGTATTACACGACCACCAGAGGGCATACCTGTTCGAGTCTCAAGGGATAGAAACATAGAAACATAGAAAATAGGTGCAGGAGTAGGCCATTTGGCCCTTCGAGCCTGCACCACCATTCAATATGATCATGGCTGATCATTCACCTCAGTACCCAGCATCCCTTGGGAGTACGGTATATAGGCATATACGAGGTACCTGCACTCTGGAGTCTTATTAAAGGAGCTAAGGTCACAATTGCTCATTATACACAGTACTCAGTTTCATCCTTTATTATGAGCATAGCAGTTCACATATTTGACCAACCGATCTGGCTGACTGAAACCTTTTAGTGCCTCGGCCATTCTCTGATGGAAGGTCGCGGGACTATTGTGAAACCCTTGTGGAAGACATGTCCATGTGTGCTGCTGATCCTTAAAGGTAAAGACAAATTTATACTTGTCCTCCCATCTCAGGGGATTGGACCAAAACCCATTTCATATGTCCAGCACAGTAAAAGTTGTTGCGGCCGCAGGGATAGAAACATAGAAACATGGAAACATAGAAAATAGGTGCAGGAGTAGGCCATTTGGCCCTTCGAACATGCAACTTCAGTACCCCATTCCTGCTTTCTCGCAATACCCCTTGATCCCCCTAGTAGTAAGGACTACATCTAACTCCTTTTTGAATATATTTAGTGAATTGGCTTCAACAACTTTCTGTGGTAGAGAATTCCACAGGTTCACCACTCTCTGGGTGAAGAAGTTTCTCCTCATCTCGGTCCTAAATGGCTTACCCCTTATCTTTAGATTGTGACCTCTGGTTCTGGACTTCCCCAACATTGGGAACATTCTTCCTGC
The DNA here is from genome assembly GCF_044704955.1 of Pristiophorus japonicus. Lineage (NCBI taxonomy): Eukaryota > Metazoa > Chordata > Chondrichthyes > Pristiophoridae > Pristiophorus > Pristiophorus japonicus. The sequence continues at coordinate 258,766,974 of NC_091978.1, read as the reverse complement.
ATCTAACCTGTCTAAACCCATCAGAATTTTAAACGTTTCTATGAGATCCCCTCTCATTCTTCTGAACTTCAGTGAATATAATCCCAGTTGATCCAGTCTTTCTTGATATGTCCGTCCCGCCATCTCGGGAATCAGTCTGGTGAACCTTCGCTGCACTCCCTCAATAGCAAGAATGTCCTTCCTCAAGTTAGGAGACCAGAACTGTACACAGTACTCCAGATGTGGCCTCACCAAGGCCCTGTACAACTATAGTAACACCTCCCTGCCCCTGTACTCAAATCCCCTTGCTATGAAGGCCAACATGCCATTTGCTTTCTTAACCGCCTGCTGTACCTGCATGCCAAACTCCAATGACTGATGTACCATGACACCCAGGTCTCGATGCACCCCCTTTTCCTAATCTGTCAACATTCAGATAATAGTCTGTCTCTCTGTTTTTACCACCAAAGTGGATAACCTCACATTTATCCACATTATACTTCATCTGCCATGCATTTGCCCACTCACCTAACCTATCCAAGTCACTCTGCAGCCTCATAGCATCCTCCTCGCAGCTCACACTGCCACCCAACTTAGTGTCATCCGCAAATTTGGAGATACTACATTTAATCCTCTCGTCTAAATCATTAATGTACAATGTAAACAGCTGGAGCCCCAGCACAGAACCTTGTGGTACCCCACTAGTCATTGCCTGCCATTCTGAAAAGTACCCATTTACTCCTACTCTTTGCTTTTTGTCTGACAACCAGTTCTCAATCCATGTCAGCACATTACCCCCAATCCCATGTGCTTTAACTTTGCACATTAATCTCTTGTGTGGGACCTTGTCGAAAGCCTTCTGAAAGTCCAAATACACCACATCAACTGGTTCTCCCTTGTCCACTCTACTGGAAACATCCTCAAAAAATTCCAGAAGATTTGTCAAGCATGATTTTCCTTTCACAAATCCATGCTGACTTGAACCTAATGCGCTGCTATGACATCCTTAATAATTGATTCCATCATTTTACCCATTACTGATCTCAGGCTGACCGGTCTATAATTCCGTTTTCCCTCTTCCTCCTTTTTTAAAACGTGGGGTTACATTGGTTACCCTCCACTCCATAGGAACTGATCCAGAGTCTATGGAATGTTGGAAAATGACTGTCAATGCATCCGCTATTTTCAAGGCTACCTCCTTAAGTACTCTGGGATGCAGTCCATCAGGCCCTGGGGATTTATCGGCCTTCAATCCCATCAATTTCCCCAACACAATTTCCCGACTAATAATGATTTCCCTCAGTTCCTCCTTCTTACTAGACCCTCTGACCCCTTTTATATCCGGAAGGTTGTTTGTGTCCTCCTTCGTGAATACCGAACCAAAGTACTTGTTCAATTGGTCTGCCATTTCTTTGTTCCCCGTTATGACTTCCCCTGATTCTGACTGCAGGGGACCTACGTTTGTCTTTACTAACCTTTTTCTCTTTCCATATCTATAGAAACTTTTGCAGTCCGTCTTCATGTTTCCTGCAAGCTTCCTCTCGTACTCTATTTTCCCTGCCCTAATCAAATGCTTTCTCCTCCTCTGCTGAGATCTAAATTTCTCCCAGTCCTCGGGTTCACTGCTATTTCTGGCCAATTTGTATGCCACTTCCTTGGCTTTAACACTATCCCTGATTTCCCTTGATAGCCACGGTTGAGCCACCTTCTCGTTTTTATTTTTACGTCAGACAGGGATGTACAATTGTTGTAGTTCATCCATGTGGTCTCTAAATGTCTGCCATTGCCCATCCACTGTCAACCCCTTAAGTATCATTCGCCAATCTATCCTAGCCAATTCACGCCTCATACCTTCAAAGTTACCCTTCTTTAAGTTCTGGACCATGGTCTCTGAATTAACTGTTTCATTCTCCATCCTAATGGAGAATTCCACCATATTATGGTCACTCTTTCCCAAGGGGCCTCGCACAATGAGATTGCTAATTAATCCTCTCTCATTACACAACACCCAGTCTAAGATGGCCTCCCCCTAGTTAGTTCCTCGACATATTGGTCTAGAAAACCATCTCTTCTGCACACCAGGAACTCCTCCTCCACCGTATTGCTTCCAGTTTGGTTAGCCCAATCTATATGCATATTAAAGTCACCCATGATAACTGCTGCACCTTTATTGCATGTACCCCTAATTTCCTGTTTGATGCCCTCCCCAACATCACTACTACTGCTTGGACATCTGTACACAATTCCCACTAATGTTTTTTTGCCCTTTGGTGTTCTGCAGCTCTACCCATGTAGATTCCACATCATCCAAGCTAATGTCCTTCCTAACTATTGCATTAATCTCCTCTTTAACCTTTTTAACCCCACCTCCTTTTCCTTTTATTCTATCCTTCCTGAGTGTTGAATACCATGGATGTTGAGTTCCCAGCCCTGATCATCCTGGAGCCACGCCTCTGTAATCCCAATCACATCATATCTGTTAACATCTATTTGCACAGTTAATTCATCCACCTTATTACAGATACTCCTTGCATTAAGACACAAGCCTTCAGGCTTGATTTTTTAACACCCTTTGTCCTTTTAGAATTATGATGTAGTGTAGCCCTTTTTATTTCTTGCCTTTGTTTACTCGGCCTTCCACTATTGCTTTTTACCTTTCTACCATCTGTTTCTGACTCCATATTACTTCGCCCTATCTCGCTGCAGAGGTTTCCATCCCCCTGCCATATTAGTTTAAACACTCCTGAACTGCATTAGCAAATGTTACCCCCAGGACATCAGTTCCAGTCCCGCCCAAGTGCAGACCATCCCTTTTGTACAAGTCCCACTTCCCCCAGAACTGGTTCCAATGTCCCAGGAATTTGAATCCCTCCCTCTTGCACCACTGCTCAAGCCACATATTTATTCTAACTATCCTGCTCCCTCTACTCTGATTAGCACGTGGCACTGGTAGCAATCCAGAGATTACAACCTTTGAGGTCCTACTTTTTAATTTAACTCCTAGCTCCCTAAATTCAGCTTGTAGGACCTCTTCCCGCTTCTTACCTATATCGTTGGTACCTACATGTACCACGACAACTGGCTGATCACCCTCCCTCTCCAGAATGCTCTGTAGCCGCTCTGAGACATCCTTGACCCTTGCACCAGGGAGGCAACATACCATCCTGGAGTCTCGGTTGTGGCCGCAGAAACTCCTATCTATTCCCTTTACAATAGAGTCTCCTATCACTGTCGCTCTCCCATTCTTTTTCCCGCCCTTCTATGCAGCACAGCCACCCACGGTGCCATGAACCTGGCTGCTGGTGCCTTCCCCTGGTGAGTCATCCAAAACGGTATATCCAAAACGATATTCCCTATCAAATCTGCAACCACTGCTACCGTGGGTGCACAGGCTGGAATATTTTTAATCAGGACTCGGTAATCTACCGTGGCCCCCCATGGCTTCTTTACTGGCCATAGGGGTGAGTTTCCGTGTGTGGTTAAGGTCCTCAACACACCTTGATCCACCAGGGAATTTATAGCAGTTTCCAAATCCCTTTCTGCTTCCCAGGGAAAACTATACTGTTTCTGGGGCCATGTCATCGGATCCCTGTCTATCTCCACCTCTACCCCAGTTACTCTCCCGCAATCATGCTTGTGCATTGCAAATGCATCCATATTCCCCTGTACATGCCCTTGAGCTTTCTAAGTCATAACTCCCTTTCAGCTTCATCGTGCAGATGCTGCCTTTGTCTGTACTGTCCCTGGGAATCACTACAATGTCTCCCATTCTATCTGCATCAACTGCCCCCCATAGACAATTGTTGTTCATATCCACTATGGCGTGGTGTGCCAACATGTAGTTGGCTCCGAGAACTCCCAATCCGGGCTGTTCCCGCTTCATTAAAATGCATTCCCACTTTATTGTGTTAGGTCCTAATTCTATGGTTAAGGGTTTTGACACTGCCCCAGCCTGCTCATTACCTGTAAAACCCGCCAGTGTAAATGGGACTCCGCTCGACCACAGGGAAGTGGTCGGATTCGTTGAGTGGACAACCATGCTACAGGCTCCTGTATCTATTAAATACCTTCCCCTAACTGTTTCCACCTTCACATCCACACATGGCCTACTCCACTCATTATAGATGAGCGGACACAGATATTCTGGCTGGGCGCAACGTTAAAGTGGGGCTACAGACACATTGGGTCCCTTTTCTCCCACTGCTGCATCCAGCTTTCCTCTACCCATGCCCATAACCTGCTGCAATGCGGCCATTAAAATCTGTACTGGGTCGTCGGCTACCTTCTTCTGGCCTTTTCCTGCCTTAGCACCCTCGTACCCTGGCTTCCCTCCTTTAGAGAGCCTCCAATCCTTGCTCCAGTGTCCAACTTCCCACAGTTAAAACACTTTACTTTAGCTCGACCCGCATTACCTCCCTCTTGTCTCCATTCTTTCTTTGGGCTAACCTCTCCTTTAACTTCGTGCAACTTCCCTTTTAGTTTCTCCTCCTCCCCTTGCCTGGGCTTAAAAGCTAGAGTTAATCTTCTCAGCAACCCTGCCTCGGTATTCTGGAGATCGTCTGGGTCAAACCATGCTTCGACTTTAGCTCTGAGCCGTGGCAAACTGTTAGCTATTACAGTTCTCAGCCAATGGTTTCTGGGTTCCCCTATTAAGCCTGCCCGTATCAGATTTCCTCCAGTGGCCCTTAAATAAGCCGGCCACAATCTGTCTGGAAACCTATCAAGTGATTCGTTTACTTGCTGCCTAGACTGTTCTACCTGCCAGAATGGACTACCCTGACTGTATCCTAGCGCTGCCATGACTTCCTCCTTTAAGCCCTGTGGGGTTCCTCCACCTAACTTGGTGGCTGTCGACAAACTCTGATAAAGCTTCCCCTCCAGCGAGAGCAGTGTTAACTTCACTTTCTCCTCCATGCTGCAATAACTTATACCCTCTATCTGCTCTATATTAGCAAAATGAACGAAAGCATCTCCTCCTTGCTTTAATTTTACGACACCCGTTCAGCATCTCCTGCAGCTGAAGCGGCGTGTACGGGATCACACAGTCGCTCTGTAATTGAGCCGGACCACCATTTGGTGGGGTTGGGCCCGATGCTCGCTATCCTTGGGCCCATTGTCTGACTCTTTCCCTTCTGGATCCCAATCTTCCTCGCCTGTTCCGTGTGCCATGAGACAAACTATCCGTTTGGCCCCATCTAACTCTGCCGTTAGCTTGCGGACCTTTTCCTTACAAGGTTCGTGATCTGCCCTCTCGTAACCCTGTTTCAGCGCTACCTGATGGGCTATCTTGATTTTCCTGAGCTGCTCTTCTGCCTCTTTGGCTCTTTCTAAGTGCCCTTCACTTTGTTTGATGTGGGTCTGCTGCTGCTTTTTGCACTCGGTCACCTGCCACTGCAAATACTGCAAAGTGATTCCGCGCCGTTTCTTCCCTGCCTTTCCTTCTCGAAGATGTTTATCTCGTCCTTTAACTTCTTATTCTCCTCCTCCAACTTTCCTACCCTTTCTCTTAACAGCTGTGCACATGAGCCAAATCGCCTTCTCTTTTGACCCTTTGTGGTTGCTACTGACTGTCCACTCTGCTGCTTTTTCCTGCAGATCCCCAGAGTGCAGCATTTCTCGTGCCCATGGCTCTGAAATGTCCAGTTTGTTGCATATATATGCAGCCACCTTAACCTCCATGGACTTCCTATGACTGCTCTTAGCCGCGGGCTCTACTGCGTTTTGCTGTGGTGAGTCCATTTCCAGTGCCTCTGGCTGAGAAATTTCCCCTGACTACCTTGGTCTTCCCTGAGACCACCTCGCAGTGACCTGTGGTTACTGTTACTCAGGCTTGTCTCTATGGCTACACTTGTCGACCCAAGACTACTCCTGCCTGTCCGAGACTGTTTCTCTCCTGGTCCCCGAGTCACCCTTGAGATCACCCTTGGCCTCCCTGAGACCCCTTCGCAGACTACCCACGACCACCTCTCTCGGTGGCTGTTCTAGTCAGCTGGAGCTCTTCGGCTACCCTAGTCACCCTTGAGAGTACTTTGATCTCCCTAAGACCCCTTCACAGACAACCTGCGGCTTTCTCGGTGGCTACCCTAGTCAATTCAGGATTACTCCAGCCTACCCAAGACAGTTTATTTCCTCTGCTGGTTGTCCTAGCCGCCCTTGAGATACTTATGGTCTTCCTGAGACCGCTTTGCAGAGTACCTGCAACTCCTTATCTCCGTGGCTACCCTTGTCGACCCAAGACTACACCTGCCTGTCAGAGACTGTTTCTCTCCTGGTCCCCTAGCCTCCCTTGAGAAATACCTTTGGTCTTCCTGAGACACCTGCGCAGACTACCTGCGACCTTCTCTTCTCGGTGGCTACCCTAGTCAGCCCGAGACTACTTCTGCCTGTCCTGTTTCTTTCCTGGCTGTCCTCATCGCCCTTGAGAAATACTTCGACTACCTTAGCCGACCTGAGGCTTAACCAAGTCTCCCTCGGGGTTCTTGCCCTGGTTTTGTGTCAGTGATCCTTTTCCACACACCGAGGTCTTGCCGCCGGTCACCAATTTCTGCAGGGTGTTTGATTTTACACTCTACCTTGATTCGTTTGACCTCGGGAATTATACGAAAAAGGACAACACATGGCACAAAATTTAGGCTTAACCCAGTGTCAGTTTTGTAGTGTATGGAGAAAGAGTCAGACTGAACACTGTGAGCTCAAAGTAAAGTGTGACCTTAGCCTTTTATTGCAGGTTTTCAGAGTGCCTCTCCAACCTGTGAAGCTTCCTCAAATACCTGTGCTCCCAAGGGATTATGGGATCCCTTGGGACTCTGGTGGCTGTGCAGAGTAAATACAAGTATACATATATAACAACACTCCCCCACAAAGTCAAGAGTGTAACTATTTACAATGTGAGTCAGTCTGGGGCCCTTCTTGCCCTGGTTGATCGTCTTGGTGTGAAAGCTGGTATTGTTGAATCATTTGTTGGGCCCTCGCTGGGCTGCTGTGCAGCTGGCTTTGCTGGGATGCCTGGTGTGTTGGGTCCTGCTGGGCTGCTGTGGATGATGGGTTCTGCTTCGTGGTCAACTGTGGTTCCGGTTGCCACTGGTGTGTATGTTGGGGATCAAAAAAGGTAGGGTCCAAGGTGGGTTGCTCAGGATAGTCCGTGAATCTGAGTTTGATTTGGTCCAAGTGTTTCCGATGAATGAGTCCATTTGAAGTTTGACCCGAAACAATCTGCTCCCCTCTTTGGCCACGACAGTGCCGGGAAGCCACTTGGGACCTTGTCCATAATTCAATACAAATACAGGATCATTGATTTCAATCTCGCGTGACACATTTCTGCTATTATGGTATGCACTTTGTGGAAGCCGCCTGCTCCCTATCTGTTCATGTAGATCAGGGTGAACTAACGAGAGCCTTGTCTTAAGTGCTCTTTTCATGAGCAGTTCAGCAGGTGGGATCCCAGTGAGTGAGTGGGGTCTCATGCGGTGGCTAAGCAGGACTCAGAATAGGCGAGTCTGCAGTGAGCCTTCAGTTACCCTCTTCAAGCATTGCTTGATGGTTTGCACTGCTCTCTCTGCCTGACCATTGGACGCTGGTTTATATGGGGCAGATGTGACATGTTTGATCCCGTTACGGGTCATGAATTCTTTGAACTCAGCACTGGTAAAACATGGCCAGTTGTCGCTCACCAGGACATCGGTAAGGCTGTGTGTGGCAAACATGGCCCGCAGGCTTTCAGTAGTGGCAGAGGACATGCTAGCTGACATTATCTCACATTCAATCCACTTGGAATACGCATCTACAATCACAAGGAATATTTTACCAAGAACGGGCCTACATAGTCGACGTGAACCCTAGACCACGGTTTGGAGGGCCAAGACCATAAACTTAGTGGCGCCTCCCTGGGTACATTGCTTAACTGCGAGCATGTATTACATCTGTGAACGCAGGACTCTAAGTCCACATCGATACCGGACCAGCAAACATGGGATCTGGCTATCACTTTCATCATTACGATGCCTGGGTGGGTACTGTGGAGGTAATTGATGAAGGTGTCTCTGTCCTTCTTGGGGACCACTACTCGATTGCCCCACAGAAGGCAGTCTGCCTGTATAGACATTTCATCTTTGTGCTGCTGGAACGGCGTTATCTCTTCCTGCATTTCCACTGGGACACTGGGCCAGCTCCCGTGAAGCACACAGCTTTTGACTAGAGATAATAAGGGGTCCTGGCTTGTCCAGGTTTTGATCTGCCAGGCAGTGATGGGTGATTGCTCACTCTCAAATGCTTCCATAACCATGGCTAGATCTGCGGGCAGCGCCATTTCCAACCCCGTGGTGGGCAATGGCAGTCTACTGGGAGCATCGGCGCAGTTTTCTGTGCCTGGCCTATGGCGGATGGCATAGTTGTATGCGGACCATGTGAGCGCCCATCTCTGGATGCGGGCCGATGCATTGGTATTTATCCCTTTACTCTCGGAGAACAGGGATATAATTGGCTTATGTTCAGTTTCCAATTCGAATTTTAGCCCAAACAGGTATTGATGCAATTTCTTTACCCCATAGACACACGCTAACGCTTCTTTCTCAAACATGCTGTAGGCTCTCTCAGCCTTAGACAGACTCCTGGATGCATAAGCAACCAGTTGCAATTTCCAGAAATCATTAGCTTGTTGCAATACACACCCGACGCCATATGAAGACACATCACATGCTAGTACCAAACACTGACATGGATCATATAACACAAGTAATTTGTTTGAGCATAACAATTTTCTCGTTTTTACAAAGGCATTTTCTTGGCTTTTGCCCCAAACCCATTCGTCCCCTTTTCGTAGTAAGCCATGCAGTGGTTCTAGCAGTGTGCTGAGACCCGGTAAGAAGTTACCAAAGTAGTTCAGGTGTCCCAGAAACGACCGCAGCTCCGTCACGTTTTGTGGCCTTGGTGCCTTCTCAATTGCCTCCGTCTTCGCGTTGGTGGGCCTGATGCCGTCCACCGCATTCCTCCTTCCCAGGAACTCCAATTCAGGTGCCAGCAAAATGCACTTCAAGCATTTTAACCTGAGCCCCACGTGGTTGAGTCGACTAAGAACCTCCTCCAGGTTCTGCAGATACTCAACTTATCGAAAGTCTTTTTGCCCATGATTGACTGGCTTGCGCCCGTTCTAGCTCCATTGACACCGGGAGTCCATTGAGTTCAACATTCAGCATTATTGGGGGCCATTCATGGTGAATGTGTGCACCCCATGTACCTCTGCCTGTGACCAAGATGTCGTCCTGGAAGACCACGGTGTGCAAGACCGACTTCAGTAAGCTTTCCATATTTCTCTGGAATATCGCCGCTGCTGATCGGATTCCGAATGGGCATCTGTTATAAACAAAAAGACCTTTGTGCGTGTTGATGCAGGTGAGGGCCTTCGATGATTCCTTCAGTTCCTGCGTCATATAGGCTGAAGTCAGATCCAGCTTCGTGAACGTCTTCCCTCCCGCCAGCGTTTCAAAGAGGTCGTCGGCCTTTGGTTGTGCGTATTGGTCCTGCAGGGAGAAACGATTGATCGTTACTTTGTAATCGCCACAGATTCTGACGGTGCCATCTCCCTTGAGGACTGGGACGATTGGACTAGCCCACTCGTTGAACTCAATCGGGTAAATGATGCCCTCTCTTTGCAGCCGGTCAAGCTCGATCTCTACCCTTTCTCTCATCATGTACGGTACTGCTTTCACCTTGTGATGGATGGGTCTCACCCCCGGAATTAGGTGGATCTGCACTTTTGCTCATTGGAATTTCCTGATGCCTGGTTCGAACAGCGAAGGAAATTTGTTTAAGACCTGGGCACATGAAGTGTCGTCAGCGGACGATAGCGCTTGGATGTCGTCCCAGTTCCAGCCTATCTTTCCCAGCCAGCTCCTGCTGAGCAGCGTGGGACCATCACCCGGTACCACCCAGAGTGGTAGCTTGTGCACCACTCCATCATAGGAGACCTTTACGGTAGCACTGCCGATTACAGGAATCAATTCTTTTGTGTAAGTTCTTAGTATCGTGTGAACTGGAGTTAAGACTGGCCTTGAGGCCTTCTTGCACCACAACTTATCGAAAGTCTTTTTGCCCATGATTGACTGGCTTGCGCCCGTTCTAGCTCCATTGACACCGGGAGTCCATTTAGTTCAACATTCAGCATTATTGGGGGCCATTCATGGTGAATGTGTGCACCCCATGTACCTCTGCCTCCTCGATATGAGGCTCGAGTTCATCGTGATTCTCCGTGGATCTGTTCTCCTCTGCAACATAGTGGTTTGCAGGTTTAACAGGCTTTGCAGCTCGCCTGCACACTCCTTGGAGGTGTCCCATTGTTCCACAGCCCTTGCAAACGTACTCTTTGAATCGGCATGAATGGAAACGATGATCACCCCTGCAGCACCAAGAAGATGTTAATGGCCTTGTATTCATCACCCTTGATGGTGGACTCTGAGACATCTGCGGACGTGTAGCTGCAGGTATGTGTGACCTGCCCTGTACATTCTGATTCAAAAACAACATCACTTTGTTCACAGTACTTGTAGCAGCACTCGTGTGCTGAGAGATTTGCTTAGTATTGTCACTGGTGGCATTGAACACTTGGGCTATCGCTATGGACTTACTCAAGGTTGGGGTCTCTACAGTCAAAAGTTTGCGAAATATGGTTTCGTGGCCAATGCCAAGTACAAACATGTCTCTGAGCATGTGCTCCAAATGTCCTTCAAATTCGCAATGTCCTGCAAGGCGTCTTATCTCGGCAACATAACTCGCCACTTCCTGGCCTTCAGACCTGTTGTAGGTGTAGAACCGGTACCTCGCCATCAGAACGCTTTCCTTCGGGTGCAGATGCTCTTGGACCAGTGTGCACAAATTGTCGTACGATTTCTCTGTGGGTTTCACTGAAGTGAGCAGATTCTTCATGAGGCCATACGTTGGTGCCCCACAGACGGTGAGGAGGATCACCCTTCATTTGGCAGCGCTCTCTTCTCCATCTAGCTCGTTGGCCACGAAGTATCGGTCGAGTCGCTCCACAAAAGTTTCCCAATCATCTCCCTCTGAGAATTTCTCCAGGGTGCCCACTGTTCTCTGCATCTTTGGGTTTGCTATCTGTATCTCATCGGCAGTTGTAGTGTATGGAGAAAGAGTCAGACTGAACACTGTGAGCTCAAAGTAAAGTGTGACAGTCTTTTATTGCAATTCCAGAGTGCCTCTCCAACCTGTGAAGCCTCCTTAAATATCTGTGCTCCCAAAGGATTATGGCATCCTTTGGGACTCCAGGGGATGAGCCCACTGATGGCTGTACAGAGTAAATAAAAGTATACACATATAACAAGTTTTATTAAGCAAAAACTAACTAAAACTACAGAACTAGATTCCTGAGATAATTGACTGAAGACATACAATCACCCGTCCAGTTTATCATCGTAATTGTGGATCATAGATTCTTGGTCTTTGGTTCCTTGACCGGATGTTTCCTCTCCTAGACCTTCTTCTCAGTTCTGTCCCTTCTGCTTCCGTTCCGTACTTCGCTTCGGTATGGTACCACTCTTCGCTCCTCTTCTTCGCCTCTGAGCCGCTTCTATTTATATCCATGTTATGAATAATCCCCCGCTGCTGCAGCTTTCGATAATGTGTTTGAATTGATACGTTGTTAGCGGTTGTAAGGGATATAAATTGTAGCAGGCAAAAGAGCAGACAGATAGGTGCTAAAGGTGGTGAACTAATCAGTATTAGGTCTGAGGAATTGCCTATGTATGTAACACTTGCTTATGTAGGTATAGCACACTTATAATGCATTAAAACTGTATCCTTAACCTTAGTAACACATACAAGTCAGCAGTTACAATTTTGAGGAAGCGATAAGACAGCCAGTATTTTGAGAACAGTTACTTTAGGCAACATGCAGACTGGGGCAGAGGGCAAATAATGGAACAATAGAATGATGAGAGATGGACAGTTGCATATACCACTCAGAGCCAGTCTGATAAGAGTTGACAAATCAATGTAACTCCGCTGATAGCAATAGACCTACCGATGATTTTGTAGGAGGGCAGCTCCTCTCCAAAGCCTGTATAAGTTCTACTCAAAACCTCATGAATTAAGAAGGTTCCATGACCAAATCTTCCCTTGCATTGCTCGAAATAAAGCCAGTTAAACCTGAAGTTTCATTTGTTTACTTCCGTTGTCGTTATACGGAGGACAACGGGTGAGGTGTCAATTATCTATATCAGGTAATCCATCCTGAGGAAGAGAAGCCTTCTTTTTACCCTAACAGAAGGGCGAGGTGTCGATTATCTATATCAGGTAGTCCGCCCCGAGGGAGAGAAGCCTTCCTTTTTACCCCTACAGCGGTGATCTTGTTTGATTGACTGCAATGATGGACCCGAATGTTCCCAGTTTGCACATGGAGTCTACCAGGCAAAAGATGACTCCTCATCCTTAATACCTCGTTCTCCAAAAATGTACACCTGGTGGTATCCCGTTGGTGTTCTGGTCTTCTTGCAGACTTTGGGCTAGACTTCCCTCATTTTTTGCCCACTTCACGTCCATTTTACCGATGAAATAATGTATAATGCCCAGATATCGCCTATTTAGCCACAGAATGGAAACTGACGGGCATTTTTCGGACACTTATCGGCGAGCGTTACTTTCCCCATGTGCGTAACGCCGGGAAAAAATAATACCACCCGCCCACTTTTTGGGGGCGGAATCATCAGAATAGACGAAATCAACGCCCATAATATCGCCCAGCGTTACTTTCCACACGGAATTAATGCCGAGATACAATAATACCGCCCGCCCATTTTTTTTTGTCATAAAGAGCACATTTGCCGAAACTAACGGCCAGGAGATTGTCCACTGTCACTTTCATCACCTTGCACACATATTGCCCACAATATCGCTCGCCCAAAAAAACGCCTGGAAAAAGTGGAACTGTTGTGAACTAACGCCAACGGTGTGGCTGCCATTTTTAAATCGCAGGTCACTTCATTCAAGAGGCTGCTTCAACTTCGGGGAGTTTGCATTGACTCTGGAGTTCTTCTCAGGTTAAATGACCATCTCAACAGACATGTTTTCAGACTCTGGACTATTGGGTGTTTACTCTAGGTGTATTTTAGTGAGGAAATTATTGCTTCTGATCAATCACTATTATACTTTCAATGCAATGGGGCTAGCCATTTCTCAGCCTGCATCCATTAATACGCAGATGCTGCAGAGTGCAGATGGCTCAATGTGTGATGCACATCATTATGTCCCCAATTTAAGATGTGCAGGAATGAGGAGGGCCAGACCATACACCCCCCGTACTTACAGGGAAAAGAGGTCTTACCTCGACGTCTCCGATCACACCTGCCTTTGGAGACTGCGCTTCCACTTGGTGGTGATCAATGAAATATGTGAGCTCATCAGGCCACATCAGGATATCAGTGTCGGTCAAGGTCAAAGTCACCGTGGCAACGTCTTTCTTTGCATCCGGTTCCTTTCGGGCCTCCGCGGTCGAGATTTGCCCTATGTTTCACCATGCCACCCATCGCTGCATTAGACAGGTCACAGAGGCCCTGTACACGTGAAGGATGTATTTTATCAGCTTCTCCGTGACCACGGAGGCTCAGACTGACAGGGCTGGAGCATTCTATCGCATTGATAAGTTCCCCAGGGTGCAGGGAGCTATACAGTGCACTCACATTGCCATGCGGCTACCTTCTCAGGACCCAGAGCTTCTTCGTAACAGAAAAGGATTTCACTCCCTAAAGGTCCAACTAGTTGTCGACCACAACCAGATCATAATGGCAGTGAATGCCAAATGTCCGGGCACCTTCAATAAGGCTCACATCCTGCGTGAGAGCGCTGTCTCTGACATCTTTAAGAGTCAACCACAAGGATAATACTGGATGCTTGGTGATAACCGATATGGCCTAGCCACCTCGCTGACACCCACACCGAAGCTGAGAAGTGATACAACCAGAGCCACAGAAACACACACAATGTGGTCCACAAAACAATAACTGAGCTTAAGCAGCGCTTCAGATGTCTGGACCACTCAGGAGGGGAGCTACAACACAATCCTGAGCTAGTAGTAAATTTGTGGTGTGCTCCATGCTGCTCAATCTGGTTATCAGGAGGGGCCAAGAATTGCCAGAAGGGACTGATGCTCCAACTCAGGAGAGAGAGGAAGAGGATGACGAGGGGCTGGATGCTGAACTAGGGCCAGACAATCAGGCTGGCTATGCAACTATGTCCATGACCCCCTCCAGACCGCAGGAAAGGGCCCGTGGTGGCTACATAGCTGCAAGACTGTTATGTGAGGAACTGATATCTGAACGATTTGCCTGAAAGAACATTGCTGTGAGTGACAATGCTGACACACTGGTGCCCATCATCTTGGTGCCAATTAAAGTTTACGTTGATTGAAGTTAAGTTGTATTTAACCCTTTCATGTTAAGGAATCACCAGTGTGTAATGGTCCAGCTATCTGAGATAATGCGCAACAAGGTTATGTTCAATAAAAAACATTTTATACCAACATTGGTCTGAAATCATAAGTATCATGGGCAAAAACACCTAACCCCCACCCACACCCCACTTTTTCCACCATTGACATCAATCAAATGGTCAACATGTCCAGCAACACAGAATACAAATGCAAAGCAGGAGGGTGGTCCCCTCCCCCCATACATCACAACAAATTGCATACACCCAGATGGAGATATAACACAGTCATCACCTGTGGACCTGCACCTCACTTTACTTATCCCCTCCCTTTCTTCTCCCCACCTCTACCCCTTCCCCTCCTCGCTCCACGGGGCATGGCCGAGGAGCTCCTCAGGCGGTGCCTCATTGGAGGGGATGAAGGCAGAAGCGGTGATTGAAAGGGTATGGGAGCAGGGGATGCCGAGGGGCAACATTCTCTTATGTAGAAGCAGGATCTTGGTCATTGCTCTCATCTGTCGTTTGCAGTGATGGTGCGGAACCTAGGGGTGGAGTGCCACGCTCTGGGACCTCTGGGAGGCCTGTGCCAGCAGTGTTCCTGGCTATCACACCCAGGGCCTCCGCCATCCATGGAACGTACTCAGTCATGGTGGCCAATTGTCGGGATATGCCCCCAATGCTTCGATGAGCTGGTCACCAATGTCTACAGTCCTCCTGGACAAATGTACCATTACTCCATTCTCATGTGGCACTCGTGTACCAGACCTGTTGTGCCAACAATGATCTCTACGAGGTCGGCGCCGTCCTGGGGACAAATGGGTTGCTCTGCAGCGAGGTGCTTGATGCTGGTACATTCAGAGTGGAGGCGGGAATGACCGGAGGACCACTAGATAGCCTTGGGGTGGAATGGCTTCTGGAGCATGGCGATGCAGATTCCTTGAAGTCCGCGCTCTCATCCGTAGAGAACAGACCCAGCGGATTGATGGATGAGAATCGGAGCTCCTCAGCACCAGATGTAGGATCATCTGGAGAATCGGGCCCCTCGCCCCCACCTTCTGGCCTCTGTGGTCTTGCCTGGGGCCACGCTGCTGGCTGAGCTGCAAAACACAAATGAGGTTATTAGAGGAGAAGTGGGTGCTAGGGTGACAAGGTGAGTCCAGCACGACACACAGCATATGCACGACAAAAGCACCACCGCTCTCAAAATCATCACAGACATCACATTTTATGACCATCAACGCATTTGCATTGCAATGATTATCATTAGGCCAGCATTATTTCTATGACAATTTTAGAAATCATCCATCATATATGATTGTTCAGATATGAGTGGGTGTGGCATCTATTGACTTTACATCATGCAATGGTGTAAACTTTACTCCCGGGTAAACTTCACTTCAGGGTCTGCAGATGCATCCGTGGCTGTCCGGGTGTGCTTTCCCACGAGTGCAAGTACCCGCTCCTCCATTTCAGTGATGTCGCTGGGGACTGGTAGTCCCCCACCCATTCGCCTCTGCACAGACCTCATCGTCGAGAGCTTCTTCTGTAAAAGGTGACAGGACATCATGGCATGAGATCATTGCGTGATATTATCATTGCTAGGTTCTGTCACAGAGGCTGATACAACACATACGCGACAGATATAATCATGATTATGATGATAATTATCATTCTTTACCTAAAGACGTGCATCATGACCGCAGGCTTTGAGTAAAACATTCTCGGTAAAAGTGAAAGACCTCACATCTGCTGATAGTCACTCATGACTTTTACAAATCAAATTATATAAATACATAAGTACATATAAATAAATGTAATACTTACTCTTGCGGATCCCACAAGGTCGTTCCATCGTTTGCGGCATTGGTTGACCTCACGCAGCTTGTTAGTCGCCAACGAGACCAGCTCTGCTCCCTCGGTCCATATCTTCTGGTAGGCCTTTGGGGTGGGCTTCCCATGCCCTCCCTGTGTCAACCCACCCCAGCGTAACTCAACCTCCTGCAGGAGGGAGGCATTTGCCTCGTCCGAGAACCTCCTCGCTCTTTTGTGCCCTCCAATGTGCTCATTTCCCACCTCACTGCTCTCTCCAGCATGAGTCTCCACACCGTGCTGTGATGCCTCCTCCTCTTCCTCCATTATAGGCCAAATTCAGGCAAATATATGGCTGGTAACAGCTAATTTTTGTTTCTCTGTTTTGTTTCTCAAGAAGCTCGACACCATCCAAGACAAAGCAGCCCGCTTGATTGGCATCTATCCATTACCTTAAACATTCACTTCCTTCATCACCGGTGTACCGTGGCTGCAGTGTGTACCATCTACAAGATGCACTGCAGCAATTCGCCAAGGCTTCTTTGGCAACGCCTCCAAAACCTGTGATCTCTACCACCTAGAAGGTCAAGGGCAGCAGGCGCATGGGAGCACCACTACCTCCACATTCCCCTCCAAGTTACACACCACCCTGACTTGGAAATATATTGCCGTTCTTTCATCGTCGCTGGGTCAAAATCTTGGAATACCCTCCCTCTTCTCTTCTTCTTTGTCAGTCCCTCGGAGTCGAGGATGACTTGCTTCCACACTAATATGTGTTCACAGGTGACTGATGAGACCAATGCGGATCTACAGACTATCACAGGTGGGGCAGATGGTGGTTGAAGGGACAGATGGGGTGCTTGGGTTGTCATGCGCTCCTTCCACTGTTTGCGCTTGGCTTCTGCGAGCTCCCGGCGAAGAGACTCAAGGTGTTCGGCCCTTCCCGGATGCTTCTCCTCCACTTTGAGCGCTCTTGGGCCAGATATTCCCAGGTGCTGGTAAGGATGTTGCACTTTTTCAAGGAGGCTTTGAGGGTGTCCTTGAAGCATTTCCTCTGCCCACCTTGGGCTTGCTTGCTGTGTTGGAGCTCCGAGTAGAGCGCTTGTTTTGGGAGTCTCGTATCAGGCATGTGGATGATGTGGCAGCCCATCCATCGGAGCTGATCGAGTGTGGTCAATGCTTCGATGCTGGGGATGTTGGCCTGAGCGAGAACACTGACATTGGTGCACCTATCCTGCCAATGGATTTTCAGGATCTTGCGGATGCAGCATTGGTGGTACTTCCCCAGTACTTTGAGGCACCTGCTGTCCATAGTCCATGTCTCTGAAGCATATAGGAGGGCGGGTATCACCACTGCTCTGTAGACCATGAGCTTTGGGCTGGATTTGAGATCCTGGTCTTCAAACATTCTCTTCCTCAGGCGACCGAAGGCTGCACCGGCACACTGAAAGTGGTGTTGGACTTTGTCATCGATGTCTGCCTTTGTTGACAGTAGGCTTGCGAGGTATGGAAAGTGGTCCATGTTGTCCAAGACCTCATTATGGATTTTAATAATCGGGGGGCAGTACTGTGTGGTGGGGGCAGGTTGGAAGAGAACCGTTGTCTTACGAATGTTTAATGTAAGGCCCATACTCTCGTACGCCTCGCTGAAGGTGTTTACAATGGTTTGGAGTTCGACCTCCGAGTGTGCGCAAATGCAAGCGTTGTCTGCATAATGTAATTCAATGACAGAGGATGGGAAGATCTTGGACCTGGACTGGAGGTGACGGAGGTTTAACAATTTCCCGTTTGTTCTGTAGATTAGCTCCTCTCCAGCGGGGAGCTTATTGAGGGTGAGATGGAGCATTGCAGCAAGGAAGATCGAGAAGAGCATTGGTGCAATGACACAGCCTTGCTTGAACCCGGTCCACACGTGTATTGGGTCTGTGGTGGATCCGTTGGTCAGGATCACGGCTTGCATGTCTTCGAGAAGCAGGCAGAGAATGGTGATGAATGTTTGAGGGCAGCCGAATTTGAGGAGGACACTCCACAATCCCTCATGGTTGACAGTGTCATAGGCCTTTGTGAAGTCAAAGAAGGCTATGTACAGAGGTTGATGCTGCACCCTGCATTTTTCTAGAATTTGACGTGCGGTGTAGATCATGTCCATTGTGCCCCTTAGTGGGCGGAATCCGCATTGCGACTCTGGGAGTAGCTCTTTAGCCACTGGGAGCAGGCGATAAAGGAGGATTCTTGTGATGAATTTCCTTGTGGCAGTCGAACTTGTCACCTTTCTTGAAGATGGTCACGATTAGAGCATCTCTGAGATCTCCTGGCATGCTCTCCTCCTTCCAAATAAGAGAGATGACCATGGATTCATGCCAATAGTACTTCTCCATCATGCTTTAGTCCTTCGGCGGGGATTCCATCTACTCCTGATGACTTGTTGTTCTTCAGTTGTTGGATGGCCTTTTCAATCTTGTGCCGGGCTGGGGTTGTGCTGAGATGGTGGCGGGTAGCATGCTGCGGGATTGAGTCAAGGATACTCATGTCGAAGGCAGAGTCTCGGTTAAGGAGGTCTTCGAATTGCTCCTTCCAGCGGGCACTGACTTCCTCTCTGTCCTTGATGAGTACCTCTCCATTCTTGGCCCTCAGTGGGGTAGGGCCTTGGGTGCTTGGGCTGAAGGTGGTTTTGACTGCGCGAAAGAATCCACACACGTCGTAGTTGTCGGCTAGTTGCTGGATCTCCTGTGCCTTCTCCACCCACCATCTGTTCCTTAGGTCGCAAGTTTTATGTTGGACCTCGGCCTTCATACGGCTAGAGAGCTGCATTCTTGCTCTCAAATGGTAATACTGTTTCTAGTTCAAGAATGCCTTGCATTTACGGCACATTAGCTCCTGGATCTCCTGGTCATTTTCATCGAATCAGTCTTGATGTTTTCTGGTGGAGTGACCAAGCGTCTCTTCACAGATGCTAATTAGAAACATAGAAATCTACAGCGCAGAAGGAGGCCATTTCGGCCCATCGTGTCTGTGCCGGCCAACAAAAAGCCACACGTCCCTCAGTCAACAGCCCTGAAAGTTATATATAAACCTATGAACACTAAACAATGGTGGAAAGGTAAAGAGCATCCAGCCCAACCAGTCCGCCCCACATAACTGCTACACCCTTTGCACCGCAACATTCTACACTCCACCCAAACTGGAGCCATGCAATCTCCTGGGAAAGGCAAAAAAACAGATAAAAACCCAGGCCAATTGGGGAAAGAAAGCTGGGAAAATTCCTCTCCGAACAATCCAGGCGATCAAAACTAGTCCAGGAGATCACCCTGGCCGTATTCGATTCCCTGTAGTACTTAATATCGTATCTGTGCCAGCCAACAAGAGGTGTCTAATCCCACTTACCAGCTCCAAGTCCGTAACCTTGCAGGTTACGGCACTTCAAGCGCCCATCCAAGCACCTTTTAAATGTGGTGAGGGTTTCTGCATCCACCACACTTCCAGGCAGTGAGTTCCAGACCCCCACAACCCTCTGCGTGAAGAAGCTTCTCCTCAAATCCTCTTTGAACCTTCCATCAACCACCTTAAAACTATGCCCCCTCGTAATTGACCCCTCCACCAAGGGAAATAGACCCTTGATATCCGTTATATCCAGGCCCCTCAAAATTTTATACACCTCAACGAGGTTTCCTCTCAGCCTCCTCTTTCCAATGAGAACAAACCCAGCCTATCCAATCTGTCCTCATAAGATTCTCCATTCCAGACAGCATCCTAGTAAATCTCCTCTGCATGCTCTCTAGTGCAATCATGTCCTTCCTATAATACGGTGACCAGAACTGCATGCAGTATTCCAGCTGTGGCTTAACCAGAGTATTATACAATTTAAGCATAACCTCCCTGTTCTTGTATTCTATGCCTCAGCCAAAAAAGGCAAGCATTTCGTATGCTTTCTTAACCACCTTATCCACCTGGCCTTCTACTTTCAGGGATCTGTGGACAAGCACTCCAAGGTCCTTTGTTCATCTACACTTCTAAGTGGCCCATCTTTTAATGTGTATCATCAAAGGCGATCTCTCGAACGAGGATGACTTGCTTCCACAAGAATTCACAGATGTTTCAATGAAGAAGCCGATGTTCCAGTCCTGAACTTCAGTTGAGGGGGTGGAAGATGCCTGTGCATTAATTTTTTTAACTTGTGGTGACACTAAAATTGGCTGTGTGCACATCAGCCACCACACGGGCTTGACAGAGCTAGGCCTTTATCGAGTGGCAAGGATTAACCAGGACGACTGGAGACATGCTCTGCTGCATGGACCTAGTGCGCGCACATATCGCAGTGTGGGCAGGGCCGTGCTGCCCCTGGGCCCTCGGCTCTTCTAGGCCCCGTACCCTCATTCGCCGCACCTCCGCCACGATGTTCCAGGGCCCTGCGCTCCAGCTCTATTTATACCACTGACCTGCGGTAGTGTTCTCACACAGGTCGGGGTGGCCCACAATGTTCCAAGGCCTGGCGCTCCAGCTCTATTTATAGCCCTGACTGCGGTAGTGTCCTCACACAGGTCAGGGCGGCTTTCCTTATTAGCCCTCCCAAAGTGCGTTACCTCACACTTCTCCGAATTAAATTCCACTTGCCACTGTTTTGCCCACCTGACCAGTAGATTGATATCCTCCTGCAGTCCATGACTTTCCTCTTTATTATCAATCACACAGCCAATTTTAGTGTCACCTGCAAATTCTTAATCATACTCTCTATATTCAAATCTAGATCATTGATGTATACCACAAAAAGCAAGGGACCCAGTACTGAGCCCTGCAGAACCCCACTGGAAACATCCTTCCAGTCACAAAAACATCCATCAAGCATTACCCTTTGCTTCCTACCTCTAAGCCAATTTTGGATCCAACTTGACACTTTGGCCTGGATCCCATGGGCTTTAACCTTTGTGACGAGCCTACCATGTGGGACCTTATCAAAAGCTTTGCTAAAATCTATATACACTACATCGTTAGTTCTACCCTCATCGACCCTCCTGGTTACCTCCTCGAAAAATTCAATCAGGTTAGTCAAACACAATCTTCCCTTAACAAATCCATGCTGACTGTCCCTAATTAATCCTTGTCTTTCTAAATGTAGATTTATCCTGTTTTTCAGGATTTTTTCCAATAATTTTCCCACCACTGAGGTTAGGCTGACAGGCCTGTAATTACTCGGCCTATCCGTTTATCCCTTCTTAAACAAGGGTACCACATTAGCAATCCTCCAATCCCCCGGCACCATGCCCAAATCCAAAGAGGACTGGAAAATGATGATCAAGGCCTCTGACATTTTCTCTTTTACTTCGCTCAACAATCTGGGATGCTTTTCATCTGGGCCTGGGAACTTATCTACTTTCAAAGCTGCTAAACCCCTTAATACCTCCTCTCTCACTATGTTTATTTCATCCCCAATTTCACACTCCTCCTCGATAGCAATATCTGCATTGCCCCTTGCCTTAGTGAAAAGAGACGCAAAGTATTCATTAAAAACCATACCAACATCTTCCGCCTCCAAACAGAGATTACTCTCATGGTCTCTGATAGGCCCTACCTTTTCTTTAGTTATCCTCTTGCTCTTAATATATTTATAGAACATCTTTAGGTTTTCATTAATTTTACTAGCCAAGGATTTTTCATGCTCTCTCTTAGCATTCCTAATATCCTTTTTAATTTTACCTCTGAACTTTCTATATTCCTCCAAATATTCTACAGTAATTATGGAGGCCTTGAGGGCAGACCAAGCACTGTGGACACGATGCGTCTCCGGTTCACTGGAAGTCTTCAGGTTGGTTGTGAGGTGCAGGCTGTATAGGGCTTTCTTAGCTGGGTCTTTATGAGTGCTCCTGTGTAGATTTTCCTATGGCAGCATTTCTGTTTTGGGGCTACAATGATGGAAATAACAGAGCAGATTAGGCGGTGGTCAGTCCAGCAATCGTCAGCTCCTGTCATGGCGCGGTTGATACAAATGTCCTTGCGGTCCCTCGCTCGCACGATGACGTAGTCAAGCAGATGCCAGTGCATGGAGTGAGGGTGTATCATGAGGCCTTGTACTTGTCTCTCTGATGAAACAAGGCGTTGGTTATGACAAGACCATGTTCTAAGCATTTCGTCAGGCAGAGGGTAGCGTTGGAGTTGTTTTCCCTACCCAGTCTCTGCCGATCACACCGCCCCAGAGGTCTGTGTCCTTTTCAACTCTGGCAAAGTCACCAACCAGGATCAGCTTGTCGCCCGTTGGGACTCAGGACAGGGATTGTTCAAGGCTGAAGTAGAATTCCTCTTTGGTCTCGTTTGTAGCTTCCAGGATTGGGGCATATGCACTGTTGACCGTAGCATACTGGTTCCAGGCTAGAGTGAGCCGAAAGGTCATGAGGCGTTTGTTTATCCTGCAAGGGGTGTTTCTGAGATGGCCCACTAGCTCATTTTTTATGGCAAAGCCTACTCCATGGAGGCGGAGTTCTTCTTCTGGTTTGCCTTTCCAGAAGAAGGTGTAACCACCACCTTGAGCTGGCCTTCCCTTGCCCACTGAGTTTCGCTTAGGCCAGCGATATCTATTTCGAATCATCTGCGTTTCCAGGCAACAATAGCAGTACGGTGTTCTGGTCTGTTGCTGTTGGGGTTATCCATGATGGTCCTGACATTCCAGGTTCTGAACTTCATTTTAAATCGTGGATTCTTTTAACGTGGGGTGTCCGTTGCACACTGGCTACCACACGGGCTTGACAGAGCAAGGCCTTGGTCCAATGGCAATGGGATCCAAGACAATTCGAGACTAGGCTCTGCTGCATGGGCCTGGCACATACACACACACATAATTCCTACTGTCCTCCTTCCTCCTTTCCACAGGTCCTCTCTCCCTGGGTTTCAGAGAATGCAATGTCGGCCTCCTGACCTCGCTGTTGGCCCATGCTGCACCTTCCCTGGGCCCCGACCTCGCTGCTGGTCCACGCTGCACCACTCCTGGACCTCGACCTCGCTGCTGGGCCTTGGCCTTGCTGCTGGGCCTCAACTTCGATGCTGGATCCCAACCTTGCTCCTGAGCCCCATCCTCGCCCCTGGGTCCCGACCTCGCTGCTGGGCCTCGACTTCGATACAGGATCCCGACCTCGCTCCTGGATCCCATCCTCGCTCCTGGACCCCTTCCTCACTCCTGGGTCCTGACCTCATTGTTGGGCTCGACCTCGCTGCTGGGCTGAGCTAGGTCCCTCCCTAACAGCACTGTGCGAGTACCTTCACCACACGGACTGCAGCGGTTCAAGAAGGCAACTCACCACCACCTTCTCAAGGGCAATCAGGGTTGGGCTATAAAAGCATGCCTTACCAGCGATGCTCACATCCCGTGAATGATTTTTTAAAAAAGTTAACAGATCATATAAAATTAAATATAGTTTCCAATTTCTCTGGCATGCCATCACAAGATGAATTGCTCCAAAATTAGCTTATGATTCCCAGTAAGTCCAAAACCACCTCCAAAACAGAATTCTTCCTGAGTATTTGAAGCTGGCTGATGAACTGTATCATTGCACCAATTAGATTTTGGTCCAAAGCATCAGCTGGCCCTCCACCAGAAGGTTGAATATAATTAAAGGTGCTCAGCTAATTAACGCAATGAGTAGCTGTGTCTTACAGTCCTACGCTGCGTGAGCTGATCCCAGACAGGACAACAGCAAGACTGCTAAAATTCATCTCAGTGCCCCAGGTTAGGGATTTTGGTCAGAGTTCCAAGCTGTCCAGCAACACCTGCTGTAAGCCAATACCAGATGAGAACATGCTCAGCTGTGACTCTACCCATGGTTGCATAGTCTGGTGCTACTCATGCCTGGATTTTCTAATTAAATCCACCTGATTTACAGGTACAAATTGGGCAGTCTTCATTGGAAAATTGGGCAGAGTTTTGTTACGCAGGTCTCTGCCTACCTTTTGATGTGCTCCATATTCTGTATTGTGTCATTTCCAATGAATGCATCCTTTGGATATTAATTTTCATTGTGTATTTCTTAAATGCCATTTCTTGACATTCTGATGTGCAGAACATCAATTCTTAATTATACCCATGTAAACTGTCTGTTCAGGGTTGCTATGCCAGAATTTCTCCAGCAATATCTCTCATTCCACCACAACACATTTACCTCTGGGCTCCCTGAACAATTTATCCTTGCTCCCTCATCTTTCTCATCTACATGATGCCTCTTGGTGACACCAGCTTCCATATTTGCACTGCTGACACCCAGCTTCATTCTCCACCACATCTATTGATGTGATGTCAGACTGCTTGTCCGATATCAAGTCCTGGATTAAACATTGGAAGAACCAAAACCACTGTCTTCAGCCCTTGCCACAAACTTCGTACCATTGCCCTCAATTCCACCTCCCTGCCCGGCCCCTGCATTGCTCAGTGGGTAGCACTCTCATCTCTGAGTCAGAAGGTTGTGAATTCAAGTCCTACTCCAAAGACTTGAGCACAAAAATCTTGGCTGATGATCCAGTGTCGTACTGAGGGAATGCTGCACTGTCGGAGGGGCCATCTTTGGGCTGAGATGTTAAACCAAGACCCCGTCTGCTCTCTCAGGTGGACGTAAATTATTCCATGGCAATATTTATCCCTCACTCAACATCACAAAAAAGCTGATTATTTGGTCATTATCGCATTGCTGTTTGTGGGAGCTTGCTGTGCACGAATTGGCTGCCACGTTTCCTACATTACAACAGTGACTGCACTTCAAAGGTACTTCATTAGCTGTAAAGCACTTTTGGATGTCCTGAGGCCATGAAAGGCTCTGTATAAATGCAAGTCTTTCTTTCTTTTTAGAACCCATCTATTCAGAATCTCGGCGTCCTATTTGACCCTGAGCTGAGTTTCTAATCACATCTCCTCTCCATCAGAAAGACTGCCTATTTCCAACTCCATAACATCACGCACCTCCACCCATGCTTCAGCCCATCTGGTCCTAATACCTCATTCATGGCTTTGTCTCCTTCAGAAGGGATGACTCCAATGCTCTCCTGGTTGTCATTCCATTCCTCCACTCTTCATAATATTCAGCTCATCTAAAACTCTGGTGTCTGAATCTAATTCCGCAATAAGGCCTATTCACCCATCACTCCTATGCTCGTTGACCTTCATGCTCAAATTTAAAATTCTCATCCTCCTGTTTAAATCTTTCATGGCCTCACCTCTCCCTATCTCTGCAACTTGCTCTAGCTCTATGACTTTCCAAGAACTCTGCATTGTTTCGGCCTCTTGTACTTACCATATTCCCTTTGCCGCATTACTGCTGGCCATGCCTGCAGCTGTCTAGGCTCTACAACAATGAATTTCCTCCCAAAACCTCCCTCTCCTTCTATAAAACCCACCAACTGGACCAGCCACAGAAATGCCGTGGCTACTAGAGCAGGTCAGAGACTACATATTCTGCAGCGAGTGGTAAGTATGAGTATGATGAAATAATTTCCACTTGCCTGGATGAGCACAGCTCCAACAATACTCAAGAAGCTTTACACTATCCAAGACAAAGCAGGCCGCTTGATCAGCACTCCATTTACCATTAGTGTACTGTGTCTGCAGTATGTACTATGTACAAGATGCACTGCAGCAAGTTGCCAAGGCTTCTTCAGCAGCACCACCCAAACACACAACCTCTACCACCTAGAAGGAATAGAGCAGCAGGAGCATGGGAACATCATCACCTCCAAGTTCCCCTCCATGTCACACTCCATCCTGACTCATTCCTTTATTGTCGCTAGATCAAAATACTAGAACTCTCTACCTTACAGCACTGTGGGAGTTCCTTTACAACATGGACTGCAGCGGTTCAAGAAGGTGGCTCACCACCTCCACCTTCTCAAGAGCAATTAGGGATGGACAATAAATGCTGGCCTTGCCAGTGACACTGCAGCAATCATCTGCCAAATTGAGGTATGTTCCCTTCCATCTGCAGCCATGGGTGTGTGGGTCATGGAAGTTGGACACTGAGCACACTTTGTGCAGCCTGACTTAAATAGCATTCCTTTGTTGATTCTCCTCTTCCACTTTCCTACACATCAAAAAGGGTAATAAAATTTTGCCTCCAGATCCCAGGAATTAATTTTTTAAATCACACCTCTTTAACTAAGCATTAACTCACTGCTTCTAATATCCTCCTTTGGCTTGGCATCCTTTTTTTCTATCAAATTACACTTCTGTGAAGTGCCTTGACGGTGTTATAAAGTTGTTGCTGTTGTAGAGAGTAATAAGTATCCAGAAGTTAATTGAAATAGTGTTGAAACAGTTTATTTTAGCAACTTCTTTACTGCCTTCAACTTTTGATTTGTCTTTTTTTTCTGCTGCCCTTAGGTTCTAATGAGGCTTTGTACCAATTGTTCTAATTTTATTTTGCCTCCAGCATCGTTATGCACATTAACATTTTTGATGTGTTGGAAAGTGGAAGAGGAGAATCAACAAAGGAATGCCATGTGAGTCAGGCTGCACAACGTGTGCTCTATGTGCAACCTCCACAACCCACACACCCACGGCTGGAAGGGAAGATATCGCAATTTGGCAGATGTTTACTGCAGCCAGGAGTTCTTGATCCCAAAGGAAGGTGGAACAGCACATGAATGGTATCACAGTGATGCATGAATGCCTGACTCACATCCCAGTCACATGCTTGCAGTGGTAATGTATGAAAGAGGGCATGCTAGGATAATCAACAGCTAGTAGATTTTCACTAGTTCTGATGAAAGGTCATCAACCTGAAATGTTAACTCTGTTTCTCTCTCCACCGACGCTGTGTGGCTTGCTGAATATTTCCAGCATTTTCTGTTTTTATTTCTGATTTCCAGCATCCGCAGTATTTTGCTTTTGTTGATGCCAGTATAGTTTGTTTGGCTACATCCAGCAAGAAGCCACCAACTATGTCTAGACATTGTTGCACCTACCTGCTGACGACTGTGGGGAAGTGTCAAGTTAGCGGAAAGCCAGTTACAGAGCTGTGCCATTTGATGCTAAAACATCTACACTTACCTTGTAGCATAGGGTTTGTGGAGACAATGATAGTACTGATCAACTGCAGCCTCCAACCTGCCTCCAACTTCTTGCAGGCATGTTGCAATGCTGACTGATGGTGATGGTGCCAGAGAATGGCAAAGAAAGTCACCCTCCTCACAAGCACCTCATGCATCGCTACCTCCAGTTCAGCAGTCATCCAAGTGTTGGTGTTGGACTGAACAATCATTTTCTTGCAGATTCATAGGAATATAGAAATTGCTGGATGAATAAAGACCAACGTCCAGCTAGTTCGCCTTCTACCATCCTGGTAGTTGCATGATACAATGATAATGGAGTTGCTGACTAATCATGGCAATCAATCTCTTATCAATTAATCTACAACAGACCAAGACATGATAGGAGAAAAACCCCAGTGGTGGAGAGCTTTGGGAACCATAGGTCTAAAGTCACCTTTCTCCTCTCAAGCATGCTTTCATTTACCGCATGTCATGTATACTGTGCCCCAAAATGTTATTTTCTGAAAGAAATCTATCCAATGTGCATTTAAATGAATCCGTTCTAAATGTTTCCACTATCACCCTAGGGAGTCTGTTCCATAGATTGATACTCGCTCACTGAAATATTATGATTCAAGCCAGCATCTTCTTTTCGTTTCCCTTCAGTTTTGCCTGTAGCTTCTCAGTCTCCTTCTTCTTCAGCCTTGGCAAAGGGCTACTAATAGGTTCAGTTGCTTTTGCAAAGGCTTTCAGAATGTTTGTAACCTAATTGTGCAACTTCCATTAATTGGTCCCCTCCTTTTAATTTTCTCTTAAATGCAACTTTCTACTCCCACCATTAGTCTGCTCCACACACCCAGCCAAATCTGCAGTTGAAACTATACTAATGAGCTGACCTTGAGATCTGAGTAAAAACAATTTACTTCAATTTGAGTCTGTCTAAAACCTTCTTCTAACTTTCGGGTCTAAGCTGCACCCAGATTTGAAAACCTTGGGCCGATTTTGATGTGACCTCCAGTCGGACGTCTGAACCATTTTGATGGTGGGGCTTCATTACAATAGTCTGAGCGAGCTGCCCAAGCATTCAGAACAGCTCACTAATCTGGGGGGAGGGTGGATCCAGCAGCCTCCTATGTGGAGCCAAGCTGGTTAAGTTAAATGAAGATGGGGAGGCAATCCTGGGGAGCACCATAGAGGTTCGGGTTTGTTTTTGAAGGCGCAAAAGGATTATTAATGCTCCTTTTAGTCCCACATAAATCACAACAAAAATCTATCAGCTCTGCATTAAAGGATGGCCTCCAGTAGTTCCTTTAAGGAATGTTTGTTAGGCCACTTTATGTCTACACCGCCTCCAGTGCGCCAGCGCAGCCTTCGGTCACCTGAGGAAGAGAGTGTTCGAAGACCAAGACCTCAAATCGGGCACCAAGCTTATGGTCTACAGGGCTGTAGTGATACACACCCTCCTGTATGGCTCAGAGACATGGACCATATATACAGTACACACCTCAAAGTGTGGAGAAATACCACCAACGCAAGATCCTGCAAATCCACTGGGAGGATAGACGCACCAACGTCAGTATTCTCGATTAGGCCAACATCCCCAGCATCGAAGCACTGACCACACTCGACCAGCTCCGCTGGGTGGGTCACATCATCAGCACGCCCGACACAAGACTCCCAAAGCAAACGCTCTATTCGGAATACCTACACGGCAAGCGAGCCCCAGGTGGACAGAGGAAACGTTTCAAGGACACCCTCAAAGCCTCCTTGATGAAGTGCAACATCCCCACCGTCACCTGGGAATTCCTGGCCCAAGACCACCTAAGTGGAGGAAGAGCATCCGGGAGAGCGCTGAGCACCTCAAGTGTCATCGCCGAGAGCATTCAGAAAACAAGAGCGGGCAGCTGAAGGATAGTGCAGCAAACCAGAGACCCCCACCCACCCTTTCCTTCAACTACTGTCTGTCCCACCTGTGACAGAGACTGTAATTCCTGTATTGGACTGTACAGTCACCTGTGACCTCACTTTTAGAGTGGAAGCAAGTCTTCCCCGATTTCGAGGGACTGCCTATGATGATGAGAGCACTGGGTGGAACACGCTGCCCACAATCTACCCATTGGCACTTGGAAATTGCACCAGGGTTCTATTGATGTCACAGGACCCTAATTTGCATTGTATAATGAGGCTCTTGCCTATTTCCAGTGGGAGACTTGCCCATTTATCTGAAGATCCCAATCTACAGGCAGGCAGAACAATGGCCAGGATGGGGCTAAACACTCTGCATTATGATTTTGGTGTGTTACCACCCATTCCCACTCAAAAACGGGGAAGCAACTGGAACTTCTAGGCTTCAGGAGTAGACCTTGACATTGAGCGATAGTGCAAAATGGGTGCTAGCAAGTCGGCAGCCCCTTTTACCTCTCTCCCACTTTTTAATTCTATTGCGGTCAAGCTCTAACCCTCAGCGCTGAGTCTCCCACATGAAGAATAGCCAGTTAGGTCAGGTACTACACGGTAACCACCATGGAAGCATCCCAGAAGAAAAAGTCAACATATTCAGAAGAAGAGGGAAAGACAGGGAGGAAATTGCAGTAAAAGAAAAAAAGTATAAATAAAGCAGTCATTAAATACAAAGACAAGATAATAGTGTTTCTATGCTAGGTTGTAGAGTTAATAATAAACTTTTTAAGAATTAACCTTATGATGCAGCCTTTTAATGTTCTTCCTCTCAATAATTCTTTTTTCCCACCTCTCCTAAATTGCTGACTCCTAATAGGTTCTACAGGCCTAATTTTGCCTAAGTGACCATCCTTCCTGTTTGACCCTAATGTGGTTACTTAATTTGCAGAGAAAAGATTGAATGGTTTGAGACTGACACCAATACGGTTTATAGTGGCTTTTTTATTGTCAACAAGTAAAATATAAATACATGCAAGTATTTAAGCAGTAGTTAACAGAGTGGGGCTGAAATTGATATTATCCACTCCTATTCTGGGTATGGCCGAATGTCCCGTTCGCCAGTCGCCCATCAAGCTGCGCCTTCCTCCATTGCCTTGACTCCACACACCTTTGGTGTGACTCCTAGTTTTGACCCTACAAACTGTAGACTTGCTTCTGCTTTTAAAACCCAACCAACAAGAAAACTGCAGACTGCATTCTTGTCCACTGGAGAGCTAATTGCATCTATCAATACCTCTATCCCATTGACTGAACCATAACTGTAGTAAGCACCTCTGTCAAACAGATAATGGCCATCTTGTTTGTTTGACTATTGCACAACTTTAAATGTAATTTTGTGCCTGGAATTTCATAGGAACACGAGATCGCATTGAAACTAGCTCAGATGGCTTATGTGATTTTGCAACTAGACTAAGGGCTCAATTTTCCCCAATGTCGTTTTATGGCATATTTTTGAAATTGGCACCCCGCAGCCAGTCCTGTAACTTCGGGGGGTGGAGCCTAATGTCTGCGCCAAAAAAATGATCCCGACCCCCTTCTGTGCATGCGCGAAAAAAAAGGACGTTTTTCACGTGATTCCTATGGGCGCACATGCCCAGTGCAGCTCCTGGTCTGCATTTGGCCATTTGTAAAGAGCCAGTTGTGTGTGAGAACTTTAATTCTCATTGGAAAAATCAGAGCTGCATTACAAGATGCAACGCAGCTCAAGGACCAAGAATTTCTTACAGGATGAAGTGGAAGCACTGGTTACTGTAACTGAGGCCAGATGGCATGAGCTGGACACCAGCAGAGGTCACATAAATGTTTCACCAAAAGAAATGAAGAAATGCTGGAACCAACTTGCAGAAGATTACTGTGTAATGTTGACCACCCGGAGGTCTGGAGTCCAGTGCAAAAGGAATTGACAGGGCATTGGTCAAGTAGTTAGTATAAGTAATATTTTCATTTATTCAATGGAATTGCAATTGTAAATGTGACCAGCTGTATATGTCCCACCCAACAGAAAGACACCCTCCCTAAAAATGTATATTTTCATCTTTGCAGGGGAAGGTGGCACACTACAAACGGGAGAGAATTCGAACAGGAGGAGACCTGGCAAATCTGCACCCACTGACACCCATGGAAGAGAGGGTCGCTGCTTTGATGGGTCCTGCATGGAGAAAAGCAACCACCACTGCACAAGCTGGGCACACAATCGAAGGAGAAGGTAACTCCTGCAAATTCCACAGTCTGGCTTTGCTAAATGTTAAGTACTGCGCAGGCTAGCCATGCTTCAGTTCATGGGGATGTCTCTGTCAGCTACGCTTCGGTTGATGTAATGCGCTATCATTCATCGTGGTCTTCAAATGAGCCTGCTGCCTGCGCTGTGTGAGCCTACTCATGCCACCCTGCCCCCTCCTCTGTTGCTAACCATTTGTCTGTTCTGTTATATTTTACAAAACTTGAGGCCAACCCTGATGATGCAGAAGAAGATTCAGATGGGAACGAACCTGAAGAGGAGAACATCTTCCAATCCCACCTTCCAGAACAAGAGCATGGGGGTAAGGGGGAGGGGATGGATGAAGCACTCACTGATATATTCACTTTGGAGGAGGTGCAGATGCTGTCCATTGAGATGCCAGCCCCTTTGCTGAGTGGTACGAGTGTTGGGACATTCCATGGTTTCCAACAGTCCGAAGCTGGTGGTCCCAGTGGGATGCAGCGAGGGAAACCCAGTGCCCCACCATCCGAGGCTGTGGGTCCCAGTGAGATGCAGCGAGGTACACCCAGGGCCCCACTGTCCGAGGCCCTGGGTGGGATGCAAGTGGTGGGATGCAAGCTACACCCAGGGTGAGGAGGGGAAGGAGAGCTCGACAACGCTCTCCTGAGGTGCAGGATCTAACAGATGTGATTCAAATGATGACAATGAGTGCGGAGAGCATTGACCTTACACGATCATTCCTGGACACCATCAGTGGGGTGGGTGATTATGTAGTGGGACTGTCGGGAGTAGTAACAACACTCTCATGAGAAATGGGAACACAGTCCGGGAACATGAGGGAGGGAATGTCTCAGGTAGCTGATGCGCTGTCAGTGAACATGAGGGAGGGAATGTCACAGGTAGCTGAGTTACTATCGGCAAAGATGACGGACAGAATGTTGCAGGTAGTTGACACACTATCGGGGCACATGAGGGAGGGAATGTTGGAGTTAGCTGTTGCAATAAGGGAACATGCACAGACCTCCCGCCCATTGAAGAGGCCCAAGCCTGGCCTTCCACGTCACTGGCTGCCAATACCTTTGGGAAGCCAGCAATCCTGGAGAAGTCCACAGCCCTTTGACGTATTGCCAGGGCGGTCATGGGGAACTTTATGTCATCATTCCTCCAGGCATATAGTGCAGCAATCACCTGCTGAATGCAGATATGTGTTGCATGTTGAGAAATGGTGCACACATTCCCGGTTGTGGCCTGGAATGATCCAAATGCATAGAATGAAAGTGCAGCTGTAACCTTCATTTCAACTGACAAAGCAGTCCTCCTGACACTTCTAGGTTGCAGGTCTGCTTTTACTAACTCACAGATCTCAGTTACAACTTCTTTGCAGAAACGCAGCCTTCTCACACAGTCTGCATCACTCAGGTGCAGGTATGAACGCCTCTTTCGATCTACCCAACGTGGGTAAGGCCTCCTACCCATCATCCTACATGCTCTGAGGTTCCTCATGTGACGACGTTGAATCAATTGTCTCCTCCACAGCACCATTATGCAGAAGGCTTGCACGAGGTATGGCACTGTCAGTATTGCCCCCATGATTAAATTGTACCTTTGCAAGAAGCTCAAAACAGCAGGCAGGACAATCTTTTTTGTAGTCTTTCTCCCCAAGGTCGAAGCCCTAGTATGGACAACACCCAGGTCTGAGCATGCACAATGGGATTGCTTAGATCGGGAAACACGACCCCCTCCCCCTGGGCTTGATTTGATGCTGCCTGCTGCATAGTGGGCATAGTGTAAGACTTCTCTTGCCTTCAGTTCGGCTCCCCCCATCCTGCAGCTCCCAGCCCCCTGGGCTTTTTTTAATGCATAGTGGCATAATATAAGGGTTCTCATCCCTTCAATTCAGCTTTCACCCCCCCCCTCCCCACCCCTCAAGGGCCACTGTGTCCAGTCGAGGGATCGATTCTGCTGGCCGACGCTCCGACCCTCGAGCCCGTTTTGGAGACGTTCGGTGGTGGCGTGGCACTTTAAAAAAAATCCAAACTTAAAGAATTGCATGAAATTTCCATTTTCTGCCATTTCAGTTAGAAAAATTTGAGCTTGATGATGAATATTTATGTGTTCTTGACTTCCTCCAAAACTTCGGCTCAAAACAATGGCGTCTTTCTGCGCCGATTTTTTGATGTGCGCTAGTTTTTCTTAAATGCCCAGAACATTTTCTCGGCGTGCTCAAATACGCCATCCTAGGAGAATTGTAAGTTGGCCAAACTTGCATAATTGTAAAAAAACTGGCACAGACATCAGGTTACGCCCCCATGACGCAAAAAACACTGACCTAAAAAAATCGGAACTAACTGAGTTACGCTGGCACACAATCTTTGGGGAATCTTGGATTTTTAAATTTAGGCCAAAAAAACAGCTCAAATCATTGGGGAAAATTGAGCCCTATTTATTAGCATCAGTGGCCAATCTGATATTAATACCTCACATGGTGTGCTGTCGCCCCGTCTGCTTGTTCCTGCTTCCCCATTGTACCTACTAATCAGCACTATTAACATATCCTAATCAATGACCCATGATCAGCTTCTGACTTGCAGTCTGTGGGATTAAACAATATCACTTAGATGATTTACAATGCAGGAAGAGAATTATTGCCAAGCAAAATATGTTCATTTTACTTCTATGTCTAATATTCTTACAACCTCCACCTTGAGAGTATGGCACTGCCAGTGCAATCTCTTATAATTATTATCTCCCGATGAGCCTGAAGAACACCAGTCTTCATCTTCCTCTTCCTCTTACACAAGGGCAGCGAGCCCCAGGTTATTATTGCGTCGGTTAAGCCTTAAACAATACATCATTATACAAATGTAACAACAACAGTCACTTGCAACACCACCAAGACACGTGATGCGAATCTGAACACTGAATACAAAGTCCTGACCCTTCAGGGAACTGGTAAGTCGTTAGTACCATTTCATTCAGCTTGCAGTTCATAAGCTTTCTCTCGCCAATATATATTGGGGAGTGGTGGCTGGTCCAGCTGTGTGTTGGTTCCTCTCTGGACTCCATCTCCATGAACCATGATTTTGCATGCTTGAGTCATTGTCTGTGAACCCGCCCCCAGGTTGGAATTCAGTCCGAGCAGCAGATACCGTCCAATCTCCATTTCCAATTTAAGCCAAGCATATGTGTTAATTACTGGTTTCGCTTCTGACTAACTTATGCTGGTTGATATGGTACCATTTAGTTATCTTTGCCTACACACTGGATTAGGGAAACGGCTGGACTTGCTCTGTCCACAATAGGAAATTCTCCTTTTCATTTTGGTTCAAATATGTGTTCTTTCTTACTAATTTAATACCATCACCAGGTCACCAACCTCAAATTCTGATGGCTCGACTTTTTTTGTCAAAATACTGCTTAGCCCGCTGTTTAGATTTTTCAATGTTTTAGCCACAAATTGATTGGTGTCATTTACATACAGTACCATTTGATTTAACCATTTAATTCCGACTGCCCCCAACAGCAAAGGAGTTGCAGTGGGTAACAACAAATGTCCTGGAGTGCCCAACAATCTTCCCATCATTGCCTAGTACAGTGCGTTTGTCCTCTCAGGGGATTTGTAGGATCTTGCGGAGACATCGTTGGTGATAATTTTCCAGCGATTTGAGGTGTCTACTATATATGGTCCACATCTCTGAGTGATACAGGAGGGCGGGTATCACTACAGCCCTGTAGACCATAAGGACACCAACATTAGTGTCCTCGATCAGGCCAATATCCCCAGCATTGACGCACTGACCACACTCGACCAGCTCCATTGGGCGGGCCACATTGTTCACATGCCTGACACAAGACTCCCAAAGCAAGCGCTCTATTTGGGACTCCTACACGGCAAGCGAGCCCCAGGTGGGCAGAGGAAACATTTCAAGGACACTCTCAAAGCCTTCTTGATAAAATGCAACATCCCCATCGACACCTGGGAGTCCCTGACCAAAGCCTGCCCGAAGTGGAGAAAGAGCATCCGGGAGGGCGCTGAGCACCTCGAGTCTCATCGCCGACAGCATGCAGAAAGCAAGTGCAGGCATCGGAAGGAGCATGCGGCAAACCAGTCCCACCCAGCCTTTCCTTCAACGACTGTCTGTCTCATCTGTGACAGAGACTGTAATTCCCATATTGGACTGTACAGTCACCAAAGAACTCACTTTTAGAGTTGTCATGTATTCAACCAGCATTGTAACCCATGTATAATCTGACCTAAGTTGTACACTGTGAGAACACTGACCACTAGGTGGTGAATTTGTGGGAGACACTCCTAACCTAGACCTTCAGAAATAAAATGGGAAGCTCCACCACTTCCTTCACTTGAGTGCTATGAAATAAAGGACAGGTCACAGACTGACCTTCTCTCAAGCATGGGCCTCGTGTGCATTTATGCTGTATAGTAAGGACGTATCAATGGCGACAAGAAACTGAGATTTAAGCCACGTGAGCATGGTCACTAGCAGAACAGATGAGAGGTACTGTGTTAAGGAATGGTTGGGACAGAGATTCAACATTGTTAAAGCAGCACACAGTTCTCCGGGCAATAACAGGGGCAGTCAGGGACGATCGACTGGCAAGGGACCTTTTGTTTCAAACAGCAGCTCATGCTGGAGGCGTGGAGGCACACACTCAGCCGGAGTTTGCAGAGGTGAGAAAAGTACCTGCAGAAATTACAGAAATGAACGCTGGGGGAAATCGCTGGAAGCTGAAGTTCAGCAAGTTCATGTGGAGCACGTATATAGTTCATACACCAGGACGCCACCGATAATGATGAAAGTGCTCCTCAATGGCATCCCAGTATCAATGGAGCTAGACACGGGGGCCAGCCAGTCCCTGATGGGTATCAAACAGTTTGAAAAGTTGTGGGCGTCCAAGGCCAGGAGGCCAAAATTATCGCCGATTGACACACAGCTATGGACTTACACAAAGCAGATCATTCCGGTGCTAGGCAGCGCCACGGTAGTCATTACCCACAAAGATTCAGAGAACAGACTGCCACTCTGGATTGTCCCAGGGGACGGTCCCGCACTACTGGGGAGGAGTTGGCTTGCTATCATGAACTGGAAATGGGGCGATGTCAATGCAATTTCCTCTGTGGAGCGAGTATCATGCTCATAGATCCTGGACAAATTTGACTCATTATTTCAACCCAGCATTGGCACTTTCATGGGGGCCAAGGTAGTGATCCACATAAACTGGACGCCAGGCCAGTATACCACAAGGCCAGAGCGGTGCCGTACATGATGCGGGAAACGATGGAATGCGAATTGGACCGCCTGCTGAGGGAAGGCATCATCTCGCCAGTCGAATTCAGTGACTGGGCGAGCCCAATTGTGCCGATGCTCAAGGCGGATGGATCGGTCAGGATATGTGGCAATTATAAGGTCACCATCAATCGGATGTCACTCCAAGACCAGTACCCGCTACCGAGAGCGGAGGACCTCTTTGCGACGCTATCCAGTGGCAAACTTTTTTCAAAATTGGACCTGACCTCAGCTTACATGACCCAGGAGCTGGCAAGTGAGTCAAAGAAGCTGACCACCATCATGACACACAAGGGGTTGTTTGAGTACAACAGATGTCCGTTCGGGATTCGTTCGGCCGCCGCGATCTTCCAATGAAATATGGAAAGCCTCCTCAAGTCGATTCCAGGGACGGTGGTTTTTCAGGACGGCATCCTCATCACGGGTTACGATACTGAAGAACACCTCCACAACCTGGAGGAGGTACTACGCAGACTGGACCGGGTAGGGCTGAAACTGAAAAAGGCGAAGTGCGTCTTCCTAGCTCCAGAGGTAGAATTTCTGGGGATGAGGGTAGCAGCAGACAGGATCAGCCCTACTGCGTCCAAGATGGAAGCGATCCAGAGAGCACCCAGACCCCGTAACATGACGGAGCTGCGTTCATTCCTGGGGCTCCTGAACTATTTTGGTAACTTTCTTCCCAAATTGAGCACGCTGCTATAGCCGCTACATGTGCTCCTATGCAAAGGTCGCGAATGGGTCTGGGGGGACAGCCAGGAAAGGGCTTTTAATAGAGCACGCAATTTGTTATGTTCCAACAATCTGTTAACGCTATATGATCCATGTAAGAAACTTGTGTTAACGTGCGAGGCATCGTCCTATGGTGTCGGGTGTGTGTTGCAGCATGTCAATGCCAAGGGTCAGTTACAGCCGGTAGCTTATGCCTCCAGAAGTCTGTCCCAGGCAGAAAGGGGCTACAGGATGGTAGAAAAGGAGGCGCTCGCATGTGTATATGCGGTAAAGAAAATGCAATGCACCAGTACCTGTTTGGCAGAAATTTTGAGCTGGAGACAGATCACAAACCCCTAACGTCCCTTTTGGCCGACAACAAAGCCATAAATGCAAACGCATCGGCCCGCATACAGAGGTGGGCACTCACGTTAGCCGCCTATGACTACACAATTCGGCACCGACCGGGCACCGAAAACTGCGCCGATGCACTCAGCAGGCTCTCACTAGCCACCACTGAGGGGGCTACCGAGCATGCTGCTGAGATAGTCATGGCTGTTGAAGCTTTCGGAAGCGAAGGCTCACTCGTGACAGGCTGTCAGATTAAAGTCTGGACAAATAGAGACCCGCTATTGTCTCTAGTCAAGAAATGTGTCCTGAATGGGGACTGGGCAGCCACGTACAGGGCATGCCCTGAGGAATTTAAACCATTTCACAGGCGCAAGGATGAACTCTTGATTCAGGCCGATCGCCTACTGTGGGGAAACCGCATAGTCATGCCCCAGATGGGCAGAGAGGTGTTCATCAGAGAACTCCACAATGAGCACCCGGGCATTGTCACGATGAAGGCAATTGCCAGGTCACACGTTTGGTGGCCAGGGATTGATGCAGATCTGGAACTTTGTGTTCGCAGGTGCAACACGTGTGCCCAGCTGGGCAATGCGCCCAGGGAAGCCCCCCTTAGCCCCTGGCCATGGCCCGCCAAGCCTTGGTCACGCATCCATGTGGACTATGCAGGTCCTTTCATGGGAAAAATGTTTTTAGTTGTAGTAGATGCCTACTCCAAATGGATCGAGTGTGACATTTTAAATTCAAGCACATCCTCTGCCACGGTAGAAAGTCTACGGGCAATGTTCGCCGCCCACGGTCTACCGGACATCTTGGTCAGCGACAATGGCCCGTGCTTCACAAGCACTGAATTCCAGGACTTCATGGCAGGCAATGGAATTAACCATGTTAGAACGGCACCGTTCAAGCCGGCCTCAAATGGCCAGGCAGAACGAATAGTGCAGATAATCTAACAGGGGATGCTCAGAATCCAAGGGGGTTCCCTACAATGCCACTTATCACGCCTCCTGTTGGCCTACAGATCCCGACCACACTCGCTCACAGGGATTCCACCCGCAGAGCTGCTAATGAAAAGGACGCTCAAAACCCGGTTATCCCTTATACACCCCACCATGAAAGAAATTGTCGAGAGCAGGCGCCAGTCACAATATGACTACCATGACAGGAATGCGAGGGCGCGATGTATTGATGTAAATGACCCTGTTTTTGTCCTCAACTATGCTGCAGGGCCCAAATGGCTCGCAGGCACTGTGGTTGCCAAAGAGGGAAATAGGATTCTGGTAGTTAAACTTACCAATGGACAAATCTGCCGCAAACATGTGGATCAAACAAAAAGGAGGTTCAGCAACCCCATAGAAGAAGCGGAGGAAGAACACGATGTAGAGTTCACTCCACCACAGGTGACCGAACACAGGAACCAAAGGGAGGAGAGCCCAGTCACTGTGAGCAGTCCGGACAGGCCTGAGGCACCGCAAACAGCAGGCACTCAGGCCAGCGCCCAACAACCGGAGCCCCAACTCAGGCACTCTACAAGGGAGCGTAAACCACCAGAGAGACTCAACCTGTGATCCCAATAAGACTTTGGGGGGGGAGGTGATGTCATGTATTCAACCAGCATTGTAACCCATGTATAATCTGACCTAAGTTGTACACTGTGAGAACACTGACCACTAGGTGGTGAACTTGTGGGAGACACTCCTAACCTAGACCTTCAGATATAAAAGGGGAAGCTCCACCCACTTCCTTCACTTGAGTGCTATGAAATAAAGGACAGGTCACAGACTGACCTTCTCTCAAGCATGGGCCTCGTGTGCATTTATACTGTATAGTAAGGACGTATCAAGAGTGGAAGCAAGTCTTCTTCGATTTCGAGGGACTGCCTGTGATGATGAGTACGGTGAGATCCCTGTAGTGGTATGTGTTATTTCTCTAATAAAGCAATGTGACTGAGTACTGTAGACTTGAGTAAGTGTGACCCTAGTCTCTTTATTCTGACTCCAGAGTGCTGGCACAGCATGGGAGGCCTGCTTATATGCAGTGCTCCTAAGGGATGCTGGGATCCCTTGGGACTCCAACAGATGCGCCCTCTGGTAGTGATAGAATGCTGGTTACAGGTTGTTGCATACATAACATCACACTGCCACCCTCCCCTCCCCAAAGTCAATAGTACACTTATTAACAGGGTGAGACGATCTGGGGCTTTCCGCTCCCTAGTCGGCCACCTTGATATAAAAACTGGTGCAGGTGAGTTGGTTGGGCCCTCGCTGGGCTGCTGCACAGCTGGCCTAGCTGGGTGGCTGAGGATGATGAGTTCAGTTTCGTGGCCAACTGTAATGTCGGTTACCACTTGTGTGTGTTGGTGGTGTCCTCTTCAGGTTGCTCGTGACTGTCTGTGAATCGCAGTTTGGTTTGGTCCAGATGCTTTCTGCAAGTTAGTCCATTTGCAAGTTTGACCTCAAACACCCTAATCCCTTCTTTGGCTACGACAGTGCCAGCAAGCCATTTGGGACCATGTCCATAGTTGAGTACATATACAGGGTTATTAACTTCAATATCGCATGACAAATTTTCGCGATCATGGTACATGCTTTGTTGATGCTGCCTGCCCTCGACATGATCATGGAGATCAGGGTGGACTGGAGAGAGCCTTGTTTTGAGTACCCTTTTCATGAGCAGTTCGGCAGTGGGAACCAAGGTGAGCGAGTGGGTCTAGTGCGGTAGCTGAACAGGACTCAGGACAGGCGGGTAGGCAGGGAGCCTTCCGACACGTGTTTCAAGCTTTGCTTGATGGCTTGGACTGCCCGTTCTGCTGGCCGTTAGATGCGGGCTTGAACGGGGCAGATGTGATGTGCTTTATCCCATTGTGGGTCATGAATTCCTTGAATTCAGCACTGGTGAAGCACAGCCCATTGTCGCTGATAAGGACATCAGGCAGGCCGTGCATGGCAAACATGGCTCGTAGGTTTTCGATGGTGGCAGTGGACGTGCTTACAGACATTATTACACACTCAATCCATTTTGAATAAGCATCCACAACAACCAAGAACATTTTGCCTAGAAATGGGCCAGCGAAGTCAACGTGGATCCTGGGCCATGACCACAAACTTAGCGGTGCCTCCCTGGGTGCTTTGCTCAGTTGAGAGCAAGTGTTGCATTGGCGCATGCATGACTCCAAATCTGAGTCGATGCCGGGCCACCACAAATGGGATCTGGCTATAGCTTTCATCATTACTATGCTTGGGTGGATACTGTGTAGATGTTTCCCTGCCTTTCTTAGGCAAAACGACGCGATTACCCCAAAAAAGACAATCCGCCTGTGTGGACATTTCGTCTTTGCGCCGCTGGAACGGCTTGATCTCTTCATGCATCTCCGCTGGGATGCTGGACCAGCTCCAGTGTTTTACCAGAGACAGTAAAGGATCCTGGCTGGTCCAGGTCCTGATCTGGCAGGCCGTAACGGGTGACTTTTCGTTTTCAAATGCATCCATCACCAGAGCAAGTTTTCAGGCTGTGCCATTTCCACCCCGGTGGTGGGCAATGGTAGCCGACTGAGAGCATCAGCACAGTTCTCTGTGCCTGGCCTGTGGCTAATTACATTGTTATATGCAGACAGCGTGAGTGCTCATCATTGGGATGCGAGCAGAGGCATTGGTATTAATACCTTTGCTCTCTGAGAATAGCGATATGAGCGGCTTATGGTCAGTTTCTAACTCGAACTTAAGCCCAAACAGATACTGGTGCATTTTTTTCACCCCGTAAATGCATGCCAGAGCTTCTTTTTCAACTATGCTGTAGGCCCTTTCAGCCTTGGACAAACTCCTGGGTGTATAAGCGACCGGTTGCAATGTTCCCGATTCGTTTGCTTGTTGTAACAAACACCCGATCCCGTACGAAGATGCATCGCAAGCTAGCACTAAACGTTTATAAGGATCATACAGAACAAGGAGTTTGTTGGAACATAACAGATTTCTGGCTTTCTCAAAAGCAGTCTCTTGTGATTTCCCCCATACCCAGCCATCTCTCTTGCGTAGCAACATGTGTAGAGGTTCTAGCAAGGTGCTTAACCCGGGTGGGAAATTACCAAAATAATTGAGTCGTCCCAGGAATGACTGCAGCTCCATCACGTTCTGTGGTCTCAGCACGTTCTTGATGGCCTCCGCCTTGGCGTCGTTGAGTCTGATGCCGTCTGCTGCAATTCTTCTCCCTAAGAACTTGACCTCTGTCACCAGGAAAACACACTTCGAGTGTTTCAACCTGAGAGCCACACGATCTAGCCGACTTAGGACCTTGTCCAGGTTCTGCAATCATTATGTCGTCCTGGTAAACCACGGTGCGAGAAACCGACTTTAGCAGACTCTCCATGTTCCTTTGAAAAATAGCCGCGGCTGATCGAATCCCAAACGGGCATCAATTGTAGATGAACAGACCTTTGTGCATGTTGATGCAGGTGAGGCCTCTCGAAGATTCCGCCAGCTCCTGCGCCATGTAGGCCGAGGTCAGGTCCAACTTGATGAACGTCTTCCCTCCTGCCAGCGTCGCAAATAGGTCATCTACCTTGGGTAGCGGGTACTGGTTCTACAGCGAAAAACGGTTAATCGTTACTTTATAGTCCCCACAAATTCTGACCGTGCCATCGCACTTGAAAACTGGAACAATCGGACT
The DNA here is from genome assembly GCF_044704955.1 of Pristiophorus japonicus. Lineage (NCBI taxonomy): Eukaryota > Metazoa > Chordata > Chondrichthyes > Pristiophoridae > Pristiophorus > Pristiophorus japonicus. The sequence goes on along the minus strand of NC_091978.1, from coordinate 258,724,581 downwards.
GGCCCACTCGTTGAACTCAACCGGCGTGATGATGCCCTCTTGTGGCAGCCTGTCCAGCTCGATCTCCACTTTCTCTTGCATCATGTATGGCACCACACGTGCCTTGTGGTGGATGGGTCATGTACTAGGAACCAAGTGGATCTGCACCTTCGCCCCAGAGAAATTTTCGATGCCTGGCTCAAACAACGACGGGAACTTGCTCAAAACCTGGGCACATGAGGCATCGTCGACAGACGAAAGCGCTCGGATGTCGTCCCAATTCTAGTGGATTTTTCCCGGCCAGCTACTGCCGAACAGTGTGGGGCCATCTCCTGGTACAGTCCATAGTGGTAGTTTGTGCACCACTCCATCATAGGAGACGTTTACTGCTGCACTGCCAATTACAGGGATCAGCTCTTTAGTGTAAGTTCTCAGCTTGGTATGAATAGGGCTTGCTTGGACCTTTGTGCCTTGTTGCACCACAGCCTCTTGAAGGCCTTTTTGCTCAAGATAGACTGACTCGCACCCGTGTCCAATTCCATGGATACTGGAATTCCATTCAATTCAACTTTTAACATGATCAGTGGACATTTCGTGGTGAAGGTGTGTACCCCATACACTTCTGCCTCCGCGGTTCGAGTCTCTAGTCCAGTTTGATCCGCCATGGATCGGTCTTCCTCTGCGATGTGGTGATTTGCAGGGTTTGAAGCTCGTCTGCAAATTCGCTGGAGGTGTCCCATTGTTCCACAGCCTTTGCACGCATAGTGCTTGAAGCGGCATTGATGGGCTCGATGATCACCTCTGCAGCGCCAACAGGGTGTGAATTGCCTCGCATTCACGCTTGATGGCGGACTCTGAGTCATCTGAAGTTGTGCAGCTACAGGCGTGTACGTTCTGCCATATGCATTCCTGCCTGAAAAAGATGTTACTTTGTGTACAGTACTTGCTGATGCATCTTTATGCTGCAAAATTTGTTTGGTGTTATCATTGGTGGACATAAATGCCTGGACTATCGTTACGGCTTTGCTCAGGTTCGGTGTTTCAACAATCAATAGCTTGCGGAGGATAACCTCATGGCCAATGCCAAGCACAAAATAGTCTCTTAGCATTTGCTCCAGGAATCCATCGAATTCTGACGGGACTGGACAGGTTAGATGCGGGAAAAATGTTCCCGATGTTGGGAAGGTCCAGAACCAGGGGACATAGTCTTAGGATAAGGGGTAGGCCATTTAGGACTGAGATGAGGAGAAACTTCTTCACTCAGAGAGTTGTTAACCTGTGGAATTCCCTGCCACAGAGAGTTGTTGATGCCAGTTCATTGGATATATTCAAGAGGGAGTTAGATATGGCCCTTACGGCTGAGGGGATCAAGAGGTATGGAGAGAAAGCAGGAAAGGGGTACTGAGGGAATGATCAGCCATGATCTTATTGAATGGCGGTGCAGACTCGAAGGGCCGAATAGCCTACTCCTGCACCTATTTTCTATGTTTCTATGTTTCTAGATGCGCCCTCTGGTGGCGATAGAATGCTGGTTACAAGGTGTTGCATACATAACAATATGTAGGGTTGATCTGATTGCCATAAGACACATCGGCAACATATTTGCCCATTGAGTGGTGTGATCTGCACAAAATTTCATTAACACCGTTTTCAGGGTACGATTTCCCCTTTCTACTACACCCGAGGACTGTAGGTGATGTGAAATTTGCAACTTGTGCTTAATGCTCATAAGTTTTTGGAGTTCAGTGAAAATTTTTCAGGTAAATTGTTATCCTTGATCACTATCGACCTGTACAAGTACTCGACAACTGCAAATCACTTCACTCAATAAAATTCTGGCTACTGTGATAGCCGTGTTATTTCTGCATGGGAATCCTTACATCCATTTTGTAACTTTATCAATAATTTCTAGGCAATGTAAGTAGCCTGAACATACTTGGTGTAAATTTCAATTTGTAAGTGTATCCTGGGGTCCCTCAGGGGTGGAGCATTTCTGAGGAATGCTATATTTGTATGCAATGCTGGGTTGTGCTGCAGGCACACCAGACAGCGTGCATCCTCCAACTGATATTTGCCTTACAGTTGGACCACCGTGGTACCTTTTGTATTTTGTCAACAGTGGTTTCTGATAAACTGTGTCCTCCGATAGTGTGGCTGTGGAACATTTCAAAGAATTCCTCTGGATTGCCTCCAGAACATGAATGTCCCCTTTGTTTCTCAGTGACCAGAAACTGAATACAGCAGTCAAGATGCGATCAGTTCGGACTATTGTATAGTTTGACCACATCTTCCTCTGCCTTATATTCTACTGTTTGGATTGCAGTGCAGCATTCAGCTTTATTGATTACTGCCCTGGTTGGACAGGTTGGAGGTAGTTTTGACTTACCGATAGTGTAATAGAGGTAATATTGGATCCGCCGCCAATTATACAAAAAATCTGGCAGATGGAGTATAATGCGGGAGGTTATCCACTTTGGCAGTAAAAATAGAAAAGCAAATTACAATTTAAATGGAGAAAAATTGCAAAGTCTTGCAGTACAGAGAGACCCGAGGGAGTCCTTGTGCATGAAACACAAAAAGTTAGTATGCAGGTACAGCAAGTAATCAGGAAGGCAAATGGAATGTTGGCCTTTATTGCAAGGGGGATAGAATATAAAAGCAGAGATATCCTGGTACAACTGTACAGGGTATTGGTGAGGCCACACCTGGAGTACTGCGTACAGTTTTGGTCTCCGTATTTCAGGAAGGATATACTTGCATTGGAGGCTGTTCTAGGAAGGTTCACTGGATTGATTCCAGAGATGAGAGGGTTGACTTATGAGGATAGGTTGAGTAGATTGGGCCTATACACATTGGAGTTCAGAGATTGAGAGGTGATCTTATTGAAACATATAAGATAATGAGGGGGTTCGACAAGGTGGATGCAGAATGGATATTTCCACTCATAGGGGAAACTAAAACTAGGGGACACAGTCTCAGAATAAGGGGTTACCCATTTAAAACTGAGCTGAGGAATTTCTTCTCTCAGAGGCTTGTAAATCTATGGAATTCTCTGCCCCAGAGAGCTGTGGAGGCTGGGTCATTGAATATATTTAAGGTGGAGGTAGACAGATTTTTGAGTGATAAGGGAGTAAAGGGTTATGGGGAGTGGGTAGGGAAGTGGGACTGAGTCCATGATCATATCAGCCATGATTTTATTGAATGGTGGAGCAGGTTCGAGGGGCCAAATGGCCTACTCCTGCTCCTATTTCTTATGTTCTTATGTTCTTATGTTCTTATACACCTCTCCCAATTTTTGTTCCCATTGAAGTCAATGGAAATGAAGAGCGGAAGAGATGTGCAACGGGTGACTGATCCATTATAACACTATCTCCCAAAGTCAAAATGACCCCCATTGAGTGTTGAATCTACTGAGACTCCTAGGGCTCTTTCAATTTCTTCCTTAGCTATTTCTGCAGTAAATTTATTACCCATTTTCCTTCTCATGTGCAATACTTTATGTTCACCAGCATTAATTTTCATCTCCCATTGTTTTGCCCACTTACTTTGTCCAACTCATTTTGTAAATTCTGAGTTGCTACTTCCGATTGAACTGCTCTTACTGGTTGGGTCTACAAATTTGACCATTTTGCATTGAGTTTCTGAATCTAGGTCATTGATATAAATTAGAAATAGTCATGGACCTGATATTGTGCCCTGAGGTACTTCACTCAGTTCTTCCCCCACCCTGACATAACTCCTCTCACAAGCACCCATTGTTTTCTACCCTTTGGTCAATTTCTTATTCATTCTGAAATTTCACAACTCTGTTACAGCTCTAAGCTCACCGATTAGCCTTTCATGTGGAACTTTATCAGGTGCCTTTGGAAGTCTAAGTACACAGTGTTGTCCGGTTTAACACTTGGGTTGTCATTTCCTCAAAGTGGTCTAGGAGGCTTATCAGACAGGATCATCCCCCTTCTAAAGCCACGTTTACTACTATTTACTAAGTTATTGCTGTATAGATCATCATGAAATTTACTCCTGATAATCAATTACTTTACATGGAACTGAAATTATTGTGTGCTATCTGACTGTCGAGGAGATTACAGTTGAGCCTAATCCTGTCTTCAGCCAGAGTCCGTATGAGTGTACTTTCCAATAATGATCAATGGATAGTGAACAGGAGTGGCAACTCTGATTTATCTTTTTCCTCTCAGTAGCCTGCGACACTAAGGGATTATTTTTAGTAATCCAATGGCAAGGTGAGATCAGTTAACTCAGAGCTCAGAACTTCCTGGTCTGCGTGGCTCAGTACCACAAAAGCGGATCTTTATCCAATGATATTTCCGGGAAGGTTCTATTCTTTTTAAAACGCGCTGCTTTTTATTAATACAACGGAAATCAAAGGACATTTATGCGCATGATTTTCCATCACTGACCACTAGAGGGTGATGTAGCCATTTTTTTCAGCTTGAATTATATACATATCTATATAAATTTAAGCAAAAGGTATTCATTATTAAGGGTATATAATTGTTTCTTTTTGTCTTAGGATGATATAAGTTCACAGCACAGAAAGCCAGCAGAGAACGACTAAAAAAATGATAAAGAGAGGGAAGATAGATTATGAAAGTAAACTAGCACGAAATATAAAAACAGATAGTAAGAGTTTCTACAGGTACATAAAAAGGAAAAGAGTGGCTAAAGTAAATGTTGGTCACCTGGAGGATGAGACTGGGGAATTAATAATGGAAATGGCAGAGACGTTGAAGAAATATTTTGTATCGGTCTTCACGGTAGAAGACACTAAAAACATCCCAATAGTGGATAATTAAGGGGTATAATCACTATCACTAATGAATTAGTACTATGTAAAATAATGGGACTAAAGGCGGACAAGTCTGCTGGACCTGATGCCTTACATCCGAGAGCGTTAAGAGAAGTGGCTGCAAACATAGTGCATGCATTGGTTGTAATCTACCAAAATTCCCTGGATTCTGGAGCGGTCCCAGCAGATTGGAAAACCGCAAATGTAATGCCCCTATTTAAAAAAGGAGGCAGACAAAAAGCAGGAAACCATAGACCAGTTAGCTTAACATCTGTCACTGGAAAAATGCTGGAGTCCATTATTAAGGAAGCAGTAGCAGGACATTTGGAAAAGCATGATTCACTCAAGCAAAGTCAGCATGGTTTTATGAAAGGGAAATCATGTTTGACAAATTTGCTGGAGTTCTTTGAGGATGTAATGAGTAGGGTGGATAAGGGGGAACCAGTGGATGTGGTGTATTTGGATTTCCATAAGGTGCCACATAAGAGGTTACTGCACAAGATAAAAGCTCATGGGGTTGGGGGTAATATATTAGCATGGATAGAGGATTGGCTAACAAACAGAAAACAGAGAGTCGGGATAAATGGGTCATTTTCCGGTTGGCAAACAGTGACTAGTGGGGTGCCGCAGGGATCGATGCTGGCTCCTCAACTATTTACAATCTATATTAATGATTTGGATGAAGGGACTGAATGTAATGTAGCCAAGTTTGCTGATGATACAACGATGGATGGAAAAGCAAATTGTGAGGAGGACACAAAAAAACCTGCAAAGGGATATAGCCAGTCTAAGTCAGTGGGCAAAAATTTAGCAGATGGAGTATAATGTGGGAAAATGTGAGGTTATTTACTTTGGCAGAAATAATAGAAATGCAAATTATAATTTAAATGGAGAAAAATTGCAAAATGCTGCAGTACAGAGAGAGCTAGGGGTGCTTGTGCATGAAACGCAAAAAGTGAGTATGCAGGTATAGCAAATAATCAGGAAGGCAAATGGAATGTTGGCCTTTATTGCAAGGGGGATAGAGTATAAAAGCAGAAAAGTCTTGATACAACTGTACAGGGTATTTATTGGTGATGCCACACCTGGAGTACTGTGTAGAGTTTTGGTCTCCATATTAAAGGAAGGATATTCTTGCATTGGAGGTTGTTCAGAGAAGGTTCACTAGATTGATTCCGGAGATGAGACAGTTGACTTATGAGGATAGGTTGAGTAGCTTGGGTGTATATACCTTGGAGTTCAGAAGAATGAGATGTGATCTTATTGAAACTTATAAGATAATGAGGAGTCTCGACAAGGTGGATGCAAAGAAGATATTTCCACTCATAGGGGAAACTAAAACTAGGGGACATAGGGCTAGATTTTACACTTTTCTGCAGATCACAATAAAAATGGGCTGTATTTCTGGCGTGGGCGGTAACAATGGGTTTTCAGATCGCCGGTCTTTCGCCCATTTTCAAAGCCCCTAATCTCCATTTTTAAAATTGGGTGTTACCACGAGCGAGATGAAATGGGCGTTAGCGTTAATTCTCTCTGACCTTCTGCCGTAAAGTGACACCGTTTCCCACTTGTTTCCAGTCATTCAGGAGATCAGGGTTCATCATTACATGTGCAGAAGAGGAGACAGAGAGAGGGGAGCAGAGAGGGAGTGAATGCATATGTGACTGTGGTGTGTGCTTGTTTGGCTGTTGTGGGAGGCACGAGGGAGATACACCAGCAGCAAAAAGCCTACTAAGCACCAAGAACATAGTTGGAACCAATTTTTTGTCCAACAAGTAATATATAACATGGAAGGGATGGAGGAGGCCCTGGAGCTGGTAGCCAGGAACAGTGGTGACAGAGGGCTTCCAGTGGTCCCAGAGCACGGCACAGCACCCCAAGGTGCCGCACCCCCATTGCCAATGACACATGAGAGCCAGGAGCAACATCTTGCTTCTGGCTCTGAGCAAGTTCCCACCTCGGGACAGTCCTCTCCCGTATCCATCCAAGCAGCGATTCGGCCGTCATACCCCCAATAAAGCAACACCTGAGGAGGTCCTCGGCCAGGCAGCTTGGAGTCAGCAGGGGAAGGGGCAGAGGTGGGGATGAGAAGTGCGGGGTGGGGAGGCGGGGGGGCGGGGGGGCGGGGGGGGGAGGGTTGTTTTTTGTAGAAGTACTTATGATTTCAGACAAATGGTCGGATTAAATGTTTTTTATTTCAAAAAACTTTGTTGCGCATTGGCTCAGATAGCTGCACCGTTACACACTGGTGAATCCTTATCATCAAAAAGGGTATAATTACACTTAACTTCAATCAACTTAAGCTTTAACTAAGGTGATGCACAACATTGATGTCTGACCTGAACACCCAGCAGTGTGTCAGCTTTGTAAACTTTCTTTCAGGCAAAGCGGTCATTTATGAGCTCCTGACATAAGAGTCTTGCAGCTATGATGCCACCACGGGCTCTTTCCTGCGGTCTACAGGAGGGTGGGGGCATGGCTTCAGCGTCTGCCTGATTGTGTCACCCGAGGTCAGTGTCCACCTCCTTATCCTCCTCTTACTCTCTATCCTGAGATGGACCTTCAGTCCCTTCTGGCAATTCTTGTCCCCTCCTACTAGCCAAGTTGGAGCATGGGGCATTGAGCTACCTGCTCAGGGTGATATTGGAGCTCACCTCCTGAGTGGTCCAGGCATCTAAAGCGCTGCTTAAGCACGCCAATAATTTTCTCCACGATATTGTGAGTGGCTCTGTGGCTTTCGTTGTATCGCTTCTCGGCTTCGGTGTGGGTGTCATGCGGCGGGGGGGGGGCGGGGGGGTGTCATCAGCCAGGTGGTGAGGCTGTATCCTTTGTCACCAAGCATCCAGCATTGACCTTGTGGCTGATTATTAAACAAGTCAGATACAGTGCTCTCATGCAGGATGTGAGCATCATGGATGTTGCCCGGAAATTTAGCATTTACTGCCATAATAATTTGCTGGTGGTTGACAACGAGTTGCATGTTCAGGCATTGGAATCTCTTGCAGTTCCTGAAAACCTCTACATCCTGAAAAGCTGCCCGCATTGCGATGTGTGTACAGTCTATTGCTCCCTGCACCTTGGGGAAGAGTTAGCAATTCGGTAGAATCCTAAAGCCCTCTCAGTCTGAGCTTCCCTGGTCATAGGGAAGCTGATAAAGTCCCTCCTGCGTCCGTACAGGGCTTCAGTGACCTGTCTAATGCAGCAATGTGTGGCATGCTGAGACATACCGCAAATATCGCCAGCTGAGGCCTGAGAAGAACCCAACGCATAGAACGACAGGTGACTTTGACCTCGACAGACAGTGCAGTCCTAATGGTGCTGGCAGGCTGCAGATCTCCCCTGATGAGCTGGCATATTTCAGTGATAACCTCTTTGTGGAAGCGCAGTCTCCGAAGATAGATGTTATCGGACAAGTTGAGGTAAGAACGCTTCTCCCTGTACTTGCGGGGGGGGGGTGTAACATCTGGTCCTCCTCATCAGTCTGTTACGTCTTACATTGGGCACATGATGCTGTCGTGCGTATCTTCTGCCATGTCGAGTCTGCAGTATGTAAGTGGTCATCAAAAGAGGGTGAGAAAGGAGAGGGTCCAGTCCAATTGCTATCTGTTTTCCACCAATTGGTCACAAAGAATGAATGTCCCCACTAAGACTCCTATTAAATTCCAATCATCCACAGTATGATAAGATGTTTGTTCAGATGTTCATATCACCTCCAAAGACCTCCAGAGTACATCCAAACTCCCATGAGGTTGAAGCAGAGCAGCCTTTTAAATGATGCGACATGTGATTTAGAATATGGCGTCCATACCGCTGTGAGTAGTTCCGGTTAGTTCCACTTTTTCCCGGCGTTTTTATCGGTGAGCGACATTGTGGGCGAGATGTATGTGAGGTGCCGAAAGTAAGGATGGGCGATCTCCTGGGCATTAGTTTCGGCAAATGTGATCGTTACGACAAAAAACAGTGGCCGCGCAGTATTATTAAATCTCGGCATTAATTACGTGCCAAAAGTAACGCTGGGTGATATTATGGGCGTTGAGATCGCCCATTCTGATGAATCCGTCCCAAAAAAGTGGGCGGGCTGTATCAGTTTTCTCGACATTACGCACTTGCGGAAAGTAACACTCAGTGATAAGTGACCGAGAAATCGACATCAGTTTCCATTTCGTAGCTAAATGGGCGATATCTGGGCATTACACGTCATTTCAGCATTAAAATGAACATTAAGTAGGCGTTATGCATGCAAAAATGATGGAAAATCTAGCCCTTAGTCTTCAGAATAAGGGGCCGCCCATTTAAAACTGAGATGAGGAGAAATCTCTTCTCTCAGACGGTTGTAAATCTATGGAATTCTCTGCCCCAGAGAACTGTGGCAGCTAGGTCATTGAATATAGTTAAGGCGGAGATAGACAGATTTTTGAGCGATAAGCGAGTAAAGTGTTATGGAGAGCAGGCAGGGAAGTGGAACTGACTCCATGATCAGATCAGCCATGATCTTATTGAATGGCGGAGCAGGCTCGAGGGGCCAAATGACCTACTCCTGCTCCTATTTCTTATGTTCTTATGTTCTTATCTCATTATATCAGAGCCAGCTCTTTGCTAGCATAATCCAAAATCAATTCCATTGCCCTGCTCTTTCCCCACATCTTCTTCCTCTGTATCTTCCTCTATTTCAAGCATTTATCTACTTTTCCCTTAAAGGATGCAATGGTCTCTTCCTCAATATCTCACTGTGACAAAGCATTTAATGCTTTAACAACTCTCTGTGTAAAGGAATTTTGCCTAACTTAGTAACAATTATAAATTGATATCTCTTCATTACTGTCTCCCCAACCAGAGGAATCATCTTTCCCCATTCATCTATAAACTTTTCATAATTTGAAAAACCTCTAATAAATCTCTTCTTGACCTTCTCTCTAGTGGAATTAGTTTCTCAAGTCTTTGTTAATAACTATAATTTCCCGTCCCTGGTATCATCCTATAAATCTACACTATAGATGCGGCACATGCACGATAGTCTCAATGGCCTCCTTCTGTGCTGTATCATTCTATGTACTCACTCTATTACTGAGCTGTTGTAGAATTGGAACTCTGACCATTGCTGACTTTTTGGATCCTACATCTGAATTGTAATTGGAGCCCTGCATGGTCTTTTTATTTATTTTAAATGTATCTCCTTTGTTTTGCTATTCCCATCTGTCTTTGGGATATTTGCTGTGGGATTTCCAATTTTCTTCCCACCATTTCAAACAGGGAACAGTGGGGTTCCCATTAGGAATCTCTCTGTATGTTTGCTTTTTAGAAGAAGGGCAGGAACAAAAGCATAATGCCAGGCAGCACCAGAGCCACATAGAATGTGGGCCGAAGCCTATTTTCTTGTCTAAATGTTTAGTTCTGTAGTCTCCGTGTGGGAAGTACCTAGAACCATGCTAAATATGTTAAACATATGTATCTGAAGCAAAAAACAAAGAAAACAATAACAATGGTTGCTATGGACCTTCTTTTCCCTAGCAATGGTGATATATCAGTGCTACTGCTAAATTTTAAGCAAGGATAGTGTAACAATTGGTAAAAAGAAATATTACTGAAGACATCTGAGGTCTGGACCCATCATATGGTGCAGTTATACATAAATCTAAGCTTTGTTTTCATATCCATTGCTCAGAAAGAAATCTACCATAGTAACTATTTATTTCATACACACTTATTGACATTTCAGACGGACACCAACACTCATTTGCCAATCATATAATTATAATAATAATAAAAGTAATAGTATTGACTTTGTTTTAAAGATAGATGGACTGAAAAAACAAAGTAGATCTAAAAAAAAGTTAGAGGCTGAAAAGGAATACATATCTATGAATCATCATTGGAATCAAGGTTATCTGTTTCCTCAGCCTATAAGTCTTGGGCAAAGGTGCAACATTCTCACAACCTACACATGAGCAGATGTTGGTGCAAGGTAGCTTGTTGAGAAAACAAGAGCACCTTCCTTGTGCACACTGGGTCTTTTTGCATGAACAATGTGCAAGCTCCATTACACTTGCTAGTGCTGAATAAAATGTCTTCCAGTCTGTGACAAATGCATCATCTTCAAGTTTCCACCTATGGTCCTTTGGAGATGAGATTTCCGGCATGTTCTCAAGACATCGCTTGTGAATTGCAGACTGGTAATTGGCACGCTGTATATGCTTGTACAGTGAATCTTTATTTGGTGGCAAGCACTTCTCTGCAGAACTTCTGGTCTTGAACATTTGACATCTGGCCTGGTTCACATCTCTGAAATCCACTCTGCCCAAAGAGTTTGCAAGCGTATGCCTCTAGTTCTTCACAAAGGGATTGTGAAACATCAAACAAGTTCCCTAACTTCTCAATTGTCGAACAGTATTCTTTGCTGTCGATCAGCACTTTCGCTGATTTCACCTTCCCCATTCCATACAGAGCACTCACGAATCACATCCTGAAAAACAGTGAAACCCTATGAGAGCAGCACATACATCTTTCCCAAAGTGTTCAAAGATGCGATGAACAACTATTGTACATGTGTTGTTTCCTCATCCCATGAGAAAGTAGAGCCTTCTGGAGGGTCTTCCTGCTCATTTCTGGTCAGAAATCTGGTGTAGCTCTGGTAGCAGCTAAGATGATGGCCCAGAAATCCTGGTTTCTCCTTCCCGTGGGTGTTCGAATAAATTTCAGAAAAAAGATGCCCACCTACCTAAAGCTCCTGCGGTCACATGAGGTCCCGGTCCGGGGGCCTCTTCTGACTGCACATCACAGCGCGTGCACTTCAGGACGTGTGCAGGCCTGGAGCTGGAGTCACATGGCTCTGGACAGCCAATCAGGTACAGTACATTCTCATTCATTGTAATAGGAGTTTCTTAAGTCTGAAACTCCTATTACTATGAATGAGAAACACCCCCAAAACACTAATAAAAGATAGAAAAAATGCACAACATATTTTTATTAATTTAAATTAAAGTTATTAATATATTTAAAAAAAAATATTTTCCCAATTTTAAAAAAGGTTTTTTTAATTATGCTTTAAAATAAACTTACCATAGTGGGGAGGGTTTTTAACAATAAATTGTGTTTTTATAACTATATTTAAACATGTTTTTGTGTATTTTAAAACTCTTATGCCTGTAAAAGTAGGTTATGTGCCTGCTTTCATCAGGCACAAAGTTTTGAGGACATTTGCTGGGCAAGATATGCGTAAATCCCCCAATCTTGCCCTTGAAAATGTCCTCGCTCGCAATCTGCGGATGATCTGTCAAGCCAGAAAATTGACAGATTGGAAAAGCCGGTTTTCAGCGCATGTATGGACCCGGGGAGGTTGCAATTTCTGGGCTGATACCTTGCTTCAAGGACAACAAGATCTTGTCCACGGATATGCAACAGGATTGCCTCATCTTTGCGGGTTTCTGCTGCAAGGAGCAGCTTACCTGCAATTTTAGTCTCACATTGTACCAGCTTCTCTTATCTCTTTCGGCTGTGTCTCCCACAATGTTCTTGTCCTTCTTGCAGAGAAGGTACTGCACTGGAAGAAGATGGGAAGCCCTCGCAGGTATAACCTTGGGGTTTGTCGTCTTTGAGTGAAGCAGTTGAACCTTGGTGGCGGCTTCACTCCTCTCCTCTTCTTTCTGCACTGGCTCTGCAATGGCTGCGAAGGAAATGATAAAATGGATATTCTAATCAGCCTCACTGATAATGACCCTTGGTCAAAAAACTTGTTTTTTGCTGTGTTTGTGCATGTTATGACCAGAGTGAGAAGTTTAGAGTCAGTCAGTCTACAAAGAAATAACTATATGGGCTGAAGCAGGCCCACAAAATGGATCATGTCAAATGGCATAACCACTGAACTAAGGAATGAAAGTTGGATATAAACATTTTCATAAGAAATACTGTAACATCACGTGTACTCACCTTCATAGTTCTGATTTTTCCTTTCTTGCTTCTTCTTGGCTCTGTCAATCTTAGATTTATCAGTGAAACGCATGTAGCACTGCTGATGATATCCAATTGAATGTGGGATTGTTGCAAGTCTTTCTGGTGCAATAACCAGCTCCAGATCTAAACTTTCTATGGCATTTTCTGCAATTTTAGCTTTTCTAATTCCAGTAAATTTCCACTGATGAACACTTGTGAAAAATGTTATCCAGCTAGAGTCCGAAAAACAAATTATGTTGCCTTTGGCTCCTGTAACTATGTGCATGCAACATGCCATTGTTTTGGTGTATACAGTCACTGACTCTATTTGATCTACAACAGAGATCGTGATTGGCTGTTTTCATGGTACTGACAAATACAGCAGTTGTGATTGGTCATTTAAGTAACTCGCAATTATGTCATCAATCTGGATTTTGACGAGATTTCTGACTATTTTCTAATGAACATTTACGCAAAATGCTTACTTTTTGAAGATGGGAACATTGATTTTTGTGATAAGTGGTCCCTAAACTAATATTGGTGTGAATATGAAGTACTTCCACAGAGGGGACTACGGAAGAGCATTTTAGACTTGGCCCATAGTCTAACATGGCAACCATTCACCGGCACTCCTAAAACTAAAACATAGAGGCAGAAATGCACATAGCCACATCTGTCAGCAGAGCACTAGCTGAGGAAGTTTCGATTTAGAAAAGGAGCCGTCAATGAGCTATGCAACTGAACCTACAGCCCACCTCCAACAAAGGCACAGCACTGATATTAGACGTTAAGGTCACAACCACACTTAACTTTTGTACTATAGTGTAATTCCAAGCTGCCACACTTGGTGCATCCCTAAAATTAATGAATCAGCTGTGCATAGATGCATCAAGCACGCTACAGATGTATTGGGGTCTAAATTTAACATTCTTGCTCCCATTTTATGGTCATAACGATAATCAACTTAGCAGGGCAGAGGCCCATGCCCGATCTGCTTAAAAAAAAGGGATATTAAAGGACTTGAGGAGTGAACAGAAGAGTGAAATTAGATTAGTGGCTATGGAAAAAATGTCAGTGCAGATTTGATAGGTAGAATCGCTTTGTTTCTGTGCTGTAAGATTCTATGATTTTATGAAATAGGGAATTCAGGCAGACTAATTTCATAAATAATAACAGACACGTTAGGGCTGATTTTAACTTTCATCAATGGCGGGAAATGTGCAGATGATCCGTTGCTATCCATTACCCACAATCGCCGAAAGTTAAAATTGGCCCTGTTGAAGAAGCTAATAAAAGAGCAGTGAAGGAAATAACATAAACATAGATAGAAACATAGAAACATAGAAAATAAGTGCAGGAGTAGGCCATTCGGCCCTTCTAGCCTGCACCGCCATTCAATGAGTTCATGGCTGAACATTCAACTTCAGTACCCCATTCCTGCTTTCTCGCCATACCCCTTGATCCCCCTAGTAGTAAGGACCTCATCTAACTCCTTTTTGAATATATTTAGTGAATTGGCCTCAACAACTTTCTGTGGTAGAGAATTCCACAGGTTCACCACTCTCTGGGTGAAGAAGTTCCTCCGCATCTCGGTCCTAAATGGCTTACCCCTTATCCTTAGACTGTGACCTCTGGTTCTGGACTTCCCCAACATTGGGAACATTCTTCCTGCATCTAACCTGTCTAACCCCGTCAGAATTTTAAATGTTTCTATGAGGTCCCCTCTCATTCTTCTGAACTCCAGTGAATACAAGCCCAGTTGATCCAGTCTTTCTTGATAGGTCAGTCCCGCCATCCCGGGAATCAGTCTGGTGAACCTTCGCTGCACTCCCTCAATAGCAAGAATGTCCTTCCTCAGGTTAGGAGACCAAAACTGTACACAATACTCCAGGTGTGGCCTCACCAATGCCCTGTACAACTGCAGCAACACCTCCCTGCCCCTGTACTCAAATCCCCTTGCTATGAAGGCCAACATGCCATTTTCTTTCTTAACCGCCTGCTGCACCTGCATGCCAACCTTCAATGACTGATGTACCATGACACCCAAGTCTCTTTGCACCTCCCCTTTTCCTAATCTGTCACCATTCAGATAATAGTCTGTCTCTCTGTTTTTACCACCAAAGTGGATAACCTCACATTTATCCACATTATACTTCATCTGCCATGCATTTGCCCACTCACCTAACCTATCCAAGTCGCTCTGCAGCCTCACAGCATCCTCCTCGCAGCTCACACTGCCACCCAACTTAGTGTCATCCGCAAATTTGGAGATACTACATTTAATCCTCTCATCTAAATCATTAATGTACAGTGTAAACAGCTGGGGCCCCAGCACAGAACCTTGCGGTACCCCACTAGTCACTGCCTGCCATTCTGAAAAGTACCCATTTACTCCTACTCTTTGCTTCCTGTCTGACAACCAGTTCTCAATCCATGTCAGTACACTACCCCCAATCCCATGTGCTCTAACTTTGCACATCAATCTCTTGTGTGGGACCTTGTCGAACGCCTTCTGAAAGTCCAAATATACCACATCAACTGGTTCTCCCTTGTCCACTCTACTGGAAACATCCTCAAAAAATTCCAGAAGATTTGTCAAGCATGATTTCCCTTTCACAAATCCATGCTGACTTGGACCTATCATGTCACCTCTTTCCAAATGCACTGCTATGACATCCTTAATAATTGATTCCATCATTTTACTCACTACCGATGTCAGGCTGACCGGTCTATAATTCCCTGTTTTCTCTCTCCCTCCTTTTTTAAAAAGTGGGGTTACATTGGCTACCCTCCACTCTATAGGAACTGATCCAGAGTCAATGGAATGTTGGAAAATGACTGTCAACGCATCCACTATTTCCAAGGCCACCTCCTTAAGTACTCTGGGATGCAGTCCATCAGGCCCTGGGGATTTATCGGCCTTCAATCCCATCAATTTCCCCAACACAATTTCCCGGCTAATAAGGATTTCCCTCAGTTCCTCCTCCTTACTAGACCCCCCAACCCCTTTTATAACCAGAAGGTTGTTCGTGTCCTCCTTCGTGAATACCGAACCAAAGTACTTGTTCAATTGGTCCGCCATTTCTTTGTTTCCCGTTATGACTTCCCCTGATTCTGACTGCAGGGGACCTACGTTTGTCTTTACTAACCTTTTTCTCTTTACATATCTATAGAAACTTTTGCAATCCGTCTTAATGTTCCCTGCAAGCTTCTTCTCATACTCCATTTTCCCTGCCCTAATCAAACCCTTTGTCCTCCTCTGCTGAGTTCTAAATTTCTCCCAGTCCCCAGGTTCACTGTTATTTCTGGCCAATTTGTATGCCACTTCCTTGGCTTTAATACTATCCCTGATTTCCCTTGATAGCCACGGTTGAACCACCTTCCCTTTTTTATTTTTATGCCAGACAGGAATGTACAATTATTGTAGTTCATCCATGCGGTCTCTAAATGTCTGCCATTGCCCATCCACAGTCAACCCCTTAAGTATCATTCGCCAATCCATCCCAGCGAATTCACGCCTCATACCTTCAAAGTTAGCCTTCTTTAAGTTCTGGACCATGGTCTCTGAATTAACTGTTTCATTCTCCATCCCAATGCAGAATTCCACCATATTATGGTCACTCTTCCCCAAGGGGCCTCGCACAACGAGATTGCTAATTAATCCTCTCTCATTACATAACACCCAGATTAAGATGGCCTCCCCCCTAGTTGGTTCCTCGACATATTGGTCTAAAAAACCATCCCTTATGCACTCCAGGAAATCCTCCTCCACCGTATTGCTTCCAGTTTGGTTAGCCCAATCTATGTGCATATTAAAGTCACCCATTATAACTGCTGCACCTTTATTGCACGCACCCCTAATTTCATGTTTGATGCCCTCCCCAACATCACTACTACTGTTTGGAGGTCTGTACACAACTCCCACTAACGTTTTTTGCCCTTTGGTGTTCTGCAGCTCTACCCATATAGATTCCACATCATCCAAGCTAATGTCCTTCCTAACTATTGCCTTAATCTCCTCCTTAACCAGCAATGCTACCCCACCTCCTTTTCCTTTTATTCTATCCTTCCTGAATGTTGAATACCCCTGGATGTTGAGTTCCCAGCCCTGATCATCCTGGAGCCACGTCTCCGTAATCCCAATCACATCATATTTGTTAACATTTATTTGCACAGTTAATTCATCCATCTTATTGCGGATACTCCTTGCATTAAGACACAAAGCCTTTAGGCTTGTTTTTTTAACACCCTCTGTCCTTTTAGAATTTTGCTGTACAATGGCCCTTTTTGTTCTTTGCCTTGGGTTTCTCTGCCCTCCACTTTTCCTCATCTCCTTTCTGTCTTTTGCTTTTGCCTCCTTTTTGTTTCCCTCTATCTCCCTGCATTGGTTCCCATCCCCCTGACTAAAGAGTCATTAAATATCTTTCTGAAGAAAGCGAGGTCAGAAAAATGTGGTGAAAAGGCAGCTAAGTCTGGTTGAGATCTATTAAAATAGATGGGCTTTTACTGATCCTAAAATTTGAGTTGTTCCTAAATCAGTAGTCATTTTGCCTATTCCGTCTCGCTGTACTTGGTGCATCACCTTTGTTTCTCGTATACTTTAACATGTTTTCTTGTGTAAAACATAATACAATTACATAATTGAACATTATTGTATAAAAGTACTTCAGGATGCATTTTCAATCCAAACCCTGAAATATAGTTCAGATATGTGGGGGGATCAAGGGGTATGGTGAGAAAGCAGGAATGGGGTACTGAAGTTGCATATTCAGCCATGAACTCATTGAATGGCGGTGCAGGCTAGAAGGGCCGAATGGCCTGCTCCTGCACCTATTTTCTATGTTTCTATGTTTCTATGTTTCTATGTGAGTGGATATACCATAGAAATGGAGAGTGCCCTCAAAATGGTGCATAAGTACAAATGACATATATCACATATATGCCAAATAGTCTGCTGTATGTTGTGTCTATAGAAAGCATTACTTTATTAAAGAAAAGTAACATACTAACTGAAACACTACCGTATCATTATGGAGGTTCAGTATCCAATGCTTCTGATCATACAGATCATTTGACTGTCTGCTAATGCTAATCATTAAGTCACGAGAGTGATAAAGTGAAGCACACCAGAACTAGAGTGGTACCTTATAGTGCATTAGTGTTTTGTTTATTTATTTTGTAATACAATAACACAAAGTTAATTCTAAACATATTTGGAGTGACGAAGGAATTCATGCTCAGGGAACTATTTATATTGTCGCAAATTAATCCGTAAAAGATTTTCTCCTGCACAAGCTGAGATGCTTCATCAAAATGAAAAAATTGCCATTGAAAATTTAATTACTTCACCACCAGAGCAAGAAAGGAGCAGTGTGGAATGGATTGGACTAAAATATTATCCTTTCACATTCAGGGCCGAGGTACAAATCCAGTTCAGGTTGATGGAATGAAAGTTTCCTTCCTGATAGCTTTAAGGGTCAAAGTGGATGTTCTTTCCATTGCACGACTGCCCATAATTCAGCCACTAATTGCCAATAAATTAGTCAAAGCACTCAGAGATGCCACAGAGATGACTTATGTGGATGCAAGGGAGACGGAAATACTCACCTTGTGAAGTTGGTGTGAAAGAATGTAATTGAGGCAGGGTAGATGGAGAGTTACTCAGCATCTGTTTCATGGTCTGCATGCCCTAAAAGTGCTTTCTGCTGTGCCAGAACAAAAAGTGAACACTGAAATTTCCCACTCTGAGGAGGACAAACAAAAAAGAATAAAAAATAAAACACTCTGGCGGGAGAAGTAAATACATGGGGAATTTAGCCCATAACTCTTTACATCTTAAAAGTCCAACGTAGAATACAGTGTGTGGCACATTTCCAAAATGTGTAGTATTAAAAAGAAATGAAGGATGGATAGGATATGGAACATTTTGTAGTAACATGTAGTGAGAGGTGAAAGAAACTGAGAAGGTCCAGCTTTTTACAGAATATACAGCACTTGAAAGGTAAAATTCAACCTAAAAATTGTAAGGGGTGGTTTGCAGGGGGTTAGCTTTCCCTTCTGACCTTATATGAGCGGTTCCGAATCGCTCCCACACCCTTGGTTCTAGACACTGGAATTATGAAGGGACTGTGACAGACTTGGACAGACAATCGGTTTCAAGGTAGGAAGCAGGTATGGCTTTATTGTGTTTAAAAAGAAGTAAAAGGCACACCTTTAATAACACACACAGACCAATACACACTGAGTGGTACAACACATTGAATAAAATGTCAAATTGCAGCCTGTGGGGAAAAGAATACAGCTTAAACTCTAAATGGGGTAAAGAGGAGAATGCAGATACATTTACACAAGTTATCCCAGCCTCCCTCCCCCAATTCCCCTAACTAACTAAGTTATAGCTCTGTGGGTTCAGGAGCCATGCTCACCAATCCCCTTTTTGACAGTTGCTGGTGAATCATGGTTTCGGGGTTCGCTGCACTTGGCCTTCTAGGCGAGCCGTACCCCGGTCGGAGGAGAGGACTTCGGACTGCGTAGTCTTTGGTTGGGGTGCGTCCGTTGATGCGGTAAGTTGCGTTTTGGATGTATGGGGTAAGTACCCACTTTCTTTGGTTAGGAATAGTTTTAGTTAGTCCCTTTTGGTAATTTCTCACCCGTTGGTCATTCCGAAGTAGATTGTAGAGTGGAAATAAATGTTGATTCTTCGGTTTTTGCTGAGTTGGTTTTGGTTGGTCGTTTCGCTGGTTGTGGTGGCCCGGGTTGTCAATTTGGTTGCTGACAACCTTCCATTTCGTGGGCCTCGTGCTCGGTCGGTCCTTGATGATTTCTTGTAGTTTCCTTCACTACTCCATTTCTTCGCTCCCCACCTCCGGCTGCTTGTGTCTGTCTGTGTTTGAGTCTGTGTTCTGCTGTTTGAGTCTGTGTCCTGCTTTCTGTGTTCTGTTCCTTGGTAAAACTGGGAATAGATATACCCACCAAAGGCTACCTTATCTCCCACCAAATCTAGCCCAGCTAACTGAAACTTGATTAAGTGGTTTTAATCTGGCGTTAATAGGCTTTTCGAAGTTGATGAGCTCTCCATTGTGCTAGTCTGGCCTGAGCCAGATATTTCTATGCCTGTTGAAAAGGTGTTGGAATATGTATGTGGCATTGTTTAAATGCTAATGTTTTCAAGGGGCAAGTTTCAAGGATATACAGTTCCCAGACAATTTGATTAGTTCCAATGTCCAAACTGGCGCTTTAGATATTGACCCCACCCCTTTTCTTGCAGACCCAACATACACCTTTTAAAAATCCCAAATTCGATTAAAGTTTGTAGTTTCTTCCATGTGCACTTTAGGATTTCAAACTTTCTGGTAGATAGTTCCAAATTAAATTCCCTTTCTATGAGTCCAAACACTGGGGGGGGGGGGGTCTCCATGAATGCACCCCCTTTTATGCCCTGCAGGCCTCGTCTGCCCCTTTAAAATTCATTTGTGTCCCAAAGTTTTCCTTCCATTTTAAAAGTCCAGAAAGGGATTCTTCTCCTCTGCAGGGGAAAGGTACCTGGAATCTTTGTGAGATATTGGTAAATTCTACAAAATAGAAAAATATACTTTTAGGGTTGTCGATCTAGAAAGAAAACTTAAAATAGCATGCTGCAGCTCAATATTGCAATTGGTAAGAATAAGCACAAGATGAACAAATATTTCACTGAGGAAGCTAATTTTTCTTCTTTCAGTGTCATTAGTGGAGAGTTGAGATAGCTACAACAATATCAGATCTTCATGCTGTTGTGGGAGATATAACTATTGGCCTCAGGAATATCTTTGCAATATTCTTATTTCAGAACTTACCGCAGATGCTCTGTGAAAATTTCACAGATACCCGCTGTCCCATTGGAATGGAACGCGGCACTTGTAACTGTACCAATGAAGCCTCCTCTTTAACGGACCGACAACAGTCTTGAAAGTGGTACCAGAACAAGAGAGCGCGCACATGGTGCTGACCCAGCTCGCTGTCTGTCCCGCTCTCTCTCTCTTTGCACAAGTAGCCATTCCACACTGACCCTCTCCCCACTCTGCCATGCTGTGATTTAATTTTTTTATATGAGTTATTTCTGGTCCAAATAAGACGTGCACTAAAGCGAGACTGCAACAGTGAGAGAGACATGACCACAACCAAAATAATGATTTTCTTTTTTGACATGAACTCGCTATTAAAGTTCACTGATAGTTTGGCTGGTTCTTAGAGTGCATCACTAATATGCAGGCTGGCACCGTCTCTCTCTCTCTCCCACCGCCCCTTCCCCCCAAATATAAATTGATGTGTGTGTGTTCTTTTATCAAATGAACCAGAGGGCTCCAGACTCACAGCTCAGGTGGCAGAAAAGGTTTCCAGCACGCTTGACAAGTACACCAATAAAGAGGGGTATGGGAGGCAGAGTGATTTTTTTTAATAGCCTGAAACAGGAGTGAAAAACAGTCGATTTTAACAAAGAGTGTGCAGAAATTCCCTTTTACCTTTCAAAAGGGAATTGGATCAATACTTAAAGGGAAAAAAATTGCAAGGATATGGGGAAAGAGCAGGGGAGTGGGACTCATCGGAGAGTTCTTTCGAAGAGCCGCACAGGCATGATGGGCCAAGTGGCCTGCTCCTGCGGCGTACGATCCTACAACAATACTTAAATTCATTTAGAGACTCGAACGCAAGAAGTACATTCAAAACAATACCGATCAAGGCGCTTTAAATACCCAGTGAGGCTGGTGCAAAGACTTTGGAGCTTCTTCCATTTGTTATTCTACATTGTTCATGAATCACAGGTTTGGTGTTCTCATGAGTGCTTTGCTCCACTGCATAATGCAGTGATACTTGTCTGCCTACCCACAACAACATGGACCTCAATCTTATTCAATAGCAGTGGATGCATCTAAACCACAAAGTGAGTTGAGGCACTTCTGGGGGAGTACAGGATTTTGGTAGGTTTTTAAATTTTATTTTACCATGTAAACGTTACAGGGCTGTCACCATCGGGACATGTTAAGAGTGAGATTTTTAATCAAAAGTAAGTGAAAGATTGCACGCCCATTTGGGCATTTGGGAGGCCTTTTGGCTAAGATCATGCGTAACTGACCTGACAGGGGAGTAACCATGACCAGAAAGTGGTTCTCCCTGGATTAGGAAGGTGGTTCTCCTATGCCCCATCCAACTCCATGCACGAACCTGGTATTGCAGTACTTCCAGGAACAGTGCAGCCTTGGCTCTAGGCCTTTTGGCTAAGAGCAAAATCATTGGCGCAGAGTGATCTTTGTTTGGGCGCAAGGTGACCTTTGGCGTTTATGATCTGACAAGTTGATCTGACAAAGAATTGGAAAGATTGGCAACGAATAAAACATAAAAAAATTTGGGAGGTATTTTGTCCATGAGAATCGTGTAAATAGTTCACACATTAAAACTAATAGTGGGCACACCTCTCGTGGTTTTTGCTTGCAATTAGTGTCAGCATGTTTGTGTTATTTAACTGCAAACCTGGCCTGTGTCAGTTCTAAAAAGTTAAAACCAAGTAATTGCAGCTATTTATGACATAGAATATCATGAGAAACGCAATTATTAATTAAAATTTACCTCAACTCATGAGGGTGGTGATAACGGGTAGGATTAAAAAAAAAATTTGTAAAGCATTTTCAGATGCAGTAAAATAGTTTTTGTAAAGAGCTGTGACCTGTCAGAGATTAAATAAAGCTACTGGTGAGGTTTATAAATCAAAAAATAGAAACTCCATGATTCCTTACCAAATCTCATGACTTTTAAGAGTTTGTCTCCTGATTTATGAGACGGTGAGGTTGGCATTACTGTGAAACTATCTGAAGAAGAGCAGCAAAATTATTCTGGCTTCACAATTATCTCCCAACTAACACCAAAACAGATTAGCAGCTCATTTAATATAAATAAAAACAGAAAGTGTTGAAAATACTCAGCAGGCCAGGCAGCATCTGTGGACAGAGAAACAGCATTAACGTTTCAGGTCGATGACCTTTCATCAGAACTGGTCATTTGCTGTTTGTAGGACCTAGCTGTGCACAAATTGACTGCCACATTTACAACAACAACAAAAACTTGTCCCTTTAAAGTAGTAAAACATCCCAAGGCGCTTCATAGGAGCGTTAGCAAACAAAATTTGGACCTGAGCCAGATAACTGAGCCAGACGATATTAGGACAGGTGCAGTGGAGCTGGAATCCACAGCCTTCTGGCATGGGGATAAGAGTCCTACCACTGAGCCAAGCTCAGGAATATGTTGCTGATTGCAGAATTTGATACAGTAGCAACATGAGGAATGACAGCTCCGGAATTGCAACCTTAAAGTGCACTTTAAAGTTGAGATATCAGGATTGCAGATGTTGTTTTTGTGAGGCCTTATGGAGGGCGGCATCACTGTCCCTTTCGGTGTTGGAAAGCTGTATCTATTGAATTTCACTTTACCTACATAATAACAGTGAGTAGACCGCAAAAAGTAATTCATTGGTTGTGAAGCATTTTGGGATATCCTAAGGTTGGGAAAGCACTGTATAAATGTTTTTTTTTGTGAACTGTGGCTCAGTGGGTAGCACACTCACCTCTGAGTCAGGAGATTGTGGGTTTAAGTCCCACTCCAGGAACTTGAACACATAAAATATCTAGGCTGACACTCCAGTGCAGTGCTGAGGGAATGCTGTACTGTCGGAGGTGCTGTCTTTCAGATGAGATGTTAAACCGAGGCCCCATCTTCCCTCTCAGGTGAATGTAAAAGATCCCAAGGCACTATTTTGAAGAAGAGCAAGGGAGGTATCCCTGGTGTCCTGGCCAATATTTATCCCTCAATCAACATAACAAAAACAGATTATCTGGTCATTATCACATTGTTGTTTGTAGGAGTTTGCTGTGCGCAAGTTGGCTGCTGCGTTTCCCACATTACAACAGTGACTATACGCCAAAAGTACTTCATTGGCTGTACAGTGCTTTGAGACGTCCGGTGGTCGTGAAAGGCGCTATATCAAAGCAAGTCTTTCTTTCCTTTTTAATTCTTCATTTCTTTCTTTCTCAATTGAAGTTGGCCTGAATTAGAGAGAAAATATCTTTTGTACAGCAGTCATCTTTAATTTAGCTAGATTAGTTTGAAAAATGTAGGATAATTCTGGAAATTCTGAGAAAACTGGGATATCTGACAATGTATTTGAATAAATGGTCTCAGAGGCTTTTGAGGCTGTTATAAGAGTCTGGCAACTACTTTGCCTTGAAGAACCACCTCTTGATCCTGGTATTTCTCAACACAAGTTTTGAGACTCAGAACAATGGGCCCAAATTTGACCAGTACAGATTTCTGGCGCACTCAACAGAGGTTTGCCACTTTTCTGGAACAGAAAGGGCGCCAAAAATCTTCAGGCCGAGTTTGGCCGCTCCCCAGCCTCTCCACGATGTTGGTGCAGCGTGGCAACTGGACTCGGGGGCAGAGCCAGGTCCTGGCGCTGAAAGCATGCCGGGACCTCCGCGCATGTGTGCTAGAGTGTGCGCGCATGTGCAGTAGCTCCTCGCAGCCCGAATCTCTACGATGCTCTGCAGGCTGTGTGGGAGGGGCCCAAAGCATGCCGCCCCTAGCCCTGGCCGAATGGGCTCCCTGCTGCAACCTGTCAGGGAACAGAGCTTAAATGCAGTGAGGAGAATGGGGTTGCAGATTGTGCTATGCTCCGTTCAGAAGATAGCCAGGACTAAGCAGACAGCGCGAAAATCGACCGGAAGCTCCTCACAAATAGTTGGCAACCAAAGCGGCCCGGAAAGCGCTCCGGCCACTGGCGGTGTGAAGAAGCCTCATCGCTACAAACCCGGCACCGTGGTTCTGAGGGAGATCCACTGCTACCAGAAATCCACTGAGCTGCTGATCCGCAAGTTGCCCTTCCAGCGCCTGATGCGGGAGATCGCTCAGGACTTCAAGACCGACCTGCGCATCTGCGGGGAGCGCGCATAGACTCCCCCTACCCGGGCTCGAAGCTTTTAACACAAAGTGCAACAATGTGCAATGGTGAGGCAGAAATTAATGTGATGCGGCAGTGTGATGGGTGTCTGTGGGCCGAGGAAGCCAGCAACCGATTGCCTTACAAGCACAGGTCTCTCCCAGACTCCTGCCCCTAGCCCTGGCCGAAGGGCTTTGCCGGTGCGTGCTCCAGTTGGCAAGGTAGGACTTCTAATTTATTATTACTTGATTTAATATTCATTTATTATTATTTAAAAATTATGATGGTTTCTATGCATCATTATGGTTAAAAGTGAAGTGTTTAATGCTTTGGAAAACCCTCTAACTTCCCTTCCCCCCCTATCTCTGGCTGCCTGCGCTGATTTCTTAATTTTTCTGAACGTAAAAAAGTGCCCAGTTATGCTGGCCTAAGTTAGTTTGGAGTAACTTTTCGCTGGCTAAACTTGCTTAAATGGACAAAACAGGCGTAAGTGGCTGGTAACGCCCCCTTTTGAAAAAAAAAAGCTGAACTTAAAAAAAAACCTATCTAACTCACTTACACAGGAACAACTTAAGTGGGGAGAATTGCAATTTTTCAGTTACTCCAAAAAAATCTAGTAGCTCCAAAAAAAACGGAACAACTCCTGGGAAACTTGGGCCCAACATTTGGTCTTTATAATGATTTGCAGATTTCACTGCAGTTGAATTAATCTGGTTTATCTCACCCTTCTTATTCTACTTGCTTTTTCTCCCTTCCGAACTTTTTATTATCCAGATCTATAAATCTTTATTTTTTCTTCTAACTCTTCAGTCCAAAATTCTGGTCCATATCCTTGAACTACACTTTGATTTATTAGTCATTTTGATGAGCACTTGTAGGATCTGCATCTGGGAGTGCAATCTGGAAAATGTTTTGAAGGAATATTTCTCAAATGCCAGACCTACTGTTTAGTCATGGATCTAAACTATTTCACTTGTTCCGTGACCACCTGTTAAAATACTCTGGGATTGGAATTCTGCTGTGCAATATTAATATATTTGAATGTAATTGTTTTTAACAAAGGCATTTACAAATCCTCTATAAAATATTTTTTTAATATAATTTTAAATGTAATTTAGAACCGTGCATTTTGTGTAATTACACAGAAACAAAATTACAATAACTTAAATAATCTTAAAATGCGACAAATGTTGAAAGGGGAATTTGGGTTGTGTGCACTGGTACCGCAGGTGGATGATTCAATGCCAGATATTCCGGCCAGAAAGGGGCTGTCTGGGTCGCCTCCTTTCTTCCTCTTTCTCCTCTTCTGTTTCCTCCTCCTCCTCCTCTCCTGCTTCCTTTTTTGCTTTTTCCTCTTCTGCTTCCTCCTCCGTCCTCTGTGAGCAGCTTGTCCCCTTTGCTACCTTTGCTCCATCTCCCTGTCATACTGCAGCCTAAGGGGAACAGCAGCTAGAGCCCCCAAGATTGGAAGCAAGTGATGTTCTCAGAGGCCTTCTTTTAAGAGCCAAAGCCTTGCAAACATCCAGCAGCACTCCTTGCATTCTTTTCATAATTCCCTCAAAGTTGTGTGTGTCCCTTTAAGAAGCATTGGTGGGGGGGTCTGACGTGCAGCTGTATGCATCAGCTGTGCATGCTTTGGAGTGAGCGTTGAAAGGAGCGACGATGTCTGAAATAACAGATCTGACCAATTACCATATCTGCAGCGAGCACAGGTAACAGCAGCGTTGCCAACCTGTCCAAAATGTCGGCTGCCACGTTCCATACTGAAAGTAGACGGAAGCAAGGTGGCTGCCATTTTTTCTCGGAAACTGGCCTTATCAGCTGGTGCTAAGGTGCTGAATTTCACTGTCCAAAACCCTTGCGCCTAAAACTCTTTTCACACATGAACCTAATGTCTGACTCCTACATGGTGCTATCTCAGTTTCAGAGGTTGTTGTCATGTATCCTACATGGTTATTGCTTGTACTATTACAAGGTGTGTCACCAGAGGGAACTGCAGTGGGAGACTTGTAGGTTACCTGTACAGGTGTGCCAGGTCTAGTATAAAAGGCAGGCCACCATGTGTGATCCTCACTCTGGAGTTACATTAAATGGACTAAGGTCACAACAGTTCAAGCACAACACATTGTCTCGTGGAGT
The DNA here is from genome assembly GCF_044704955.1 of Pristiophorus japonicus. Taxonomy (NCBI): domain Eukaryota; kingdom Metazoa; phylum Chordata; class Chondrichthyes; family Pristiophoridae; genus Pristiophorus; species Pristiophorus japonicus. The sequence goes on along the minus strand of NC_091978.1, from coordinate 258,697,765 downwards.
CACTGTTAGAGCATCTGAAGACATAACAATTGGCGATGAGATTACGGACCTTCACGTGAAAATGGCTAACCTTGGTACGTTGCAGCAGTTTGCCGATGGTGAAGATTGGGAAGCCTTTGTGGAGAGGCTCGACCATTTCTTCACAGCAAATGATCTGGCAGGCGACAATCCGGCCACACTGGCTGATAAGCACAGAGTTAACCAGTTGTGGAACACTGTCTATGGCCTCGTCAGGGACTTGCTGGCACCAGCGAAGACAATGACCAAGATGTATGAGGAGCTTGTAATGCTGATCCAAGAACAACTCAAGCCCAATGAGAGTATCCTCACAGCCAGACACCGGTTTTATACACACTGACGGTCCGAAGGCCAGGAGATCGCAAAATATGCTGCAGACCTCAGGAGGCTGGCGGTACCATGTGATTTTGGCGACCACCTCACCGAAGTGCTGCGGGATATCTTTGTCATTGGAATCGGCCATGAGGGCCTTCTTCATAAGCTACTGTCTGCGGATACCACAGTCACACTGCAGAAGGCCATCTCCGTGAGCCAGTCATTCATGACCTCGATCTGCGGCTCTAGGCGGATGACTCATCCTCAGGACTCAAACCCGGCAAGTACTGTGCACAGAGTGGTGCCTTTTAGAAGCTGGACTGTAGAACGCGAATCTTCTCAGGGGAGGGAGAACAGGCCCCCGAGTCCCTTAACTCAGAGTCTGTCGAGAAGGGCTAATCGAGTAGCATCATGCTGGCGTTGCGGAGGGAGTCACAGGGCTCACCAGTGTCATTTTAAAGACTATGTATGTAAAGGCTGCAGCACAAAGGGCCACCTCCAGCGAATGTGTAAGAGAACTATGACTCACTGTGTTGATGAAGAGTCCGCAGATGGCCATGAATCCAGCGTGGATTATGAAGCGATAGTCAGAGAGGCAGCTCAGCCCCACGATGAGGTATATAGCATGTTTACCTGCTATATACCTGCACCGCCGAATGTTCTCCGTTGCAGATGGAAGTTGAGATAAATGGCGTTCCAGTCTTCATGGAAGTGGACACGGGGGTGAGCCAGTCAGTAATGAATCAAGAAGCCTTAGAGTGGCTATGGGACAATCAGGCTGAATGATCCAAGTTGGTCCCGATTCAGGCAAAGCTGCGCACCTACAACAATGGATTATCCCAGTCGTTGGTAGTGCGGATGCAAAGATACTCCATGACGGCGTGGTGCACAAGTTACCCCTGTGGATTGTTGCAGGCGATGGACCAATGTTACTCAGAAGAAGGTAGATGGAGAAGATCCAATGGAGCTGGGAAGATTTCATCCCTCCAGCAATTGACGTCCTCCGCGCTCAGAGGCAAAGCAAGCCCCCACCTGAGATTGGATCCGGCACCAGAGAGCAGACCAGCACAGCACCCGAGGCACAGACCGCTCAACATGACTGTGTGGAGATGATCCAGCTGAGACAACCTGAACGCACCTTCCAGGCTCCAGTGGCAGGACTCCGGAGGAAGAAAATTGGACCCAGAGGCGACTTCCCAGCTTCGGTGGCAGAACCCGGGGAGAAGAATGTTATGTATGAATAAAGAGTCTGACCAGATACAGTGAGCTCAAAGTAAAGTGTGACCTTAGTCTTTTAGTACAGGTCTCCAGAGTGCCTCTCCAGCCTGTGAGGCCTCCTTAAGTACAGGTGCTCCCAAGGGATTGTGGGATCCCTTGGGACTCCAGGGGATGAGCCCGCTGGTGGTTACACAAGGTATTTACAGGTTTACATATATAACAACACTCCCCGCCAAAGTCAATAGTGTAACTATTTACAAGGTGAGTTAATCTGGCGCCTTTCTTTCCCTGGTTGATCGTCTCGGTGCAAATGCTGATTTTGGTGAGTCATTTGTTGGGCCCTCGCTGGGCTGCTGTGCTGCTGGCCATGCTGGGCTGCCTGGTGTGATGAGTCCTGCTGGGCTGCTGCGGGTGATGGGTTCTGCTTCGTGGTCAACCGCTGGGTCGGTTGTCACTGGTGTGTGTGTTGGAGGGTCAAAAAAGGTAGGGTCTAATGTGGGTCGCTCTGGATAGTCCGTGAATCTGAGTTTGGTTTCGTCCAAGTGTTTCCTGTAGATGAGTCCATTTGAAAGTTTGACCCGAAACCCTACTCCCCTCGGGTGCTCTTCAGGGAATCTATGGAAGTATCAAACCATCCTTAATGGACCTGAAATTCTGGCCTCGCCATGGGGAATATGTATGGACCTGGCGAGGGCCCGCAAAAGCTTGTTTTCTGATCTGTCATGTTTTAGCTTGGCAGATCCAATGCAGCCCCACAGCCAGGACATTTGCATGGGCGAGAATGCGCTATTTGCCCATCTCTTGCCCAACGAATGTCTTTAAAACTCTTGCGCCTGATAAAAGCAAGCATATAGCCTACTTTTACCAGCATAAGAGTTTTAAAACATCTAAAAAATATATAAAAATACAATTTAAAAACACATTTTTATGTTAAAAACCCTGTCCACTAAGGTAAGTTTATTTTAAATCCTAATTACACTTAAAAAAAAATCCGAAAAATGTATATTTTTTCTAACACATTTCATTAACTTTAATTTAAATTAATGTTAAATATGTGAGGTGATTTTTTTATTTTTTATTTGTGTTTGGGTGTTGGAGTGGGGTGGGGGGTGGGGGTTCTCATTCATAATAATAACTCCTACTTACGGAGTTCCCATTATTATGAATGAGACTACTGTACCTTCATTGGCTGCCCAGTGCCACGCGACTCCAGCTTCTCCCTCCGCATCTCCCAGACGTAAACGCGCTCCGATGCGCAGGAAGAGGAGGCCTCCAACCGGAATCGCTGGAGGGCGCAGGAGCAAAAGGTAGGCGTGGATTTTTTTTCCTATTTTCAGGCGAGCGCTCATGGGAAGCCCAGAACCGGCATTTCAGGCCCATTATCTCCTGATGTCTTGTTGCAGCAGATATTTCCAGGACTGCCACATTCACCACCGCATTCAGCCTGCCCTGATAAATCAACTGCGTTGTTTTGATGATGTGGGACATGGACTCCTCCAACTTATCCATTATGTGCAACATGTGAAAGGAGACTGTCTCTATCACTTGCACATGAGATCTATATTTCTAACAACATAAAAAGTAGGAGGAGGACTAGGCCATATGGCCCATCGAGTCGACTCCGCCATTCAATAAGATTATGGCTGATCTATTACAAGGGGCTCAATTTTTCCCAGTGATTTGCGCCGTTTTTTTGGAGCAGGCTGCTCTTTTTGGCCTAAGTTGAAAAACCACAGTTTCCCCAATCAATTTGCACCAGTGTAACTTAGTTAGTTACGAGTTTTTTAGGTCAGCTTTTTTTTTCAACCAAAGGGGGCGTAACCAGCCACCTACTCCAATTCTGGCCATTTAGGGAAGTTTGGCCAGCTGAAAGTCACTTCAGTTCTGCTTAGGCCAGCGTATGTGGCCTCTGCAGAAAAACCTTCCAGAGAGTTATGGAAATCGGCGCAAGTAAGGAAATTGGCACAGCAGATTCCCAGACACACTGGAAGAATTGAAAAACACATAGCAGCAACTTACCTCAAACTCCGTCCAAAGGCTGTCCGGTCCCATTCTCGGTCCCCGGTTCACACACACAGGAGAGAGAGAGAGCGAAAGAGAGAAAGGGTTGGAGGTAAGGTGTTTTTCAATTCTTTTAACGTGATGGGAGCTGGCTGTATTCCTACAGCCAGCTCCCATCACGTTAAAAGAATTGAAACTTCACTTTGCAGTCTCAGCTCACATTGTGTCCCTGGTTACCATGGCAGCCTGATCTTTTTGCCGCAGATCAAGGTTTCACCCCCAAAACAAAAAGTCGGGTTACGCCATGCCAAAGTGAAAAAATCCAACGAGGAAACTTAGAATATTTCTTGGGGGCGTACTTTGGCCCCAAAAATTCAGGCGTAACTCTTCAAGTATGCCAAAAAAATGCTTTGGGGAAAATTGAGCCAATCAACTCCACTTTCCTGCTTTATCCCCATATCCCCTGTTTCCCGCTTTATCCCCATATCCCCTGTTTCCCTTAATATTCAAAAATCTATCGATCTCTTTCTTGATTATATTCATCAACTAAACATTCACAGCTCTCCAGGGTAGAGAATTGCAAAGATTCACAACCCTCTGAGTGAAGAAATTTCTTCTCATCTCAGTCCTAAATGGCTGATCTCCTGATCTTGAGACTATGACCCCTGGTTCTAGATTCCCCAGCCAGGGGAAACATCTTCTCAGCATCTAACCTGTCAAGCCTGCTAAAAATTTTATAGATTTCAGTAAGAGCGCCTTTCATTCTTCTAAACTCCAGAGTATAGGACCATTCTACTAAATCTCTCCTCATAGGACAACCATCTCATCTCAGGAATCAATCGAGTGAACCTTTATTGGGTAAGGACACCAAAATTGTGCACAGTACTCCAAGTGTGGTCTCACTAAAGCAAAATATTTAAGGAACAGGCTGTTGTGTATGGAGAAAGAGTCAGACTGAACACTGTGAGCTCAAAGTAAAGTGTGACCTTAGTTTTTTATTACAGGGCTCCAGAGTGCCTCTCCAACCTGTGAAGCTTCCTTAAATACCTATGCTCCCAAAGGATTATGGAATCCCTTGGGACTCCAGGGGATGAACCCTCTGGTGGTTGTACAGAGTAAATACAAGTATACATATATAATAACACTCCCCCACAAAGAAAAGAGTGTAACTATTTACAATGTGAGTCGACCTGGCCCGTCTTGTCCTGGTTGATTGTCTCGGTGTGAAAGCTGGTATTGTTGAATCATTTGTTGGGCCCTCGCTGGGCTGCTGTGCAGCTGGCCTTGCTGGGCTGCCTGGTGTGTTGGGCCCTGCTGGGCTGCTGTGGATGACAGGTTCTGCTTCGTGGTCAACCATGGTGCCGGCTGTCAATGGTGTGTCTGTTGGGGGATCAAAAAAGGTAGGGTCCAAGGTGGGTTGCTCAGGATAGTCCGTGAATCTGAGTTTGATTTGGTCCAAGTGTTTCTGGTGAATGAGTCCATTTGAAAGTTTGACCAAAACATCCTGCTCCCCTCTTTGGCCACGACAGTGCCGGGAAGCCACTTGGGACCTTGTCCATAATTTAATACAAATACAGGATCATTGATTTCAATCTCGCGTAACACATTTGCGCTATCATGGTATGCACTTTGTTGAACCCGCCTGCTCTCTACCTGTTCATGTAGATCAGGGAGAACTAACGAGCATCTTATGTTAAGTGCTCTTTTCATGAGCAGTTCAGCAGGTGGGATCCCAGTGAGTGAGTGGGTTCTCGTGCGGTAGCTAAGCAGGACTCGGGATAGGCGAGTGAGCCTTCAGTTACCCTCTTCAAGCCTTGCTTGATGGTTTGCACTGCTCTCTCTTCCTGACCATTGGACGCTGGTTTAAACGGGGCAGATGTGACATGTTTGATCCCATTACAGGTCATGAATTCTTTGAACTCAGCACTGGCAAAACATGGCCCGTTGTCATTCACCAGGACATCGGGTAGGCCGTGTGTGACAAACATGGCCCGCAGGCTTTCAGTAGTGGCAGCGAATGTGCTAGCCAACATTATCTCACATTCAATCCACTTGGAGTACGCGTCTACAACCACAAGGAACAGTTTACCCAAGAACTGCCCTGCATAGTCGACGTGTACCCTAGACCACGGTTTGGAGGGCCAAGACCAGAAACTTAGCGGCGCCTCCCTAGGTGCATTGTTTAAATGTGAGCATGTATTAGATCTGTGAATGCAGGACTCAAAGTCCGCGTCAATCCCGGGCCACCACACATGGGATCTGGCTATCGCTTTCATCATTACGATGCCTGAGTGGGTACTGTGGGTAATTGATGAAGGTGTCTCTGCCTTTCTTGGGGACCACTGCTCGATTGCCCCACAGAAAGCAGTCTGCCTGTATAGACATTTCATCTTTGCGCTGCTGGAACGGCTTTATCTCTTCCTGCATTTCCACTGGGACACTGGACCAGCTCCCATGAAGCACACAGCTTTTGACTAGAGATAATAAGGGGTCCTGACTTGTTCAGGTTTTGATCTGCTGGGCAGTGACGGGTGATTGATCACTCTCAAATGCTTCCATAACCATGGCTACATCTGCGGGCTGTGCCATTTCCACCCCCGTGGTGGGCAATGGCAGCCTACTGAGAGCATCGGCGCAGTTTTCTGTGCCTGGCCTGTGACGGATGGCATAGTTGTATGCGGACAATGTGAGCGCCCATCTCTGGATGCGGGCCAATGCGTTGGTATTTATCCCTTTACTCTCAGAGAACAGGGATATAAGTGGCTTTTGTTCAGTTTCCAGTTCGAATTTTAGCCCAGACAGGTAGTGATGCATTTTCTTTACCCCATAGACACACCCTAATGCTTCTTTCTCAATCATGCTGTAGGCTCTCTCAGCCTTAGACAGACTCCTGGATGCATAAGCAACCGATTGCAATTTCCCGAAATCATAAGCCTGTTGCAATACACACCTGATGCCATATGACGTCGCATAACACGCTAGTACCAAACGCTTTCATGGATCATACAACACAAGCAATTTGTTCGAGCATAACAATTTTCTCGCTTTTACAAAGGCATTTTCTTGGCTTTTGCCCCAAACCCATTCGTCCCCTTTTCATAGTAAGACATACAGTGGTTCTAACAGTGTACTGAGACCCAGTAAGAAGTTACCAAAGTAGTTCAGGAGTTCCAGAAACGACCGCAGCTCCGTCATGTTCTGTGGCCTCAGTGCATTCTCGATTGCCTCCGTTTTCGCATTGATGCCATTCGCCGCAATCCTCCTTCCCAGGAACTCCACTTCAGGCATCAGGTAAACGCACTTCGAGCATTCTAACATGAGCCCCATGCGGTTGAGTCGACTAAGAACCTCCTCCAGGTTTTGCAGATGCTCGACTGTGTTCCGACCTGTGACCAAGATTTCGTCCTGGAAGACCACGGTGTACGGGACCAACTTCAGTAAGCTTTCCCTGTTTCTCTGGAATATCACCGCCGCCGATCGGATTCCAAACGGGCATCTGTTATAAACTAAAAGACCTTTGTGCGTGTTGATACAGGTGAGGGCCTTCGATGATTCCTTCAGTTCCTGCTTCATGTAGGCTGAAGTCAGATCCAGCTTCATGAACGTCTTTCCTCCCGCCAGCGTTGCAAAGAGGGCGTCGGCCTTTGGTAGTGGGTATTGGTCCTGCAGGGCGAAACGATTGATAGTTACTTTGTAATCACCACAGATTCTGACAGTGCCGTCTCCCTTGAGGACTGGGACGATAGGACTGGCCCATTTGTTGTACTCAATCAGGGAAATGATGCCCTCTCTTTGCAGCTGATCTAGCTCGATCTCTACCATTTCTCTTATCATGTACGGTACTGCTCTCGCCTTGTGATGGATGGGTCGCACCTCCAGAATTAGGTGGATCTGCACTTTTGCTCCTTGGAAGTTCCCGATGCCTGGTTCGAACAGTGAAGGAAATCTGTTTAAGACTTGGGCACACGAAGTGTCATCAGCGGCGATAGCACTCGGAAGTCGTCCCAGTTCCAGTGTATCTTTCCCAGCCAGCTCCTGCCGAGCAGCGTGGGACCATCGCCCGGTACTACCCAGAGTGGTAGCTTGTGCACCGCTCCACCGTAGGAGACCTTTACGGTAGCACTGCCGATTACAGGAATCAGCTCTTTTGTGGAAGTTCTTAGTTTCGTGTGAACTGGAGTTAAGAATGGCCTTGAGGCCTTGTTGCACCACAACCTTTTGAAAGTCTTTTTGCCCATGATGGAATGGCTCGCGCCCGTGTCCAGATTCATTGACACCGGGAGTCCATTTAGTTCAACATTCAGCATTATCGGGGGACAATTCGTGGTGAATGTGTGCACCCCATGTACCTCTGCCTCCTCGATCTGAGGCCCTGGTTAGTTGTGATGCTCCGTGGATCTGTCCTCCTCTGCAACATGGTGGTTTGCAGGTTTAACAGGCTTTGCAGCTCGCCTGCACACTCGTTGGAGGTGTCCCATTGTTCCACAGCCCTTGCAAACTTATTCTTTGAATCGGCATGAATGGAAATTATGATTACCCCCACAGCGCCAACAAGGTGTTAATGGGCTTGCATTAATCACCCTTGTTGGTGGACTCTGAGACATCTGCGAACGTGTAGCTGTAGGTATGTGTGATCTGCCCTGTACGTTACGATTTCAAAACAACATCACTTTGTTCACAGTACTTATAGCAGCACTTGTGTGCTGAGAGATTTGCTTCATATTGTCACTGGTGGCAATGAATGCCAGGGAGCTATTGCTATGGCCTTACTCAAGGTTGGCGTCTCTACAGTCAAAAGTTTGCCAAGTATGATTTTGTGGCCAATGTCAAGTACGAAAGAGTCTCTGAGCATGTGCTCCAAATGTCCTTCAAATTCGCAATGTCCTGCAAGGCATCGTAGCTCGGCGACATAACTCGCCACTTCCTGGCCTTCAGTCCTTTTGTAGATGTAGAACCAGTACCTCGCCATCAGAGCGCTTTCCTTCGGGTTCAAATGCTCTCGGACTAGTGTGCACTAATCGTCGTACGATTTATTTGTGGGTTTCGCTGGAGTGAGCAGATTCTTCATGAGGCGAAACGTTGGTGCCCCACAGATGGTGAGGAGGATCACCCTTCATTTGGCAGTGCTCTCTTCCCCATCTAGCTCATTGGTCACAAAGTATTGGTCGAGTCGCTCCACAAAAGTTTCCCAATCATCTCTCCCTGAGAATTTTTCCAGGATGCCTACTGTTCTCTGCATCTTTGTGTTTGCTATCTGTATCTCATTGCCAGTTGTTGTGTATGGAGAAAGAGTCAGACTGAACACTGTGAGCTCAAAGTAAAGTGTGACCGTCGTCTTTTATTGCAGGTCTCCAGCGTGCCTCTCTAACCTGTGAGGCTTCCTTAAGTACAGGTGCTCCCAAGGGATTGTGGGATTCCTTGGGATTCCAGGGGATGAGCCCTCTGATGGTTGTACAGAGTAAATACAAGTATACATATATAATACAGGTATATTCGGAAGTTTGGGTATTAGATTTCCACTTCCTCCCTTGCTACAAAACTTACTTACACTTGTACTCCAACCCCTTGTAGTAAAGGCTAACATGCCATTTGCATTCCTAATTGCTTGCTGTACTTGCATGTTAACTTTCTGTGATTTCTGTACAAGGACCCACAAATCTCTCTGAATACCAACATTTACTAGTCTGTCACCTTTTATAATAAATTCTCCTTTCCCATTCTTCCTACCAAAGTGGATAATTTCACACTTACCTACATTATACTCCATCTGCCACATTCTTGCCCAATCACTTAACTTGTCTATATCCCTTTGCAGCTTCTTTGCATCCTCCTCATAGCTTATTTCCCACTTAACTTTGTATCATCAGCAAACTTGGATACATTACACTCAGTCATTATCTAAGTCATTGATGTAGATTGTAAACAGCTGAGGCCCAAGCACGGATCCTTACGGCACTCCACTAGTTGCACCCCTCAATCCTGTTTATTCCTACTCTCGGTTTTCTGTTTGTTAACCTATCTTCAATCCATGCTAATATATTACCCCAAATCATGTGTAACAACCTCTTGTGTGGCACCTTATCAAATCCCTTCTGTATCATAGTTCTTTTGAAGACGAGGCCTTTAAGATCATCTCAACTGAGGCCAGTCACTCCTTCCCCTTCAAGAAGAGAAGGGTAATTCCTCATCACTTTCCTCAACACTCTTGATTAGGGGTGCTTTGTGTTTTGCCCTGTGATATACCCTCTGTATCATGAGTTATATCCTTCCAAGTGGAGCTGGTGTTTGATAATTCAGGTGTCATGATGGAATCGCTGAATCCGTTTTGGGCATGGGTGCTCTGGAGATGCCAATGTGCTCGCCAGTCCTTCTTTCTGTAAAAGGCCAGCACCTGTGAAGGACACAAAAGACAATTATTTTAGGTGGATCCATTCTTAGCTGTGATTCAGAAGAAGTGACTGAGGAGGCTATTTAGATACTCACAGGGGGCGAACTTGTTTGGGGTGCTAAGTTTTAACTTTTAGAACAGTTAGCGCCCAGCAAGTTGGGCTGGAAAATTGTGGAAAATTGGGCATTTTTGCCTCAGAAATGAAGGGAGACAGTATCTGAGGTGCTAATGGCCTAATTAGGACACTGCTGCATCACTATTACCAGTGCTGTACCCAATTTCAGGTGATTTTCATTCAGTAATCATCAGCCTCCTGTTCATTCCAGTTCTTAATAGGGATGTCATTTTCATCATTGCTGGAGTTCACTGAGAGCTGGAAGGAAGGTCTGAGATGGCTGCTCCAAATCCTCTTAGAAGGGTCACTCGGTTCAATGACCAGGCATTGGAGACATTGGTGGGGGCAGAGGAGAAATGGAGGGATACACTGTTCCCTCCATCTGGAAGAAGGCCAATGCCGCAGGTTGTTAGGGCCATGTGGGCAGAGGTGGCCGCGGAGGGGTCGGCCAGCACCGTGGTCCACAGAAGCCCAACACAGTGCCGGAAGAAATTCAACGACCTCAGTCGAATGGTCAAGGTGAGTACATGTTTGCACAACTCTTACATGCCAGCCTCTGAGCCTCTGTCTGTTCACACTTTACAAACCAGCACTTAACCCAACAGGCAACCACCAAGCATCTGTACCTACTCACAGTCACATCCTCATTTCACCACTTGCCTACATTCACCGCTATTCAACCACAGCAGGCATGTCTTCCACATACATAGCTGGACTCTTACTCACACAGGTTCCTTTCTTTTGCAGGCCAAGATGGCACATAACAGGATGAAGTATCAGCGGACTGAAGGAGGTAAGTTGAATTGCACCAGCTGACTGACTTGGAGGAGCGAGTGATGCGGCTCGTTGGCCCGCAGGTGGTGGGCTCCGTGGCTCGCGGAGAGGTCGAGCCTGCTGGAGGCAACAATGGTATTTTCATATCCTTTTCACATCCCACTTCCCCTATAACCAGAAGGCTGTATTACTCCCCAGATCCTCATACTGGGCTCAATTTTCCCCAATGCGTTTTTTTTGGCATATTTCAAGAGTTATGCCCTTTTTTTTGGCTCCGACTACGCCAAAAAAATAACTTGCAAGTATCCCTGTTTTTTGAAATTGGTGCCGCACAGCCTGTCCTTTAGCTTTGCGGGGGCTGGAGCCTGATGTCTGCGCCGAAAAAACGATGCCCAACCTGCTGCGCATGTGCAAAAAAAAAAATGATGTTTTTTACGTGACCGCTATGGGCGCGCATGTCCAGTACACCTCCCGGTCTGCATTCGGTCATTTTTAAAGAGCCGGGTGTGTGTGAGAATTTTGAGTGCTGTGTGAGAACTTTAATTATCAGTGGAAAAATCACAGCTTCAATGTGCAACGTGCTTCAAAGACCAAGAATTTCTCGCAAGAGGAAGTGGAGGCACTATTACTGTAATTAAGAGCAAATGGCATGAGCTGGACCCCAGCAGAGGTCACATAAAAATTTCACCAAAAGAAATGAAGAAACGCTGGAACTAACTTGCAGAAGATTATTGCGCAATGGTGACCACCCCGAGGTCTGGAGGCCAGTGCAAAAAGAAATGGCAGGACCTTGGTCAAGTAGTTAGTGTAAGTGATATTTTCATTTATTCACTAGAATTGCAATTGTAAATATGACCGTCTGTATGTCCCACCCAGCAGAAAGACATCCTCTCTAAAAAGTTATATTTTCATCTTTGCAGAGGAAGGTGGCACACAACTAAAGAGAGAGAACTCGAACAGGAGGAGGCCCGGCAAATCTGCACCCACTGACACCCTTGGAAGAAAGGGTCGCTGCTTTGATGGGTCCTGCCTGGAGAAAAGCAATCAGTGCTGCACAAGCTGGGCCCACACTCGAGGGAGAGGGTAAGTCTTGCAAATTCCATATTCTGGCTTTGCTAAAAGTCAAGTACTGTGCGGGCTAGCCATGCTTCGATTCATGGGGATTTCTCCGTCAGCTACACTCCGGTTGATGTAATGTGCTATCACTCATCGTGGTTCTTCAACTGAGCCTGCTGCCTGCGCTGTGTGAGCCTACTTATGCCATCCTGCAGAAGAAGCTGCAGACGCGGACGAGCCTGAAGAGGAGAAAATCTTCCGATCCCATCTTCCAGACCTAGAGCGTGGGGGTGAGGGGAAGGATGAAGCCCCTACTGTTGTACTCACTCTGGAAGAGGTGCAGGTGCCGCTCATTGAGATGCTACGTATTGTGTTCCTAACACAGATGAGGCTGCACACAGGGAGGTTAAAGTAACAGTGACCTCAGTCTTTAATAATACACTCCAGAGTGAGGAACAGGCCTTAGGGGCCGGCTTATATACAGTGCTCCCAAGGGATGCTGGGATCCCTTGGGACTTCAGGGGATGCGCTCCCTGGTGGCGGAACATGGGAGTGCATGCTTTACAGATACACAACATCACTCCCCCGCCAAAGTCAAAGTGAAAACTATTTACAAGGTGAGGCGGTCGGGAGCCTTTCTTTCCTTGGTGGACAGCCCCGGTACAAATGTCTGTTCTGGTGTGTTGGCTGTGCCGTCGCTGTGCTGGTGTGTTGTTGGCCCTGCAGGGCTGCTAGGTGAACCTGGGCTATTGGATGTGATGAGTTCGATTTCCTGGTCCGGCGTGGTGTTGATGATCCTTTGGATGTGTGTTGTGGGCTCAAAAAAGGTGGTGTCTGCTGTGGGTTGTTCAGGGCAGTCTGTGAACCGCAGCCTCGTTTGGTCCAGGTGCTTTCTGCAAATTTGTCCATTGTCCAGTTTGACTGCAAACACCCTATTCCCTTCTTTAGCTATCACCGTGCCCACGATCCACTTGGGACCATGTCCATAGTTTAGCACATACACAGGGTCATTCAGATCAATTTCCCGCAGCACAGTGGTGCGTCCATCGTTTACATTTTGTTGCTGCCGCCTGCTCTCTACCTGATCATGCAGGTTGGGGTGAACCAGCGAGAGTCTGGTTTTAAGTGTCCTTTTCATGAGTAGCTCAGCCGGGGTCACCCCTGTAAGCTAGTGGGGTCTCGTGCGGTAGCTGAGCAGTACTGGGGACAGGCGGGTTTGGAGTGAGCCTTCTGTGACTCATTTGAGGCTCTGATTGATGGTTTGTACTGCCCGCTCTGCCTGCCCATTGGAGGCTGGTTTAAACAGGGCCGATGTGACATGTTTGATCCCATTGCGAGTCATGAATTCTTTAACTTCGGCACTGGTGAAACATGGCCCGTTGTCACTGACCAGTATGTCAGGCAGGCCGTGGGTGGCAAACATGGCCCTCAGTCTTTCAATGGTGGCAGTGGCAGTGCTTCCCAACATTATTTCACATTCAATCCATTTTGAAAAAGTATCCACCACAACCAGGAACATTTTACCGAGAAACGGGCCCGCATAGCCGACATGGATCCTTGACCGTGGTCTGGAGGGCCAGGACCACAAACTTAGTGGTGCCTCTCTGGGCGCGTTGCTCATCTGAGCACATACGCTGCATTTCCGTACACAGGACTCTAAGTCAGAGTCAATACCGGGCCACCACACGTGGGATCTGGCTATCGCTTTCATCATTACTATACTTGGGTGTGTGCTGTGGAGATCCGAGATGAACATCTCCCTGCGCTTTTTGGGTAGCACTACACGGTTACCCCACAACAAGCAGTCTGCCTGAATGGACAGCTCATCCTTTCACCGCTGGAACGGCTTGATTGGCTCTTGCATTTCAACGGGGTTGCTGGCCCAGCTCCCATGCTGTACACAGTTTTTTACTAGGGACAGCAGAGGATCTTGGCTGGGGTGGATGAACTCTGGAGCATCCACGTTGCTGAGAATGATGTGATTGGCACGTGTAGCGAGTTGGTCTTACCGCAGTTAAAGGGTCCACAGCCAGATAGGGAATGGAAGACCAACAGGAAGAGCAGTGCAAGGAAGGTAGTGCAGGTGTCCCCTGCGGTCATCCCCCTGCAAAACAGATACACCGCTTTGAGTACTGTTGGGGGGGATGACTCATCAGGGGAGGGCAGCAGCAGCCAAGTTCAAGGCACTGTGTCTGGCTCTGCTGCACAGGAGGGCAGGAAAAAGAGTGGGAGAGCGATAGTGATAGGCGATTCAATTGTAAGGGGAATAGATAGGCGTTTCTGTGGTCGCAACCGAGACTCCAGAATGGTATGTTGCCTCCCTGGTGCAAGGGTCAAGGATGCCTCGGAGCAGGTGCAGGACATTCTGAAAAGGGAGGGTGAACAGCCAGTTGTCGTGGTGCACATTGGGACCAACGATATAGGTAAAAAATGGGATGAGGTCCTAAGAGACGAATTTAAGGAGTTGGAGCTAAATTAAAAGTAGGACCTAAAAAGTAGTAATCTCGGGATTGCTACAAGTGCCACGTGCTAGTCAGAGTAGGAATCGCAGGATAGCCCAGATGAATATGTGGCTTGAGCAGTGGTGCAGCAGGGAGGGATTCAAATTCCTGGGGCATTGAAACTGGTTCTGGGGGAGGTGGGACCAGTTCAAACCAGACGGTCTGCACCTAGGCAGGACCAGAACCAATGTCCTAGGGGGAGTGTTTGCTAATGCTGTTGGGGAGGAGTTAAACTAATATGGCAGGGGGATGGGAACCAATGCAGGGAGACAGAGGGAAGCAAAATGGAGACAGAAGCAAAAGACAGAAAGGAGATGAGCAAAAGGGGAGAGCAGAGAAACCCAAGGCAAAAAACAAAAAGGGCCATTTTACAGCAAAGTTCTAAAGGGTCAAAGTGTCTTAAAAAGGCAAGCCTGAAGGCTCTGTGCCTCAATGCGAGGAGTATTCGGAATAAGGTGGATAAATTAACTGTGCAAATAGCAGTTAACGGATACGATGTGGTTGGCATCACAGAGACATGGCTCCAGGGTGACCAAGGCTGGGAACTCAACATCCAAGGGTATTCAACATTTAGGAAAGATAGACAGAAAGGAAAAGGGGTGGCGTTACTGGTTAAAGAGGAAATTAATGCAATTGTAAGGAAAGACATGAGCTTGGATGATGTGGAATCGGTATGGGTGGAGCTACGGAATACCAAAAGGCAGAAAAGGCTAGTGGGAGTTGTGTACAGACCTCCAAACAGTAGTAGTGATGTTGGGGAGGGCATCAAACAGGAAATTAGGGGTGCATGCAATAAAGGTGCAGCAGTTATCATGGGTGACTTTAATATACATATAGATTGGGCTGGCCAAACTGGAAACAATACGATGGAGGAGGATTTCCTGGAGTGCATAAGGGATGGTTTTCTTGACCAATATGTCGAGGAACCAACTTGGGGGGAGGCCATTTTAGACTGGGTGTTGTATAATGAGAGAGGATTAATTAGCAATCTCATTGTGCGAGGCCCCTTGGGGAAGAGTGACCATAATATTGTGGAATTCTACATTAGGATGGAGAAGAAAACAGTTAATTCAGAGACCATGGTCCAGAACTTAAAGAAGGGTAACTTTGAAGGTATGAGGTGTGAATTGGCTAGGATAGATTGGCGAATGATACTGAAGGGGTTGACTGTGGATGGGCAATGGCAGACATTTAGAGACCGCATAGATGAACTACAACAATTGTACATCCCTGTCTGGCGTAAAAATAAAAAAGGGAAGGTGGCTCAACCGTGGCTATCAAGGGAAATCAGGGATAGTATTAAAGCCAAGGAAGTGGCATACAAATTGGCCAGAAATAGCAGCGAACCCGGGGACTGGGAGAAATTTAGAACTCAGCAGAGGAGGACAAAGGGTTTGACTAGGAAAATAGAGTACGAGAGGAAGCTTGCAGGGAACATTAAAATGGACTGCAAAAGTTTCTATAGATATGTAAAGAGAAAAAGGTTAGCAAAGACAAATGTAGGTCCCCTGCAGTCAGAATCAGGGGCAGTCATAACTGGGAACAAAGAAATGGCAGACCAATTGAACAAGTACTTTGGTTCGGTATTCACTAAGGAGGACACAAACAACCTTCCGGATATAAAAGGGGTCAGAGGGCCTAGTAAGAAGGAGGAACTGAGGGAAGTTCTTATTAGTCGGGAAATTGTGTTGGAGAAATTGATGGGATTGAAGGCCAATAAATCCCCAGGGCCTGATGGTCTGCATCCCAGACTACTCAAGGAGGTGGCTTTTGAAATAGCGGATGCATTGACAGTCATTTTCCAACATTCCATAGACTCTGGATCAGTTCCGATGGAGTGGAGGGTAGCCAATGTAACCCCACTTTTTAAAAAAGGAGGGAGAGAGAAAACAGGGAATTATAGACCAGTCAGCCTGACATCAGTCGTGGGTAAAATGATGGAATCAATTATTAAGGATGTCATAGCATCGCATTTGGAAAGAGGTGACATGATAGGTCCAAGTCAGCATGGATTTGTGAAAGGGAAATCATGCTTGACAAATCTTCTGGAATTTTTTGAGGATGTTTCCAGTAGAGTGGACAAGGGAGAACCAGTTGATGTGGTATATTTGACTTTCAGAAGGCTTTCGACAAGGTTCCACACAAGACATTAATGTGCAAAGTTAAAGCACATGGGATTGGAGGTAGTGTGCTGATGTGGATTGAGAACTGGTTGGCAGACAGGAAGCCAAGAGTAGGAGTAAATGGGTACTTTTCAGAATGGCAGGCAGTGACTAGTGGGGTACCGCAAGGTTCTGTGCTGGGGCCCCAGCTGTTTACATTGTACATTAATGATTTAGACGAGGGGATTAAATGTAGTATCTCCAAATTTGCGGATGACACTAAGTTGGGTGGCAGTGTGAGCTGCGAGGAGGATGCTATGATGCTGCAGAGTGACTTGGATAGGTTAGGTGAGTGGGCAAATGCATGGCAGATGAAGTGTAATGTGATAAATGTGAGGTTATCCACTTTGGTTGTAAAAACAGAGAGACAGACTATTATTTGAATGGTGACAGATTAGGAAAAGGGGAGGTGCAACGAGACCTGGGTGTCATGGTACATCACTCATTGAAGGTTGGCATGCAGGTACAGCAGGCAAATGGCATGTTGACTTTCATAGCGAGCGGATTTGAGTACAGGGGCAGGGATGTGTTACTACAGTTGTACAAGGCCTTGGTGAGGCCACATCTGGAGTACTGTGTACAGTTCTGGTCTCCTAACTTGAGGAAGGACATTCTTGCTATTGAGGGAGTGCAGCGAAGGTTCACCAGATTGATTCCCGGGATGGCGGGACTGACCTATCAAGTAAGACTGGATCAACTGGGCTTGTATATTCACTGGAGTTCAGAAGAATGAGAGGGGATCTCATAGAAATGTTTAAAATTCTGACGGGTTTAGACAGGTTAGATGCAGGAAGAATGTTCCCAATGTTGGGGAAGTCCAGAACCAGGGGTGACAATCTAAGGATAAGGAGTAAGCCATTTAGGACCGAGATGAGGAGAAACTTCTTCACCCAGAGAGTGGTGAACCTGTGGAATTCTCTACCACAGAAAGTTGTTGAGGCCAATTCACTAAATATATTCAAAAAGGAGTTAGATGTAGTCCTTACTACTCGGGGGATCAACGGGTATGGCGAGAAAGCAGGAATTGGGTACTGAAGTTGCATGTTCAGCCATGAACTCATTGAATGGCGGTGCAGGCTTGAAAGGCCGAATGGCCTCCTCCTGCACCTATGTTTCTATGTTTCTATGTTTCTAATCTGGCGGGCCGTGACAGGTGATTTATCATTTTCAAATGTTTCCATGACCATCAACAAGTCTGCGGGCTGCGCCACCATCAACAAGTTTGCAGGCTGCGCCATTTCTACCCCCGTGGTGGGCAATGATAGCCGACTGAGAGCATCCGCACAGTTCTCGGTGCCTGGCCTGTGGTGGATGGTATAGTTATATGCTGATAGCACGAGTGCCCACCTTTGTATTAGTATTTATTCCATTGCTTTCAGCGAACAGGGATGTGAGGGGCTTGTGATCGGTTTCCAGCTCAAATTTGAGGCCAAACAGGTACTGATGCATTTTCTTTACCCCGAACACACACGCTAATGCCTCTTTCTCAATCATGCTGTAGGCCCTCTCGGCCTTCGATAAGCTCCTGGAAGCGTAGGCGACACGTTGCAACTTCCCCGCAATGTTAGCTTGTTGTAATACACACCCGACTCCATACGACGACGCGTCACATGCGAGCAGAAGTCTTTTACACGGGTTATACAATACAAGCAGCTTGTTGGAGCATAAACAGTTTCTGGCTTTCTCAAAAGCGATTTCTTGCTTTTTTCCCCATACCCAGTTCTCACCTTTGCGCAATAACACATGTAGGGGCTCTAAAAGGGTGCTTAACCCCGGTAGGAAGTTATACCAAAATAGTTGAGGAGTCCCAGGAATGACCGCAGCTCCATGACATTCTGTGGCCTGGGTGCGTTCCTGATAGCCTCTGTCTTGGAGTCTTTTGGTCGAAAGCCGTCCGCCACGATCTTTCTGCACTACTGTTGTCATGAAGATGCATTTCGACCTCTTCAGCCGCAGCCCTATGCGATCCAGTCGCTGAAGGACCTCCTCCAGGTTTTGTAGGTGCTCCGCGGTGTCCCGACCCCTGACCAATATATCGTCCTGAACGACCACCATGTGGTACTGACTTGAGTAGGCTCTCCATGTTTCTCTGGAAGATCGCTGCAGCCGACCAAATTCCAAACGGGCATCTGTTGTCGATGAACAGTCCCTTGTGCGTGTTGATGCAGGTGATACTCTTCGAAGACTCCTTCAGCTCCTGCGTCATGTAGGCCGAAGTCAGGTCGAGCTTGGTGAATGTCTTGCCTCCTGCTAGCGTCGCAAATAGGTCGTCTGCCTTAGGTAGTGTGTATTGGTCCTGTAGTGAGAAACGATTAATAGTTACTTTATAATCGCCGCAAATCCTGATCGTGCCATCACTTTTGAGTACTGGAACAATCGGGCTGGCCCACTCGCTGAATTCCACTGGGGAGATGATGCCTTCGCGTTTCAGCCTGTCCAGCTCGATTTCCACTCTCTCCCTCATCATGTGAGGTACCGCTCGCGCCTTGTGGTGAAAGGGTCATGCCCCTGGGACCAAGTACATCCGCACCTTCGCCTCAGAAAAGTTTCCAATGCCTGGCTCAAAAAGGGAAGGAAATTTGTTAAGAACCTGGGTACATGAGGCCTCATCGACATGTGATAGCACTCGGATGTCATCCCAGTTCCAGCGGATTTTGCCCAGCCAGCTCCTTCCAAGCAGTGTGGGGCCATCGCCCGGGACCATCCAGAGTGGCAGTTCGTGCAACGTGCCCTCGTCGGTGACCTTGACCATGGCGCTGCCCAGGACAGTGATAAGCTCTTTGGTGTATGTTCTCAGTTTCATGTGGATGGGGCTCAGGGCTGGTCTGAATGCCTTGTTGCACCACAGTCTCTCAAACATCTTTTTACTCATGTTGGATTGGCTAGTGCCAGTGTCCAGTTCAATGGTTACGGGTAAGCCATTCAATTTTATGTTTTTAGCATTATAGGTGGACAGTTCGTAGAAAATGTGTGCACATTGTGCACTTCAGCATCTGCCTCCTCTCTCTGAGGCTCAAAATTGCTTTGATCCACCATTTACCGATTTTCCTCTGCCACGTGGTGGTTGGCAAGTTTTGCAGAGCTTGCAGCTCATTTGCAAGCTCATTGGAGGTGCCCCATTGTTCCACAGCTCTTGCAAACATACCCTTTGAAGCAGCATGAATAGGCTGAATGGAAGCCTCCACAACGCCAACAAGGTGTGAATTGCCTTGCATTCATCCTTTGTTGGGGACTCTGAGTCATCTGGGTCACCTGAGGCCTGCTGGCAGTTGCAGACTCGTGGATTCTGCCCTCTACATTTCTGCTCGCAAACACAGTTCCAGTTAATTTATGAACATTGCTAGCACTTGTGTGCTGAGAGATTTGTTTGGTGTTATCACTGGTTGACATAAACGCCTGTGCTATTGCAATGGCCTTACTGAGGGTCAGTGTCTCTACAGTCAAAAGTTTTCATAGGATGGTCTCGTGGCCAAAGCTCAGTGCAAAAAAGTCTCTGAGCATTTGCTCCAGGTAGCTATCAAACTCACATTGTCCTGCAAGTCGCCTTAGCTCGGCGACGTAGCTCGTCACTTCCTGACCTTCAGCTCGCTGGCACGTGTAGTACCGATACCTCGCCATCAGCACGCTCTCCCTCGGGTTAAGATGCTCCCGAACCAGTGTACACAGCTCTTCATACAACTTATCTGTGGGTTTCATCAGAGCCAGAAGACTCTTCATGAGGCTATAGGTCGGTGCCCCGCAGACCTACAGCGCTCTGCTTTTTGCAACGCTTCCTTCTCCGTCCAGCTCGTTGGCTACAAAGTACTGGTCTAGCCATTCGACATAGGCTTCCCAGTCCTCACCCTCCGAGAACATCTCCAGGATGCCACAGTTTGCTGCACCTTTGCGTTGGATTCGTATTCTCGTCGGCAGTTATTGTGTTCCTAACACAGATGAGGCTGCACACAGGGAGGTTAAAGTAACAGTGACCTCAGTCTTTAATAAGACACTCCAGAGTGAGGAACAGGCCTTCGGGGCCGGCTTATATACAGTGCTCCCAAGGGATGCTGGGATCCCTTGGGACTTCAGGGGTTGAGCTTCCTGGTGGCGGAACATGGGAGTGCATGCTTTACATATACACAACAGTACGAGTGTTGGGACATTCCACGGGTCGAGGTTGCGGGTCCCAGTGGGATTCAGCGAGCCACACCCAGGGTAAGGAGGGGAAGGAGAGCTCAACAGCGTTCTCCTGAGGTGCAGGGTGTAAGAGATGTGGTTCATATGATTTCAATGAGCGCAGAGAACATCGACTTACGCGATCATTCCTGGACACCATCAGTGGGGTGGTTGATGAGGTATCGGGACTGTCGGGAGAAGTAACAACACTCTCACGATAAATGGGAACACTGTCCGGGCACATGAGGGAGGGTATGTCACCGGCAGCTGATACACTGTCGGTGAACATGAGGGCAGGAATGTCGCAGGTAGCTGATACCTTATCGGTGAACATGAGGGAGGGAATGTTGCAGGTAGTTGAGACACTGTTGGGGCACATGAGGAAGGGAATGTCAGAGTTGGCTGCTGCAATGGCCTAAGGCCATTGATGGAAGCAACTGCCACTCCCACTCCAATCCCCAGACCAGCCTCTGAAGAGGCCCAAGCCAGGACTTCCACATCACTGCCTGCCCATGCCCCCCATCAAGAGGTGAGCATTACCCGAGATGCTCGAAAGTATTAGCATAGTACCAACCCGAGAAACGTTGCACAACCGCCTGTGGGCAGGGGTGAAGTCACCCAGACCAAGCGCAGCGGGCAGTTTTAGAATAAGGTGGAGGAGATATGGGTGCAGCTTTTCCTTGCTGCTGTTGTTGTTGTTGTTGGTGTTATTATTGTTGTTACTGTTGTAACTGTTCTCAAATTAAACGTTTTTTGTAAGTGATGTATGTCGGAACGCAAGCCTACATTTCTGAATTCTTTGATTCGGCTGCGGTCTGGAAATATCGAAAGGGTTAAAAGTTGGAAGATTCAAGATTGGATCGAAAGAGGCTACGAGACGATATAGTGCCTTTTAGCCATTAAAATGTTGAATATTTGAGTGTAACTTGTTACTATGTGAATAATAATCTATGCATGGAATCAAAGAAACTCCTCTGCTGATCATCTGAGTTGTAATTCATGACATTGTCTGTATTTGAGTGTACCTTGTTACTATTTGATGACATCATCTGTATGTTAAATGATCGGGTTTGTGTATAGTAATTCAGAAAGCAGTTAACCTTGATTTCAGGACAATTCTACATCGTCTGCATGTTAATGATCTAAATGTACTATAAGAGTCCAAAGACTTTTTTAGTATAAAGGTGAGAGTTTAGACACTGGACACCAGAGACACTGGAATCTCAGAAGGTGTGTCACAAGCAGCCACGGAACTCGGAGCAAGCAGAGAGCTGCCTTTGTGAAGTATGAATGTCTAAATAAAAGACCCGATCCTACCTTTACTATAACTGAGTGTGTGCATAATTCGACATTTAAAGCAACGAAGCGACAAGAGCAAGACAGCCGTTACAACAATGTAAATTTACAAGTTTAAAAGTTTGCAAGTGATCTTAAAGTTTGTAAGTGATCTTAACTGAAAACTTTAAAGTTTAAAGAATATTTTTATTAAAGTTAAGTTAAGTACAAACAAGTGTTAAATTTTATAACTAATTATAACTGAATCATTTCCATTATTTGTTCCATTATTAACACAACTTTTTGAATTAAAGA
Source organism: Pristiophorus japonicus (assembly GCF_044704955.1). Taxonomy (NCBI): domain Eukaryota; kingdom Metazoa; phylum Chordata; class Chondrichthyes; family Pristiophoridae; genus Pristiophorus; species Pristiophorus japonicus. The sequence goes on along the minus strand of NC_091978.1, from coordinate 258,675,472 downwards.
AGAATCATTTCCATTATTTGTTCCAGAAACACAACAAGTTACGGAACAGGTCCAAACAGTAAACATTTATTCTCTCAGAGGGCTGTAAATCTATGGAATTTTCTACCTCAGAGGGCTGTGGAAGCTGGGACATTGAATAAATTTAAGACAGAAATAGACAGTTTTTTAAACGATAAGGGGATAAGGGGTTATGGGGAGCGGGCGGGGAAGTGGAGCTGAGTCCATGATCAGATCAGCCATGATCTTATTGAATGGTGGAGCAGGCTCAAGTGGTCGTATGGCCTACTCCTGCTCCTATTTCTTATGTAAGACATTTTGGGCAACGAAGTCCAATGTAATTCTTTAATTTTTGATTTTTTTTCAAAGTACCAGCCCACCACTGACCAAACGTCTCTTCACCGCTGTCGAGGGTCGGCTGGCAGAATCACTCCCTTTCCCGGACACAGGGGCTCGGCGTCCACCGGGCTTCTTTTGAAGCTGCTGTACAGTCTAAGGGTTCTCATCCCTTCAGTTCGGCATCCACCTCCCCCGTCCCCCGCCTCCTCCCCCCCGCACTGACTTCTTTTGAAGCCGAGCCCTGAGCGCCTGTGTCCGGGCGAGGTTGCGATTCTGCTCCGACCCTTGAGCCCGGTGAAGTGATGGCATGATGCTTTGAAAAAAATCAAACATTAAAGAATTGCATGAAACTTCCATTTTCTGCCATTTCAGTTGGAAATATTTAAGCTTGATGCATATTTATGTTATTGACTCCCTCCAAAACTTTGGCTAAAAACAATGGCGTCTTTCTGCGACGATTTTTTAATGTGCGCTGGTTTTTCTTAAGTGCCCAGAAGGTTTTTTGGGCGTGGTCACATACGCCGTCCTGGGAAAAATGTATGTTGGCCAAACTTGCTTAAATCTGAAAAACTGGTGCAGACATCAGGTTACGCCCCTTATGATGCAAAAAAATACTAACCTAAAAAAATTGTACCTAACTGAGTTACATTGGCGCAGAAACTTGGATATTTAATTTACGACAAAAAAAGTAGCGCACGCCAAAAAAACGGTGCAGATACCTGGGGAAAGTTGAGCCCACTCTTCATTCCTTGTTCCATTCCTGCCCCCTGCCCTCACCTCAATGCGACTCTTGTGCCATTTATGCTTTCAGATAACCAGGCAGCAGATGACCAGCCTGTCCCTAAGCCCCTCAACTGAGTCACAAGGGAGAAGAAGAGGGGAAAGAGGATGAGGGGGGGAGGAGCAGGAGCCAAGCACTGCTCCACTGCTTTTCTTAATTACAGGCACCAGCTTAGATACTGGCACAACACGATCCTTAGAGTTAGGTTAGTAGAGGGGTCTGCACTAGATGATGCACCGGGGCCTAGTGGACTGCAGCACAGTCAAGGGGAAAGGAAGTTCTGCTGCACAGGACTCAGACGTGACTCTCAATGGGGAGGCGTTCACATAAAGGGTGATGGCCATGCACTCCGACATGATAGGTGCAATGGCAAGGGTGCCCAAGAGCCTGTTGACAGTGGTAAGGAGCATGGAGGAATCAGCCTACTGTATTGTACAGAGCTCTGTGCACACCATGGAGACCATCATTCCAGTCTGTAGATGATGGTGGACCCTCAGAGATAACGTGTGGATCCAGACTCATGACGCGTGTCATGGGCGATGTGGCAGCTTCCATTGCAGTACAGGTGGAAGCAATGCAACATCTTAGTGCTGTAATGGAGTCAATGGTTGCTCACATGGAAGCTCAGACTGTTCCCGTGCGGTCTCATCTGGATGCCATGTAAGGTCTGACTGTTGCCATCGCCACTGGGTCCACCACAGCCGATCGGGGATCTCACGGTGTCACAGCATCCCAGCAATCTATCCTGCAGCAGATTGGTGGGGATGCTGAGGTGCCGCCCCAGAGGAGTGGCAGTCGGTCAGTGGAGCAGGAACCTGCTGTCTGCTCTCAGGATGACAGCATTCCTGAGCCTGAGATTGTCACACAGCAGCCTTCCACCAGCCATGCTGTAGCCACAGGAGACACACTGCGAAGGAATATTAGAAAAGGCTAAAGAAAGAGGGAATATAAGGAAATGCACAAGGGCGATGAATAAATACACATTTATACATTTTATTGTTGTTTTATAAATGTTGATTGGAATGCTTAATGTTTACCGTTATCTCTCATTTCAATTTTTGGGCTTTGGTATGGAAGGGCAAATTGATGTGGTGATGGAGACAGTCAGAAGAAACAGGAAGTAGGATGGAAATCAGTGAAAACTGTAAAGTCCTTACTCGACAGTATGAAACCACACGAGGCACATTCTGGGGACAAGGTCACTCTGTGATCTTAACTCTTTATTCACAGGACTCCAAAGCCGATGATCCTGTGTGGGACCTTCCTTTTTATACCTATGTGATCAGGTAAGGAGTGTCTCCCACAAGTTCACCCCTTGTAGGTTGAGAGTATACAGTAATACAGTGGTGTTACATTGTGGTTACATACATGACATCACCTCCCCCCTGAAGTTTTATTGGGATCATAGGTTTAGTCTTTCAGGTGGTCTACGCTCCCTCATGGAGCGCCACAGTTGGGGCTCTGGTTGTTGGACACTGACATGAATGTCTGTCACCTGTGGTGATTCCGGCCTGTCCGGGCTGACAGCAGGGACTGTGCATTCTTCTGATTGCTTTTGTTGCTCGTTCACTGGCGGTGTTGTGAGTTCCATCTCATGGTCTTCTTCAGGTTCCTCTGTGTCGATGCTGAAGCTTTTTTTTACTTGGCCCAGATGCTTACGGCATATCTGACCATTGTTGAGTTTTACCACGATGACCCTATTCCCCTCTTTGTCAATTACAGTGCCCTCAAGCCATTTGGGCCCCATGGCATGATTGAGGACGAATACAGGATCATTTATTTCTATACATCTCCCTCTCGAATTAGGTCATGGTACTCATTTTGTGACTTGCGCTTGCCCTCAACTATGTCGGTCAGAACTGGGTGAACGAGGGACAACCGAGTTTTGAGTGTCCGTTTCATTAGTAGCTCTGCGGGCGGGACCCCCGCGAGCGAGTGCGGTCGGGATCTATAGGCCAGCAGGAGACGCGATAGGCGGCATTGTAGGGAGGGTCCTTGAATCCTGAGCATACGTTGCTTAATGAGTTGGACCGCACGTTCCGCCTGACCATTGAAGGCCAGGTTGAACGGCGCAGTCCTGACGTGGTTGATGCCATTGCCCGACATAAACTCTCGGAATTCGTAGCTTGTGAAACATGGGCCATTATCACTAACCAGGATGTCCGGCAAGCCATGGGTTGCAAAGATTGCACGTAGGCTTTCCACGGTGATGGATGATGTGCATGAATTCAGAATGATGCATTCGATCCATTTCGAGTATGCATCTACCACAATAAGGAACATCTTACCCATGAACGGGCCCGCATAGTCAACATGAATGCGTGACCATGGCCTGGTAGGCCAGGGCCACGGGCTGAGCGGGGCCTCCCTGGGGGCATTACCCAGCTGGGCACAAGTTGTGCACCTGCGAACACAGTGTTCCAGGTCTGAATCAATTCCAGGCCACCAAACATGTGACCGGGCAATGGCCTTCATCAGCACAATGCCTGGGTGCTCGCTGTGGAGTTCCCTGATGAATGCCTCCCTGCCCTTCTGGGGCATAACTACCCGGTTGCCCCATAGTAGGCAGTCGGCTTGGATGGAGAGCTCATCTATCCGTCTGTGGAACGGTCTGACCTCCTCAGGGCATGCTCCGTGTATGGGCATCCAATCCCCAGTCAGGACACATTTCTTAATCAGGGATAGGAGTGGATCTCTGGTTGTCCAGATTTTGATCTGCCGGGCTGTGATGGGGGACCCTGCGCTGTCAAAGGCATCGACAGCCATGACCATCTTGGCGCTTTGCTCCGCTGCCCCCTCAGTGGTGGCCAGTGTAAGCCTGCTGAGTACGTCAGCGCAATTTTTGGTGCCAGGCCGGTGCCGGATGGAGTAGTCATAAGCAGCCAGCGTGAGAGCTGTATGCGAGCTGATGCATTGGCATTGATGGCCTTGCTGTCTGACAACAGGGATGTTAATGGCTTGTGGTCCGTCTCTAATTCAAACTTCCTACCAAAGAGGTACTGATGCATTTTTTTTACACCATAGACACATGCAAGCGCTTCCATCTCGACCATCCCATATCCCCGTTCTGCTTGAGAGAGCGACCTGGAGGCATAAGTCACAGGCTGTAGTTGACCCTCAGCATTGCCCTGCTGCAACACGCACCCAACCCCATAGGACATCACATGTCAGAACCAATTTTTTTCAGGGGTCGTACAGGATCAACAACTTGTTTGAACAAAATAGGTTTCGCGCCCAATCAAAAGCCTGTTCCTGACAGTCCCCCAAAACCAATCGCAACCCTTACGCAGGAGCACATGTAGCGGCTCCAACAACGTGCTCAAGTTTGGCAAAAACTTTCCGAAATAGTTCAACAGTCTCAGGAATGAACGCAACTCCGATGTGTTGCAGGGCCTGGGTGCTCGTCGAATCGCCTCTGTTTTGGATTCGGTGGGCTGAATCCCATCTGCAGCAACCCTCCTGCCAAGAAACTCAACCTCAGGAGCTAAGAACACACATTTAGACTTCTTGAGTTGCAGGCCTACCCGGTTGTGGAGGTGTTCCTCGGTGTCTCGACCTGTGATGAGCATGTCGTCCTGGAATACGATCGTTCCAGGAATGGATTTAAGCAGGCTTTCCTAGTTTCATTGAAAAATCGCGGCCGCTGATCGAATGCCAAAATGGGCACCTGTTATAAACGAACAGTTCCTTGTGCGTGGTGATGGTGGTCAGTAGTTTAGATTCGTCGGCCAGTTCCTGGGTCATATAGGCTGAAGTGAGGTCCAACTTGGTGAACGGCTTGTCGCCTGCCAGCATGGCGAAGAGGTCCTCCGCTCTTGGGAGCGGCTATTGATCTTGCAGGGACACCCGATTGATGGTGGCCTTGTAGTCGCCACAGATCCTGACAGAGCCATCCACTTTTAGTACGGGAACGATGGGGCTCGCCCAGTCGCTGAACTCGACAGGCGAGATGATGCCCTCTTGCAACAGCTGGTCCAATTCGCTCTCGATCTTTTCTCGCATTATATATGGCACCGCTCTGGCTTTGTGGTGCACTGGCCTGGTGTCCGGGGTGATGTGTATTACTACTTTAGTGCCTTTAAAAGTCCCGACGCCAGGTTGGAATAGTGAATCGAGTTGTTGTAGGATTTGTGAGCACGAACTTCGCTCCACAGGTGACATTTCTTGAACATCCCCCCATTTCCAATTCATCTCGGCTAACCAGCTCCTCCCCAATAGTGCGGGACCATTGCCCGGCACAATCCAGAGCAGCAGCCGATTCATTAACCCATTATGTGTGACAGCCAACATTGCACTGCCTAGCACCGGAATGATTTCTTTAGTGTAAGTCCGTAATTGTGTCTCAATATGTGCTAATTTGGGTCTACTGGCTTTAAGTGGCCATAGCTTCTCAAATTGCTGAATGCCCATGAGTGACTAGCTGGCCCCAGTGTCCAGCTCCATGCGTACTGGGATACCGTTTAATAAAACCCTCATCATTATTGGTGGCGTTTTGGTGTATGAACTGTGAATATTCGCCACATGGACCCGCTGAACCTCGCCGTCCATCGATTTGCCCCAAAAATCATCCTGCCTCAAAGAACCCTCTTCTGGTCCATCCGCCTCATATATTAGACTGGTTGCAGACTTCCTGCACATTCGAGCTAAGTGGCCACTGAGATTTCAGTTCCTGCAGATAAACTGTTGAAATCTGCAAGATCTAGCTGAGTGTTTTCCCCCACACCTCCAGCATGAGTTAAAGTTTCCATTGTTGGGAACAAATGGACTATGGCCAGGCATTCCGCGCTGACTGTCCCTTTGACTGCTCTTAAGTATCTTATTAGTGGGTGTTAATGGCCCCATCCCGGGCCGCATTGTCCACTGTGATGGCGTGAATGTCCGTTCAGCCTGCCATTGTCTCTGTTGAAGTCCTACTTTGGGATTTATTGTTGCCTGGGGAGTGTCGGACTGCCCCTGCCTGCCTGCGGGGCTCTGAGTCACGTTGACTCCTTGATCCATTGCTGCGTTAGAGGCAGGATTGCGCGCGTATATTATTTTTGTCTCTTCCTCGCCCGCCATGAAAGTTTGAGCTATCAACGCCGCCGCTTCCAAGGTCAAATCCTTGGTCTCAATTAATTTGCGGAAAATTCCCGCATGACCGATGCCTTTGATAAAGAAATCCCTTAGCATCTCCCCGCTGCAGGCGTCTGTGAACTTACAAGACTGGCCAAATGCCGGAGGTCCGCTACGAAGTCCGTTATGCTCTGTCCTTCACGACGTCGGTGGGTGTAGAATCTGTGTCGGGCCATATGCTTGCTGCTCGCTGGTTTGAGGTGCTCCCCGATCAATTTGCTAAGTTCTTCAAAGGTTTTGTCCGCCGGCTTTTCGGGTGCTAGTAAGTCCTTCATGAGCGCGTAAGTCTTTGGTCCACAGCTGGTCAAAAGATGAGCCCTTCGCTTGTCGGCCGCTGCATCCCCAAGCCATTCTTTAGTAATGAAGCTTTGCTGAAGCCTCTCGACAAAATCGTCCCAGTCTTCCCCAACACAGTACCGTTCCTCTGTGCTACCGGTGGCCATTCTCGTGGGCCGTGAATTCCCGTTTCTCGTTGCCAATGTAAAGTCCTGACTCTGCAGTATGAAACCACACGAGGCACATTCTGGGGAGAAGGTCACTCTGTGACCTTAACTCTTTATTCACAGGACTCCAAAAGCCGTGACCCTGCATGGGACCTCCCTTTTTATACCTGTGTGCTCAGGTAAGGAGTGTCTCCCACAAGTTCACCCCTCATGGTCAAGGTGTGCATCTAGGTTGAGTGTATACAGTAATACAGTGGTGTTACATTGTGGTTACATACATGACAGAAACGAGCTCTGATGAGACGGTCGCGGACCTCCCTTGCAGGATCGCGCTGGAGTCGCTGCCTCCTCCGTCGCTGGTGTTGCTGCTCCTGTTCCTCCTCGTCCTCCTACTGATGCTCCTCCTGTTCCTCCTGGTCCCCTTCCTGGTCATCCTCCTCCTCCCGCTATCCCAACGAATCTACATGCACGCTCGTGCTGCTTCTCTGGTGATAGGGAAGGAAATGTTGTCCCTTCTCCTTCTGTAGAGAGCATCTGTGACCATGGAGCGAAGGACGGTAAACTGGGAGATGTTGGAGATGTCTCCTGTTGCACATTGGAAGGATCCATTGATGTAGAAATTGAATGTGATGGTGACCTTGACTGCCACTGAGAGAATGGTCTGAGGCTCGAGGTCTGGTTGCAAGAGATGGCAGACCTCTGTGACCACATCCTTGCTGCAAGTTGACCAATGATGCTGACCATTTCATGGAAATGTTAATGGGCTGGAGAATCTCAGCTTCATGATTGATCAGAGAGGAGTTTGGGATTTTTTTTGTGTGGAGAATGGTAAATTACCATTTGCTCAGTGTTGCTGAGTGAAATTGTTGCTCAGTGAAATTGATGTAGGAGAACTGCTGCCGGAATACTCTGGGAGGGTAAGGTCTCTTGTTGCCAGCTCTGATGTGCCTTCTCCCTCTGGCTACATCTTGCTGTCTTTGTACCTGTCTTTCTCCCTCTCTCTCTCTGTCTTTCTTCCTCACTCTGTGCCTTTCTCCCTCTCTCTCTCTCTCTCTCTCTCTGCGCCTTTCTCTTTCTCTCTCTCTCTCTCTTTGCCTTTCTTCCTCTCTCTCTCTCTGCCTTTCTCACTCTCTCTCTCTCCTTGCCTTTCCCCTTGTATTGCTGCCTCTCTTTCTCTCTGCCTTTGTCTCCGGAGATCATTGATCACTGGAGATCATTGGAAGGGGCTGTCACTGAAGCTGTGGTGAGCGACAAGGTTGAAAGCATTGATGATGACGGTATGCTCATACCTAATCATCCTTCTCACATCCCACTTACCTCCTTATCCCACAATCTCTTCTCACTTACAAGCTGCTGATGGTGTAACCGCATCTTGCTTCCCCTACTCTCCTCACCACAACCTGACATTTGTGCCATTCTCCTTTCAAATACCCAAGAGCTAGCACCATCAAGCCTGTTCCTGAGAGAGGAGAAGCAGAGGCAGTGTCACTCAATCTGACACCAATATTGTATGGGGCTTTGCGCAGAGCTTGGAGCCCAGGCACCAGCTCAGAAAATAACACTGCACATACTTTAGAGGGTAGTATCGAGGCAGGACCTGCACATGGTGAGTCACGTGGCATGAGTGGGTTTAAACCAGGCCAGGAGGAAAGGATACCTCAAGTGCCAGCTCCCCGGAGGGTGAGTTCGTGCACGAGTCCTGCTACACAGGATTTAGATAATGACTTTGATGGGACGACATTCAGAAGAAGGGAGATGGACACACAAATGCTTGGTGCAATGGCAAGCTCGTCAGAAAACCTCTTGTCAGCGTCAAGGAGCATGGAGGAGTTTGGCTCCAACAATGCACGGGGCTTTACTCAGAGCTTGGAGCCCAGGATTTCCAGGATGGAAATGATGGGCAATTCCATCAGGACATCTGTGGTCCGAACCATGATAGTGATAGCTTCCACTGAAGCACAAACGGAATCAACCTAACATCTGAGTGTTGCACTGGAATCTCAGACTGCTCTCCTGCAGGCATAGCTTGCTGCTACGCAAGCTCAGACTGCTCTCATGCAGCCGCAGATTGTTGCCACAAAAGCTCTGACTTATGCCATCATGGCTGGGTTTACAAATGTGGAAAGGGGCTTACAGGATGTCACAGCAGTCCAGCCATCAGTGCTGCAATAGATGGTTTGAAATGCTGAGGCGCCGCCCTGGGGGAGTGGCAGTGGCTCCGTGGAGCAAGAACTTGCTGTCCTCTCTCAGAATGACAGCATTCTCACTCCCACATCTGCCACTCCACCAGTGCCCTTGTTGTTGCCTGTCAGCCAGCCAGCCCAGACTGCTGCTGCAAATACCAAGGTGCTGCAGTCTACAGCTGGACTTTCTAGGTCCAGAGTTGCTCGAGGTTGTCCTGCAAGTCCATCTGCAGTCTCCCCCATTGAAAGTCAGCAACCGTCCACCAGCTATCCTGCTGTCACTGGGATAGCACTGCATTGGAGCACTAGAGTAGATAAAGGAACACGACAAACAGACACTAATGGAATGGAATGCACAAAGCTGATTAGTTGATGTTATTGTGCAGTTTGGCATTGATCAATTTATAAATAATGTTTGCAATGTTTGTTTTGTCGTGGCTCTCATTTCAGCTTTGTACCCAAGAGGAAGCTGTGATGTTCTGTGACAGAGGGATGCTAAGTGGTTTCATTCAGGATAACTGGAGTCTGATGAGATGCTGACAGACAGCCTGTCCGGAATGGGCTCTGTACAATGCAGCAGACCACCATGAAATGGAACACCGGCTCAGGCATGGAGGGCTCCTTCTGAACGGTTAAGGTAGTGGAACTGTTGGTTCAGAACTCCAACGGTCTGCTCGATGAGGTTCCTCGTGGCAGCATGCCTCTCATTATATGACTGCTGGCCACGAGTGGTAGGATTGTGGAGGGGAGTCATCAGGCAGGTGTAGAGTGGATAGCCCTTGTCTCCCAGCAGCCAGCCGCGAGCTTGATGTGGTGGCTGGAAGATTGCTGTCACAACAGACTGGTGCAGGATGAAGGCATCTTCACTGCTGGCAAGATACTGGCATTCAGCATTGTGATGTGCTGGGTGTGGTCGCACAAAAATGCACATTAAATTCGTGGTAGTGTTTGCATTTGAGATACATCTCAGGATTGATATGCAGTGCCCGCAAAGCCATGTGTGTGCAGTCGATGCGGAAGCCTGATATACTGGCAAAGCCACATGCACCCTCCACCTTTTTCTCTCTGTTCAGAGAAAAGACAAAGAAGTCTCTTCTCCTGCAGTAGAGCATCTCAGTGACCTCCGGATGCAGCAATGCACGGCTTACTGGGAGATGTTAACTATGTTGCCTGCTGCAGACTGGAAGGATCTGATGGCGAATGAATTGAGGGCCACTGTGCCCTTGAGGGCCACTGGGAGAATCATCATTGCCCTGCTCTGAGGCTGCAGGACTTGTTCCAAGGGGTGGCAGATTCTGTGACCGGCGACTTGGTGAAGCGGAGCCTCCAAATACACTGCTCCTCACTTAAGTGCAGGTAGGTGAAGTGCTCTCGGAAGATCCTAATTGGGTAAGGCGTCCTGCTGAGAGCCCTCCTGCCCTTCTTCCTCCTCCCTCTGCGAACAGCTTGTCCTTGTCTTCACTGCCTCTACTCCATCTTCTTGTCATAATTGATCGTGAGTGGTACTGCAAGTAGAGCCCCCATGACTTGGAGCAAGTGGTGTGAGCAGAACCCTTTCGATCATAAGCAAGGTCTTCTCCACTTGCAGCAAGACTTCCTGTCACCTCATCAGCTTTAAATAACTGTAGAAAGCTTCACACAGTTGCACAAACCTACATGAAGCCAGTAGAACTGAAAAAGGAAGTCAGCTGCAAATTGTTGCTGATCCCTTTAAACAGCACTGGTGGGGATCCTTCCTGCTGCTGAATGCATGTTCAGCTGGTTGTGATTTGGAGAGGGTGTTGAATGGAGTGGCGAGGTTGGAAACAGCAGGTCTTGCATCAAATCAGCATTGCACACTCACTGACGTCACGTACTGCCTCATTACCAATTCTTTCGTGAGCGCAGGCAACGGCCGCTCTGCCAACCTGCTCAAAATGGTGGGTGCTGCAGGACCCGCCGGAAGTGGGTGGAAGCGAGGCGGACGCCATTTTTTCTCTGAAATCGGCCTTATTAACAGGCGCTAAAGTACTGTATTTCACAGCCGCAGTATTTATGTGGCTGGTCCAGTTAAGTTTCTCATCAATGGTGATCCCCCAGGATATTGATGGTGGCGGATTAAACAATGGTAATGCCGTTGAATGTCAAGGGGAGATGGTTAGACTTTCTCTTGTTGGAGATGGTCATTGCTGAACACTTGTGGAATGTTACTGTCCACTTATCTGCCAAATCCTGAATTTTGTCCAGGTCTTGTTGCATGCAGGCACTGACTGTTTCATTATCTGAGGAGTTGCAAACGGAACTAAACCCTGTGTAATCATTCATGAACATCCTCACTTCTGACCTTATGATGAAGGGAAAGCCATGCAACTGAAGATAGATGGGCTGAGGACACTGTCCTGAGGAACTCCTGCAACAATGTCCTGGGGCTGAGATGATTGACTTCCAACAACCACAACAATCTTACTTTGTGCTAGGTATGACTTCAGCCAGTAGAGAGTTTTCCCACTAATTGATTGCCATTGACTTCAATTTTACTAGGGCTCCTTGATGCCACACTTGGTCAAATGCAGCCTTGATGTCAAGGGCAGTCCCTCTCACCTCACCTCTAGAATTCAGCTCTTTTGTCCATGTTTGAACCAAGGCTGTAATGAGGTCTGGAGCTGAATGGTCTTGACCAAGTGGTCCTAGCCTACATTATTGGGTGGATGCCTGTGCTATAGCTGTAATGAAACAACTTGGCTAGAGGCACAGCTAGTTCTGGAGCACAAGTCTTCAGCACTACAACTGGGATGCTTTCGGGGCCCATAACCTTTGGTGTATCCATTGCACTCAGTCGTTTCTTGATGTCATGTGGAATGTATTGAATTGGCTGAACTTCCTGCTCCCTTGACCCTATTGCCACCAAACTGCTAACCACCAAACTTCCTTTTCTGGTTCTCATGTTAGCTGACATTGTTAACGGTTCACTCTCCTCAAATACTGTCCCCCTTTCCCTCAAATCTGACGTCATCACCCCTCTCCTCAAAAACCCAACCTTTGATTGGTCCGTCTTTGCAAACTACCGCCCCATCTCCAACCTCCCTTTCCTCTCCAAAGTGCTTGAGTGCATTGTTGCCTCCCAAATCCATGACTATCTTTCCCACAATTCGATGTTTGAATCCCTCCAATTCAGTTTGTACGCCTACCACAGTACTGAAACAGCTCTCATCAATGTCACAAATGACATCCTTTGTGACCTTGACAAGGGCAAACTATACTTCCTCGTCCTTCTTGATTTGTCTGCCGACTTTGATACGGTTGACCACTCTATCCTTCTCCAATGCCTCTCCACCGTCATCCAGCTGGGTGGGACTGCACTTGCCTGGTTCCATTTTTATCTATCTAATCGTAGCCAGAGAATCACCTGCAACGGCTTCTCTTCCCCCCCCTGCCTCAACCTGCATAGTTACCTCTGATGTCCCCCAAGGATCTATTCTTGGCCCCCTTCTATATCTACATGCTGCCCCTTGGTAACATCATCCGGAAACACAGCATCAGTTTCCACATGTGTGCTGATGACATCCAGCTCTACCTCACTCCCACTTCTCTCGACCCCTCCACGGTCTCTAAATTGTCAGACTGCATCTCTGACATCCAGTTCTGAATAAGCAGAAATTTTCTCCAATTGAATATTGGGATGACCAAAGCCATTGTTTTCGGTCCCCGCGACAAACTGAGTTCCCTCGCCACTGAGTCCATCCCTCTCCCCAACTTCTGTCTGAGGCTGAACCAGGCTGTTCGCAAACTTGGTGCATTATTTGACCCTGAAATAAGCTTTCAACCACATATCCACAGCATAACCAAGACCGCCTATTTCCACCTCCATAACATCACCTGCCTTTGTCCTTGCTCCTTGCTTCAGCTCATCCACTGCTGAAGCCCTCATCCCATGCCTTTGTTACCTCTAGACTTGACTATTCTAATGCACTCCTGGCTGGTCCCCCACATTCTACCCTATGTAAACTAGAGATGATCCAAAACTCAGCTGCCCGTGTCCTAACTCGCACCAAGTCCTGCTTATCCATCACCCCTGTGCTTGCTGACCTACATTGGCTTCCAGTTAAGCAATTCCTCGATTTCAAAATTCTCATCCTTATTTTCAAAACCCTCCATGGCCTTTCCCTTCCCTATCTCTGTAATCTCCTCCACCCCCACAACCCCCCCCTAAATGTCTGCACTCCTCTAATTCTGCCCTCTTGAACATCCCTGATTATAATCGCTCAACCATTGGTGGCCGTGCCTTCTGTTACCCTAGGTCTCAAGCTCTGGAACTCCCTGCTTAAATTTCTCCACCTCTCTACCTCTCTTTCCTCCTTCAAGACGTTCCTTAAAACATATCTCTCTGACCCAATGTTTGATCACCTGCGCTACTTTCTACTTATGTGGCTCGGTGTCCAAATTTTTATCTCAAAATACTCCTATGAAGCGCCTTGGGACGTTTCACTACATTAAAGGCACTATGTAAATACAAGTTGTTGTTGTTGAAGGCTGGCTTTTGTGATGGTGGGGACCTCAGGTGGATGCTGAGATGGATCAACCACTCGGCACCTCTGGCTGAAGGTGGCTGCAAATGCTTCAGCCTTGTCTTTTGCACTCATGTGCTGGGCTCTACCATCATTGAGGATGGGTATGTTCATAGAAACTCCTCCTTCCATTAGTTGTTCAATTGTCCACCACCATTGATAAATTGATGTGGCCGGACTGCAGAGCTTTGATCTGATCCATTGGTTGTGGGATCGTTTAGATCTGTCTATAGCATGCTGCTTCTGCGACTTAGCATGCATGTAGTCCTGTGTTGTAGCTTCACCAGGTTGGCACCTTATTTTTAGGTACATCTGGTGCTGCTTCTGGCATAATCTTCTACACTCCTCATTGAACCAGGGTTGATACCCTGGCTTAATGGTAATGGTAGAGTGAGGGATAGGCCGGGCTATGAGGTTACAGATTGTGGTGGAACACAATTCTGCTGCTGCTGATGACCTACAGTGCCTCACGGCTGTTCAGTTTTGAGCTGCTAGATCTGTTCTGAACCTATCTCATTTGGCACAGTGGTAGTGCCACTCAACACAATGGAGGGTGTCCTCAGTGTGAAGACAGGACTTTGACTCCACAAGAATTATGCGATAATCATAATGTCATGGACAGATGCATTTGTGAGAGGTAGGTTGGTGAGGATGAAGTCAAGTAGGTTTTTTCCACAATGACATCACTGTCTGAGTAACGATGTTCCTTCTGAATTCCTTATTGGATTTATTAGGGACTATCTTATATTTATGACCCCTGGCTTTGGACTCCCCCACAAGTGGAAACATCTTCTATACGTCTACCTAATCAAACTGGTTATATATTTTAAAGATCTCTATTAAGGCACTGTTAATGACTCCCGCCATTTGGGTGGGAGTTTAGCGACGGCGCTACGGCATTACACCCCGATCTCCTGCGCCCGGATAGCATTACGTCATCACCGCGTGAATCGCCACGTTAGCACCCTAGCCCGAAATTGACTTTTGACCTTCGCAGCGGCGCCGGGCAATAACACCGACAGCTGCAGGAGGTACGTCTCGGGCCGCTACCAGGGTGAAATTTAAAGGTGAGGTGGCCGAGTGAAAAATGTAAAAAAAACTTATCTTCTTATTGCTGCTTCTGATCCAGTTTCTTCTCAGGGTCCCGGCCGTGATCACTCAGACCAGCACTCTGTTTGAGTGCCCGGCTGTTCGCGCGACATCCCCGCTCCATGGTGGTCCCTTTTGCTTCTGCAGAGTCGGCAGCGTAGGCCCTTCCCTTTAACTGAGGGAAAAGCCCAGTGTGCAGCACTGCTGAGGCATCCGCCCCATTAGCGCCTGAGGAAGTAAGTGGAGCGCTTCATTTAATGCTCCATTTCCTTCCGGGGGCAGTAACCCGGCTTTCTGGAGAGGGGTGAGACTTCAGCGCCTGGCACTAAGTCTCGCGCCTCCCGACTGTTACTGCCCCCAAACAGGGCGATATCGAATTTCTCCCCCTAAGTGTGGTCTAACCAAGGTTCTACAGAAGTTTAACATAACTTCTCTGCTTTTAAATTCTATTCCTCTAGAAATGAACCCCAATCCTTGTTTCCATTTTTAATGGCCGTATTAACTTGCATTGCTACTTTTAATGGGCTCAATTTTCCCCAGTGATTTGTGCCCTTTTTTTGGCCTAAATTAAAAAATCAAAGTTCCCCCAATCTTTGTGCGCCAGTTAGTTACGATATTTTTAGGTTTTGTTTTTGCGTCATAGGAGATGTAACCTAATGTCTGCGGCAGTTTTTCACAATTATGCAAGTTTGGCCAATTTAAATTTCTCCTTGGATGGCGCATGTGACGACTCCTGAAAATTCTTCTGCGCACTTCAGGAAAACCAGCACACATTAAAAAAATTGGCGCGAAACGACGCCGTTGTTTTTAGGTAGCTTTGGAGGGAATCAAGAACACAATGGCCCTGAAATTCCAGCCTCCCCGGGTCCGTACGAAGTTTGCACGGACCCAGGAAGGCATCGGAAAAGCCGGTTTTCGGCATGCAATGCATATGCGCTGAAAACCGGCTTTTCCGATTTGTCAAGTTTCTGGCTTGACAGATCCTCCACAGATCGGGAGCAAGGACATTTGTAAGTGCAAATTTCTGATATTTACGCATAAAAATGTCCTCAAAAATCTTGCGCCTGAAAAAGCAGGCGCATAGCCTACTGTTACAGACGCACGTGTTTTAAAAAACACAAAAACATATAAAAATAAAGTTATGAAAACATATTTTATCATTAAAAACCCTCCCTAAACAGTAAGTTTATTTTTAAAAACTTTTTTTAAAAATCGGGAAAATATATATTTTTTTAAGACATTAATAACTTTAATTTAAATGAATGTAGTGTATGTTTTCTATTTTTTATCAGTGTTTTGGGTGTTTGGGGCTGTTTCTCAATCAATGTAATAGGAATTTAGAACCTTTTGGAATTCCTATTACTATGACACTTTACCTGATTGGCTGCCCAGAGCCATGTGACTCCAGCTCCAGGCCTGCGCAGGTCCCGACGTGCACGCGCTGCGATGCGCAGTCAGCTCAGGCCACAGCATCGTAAAGTCGAACGTGGACAGCAGCTTAAGGTAGGTGCGTACTTTTTCTCTAAAATGCCCGCAGGAAGGCCAAAACAGAATTTCAGGGCCATAAATTTGCATAATCAAGCATAAATTTTTAAAACTTAAAATGCAGGAAATGGAAGTTCAATGGAATTCTTTAAGTTTTGATTATTTAAAAATTGACACGCCACCACCGAACATCTTCAAATTGGGCTCGAGGGTCGGAGCATCGGCCGGCAGAATCGATCTCTCGCCCGGACACAGGGGCTCGAGGCTCGACTTGAAAAGAAGCCCGGGGAGGTGGGGAGCTATGGAAGACGAACAGAAGGCATGAGAAGCCTTACACTATGCATCAAATGAAGCCCGGGCGGGGATGGGGGGGTGAGGGGAGGGTTCACGATCATGGTGCCTGTTCAGACTTGGGTGTGGTCCATACTAGGGCGTCGACCTTGGGGAGCGAGAACAAAGAACCTTGTCCTGCCTGCCATTTTTGAGCTTCTTGCAAAGATACAACTTAATTATGGGGGCAATACTGACAATACCATACCTTGTGCAAGCCTTCTGCATGATGGTGCTGCGGAGGAGACAATTGATTCGACGTCATCGCATGAGGAACCTCAGAGCAGGTGTGCAGCGTGTTGCATAACTTAGCCATCATGAGACAGCAGCAGCTGGTAGTAGAAGACCCACCTTCGGTGAAAGTGGCTGATGATAATTATTGTGTTCCTAACACAGATGAGACTGCACACAGGGAGGTTAAAGTAACAGTAACCTCAGTCTTTATTAAGACACTCTAGAGTGAGGAACAGGCCTTAGGGGCCGGCTTATATACAGTGCTCACAAGGGATGCTGGGATCCCTTGGGACTTCAGGGGATGCACTCCCTGGTGGCGGAACATGGGAGTGCATGCTTTACAGATACACAACATCACTCCCCCCCCCAAAGTCAAAGTGAAAACTATTTACAAGGTGAGGCGGTCGGGAGCCTTTCTTTCCTTGGTGGACCGCTTCGGTACAAATGTCTGTTCTGGTGTGTTGGCTGTGCCCTCGCTGGGCTGACATGTTGTTGGCCCTGCAGGGCTGCTGGGTGAACCTGGCCTTGCTGGGCTGTTGGGCGTGATGAGTTCAATTTCCTGGTCCGGGGTGGTGTCATTGATCCCTTGGGTGTGTGTTGTGGGCTCGAAAAAGGTGGTGTCTGCTGTGGGTTGTTCAGGGCAGTCTGTGAACTGCAGCCTCGTTTGGTCCAGGTGCTTTCTGCAAATTTGTCCATTGTCTAGTTTGACTACAAACACCCTACTCCTTTCTTTTGCTATCACCATACCCGCGATCCACTTGGGACCATGTCCATAGTTTAACGCATACACAGGGTCATTCAGATCAAATTTCCCGTGATAAAGTAGCGCGACCATCGTTTACATTTTGTTGCTGCCACCTGCTCTCTACCTGATCATGCAGGTTGGGGTGAGCTAGCGGGAGTCTGGTTTTAAGTGTCCTTTTCATGAGTAGTTCAGCCGGGGCACCCCTGGGAGCGAGTGGGGTCGCGTGAGGTAGCTGAGCAGTACTCGGGACAGGCGGGTTTGGAGTGAACCTTCTGTGACTCGTTTAAGGCTCTGTTTGATGGTTTGTACTGCCCGCTCTGCCTGCCCATTGGAGGCTGGTTTAAATGGGGCTGAGGTGACATGTTTGATCTCATTGCGGGTCATGAATTCTTTAAATTCGGCACTGGTGAAACATGGCCCGTTGTCACTGACCAGTATGTCAGGCAGGCCCGTGGGTGGCAAACATGGCCCTCAGGCTTTCAATGGTGGCAGTGGCGGTGCTTCCCGACATTATTTCACATTTAATCCATTTTGAAAAGCATCGACCACCACCAGGAACATTTTACCGAGAAACGGGCCTGCATAGTTGACATGGATCCCCGACCATGGTCTGGAGGGCCAGGACCACAAAATTAGTGGTGCCTCTCTGGGCGCGTTGCTCAACTGAGCACACAGGCTGCTTTGCCATACATAGGACTCTAAGTCAGAGTCGATACCGGGTCACCACACGTGGGATCTGGCTATCGCTTTCATCATTACTATACCCGGATGTGTGCTGTGGAGATCCGAGATGAACGTCTTCCTGCCCTTTTTGGGTAGCAATACGCGGTTACCCCACAACAGGCAATCTGCCTGAATGGACAGCTCGTCCTTTCGCCGCTGGAACGGCTTGATTAGCTCCTGCATTTCAAGGGGGCTGCTGGCCCAGCTCCCATGCAGTACACAGTTTTTTACTGGGGACAGCAGAGGATCTTGGCTGGTCCAAGTCCTAATCTGGCAGGCCGTGACAGATGATTTATCATTTTCAAACGCTTCCATGACCATCAACAAGTCTGCGGGCTGCGCCACCATCAACAAGTTTGCAGGCTGCGCCATTTCCACCCCCGTGTCGGGCAAATGTAGCCGACTGAGAGGATCCGCACAGTTCTCGGTGCCTGGCCTGTGGCGGATGGTATAGTTATACGCTGATAGCGCGAGTGTCCACCTTTGTATGCGGGCTGAGGCATTAGTGTTTATCCCCTTGTTTTCAGTGAACAGAGATATGAGGGGCTTGTGATCGGTTTCCAGCTCAAATTTGAGGCCAAACAAGTACTGATGCATTTTCTTTACCCCGAACACACACGCTAATGCCTCTTTCTCAATTCTGCTGTAGGCTCTCTCGGCCTTAGACAAGCTCCTGGAGGCATAGGCGACAGGTTGCAACTTCCCCGCAACATTAGCTTGTTGCAATACACACCCGCATCCATACGACGACGCATCACATGCTAGCACAAGTCTTTTACACAGGTTATACAATACAAGCAGCTTGTTGGAGCATAAAATGTTTCTGGCTTTTTCAAAAGCAATTACTTGTTTTTTTCCCCATACCCAGTTCTCACCTTTACGCAATAACACATGTAGGGGCTCTGAGAGGGTGCTTAACCCCTGGTAGGAAGTTACCAAAACAGATGATGAGTCCCAGGAACGACTGCAGCTCCGTGACGTTCTGTGGCCTGGGCGCGTTCCTGATAGTCTCTGTCTTGGCATCTGTGGGCTAAATGCCGTCCACCGCGATCTTTCTCCCCAAAAACTCCACTTCTGTTGCCATTAAGACGCATTTCGACCTCTTCAGCCGCAGCCCTACACGACCCAGTCGCTGGAGGACCTCCTCCAGGTTTTGTAGGTGCTCGGCGGTGTCCCGACTCGTGACCAATCTGTCATCCTGAAAGACCATCGTGCGTGGTACCGACTTGAGTAGGCTCTCCATGTTTCTCTGAAAGATCGCTACAGCCGACCGAATTCCAAACGGGCATCTGTTGTAGATGAACAGTCCCTTGTGCGTGTTGATGCAGGTGAGGCCCTTCGAAGACTCCTCCAGCTCCTGCGTCATGTCGGTCGAAGTCAGGTCGAGCTTGGTGAACGTCTTGCCTCCTGCCAGCGTCACAAATAGGTCGTCTGCCTTAGGTTGCGGGTATTGGTCCTGTAGCGAGAAACGATTAATAGTTACTTTATAATCACCACAAATCCTGACTTTGCCATCACTTTTGAGTACTGGAACAATCGGACTGGCCCACTCGTTAAATTCCACTGGGGAGATGATGCCCTCGCGATGCAGCTTGTCCAGCTCGATTTCCACTCTCTCCCTCATCATGTGAGGTACCACTCGCGCGTTGTGGTGGATGGGTCGTGCCTCTGGGACCAAGTGGATCCATACCTTCACCCTGGAAAAGTTTCCAATGCCTGGCTCAAAAAGGGAAGGAAATTTATTCAGAACTTGGGTACATGAGGCCTCATCGACACATGATAGCGCCCTGATGTCATCCCAGTTCCAGACGATTTTGCCCAGCCAGCTCCTCCCAAGCAGTGTGGGGCCATCGCCCGGGACAATCCAGAGTGGCAGTTCGTGCACCGTGCCCTTGTAGGTGACCTTGACCATGGCGCTGCCCAGGACAGTGATAAGCTCTTTGGTGTACATTCTCAGTTTCGTGTGGATGGGGCTCAGGGCTGGTCTGAGTGCCTTGTTGCACCACAGTCTCTCAAACATCTTTTTACTCATGATGGATTGGCTAGCGCCAGTGTCCAGTTCCATGGTTACGGGTAAGTCATTCAATTTTACATTTAGCATTATAGGTAGACATTTCGTCGAAAGTGTGTGCACCCTGTGTACTTCAGCATCTGCCTCCTCTCTGTGAGGCTCGAAATTGCTTTGATCCACCATGGACCGGCCTTCCTCTGCCACGTGGTGGTTAGCAGGTTTTGCAGAGCTTGCAGCTCTGAAGGTGCCCCATTGTTCCACAGTTCTTGCAAACATACCCTTTGAAGCGGCATGAATAGGCTGAATGGAAGCCTGCACATGCCAACAAGATGTGAATTGCCTTGCATTCATCCTTTGTTGTGGACTCTGAGTCATCTGGGTCACCTGAGGCCTGCTGGCAGTTGCAGACTCATGGTTTCTGTCCTGTACATTTCTGCTCACAAACACAGTTCCAGTTAATTTATGAACATTGCTAGCACTTGTGTGCTGAGAGATTTATTTGGTGTTATCACTGGTGGACATAAACGTCTGTGCTATCGCAATGGCCTTGCTGAGGGTCGGTGTCTCTACAGTCAAAAGTTTTCGTAGGATGGTCTCGTGGCCAATGCCCAGTACAAAAAATTCTCTGAGCATTTGCTCCAGGTAGGCATCAAACTCACATTGTCCTGCAAGTCGCCTTAGCTCAGCGACGTAGCTCGCCATTTCCTGACCTTCAGCTCGCTGGCACGTGTAGAACCGATACCTCGCCATCAGCACACTCTCCCTCGGGTTAAGATGCTCCCGAACCAGTGTACACAGCTCCTCATACGACTTATCTGTGGATTTCACCGGAGCCAGAAGATTCTTCATGAGGCTGTATGTGCCCTGCAGACCATGAGGAGGACCGCTCTCCTTTTTGTAGCGCTTCCTTCTCCGTCCAGCTCATTGGCTACAAAGTACTAGTCTAGCCATTCGACATAGGCTTCCCAGTCCTCATCCTCCGAGAACTTCTCCAGGATACCCACAGTTTGCTGCATCTTTGCTTTGGATTCGTGTACTCATCGCCAGTTATTGTGTTCCTAACACAGGTGAGACTGCACACAGGGAGGTTAAAGTAACAGTGACCTCAGTCTTTATTGAGACACTCCAGAGTGAGGAACAGGCCTTAGGGGCCGGCTTATATACAATGCTCCCAAGGGATGCTAGGATCCTTTTCGACTTCAGGGGATGCGCTCCCTGGTGGTGGAACATGGGAGTGCATGCTTTGCAGCTACACAACAATAATGATGAAGAAGTTGCAGATGATGAGGAGGAGGAGGCACAAAGACGAGGAAGCCATGCAATAACCTGAATCCAGAGCACGACAATGGAGGAGGGCGGGACATCATGCCCCTTTAACGATTGCTCGAGTCTTGCGCCAGCAGCTCATCCATGAACCCTTTGCTGCCTGAAGGCTCAGTGGCAACTATTCCAACTTGACCATGTTTACTGTTTGGACCTGTTCCATAATGTTGTGGTGTGTTCATGGAACAAATGTTGGAAATTCTTCTTCTTTACTTCAAAAAGTTGTGTTAATAATGGAACAAATAATGGTATGATTCTGAGGCAGCAAATTCCACAGATTTACAACCCTCTTGAGAGAAGAAATGTTTACTGTTTGGACCTGTTCCATAATGTTGTGTTGTGTTAATGGAACAAATATTGGAAATGATTCTTCTTTAGTTCAAAAAGTTGTGTTAATAATGGAACATATAATGTAAATGATTCAGTTATAATTTAAAATATATTTTATTCAAAATTTTAACAAACATTTGTTGTTACTTAACTTAATTTAATAAAAATATTCTTGTATCATACCTTAAAGTTTTCAGTAACGATCACTTATAAACTTTAAGATCACTTACAAACTTTTAAACTTGTAAATTTACATAACTTACAAAAATCTTTTAATTTGAGAACAGTTACAACAGTAACAACAATAATAATAACAACAACAAGAACAACAACAGCAAAGAAAAGCTGCACCCATCTCTCCTCAACCTCATTCTAAGACCGCCCGCTGCGCTTGATCTTGGTGACTCCACCCCTGCCCGCAGGCAGTGGCACAGCGTTTCTCAGGTTGGTGCCAAGCTTATTCTTTCGAACATCTCGGGTAATGCGCACTTCTTGATGGGGGGTGGTGGGGGTTGGGGGGCGCTGGTGGTGGAGGTGGGACAGGCAGTAATGTGGAGGGCCTGGCTTGGGCCTCTTGAGAAGCTGGTCTGGGGATTGGAGTTGGAGTGGCAGTTGATTCTGTCAATGGGCGTGGGGTCTGGGCGTGTTCCCTTATTGCAGCAGCTAACTCCGACATTTCCTTCCTCATGTTCACTGACAGTGTTTGAATTACCTGAAACATTCCCACCCTCATGTTCACTGACAGCGCATCAGCTACCTTCGACATTCCCTCCCTCATGTGCACCGACATTGTTTCAGCTGACTGAGACATTCCCTCCCTCATGTTCCTGGACTGCATTACCATTTCTCGTGAGAGTGTTGCCACTTCTTCCGACAGTCTCGATACCTCATCACCCACCCCACTGATGGTGTCCAGGAATGATCGGATAAGGTCAATGCTCTTCGCATTCATGTCATCATCTGAACCACATCTGCTAGATGCTGCACCTCAGGAGAGCGCTGTTGAGCTCTCCTTCTCCTCTCACCCTGGGTGTGGATCGCTGCATTCCACTGGAACATGCAGCCTCAGACGGTGGGTCCCTGGGTGTGTCTTGCTGCATCCTACTGGGACCTGAGCCTGGGACGGTGGGGCGCTGGGTGTGCCTTGCTGCACTCCATTGGAATCCCAGCCTCGGACGGTGGGAAACCATGGAATCTCCCAGCAACACTCGTACCACTCAGGGAAGGTTCTGGTACCTCAATGGGCGGCACCTGCACCTCCTCCAGAGTGAGTACAACAGTTGGGGCTTCATCCTCCCCCTCCCGTGCCCCCTCCCTCTCCCCCTCACCCCCATGCTCTTGGTCAGGAAGATGGGATTGAAAGATGATCTCCTCTTGAGGCTCGTCTGTGTCTGAATCTTCTTCTGCATTGGCTTCAGCCTCGGCAGCGTTGGCCTCAAGTTCTGCAAAATATAACAGAACAGGCAAATGGTTAGCAGCAGTGGGGGGAGGGGCAGGGTGGTATGAGTAGGCTCACACAGTGCAGGCAGCAGGTTCATTTGAAGGACCACGATGAATGATAGCACATTGCATCAACCTAAGCGTAGCTGATGGAGACATCCCCATGAACGGAAGCATGGATAGCCCCCGCAGTACTTAACATTTAGCAAAGCCAGAATGTGGAATTTGCAGGACTTATCCTCTCCCTCGAATATGGGCCCAGCTTGTGCAGTGGTGGTTGCCTTTCTCCAGGCAGGACCCGTCAAAGCAGCAACCCCCTATTCCAAGGGTATCAGTGTGTGCAGATTTGTCAGGCCTCCTCCTGTTCGAGTTCTTTCTCATTTGTTGTGCCACCTGCCTCTGCAAAAATGAAAATATAACTTTTTAGAGAGGGTGTCGTTCTGCTGGGTGGGACATATACAGCTGGTCACATTTACAATTGCAATTCCATTGAATAAATTACACTAACTGCTTGACCAAGGTCCTGCCACTTCTTTTTGCACTGGCTTCCAGACCTCGGTATGGTCACCATTGCACAGTAATCTTCTGCAAGTTGGTGCCAGCGTTTCTTCATTTTTTTTGGTGGAACTTTTATGTGACCTCTGCTGGTGTCCAGCTCATGCCATCTGCCCTCAATCACAGTTACTAGTGCCTCCACTTCATCCTGTAATAAATCCTTGGTCCTTGTGCCGCATTGCATCTTGTATTGCAGCTCTGATTTTTCCAATGACAATTAAAGATCTCACACATACCTGACTCCGCCTGCTCCACGACGACATGCAAGCCGCGACCAATGGATCCACCACAGATCCAATCCACGTCGGGACCAGGGTAAAGTAGGGCTGCGTCATCGCGCTATGCCTCTTCTTGATCTTCCTCGCTGCAATGCTCCACCTCACACTCAACAAGCTCCTCGCTGGAATGGAACTAATCTATAGAACCAGTGGGAACCTGTTCAACCTTCGTCACCTCTCAGCCAGATCCAAATCTGTCCCATCCTCTGTTGTTGAACTACAGTATTTGGGCGATGCTTGCGTCTGTGCATATTCAGAAGATGAACTCCAAATCATCGTCAACATCTTCACCGAGGTGTAGAAAAGCATGGGCCTTATGCTAAACATTCGTAAGACAAAGGTCCTCCATCAACCTGACCTCGCCACTGCCCCCAAGTCACCAAGATCCACGGCGTGGCCCTGGACAACGTAGACTACTTTCCATATCTTGGGAGTCTATTATCAACAAGGGCAGACATCAACACCGCCTCCAGTGCGCCAGCACATCCTTCGGCCATCTGAGGAAGAGAGTGTTCGAAGATCGGGCCCTCAAATCTGGCACCAGGGCTGTAGTGATACCCGCTCTCCTGTATGGCTCAGAAATATGGACTATATACAGTAGATACCTCAAATCACTGGAGAAATACCACCAACGATGTCTCCGCAAGATCCTGCAAATCCCCTGGGAGGACAGACGCACCAACATTAGTGTTCTTGATCATGCCAACATCCCCGTTGAAGCATGCCCAACACAAGACTCCCAAAGCAAGCGCTCTACTTGGAACTCCTACACGGCAAGCGAGCCCCAGGTGGGCAGAGGAAATGTTTCAAGGACACCCTCAAAGCCTCCTTGATAAAGTGCAACATACCCACTGACACCTGGGAATCCCTGGCCCAAGACCGCCCTAAGTGGAGGAAGAGCATCCAGGAGGGTGCTGAGCACCTCGAGTCTCGTCGCCGAGAGCATGCAGAAAACAAACGCAGGCAACGGAAGGAGCGTGCGGCAAACCAGACTCCCCACCCACCCTTTCCTCCAATGACTGTCTGTCCCACCTGTGACAGAGACTGTAATTCCTGTATTGGACTGTTCAGTCACCTGAGAAGTCACTTTTGGAGTGGAAGCAAGTCTTCCTTAATTTCGAGGGACTGCCTATGATGATGATGATCTTTAAAACTGGCCGAATGCAGACTGAGAGCTGTACTGGGCATGCGCGCCCATAGCAATCACGTCAAAAATGTCCTTTTTTTTCGCGCATGCGCAGAAGAGGGGGCATCGTTTTTTTAGGTATTAGGCTCCACCCCCCTGAGGCAACAGGACAGGCTGCACGGCGCCAATTTCAAAAAACAGAACGGGGAAACTTGCTACTAGAAAACAAGAAAAACGGGCGTGACTCTGGCAATACGCCAAAAAATGGCATTGGGGAAAATTGAGCCCTATGATATGTGAATCTGTACCCCTAGAACCCTTTGCTCCTCTACCATATTTCAGGGTTGAAATTAATTTTAACGTGATCTATTGCTGCCAGAGAGGGGCGGCTAAATTGTTACCGTCGGCGCCGACCGGGTTCCTGGGCTGACGAAGTTTATTTAGGCGGTGGGGCAGCGGCAAGATGTACCGCTTCATGCTCGCCCGCCACCCACATGGTGACATCATCGAGCGTGTAACACCCCCTTGCTGCCACGGCTCCGAAATTAGGTGAGTATGGTGCCTTTACCGGCAGTGGTGGGACATCGAGGATCCCAGGGCGGTAGGATCCAGGGATTAAGGTAAGTGTTTATGGGTTTTTTTGCATTTAGGAATTAATGGGATTGGTGGGGGAGATGTGGGGGAGGGAAAGTATTTTTTTCATTTTGTTTAACTCGCATGCCGGCAGCCTATCATCTGGAAATTCGGTAGACCTCCTGGGTGCCGCTCCGTTGACACCCGAGGATGAGTATGCAATGTCACTTTTAGCGCTGCTCTCTCCTCTTTGGTTGGCAAAACTGAATTTTGCAGTTTGAGGCGGCACCTACTGCCTGACATGAAAATCAGCACTCAGCTGGTGACACTGCCTCAAAAGCGGTGGGACCGAAGTGTGACCCCTTAGACTCTTATTTTCCAAGGAGAATGTGGCCTCCTTATTCCTCCTATCAAAATGCACCACCTCACACTAACATATATATATTGAAATACATTTGCCATTTACATGCCCATTCTGCAAGTTTATTAATGTCTTCTTGTATTTTGCCGCAGTCTTCCTCAGCATTAACTATACCCCCTATATTGCAACAGTGATTACACTCCAAAAGTACTTCATTGACTGTAAAATGCTTTGAGCCGTCCGGTGATCATGAAAGGTGCTATATAAATGCAAGCCTTTATTTCTTTCTTTTTAAATGTGGTGCCCTCCCATTGACCCCATAAACTCCAGCAACGACAGTGTTGGGCATGATACTGGAAAAGTCGCTGGGGTCATTTGCTGCGGAATTGAAGTGCCGAGAAGATTTTTCTGGATAGATAAAATAAGATTCAGGGCAACTGAGTCTTGCAGCTGCATTACTAGCCGCTAGCATCAGGGCTCTGGGCCTGCTGAATGTTTCGACAAACTGTCAAGCATGCTTCATACTGGAGAAAGACTGAGTGATGTTGCTGCAATTAGATTTGGAAGATTAATTACTGAAAATCCACACCAAGAGATTTTATCAAAATTTATGCACATGGCCCATTTCCTTGTCAACTTTAGACTTGGGAACCCGAGACAGCATAGAGTCTGAACTTCTGAATTCTGTCATGTAGTTTTTCAATTTAAATGAAATGGCACTAGTATTGTCCAGGTTGCTTTTTCTCACAAAGTCAATAATGCATAGAACAACAACTTGTGAAGGAGAGATGCAGGAAAATCCAAACACACACACACAATCTCCACCGAACTGCCTGTGAACTTTTAGCAACAGAGTTCCTGGAACAACTGCTTCTCTGGAGTAAAAGCACTTCAGTTTCTTATTACACTGGAATTTGAGTGACAGTTAAATGTAGCCTTAAGAAGGTTGGTCAAGGGAGCAAATTTAAAATGAGAGTAGTGAAAGAAAAAGATCACCCAGATATACTTTTGTTCATTAAAAACAATTGAATAATTGAAAAAGATTGGCAAGATAATGTACTTCATCATGAATCACGTAATAAGTTGTTCAGCACTCTCGAGGGTTCAAGTCAAATTATCAATAAAAATGATTGATATTTATTTTTTTATTCTGGTTCTGGTTTAAATTCCTTGGTCAGGACTCAAAAGTACTTGGCGACGAGGACTTATATAGTAGCTCAGAAAAGCATGGTAGTTTAAACCTAACCCATCCAGCGGGAAACATGACGTGGAAAGATTGGCCACTCGTTACACACCCCGCTCGATTTTACTCTCCATTGAAGGCACATAAACCACACATTAACGACCCACGTTAGGTGTGAATTACCTCACTGGTCTTCGGCATTAAATATGCCCGAGTCTTGTTCAAGGAATTTAATCCAGGAACAGTGCAGGATGCAAGAGGGCAGGAAAAAGAGTGGGAGAGCTATAGTGATAGGGAATTCGATTTTAAGGGGAATAGATAGGCGTTTCTGCAGCCGCAACCGAGACTCCAGGATGGAATGTTGCCTCCCTGGTGCAAGGATCAAGGATGTCTCGGAGCGGGTGCAGGACATTCTGAAAAGGGAGGGTGAACAGCCAGTTGTCGTGGTGCATATAGGTATCAAGGATATAGGTAAAAAATGGGATGAGGTCCTACAAGACGAATTTAGGGAGCTAGGAGCTAAATTAAAAAGTAGGACCTCAAAAGTAGTAATCTCAGGATTGCTACCAGTGCCACGTGCTAGTCAGAGTAGGAATCGCAGGATAGTTCAGATGAATACGTGGCTTGAGGAGTGGTGCAAAAGGGAGGGATTCAAATTCCTGGGACATTGGAACCGGTTCTGGGGTAGGTGGGACCAGTACAAACCGGACGGTCTGCACCTGGGCAGGATCGGAACCAACGTCCTAGGGGGAGTGTTTGCTAGTGCTATTGGGGAGGAGTTAAACTAACATGGCAGGGGGATGGGAACATATTCAGGGAGACAGAGGGAAATAAAATGGAGGCAGAAGCAAAAGATAGAAAGGAGAATAGTAAAAGTGAAGGGCAGAGAAACCCAAGGCAAAAAACAAAAAGGGCCACATTACAGAAAAATTCTAAAGGGGCAAAGTGTGTTAAAAAGACAATCCTGAAGGCTCTGTGCCTCAATGCGAGGAGTATTCGTAATAAGGTGGACGAATTAACTGCGCAGACAGCAGTTAACGGATATGATATAATTGGCATCACGGAGACATGGCTCCAGGGTGACCAAGGCTGGGAATTCAACATCCAGGGGTATTCAACATTTAGGAAGGATAGACAGAGAGGAAAAGGAGGCGGGGTGACGTTGCTGGTTAAAGAAGAAATTAATGCAATAGTAAGGAGGAACATTAGCTTGGATGATGTGGAATCGGTATGGGTGGGGCTACGGAATACCAAAGGGCAGAAAACGCAAGTGGGCGTTGTGTACAGACCTCCAAACAGTAGTAATGAGGTTGGGGACAGCATCAAACAAGAAATAAGGGATGTGTGCAATAAAGGTACAGCAGTTATCATGAGCGACTTTAATCTACATATTGATTGGGCTAACCAAACTGGTAGCAATGCGATGGAGGAGGATTTCCTGGAGTGTATTAGGGATGGTTTTCTAGACCAATAGAGAGGAACCAACTAGAGAGCTGGCCATCCAAGACTGGGTCTTGTGTAACGAGAGAGGATTCATTTGCAATCTGGTCGTGCAGGGCCCCCTTGGGGAAGAGTGAAATTGGTGATCATTTTCCAACGGTATATCGACTCTGGATCAGTTCAAATGGACTGGAGGATAGCGAATGTAACATCACTTTTGAAAAAAGGAGAGAGAGAGAAAACGGGTAATTATAGACCGGTTAGCCTGACATCAGTAGTGGGGAAAATGTTGGAATCAATCATTAAGGATGAAATAGCAGCGCATTTGGAAAGCAGTGACAGGATCGGTCCAAGTCAGCATGGATTTATGAAAGGGAAATCATGCTTGACGAATCTTCTGGAATTTTTTCAGGGTGTAACTAGCAGAGTGGACAAGGGAGTACCAGTGGATGTGGTGTATTTGGACTTTCCAAAGGCTCTTGACAAGGTCCCGCACAAGAGATTAGTGTGCAAAATCAAAGCGCATGGTATTGAGGGTAATGTACTGATGTGGATAGAGAACTGGTTGGCAGACAGGAAGCAGAGAGTCGGGATAAACGGGTCCTTTTCAGAATGGCAGGCAGTGACTAGTGGAGTGCCGCAGGGCTCAGTGCTAGGACTCCAGCTCTTTACAATATACATTAACAATTTAGATGAAGGAATTGAATGTAATATCTCCAAGTTTGCAGATGATACCAAGCTGGGTGGCGGTGTGAGCTGTGAGGAGGACACTAACTGGCTGCAGGGTGACTTGGACAGGTTAGGTGAGTGGGCAAATGCATGGCAGATGCAGTATACTGTGGATAAATGTGAGGTTATCCATTTTGGGGGCAAAAACACGAAGGCAGAATATTATCTAAATGGCGGCAGATTAGGAAAAGGGGAGGTGCAATGAGACCTGGGTGTCATGGTTCATCAGTCATTGAAAGTTGGCTTGCAGGAACAGCAGACGGTGAAGAAGGCAAATGGTATGTTGGCCTTCATAGCTGGGGGATTTGAGTATAGGAGCAGGGAGGTCTTACTGCAGTTGTACAGGGCCTTAGTGAGGCTCACCTGGAATATTGTGTTCAGTTTTGGTCTCCTAATCTGAGGAAGGATGTTCTTGCTATTGAGGGAGTGCAGCAAAGGTTCACCAGACTGATTCCAGGGATGGCTGGACTGACATATGAGGAGAGACTGGATCAACTGGGCCTTTATTCACTGGAGTTTAGAAGGATGAGAGAGGATCTCATAGAAACATATAAGATTCTGATGGGACGGGCCAGGTTTGATGCAGGAAGAATGTTCCCGATGTTGGGGAAGTCCAGAACCAGGGGACATAGTCTTAGGATAAAGGGTAGGCCATTTAGGACTGAGATGAGGAGAAACTTCTTCACTCAGAGAGTTGTTAACCTGTGGAATTCCCTGCTGCAGAGAGTTGTTGATGCCAGTTCATTGGATATATTCAAGAGGGAGTTAGATATGGCCCTTACGGCTAAGGGGATCAAGGGGTATGGAGAGAAAGCTGGAAGGGGGTACGGAGGGAATGATCAGCCATGATCTTATTGAATGGCGGTGCAGGCTCGAAGGGCCAAATGGCCTGCTCCTGCACCTATTTTCTATGTTTCTATGTTTAAGAAATAAACAGAAATCATTTTCATTGAAATTGTGATCTGACAACTTAAGTGTTCTGAACGAAGCAACTCGTGATAAAGTACAGTGCGTGGCTAACACCAGATTTCTATTTAAGTTATGCAGTTGTTTGTTAATTAAAAACTGCTCTGCCCAATTTTAAGTTAAGCCCAGACACAGTCCTCAGCTACATTTTCTCATAAATGAACCAGAAAGAAAAAGAGCTTGCATTTATATGGCATCTTTTATGACTTCAGAACATCCAAAGCAGTTTATAGCCAATAAAGTGCTTTTCTTTGAAGCAAAATCACTGTTGCAATATAGGAAATGTGGCAGTAATTTGCACACAGCAAGGTCCCACAAACAGCAATGAGATAATGACCAGATAATCTGTTTTAGTGACCTTGGTCGAGGGATAAATGCTGGTCAGGACACTCGAGAACTCTGCTGCTCTTCTTCGATGAGTGCCATGTAATCTCTTATGTCCACCTGAGAGGGGAGATGGGTTTAACATCTCATTAAAGAATGACACCTCTGACAGTGCTGCACTTGCTCAATACTATGCTGAAGTGTCGGCCTAGATTTATGCTCAAGTCTTTGGGGTGGGACTTGAACCCACAACCGTCTCGCTCAGAGGCGAGAGTGTTACCACTGAGCCATGGCTGACACTTATAAGATAATGAAAGGCTCCTCTCTAAGATGGGGGACTGGGTGGGGCAGTGAGTCAGATACTGTCCTCTCACCTGGGTGTGCTAACCCGGATGTGCTCACAATCTACGGATATAGGGCTAGACTTTCCTGAGAGCCCCTCAATGCCCGATTGCCCGCCCAGAAAAAACGCGAACGTTTGGTAAGTAACGCTGGCGAAAATGTCCACTTTTAAGTTAAAACTAATCGCCCAGCGAGAAAATGGACCTTGCACCTTTATTCTTGTTGGTTTTCTCGGCGATTAACAGGAAACTAAGTAAAACAAGCGTTTTTTAAAAATTTAGTCCAAGGCTGCGGTTGGGCCCAGAGAGGGGGGAAACTTAAAAAAAATATATTCACTAAAAAAAATCAAAAGTTAAAAAACATTCCCAAGACACTTTTACACCAAATCGCCGTTTTACAATTAAAAACCTTTAACTTATTTTTCTTTGCAGAGTACTCACCTACTGCCCTGTTTAAGCTGCTTTTACAGGGTAGTTCCCTTGGCGATCTGGACGGGCTTCCTTTGAGATAAAACGTACGCTCTGGCGATTTTCTCGGTGCTGCACATCGGCGGTTTGGTCCTGGTGGGCATTTTCAGATTTGGCCAATACCATTGAAAAACAAAGGTGGAAACGTTCGCCGGGCAGAAAAACAGCTGTACCGCCGAGAAAATCATCGAGAACCTGCCGAAAATGAAAGGAAGGCTTAGCCCACAGGGCTGAATGGATACATGATCTGACAAATGCATGATAATTTCTGGTGGTGGAATATTCTTACTGTGCAATTTAGTATCCATTTTACTTTCGTTGTTGCAATTTGTTTAAGGATTTGCTTTGCATGTGGATCAGGTTCCTTATTTTGGGCCCAAGTTTCGGGTGGAGTTGCTCCTATTTTTTTGGAGCAACTAGTTTAGTTTGGAGTATGTTAGAAATTGCAATTCTCGGCATTTACTTTGCTCCAGTTCTAGTGAGTTAGTTTAGGTTGGTTTTAGTTCAGGTATTTTTTTTTCAAAAGTGTGTGTGTCCAGCCACTCAGCCCTGTTTTGCAAGTTTCGGCAGCGAAAAGTTACTCCAAACTAATTTAAAATGGAGTAAGCGCCCACTTTTGTAAATTCTGAACAACCTTACCTAGAGTTAAGCTCAGTGCCGGCACAGCCGGAGATAGTGGCGGGGGGGCGGGGGGGAGGAGGGATTAAACACAAAAAGGACTGAAGCATTAAACACATCACTTAAAATGGCCTAAAAGCTTTTTGGATGATATCTTGTCTTATATCTGCTGAATGAGGATAGTTGGTTCTCTTTTTATAAATAAACAAGGGTTCCCAGCTGAGGCAGGCACATCAACACCTAATTATGGCTAATTTGATCCTTTGGAAATCATCATACCCCATTAGTCCAACCTATTACTTGAATGACTCACCTCATTTGTAAAACTAACTGTTTGACATTGTGCCTCTGTCAGGGACTGACTGTTAGAGTAACGTGTTGTAAGCCACCCTAACCCACCATTGTCTCCCACACCCCAGCAGCACTCTTCCCCCACCACCCCCCCCCCCCCCGCCACACCACCCAACCCTTCACTCCATGTGTCCCTCCTCACTCCTACACTCCCAACAGCACTCTTCCCCTCCCCGCGCCCCCCCCACCCGCCCCACCAGCCACCAACCCAACCCCTCGCAGCAGCAGGACCGATCTGTGTGTCTCAGATACTGTAGGGCTTCCTCGCTGGCTTCCTCGGTCCACGGACACCCATCCCAATGCAGCAGGAGAGATCTCCGAGCCACGACACGCCACACCAGCATGCCCCTCGGTCATGGCTGGGTGCGGGAGGCACGCATGACTGAAGGGATGAGTGATGTTTATCTTTTGCAGGTGTTCCTAAATGTTGTGTTTGGTATGATAATGGACCATGAATCAGTTGCAATGTTAAGTAATAAACTTTATTGAAACGATTACAATGTACTTTATTTTAGTGCAATAATAATAAAAGCATTATTGTTATGATTCAGTTTCAATGTACAATATATTTCATTGAAATCTTTACTTTACTGCAATAAAATAATTCTTGTATCAAATTTGATATGACTCTTTCCGATCACTTAACAACCCCAAAAATTTATATAGTTTTAAAGTTAGAAAATTTAGTAAACAATTTTAATTTGTGAAAAAATCACTGAAAAATCTTAAGATAACTTTTAACGCAGTAAATTTAAACAACTTATTAAGATCACTTAAAAACTCTAAGATCACTTATATACATGTAAAGTTACAAAACTTAGTACACAATTTCAATTTGAAAACAGTTACAACAGTGGCATCAAATCTACTACATCAACACCAACAGCAAAGAAAGACTGCACCCAGCTCTCATCCACATCTCGGTGCATGTGCACTGCCTCATGAGCGGGGGGTGCAGGGGAAGAGAAGGGGTGGTGGGGGGAGAGAGGGGGGGTAGGGGAAGAGAGAGGGTGGGGTGGGAGAGAGGGAGGGTCCCAGCTTGGATCTCTACAGAGGCTGATACTGGGATTGAAGTGGGAGGGGCATTTGATTGGCCGGGAGCATTTGCGCTTCCCCAGCGATTCCCACACTCAGTCACGTGGCATAACTGCTATTTGCCCACACAGTGCTGTCAACTCATCACCAACCCCTCTGATGGTGCCCTCCAGTGAACGGGTAAGGTCATTGCCCTCCACACCCAATGCAATAACGTCAAGCGCATTTGTTGAATGCTGCATCTCAGGAGAGCCTACTCGGGTTCTCCTTCCTCTCCCCCCGGCTCTGCCTCGTGGCACCACTCCAGTGCGAGGTGCAGGATGGGACGGTGGGGCACTGGGTGTTCCACACTGCATTCCACCACCGCCACCACCACCACTGGGACCCGCTTCCTCTGACACTGGGGCCCTGGGTGTTCCACGCTGCATTCTACCTCCACCACTGTGACCTTCTACCTCTGATAATGAGGCTCTGGGTGTTCCACGCTGCATTCTACCACCACCACTGTGCCCCTCTACCTCTGATAATGGGGCCCTAGGTGCTACAAGCTGCATTCTACCACCACCACTGTGGCCCTCTACCTCGAAGGATGTGAAACCATGGAACGTCTTTCCAGAACTTACATCACTAAGCGCGAGGAGACGATGACATGCCGCATCAGAACTTAAAGCACCCCGCAAGG
The DNA here is from genome assembly GCF_044704955.1 of Pristiophorus japonicus. Taxonomy (NCBI): domain Eukaryota; kingdom Metazoa; phylum Chordata; class Chondrichthyes; family Pristiophoridae; genus Pristiophorus; species Pristiophorus japonicus. The sequence continues at coordinate 258,641,333 of NC_091978.1, read as the reverse complement.
ATGAGGGGGTGGATGAAGGAGTGGAATGTTGGAGGAGAATTAATGGTATTCTCTGGGATAGTCAGGCCCTGCACTACGGACTGATCCATATTATGATCGACATTCTTCCCTGAACAATATCCATTCCCCCCTCCTCCCCGTCACCACCTTGGTCTTGATCGCATGCATCCGACTCTTCCTCTGAATCTTCTGGATTGACATCATGTTCTGCAAAATATAACCGAACAGTCAAATGGTTAGCAGCACAGGAGTGGGCAGGATGGGTGACATGAGTAGTCTCGCACATAGCAGGCGAGGCAGCAGGATGATTTGAAGAGTCACGATGCATTTTCAGGACTTCCCCTCTCCCAAGCGTGTGGGCCCAGCTTGTGCACCACTGATTGCCTTTCTCCAGGCACGACGCATCAGGGCAGCGACCCTCTGTTCCAAGGGTGTCAGCGGGTGCAGATTTTGCGGACCTCCTCCTGTTCGTGTTCTTTCCCTTTTGTTGTGAGCCAATTTCTTCTGCAATGATGAAAATATAACTTTTTAGAGAGGGTGCCTTTCTGCCGGGTGGGACATATACAGCTGGTCACATTTACAATTGCAATTCCATTGAGAAAATGAAGATATTACTTACACTAACGACTTGACCAAGGTCCTGCCATTTCTTTTTACACTGGGCTCCAGATCTCCTGGTATTCACCACTGCGCAATATTCATCTGCAACTAGGTCCCAGCATTTCTTGATTTCTTTGGGTGCCACCTTTGTGCGGCCTCTGTTGCTGGTGTCCAGCTCCTGCCATCTATCCTCAATGACATTAACTAGTGTCTCGACTTCGTCATGCAAGAAGTTCTTCGTTCTCGCTGCACGTTCTTGCATTGCTGTACAGGTACTGGATTTCCACTCAGTGATTTTTAAAAACACAGTCCTTTCCTTGCATGCACGTGTGCAGCACCCCTTTGCACTCCAAGAATCACTTAAGACTTTTCACTCCTTCCCTTCCTGCACTCAAAAATCACACAGCTCGCTGTAACAGAGTGCCACGTTTTCCCTTTAAATGTCCTTGCTTGCACCTATGCAGCACTCCTTTGCACAACAAGAATCAATAAAATAATGTTTAATCCTTTTCCGACCTGCAACCAAAAATCTCAGCTAGCTTTAAATGAGTGCCATGTTCTCCCTTTAAATGGCCGATTGCCAAGGTCGGGATCCCATTGCCGTTTTCGCCAGAACCGGAAACTTGGGCCCTTTGTGTTTCATTTTGACTGACAACCTCAGACAGAATGCAACCTTTGTACCACTTGCTTGCTTGTAATATTGTAGAATTATAAAATGTATAACTTCATTTGTTTTACCAGTTATTTTGCTTTGGCCCACATTGGTTCCCGGTTAAGCAACACCTCGATTTCAAAATTCTCTTTCTTTTTTTTAAATCCTTCCATGGCCTCACTCATCCCTATCTCTGTAATCTCCTTCAGCCCCACAACCCCCCCGAGATATCTGCATTCCTCTAATTCTGTCCTCTTGAACATTGCTGATTATAATTGCTCAACCATCAGTGGCCGTGCTTCATTTGCCTAGGCCCTAACCTCTCCGCTTCTCTTCCCAAGACGCTCCTTAAAACCTACCTCTTTGACCAAGCTTTTAGTCATCTACCCTAATTTCTTCTTATGTGACTCGGTGTCAAATTGTTGTCTTATAACACTCCTGTTAAGCGCCTTGGGACATTTTACTACGTTAAAGGCGTTATATAAATAATCAATGACTTTGCTAAAAAAAAATAATTCAGTGAATTCTTAGCTTGACATTGAGCTGTTTTTCTTTTTAAAAAGTTATTCTCTGCAGTACTTGCACCTGCCCTCACTACATTATTTTTACAGGACAATTACTTGCAAAGAATCTATGGATTATTCCAAATGAGTTACTATTGCAACACTAAGTAGTGTGAAAAAATAGAAGTCGATGGGAAGCCCAAAATTCAACATCCAGACTGTTTAAAATATCACCGCATTCACCTATCAGTAGGTCAGAGGATTTAAAATACAATCGAGAACAAAATAAGGCAGACTTATGTGTTGATCAAAATTAAAACTCAAGTTTTTGGAGGCATAAGCATGTCATCTTGAACTCTGGTACATGTTAAAATGTGTACTCATTTAGATTACTGATCATAGATGAGATGTTGCCCTATTATCATAAAATGTTTCTGGCCAACTGCATTTAGACTGCCAATTATTGCCTAATTAGCTCATCAGTATAGTTAGCAAAGGTCCATGAGCAGTTAAGCAAGCTTGTTTCACAATCTATGACAGGATAATGGAAGATCTCTAACATCTATGTCTGTTAATTCGCTGATGTCTTAAATGTACAAAGGGCAATGATTGTTTTATTGATATAAATCTAATCGACAGTTTATAGAAACATTACTGTAATTGTCTTATAGCTATTTATTGCAGTTATAATTGTACTTATCATCAAGTATCAACATTCACTGATGGTGTGATATTCGTTACGACATCACTTACAAACACTTTCTACAAGATGGCTCCAATACATCATGTGACTTTTATTGTATTTACAACAGCAGTTGAATTACCAAAGTGGACTGTATTATACTTCTCCCTTCTTAATGAAGAAGTATCATAACAAAATAATCATCATACATAATGTGCATGCTTATACACAACAACAGATATGGATGTATTTTGCCATATTTACAAATCAAACTTAACCACTGGTATTCTATTTCGAAGATGATACATCTGCTCTCAAACAGAACTTTCCAAACATGATGGTGTCGAACTTAGACTCATTCTAGGCTGATCCTGAGGAGACTTTTTCTCCAAGGGCAACTCTTGCTTTAAATTTTGACTCTCTACAACTTCAGACTATTTGTCTGCCTAACTCGGACTCAGATTTAAATTCTGACTTTCTCTTGGACTTATTTCTAGTACAGCTGATGTAGAATTTGCTATTGGTACTCTACTTGTAACAAGACTATCTGGCTCATCAAAAATAATCGAATGATTCCAACTTTCAACTCCTTCCACATCTGTAGGTAAAATATGATCAATGTGAACAAACCTAACCTGTCCATGATCAAATATCTTGACCAAATATGTGCGAGGGCCACATATTTTCACTATTCTTCCTAGAAGCTACTTTAACCATTTATGGAGATGGTTCAATTTCACACTTCTCTTACTCTACCTCTATCATGATTCTCTTTCTGTCTTAATTGTTTCTCTTCTACTGACTGTGCCAAGTTTGGCTTTAACAAGGTGAACCTGGTTCATGGCTGTCATTTGAAAAACAACTCTGCTGGTGTTCTACCAATATGAGGAGTATTGTGATAAGTAATCAGAAAACTTGCTAATTTGTGGTCCAACGACAACTGCCATTTCTTTGGACTTTGATCCAACATTTGCTTGATGAAAGCACGTTTTACAATTTGTACTGTGCGTCTGCTGCATCATTTAATTTGGGGTGGTATGGTGCGAGAGCGAGGCCCATAAAAGGGCGGCAGTCGGGAGAGCAGCTCAACAAAGGGAGAGCAGGTTCAGGTTCAAAAGGAAAAAAGAAGTAGAAAGAAATCGAGTGTGACATCACAGCCAAGTGGGTAAGTGATTGGCTGGTCGATTGGTGAGTAGTTTTTATTTTTCTTTATCATTTCTTACCAGTAAGAAACCTTTGGTGTTGTTACCAATTAGGTTAATTTAAGGGTTAAGTCATGGCAGGAGAGCCCAGACCCATGTCATGCTCCTCCTGTGCTATGTGGGAAATCAGGGACACTTCTAGTGTCCCTGACAACTATATGTGTAGGAAGTGCATCCAGCTGCAGCTCCTGACAGACCGAATTGCGTCACTGGAACTGCGGATGGATTCACTGTGGAGTATCCGCGATGCTGATGATTTCGTGAATAGCACGTTTAGTGAGTTGGTCACACCGCAGGTAAAGGTAACAAAGCCAGATAGGGAATGGGTGTCCATCAGGCAGAGCAGTGGAAGGAAGGTAGTGCAGGCGTCCCCTGTGGTCATCTCTGATATGTCCTTACTATATAGTATAAATGCACACGAGGCCCATACTTGAGAGAAGGTCACTCTGTGACCAGTTACCTTTATTACCAAGCTCTCAAGAGACTGAAGGTGGGTGGAGCATCCCCTTTTATACCGGAAAGTCCAGGTTAGGAGTGTCTCCCACAAGTTCGCCCCCTGTGGTCAATGTTCTCAAGGTGTACAACTTAGGTCAACTTATACATGAGTCACAATGATAGTTGAATACATGACATCACTTCCCCCCAAAGTCTTATTGAAATCCCAGGTTCATTTTCTCTGGTGGTTTACGCTCCCTTGTAGAGCGCCTGAGTTGGGGCTCCGGCTGTTGGGCGCTGGCCTGAGTGTCTGCTGTTTGCGGTGCCTCAGGCCTGTCCGGACTGCCCACAATGACTGGGCTCTCCTGCACTTGGTTCCGGTGTTCAGTCACCTGTGGTGGAGTAAATCTACGTCGTGTTCTCCTTTGCTTTTTCTATTGCTGAACCACTTTTAGTTTGATCCACATGTTTGCGAAAGATTTGTCCATTGGTAAGTTTAATTACCAGAACCCTATTCCCCTCTTTGGCAATCACAGAGCCTGCAAGCCATTTGGGCCCTGCAGCATAATTAAGGACAAAAACAGGGTCATTGACATCAATACATCGCACCCTTGCATTCCTGTCATGGTAGTCACATTGTGACTGACGCCTGCTCTCAACAATTTCTTTCATAGTAGGGTGTATAAGGGATAACCTGGTTTTGCGCATCCTTTTCATTAGCAGCTCTGCGGGTGGAACCCCTGTGAGCGAGTGTGGTCGGGATCTATTGGCCAACAGGAGGCGTGATAAGCGGCTTTGTAGGGAACCCCCTTGGATTTTGAGCATCCCCTGTTTGATTATCTGCACTGCTCGTTCTGCCTGGCCGTTTGAGGCCGGCTGGAATGGTAAGCCGTTCTGACAAGGTTGATTCCATTGCCTGCCATGAAGTCCTGGAATTCAGTGCTTGTGAAGCATGGGCCATTGTCGCTGACCAAGACATCTGGTAGACAATAGGCGATGAACATTGCCCGTAGACGTTCTACCATGGCAGAGGATGTGCTTGAATTTAAAATGGCACACTCAATCCATTTGGGGTCGGCGTCTACTACAAACAAAAACATTTTTCCCGTGAAAGGACCTGCATAGTCCACATGGATGCATGACCATCGTTTGGCGGGCCAGGACCAGGAGCTAAGGGGGGCTTCCCTGGGTGCATTGCCCAGCTGAGCACACGTGTTGCACCTGCGAACACAAAGTTTCATGTCTGCATCTATCCCTGGCCACATGCCTTCATCATGACAATGCCCGGGTGCTCATTGTGAAGTTTTCTGATAAACACCTCTCTGCCCTTCTGGGGCATGACGACTTGGTTTCCCCACAGTAGGCAATCAGCCTGAATCAAGAGTTCATCCTTGCGCCTATGAATCAGTTTAAACTCCTCAGGGCATGCCCCGTACGTGGCTGCCCAGTCCCCATTCAGGACACATTTCTGAACTAAAGACATTAGCGGGTCTTTATTTGTCCAGACTTTAATCTGACGGGCTGTCACAGCTGAGCCTTCACTTTCGAAAGCTTCAACAGCCATGACCATCTCAGCATCATGCTCAGCTTCCCCCTCAGTGGTGGCTAGTGGGAGCCTGCTGAGTGCATCGGCACAGTTTTTAGTGCGCGGTCTGTGCCGAATTGCGTATTCATAGGCGGCTAACGTAAGTGCCCACCTCTGTATGTAGGCCGATGCATTCGCATTTATGGCCTTGTTGTCCGCCAAAAGGGACGTTAGGGGTTTGTGATCTGTCTCCAGCTCAAATTTCCTGCCAAACAGGTACTGGTGCATTTTTTTTACTGCATAGACACATGCTAGCGCTTCCTTTTCCACCATCCCGTAGTCCTTTTCTGCCAGGGACAGACTTCTGGAGGCATAAGCTACCGGCTGTAATTGACCATTGGCATTCACATGCTGCAACACACACCCGACCCCATAGGACGACACATCGCACGTTAAAACTAGTTTCTTACACGGGTCATATAACGTGAACAGTTTGTTAGAGCATAACAAATTGCGTGCTCTATCAAAAGCCCTTTCCTGGCTGTCCCCCCAGACCCAATCGCGACTTTTGCATAGGAGCACATGAAGCGGGCCCTAACAGCGTGCTCAATTTGGGAAGAAAGTTGCCAAAATAGTTCAGGAGCCCCAGGAACGAACGCAGCTCCATCGTGTTACGGGGTCTGGGTGCTCTCTGGATCGCTTCCGTTTTGGATGCAGTAGGTCTGATCCCGTCTGCTGCTGCACTCCTCTCCAGGAATTCTACCTCTGGAGCTAAGAAGACGCACTTCGCCTTTTTCAGTCGCAGCCCTACCCGGTCCAGTCTGCGTAGCACCTCCTCCAGGTTGTGGAGGTGTTCTTCAGTATCGCGACCCGTGATGAGGATGTCGTCTTGAAAAACCACCGTCCTTGGAATCGACATGAGGAGGCTTTCCATATTTCGCTGAAAGGTCGCTGTGGCCGAACGAATCCCGAACGGACATCTATTGTACTCAAACAACCACTTGTGTGTCGTGATGGTGGTCAGCTTCTTCGACTCACTCGCCAGCTCCTGAGTCATGTAAGCTGAGGTCAGATCCAATTTTGAAAAAGATTTGCCCCCGGATAGCGTCGCAAAGAGGTCCTCCGCTCTCGCTAGCTGGTACTGGTCTTGGAGTGACACCCGATTGATGGTGGCCTTGTAATCGCCACATATCCTGACCGACCCATCCGCCTTGAGCACCGGCATGATCGGGCTCGCCCAGTCACTGAATTCGACTGGCGAGATGATGCCTTCCATCAGCAGGCGGTCCAATTCACATTCTATCTTTTACCGCATCACGTACTGGCATGGCGTCCGGGTTTATGTGAATCACTACCTTGGCCCCCATGAAAGTGCAGATGCCGGGTTGAAATAAGGAGTCAAATTTGTCCAGGACCTGTGAGCATGATACTCGCTCCACAGAAGAAATTGCATTGACATCGCCCCATTTCCAGTTCATGACAGCAAGCCAACTCCTCCCCAGTAGTGCGGGACCGTTCCCCGGGACAATCCAGAGTGGCAACCTGTTCTCCGAATCTTTGTGGATCATGACTACCGTGGCGCTGCCTAGCACCGGAACGAACTCCTTTGTATATGTCCGTAGCAGTGCGTCAATCGGCAATAATTTTGGCCTCCTGGCCTTGGACACCCACAACCTTTCGAACTGTTTGATACTCATCAGGGACTGGCTGGCTCCCGTGTCTAGCTCCACTAATACTGGGATGCCATTGAGGAGCACTTTCATCATTATCGGTGGCGTCCTGGTATATGAACTGTATATGTGCTCCACATGAACTCGCTGAACTTCAGCTTCCAGCGATTTCCCCCAGTATTCATTTGGCCTCGTAAGGCTTACATCGGGCCCGTCCTCCTCGTACATCAACCTGGCTGCGGGCTTCCTGCACATACACGCGAAGTGACCGCTGACGTTGCAGTTTTTGCAGGTATATTGCTGATACCTGCAAGCTCTGGCTGTGTGTTTGCTTCCACACCTCCTGCATGAGCTGGAAGCCCCATTGTTGGAAACAAAAGGTTCATTACCAGTCGATCGTCTCTGACTGTCTCTGTAACTGTCCTCAAGCGCACCATTAACAGGTGTTGATGGCCCCATTACTGGCCGCATTGTCCATTGCGATGGCATGAATCACCATTCAGCTAGCCATTGTCTCTGTTGAATTCCCCCTTTGGGTTCGACTGCATGCTGGGGCATGTCCGATTGCCCTTGTCTGCCTAGAGAACTGTGTGCCGCGTTAACAATGTTGACTCCCTGGTCGTTTGCCGCATTTGAGCCAAGATTTTTGCCATAAATCATTCTGGTTTCTTCCTCCCCTGAGATAATTGTCTGGGCTATCAGAGCCGCCGCTTCCAAGGTCAAGTCTTTGGTCTCAATCAGTTTCCTGAAAACCCCAGCGTGCCCGATGCCCTCAATAAAAAAGTCTCGCAGCATCTCCGCTCTGCATGCATCTGGGAACTTACATAGGCTCGCCAGTCGCTGGAGATCTGCAACGAAGTCAGGAACGCTTTGCCCTTCTTGCCGCCGGTGCGTGTAAAACCGGTGTCTCGCCATGTGCATGCTGCTCGCCGGTTTAAGGTGTTCCCCAATCAACTTACTGAGCTCTTCGAATGGCTTGTCCGCCAGCTTCTCTGGCACTAGAAGGTCCTTCATCAGGGAGTACATTCTGGATCCACAAACTGTCAAGAGATGAGCCCGGCGTTTGTTGGCTGAATCCTGTCCCAACCATTCCTTAGTGACAAAACTTTGCTGTAGTCTCTCAATAAAGTTGTCCCAATCATCACCAACACAGTACCTCTCTTCTGTGCTGCTAGTAGCCATGCTCGCGTGGTTTAAATCCCAGTTTCTCGACGCCAATGATATGTCCTTACTATACAGTATAAATGTACACGAGGCCCATACTTAGAAACATAGAAACATAGAAAATAGGTGCAAGAGTAGGCCATTCGGCCCTTCTAGCCTGCACCGCCATTCAATGAGTTCATAGCTGAACATGCAACTTCAGTACCCCATTCCTGCTTTCTCACCATACCCCTTGATTCCCCTAGTAGTAAGGACTTCATCTAACTCCTTTTTGAATATATTTAGTGAATTGGCCTCAACAACTTTCTGTGGTAGAGAATTCCACAGGTTCACCACTCTCTGGGTGAAGAAATTCCTCCTCATCTCGGTCCTACATGGCTTCCCCCTTATCCTTAGACTGTGTCCCCTGGTTCTGGACTTCCCCAACATTGGGAACATTCTTCCTGCATCTAACCTGTCTAACCCCGTCAGAATTTTAAACGTTTCTATGAGGTCCCCTCTCATTCTTCTGAACTCCAGTGAATACAAGCCCAGTTGATCCAGTCTTTCTTGATAGGTCAGTCCCGCCATCCCGGGAATCAGTCTGGTGAACCTTCGCTGCACTCCCTCAATAGCAAGAATGTCCTTCCTCAGGTTAGGAGACCAAAACTGTACACAATACTCCAGGTGTGGCCTCACCAAGGCCCTGTACAATTGTAGCAACACCTCCCTGCCCTTGTACTCAAATCCCCTCGCTATGAAGGCCAACATGCCATTTGCTTTCTTAACCGCCTGCTGTACCTGCATGCCAACTTTCAATGATTGATGTACCATGACACCCAGGTCTCTTTGCACCTCCCCTTTTCCTAATCTGTCACCATTCAGATAATAGTCTGTCTCTCTGTTTTTACCACCAAAGTGGATAACCTCACATTTATCCACATCATACTTCATCTGCCATGCATTTGCCCACTCACCTAACCTATCCAAGTCGCTCTGCAGCCTCATAGAATCCTCCTTGCAGCTCACACTGCCACCCAACTTAGTGTCATCCGCAAATTTGGAGATACTACATTTAATCCCCTCGTCTAAATCATTAATGTACAGTGTAAACAGCTGGGGCCCCAGCACAGAACCTTGCGGTACCCCACTAGTCACTGCCTGCCATTCTGAAAAGTCCCCATTTACTCCTACTCTTTGCTTCCTGTCTGACAACCAGTTCTCAATCCATGTCAGCACACTACCCCCAATCCCATGTGCTTTAACTTTGCACATTAATCTCTTGTGTGGGACCTTGTCGAAAGCCTTCTGAAAGTCCAAATATACCACATCAATTGGTTCTCCCTTGTCCACTCTACTGGAAACATCCTCAAAAAATTCCAGAAGATTTGTCAAGCATGATTTCCCTTTCACAAATCCATGCTGACTTGGACCTATCATATTACCTCTTTCCAAATGCACTGCTATGATATCCTTAATAATTGATTCCATCATTTTACCCACTACCGATGTCAGGCTGACCGGTCTGTAATTCCCTGTTTTCTCTCTCCCTCCTTTTTTAAAAAGTGGGGTTACATTGGCTACCCTCCACTCCATAGGAACTGATCCAGAGTCAATGGAATGTTGGAAAATGACTGTCAATGCATCCACTATTTCCAAGGCCACCTCCTTAAGTACTCTGGGATGCAGTCGATCAGGCCCTGGGGATTTATCGGCCTTCAATCCCATCAATTTCCCCAACACAATTTCCCGACTAATAAGGATTTCCCTCAGTTCCTCTTCCTTACTAGACCCTCCGACCCCTTTTATATCCGGAAGGTTGTTTGTGTCCTCCTCAGTGAATACCGAACCAAAGTACTTGTTCAATTGGTCCGCCATTTCTTTGTTCCCCGTTATGACTTCCCCTGATTCTGACTGCAGGGGACCTACATTTGTCTTTACTAACCTTTTTCTCTTTACATATCTATAGAAACTTTTGCAATCCGTCTTAATGTTCCCTGCAAGTTTCTTCTCGTACTCCATTTTCCCTGCCCTAATCAAACCCTTTGTCCTCCTCTGCTGAGTTCTAAATTTCTCCCAGTCCCCGGGTTCGCTGCTATTTCTGGCCAATTTGTATGCCACTTCCTTGACTTTAATGCTATCCCTGATTTCCCTTGATAGCCACGGTTGAGCCACCTTCCCTTTTTTAGTTTTACGACAGACAGGAATGTACAATTGTTGTAGTTCATCCATGCGGTCTCTAAATGTCTGCCATTGCCCATCCACAGTCAACCCCTTTAGTATCATTCGCCAATCTATCCTAGCCAATTCACGCCTCATACCTTCAAAGTTACCCTTCTTTAAGTTCTGGACCATGGTCTCTGAATTAACTATTTCATTCTCCATCCTAATGCAGAATTCCACCATATTATGGTCACTCTTCCCCAAGGGGCCTCGCACAACGAGATTGCTAATTAATCCTCTCTCATTACACAACACCCAGTCTAAGATGGCCTCCCCCCTAGTTGGTTCCTCGACATATTGGTCTAAAATATGAGAGAAGGCCACTCTTGAGAGAAGGCCACTCTGTGACCAGTTATCTTTATTACCAAGCCCTCAAGAGACTGTAGGTGGGTGGAGCTTCGCCTTTTATGCCGGAAAGTCCAGGTTAGGAGAGTCTCCCACAGGTTCGCCACCTGTGGTCAATGTTCTCAAGGTGTACAACTTAGGTCAGCTTATACATGAGTTACAATGATAGTTGAATACATGACATCACCTCCCCCAAAGTCTTATTGAAGTCACACGTTAATTCTCTCTGGTGGTTTATGCTCCCTTGTAGAGCGCCTGAGTTGGGGCTCCGGCTGTTGGGCGCTGGCCTGAGTGTCTGCTGTTTTCAGTTGAATACATGAAAATCTCCCTTCAAAACAGATACACCACCTTGGGTACTGTTGGGGGAGATGGCTCATCAGGGGAAGGCAGCAGCAGCCAAGTTCATGGCACCAGGGGTGGCTCTGCTGCACAGGAGGGCAGGAAAAAGAGTGGGAGAGCTTTCGTGATGGGGGATTTTATTGTAAGGGGAATAGATAGGCGTTTCTGTGGCTGCAAAAGAGACTCCAGAATGGTATATTGCCTCCCTGGTGCAAGGGTCAAGGATGTCTCGGAGCGGCTGCAGCTTATTCTGGAGGGGGAGGGTGAACAGCCAGCTGTCGTGGTACATATAGGTACCAACGGTATAGGTAAAAAATGGGATGAAGTCCTAAAAGCTGAATTTAGGAAGCTGGGAGTTAAATTAAAAAGTAGGACCTCAAAGGTAGTAATCTCAGGATTGCTACCAGTGCCACATGCTAGTCAGAGTAGGAATTGCAGGATAGCTCAAATGAATACGTGGCTTGAGGAATGGTGCAAGGGGGAGGGATTCAAATTCCTGGGACATTGTAACCTGTTCTGGGGGAGGTGGGTCCAGTACAAACCGGACGGTCTGCACCTGGGCAGGACTGGAACCGATGTCCGATGTGGAGTGTTTGCTCGTGCTGTTGGGGAGGTTTAAACTTAAATGGCAGGGGGATGGGCATCTATGAAGGGAGGCAGAGGGAAGAAAAAAGGGGGCAGAAGCAAAAGGTAGGAAGGAGAAAAGCAAGAGTGGAGAGCAGAGAAATCAAGGGCAAAAATCAGAAAGTGCCACATTAAAATTTTAAAAGGACAAAGAGTTTTAAAAACCAAGCCTGAAGGCTCTGAATCTCAATGCGAGGAGCATTCATAATAAGATGGATGAATTAACTGCGCAGATAGCTGTTAACGGATATGATGTAATTGGGATTATGGAGACATGGCTCCAGGGTAACCAAGGCTAGGAAATCAACATTCAGGAGTATTCAATATTCAGGAAGGGCAGACAGGAAGGAAAGGAGGTGGGGTAGCATTGCTGGTTAAAGAGGAGATTAACTCAATAATAAAGAAGGACATTAGCGTGGATGATGTGGAATCTATATGGGTAGAGCTGCGAAACACCAAAGGGCAGAAAACATTAGTGGGAGTTGTGTACAGACCACCAAACAGTCGTAGGGAGGCTGGGGATGGCATCAAACAGGAAATTAGGGATGCGTAAAATGGTACAGCAGTTATCATGGGTGACTTTAATCTACATATTGATTGGGCTAACCAAACTGGTAGCAATACTGTGGAGGAGGATTTCCTGGAGTGTATAAGGGATGGTTTTCTAGACCAATATGTCATGGAACCAACTAGAGAGCAGGCCATCCTAGACTTGGTCTTGTGTAACGAGAGTGGATTAATTAGCAAACTGGTGGTGCGGGGCCCCTTGGGGAAGAGTGACCATAATATGGTAGAATTCTTCATTAAGATGGAGAGTAACACAGTTAATTCAGAGACTAGAGTCCTGAACTTAAAGAAAGGAAACTTCAATGGTATGAGATGTGAATTGGCTAGGATAGACGGGAGAATGATACTTAAAGGGTTAACAGTGGATAGGCAATGGCAGACATTTAAATATCACATCGATGAACTGCAACAATTGTACATCCCTGTGTGGTGTAAGAATAAAAAAGGGAAGGTGGCTCAACCGTGGCTAACAAGGGAATTAAGGAACGTGTTAAATCCAAGGAAGAGGCATATAAATTGGCCAGAAAAAGCAGCAAACCTGAGGACTGGGAGAAATAATGGGGAACAAGGAAATGGCAGACCATTTGAATACTTTGGTTCTGTCTTCACTAAGGAAGACATGAATAACCTCCTGAAAATATTGGGGACTGAGGGTTGAGCAAGAAGGGGAAACTGAGCGAAACCCTTATTAGTCAGGAAATGGTGTTACAGAAATTGAAGGAACTGAAGGCTACTAAATCCCCATGGCCTGATAATCTGCATCCCAGAGTACTTAAGGAAGTGGCCCTAGAATTGGAGATAATTTTCCAACATTCCGTGGACTCTGGTTCAGTTCCTATGGATTGGAGGGTAGCTAATGTAACCCCACTTTTTAAAAAAGGAGGGAGAGACAAAACAGGCAATTATAGACCGGTTAGCCTGACATCGGTGGTGGGGAACATGCTGGAATCAATAATTAAAGATGTAATAGCAGCGCATTTGGAAAGCGTTGACATGATCTGTCCAAGTCAGCATGGATTTATGAAAGGGAAAACATGTTTACAAATCTTCTCGAGTTTTTTGAGGATGCAACTCGTAGAGTGGATAAGAGAGAACCAGTGGATGTGGTGTATTTGGACTTTCAAAAGGCTTTTGACAATGTCTCACATAAGAGATTAGTGTGCAAAATTAAGGCACATGGTATTGGGGGTAATGTATTGACATGGATAGAGAACTCATTGGCATTCAGGAAGCAAAGAGTGGGAATAAACAGGTCCTTTTCAGAATGGCAGGCAGCGACTAGTGGGGTGCTGCAGGGTTCAGTGCTGGGATCCCAGCTATTTACAATATACAATAATGATTTGGACGAAGGAATTGAATGTAATATCTCCAAGTTTGCAGATGACATTAAGCTGGGTGGAAGTGCGAGCTGTGAGGAGGATGCTAAGAGGTTGCAGAGGGACTTGGACAGGTTAGGTGAATGGGCAAATGCATGGCAGATGCAGTATAATGTAGATAAATGTGAGGTTATCCACTTTGGTGGCAAAAACAGGAAGGCAGATTATTATCTGAATGGTGACAGTTTAGTAAAAGGGGAGGTGCAATGAGACCTGGGTGTCATGGTACATCAGTCATTGAAGGTAGGCATGCAGGTACAGCAGGCAGTAAAGAAAGCAAATGGCATACTGGCCTTCATAGCGAGGGGATTTGAGTATAGGAGCAGGGAGGTCTTACTGCAGTTGTACAGGGCCTTGGTGAGACCACACCTTGAGTATTGTGTGCAGTTTTGGTCTTTTAATCTGAGGTAGGATGTTCTTGCTATTGAGGGAGTGCAGCGAAGGTTCACCAGACTGATTCCCGGGATGGCAGGACTGACATATGAGGAAAGACTGGATTGACTAGGCTTATACTCACTGGAATTTAGAAGAATGAGAGGGGATCTCATAGAACCTTATAAAATTCTGACGGGACTGGACAGGTTAGATGCAGGAAGAATTTTCCTGATTTTGGGGAAGTCCAGAACCAGGGATCATAGTCTAAATATAAGGGGTAAGCCATATAGGACTGAGATGAGGAGAAACTTTTTCGCCCAGAGAGTTGTGAACCTGTGGAATTCTCTGCCACAGAAAGTTGTTGAGTTCAGATCATTGGACATATTCAAAAGGGAGTTAGATGTGGCCCTTACGCTAAAAGGATCAGAGGGTATGGAGAGAAGGCAGGGGTGGGGTACTGAGGTTGCATGATCAGCCATGATCATATTGAATGGTGATGCAGGCTCGAAGGGCTGAATGGCCTGCTCCTGCACCGATTTTCTATGTTTCTATGTTTCTATGTTTCACCCCATTTCTGCTCGTAAACTGTGCAAATTCTTCTAAACAAAATTGCGGCCCACTATCAAACACAATTTCTTCTGGGAGGTCATATGAAGAAAATAATCTTTGCAAATTGTCCAATGTTTTACTTGTTGTTATTTTCCACATTGGAAACACCTGTACCCACTTTGAATGACTATCAATCACAATAAACAATTTTTGTCCTTCTAGCTCAGCAAAATCTACATGTAACCTTTGACACACCCCGGAAGGCCATTTCCATGGCTGTAATGGTATTGATGGTGGTTTCTTGCTTACCGATTGACATGTTGTACTCTATATCTTTATCTAGACCCGGTACCATAAGTAACTCTTAGTCAAGTACATTCCCAGGCGTTGTTCATGAGATCTGCTAACAATGTGGATCTGAACTTATTTGGGATAACTACTCTTGCACTCCACATGCTACATTCTTTATCCATGATAATTCATTCCTAAGAATCAAGTATAGATGAATATCTTGCTCTGCTACCTGGTTTGGCCAGCCATTTGCTATGTAATCATACACCTTTGACGTAACTGAGTCATGTTTGGTTGCTCCACCAATCTCTTCAACTGTGACTAGCAGTTCATCAATATATGAAAAATAGACCATTCTTCTACCTTAGAGATAATGTTTTCAGTCTCTAGTCTTTTAAGTTCTTGCTCAGCTTTCCCCTTGAGTGCATATGGTATGGGACGTAGCTTACACTAAATTGGTCTAGTGTCCTTCTGCACTCTGAAACTCAGCTTGAAGCCTTGGATCGGACTGCCTGTTTCATAGAACACCTTTGGGTACTGTTTGATGACATCACCCTTCGAGGCAAATCTCATTTCAACACGAAAAATCTCATTCCAATCCAGCTTCAGTGATCCCAACCAATTTCTACCTATTAAGGCAGGCTTGTCTCCTGACACTAAGAGAGGCAAGCTCTGAAACTGATCTTTGTATTTCACTGGTACAGTGATACATCCTACAGCAGCTCTATCTTTGATTTCTCCATTGGAAAATCACTCAACAGGTCGAGATATAGGAATTCCGGTACTACGCTCACGGATGTACCAGTGTTGATTTCCATGGGTATCCTGGTTGCTGCAACATCTATTTGGATGATGATACATCGCGAATCGCTGTTAGATATCTTCATGCTCCTGACGACGTATATCTCCTTAACCTCCTCATCCTGTTGTTTCTCTTCAATGCTATGTAGTGTCTGGCAATTTCTACTTATAGCCTTGAAAGTTGGTTTATTCTTCAGATGGCATGTCTTTGCAAGATGCCCTGTTTTCTTGCAGAAGAAACACTCTGCCTTCACATATGAACAGCTTTGAGCAATGTGTTGTCCCAGGCAGAGATAGCATGACTTCAATGTATTGCTACCTTGGCCAGTTGCTGAGACCTTGGGGCCCAACTGCCTTTCACTTTTAACATGAAGACGATTCACCTCGGTTGTCTAATGAGTGGAATTGCTGCGAAATTCTCGTGAGTATTGGTCGGCCATATCCATCGACATAGCTGTCTGACAAGCTAAATCAAAAGTCAAATTCCGAAGAGTTCAGAAGAGTACATAAGCATGAGAGATGATCTTATTGAAACATATAAGATAATGAGGGGGCTCGACAAGATGGATGCAGAAAGGATAATTCCACTCATAGGGGAAACTAAATTAGGGGACACCCATTTAAAACTGAGATAAGGAGGAATTTCTTCTCTCAGAGTTGTAAATCTATGGAATTCTCTGCCTCAGAGAGCTGTGGAGGCTGGGTCATTGAATATATTTAAGGTGGAGATAGACAGACTTTTGAGCAATAAGGGAGTCAAGGGTTATGGGGAGCAGGCAGGGAAGTGGAGCTGAGTCCATGATCAGGTCAATCATGATCTTATTGAATGACGGAGCAAGCTCAAGGGGCCAAATGGCCTACTCTTACTCCTATTTCTTATGTTCTTATGTTCTTAAGTTAGGGGTTGTCAACCACTTTCTTCTGATTGCTTCATTCTTCATCCACAACAAAGCGATTTCACAATGCTCAGACCTGAAAGTTTCTGAAATGACGGTGAATGGATAACTTTTTTAATGCTACAATGGACTCACTGATACACTTGTCAGTTAATTGATTTTGTTTTCCAAAATGATAGCTTTCAGCAATTTCCAGGGGCTCAAGACTGTAGTGCTGTTCTAACTTGGTTAGAATCTCCAACAATTGCGTGTCCTTTGGCTTGACGGGAACAAACACATTTTTCAGGGTTTGATACACCTCGGGGCCTGCTTCAGTCAGCCAGAAAATAGCCGATTTTCTTTCTAACACCACCCGGTTACAGTTTACATCGAGGACTTCGACTATACTATTTGCAGTGAAAAACTTTTCTAGCTGCTCCGCATATGCTCCAAAAGTCTCCCTGTCTCGATGGAACTCATCCAAGCACCCTATTATTCCCATAGGTGTAGCCATCTAGACTCTGGCAGTTCAGTCAAGTGTGCTTGAAATTTACCTTGGATTTTTAGCTGTGCTGCAAAGCAAAGACACTCTCAAAGTTTCTCTGTTGTTTGGCAGGAATCATCTACCAACAAAATTTCAACTGGGGAATCTGATTATCCTATCCTACATAACCAATGTGATATATTCTTTACGACATCACTTACAAACACATTCTGCAAGATGGCTCCAAAATATCATGTGACTTTTATTGTATTTATTGCAGCAGTTACATTACCACAGTAGTCCACTATGTGGAGCAGTCGTCCACTGGGTGGAACTCTATATTACAGTACCGAAGATTGGAACTCCATGCAGGTGTTTTGCAGCTGGGGAGGCCAAGTCATTTCATGACATTTGACACGATCGGACTGGCCACCATTTTACGTGATGCCTGATTTTACTTTCCATTGAAGTGAATCGAAAGTTAAATGGGAGGTGTGTAAATAGCTCGGTGTGTAAATCAGATGGTGTGCGAATTGGGCGCTGTGTAAATCGAGTGGCTGATCTGATCACATCAGTTTCCCACTGGGCAAGTTAGGAGAAAATTATATCCTGAGGTAAAGGAATACATCCGCAAGGTGGAAAGGAGAAAAATAACGAGGTATGTCAGGAAATAATGATTAGGTGATGCTGACCTTGTGTTTTAAAATATTTTAAGAGGAAGGTAAGACTGAGGGAGGTAAGGAGTTCCACAGTTTTGGGGTCTGTTGAAAGGAACATGCTAGGTGAGCCAAAAAGGAGATTGTGCAAAGAATCTTGCGGGGGGGGGGCGCAAAATTGCCCATTTTTATAGCCCCGTTAGCGCCTCTGGGAAATTGCCCGTAAGTGTGCGTGCCATGCAACGCATTTAGCGCCCTGGGCCACCGCGCAACCGGTGATGACCTCATTGCCGTGTGTGGCAACCCCTCACCATCCGGCGTCAACCCCTTAACGCCCCCCGGGGGAAATTGCGGGTTGTGAAGTTGGTCAACATCCGCTCTCAGGCCGCTCCTTCAAGGGGAGGGCACCAGCACCCCAGGACACCATCTTTCTTTGATTGCCGACTCTTGGGTCGGCTCTATGACGGCAGCCCTAGCGTGGTCCAAGCACCATCGTGTAGCCCAGCACTCCATTTTGCCAGTGGCGGCCATCAACGACCTTGCAGAGTGTGCAGCAGCCCTTCCCTTGAAGCGAAGGGGAGAGGTGTTGAAGCATGTCAGTGTTATGTGGAACATCCATGTAGCGCTTCCCTCAGCATCCCAGTAGCGCCTCATTAACGGCCTGTTGAGTATGTATAACATAAGTATACTCCCTGCACATTCAATGTACATTTACTTAAGACTACTGGATGTACCTTCACACTATGCTTGTACCACCAGAGGGTGCAACTGGTGGAGACCTAGGGGTCACCTGTACACGACAGGTAACCGGGTATAAAAGGGAGCTCACCATGCTGTACCCTCACTCAGGAGCTGTAATAAATGGACTAAGGTCACCACAATTCAAGTATAATACCTTGCCACGTGGCGTCATTATTAAAGTGCTTACAAACATAATAACTGGGGACGAGATTACGAATTTCCACGCAAAACTGGCTAACCTTGGCACGTTTCAACAAATCGTCGATGGGGAAGATTGGGAGGCCTTTGTGGAAAGGCTCGAACACTTTTTCATTGCGAACGACCTGGCGGGAGACACACCGACCTCGCTGGCTGATAAGCGCAGAGCTATCCTGCTCAGCAGTTGTGGGCCCACTGTCTATGGCCTCGTCAGGGACTTGCTAGCCCCAGCAAAGACAACAACCAAAACATATGTGGAGCTCGTAACGATGATACAGCTCGTATCATCGTTATGATACAGGAACAACTCAAACCCGAAGGGCAAGAAATTGCAAAGTATGCTGCAGACCTCAGACGATTGGCTGCATCGTGTGATTTTGGTGACCACCTCACCGAAGCGCTGTGGGACATCTTCGTCATTGGAATCAGTCACGAGGGCCTTCTCCACAAGCTGCTCTCTGCGGACACCATGGTCACCCTGCAGAAGGCAATTAATGTGAGCCAGGCGTTCATGGTCTCGGCCTGAGATTCCAAGCAGATGACTCACCCCCAGGACTCCAACCCGGCAACTACTGTGAACCGACTGGCGCCTTTCATTTGCAGGGCTGCTGCAAGCAGTCTCTCTCAGGGAAGAGAGAACAGAACCCCAAGTATCACAACCCTGAGTCCGCCACATGGGGCCAATCGGCTAACTCCATGCTGGCGCTGTGGAGGAAATCACAGGACCCATCAGTGCCGCTACAAAGACTATACATGCAAAGACTGTAACACGAAGGGCCACCTCAAGTGAATGTGCAAGAGAAATTGTGCTCACCGAGTCGATGAAGAGTTGGCCGATCATCCGGACTCCAGCGACAATGAAGAGAGAGTCCATGAGGCAGCTCAGTCCCACGATGAGGTGTAAGGAGTGTTTACCTGCATCACTGAGAGCTACCCGTTGAAAATGGAAGTCAAAATCAACGATGTTCCAGTCACGATGGAGGTAGACACAGGGGCGAGCCAGTCACTGATGAATCAGGCGGCCTTTGAGAAACTCTGGGACAACCTAGTCGAACGACCTAATATGATCCCGATCCAAGTAAGCTGCTCACCTACACAAACGACACCATCCCAGTCGTTGGCAGCGTGGATGTCCAGGTGTCCCATGACAGCGCGATGCACAAGTTACCTTTGTGGATCGTTGCTGGTGATGGTCCAATGCTGCTGGGAAGAAGATCGATGAAAAAGCTCTGTTGGAGCTGCGAAAACCTCCAGCCTCCGGCGATCGACGTCCTCCGCGGCCCCAAAGTTGGATCCAGCACAGCACCTGAAATGCCAGCCGCTCAACTCGACTGCGTGGAGACGACCCAGACCACTCAACCCAACAGTGAGATGATCCAGCCGAAACGACCCGATCTCACCTTCCTTCCAGGCTCCAGTGGCAGGACTCCGAAGGAAGAAAATCGGCGCAGAAGGCAACTTCCCTGCTTCTGTGGCAGAACTTATAGAGAAAAGGATCACCGCAGCCTACCTTGTGGAGAGAAAGAATATGGCACCCAAACCACGAGGTGAAGCACCTGAAGTAAAGCTGGTGGCGGCCAGACCAAGAGGGGCAGCGTTGATGGAGCAACACGTGATGCCGAGCAGCGAACTGGGTTGAGGTAAAGATTGCAAGGCCCTCTTAAAGGAGACCAGCAACCCATCACAATTAAAGGGACAGTTCCACTCTTTATACAGCGATGCCAGTGATACATATGTAAGAGATGTAATTGACAAATTCAAGTATGTAAATGTAACGAACCATGAAAAGTCAGGCGATTGCGGTCGGCATTGTGAGAGTAAATGAAGTGATGATGTGCGATGCTGGGTTCTACATGTACGCTGACAAAACCAAGGGCAACCTCTCGTCGGAAGCACCCAGGTCCAGCGGACTACCCGATCATGTAGCCTGCGCCTCCTGGACCAATGTGATGCCCCAGGGAGCGTGGTCACACACAGAGGGAGCATACCAGCTGCAGGGCCAGCGATCAGCAGATGGCAAAGGCACCACGACCGGTACCCTGCCCCTGATCGGCTCTACCTCTCTGGCCAGTACCGGGAGCAAGAGGCTAGCACCCTCCAGCTTTCCCAATGGGTTGACCAGGCTCCCATTATCGCTGAAGGGCCGCAAAAAGACACCGCAGCCCTCAAAGGAGGACAGGGAGGCCACACACTCCTGTGGCTCTGCCCACCACTAGGCAACGGCAAAGGCCCTGAGACTCAGCCAGGTGAGCGATCCAAGCCCACCCAGCTGGCAGGGGGCGCAGTGCCACCATCAGACAACCTGGACACAGTCCGGTCACTCTGGAACTAGCATCCTCACCCACCTGCATCCACACAACCCAGGGGCAAGACTGTGATACCACGTATGTACCTTACCAGTAAAATGTTCCACTACTGCAGAACCCAAACAGTGATATAATTAATCCAATGCTTTTTTTGCTGTTCTTTCTTTCTGTACATGTATGCACATGCAGGTGTTGAGCCACACTCATGGTCTATGTATTGGGCGGGGTGGGGGGGGGGCAAATGAATGTATGTAGCCATGGACACACATGGATCACACCCAGAACCCACTCAACCCCCACTGCAACCTCAAACCATCCACTGCTGACCATTTCCCAATGCTGTGGCAATAAGGACTTGGGGGTCAACAGGGAGAGAGCCAAGCCAAAGCATAGACAAGGTGCAATGGCTTTCGGCACTCAAGTCCAGGGTCAGAGCACACAAAGCAAAAGCCAGTGGCACAAGACTTAGGGGAGAATGATGTTGTGTATGTATAATACAAGTATACTCCCTGTACACTCAATGTACAGTTATATAAGACTACTGGATGTACCTTTTCACTGTATACACTATCCTTGTACCACCAGAGGGTGCAACTGGTGGAGACCTAGGGGTCACCTGCACACGACAGGTAACCAGGTATAAAAGGGAGCTCATCATGCTGTACCCTCACTCAGGAGCTGTAATAAATGCACTAAGGTCACCACAGTTCAAGTACAATACCTTGCCTCGTGGAGTCATTACTCGAGTGCTTACAGACACAATACGGCCCACAAAGGAAGTTGAGCACACGAGGTTACACTCCGCTTCCTTTGACGTGCGGTAAGCCGACTTCAGCGGTGGGGGCAGGAATTCTGCGCTGAGCCCAGAAATTCCCGGTCCCAGCTGGTTACCAACCCAACAGGGCAATTCCGCCCCTTGGTGAAATCATCCCTTTCCTTAACAAAAAGATCATACTAACAATGTCACTCATTATGTATTTA
Organism: Pristiophorus japonicus; assembly: GCF_044704955.1. Taxonomy (NCBI): domain Eukaryota; kingdom Metazoa; phylum Chordata; class Chondrichthyes; family Pristiophoridae; genus Pristiophorus; species Pristiophorus japonicus. The sequence goes on along the minus strand of NC_091978.1, from coordinate 258,619,190 downwards.
TAGAATTTATTCCCCTTCATCATTTCATTTATGTGAATTTTATTTTAATATCAGAAATGTATTGTTACAAGTTTAATTCAAAGAAGTTCTTAAATGAAGAAATATGTTGGTGCTGAAGAACATCTATCAAAAGCAATTAATGCTGTGTAAGTTACCTCCTTCAAATGGGAATTGGGTAAACATCTGAATAAAATGGGATAAAAGGGGATTGGGATAATTATAGATCATATGATTTCATCCTATTGGGACTATAAAAAACTCATTTATAGAAGGCAAAGTTGTCAGGATTAAATGATGTAGACCATAAGTTACATTAATGCCTTTTGCTTAATAACCTATGGGATCAAGTTAAATTTTCCCCCTTAAGGTCTTAATTTACATTTGTTCACCTACTCTTGGAGATTATGGCTGAGAAATTGGACTCGTTTGCGCTGGCCGTTAAAGGCCGGTTTGGAAGAAAAATGACGCCCACCTTGCTTCCGCCCACTTCCTGGCAGAGCGTGGCAGCTGCCATTTTGGGCAGTTCGGCAGCGCTGCCATTGCACTCCAGATATTTAGATCAGCAGGTCATGACATCAACACTGAATTGATGCATGATTTGGTACTTTGAGAGTCGCTGCTCCTTTTAACACCCTCTCCAAAGCATGCACAGCAGAATGTGCATGCAGCGGTACGACGGACCACCGACCAGCACTTCTTAAAGGAACACAAGCAACTTTCAGGTAAGTTTAGATTTTGCTTTTGTACTGGTTTCTTTCCATTTTATTGGAGTACTGGCTTGGTGTTGGACATTTAAAATGTTAAAGTTTGCTGGGAGTGCAGCTGAACATTGGTAAGGCTTTGGCTCTTAAAGCAAGGCCTCTGAAAACACCACTTGCTTCCAATCCTGAGGGCTCTAATTGCAGTCCCCCTTGAGCTGCAGCATGACATGGAGATGGAGCAGAGGTAGCAAAGGAGACAAGCTCCTTGCAGAGGGAGGAGGAGGAGGAAAAGGAGGAGAAGGAAGAGAAAGAATCAGAAGAAGGAGGAAGCAGAAGAGGAACAAGCAGAAGAGGAGAAGGAAGAAGAGGAGGAGTAAGCGGAGGAAGCGGAAGGATGGAGGCAATCCAGACAGCCCCTTTCTGGCTGGGATATCTGGGATCGAATCATCCGCTTGTGGTACCAATGACCACTGCCCCAATTCCCCTTTCAACATTAGTCCCACATCTTACTTTCCCTCTGTTACTGACCACCACAATGTCCACTTGGCCACAATGCTGAAATAAAGGCCACCACAAAGCAAACTTTCCAATCCAACTCTATATATATATATCCATCCAATATTACACCAGAAAATCAACTAATCGCTCTTGTGGATTCCCTTAGTGAGTATCTTGCCTTTGCCTTTGCCTGTCCTAGTGATATTATGCAGTGCCATCCTAGTGGCTGCAGCATGGCTGGTGGAAGGCTGCTGACTTTCAGTGGGGGACACTGCAAATGGCCTTGCAGGATGATGTCAAGGAGCTGGTGGCTGGGAGTGTGAAATCGAGTGACAGTGCTTCTTCTTCCTCACTCTCCTCTCCCTCTTCTTAGTCAACCACTGGCTGGGCAGGCTGATTTTCTTGGGTGTGTGAAATGAGGAAGGCACAAGCAGAAGATTGTGCTGGAGGGAGGCGGGGTAAAGCAAGAGGTGCATGCTTACACCAGATGCAGCATGCACATCAGAAGAGATTGTGGGATGAAGAGGAAATGGGATGTGAGAAGGAGGATAATGTCTGAGGATACCAGCATCTTGTATCCTTTCAGCCCCACTGCTGGCCAAGGGCTCAGCTGTGTCCCTGCCAAGAATGGCCTGCACTGTCTTCTCCAAGCAGGTAATGCAAAGCTAGGAATTGAGATATGCCTTGTGTTTGCTAGAAATGATTGGTAGGTGAGCGATGGAGGGGTGGGTCATGCATTGAGCAGTGTCTGAGGCTGTGGCACAGTTGGTAGGAGATGGCTTTTGAAGATGCATTCACTGACCTTGACCACTCATCTGAGGTCATGCAACTTCTTTGGGCACTGGAGCCAGGTCCTGGGGGTGACATTGCTAGCAGTGACTGCCTTGGCGATCTAATCCCACATCCTTCTTTCTGGAAGGGCCTCTGGACCCCTGTGGGTGGAGGACCTCACTTCCAGTATTGACCCCCTGCACAGAGTTGAAATGCTGTGTCTGAGACCCTGAGTGCCCTTTCCCTGGGCTGTTGAGCCATTTGGGTTAGTGCTGAAGCACTTTTAAAAATTGGCATCATCAGAAGGCAGCACATCTTTGGAAAGTGTAAATGGCCTAATGCTGAAGCAAAATATTTTTCATCTGCAGAGGGCAGCTCACCTTTACGAGGTGCAGGCTGCCTTTAAGAGAAGCAGGATAGCTTTAAGTAAAGTTAGTTGCACTCGAACAACGCAGACTTCGGCCCCCTGCTGCGTGCACAGCCTGTCAGCAGCATGTTCCGTGCTAGGCTGTGCTTTTTGAATGGACCCAGGTATATCTCGCATTGCAGTATCTGTGCCCGTTTTTTTGCACTGTTCAATTTCTAGGTCTATCTATTTGGAAAGTCTATGTGGTCTATTAGAAAGAACATCCTAGGTGAGCCAAATAACCTTTGCCTGTAACATATTTTTATTGCGTTTGCTGGTGGATATCTAGGAAGAGATTTGAACAGACTATACCAAATTTAATCAACAAATGTGACCAAGTTCTCAACAATCTTTTAGGTTAGCATTAGTTCTATTTTGATCATGCTATAGTTGTTTTCTGAGCCCAATGTTCCACTGTTTTCTGCCCTAAGTTTTTCTACTGCCACCACTCTTTCCCTAGTGGTTGCCCCCTGCTGTATTTGAGTCAGTGTTGGTGGCAATGTTAATGCAAAATAACGTGGTGCTATTCACAATGTTCTAATTATTGTTTGTCAATAATAAATTTAACTGAATAGCAGTTTTGCTGATAATAAAGAATTATCATAAAGAAAATAATAATATTTTATTATAATAAAAATATCTCTGTGACTGTGACCTTGGTGCATTATCCCTCCTCATGCTTCTTGACCTGCCTGCAGCCTTCGATACAGTTCACCACACCATCCTTCAACACGATTCTCCTCCGTTGTCCACTGAGTGGGACTGCACCACCTGGTTCGACTCTTACCTATTCAGGAGAATCTTCTGCAATGGCTTCTCTTCCTGCCCCCACACCATTACCTCTGAAGACCCCCAAGGATCTATCCTTAGCTGCTCCTATTTCTCATCTACATGCTGCCCTTCACCAAAATTATCCGAAAACATAATGTGCGCTGTATTCCACATGTACGCTGACGACACCTATCACTACCTCACCACCACTTTTTTTGACCCCTCCACTGCCTTTGTGTTGTCAGACAGCTTGTTCGACATCCAGTCCCAGATGGAGGTGAAATTTCCTCCAAATAAAGATTGGGAAGACTGAAGCCATTGTCTTTGGACCCCGCCACAACTCCATTCCCTCACCATTGATTCTATTTTTCTTCCTGGCCACTGTCTTAAGCTGAACCAGACTGTTTGTAATATCAGCATCCTATTTAACCCTGAGTTGATCTTCCAATGCCATAATTCCATAATTTTATGATGCCCATATAATCTAGGCTGAGATTTTAATGCAGTAGTAAGTGTTGTGTATGCATGCCTGTTTACTGTGTGATGTCTGAAATACTGTAATCACAGCTTGTTGTCATCACTCAGGAGCTGCAAATAAAGGACTACAGGTCTGCACAGTTTGAATATCATACCCTGCCTCGTGGAGTCATTACTAAAGGTGCCTACATATACTATAGTAAGGGAATGCTAAACTACCAGAGATGTTGCCTTTTGGATGAGATGTTAATCTAAGATCCTGTCTTCCTGTTCATGTGGATGTAAAAGATAACATGGCACTATTTGAAGAACAGCAGTGTTGTTCACACAATATTTTCCCATTGAGCAATACCACGAAAACAGATTAACTAGTCATTTATCCCATTGGCTGTCATATTTGCCTACATAACAACAGTCAGTGGATAGTGCTTAGGAGTGGTAACCATAGGTAATTTTCTTCCTTGCTGGTCCAAATATACTGAAGCCAATTATTGTCCTTAACTACTGCCATGACTCAGATCAGATAACTCAATGTTGGCTTCAAAACAGTGATAGCAAGTTATTCACAGCTGAACTTGATCCTATTCTCAACTGATATCTGCATATGTATATTTTTCAATAGGAGTCCACAGGACAGCAATCAGAAGTGGAAGTCATTGCTTATTTCCCTACTCTGTTGCCTGGGACACTTCAGTTAATTGTTGTGATCCCTTCACCATCACCCAGCCTGTGAACAAGCCAGGTATCTAACCCTGGATATTCTGAGGGGGGAGGGTGAACAGCCAGAAGTCAGGGTTCATATTGGTACCGATGACATGAGTAGAAAGAGGGATGAGGTCCTGCAGGCAGATTTTAGGGAGCTAGGAAAGAGATAAATAAACAGAACCTCAAAGGAAGTAATCTCCGGATTACTCCTGGTGCCACATGTACAAAAATAGGAGGATGGCCAGATGAATGCGTTGCTGGAGAGTTGGTGCAGGAGAGATTCCTGAGGCATTGGGACCAGTTGTGGGGTAAGTGAGACCTGTACAAGTGCATGGGTTGCACTTCAACAGAGCTGGGACCAATATCCTCACGGGGAGGTTTGTAAGTGCTGTTGGGGAGGATTTAAACTAGCTTGGCAGGGGGTTGGGAACCTGAGCAAAAATTAGAAGGGAGAGAAGCAAAGCTGCAAATGGAAGGCAGTAAATTAGTAAGTGAGTTTGGAAGGCAGAGGAAACAAAGACTGGAAAATAGATAACAAAGGGGTTTGCCGATGCTTAATGGTATATTATTCAATGCAAGGAGTCTAGTAAATAAGACAGATGAGCTGAGGGCACAGATAGACATGTCGAAGTATGATATCATAGATATTACTGAAATATGGCTGAAAGAAGCGCACGAATGGTAGCTCAACATTCCTGGTTGGAGGGTTTTCAGACAAGATAGAGAGGATGATAAAAAAAAAGGTGGGATCGCAATATTGGTTAAAGAATCAATTACAGCTGTAAGGTGGGGTGTTATGTTAGAAGGATCACCAAATAAGGCCATATGGGTTGAACTGAAGAACAAAAAAGGAGTGATCATACTGCTGGGAGTGTACTATAGACTCCCAAGTTGTCAGAGGAAGATAGAAGTGCAAATATGTCGGCAAATTTCTGAGACGTGCAAAAATAATAGGGCAGTAATAGTAGCAGATTTCAATTACCCTAATATTAACTGGGATAGAATCTGTGTAAAAGATATAGTGGGAGCAGAATTCTTAAAATGACAGCACATAGCAAGCCCAACAAGGGAAAGGGCGGTTCTGGAATTGGTTTTAGGGAACGAAGCTGGGCAGGTGGAAGGGGCAACAGTGGGAGAGCATTTTGGTGCTAGTGATCGTAATTCAGTTAGATTTAGCGTAGTTATGGAAAAGGACAACGATAGATCAGGAATAAAAGTTCTCAATTGAGGAAAGACCAATTTTACTAAGCTGAGATGTGATTTAGCAAAAGTGGACCGGAAACCACTACTTGAAGGTAAATCAGTGTTAGAGCAGTGGGAGGTTTTCAAGGAGGAGATAGTGAGGGTTCAGAGCAAATATGTTCCCACAAAGAAAAAGTGTCGCACTCCCAAATCTATAACCCCTGGGATGTCAGGGGACATACAGGGTAGGATAAGGCAAAAAAGGGAAGCTTAAGTCAGATACCGAGAGCTAAATACTGCAGAAAGCCTAAAGGAGTATAGAACATGCAGGGGTCAAATTAAAAAGGAAGTTAGGAATGCAAACAGAGGGCATGAAACAATATTGGCAAGTAAAATCAAGGAAACTCCAAAGACGTTTTATAAATACATAAAGAGCAAGAGGATAACTAAAGAAAGAGTAGGCCTCGTACAGACCAAAAGGATACACTTCTTAATGAATACTTTGCATCTGTCTTCACAAATGAGAGGGATGATGCAGATATTGTAGTTAAGGAGAAGGAGTGTGAAATATTAGATGAGATAAACATAGTGAGAGAGGAAATCTTAAGGGGTTCTGACCATAATTTTCCAATCTTCTCTGGCTACAGCTGTGGTGCCAGAGGACTGGAGGACTGCTAATGTTGCACCGTTGTTTAAAAAGGGAGAAAGAGATAGACTGAGTAATTACAGGCCAGTCAGCCGAACCTCTGTGGTGGGCAAATTATTGGAACAAATTCTGAGGGACAGTATTAATCGTCATTTAGAAGGGCATGGATTAATCAAGGACAGTCAGCATGGATTTGTTCGGCGAAGGTCGTGTCTAACAAACTTGGTATGGATTTTGCCAAGGCTTTTGTCAATGTCTCACGTGGCAGACTGGTCAGAAAAGTAAAAGCCCATGGGATCCAAGGAAAAGTGGCAAGTTGGATCTAAAAGTGGCTCAGTGGCAGGAAGCAAAGGGTAACAGTTGATGGGTGTTTTTGTGACTTTAAGGCTGTTTCTACTGGGGTTCCGCAGGACTCAGTACTAGGCCCCTTGCCTTTTGTGGTATGTATCTAAGTGGCTAAAGTAAAAGTTGGTCCCTTAGAGGATGAGGCCGGGGAATTAGTAATGGGGTACATGGAGATGGCAGAAGCTCTGAACAAATATTTTGTATCAGTCTTTATGGTAGAGGACACTAACAATATTCCAACAGTGGATAGTCAAGGGGCTGTAGGGGGGAGGAACTTAGCACAATCACAATCACTAAAGAGGTGGTACTCAGTAAGATAATGGGACTAAAGGGAGATAAATCCCCTGGACCTGATGGCTTGTATCCTAGGGTCTTAAAAGAAGAAGCGGCAGGGATTATGGATGCAGGAAATTATAGTCAGCATGGATTTACTGCACAAGATAAAAGTTCAAGGGGTTGGGGGTAATATATTAGCATTGCCCAACGAACAGAAAACAGAGCGTCGGGATAAATGGTTCAGTCTCTGGTTGGCAATCAGTAACCAGTGGGGTGCCACAGGGATCAGTGCTGGGACCCCATCTATTTACAATCTATATTATACTCCATCTGCTACATTTTTGCCCACTCACTTAGCCTGTCTATGTCCTTTTGCAGATTTTTTGTGTCCTCCTCATACATTGCTTTTCCTCCCATCTTTATATCATTGGAAAACTTGGCTACGTTACACTCAGTCCCTTCTTCCAAGTCGTTAATATAGATTATAAATAGTTGCAGTAACCTTTTATGTAGCACCTTGTCAAATGTCTTCTGGAAGTCCAAATATACCACATCCACTGGTTCCCCTTTATCCACCCTGTTCATTACATCCTCAAAGAATTCCAGAAAATTTGTCAAACATGACTTCCCCTTCATAAATCCATGCTGATTCTGCCTGACTGACTTTTGCTTTTCCAAATGTCCTGCTACTGCTTCTTTAATAATGGACTCCAACATTTCCCAGTCACAGATGTTAGGCTAACTGGTCTATAGTTTCCTGCTTTTTGTCTGCCTCCTTTTTTAAATAGGGGCGTTACATTTGAAGTTTTCCAATATGCTGGGACCTCCCCAGAATCCAGGGAATTTTGGTAAATTACAACCAATACATCCACTATCCCTGTCGCTACTTCTCTTAAGACCCTAGGATGCAAGCCATTAGGTCCAGGGGATTTATCCGTCTTTAGTCTCATTATCTTAGTGAGTACCATTTCATTAGTGATTGTGATTGTGCAGTATAAGGTGATTACAGAGAAGGTTGGTGCTGTTTTTGGTGCTGCTGGTGTCCCTGCTGATGTTGGTATTGGGGCTAAACGTGGTGGGATTCTGAGGACCAAGGTGATTTTTTTTCAAGGGCACCGATGCTGCTGGAATAGATGGTAGCCGAAGTTGAGATAACAGAAGCAATCTGTCACTGGAGGTGGTGACACTGAATAGAGTTCACTTCAAATACTTCAAACCTCCATAAAGCTGAAAAGTGTATTCCAAATCCTGATGGATCCAGCTTCTAAGATTGGAAATTGTACAGCTGTGAAATGGTAGCTTTTATACCACTTTTGCAGCTGTCACCTATTCACAGGAATGGATTGACATTGAGAACCCAACACCTGACTGATCCCCGAGTGCAAGGAACCGCGTAAAAAACTTGGAAAAATCGTTGTGACCTGGTAAAATGATGCTTCAATACCTTTAAGCAGATTTTTAAATATTTCAATTGACTGACACGTGGTTTAGTGCCGGGTCAAACTGCAAGCAGAGCCAGCACTTGTGAAATTAACAAGGAGGTGGATTCAGAGCAGACCGGAACCAATGTCCTCGGGGGAGTGTTTGCTAGTGCTGTTGGGGAGGAGTTAAACTAATATGGCAGGGGGATGGGAATCAATGCAGGGAGACAGAGGGAAACAAAATGGAGACAAAAGCAAAAGACAGAAAGGAGATGAGTAAAAGTGGCAGAGAAACCCAAGGCAAAAAACAAAAAGGGCCACTGTACAGCAAAATTCTAAAGGGTCAAAGTGTAATAAAAAGGCAAGCATGAAAGCTCGGTGCCTCAATGCAAGGAGTATTCGGAATCCAGGAGAGGGCTCTGAGCTAGTTAGAGTGGGTGAGAGCTCAGATGAACAGAACCCCAAGAAGGAATGCAAAAGGCAGGAGGCAACAGAGCAGAGTAGCAATGGGGTAAGTGTAAACCACAAGGTGATAGGAAGGGACAATATGTATGAATATAAAGGGGCTGCAGGAGGGGTCAAAACTAAAAATCATGGTTTAAAAACTAGTATTAAACACTCTACCTAAACGCACACAGCATTCGAAATAAAGTAAATGAGTTGACGGCACAAATCATTACAAATGGGTATGATTTGGTGGCCATTACAGAAACGTGGTTGCAGGGTGGCCAAGACTGGGAATTAAACATACAGGGGTATCTAACAATTCGGAAAGATAGACAAGAAGGGAAAGGAGGTGGGGTAGCTCTGTTAATAAAGGATGATATCAGGGCAGTTGTGAGAGATGATATTGGCTCTAATGAACAAAATGTTGAATCATTGTGGGTGGAGATTAGAGATAGTAAGGGGAAAAAGTCACTGGTGGGCGTAGTTTATAGGCTCCCAAATAATAACTTCACGGTGGGGTGGGCAATAATCAAGGGAATAATGGAGGCATGTGAAAAAGGAATGGCAGTAATCATGGGGGATTTTAACCTACATATCGATTGGTCAAATCAAATCGCACGGGGTAGCCTTGAGGAGGAATTCATAGAATGCATACGGGATTGTTTCTTAGAACAGTATGTTACAGAACCTATAAGGTAACAAGCTATCTTAGATCTGGTCCTGTGTAATGAGACAGGAATAATAAACGATCTCCCAGTAAAAGATCCTCTCGGAATGAGTGATCACAGTATGGTTGAATTTGTAATACAGATTGAGGGTGAGGAAGCAGTGTATCAAATGAGCGTACTAAGCTTAAACAAAGGGGACTACAGTGGGATGAGGGCAGAGTTGGCTGAAGTAGACTGGAAACACAGACTAAATGGTGGCACAATTGAGGAACAGTGGAGGACTTTTAAGGAGCTCTTTCAGAGTGCTGAACAAAAATATATTCCCGTGAAAAAGAAGGGCGGTAAGAGAAGGGATAACCAGCCATGGATAACCAAGGAAATAAAGGAGAGTATCAAATTAAAAACCAATGCGCATAAGGTGGCCAAGGTTAGTGGGAAACTAGAAGATTGGGAAAATTTTAAACGACAGCAAAGAATGACTAAGAAAGCAATAAAGAAAGAAAAGATAGGTTACGAAAGTAAACTTGCGCAAAACATAAAAACAGATAGTAAAAGCTTTTACAGATATATAAAACGGAAAAGAGTGACTAGAGTAAATGTTGGTCCCTTAGAAGATGAGAAGGGGGATTTAATAATGGGAAATGTGGAAATGGCTGAGACCTTAAACAATTATTTTGCTTCGGTCTTCACAGTGGAAGACACAAAAACCATGCCAAAAATTGCTGGTCACGGGAATGTGGGAAGGGAGGACCTTGAGATAATCACTATCACTAGCAGGGTAGTGCTGGACAGGCTAATGGGACTCAAGGTAGACAAGTCCCCTGGTCCTGATGAAATGCATCCCAGGATATTAAAAGAGATGGCAGAAGTTATAGCAGATGCATTCATTATAATCGACCAAAATTCTCTGGACTCTGGGGAGGTACCAGCGGATTGGAAAGCAGCTAATGTAACGCCTCTGTTTAAAAAAGGGGGCAGACAAAAGGCAGGTAACTATAGGCCGGTTAGTTTAACATCTGTAGTGGGGAAAATGCTTGAAGCTATCATTAAGGAAGAAATAGCGGGACATCAAGATAGGAATAGTGCAATCAAGCAGACGCAACATGGATTCATGAAGGGGAAATCATGTTTAACTAATTAACTGGAAAGCGGGTTGTGTAGAGGACACAGAGAGGCTGCAAAGAGATTTAGATAGGTTAAGCGAATGGGCTAAGATTTGGCAGATGGAATACAATGTCGGAAAGTGTGAGGTCATCCACCTTGGGAAAAAAAACAGTAAAAGGGAATATTATTTGAATGGGAAGAAATTACAACATGCTGAGGTGCAGAGGGACCTGAGGGATGGTGGGGGCGGGGAGGGGGGGTGGGGTCCTTGTACATGAATCCCAGAAAGTTAGTTTGCAGGTGCAGCAGGTAGTCAGGAAGGCGAATGGAATGTTGGCCTTCATTGCGAGACGGATGGAGTACAAAAGCAAGGAGGTCCTGCTGCAACTGTATAGGGTATTGGTAAGGCCGTACCTGGAGTACTGCATGCAGTTTTGGTCACCTTACTTAAGGAAGGATATACTAGATGATTCACTAGGCTGATTCTAGAGATGAGGGGGTTACCTTATGATGATAGATTGAGTAGACTGGGTCTTTACTCGTTGGAGTTCAGAAGGATGAGGGGTGATCTTATAGAAACATTGAAAATAATGAAAGGGATAGACAAGATAGAGGCAGAGAGGTTGTTTCCACTGGTCGGTGAGACTAGAACTAGGGGGCACAGCCTCAAAATACAAGGGAGCCAATTTAAAACCGAGTTGAGAAGGAATTTCTTCTCCCAGAGGTTGTGAATCTGTGGAATTCTCTGTCCAAGGAAGCAGTTGAGGCTAGCTCATTGAATGTATTCAAATCACAGATAGATAGATTTTTAACCAATAAGGGAATTAAGGGTTACGGGGAGCAGGCGGGTAAGTGGAGCTGAGTCCACGGCCAGATCAGCCATGATCTTGTTGAATGGCGGAGCAGGCTCGAGGGGCTAGATGGCCTACTCCTGTTCCTAATTCTTATGTTCTTATGTTCTTATGTTCTGCCCCGCTGTCAATCACGGAGATTTTGACAGTGGACCCCCCTCCAAACCCGCACACGCAGCGCCAGTAAGATTCCGGGCAGAGAGAATGTTTCTGTTATGTATGAATAAAGAGTCTGACGAGATACTGTGAGCTCAAAGTAAAGTGTGACTGTCTTTTATTGTAGGTCTCCAGTGTGCCTCTCCAGCCTGTGAGGCCTCCTTAAGTACCAATTCTCCCCAGGGATTGTGGGATCTCTTGGGACTCCAGGAGATGAACTCTCTGGTGGCTACACAAGGTATATACAGGTTTACACACACATAACAACACTCCGCCGCGCCCCCCGCCCCCCACCCCACCCCCCGCAGTCAACAGTGTAACTATTTACAAGGTGAGTCGATCTGGGGCATTTCTTTCCCTGGTTGATTGTCTCGTGCAAATGCTGGTTTTGGTGAGTCATTTGTTGGGCCCTCGCTGGGCTGCTGTGCAGCTGGCCTTGCTGGGCTACCTGGTGTGGTGAGTCCTGCTGGGCTGCTGTAGGTGATGGGTTCTGCTTTGTGGTCAACCGCGGTGTTGGTTGCCACTGGTGTGTATGTTGGGGGGGATCAAAGAAGGTAGGGTCCAATGTGCGTTTCTCTGGATAGTACGTAAATCTGAGTTTGATTTGGTCCAAGTGTTTCTGGTGGGTGAGATCATTTGAAAGTTTGACCCAAAACACCCTACTCCCCTTCCCCACTTTGGCCACAATAGTGCCGGGAAGCCACTTGGGACCTTGTCCATAGTTCAACACAAATACAGGATCATTAATTTCAATTTTGCGTGACACATTTGTGTTATCATGATATGTACTTTGTTGAAGCCGGCTGCTCTCTACCTGTTCATGTAGATCAGGGTGGACTAATGAGAGCCTTGTCTTAAGTGTCCTTTTCATGAGCAGTTCAGCGGGTGGAATCCCGGTGAGCAAGTGGGGTCTCATGCGGTAGCTAAGCAGGACTCGGGATTGGCGCGTCTGCAGTGAGCCTTCAGTTACCCTCTTCAAGCTCTGTTTGATGGTTTGCACTGCTCTCTCTGCCTGACCATTGAATGCTAGTTTGAACGGGGCAGATGTAACATGTTTGATCCCATTACGGGTCATGAACTCTTTGAACTCGGCACTGGTGAAACATGGTCTGTTGTCGCTCACAAGGACATCAGGCAGGCCGTGCATGGCAAACATGGCCACAGGCTTTCAGTGGTGACAGCAGACGTGCTTGCCAACATTATCTCACATTCAATCCATTTGGAGTACGCATCTACAACCACTAGGAAAATTTTACCCAAAAACAGGCCTGCATAGTCGACGTGGATTGTGGACCACGGTTTGGAGGGCCAAGACCATAAACATAATGGCACCTCCCTGGGTGCATTGCTTAACTGCGAGCATGTGTTACATTTGTGCATGCAGGACTCTAAGTCCGCATCAATATCGTGGGATCTGACTATCGCTTTCATCATTACAATGCTTGGGTGAGTACTGTGAAGATCACTGATGAAAGTGTCCCTGCCCTTCTTGGGGACCACTACCCGATTACCTCACAGAAGGCAGTCTGCCTGTAAAGACATTTCATCTTTGCGCCTCTCGTACGGCTTTATAGCTTCCTGCATTTCCACTGGGACACTGGCCCAGTTCCCGTGAAGCACACAGTTTTTTACTAGGGACAGTAAGGGGTCCTGGCTCGTCCGGGTTCTAATCTGTCGGGCTGTGACGGGTGATTGCTCACTCTCGAATGCTTCATAGAAACATAGAAAATAGGTGCAGGAGTAGGCCATTTGGCCCTTCAATAAGATCATGGCTGATCATTCCCTCGGTGCCCCTTTCCTGCTTTCTCTCCATACCCCTTGATCACCTTAGCCGTAAGGGCTATATCTAACTCCCTCTTGAATATATCCAATGAACTGGCATCAACAACTCTCTGCGGCAGGGAATTCCACAGATTAACAACTCTCTGAGTGAAGAAGTTTCTCCTCATCTCAGTCCTAAATGGCCTACCCCTTATCCCAAGACTTTGTCCCAAACATCAGGAACATTCTACCCGCATCTAACCCTGTCCCGTCCCGTCAGAATTTCATATGTTTTTATGAGATCCCCTCTCATCCTTCGAAATTCCAATGTATAAAGGCTCAGTTGGTCCAGTCTTTCCTCATATGTCAGTCCAGCCATCCCGGGAATCAGTCTGGTGAACCTTCGCTGCACTCCCTCAATAGCAAGCACGTCCTTCCTCAGATTAGGAGACCAAAACTGAACACAATATTCCAGGTGAGGCCTCACCAAGGCCCTGTACACCTGCAGTAAGACCTCCCTGCTCCTATACTCAAATCCCCTAGCTACGAAGGCCAACATGCCATTTGCCTTCTTCACCGCCTGCTGTACCTGCATGCCAACTTTCAATGACTGATGAACCATGACACGCAGGTCTCGTTGCACCTCCCCTTTTCCTAATCTGCCGCCATTCAGATAATATTCTGTCTTTGCGTTTCTGCCCCCAAAGTGGATAACCTCACATTTATCCACATTATACTGCATCTGCCATGCATTTGCCCACTCACCGAACCTGTCCAAATCACCCTGCAGCCCCCTGCTTCCTGTCTGCCAACCAGTTCTCTATCCATGTTAGTATATTACCCCCAATACCATGTGCTTTGATTTTGCACACTAATCTCTTGTGTGGGATCTTGTCCAAAGCCTTTTGAAAGTCCAAATACACCACATCCACTGGTTCTCCCTTGTCCACTCTACTAGTTACATCCTCAAAAAATTCCAGAAGATTTGTCAAGCATGATTTCCCCTTCATAAATCCATACTGACTTGGACCGATCCTGTCTCTGCTTTCAAAATGCGCTACTATTTCGTCCTTAATAATTGATTCCAACATTTTCCCCACTACTGATGTCAGGCTAACTGGTCTATAATTACCCGCTTTCACTTTCCCTCACTTTTTAAAAAGTGGTGTTACATTAGCTACCCTCCAGTTCATAGGAACCGACCCAGAGTTGATAGACTGTTGGAAAATGATCACCAATGCATCCACTATTTCTAGGGCCACTTCCTTAAGTACTCTGGGATGCAGACTATCAGGCCCCAGGGATTTATCGGCCTTCAATCCCATCAATTTCCCTAACACAATTTCCTGCCTGATATGGATATCCTTCAGTTCCTCCTTTTCACTAGACCCTCGGTCGCCTAGTGCTTCCGGAAGGTTATTTGTGTCTTCCTTCGTGAAGACAGAACTAAAGTATAACCATAACCATGGCTAAATCTGTGGGTTGTGCCATTTCCACCCCCGTGGTGGGCAATGGCAGCCTACTGAGAGCATGGCACAGTTTTCTGTGCCTGGCCTGTGGCGGTTGGCATAGTTGTATACGGACAACGTGAGCGCCCATCTCTGGCTGCGGGCCGATGCATTCGTATTTATCCCCTTACTTTCGGAAAAAAGGGATATCAGTGGCTTATGGTCAGTTTCCAATTCAAATTTGAGTCCAAACAGATATTGATGCATTTTCTTTACCCCATAAATACACGCTAGCGCTTCTTTTTCAATCATGCTGTAGGCTCTCTCAGCCTTAGACAGACTTCTGGATGCATAAGCAACCGGTTGCAATTTCCCAGATTCATTAGCTTGTTGCAATACACACCCGACGCCGTACGATGACGCATCACATGGTAGTACCAAACGCTTACATGGATCATACAACACAAACTATTTGTTTGAGCATAACAATTTTCAAGCTTTTACAAAGGCATTTTCTTGGCTTTTGCCCCATACCCATTCGTCTCCTTTATGCAGTAAGGCATGCAGAAGTTACCAAAGTAGTTCAGGAGTCCTAGAAACGACCGCAGCTCCATCACGTTCTGTGGCCTCGGTGCCTTCTCGATTGCCTCCGTCTTCAGATCAGTGGGCCTGATACCATCCTGCCGCGATTATTCTCCCCAGGAACTCTACTTCAGGTGCCAGGAAAATGCATTTCAAGCGCTCTATCCTGAGCCCCACCTGGTTGAGTCGACTAAGAACCTCCTCCAGGTTCTGCAGATGCTCGACTGTGTCCCGACCTGTAACCAAGATGTCGTCCTGGAAGAGCACCGTGCACGGGACCGACTTCAGTGAGCTTTCAATGTTTCTCTGGAATATCGCCGCAGCTGATCGAATTCCAAAGTGGCATCTGTTGTAGATGAAGAGACGTTTGTGCATGTTGATGCAGGTGAGGCCCTTTGATGATTCCTCCAGCTCCTGCGTAAAGTAGGCCGATGTCAAGTCCAGCTTCGTGAACGTATTTCCTCCTGTGAGGCCTCCTTAAATACCAGTGCTCCCAAGGAATTGTGGGATCCCTTGGGACTCCAGGGGATGAGCCCTCTGGTGGCTACACAAGGTATATACAGGTTTACACATATATAACACAGTTTTCACCTGTTGGGAAGAGCAAAACTAGAGGCCATCAATATAAGGTAGTCGCCAAAAAATCAAATAGGTAATTCAGAAAAATCTTCTTTACCCAGACTGGTGAGAATGTAGAACTCGCTACCACAGAAAGTGGTTTGCAGCAAATAGAATAGATGCGTTTAGGGGGATCTAGATAAGCATAAGAGGGAGAAGGGAATAGAGGGTTATGCTGATAGAGTTAGAAGAGGAAGGATGGGAGGAGTCTTGAGTGGAGCACAAATACCGGCATGGACTGGTTGGGCCAAATGGCTTGTTTCTGCGCTGTATATCCTATGTAAGATATAAAGGATGTAAAACGAAGTCACAAGGTCGGGAAAGTCCAGCTTTTGAACAGTCCTCTCTAGTCTACTATCTGGAAAGTTTGATGGTAGGTGATTCAGAGAGATTGAACAATGCCCCTCTTGAAAATAACTTCTTATCACCAACAAACGAGGTGGAAAGATTTCTAGGTTAAAGGTGGCTCATTTTATCTGCTGCTTTGAATTGGGCAATCACAGTATCACTGGTAATAATATCACCTATAATTCTGACAGTGGGAAAATCTAGCCCCAAGCAAGAAGAATATATCTTGAGATAAGGTGGCCATTCGAGTTTTAGGAATAGCCGCTACAGACGGGCATTAACAGGTCTCTTTGAGACCCTGAATTTCAGCCCCCCTGAACTTTGGCCCCAAGGGAACACATCAACTTGTTTTACTCTATTGGAATCTGTACCAACAGATTCAATGGTGCTTGTTTTGCAGCCTTAGGTTGTTACTGGTTGATTAACAGAGTAGAGTACAGGACAAAAAAAGTGTATATGGTACTTGAAAATACTACTGAAACAAAAAATGACTAACAAGCTCTTACCCACGAACTTAGAGAAAGAGCCAGAGACATGAATGATAGCAAACTTCTAATTTGTAAATTGCTGAGTCTCTGCGGTGGTGGTGGCAGTGTAAGTGTGTCGGAGCAATACTTATGGCTGCCGAAATCAGAGGAGGCTGTCTCGATAGAAATTTTGGGATCAGCTAATTTAAACAAGCTAGTGGTAAAAAGGAAAGTGTTCCATCAGAAGGGAGCCAGGAGACAGGGGAGGAGCAGGGGGAGGGATTGGGGTAGGCAAGTTGGGGGATGAGGGGAGGAGTAGGGGGAGGGTGGGGGGGGGGAGTTGGGAGATGGGGGGAGGAGTAGAGGGAGGGGTGAGGGGGAAGTTGTGGTGTGGGGGGAGGAGCAGAGGGAGGGATTGGAGGGGAAGTTGGGGAATGGGGGAGGAGTAGGAGGAGGGGTGGGGGGTTAGTTGGGGGGGGTGAGGGAGGAGCAGGGGAAGGGTGGGTGGGAGTTGGGGGTGGGGGAGGAGCAGGGAAGGGGTGGAGGGGAGTTGGGGGTGGGGGAGGAGCAGGGCAGGGGTGGGAAGAGTTGGGGTTGGGGGGAGGAGTAGGGGAGGGGTGGGGGGGGGGAGTTGGGGGTGGTCGGGAAATTCAGGAGAACGGGTTTCCTTCAGGACCTGCCGAATTTAACGGCGGGCCTGATTAACATTTTTTTCTCTGTTTCTCGTCCGCAGCTAGCTAGACCCAGAGGCAGGCTGGCTGGCTGTTGGGCAGGTAGGCCTGCGACACCAGGTTGGAGATGGAGGAGGAGGAAGGGAGGAATGAAGGGAGGGATCGGAGGCTGGAGGGGAGTGGTCGGAGATCAGGGGCTGGGGATTGGAGGTCGGTGGGGTGGGGGGGTGACGGTCATAGATCGGAGGCCTTGTGGTGATAGGGGTGGGTCAGAGACCAGGGCGGCTGGGTGCCAAGGCCAGGAGGGGATTGTGGGGGGGAGGGGGGTAGGAGATCGGATGCCGAGGAGGTGAGATTGGAGGCCTTGCTGGGTAGGTTGGAGGCCTTGTGGGGGAGGTGGTGAGGAGACCGGAAGGGTCAGTGGGGTGTCTGATTGTGGGGGGCTGGCAAGGGAGGTATGCTGGAACCAGCAGGTAAGTGGAAAGGTAGTTACCACCTGGATCCAGCAGTACACACCTTCCTTTAGCTGGTGGGTTCCCCGAGGCCTGGGTCGTTCACAGTTAAATTTAAAATGGTGCTTCAAAATGAGGCATGCAGCATCATTATAATATTTAAAGTGCCAACCTGCCTCCTGTGAGCATGTTGGCAGATCGCTCTGGCCCCCTCCCCACCCCGTCCCACTGCCCTACGTACAGTCCCACCTCCGTTAAAATTGCAAGTGGGCGGGTTGGAGTCAGGATTCAGATTTCTAACACTTTAACCCTCTGCCCGACCAAACCCGCCTGTTTTTTGGGATTTAAAATTCCCCCCAATAAGTCAGCAAATGTAAAAGTGTTTTCACATGAATAACGGGACAGATAACAGAATCACGAAGAAGTAACTGAGTATGCCTCAATATAATAATCAAGCAATGCCCTTTGGGGTATTATATGGCACCATGTTCTTGCCAAAGATGCAGAGTCACTGGCAGCACTTATGCCAAGTGTCTCAAATCCAGTAATACATTGCCAATACACCAAAGTCTCACTACCTGATACCTACATTACTACCATCCATTCATCATAGGCAATCCCTCGGAATCAAGGATGACTTGCTTCCACATTAAAAATGAATTCTCAGGTGACTGAGGAGTACGATGTGGGATCTACAGTCTCTGTCACAGGTGGGGCAGACGGTGGTTGAAGGAGCGGGTGGGTGGGGTGCCTCATTTGCCGCGCGCTCCTTCCACTTGGCTTCAGCTTGCTCTCGATGCTTGGCTTCAGCATGCTCTCGGCGAAGAGTCTCGAAGTGTTCAGCGCCCTCCCGGATCCTTTACTTCCACTTTGGGCATCTTGGGCCAGGGATTCCCAGGTGTTGGTGGGGATGTCAAATTTTTTCAAGGAGGCTTTGAGGGTGTCCTTGAAGCGTATCCTCTGCCTGCCTGGGGCTCGTTTGCTGTGTCGGAGGGCTTGTTTTACACAAATCTTGACTGATTGTGGCTGCAAGATCTGAAGATGGAAACATTCAATTAATACTGTGCATTCCTCCTGCAGGAGAAGAGAGCCAAGAATGCCAAGCCACCGGTGGAGGATGTGCCAACATCTGGGGGCCAAATTTGCCCACCGCTGGAAATGGGGTGCTCCCACCCCATTTTCATTGCCGCGATGGATGAGGTAGCATCTTGAGCGAAATTCCGCTTTTGGCTTGTTTTTCTCCAGCGATCGGAAGTCACTCATAATGGGGGCAGTCGTGCGGTGATAAGCACACTAGAGGGGTGGAAGTTGGGGCGGGGTGTAGTGTCCGCCGCTGTCAGTCATCAGCCGCATCACTTAAAGGGGAGAGCATGCACGATTTTTAAAATTCGGTCCACTGGGTCGGGTCACCAGGGAGGATTTCCGCTGGGCCAGCGGCCTGACACCCACGAGGGGGTGCCAGGCTGCCCGTTGGTGGCCCGGCCGAACCTGGGGGCATAATTGTCGGTCCAACATGCCAGTCAGCCGACAAAAAAAAAACATGGCAGCAGTGCATCCTCCCCTTTAATGGGAGCCACACCACCATTTTAAAAGGCCACAGCCTCACTGGACCATCTCAAAAAAGCAGATTTTGGCACCGCCCGTCGGGAGGAAGATTTTCTTGGCGGAATTTCGCTGTCGGAAACATTGGTGGTACGCTCTCTGATGACGCACTTAGGGCGGCTCAGCAGCAGTGGAGCAGTATGGGGGTGAGCGGGTCACCCGGGATACCGCAAAAACGGAATTTTGATAATAGCAGCCATTACATGAAAAATCGCCGATCATTGCACTCCGCAACGTGGCCGCCGATTTCCGGTGGTAACAGGCCTTAAGGAAAGGGGCAATTTCGTCCCCCTGGTATTTAGCAGCATGTGGAGAAGAATCAATGACAATAATTAGGGATGGAGATGTGGGTGTCTCTGCCTTCAATGAGTTTGTGAGACATATGTATTTTCTTATTTGATGTTTCTATGTATTAGAAACATAGAAACATAGAAACATAGAAAATAGGTGCAGGAGTAGGCCATTCGGCCCTTCTAGCCTGCACCGCCATTCAATGAGTTCATGGCTGAACATTCAACTTCAGTACCCCATTCCTGCTTTCTCGCCATACCCCTTGATCCCCCTAGCAGTAAGGACCTCATCTAACTCCTTTTTGAATATATTTAGTGAATTGGCCTCAACAACTTTCTTCAATCTCTTCACTATCGACCACTTTCTTCATAAGAGATCCACAGTGTAGCTGATTAAGATAGAATTCTGCTCCAGCAGACCAAAGTTAACAGTACTATTTTTATCTCCAGAGGCTGCAAACCAGGATACAGCTGAGAAAATTTCTGAAGAGCAAGATCTTCCAGTCTCCTCTACGTCTGGCAACACTGCTGACCACTCACCCACTCCGCCATTCGCCCTCTCCATTACAGAGGATGCAGATGTGGAAATGGAGTGAAGGTGTAAGACACGCCATCCCTTGGGTGTATGACATCTGGATGATAAGTTTAGGGGTCCTGCCATTAATAGGTTGCAAGCAAAGCATTAAACACATAGGGGTTCTATGTGGCCTCTCACAAGATATGTGATGTAAGATACAGAACATTGGTACTACTAACGGAAAAGAAAAATACTTTTAAGAACAGGTAACCACAGATCTTGTCTGCTGCTAAAACAGGAAACAATAGTAGAATATAGAAAAAGATCACCAGCTTGGAACTTCGCAGTATAACTAAAAGAAAAAAAAGCCTTATATTGTGAAGGAAGTCAAAGAATATTACCTTACTAATTATTAATTGGATCGCTTCAAACTTTGTAAAGGGGAATGAACTGTGTTATCAGCAGGAGGGTCAATGAATGAAAGCCTGCAGGACTTGAGAGTCTGTCTGGAGCAATCATTATCAAGCAGACTGCATAGTATACCTGGCAGCATCTTGAAGGGATTAAAAACTATTTGGTTGACTTTCTCCCAAGGGATATAAGGATCTTTCAATTCTTTGAGGTATATTCTCCCACTTATTGCTGGTAACCAGAATCTTGTTCTTAGTAGAGAAATGTGTATTCCTCGGAGGCTGATTCCCCTCATGGCGGCAGCACAAAGGAGCACTCCATCAGCTCCCCATTGAACCCTTCCTCTTTGCAGGATGAAATGACCAAGAAGCACATGACGAAGAATCAGCCTGTCCCGTGACCATCCCAGATCTTGGAAGTCTTGAGAGTAGAGCCACCTTCAACTTCATAACATTTTTCAGCAGCCATCGACATATCAGAACCCAGGCCCGCAGTTGGTACATTGAATGTTAGAATAGGGCAG
Organism: Pristiophorus japonicus; assembly: GCF_044704955.1. Classification (NCBI taxonomy): domain Eukaryota; kingdom Metazoa; phylum Chordata; class Chondrichthyes; family Pristiophoridae; genus Pristiophorus; species Pristiophorus japonicus. Next base: position 258,598,075 of record NC_091978.1, on the reverse strand, counting down.
AGTAAAGCTTGTGTGGTCACAAGGGGGGTGAACAGTGGCAAAATCATGTAAAGTTTTGCAAATATATAACTAATGTTTTGTAAGAGTGCAGCTCTTTTTTACCCTGTCATGATTTTTAAAAAGCAGCCAATACCAAGTTAAAGTGGAACAAAATTGTTTAATTTTTATCGTAGACTCCACAGAGCAGATGTATCTGAGCTGATGTGAGGTCAGCCACTTTGGACCGAAGAAAGATAAATAAGAGTATTTTCTAAATGATGAGAAGCCATGAACTGTGGACGAGCTAAATGAATTAGGGGTCCATGTACAGAAATCACTAAAAACTAGCGGACATAAACAAAAATAATTTAAAAGACTAATGGAATGTTGGCCTTTATCTCAAGGGGGCTGAAATACAAAGGGGTGGATGTTATGTTACAGTCATATAGAGCTCTGGTTAGACTCCATTTAGAGAACTGCATTCAGTTCTCCAGGAAGGATATATTAGCCTTGGAGGGGGTGCAGCACGGATTCACCAGAATGCATAGTTGCATTCACCAGGTTGCATAGACTAGGCTTGTATTATCTTCAGTATAAAAGTTGGGCTGGATTTTCGGCTTTTGCAATTTCTACAGGCACAAATCGTGGCAAAATCAAAATTTTAGCGCCGGGTTAGTATTAGCGCCAGACGTGCAACATTCGCCAAATGAAAGTTCACGATGAGCGTTAGCGCTAACTCCGGCATTGCACCACAGAATTTGTGCGCCGTAGCTGAAAATTCCGGTTAAAAAAAAGGGCCATTCTATGCATGCGAAAAAAAAAATTTTCTTTCCGCGCTTCTAGTCTGCTGTTTGATCGCAAACGTTAATGCAGGGTGCAGCCGTGTGCATGTGCAGTACACCTGGGGCTGAATCAGCTATTTTATAATTCGATTTTGATCATGGAGGAGGAGGATAGCAGACAGCGTGCTAGGCGATTTAGTCAAGAGGCGAAAGAAGCTTTTGGAGGCTGTGGAGAGGAGATGGCAGGAATTACAGGAGGGGTGGATGTAGACTCCTGCTATCCATTTTTAATAGAATATGGAGGGAAATTGCTGAGGAGGTCTCTGCCTCAGACAATGGCCAAGAGTGGCACACAGTGCCGATAAAAGTTCAATGATGTTTCGAGGGTCGTTAGAGTGAATACAATTTTTATTAATGCACTCCTCTATTACTTAAATTATAAATCTGACACACTATTTGTTCTCATGCTGTTGCTATCTCTCAGCACTCTGTGGGTTGCCTCCTAAAATGCATGACACATAGGTAGGCTTAGTTCGGCACGCTATTTGCCATGAATGATCTTTACACATTATTAAGATTGCTTTCTGAGATCTCATAAGATGTTTCCATACTTCGATGTACTCCTGATGAACCACATGCAGCTTCCAAGGCCATTAAACAGAGGACTCTATTACATTCAGACAATATGGTATAAATGCTTTGGTGGCTATCTGTGTGTGCCACAAGAGCAGATGGACCCTCTGGTAACCATTCCCATTTTCATAAGGCCCATAACCACCGTGAACAGGTGCGGACAGGTAGTGGTCCGCCTCAGACCCTGCCACTTACCGACCTGGAGAAGCGAGCGGCAGGCCGCATCGGCATCTCAGGTCGGGCAACTGCCACTGGGAGCGCTGCCCCATGCTTGAATACTGAGGGTAAGTCCTGCACACTCCCTGGGCTGGGTTGGGGCAATGTGACGCAGTGTCTGTGGACTAGGTTTGGGGCAATGTGATGCAGTGTCTCTGGACTAGATATAATTGAGTCGTGGTGGTCCTTCAAATGAGCCTGTGCTATGTGAATTTCCTCATGTCACCCTGGCCTCTCCCCTGCTGCAAACCACTTGTCTGTTGTTTTCTACTTCCAGATAACCAGCCACAGGTGCCGCATCCCTCAGATCAACCCTCCACGTCAAGCCATCATGTGGAGGAGGAGGAAGAGGAGTTCATAGATGAGCCAACTCCAAGGCAGATGCACTCGAACCTCTTTTTCCACCAGCAAAAACCTCATCTGAGGTTGATGTAACTTTCTTGGGGTTTGAGACCTCTGAGGCTCCTGGGACTAGTGGTGTGCAGCAATGCAGTTCTGGGGTTGAATCCCGTATGCCATCTCGCCGGAGGGTGAGGCGACAAAGTCGGTCTGCTGACAGACAGGCAGACGTGGAACTGGACATGGTAGGACTGTCCAGGGAGAGCATCCAGCTCACCTGTCAGCTCCTTGATGTCTTGGGTAGGATTCCCACGACCATCGAGAGTCTCAATGCGACCATTACGGAGGTAGGGTAGGGGGAAAGCCGGTGGAAAAAGCCAGTGGAGCAGGAGTTGCTGCATTATGTTCTGCATTCTGTTGGTTATAATGCTGTTGTTGTTGTTTAGTCACACTGCTGGATGCAGATAATTTATGTTATTTTATTAAAGTTTCAAAGTTTGCAAATTATGTTAAAAAGTTATAAAAGTTTACAATGTTTGATAAATTCTTTTGTTCACTTGAACCATTCCTGTGTAATGTCTCATTTGTAGAATAAGAGGGGGAATAGTCAACATGGTGGGATAGAATGGCCAGGCAACGGTCAAACGTGCCTTTCACCCTTCAAGCAAAGCATTGAATTATGAGCTGCTGATGTAAGGATTTTGCAGCGGCGAAATTTCCACGATGTCTCCCCTGTGGTGTGATGAAGGTGGTGGCGGCATGGGTTCCTCGCCAGCCTCCTCTTCCTCATCATCCTCCTCCTCCTCCACCTCCCCTCCCCCCTCTCCTGAGGTGGTCCTGCAATCCCCATTGGCAATCCCTGTCCCCTCATGATGGCTACTTTGTGTAGCATGCAGCATACCACAATGAACTCAGAGACCTGCTGAGGGGAGTATTGTAGGCAGCCTCCAGAGTGGTCCAGGCATCGGAAGCGCTGCTTGAGCACTCCAATTGTCTGTTGGATGATGTTGCATGTGCCTTCATGGCTGTCATTATAGTGATGCTCGGCTTCTGCCTGAGGATTCTGGAGGGGGGTCATGAGCCAGGTGGCGAGGCCGTAGCCTTTGTCCCTGAGCATTCAGCTCAGGCCTTGTGGTTGACGCTGGAACATGCTGAGACAGTGATCTCATGCAAGATAAAAGCATCATGGATGCTCCCAGGATATTGGGCATTGACTGCCATGATGTGCTGAGTATGGTCGCAGACGATCTGTACGTTCGGTTTCGGTAAACCTCTGGATTCTATAAAGGTGCTCGCAGGGCGATGTGCATTGAGTCAATGGCACCCTGAACCTTGGGGACGTCAGCACATCATCCAAAACCTACAGCCCTCTCATTTTGGGTCTCCTTGATCATTGGGAAGTTTATGAAGTCCATCCTGCATGCGTACAGTGCAGTAGTCACCTGGCGAATGTGGCAATGTGTAGCGTGCTGCAAGATGAAGCCTATGACCCCCGCTGATGCCTGAAAGGAGCCGGAGGCATATAAGGCAAGTGCCACAGTCACCTTCACCTCAACAGGTAGTGCAGTCCTGTTGCTGCTGGTAGGCTGTCGGTCTGCCTGTAGGAGCTGGCATATCTCTGTCAGCACTTCTTTTCAGAAGCGCAGCCTTATAATGCACTGTGCCTCAGAGAGCTGCAGGTATGAGTAATGTACCTTGTAAACTCATGGGGGGGTAAGGCCTCCTCCCCATACATCTGCGACCTCTTCGATTACGTTGAAAATGATCATCAATAAGCCTTTTCCCAGCTGGATGCCATATAAATATAGCCAGGAATAATGGCTGACATAGTATAGCTCCCATCTTTAAAATGTTCTTAAATATTCTTTACAACAAACTATAAACTCACAAACTTCACAATCAAAAGTATGCAGTAGTGCAGCGTTCTTCTCCCAATTTTTTTAATCACTCACAACTCCAACTTTCTCTTCCGTTTCCAAGATGGTTAGTGCCTGGTGTGCCCTGGGACTGACTGCTTTTTGCTAAATCACTAAATTGGGCGATATGCTCAAAAGTTCCGCCCGCTGCGATCCAAAAAGTGAAAACATTGGGGGGGCGCTAAATTTTAGCTTCACCGCAAAACCATTGCCGAAAGTTCCGCCTGGGCGCAAAGTCTTGTGCGCCTCATTTCACACAAAAAAAAATTGTTTTTGCATCCCGCCCAGGCGCTACACGGGACACAAATGAGACGAAAATACAACCCTAAAGGGTGATGTAATTGAGGTGTTTATAGGAATTGATAGGGTACATAAAGAAACATAAATTCCTCTGATGCGGGATTCCAGAACAACGGGACATAACCTTGAAATTGGAACTAGGCTGTTCAGGGATGATGCCAGGAAGCAACTTCTGTTGGACACAGACAGCAGCTGTACAATACCCCTTGAAATAAACATGACAAGACATTCTAGTATGTCATGCTGCAGTGTATGCCTAGCTTCAGGGAGTGAATGGCCTGATTTCTGGAGATGGGCCAGGTTGGGACTTCCATATACCACCCTAACCCTGCTTTGACTCTGAATCAGACTGTAGGATCAGGTAGGGGGTGGGGGAAGTCATTATTTATGCAGTGGAGAGTTCCTGGTGGGATCCTTGCCCCTGCCGAGGGGCAAGTGTCTTCAGCACTAGAATAGGTTGGACAAGGTTAAAGAGGGAAGAAGAGCCCCAGAAATCTGAAGATTGATTTTTATTTATAGATCTTCAAATCTTCCATTCCAAAAGGGTTCCCAATGGGCCTCCGTTGTTGCCCCTGGGCCTACAGCCACCCCTCTCCTGTGGTGCCTTGGGTTGACAGTGCCAACAGCTTGGTAAAAGAGGTCGTTTTTAAGAACCGTCTTAAAGGGGAAGAGTTAGAGAGGTGGAGAGTTTTAGGGGGGGAATTCCAAAGATTAAGGCCTAGAAGCTGAAGGCACGGCTGCCAATGCTGCAGCAAATTGGGGATGTGCAAGAGGCCAGAGTTGGAGGAGTTTAAAGATCTCAGAGGATTATAGGGCTGGAGCAGGTTACAGAGATAGGGAGGGGTGAGGCCATGGAGGGAGTTGAAAACAAGGATGAGAATTTTTTAATCAAGGCGTTGCCAGACCAAGAGCCAATGTAGGTCAGCGAGCACAGGGGTGATGGGCGAGCTAAAGTAGATTATGAAGGAGCAAATATGGAAGATAGGTCACTTGGGCAGTTTTCTGGCGCCTGCCTTCTCGCTATCATTTATATGTGGCAGGCTGGTACAGATGTGGTCAAAGGTCTTCCCAGTTGGGACAGGAGGAAAAAATTGTGGATCATAGCAGGGATGCAGCAATTTTCCTTGATTTTTCTTCACGAAACTGCTCAATTTCGTGCAGTATAGGACAGGAAAATCCAAGTTCAATACATGAGCAAGGAGATAACTAAGGGTGATACTAATCGTGAGCTTGGGGAGGCTTTCAAACTCCCCATCTCCCAATCCCTTTACTGCCTCCAGATCTTCTCATCAGAAGGAACCAACAACCTTAGATAAGGTGAACCCTCTCCAGTCTATATGTGTTGTCACTTCTCAGGTGCAACCTTCTCCTGTAAGCAAATAGAAAGGAGACAAATATTGTAATAAGAAGCATGAGAGACGTGGATCACTCAATTGCACAGCCCAGCAGGCACCTTATGCCAGTGTGTGAATAGGTAGGATGCCTTGTGCTGGCAACAATCCTTGTGTTTGTTGCTTGTTACATTTAATGGGTCACAGGGCAAATGCATTGACATGTTAATAATACAGAGTTCCCAGCTGAAACGCAAGTATGACCGTGCATTTGGAAAGTGTATGAACAGTTACTAGAGTGCTATGCATTCGCCCTCTGTGATACTCCATCAATTTTGCAGAGAAGTGCAGTTAAAAGACAATTATAAGGTAGCCTTGAAACATTATGCACATTTGACCACATTTACCTTATTACTTTTCCTGAGAACAGCAAACTTCTTCCTCACCGACTCTCAAGTTTGCGACAGAGATGAAGTAGTATTCACTCCATCAAGGTTGTGCCGATGCTGCTCTTGACTTGATAAAAGTCCCGTGGCTCCAAAAGGAAATATCCTTTCATGTAGGATCTCATGAAGTAAAGCCTTCAAAGTTGAATTGTTGCCTTATTGTAGCCATGTTCCCCTCACTAGCAGGACAGCTTTATGAGTGGCCAGTCCCTTGACTCCTGACAGCCTCATGTGCTGTGTGCTGGGAGTGCCGCAGTACCATGTAAGTGAGCTGACCTCACATTGTAGCATGAGTTCAGCTCAAAGCACTGCAGCTGCACATGCAATGCCTTAAGAGCAACGGTCCTTCCATCACATTATCATCCCCATGATTTATAGTTTTAAATTGTTAGACAGTAATGACATTACATTTTATTTTAAAAAGCTCAAATAATGATTACACAACTGCTGACTTGAAACAAGGACTCTAGTTTAGGAGAGAATACAAGTATGACAACTTGTTACTTATCAATAGGATATTAAATTGTTCCAGTGTGGCACTGTAGCAAACAACAAAGGATTTTGGATTAGTTTTGCCTTAATCCTGGCGGTCATAATTTCTCCTGTATCAGCAGTCTCATCAATTGACTGAAGTTCATTGAATGTGCAAGGGCAAGAAAATAATTTGCACTACCTTTAACAATGTAGAGACTGCTTTACATACAAAAGGATTTAAAGGGGCCAACTGGTCACAGTGAATATTGGAAAATCAGGTGAGTTGGTGCATCAGCTGTAAAGGAACCTGTGTGACATTTCTCCCAATTAATTTTAATGAAAGAAAATCAGGTGAGTTTCTTTACAGGCGTGCAATCCAAAACACTAAATGTTTTGATATTTGCTGCTTCTAATCAATCCAGTGCACCTGTACTCAGAACCAGGAAACTCTCCCCTTAAATCTGGAGTAAGATCTGACTAGTACTATTAAGAACATAAGAACATAAGAAATAGGAGCAGAAGTAGGCCATCTGGCCCCTCGAGCCTGCTCCGCCATTCAATAAGATCATGGCTGATCTGATCCTGGCCTCAACTCCACTTCCCTGTCCTCTCCCCATAACCCTTGACTTCCTTATCTTTCAAAAATCTGTCTACCTCCAACTTAAATATATTCAATGACCCAGCCTCCACTGCTCTCTGGGGTAGAGAATTCCAAAGATTCACGAACCTCTGAGAGAAGAAATTCCTCCTAATTTCTGTTTTAAATGGGCGACCCCTTATTCTGAGACCATGCTCCCTAGTTTTAGACTCTCCCACGAGAGGAAACATCCTCTCTGCATCTACCCTGTCAAATCTACTCAGAATCTTATGTTTCAATAAGATCACCTCTCAGTCTTCTGAACTCTAATGAGTATAGGCCCAACCTGCTCAACTTTTTTTCATATGACAACCCCTTTATCTCAGGAATCAACCTTGTGAACCTTCTCTGAATTGCCTCCAATGCAAGTATATTCCTCCTTAAATAAGGAGACCAATACTGTATGCAGTACTCCAGGTGTGGTTTCACCAACGCCCTGTACAGTTGTAGTAGGACTTCCTTACTTTTATACTCTATCTCCTTTGCAATAAAGGCCAACATTCCATTTGCTTTCCCAATTACTTGCTGTACCTGCATGTTAACTTTTTGAGTTTCATTGAAATATGATTTAGTATAAATTTCATTTTAACATTCATTATCTCAGGCTATGGAAAGGTTTGAGGAAAGTATATTTTATTTACACTTTTTAAGATTTTGGATGAATTTTGCAGTTATTCAGATGAGGAAGGTCAGTGGTCGGGATGGAATAATACCTGATTTTAATACTCAAATTGCATCAAGCACTTTTGGATTGATTAGACTATTGGGCCAGCTTTATGAATGTACAGTCCCTGCAGGCGAGGCTATCGGAAAGTCAGCTTTTATGGCCAAATGTATACAAGAACTAAAATCTTGGAATAACTCCTGGTTCTGATTCATGCTCAGGTTCTCAAAACCCTATCTGTAGAATTGAGTACTCCACTGGTTCGGCTGTTTCAACCATCCCAGTCCCACTTTAACAGAAAGTGGGAATAATTCAAAGCACACCATCTTCTACATCAACTCCACTTTCCTGCACTATCCCCATATCCCTTGATTCCCTGAATATCCAAAAATCTATTGATCTCTGTCTTGAATATATTCAAAGACTGAGCCTCCACAGCCCTCTGGGATAGAGAATTCCAAAGATTTACCTCCCTCTGAGCGATGAAGTTTCTCCTCATCTCAGTTCTAAACGGCCGACCCCTTATTCTGAGACTGTGACCTCTGATTCTAGATTCCGCAGCATCCTCCCTGCATTTACCCTGTCAAGCCCTGTAAGAATTTTGAATGTTTCAATAAGATCACCTCTCATTCTTCTAAACTCTAGAGAATATAAACCTAGTCTACCCAATCTGTCCTTATAGGACAATCACCTTATCCCAGGAATCAGTCTGGTGAACCTTTGTTGCACTCCATCAATGGCAAGTATATCCTTCCTTAGGTAAGGAGACCTAAACTGTACATAATACTCCAGGTACGATCTCACCAGAGCCCTATTTAATCACAGTAAGATGTCTTTACTCCTGTACTCATATCCTCTTATAATAAAGGCCAACATTCCATTTGCTTTCTTAATTGCTTGCTGTATCTACATGTTAACGTTCAGCAATTCATGTGCAAGGACACCCCGGTCCCTCTGATCACCAACATTTCCCAATCTCTCACCATTTAAAAAATACTCTGCTTTTCTATTTTTCCGACCAAAGTGGATAACTGCACATTTCTCCACATTATATTCAATTTGCCATGTTCTTGCCCACTCACTTAGCCTGTCTATATCCCCTTAGTCTCTTTGCATCCTCCTCACAACTTACATTCCCACCTAGCTTTCTATCATCAGCAAACTTGGATATATTACATTTGGTCCCCTCATCCAAATCATTGAGATAGATTGTGAATAGCTGGGGCCCAAGCACCGATCCTTGCGGAATCCCACTAGTTATAGCCTGCCAACCCGAAAATTACCCATTTATTCCTACTCTTTGTTTTCTGTCCGTTAACCAATCCTCAATCCATGCTAGTATATTACACCTATAAGAATCGGCGGAAACATCGACAGACTTCAATGCATTTTGGACATTAATTTTTGGACATTGCTTTTCCATATTTTCTGTTACTGCAGAAGAGCAGACAGCATGACTTGGGACAAGTCCAAACATGTTCCACAGGAATACACATCAGGTAGGCGGGGATGGGTCAATGGCTGAAATTGCAGGAAGATGACTGATGGGGCCCTTTGTCATGCAATGGGAACCCATCAGTGAGAAATCAAGTAAATTGGTCACTGCTCAAGCCTTTGAAATGATTGAGATCCCTGGAGCATGAGAACCTCAGGATAAAGGAAGCTATTTGACCACCCAGACTAGTTGGAGCCTTTATCCCCAGAACAGCCCAGTAACAAAGGCACAGGATTCATGCTTTCAGTTGGACTGCCTCAGGCAAAGGACTGGTTTTTGGCACGAAGAATTCAGAAGCATTTTCAAGTATAAGAGAAATGGCAGTTGCAGCCATCTCTCTCTCTCCTCTTCTACGCCTGCTTGCTTCATTCACCACACACAAGGACCGAGCACTCCGTCTAGGACGGAGAGAAGAAACCACAATCTACAAGCAAAGAGAGCCTCATTCATCGGGAAAAGCAGCGAGTAAGCCAGGGGGGCAACTGGTGAACATTATCCCAACCCACACATTCTTAAGACCACCACATAGTATGAAGGGGTGTCGTGTGTCCCAACCAAGCCTTAGGGGTTTAGTGGGGAGGTTTCTGCACGGATCATAGGCATACGCACATTCTGTTGGAGAGATTTGGTGGTACCCTATTGAGCCAAGCAGGAATGTTTTAGTTGTGGGTGCTTCGCGATAGGGGTCTGTTCAGACGGGCCAGTGTTGTGTGTTGTAGTGTGTTTTTTTTGTTTCACACCACCAAGGTGTGTTTTACTGGAAGCAGGTGTGTGCTTTAACTTGAATAAAAGCATTGTGACGGTTGAGACCAAAAGATCTGTCTATAACTGTGTATTCTGTTCACCACTATAATTCCGGGTCTAGAATTGTTGTAAGGGGGGTGATTCGAAACCACCAAGGGCAAAACCACTTACACCCCTAATCCCATGAGCCCTAATTTTGTTCAATAACCTCAAATGCCTTCTGAAAATCCAAATATACCACATCCACTGCCCCCCCTTATCTATTCTGCTAGTTACAACCTCAAAAAACTCGAACAGATTTGTCAAACATGAATTCTCTTTCATAAATCTGTGTTGACTCTGCCCAATCCTATTATTATTATTTTTTAAGTGCCCTCTTACCATATCCTTAATAATTCTAGCGTTTTCCCTATTACTGATGTCAGGCTAATTGATCTTAGTTCCCCGTTTTCTCTCTCTCTCCTTTCGTAAATAGCGGGGTTACAGTAGCTACCTTCCAATCTGTGGGAAACATTTTAGAATCTATGAAATTTTGGAAGATGACAACCAATGCACCCACTATCTCAATAGCGACCTCTTTCAAAACCCTAGGATGTAGGCCATCAGGTCCTGGGGATTTATCGGCTTTCAGTCCCATTAATTTCTCCAGTATAATTTTATTATTAATACTAATTTCTTTCGGTTCCTCATTCCCACTAGACCCTTGATACTCCACTATTTCTGGAAGCTTTTTCGTATCCTCTTCCATGAAGATAGACACAAAGTATTTTGTTTACTATCCCTGCCATTTCCTTATTCCCCATTATAATTTCTCCTGTCTCAGCCTATAGGGGACCCACATTTACTTTTGCTAATCTTTTCCTTTTTACATACCTATAGAAGCTTTTACAGTCTGTTTTTATGTATCTCACTAGTTTACTCTCATATTCTATCTTTCCTTTCTTTAGCAATTTCGTGGTCCTCCTTTGCTGAATTCTAAAATCCTCCCAATCCTCAGGCTTACTGCTCTTTCTGGCAACATTATTTTCTTCTTCTTGGGCAGTCCCCCGGAGCCGAGGAGTTCTAAATTGACTGATGAGACCAATGCGGGCCAAGTCCCGAACTTCATTTTAAAGGGGGGAAGATGCCTGTGCGTGAATTCTTTTAATGTGGGATGGCCGCTGCACAACAGCCACCACACAGACTTGACAGAGCAAGGTCATAAGAACATAAGAAATAGGAGCAGGAGTAGGCCATTTGACACCTTGAGCCTGCTCCACCATTTAATAAGATCATGGCTAATCTGAGCATGGACTCAGCTCCACTTACCTGCCCAGTCTCCATAACCCTTTATTCCCTTATCGCTCAAAAATCTATCTATCGCCATCTTAAATATATTCAATGACCCAGCCTTCACAATTTTCTGGGACACTGAATTCCATAGATTTACAACCTGATGAGAGAAGAAATTCCTCCTCATCTCAATTTTAAATGGGCGGTCCTTATTCTGAGATTATGGGCTAGACTTTCTGTTATTTGTGCATGCATACTACCCACTTAATGTCCATTTTAATGCTGAAATGAGGCATAACGCCCACATGTCACCCATTTAACCACAAAATGGAAACTAATGACCATTTCTCGGTCACTTATCGCCGAGCGTTACTTTCGGCATGAACTTAACGGCGATAAAAAATAATACCGCCCGCCCACCTTTTTTGGGCGGAAAGATCAGAATGGGCAAAATCAACGGCCATAATATCGCCCAGCGTTACTTTCGGCACGTAATTAGCGCCGAGATGTAATAATACCGCCACTTTTTTTGTTGTAAAGATCACATTTGCTGAAATTAACATGCAGAAAATCGGCCAGCGTTACTTTCGGCACCTCGCACACATCTCGCCGACAATATCGCTCACCAAAAAAAACCATTGTGAAACAGTTGCCCTCACTTGAACTAATCACAGCGGTATGGACACCATGTTCTAAATCGCAGTTAACATCATTTAAAAGACTGCTTCAACTTCGGGGGAGTTTGGATGTACTCTGGAGTTCTTTTAAGGTGATGTGAACAGCTGACCAAACATCTTATCATACTGTGGACGACTGGAATTTACCTTAGATGTCTTAGTGGGGGCATTTATTGTTTGTGAACAATCTGTGTAATACTGATACTTATTGGAATGGGGCCTTTCATTTCTCAGCCTGTCTTGATGAGTACGCATGTGCTGCAGACTAGAGATGGCAGAAGATATATTCGACAGCATTATGTGCCCAATCTAAGACGTGCCAGACTGATGAGGAGGACCAGACCTTACACCTCCCGCACTTACATGGAGAAGCGGTTTTACCCCAACTTGTCCGATAACACCTGCCTCAGGAGACTACGCTTCCACAAGGAGGTTATCAGTGAGATATGCCAGCTCATCAGGGGAGATCTGCAGCCTGCCAGCACCATCAGGACTGCACTATCTGTCGAGTTCAAGGCCACCGCAGCACTTTCGTTCGATGTGTCGGGTTCCTTTCAGGCCTCAGCTGGCGACATTTGTGGTATATCTCAGCATGCCACACATTGCTGCATTAAACAGGTTACTGAAGCCCTGTACGCATGCAGGATGGACTTTATTAGCTTCCCTATGACCAGGGAGGCTCAGACTGAGAGGGCTTTAGGATTCTACCGAATTGCTAACTTCCCTAAAGTACAGGGAGCAATAAACTGTACGCACATCGCGATGTGGGCACCATTTCAGGATGCAGAGGTTTTTAGGAACCGCAAGGGATTCCACTCCCTGAATGTGCAACTTGTTGTCAACCACCAGCAAATAATTATGGAAGTGAATGTTAAATTTCCAGGCAGCATCCATGATGCTCACATCCTGTGTGAGAGCGCTTATCTGACATGTTTACCAGTCAGCCACAAGGTCAATGCTGGATGCTTGGTGAAAAATTGTCGAGAAAACCATTGGAGTGCTTAAGCAGCGCTTTAGATGCCTGGACCACTCAGGAGGAGAGCTCCAATACCACCCTGAACAGGTAGCTCAATTCGTGGTGGTATGCTGAATGCTGCATAACTTGGCTATCAGGAGGGGACAAGAATTGCCAGAAGGGACTGAAAGTCCATCTCAGGATAGAGAGTAAGAGGAGGACGAGGAGGTGGACGCTGACCTCGGGCCAGACAATCAGGCTGACGCTGAAACCATGCCCCCACCTCCCTCTAGATCACAGGAAAGAGCCCATGGTGGCTACATAGCTGCAAGACTCTTACGGCAGCAGCTCATAAATGAGCGCTTTGCTTGAAAGAACGTTGTTGTTATTTATAAAGCTGCAACACTGCTGGGTGTGCATATCATACATCAATGGTGGGCATCACCTTGGTGACAATTAAAGTTTAAGTTGATTCAAGTTAAGTGTGATTATACCCTTTCATGTTAAGGAATCACCAGTGTGTAACGGTGCAGCTATCTGAGACAATGTGCAGCAAGGCTATATTAAATAAAAAACATTTAAACTGACCATTTGTGTGAAATCATAATTATAAGTGTAAAAAACATCCCACCCCACCCCTGCCCCACCCCACAACAAATTCATCACATTTACATCATTCGATTGATCACCATTTCCAGCAACACAGAACACAAATGCAAACCAGCAACGTAGCCCTCCTCACCCCTTCCCCCAACCCTCCCACCAAAATAGTACCAACAACATAAAAATATGCCCAAGACAACACCTGCGACCATGCACCTCACTTTGCTTTCTCCCCCCGCTTCACCTCCCCACCTCTACTCCTTCCCCTCCTGACTCCAAGCCGTCTGGCTGAGGAGCTCCTCAGGTGCTGCTTCATTGGGGAGGATGACGGCAGAACCGCTGCTTGGATGGATACAGGAGAGGACGGTCCTGAGGTGGGAACATCCTCCGGGCCAGATCCAAGATCTTCCTCCTGGCTCTCATGTATTGTTGGCAATGGGGGTGCAGCATCTTGGGGTGCAGTGCCACACTGCGGGACCACTGGAAGGCCTCTGCTACCAGTGTTCCTGGCTATCAGCTCCAGGGCCTCCGCCATCTGCAGCACGTATTCCGTCATGGTGGCGGACATGCTGGCCAGCTGGAGGGATATACCCCCCATTGTCTGTTGGATTTGCTGACCTATGTCAACACTCCTCTCGGACAAGTGTACCATGTCCCCACTTCGATCTCCCGCTCGTGGAGCAGACCTGCCACGTCGAACCAACCTCCGCTTGGTCGGCGCTGTCCTGGAGACACATGGGGTGCTCTGTGGCAAGGTGCTTGGGCCAGGTACCTCCACGGTAGATGTGGGAAAGGCCACAGGAGCACTAGATGTCATCGGTGTCGAATGAATTAAAGAGGTTGGGGATGCAGGCTCCTCGAAGTCGGCACTGCCATTCGTTGAGAAGGGACCCAGCAGATCCATGGGCGAGAATCGGTGCTCCTCAGCACCAGATGGAGGAGAGTCCAGCGAGACCGTCCCCGCACCCCACCTTCTGGGCTCGGTGTTCTTGCATGGGGCTGTGCTGCTGGCTGAGCTACAAAAAACATAAATGAAGTTATTAGAGGAGAAGGGGGTGATAGGGACACAAGGTGAGTCCAGTGCTTCACACAGCATATGCACTACAAAAGCAACACCGCTATCAAGATAATCACAAACACCACATTTCATGACCATTACCAAATTCTGCATTGCAATGATTCTCATGAGGACATCATTATTTGGAGAAAAATTTTATGATTCATCTGTCATATAATATTGGTCGGTTATGAGTGGGTGTGACATCTATTGACTTTACATCATGCAATGGTGTATGCTTTACTCACGTGGCATCACATGAGGCTCTGCTGCTGCTTGTGTGATCGACCAGGGTGGGTCCCCACTAGTGCCAGCACCCGCTCCTCGATGTTGGTGAGGTCGATGATGACTGCTGGCCCCCCACCCATTCGCCTCTGCGCGACTCTATTCCTCGAAAGCTTCTTCTGTAAAAGGGTAACGACAGGACGACATGGCATGAGATCATTGCATGATATCATTGCTAGGTACTGTCACAGAGACTGATACAACACATAACCGACAGATGTAATCATGATTATTATGATAATTATCATTCTTTACCTAAAGATGTACACCGCGACCGCAGGCTTTGACTATAACCTTCCCAGTATAAGTGCAAGACATCACATCTGATTTTAATCATTCAGTACACTTACAATTCCAATTATATAAATATATAAGTACATGTAAATAAATGTAATACTTACTCTGGCAGATCCGACAAGGTCGTTCCATCGCCTGTGGCATTGGTTGCCCTCACGCACCTCGTTAGTCGCTGACGAGACCACCTCGGCTATCTCGGCCCATATCTTCTGGTAGGCCTTTGGGGTGGGCTTCCCACGCCCTCCCTGGGTAAATTGACCCCAGCGTGACTCGACCTCCTGCATGAGGGAGCCATTTGCCTCGTCCGAGAACCTCCTCATTCTTTTGCATCCTCCCAATTGTTCCTCTCCCAGCTCACTGCTTTTGCCAGCGTCCTCAGTCTCCACAGCGTGCTGGGTCACCTCCTCCATCCCTTCCAAGTTAAATATTATTTTTTCCACAAAAACTCAGTGTCAACTACCTTCTTTATGTTTAGTAGGCTTTTTGCTGTTGGTGAATCCCCCTTGTGCCTCCCATAACAGCCAAAGAAGCACACACCACATCCACACACGCTTTCAGTCCCCTCTGTTCCCTCTCTCTCTGTCTGCTCTTTTGCGCATGTAATGATGACCCCTGACCTCTTGAAACGTGGGAAATGAGTGTTGCCATGAGAACATAAGAACATAAGAAATAGAAGTGGGAGTAGGTCATACGACCCCTCGAGCCTGCTCCGCCATTTAGTACGATCATGGCTGATCCGATCATGGACTCAGATCCACTTCCCTGCCCTCTCCCCATAACCCCTTATCCCCTTATCATTTAAGAAACCATCTATTTCTGTCTTAAATTAATTCAATGTCCCAGCTTCCACAGCTCTCTGAGGCAGTGAATTTCACAGATTTTCAACCCTCTGAGAGAAGAAATTTCTCTTCATCCCTGTTTTAAATGTGCGGCCCCTTATTCTAAGATTATGTCCTCTAGTTCTAGTCTTCCCTATCAGTGAAAACATCCTCTGTGCATCTTATATGTTTCGATAAGATCACTTCTCATTCTTCTGAATTCCAATGAGTAGAGGCCCAACCTACTCAACCTTTCCTCATAAGTCAACCCCCTCATCTCCGGAATCAACCTAGTGAACCTTCTCTGAACTGCCTCCAAAGCAAGTGAATTCGAAGGCTGTGCTTCTGAAAAGAGGTGGTCACAGAGATATGCCAGCTCATACAGGTAGACCTACAGCCCACCAGCAGCAACAGGACTGCACTGCCCGTTGAGGTGAAAGTGACTGTGGCACTTGCCTTCTGTGTCTCTGGCTCCTTTATGTAAAGGGAGCTTGGGGTGTGGGTTCGAATCCACATTCCCTTGGGGTTCTGTACGTGCGATTTATGAGGATGGGTGAGTAATGAGGCACCAGACACAGTGGGTAAGAGTACAAAATGGCTAATGTTGTTTATTTAGAATAGTAAACACCAAGATAGAGGGCATAGGAAGAGGTCATAAATAGCAGTAAGGGCACAATCTCACTCAACAACACGAAAAATCTCACAACAGGGAAGGGGAAAATAAGAGGTTAAAACATCCCACTCACACACAACCACACCTCCCACTTCCACCCTTCTTACCAATTCCTATCCTAAATTGAGTCTGTGAGGGGGTTTGGGCTATACTCACAATCCTATCAACTCCGGGGTTCTGGGGGCACTTATTTCAGCTCGGGGTCCCTCTGGGGTGGGTTTTACGTTGTTGGTCGTTTCGGTTTTCCTCCTCGATGTTGCATCGGTTTCTTCTCTTTGCCTTTCAGTTGGCTCCTAAGCAAAAAGCTGCTGGAGTTAAGCACACCTTCCCCAGAGTGAGGGCCCTGTGAAAAACTGACTCAACTCCCAAAAGCTGACTCCAACCTCCAACTTCTGGTTGGTTTCCTTGCTCAGCTCAGCTGTGGGAAGTCACTGCCACTGCCTGCTGGTTTTCAGTCTCGGTGGCTTCGTCTGCGGAATTTCTGCTTCTTCCTCTGGTGGA
The DNA here is from genome assembly GCF_044704955.1 of Pristiophorus japonicus. Classification (NCBI taxonomy): domain Eukaryota; kingdom Metazoa; phylum Chordata; class Chondrichthyes; family Pristiophoridae; genus Pristiophorus; species Pristiophorus japonicus. The sequence continues at coordinate 258,580,981 of NC_091978.1, read as the reverse complement.
GCGAGAGCGAGAGGGAGAGAGAGCTCTCTCTCGATACAAGCTGCAAGCTGCAAGCTCCAAGCTCTCCAACTTCCAAAACCTCCCCCCTCTCCAAAACCTCCCCCACCTTCCAAAACCTCCAACCTCTCCAGCTGCTTCCACACCCTGCTGCTTCTCCACCCCCAGTGGTTCTGTAGGTCCCATATCCAATTTAGTTCTGGCCTTTTCGCGCTCAAACTCAGTTGGTGGTCCATTGTGTAAGTTTGGGCGGGGAGATAGCTTTTGAATATTTAATCAGAAGATGTCACAGGTACAAGCAGGTGTAAGGACAGGGGTATTGTTTCAGTGCACATTGGTGCCTAAAAGTCTGCTGGTCCTTTGTTACAGTCCTGGGAATCAATTAGTTTGGGCCTCCCCTTTGATAGGCCATTACTGCAGTGATCTCAGGGCTATTGTCCACTGTCCATATTAATTAGATAGATGATGGTCCACATTCATAATTTGATTAGGAGTAAGTCATATTTTCAAACTGGGCCGGGTAGTCCCTATTGGTTGAGGATTTCCCCGCTTCAGGCCCGACTCGACCCCTGATTGGCCTGTCAGAATGCACTTTTCCCCCATTGGCCAGTGCCTCTGTCTCGCTTGTGAGCCAGACTCCACAATGTCTATATCCGCCCACACGTTTCCCAGCCTGCCTGGTCTGAGGGTTTGATGGCCAAAAAATGTTCATTTAAAATGAATAGAACGATCCCATGTTAGTTTTCTTGTCCTTAGGGTGTTTCAATAAAATGCGGCTGTGGATTTTCGAACCTTACATTTAAGGCATCATCGGGGGACATTTGCTCCATCTCACAGCACGCTACACATTGCTGCATTCGCCAGGTGACTACTGCACTCTATGTGTTGTGTATGTATATACCCTGTACATTGAATGTACAGTTACATAAGACCAATGAATGTATCTTTACACTGTATACAATATGCCTGTACCACCAAAGGGTGCAGCTGGTGGAGACCTAGAGGTCACCTGCACACCGCAGATAACCAGGTATAAAAGGGAGTCCACCATACTGTAACCTCATTCAGGAGCTGCAATAAATGGACTAAGGTCACAACAGTTCAAGTGCAATACCTTACCTCGTGGAGTCATTACTAGAGTGCTTACAAAGACAATAACTGGTGATGAGAATACGAATTCCACACGAAAAATGGCTAACCTTGGCAACTTTCAACAATTCGCTGATGGGGAAGATTGGGATGCCTTTGTGGAAAGGCTAGAACACTACTTCATCGCGAACGACCTGGCTGGAAACACACTGACCTTGGCTGATAAGCGCCAAGCCATCTTGCTCAGCAGTTGTGGGCCCACCGTTCATGGCCTTGTTAGGGACTTGCTAGGCCCAAAGAAGACGACAACGAAAACGTTCGTGGAGCTCGTAACGGTGATACAGGAACAGTTTAAGCCAAAAGAGAGCATCCGAACAGCCAGACACCGGTTCTACACACGCTGGCGGCCCGAAGGCCAAGAAATCGCAAAATATGCTGCAGACCTGAGACGATTGGCTGCACTGTGTGATTTTGGTGACCACTTCACCGAAACTCTGAGGGACATCCTTGTTATTGGAATTAGTCACGAAGGCCTCCTCCACAGGCTGCTCTCTGCGGACACCACCGTCACCCTGCAGAAAGCAATTAACGTAAGCCAAGCATTAATGGCCTCGGCCTGCGATTCCAGAAGGATGATGACTCAACCCCAGGACTCCAACACAGCAAGTACAGTGAAATGAATGCCGCCTTTCAGAGACAAGACTGTGACCCAGAGCCTCGCAACCCTGAGTCCGCTGCAAGGGGCCAACTGGCCAGCCCCATGCTGGCACTGTGGAGGAAATCACAGAGCCCACCAATGCAGATACAAAGACTATACTTGCGAGGGCTGTAACACTAAAGGCCAGCTTCAGCGAATGTGTAAAAGAAATTTTACTCACCGAGTCACTGAAGAGTTGGCAGATCACCCAGGCTCCAGCGTTGATGAAGACAAAGAGAGAGTCCAGGAGGCAGCTCAGCCCCAGGAAGAGGTATAGGGAGTGTTTACCTGCTCCACCAAGAGTTCCCCGTTGAAGATAGAAGTTGAAATCAACGGTGTCCCAGTCTTGATGGAGGTCGACACAGGGGCGAGCCAATCGCTGATGAACCAGGCGGCCTTCGAGAAACTCTGGGACAACCCTACCAATCCAGGTGAAGCTGCTCACTTACATAAATGCCACCATCCCAGTCGTTGGCAGCGTGAATGTCCAGGCGTCCTACGGTGGCGCGATGCACAGGCTACCTTTGTGGATCGTTGCTGGTGATGGTCCAACGCTGCTCGGAAGAGGTTGGATAAAGCAAATCCAAATCTGTTGGAGCTGGGAAAGCTCCAGACCCCGGCGATCAACGTCCTAGGTGGCCCCAAATTTGGATCCATCAAGCACCTGAAGATCCTACCGTCCAACTCGACTGCACGGCGACGACACAGACCACACTACCCAACAGCGAGATGATCCAACCCAAATGACCAGACCTCACCTTCCGGGCCGTGGCAGGACTCCGAAGGGAGAAGATCGAAGCAGAAGGTAAATCCCCGGCTTCGGTGCCAGAACTTGGGGAGAGAAGGATCACCGCCGCCTACGTCGTGGAGAGTGAAAAGATGGCGCTCGCACTACGAGGTGAAGTGCCTGAAATCAAGATGGCCGCAACCAGACCACGAGGGGCAGCGTTGATGGAGCAACATGTGATGTCGAGCAGCGAACCGGATTGGGGTAAAGTTTGCAAGGTCTTCTTAAAGGAGACCGGCAACCCAGAACAATTAAAGGGACAGTTCCACTTTTTGTACAGCGATGCCGGTGATACTAATGTGAGACATGTAATTAACAAATGCAAATATTTAAATGTACCGTTGAGCAGCAATGCCAGTAGGGTACGTGGAAAAGATGTAATTGATGAACAAGTATCTAAATGTAACTTTGTACAGCGCTGCCGGTAATATACAGGGAAAATATGTAATTGAGGGAAAAGATGTATTTGACAAATGAGAACCAGTACCTGAGTACGATCGGAGCCAATGTATCTTGAATGTAAACTATGGAATAATGTGTGATGCCGGGTTCAAGATGTACGCTGACAAAACCAAGGGCAATCTCCCGTTTGAAGCACCCAGGTCCAGCGGGCTACCCAATCATGTAGCCGGCACCTCCGGGACCAAGGTGATGCCCCAGTGAGTGTGGCCACACAAAGTGGGAGCTTACCCACTGCAGGGCCAGCGATCAGCGGATGGCACAGGCACCACTACTGACACCCTGCCCCAGATCGGTCCTACCTCTCTGGCCACCAGGGCCAGCACCGGGAGCAAGAGGCCAGCACCCTCCAGCACCCCCGATTGGACCTGGGATGGCCAGGCTCCCACTACTGCTGAAGGGCAGCAGGGAGACCCTATAGCCCTCAAAGGAGGACAGGGAGGCCACACATTCCTGTGGCTCTGCCCACCACTAGGCAATGGCAAAGGCTCTGAGACCCAGCCAAGGGAGTGATTCAAGCCCACCCAGCTGGCAGGGGCGGAGCGCAGCCATCAGACAACCTGGACACAATCCGGTTACTCTGGAACTAGCGTCCTCATCCACCTGCACCTACTGTAATACCACGTATGTACCTTACCTATAAATGAACTTGTTCCACTACTGCAAGACCCAAACAGTCATGTAACCAATCCTATTTTTTGCACATATATGTAAATGCAATTGTTGAGCCACACACATGGTCTACGTATAGGGGGGAAAATGGGGGTATGTAGCAATGGACACATGGATCACACCCAGAACCCACTCAAACCCCCACTTCAACCTCCAACCGTCCACTGCTGACCATTTCCCAATGTTATGGCAATAAGGACTTGAGGGTCCACAGGAAGAGAGCCATTCCCAAGCACAGACAAAGTGCAAGGACTTTGGGCACTCAAGTCGAGGGACAGAGCACCCAGTGCAACGGCCAGTGGCACAAGACTTAGGGGGGAGTGATGTTGTGTATGTATATACCCTGTACACTCAATGTAGAGTTACATAAGACCAATGAATGTATCTTTACGCTGTATACAATATGCCTGTACCACCAGAGGGTGCAACTGGTGGAGACCTAGAGGTTACCTGTACACTGCAGGTAACCAGGTATAAAAGGGAGCCCACCTTACTGTAACCTCATTCAGGAGCTGCAATAAATGGACTAAGGTCACAACAGTTCAAGTGCAATACCTTACCTCGTGGAATCATTACTAGAGTGCTTACAGATACTACAGTATGCATGCAGGATGGACAATAAACTTCCCAATGACCAAGGAGACCCAAAATGAGAGGGCTGTAGGTTTTGGATGATTTTCTGGCTTCCCCAAGGTTCAGGCTGCACATTGCCCTGTGAGCACCTTTACATAATCCAGAGGTTTACCAAAACTGAAAGGGATTCCACTCCATGAACGTACAGATCGTCTGCGACCATAATCAGCGCATCATGGCAGTCAATGCCCAATATCTAGGGAGCATCCATGCTGCTTTCATCTTGTGTGAGAGTAGTGTCTCACACATGTTCCAGCGTCAACCACAAGGACAGAGCTGGATGCTCAGGGACAAAGGTTATGGCCTCGCCACAAAGCTCATGACCCCCCTTCAGAACCCTCAGACAGAAGCCGAGCATCGCTATAATGAGAGCCTTGCAGCCACATGCAACATTGTCGGACAGACAATTGGAGTGCTCAGGCAGCGCTTCCGATGCCTGGACCACTCTGGAGGCTGCCTGCAATACTCCCCTCAGCAGGACTCTGAGTTCATTGTAGTGTGCTGCATGCTACATAACTTAGCCATCATGAGGGAACAGGAATTGTCAATGGGGATTGCAGGACCACCTCAGGAGAGGGGGTGGGGGGAGGAGGACAAGGAAGACGAGGAAGAGGAGCCTGGCAAGGAACCCATGCCACCACCTCCACCACCCCCACCACAACCACAGGAGAGGCATTGTGGAAATTTCACCGCTGCCAAAGCCTTACGTTGGCAGCTCATAACTGAATGCTTTGCTTGAAGAGTGAACGACACGTTTGACTGTTGCCTGGCCACTCTATCCTACCATGTTGACTATTCCCCCTCTTATTCTGCAAATGAGACACCACACAGGAATGGTTAAGGAGAATAAAATAATTTATTAAACATTGTAAACTTTGTCAACTTTGTAAACTTAATTGTGAAACTTTAATAAAATAACATAAATTAGCTGCATCCAGCAGTGTGATCATTCAACAACAACAACATTATGAACACCATAAATCAGAACAAAATAATGCCACATGAAACATAGGATGCATCCAGCATCAACAACATAAATGCAGCAACCCCTGCCCCACTATTTTTTACCACCGGCTTTCCACCGGCCCCCCCCTTCCCTTTATCCCCTTCCCTTGCTTGCCGCTCCTAACCCAAGTGGTACCAACATGGTGTGCAGAAAGGTTGCCAGAGCGCTGCTGTGTTGGGGGGAGAGACAATGGAGACGCCGGCTGGGGACACACTGGACCAGCTCATGGCATGGAAGGCTCGACTTCTGACTGGCAGGCTTCTTCATCGGCGTCGCTAGTCACAGGTGGTTTGGGTTTGGGTGTGACACTGGGGAACGCAGAATGTATAGTGGGGACATTTATGGACTGCATCACCTGCCCAAGCTGAAGCAGAGCTTGTGCCTGTGATGCGCCATATTCTGCAAGGCTTCGCGCAACACTCTCTGGGACTCCAGAGTTACTGCTGGAGGCCACCAGCCTCCCATGGGTATTGATAGCCTCGTAGGTTTCACGGCTCGCACCGACAATCTGCGACCCTACCTCCATAATGGTTGTAGTGAGACTCTTGATGGTCGCGGGAATCCTACCCAATACATCAAGGAGCTAACGGGTGATTTGGATGTTCTCCCTGGACATTCACACCATGTCCAGTTCCACATCTGCCTGCCTGTCAGCAGATCGACTTTACTGACTCACCCTCCGGAGAGATGGCATACAGGATTCAGCCCCAGAACTGCATTGCTGCACACCACTAGTCCCAGGAGCCTCGGAGTTGTCAAACCCCGAGAAAGTTACATCGTCATCCTCAGACGAGGTGAATGCCGGTGGTAAAAGAGGGATGAATTGCATCAGCGTCGCAGTCGGCTGATCGGTAAACTCCTCCTCCTCCTCCAGGCGTTGGCCTGACGTGGAGTGTTGCCTTGAAGGATGCTGCGGCTGTGGCTGGTCATCTGGAACTAGAAAGCAACAGACGAGTGGTTAGCAGCAGGGGAGGGGGCAAGGTGACATGAGGAAGGAGGCATAGCTCAGGCTCATTTGAAGGACCGCCGCTACGCCATTATATCTAGTCCACAGATACTGCATCACATTGCCCCAACCCAACCCAGGACTTACCCTCAGTTTCTGAGTGGGGTTTAGCACTCCCAGTGGCAGTTGCCCAACCTGAGATGCCAATGAGGCCTGTCAATCGCTCCTCAATGTCTGTGAGTGGTAGGGTCTGAGGCGGTCTGCTGGCTGTCTGCACCTGCTCGCAGCGATTATGTGACTTCTTGGCCTGCAAAGATGAAAATGGGAATTCTTACAAGAGGGTCCATCTGCTCTTATGACACACACAAATAGACACCAAAGCACTTATACCATAGTGTCTGAATATAATAGAGTCCTCTGTTTAATGGCCTTGGAAGTTGCAAGGGTTCATCAGGAGTACATTGAAGTGCGGAGACATCTTATGAGATCTCGAAAAGCAATCTTAATGTGTAAAGATCATTCATGGCAAATAGGGTACCAAACCACGCCTACCTACGTGTCATACATTTTTGGAGACAACCCACAGAGTGCTGAAAGACACCAACAGCATAAGAACACCCACAGACTGCTGACAGGCACCAAAAGCATGAGAACAAATAGTGTGTCAGATTTATAATTGAAGTAATGAAGGAGTGCATGAATTGAAATTGTACTCACTCTAACAACCTTCGAAAGATCATTGAACGTTTTTCAGCACTGTTTGCTACTCCTGACCACTGTATCTGAGGCAGAGACCTCCTCAGTGGCTTCCCTCCAAATGCGCTGGAAAATGGATGGCAGTGGTCTACTTCCACCCCTACGATGCAACTCGTGCCTTCGTCTCTCCACAGCCCCCACTAGAGATTCGTTAGCCTCCTGGCTGAATCGCATGGCATGCTGTCTCGATTCCTCATCCACCATGATGAAAATCTTAATTGTAAAGGCTGATTCAGCCCCAGGTGTACTGCGCATGCACGTGGCCGTGCCCTGCATTTGCATTTGTGATCAGACAGCAGACCAGAAGCGCGGGAAGAAAAAATAAATAAATAAAATTTGCGCATGCGCAGAACGGCCAATTATTTTAGTGCAGGAACTTACGGTTCCGGCGCACAAATTGTGTGGTGCAACACCGGAGTTAGCTCTAATGCTCCTTCATTTGGCAAAAGTTGCGCGCTCTGGTGCTAACGTTAACCCAGCGCTAAATCTTTCAATCCGCTGGGAATTGTGACTGCTAACAGGTGAAAACGCAAAAAGCCAAAAATTCAGCCCCATGCCTCTATTTATAAAGTTCAGGATCCTATAAGTTTTATTAACTGCTTTGTTTACCTGTCCTGTACCTTGAAAGATTTGTGCACAAACACCTGCAGGTGTTACGTACCCCTTTTAAAATTGTACCACATAGCATGTATTGTCTCTCCTCATTTTTCCTATGTCTGTTTAGTAACATTTATTTTTTCACAAATGATAGCCCAAAAATTGCTGTCAACATAGCTCTCGTTGTTATTTATTTGAAAATGCCACAGCAACTTCAGGCAAGGGAAGATGCATGGTCAAATGCGGCAATCGAAAAGCTGCTGTCAGAAATGCGATGTTCCGCTGTTAGTTTTGTAAAAACGGCACCTTGCTGTCTGGCTCCCCATTCAAATGCATTGAGCAGCATGAAGTTCCAATATTTATGTGGTAGATACGAAGTATACTCATCACAGAAAGTTAAATCAATCATTTCAAGTCTAAGTACCCTTTTAACAAGGTGGTGTTAATTATTGCCAGTCAAGCTCTCCAGTACTGAAAATTAACTATTACAAGCGTGGAGTCTCATTCCTTCAGGTTTTAATTGATGTTAGACATTTTTTTAAATGAATTCTAAACACTTCGGACTAAAAATTTGTTTTCTTAGCGCCACCCGTTCATGTCCGAGAGGAGCGCTAACAGGCTGCTAAGCTCTTACCAACCACGTGCCACCCTGGCAGCGCCTCCCCTGACCGTCAGTGTAGGTTTACCGGCGGCGCTATGAGTTAGCACTGTGCACTCTAGCGTTACCCACTTGGTGAAGTCAATGAGTGTGCAACGCCCCGTTAGCGCCATGGTGATGAAATTGAATGCTTTCATCTGCCATAATGCCTGCCGCTAATTCCGGGAAAGCAGGTGCCCTGAAGAAGCTGCTGGGGCGATATTTCTGTGGGTGAGCAAGTGAGTGCTTAAAATGGAATTTATTTGTATTAATGTATCTCTCTTAGATGTTCAACACTGTTGCTAATCTCCCTCGCAGTTTCTTTCAGTTTTCCGGTGGGTCAGCTGATCTCCCCTTTAGGGGCTAGGATTCCGGTTTCCTAGCGCCAGAACTTCAGCAGCGTTCCCGCGATAGTGCCCCAAGAATCAGGGTCAGCGTCCCAAGAGGGGTGTGGAATGCTTCCCATAGTGCTCCACTCCCTTCTTGGGGCACTAAAACCAATGAAGTGTCTCCGCCGCTGCAACTAATTTTTAGCCCTTTCTTTTTTACTTTTTCTTTCTGTCTCTTTTGTCTCTCTCCCTCAACTCAATCTTTCTTTCCCTCTCTTTATTTTTCTTTTTGTACCTGATATGACATTGAATTCACCCATTCTAACTTATACTTCCAAGTTCATTTCACAATAGTTCAATTTGATTGGTTAAGAGGGTATTGAGGGGATGAAATTCAATAGCGATAAAAAAGGGGCTCAGGCAACGCAATGCAAGATAGGCCCGTGCCCGTTCAGAAAGCGCAGGTAGCATGTCAATTTGATGCTGCCTGCTAATTAACATTATAGGAGTGCATAGCCAATCGTGAAACACACTGCTGACTGACTGTGTGCTCAGCAGCTTTTACTTAAAGCTAGGCAGCTCCTTTTCAAGGCAGTCTGCAGCTCTAAAAGCCAAACTGCTTTCTGCACATAAAAAAAATTAAAAATCGTTCAACACTAAGCAGTCTATAGCTCTTATTGCTGAACTGCCATCTGAAAATAAAGAATGCTAAAAGTGCTTCAGCACTAACACAAATGGCTCAACAGGCCAGGGGAGGGGCACCCAGGGTCTCGCGTGCAGCACTTCAGCTTTGTGCAAGGGGTCAACACTGTAAAGGGTGCCAGGAGGCCCTCCAGAAAGAAGGAGGTGGAACCAGATCGCTGAGGCAGTAACTGCCAGCAGTGTCACCCCCACGACTTGACTCCAGTGCCCAAAGAAGTTTCATGACCTCAGACCAGTGGTTAAGGTCACCAAATGCATCTTCAAAATCCATCCCCTACCAACTGCACCACTAGCCTCACACATTGCTCATTGCATGTGCCCCCCCCCATCACCACCTCCCCCAACACTCCGATCATCACTCACCTACCAACATCCTCTACCTAACACGAGGCACACTACCCATTCCTCGCTTCACCTCACCCTCTTGGAGGAGACGGTGCTGGCCGTTCTTGGCAGAGGCATGGGTGAGTGCTTGGCCAGTGGCGGAGCTGAAAGAAGCTAGAAAGGCATGGATTAATCAAGGATAGTCAGCATGGATTTGTTAAGGGAAGATCGTGAACGACTAAATTGATTGAATTTTTTGAGGAGGTAACAAGGAGGGTCGATGAGGATAGCGTGTTTGATGTAGTCTAAATGGATTTTAGCAAGGCTTTTGACAAGGTTTTACATGGCAGACTAGTCAGAAAAATAAAAACATGAAATCCAAGGGAAAGTGGCAAGTTGCATCCAAAATTGGCTCAGTGGCAGGAAGCAAAGGGTAATGGTTGATGGATGTTTTTATGACTGGAAGGCTGTTTGCAGTGGGGTTCCGCACAGCTCAGTACGAGGCCCTTTGCTTTTGTGGTTTATATCAATGATTTAAACTTCAATTTAGGGAGCCCGATTAAGAAGTTTGCAGATGATACAAAATTTGACCGTATGGTTTACAGTAAGGAAGAAAGCTGTCGACTGGAGGAAGATATCAATGGATTGGTCAGGTGGGCAGAACAGTGACAAATGGTATTCAATCCGGAGAAGTGTGAGGTAATGCATTTGGGGAGTAAATACACAATAAATAGTAGGATACTGAGAAGTGTAGAGGAACAGAGAGACCTTGGAGTGCATGGCCACAGATCCCTGAAAGTAGCAGGACAGGTCGATAAGGTGGTTAAGAAGGTTTAGGGGGTATTTTCCTTTATTCGCCGATGCATAGAATATAAGAGCAGGGAGGTTAAGCTTGAACTGTATAAAACACTAGTTAGGCCACAAGTAGAGTGCAGTTCAAGAAAGATGTGATTGCACCAGAGAGGGTACAGAGGAGATTTACGAGGATATTGCCAGGACTGGAGAATTTTAGCTATGAGGAAAGATTGGATAGGCTGGAGTTGTTATCTTTGGAACATAGGAGCCTGAGGGGAGACTTAATTGAGGTGTATAAAAGTATGCAGGGCCTAGTGTGGATCTAGCAGGGAAGTCAATAACCAGGGGGCATAGATTTAAAGTAATTGGTATAAGGATTAAAGTGGAGTTGAGGAGAACATTTTTCACCCAGAGGGTGGTGGTGGTCTGGAACTCACCGCCTGAAAGGGCGGTAGAGGTAAAAACACTCATCATATTTAAAAAGTGCTTGGACATGCACTTGATTTGCCGTAACCTACAAGTTTATGGAACGTACAAGAGCTGGAAAGTGGAATTAGGCTGGATAGCTCTTTTTCCGCCAACACAGACATGATAGGTCGAATGGCTATCTTCTGTGCCATAAATGTCTATGATTCTATGCCGGTATCTTCATACGTTATCCTCCTTCTCTTATCCCACAACATCCCATCACACAATCTCTTCTGATTACAAGCTGCACATGGTCTAAGCATGCACTTCTTGCTTTACGTTCCCCTCCCCTCACCAGAATCCCACCTGTAATGTATGCACCTGTGAGTATGCCCACAGGTTTACAGAGCTGTTGAATTGAGAGTGCCTTAGCCAGTCACGTGATGTTCACAAGACTCAGTAAAACCACAGTTGGGTTTAGGGGATCCACTATGAGGCAAGTGGTGGATAAACTGGTAATGTGTAGTGCGATTGTTAAACCTTTGCAAATAAACCAACTAGTTCTTAATATCAATATGTTGCTATGAATCCTTAAACAAAGAATCCATGAAGCAAATATATTACACCACCCTTATGCCTTCCTCATTTCAGACACTCAAGAAAAGCAGCCTGCTCAGCCAGTGGTTGACCAAAAGGGAGAGTTGAGTGAAGAAGAAGAAGAAAAACGGTCACTCGATTTCACACTCCCAGCCACCAGCTCCTCGAAGTCGCCTTGCAAAGCCCTCTGCAGTGTCCCCCACTGAAAGTTCGCAGCCTTCCACCAACCATGCTGCAGGTAGTACTGCATGACAGCACTAGGATAGGCAAAGGCACACACAAGACAGTCACTAAGGAAATACACAAGGGTGATTAGTTGACTTTTTGATATAATATTGGCTCCACATATGGATAAAGGTGGATTGGAAAGTTTGATTTGTGGTGGCTTTTATTTCAGCACTGTGACCAAGAAGGCACTGTGATGGTCAGTAACAGAGGGGTAAGGTGTGGGACGGAAGGGGTATTAGGGTTGTGTTCACTGGTACCGCAAGCGGATGATTCCATCCTGGATATATTGGCAAAAAAGGTGCGGTCTGTGTTGCCTCTTTCTTTCTGCTTTTGCCACTTCTGTATTTTCCTCCCTCTGCAAGCAGCTTGTCCCCTTTACTGCCCCTGCTCCATCTCCCTGTCATGCCGCAGCTCAAGGGGGATTGCAACTTGAGCCCCCAGGACTGGGAGCAAGTGATGTTTCCAGAGGCCTTCCTGCATCAGCCAAGACATTGCAAACATCCAGCAGCACTCCTTGCAAGTGGTGGATAAACTGGTAATGTGTAGTGCGATTGTTAAACCTTTGCTAATAAACCAAATAGTTCTTAATAACAATGTGTTGCTATGAATCCTTAAACAAAGAACCCATAAAGCAAATATATGACACCACCTTTGTGCCTTCTTGTAACAGCCAAGACCTTGCAAACATCCAGTGTCATGTATTCAACCATCATTGTAACCCATGTATAAGCTGACCTAAGTTGTACACCTTGAGAACATTGACCACAGGGGGTGAACTTGTGGGAGACACTCCTAACATGGACTTTCAGGTATAAAAGGGGAAGCTCCACCCACCTTCATCACTTGAGGCCTTGGTAATAAAGGTAACTGGTCACAGAGTGACCTTTTCTCAAGTATGGGCCTCGTGTGCATTTATACTGTATAGTAAGGACATATCATTGGCGCCGGGAAACTGGGATTTAAACCTTGCGAGCATGGCCACTAGCAGCACAGAAGAGAGGTACTGTGTTGCTGATGATTGGGGCGACTTTATTGAGAGACTACAGCAAAGTTTTGTTTCTAAGGAATGATTGGGACAGGATTCAGTCGACAAATGCAGGGCTCATCTCCTGACGGTTTGTGGATCCAGAACGTACTCCCTGATGAAGGACCTTCTAGCGCCAGAGAAGCCGGTGGGCAAAATGTTCGAAGAGCTCAGTAAGTTGATCGGGGAACACCTTAAACCAGCGAGCAGCATGCACATGGCGAGGCACCAGTTTTACACCTACCGGCGGCGAGAAGGGCAAAGCGTTCCTGACTTCGTGCAGATCTCCGGCGACTGGCGAGCCTATGTAAGATGCATGCAGAGCGGAGATACTGCGAGACATTTTTACTGAGGGCATTGGGCACACTGGCGTTTTCAGGAAATTGATTGAGACCAAAGACTTGACCTTGGAAGCAGTGGCTCTGATCGCCCAGACATTTATATCAGGGGAGGAAGAGACCAGAATGATGTATGACAAAAATCTTGGCTCAACTGCGACAAACGACCAGGGAGTCAACATTGTTAACGAAGCACACAGTTGTCTAGGCAGACAAGGGAAATCGGATATGCCCCAGCATGTAGCCGTACCCAAAGGGGGAATTCAACAGAGACAATGGCTAGCTGAACGGTGATTCATGCCATCGCAATGGACAATGCGGCCAGTAATGGGGCCATCAACACCTGTTAATGGTGCGCTTAAGGACAGTTACACAGACAATCAGAGACGATCGACTGGTAATGGACCTTTTGTTTCCAACAACGGAGCCTCCAGCTCATGCTGGAGGTGTGGAGGCAAACACCCAGCCAGAGCTTGCAGGTATCAGCAATATACCTGCAGAAACTGCAACGTCAGTGGTCAATTGGCGCATATGTGCAGGAAGCCTGCAGCCAGGTTGATGTACGAGGAGGACGGGCCCGATGTAAGCCCTACGAGGCCAAATGGGGGAAATCGCTGGAAGCTAAAGTTCAGCGAGTTCATGTGGAGCACATATACAGTTCATACACCAGGATGCCACTGATAATGATGACAGTGCTCCTCAATGGCATCCCAGTATTAATGGAGCTAGGCACGGGGGCCAGCCAATCCCTGATGAGTAGCAAACAGTTTGAAAAGTTGTGGGTGTCCAGGGTCAGGAGGCCAAAATTATTGCCAATTGACGCACAGCTACGGACATATACAAAGGAGACCATTCTGGTGCTAAGCAGCGCCATGGTAGTCGTGACCCACAAAGATTCGGAGAACAGGTTGCCACTCTGGATTGTCCCGGGGGACGGTCCCGCACTGCTGGGGAGGAGTTGGCTTGCTGTCATGAACTGGAAATGGGGCGATGTCAATGCAATTTCTTCTGTGGAGCGAGTATCATGCTCACAGGTCCTGGACAAATTTGACTAAATATTTCAACACAGCATCGGCACTTTTATGGGGGCCAAGGTAGTGATTCACATAAAACCGGACGCCAGGCCAGTACACCACAAGGCCAGAGCGGTGCCGTACGTGATGCGGGAAAAGATAGAATGCGAATTGGACTGCCTGCTGAGGGAAGGCATCAAATTCAGTGACTGGGCAAGCCCGATCGTGCCGGTGCTCAAGGCAGATGGGTCAGTCAGGATATGTCAGGCGATTACAAGGCCACCGTTAATTGGGTGTCACTCCAAGACCAGTACCCGCTACCAAGAGCGGAGGACCTCTTTGCGATGCTATCCAGTGGCAAACTTTTTTCAAAATTGGACCTGACCTCAGCTTACATGACCCAGGAGCTGGCGAGTGAGTCGAAGAAGCTGACCACCATCACGACACACAAGGGGATGTTTTGAGTATAACAGATGTCCGTTCGGGATTCGTTCGGCCGCCGCGATCTTACAGCGAAATATGGAAAGCCTCCTCAAGTCGATTCCAAGGATGGTGGTTTTTCAGGACGACATCGTCATCATGGGTTGCGATACTGAAGAACACCTCCACAACCTGGAGGAGGTGCTACGCAGATTGGACCGGGTAGGGCTGCGACTGAAAAGGGCGAAGTGCGTCTTCCTAGCTCCAGAGGTAGAATTCCTCGGGAGGAGGATAGCAGCAGACAGGATCAGACCCACTGCGTCCAAAACGGAAGCGATCCAGAGAGCACCCAGACCCCATAACACGACGGAGCTGCGTTCATTCCTGGGGCTCCTGAACTATTTTGGTAACTTTCTTCCCAAATTGAGCTCGCTGTTAGAGCTGCTACACGTGCTCCTATGCAAATGTCGCGATTCGGTCTGGGGGGACAGCCAGGAAAGGACTTTTGATCGAGCACGCAACTTGTTATGCTCTAACAAACTGTTAACGTTATATGACCCGTGTAAGAAACTTGTTCTAACGTGCGATGCGTCGTCCTATGGGGTCGGGTGTGTGTTGCAGCATGTGAATGCCAATGGTCACTTACAGCCGGCAGCTTATGCCTCCAGAAGTCTGTCCCAGGCAGAAAGGGGCTATGGGATGGTAGAAAAGGAAGCGCTAGCATGTGTCTATGCAGTAAAAAAAAATGCACCAGTACCTGTTTGGCAGGAAATTTGAGCTGGAGACATATCACAAACCCCTAATGTCCCTTTTGGCCGACAACAAGGCCATAAATGCGAATGCATCGGCCCACATACAGAGGTTGGCACTTACGTTTGCCGCCTATGAATACACAATTCGGCACAGACCGGGCACTGAAAACTGCGCCGAAGCACTCAGCAGGCTCCCACTCACCACCATTGAGGGGGCAACTGAGCATGATGCTGAGATGGTCATGGCTGTTGAAGATTTCAAAAGCAAAGGCTCACCTGTGACAGCCCGTCAGATTAAAGTCTGGACAAATAAAGACCCGCTACTGTCTTTAGTTAAGAAATGTGTCCTGAATGGGGACTGGGCAGCCACATACGGGGCATGCCCTGAGGAACTTAAACTGTTTCATAGGCGCAAGGATGAACTCTCGATTCAGGCCGATTGCCTACTGTGGGGATATATCATCCAGCAGCACTCCTGGCAAGTGATGGATAAACTGATAATGTGTAATGCGATTGTTAAACCTTTGCTAATAAACCAACTAGTTCTTTATAGCAATGCGTTGCTTTAACAACTTTTTAAATGTATTGCACCAAGCCACTACTCAAATAAAATATACTGTTGCATGCACATTCCTCGGTGTGCATTTTGGAGAGGGCTGTATTAAGAACAGCAATGTTGAAAATCACAGATCATACGTCAATTCAAGTGATGTCACGATCTGCATCATTTAAATATGTGCGGCAAGCGCAGGCAATGGCAGCGATGTTGACCTGCCCAAAATGGCAGCCACTGCATTCCATGCGCCAGTTTTTCTGCCAAACCGGCCTTAACGGCCTGCACTAAAGGTCCTAACTTCGTGGCCACAGTTGTTTTCCCTGTTCACTTAAGTTCCAGATGCCCTGTGGAAGGCGCTGCACCATTTCCATCTCTCACTTCCAAAAACTTGCTGTGCAAAGTTTCATGGCTTTTAAATGGGCGTGGTAAAGTCTAACTAACAGCAGGTGCCATTTGTATGCCTGCCGCAGGAATCATGGTCTACAGGGCTGTAATAATACCCACCCACCTGTATTCTCAGGGACATGGACCATGTACAGTAGACACCTCAAGTCGCTGGAGAAATACCACCAACGATGCCTCCGCAAGATCCTACAAATTCTCTGGGTCCTCAACCAGGCCAATATCCCCAGCATTGAAGCACTGACCACACTTGATCAGCTCTGTTGGGCAGGCCACATCGTTCGCATGCCAGACACGAGACTCCCAAAGCAAGTGCTCTACTTGAAACACCTTCATGGCAAACGAGCCAAAGGTGGGCAAAGGAAATGTTACAGAGACACACTCAAAGCCTCACTGAAAATGTGCAACATCCCCACTGAGACCTGGGAGTCCCTGGCCAAAGATCGCCCTAGGTGGAGGAAGTGCATCCGGGAGGGCACTGAGCACCTCGAGTCTCATCACTAAGAGCATGCAGAAATCAAGCGCAGGCAGCGGAAAGAGCATGCGGCAAAGCTGTCCCACCCACCCCTTCGCTCAACGACTGTCTGTCCTACCTGTGACAGGGACTGTGGCTCTCGTATTGGACTGTTCAGCCACCTAAGGACTCATTTTAAGAATGGAAGCAAGTCTTCCTCGATTCCAAGGGACTGCCTATGATGATGATGACAGGAATTTTAGGACCGATTATTTGGAAAGCTTCCTAAAAGAGGGCCAGTACCTCATTGGAAACATTAGCTTAATTTTATGATAGGTATTCACAGATACAAAACTGATGAGATAGAAACACACAGAATCATATAAGTTGTTAAAAGTTATCTGCTATGTGAGTCACCACCATAAAACTGCCACATATACACCATATCAGTGCAATATTACAAGACATAAAAGCTTTTATGGCTTTTGATTAAAAATGTGATTCCACATTCATTTAAAAGCTATGTAGAACATCAGGAAGTATGTCCCTGAAGTATGAAAAATTATGGTTACATTTTTGGAAAAGTCAAGCTTACACTGAGATGGAAACTCACTTTTTTTTAAAAAGTGTATAATTTTCTCCCTGCTTTCTCGAAAGCTGAGGTACAGTTAAATCCACCAACAGCCCTCTAGGACATAGTCCATTTGTGAATGCAAGTCAGTAGGTGTTGCCCCGCATTCATCATCATAGACAGTCCCTTGAAATCGAGAAAGACTTGACTTGCTTCCACTCTAAAAGTGAGTTCTCAGATGGCTGTACAGTCCAATGCAGGAATTACAGTTTTGATAACAGGTGGGGCAGACAGTGGTTGAAGGAAAGGGTGGGTGGGAGCCTGGTTTGCCACATGCTCCTTCCGCTGTCTGCACTTGATTTCTGCACGCTCTCGGTGACGGGACTCGAGATGCTCAGCACCCTCCCGGATGCTCTTTCTCCACTTTGGGCGGTCTTGGGCCAGAGATTCCCAGGTGCCGGTGGGGACGTTACACTTTATCAAGGAGGCTTTGAGAGTGTCCTTGAAGCATTCCTCTGCCCACCTGGGGCTTGCTTGCCGTGTAGGAGTTCCGAATAGAGCACTTGCTTAGGGGTCTTGTGTCGGGTATGCAGACGATGTGGCCTGCCCAACGGAGCTGGTTGAGTGTGATCAGTGCTTCGATGCTGGGAATGATAGCCTGAGTGAGAACACTGACGTTGGTGTGTCTATCCTCCCAATGAATTTGCAGGATCTTGCGGAGGCAGCGCTGGTGGCTTTTCCAGCGTTTGAGGTGTCTGCTGTATATGGTCCACGTCTCTGAGCCCTATAGGAGAGCAGGTATCACTACTGCCTTGTAGGTCAAAAGCTTGGTGCCAGGTTTGAGGTCCTGGTCTTCAAACACTCTCTTCCTCAGGTGACCAAAAGCTGTGCTGGTACATTGGAGGCGGTGTTGGACCTCATCATCGATAGTAAGCTCCCGAGGTATGGAAAATGGTCCACGTTGTCCAAGGCCGAGCTGTGGATTTTGATGATCTGGGGGCAGTGATGTGAGGCGGGGTCAGGTTGTAATGCCCACAAGTAAGATAAATAGCACACATCACAGATTCCAATTTTAGCCATATGAAATTATAATGACTGAGCTTCTAAAATTTCAGTAAAACCCAATCAAATAAATAACTTATCAAAAATAAAACTGATAAAATAAAATGATTAAGTTAATAAAATTAGCTGGCAAAATCATTATTCATTTAACAGTTTCCCTCTGCAGTTTTAATGAAAATATCAGAGTGAATGTAAAAGCATAATGAAAATAACATTTAAACTAATCATCCTCATATGAAGCAATGAGAAACATTTTATGGGTGGAGACCAGGAGTAATATGTGCAATAAACCAACAGTAAAATGACTATACAAATGTTTAAACCTTAACTTGTTTTCCGAGCCTGCTGCCTTTGTAACTCATGGATTTCCATGCTTCGGATGCACTACAATAGAACTGCACTGGAGATTTCCCATCTGGGAAGAATGCAATGACAAATACGAACATACAAAACTGACAGACAGGAAAAAAAACAACTAGTCCATCTAGCCTGTTCCATACAATCATGATGCCTTATGTATCATGATACTGACATTCCCTACCCATCCCAGGAGACTTGAAAAAACAGCTAAAAACCCAGATAAAAAATTCGGGAAAAAAATCTGGAAAATTTCTCTCTGACTTCTTTAAATTTGAAACTAGTCCAAGAGACCACATTGAACATGATTTATATTACAGGGTACCTCTTGCACAAAGTGATCTCCTCCTCAGCCAGAAGCAGGTCCATCTTTCTCTTGAAGGTATACAGCAAATCAGCATTCACCACATGACTGGAAATATGTTCCACCAGTCCATTATTGTCTGGGAAAAATAGAACCGCCTAACATCGAACCTATGTAACTTGCAAGTGTGACCTCCTGGTCCTCCCCAACCTATGAAATTGAAATAATTTGCCTATGTAAACATAATCTAGCACCTTCGTTATTTTATAAACCTTGGTGAAATCAACCCTGAATCTACACTTGTCTAGTGCATACCATGCCTATATGGGTGGTTAAACTGGAAATCAATCTTGTTGCCATCCAATGCACCTTTTCCAAAACCTCAATATCCTCAACCATGTTAGGGGATCAAAATTGGGCACAGTATTCTAAATAAGGCCTAACCAAAGTTTTGTACAAGAACAAAATGGTATGTTTATTTTATTCATTGCTGGGATTTGAGCAGCGCTGCCCACCCCTAATTGTCCCTGAGAAGGGGTGTGCCACCATTTCAGAGTCACATATAGGCCAAACCAGGTAAGGAGTGCAGATTTCTTTCCTTAAAGGACATTAGAACCAGATGGGCTTTCCACAGTATTGATACTAGCTTTTTAATTCCAAGTTTACTGAATTTAAATTCACCAGCTTCTATGGTGAGATTTGAACTCATGTTTCCAGATCATTAGTCCAGGCGTCTGAATTACTAGTCCAGTAACATAACTACTATGCTACCGTAACCCCTGCAGTGAATTATCCTGTGAATACAAATCTTAATATAGCTTCACAGCATTTATTGTGAAATTTAAAGAGGCTTTACAACACCCAGATCGTTTTCTTTCATCTCAGGAATTCTGTTCCCTGTAGGGTGTGTGTATATTTAGCATAAGACAGCACATCTCAAACCCATGACCTCTACCACCTAGAAGGAGAAGGGCAGCAGGTGCATGGGAACACCATACTGATGTACAATAGACAATCTTCCACCATGGACAGGGAATGATGTTTATTAAAATTGCCTTATGTTTAAACATGGCCAGTTCTCTCAATGCCGTCATCCAGCATTGTGATTAAAGAGACCTTGAACTTGCTGCTCTTGTTCTTCTTGGCAGAAGAAGATATTGGGCTGGGAGGTATTGCTGAAGTAAACTTGCTGAGTTCCTGCAGTGCATCCTGTAGATAATGTAGCCAAAGTGCACTGGTTTAGGAGTTCAGGGAAACAATCAATCAAACTGTTTTTTCTGGATGGTGTCAAGCTTCTTGAGTGTTACAATGCATTATCCAGGCAAGTGGCGAATATTCCATCACACTCCTGACTTGAGCCTTAGAAATAGTAGAGAGGCTTGAAGAGTCAGGAGGTGAGCAAATTACGGCAGAGTATTAGACTTTGCCCCGTTCTTGTAACTACGTCATAGAAATTTACAGCATGGAAGGCCATTTCGGCCCATCATGTCCACGTCGGCCGACAAAGAGCTATCCAGCCTAATCGCACTTTCCAGTTCTTGGTATGTAGCCCTGTCGGCTACAGCACTTCAAGTGCATATCCAAGCACTTTTTAAATGTGGTGAGGATTTCTGCCTCTACCACCCTTTCAGGCAGTGAGTTCCTGACCCCCACCACCCTCTAGGTGAAGAAATTTTCCCTCATATCTCCTCTAAACTTCCTATCAATTATTTTAAATTTATGCCCCCTGGTTATTGAACCCTCTGCTAAGAGAAATAGGTCCTTTCTATCCCCATGATGAGATGTGCTGTCTTATGCTAAATAGATCCTTTCTATCACAAGGTGATGATCAATGAAATATATGAGCTCATCAGGCCACATATGCAGCCAACATCAGAACATCAGTGTCGGTCGAGGTCAAGGTCATCGCAGCATTGTCTTTCTACGTGTCCGGTTCCTTTCGGGCCTCCGGGGTCGAGATTTGCCCTCTGTCTCACCATGTCACCCATCGCTGCAGTAGACAGGTCATGGAGGCCCTGTACGCGTGAAGGTTGGACTTTTTCAGCTTCCCCATGACCACGGAGGCTCAGGCTGACAGGGCTGGAGCATTCTACTGCATTGCTAAGTTCCCCAGGGTGCAGGGAGCAATACAGTGCACTCACATCGCCATTCAGCCACTTTCTCAAGACTCGGAGCTTTTTCATAACAGAAAAGGATTTCACTCCCTGACTTTCCAACTAGTTGTCGACTACAATCAGATCATAATGGCAGTGAATGCCAAATGTCCGGGCACCTTCGATGTGGCTTAGATCCTGCGTGAGACCGCTGTCTCTGACATGTTTAAGAGTCAGCCACAAGGACAATGCTGGATGCTTGGTGATAACCGATATGGCCTAGCCACCTGGTTGATGACCCCCCTGCATGACACCCACACCGAGGCTGAGAAGCAATACAACCAGAGCCACAGAGCAATGTGGTCCACAAAGCAATAACTGTGCTTAAGCAGCACTTCAGATGTCGGGACCACTCAGGAGGGGAGCTAAAATACAACCCTGAGCAAGTAGGTAAATTTGTGGTCGTGTGCTCCATGCTGCTCAATCTGGCTATCAGGTGGGGCCAAGAATTGCCAGAATGCTCCACCTCAAGAGAAAGAGAAAGAAGACGTCAAGGGGCTGGATGCTGACCTCGGGCCAGACAACCAGCCTGGCTATGCAACCATGCCCACGACCCCCTCCAGACCGCAGGAAAGGGCCCGTGCAAGACTGTTACATGAGGAGCTGATATCTGAATGATTTGCCTGAAAGAACGTTGCTTTGAGTGACAACTGCTGTGTGTGCGCAGCTCAGACATCAATGGTGCCCATCACCTCGGTGCCAGTTAAAGTTTACATTGATTGAAGTTAAGTTTTATTTAACCCTTTCATGTTAAGGAATCACCAGTGTGTAATGGTCCAGCTATCTGAGACAATGCGCAACAAGGTTATGTTCAATAAAAACATTCTTATACCAACATTGGTCTGAAATCATAAGTATCACGGGCAAAAACACTCAAACCCTGCCCACACCCCACTTTTTCCACCATTGACATCAATCAAATGATCAACATGTCCAGCAACACAGAATACAAATGCAAAGCAGGAGGGTGGCCCCTCCCCCCATTCATTACAACAAATTGCATACATCCAGATGGAGATATAACACAGCCATCACCTGCGGACATGCACCTCACTTTCCTTCCCCCCTCTCCTTCTTCTCCCCACCTCTACCCCTTCCCCTCCTCGCTCCACAGCACCTGAGGAGTTCTTCAGGCAGTGCCTCATTGGGGATGAAGGCAGAGGTGGTGATTGCACAGGTACGGGAGCGGGGGGTGCTGAGGGGGCAACATTCTCTGATGCAGAAGCAGGATCTTGGTCCTTCCTCTCATCTGTCGTTCACAGTGATGATGCAGAACCTAGGGGTGGAGTGTCATGCTCTGGGACCACTGGGCGGCCTGTGCCAGCAGTGTTCCTGGCTATCACATCCAGAGCCTCCGCCATCCGCAGAACGTACTCAGTCATGGTGGCCAGCTGTCGGGATATGTCCCCCAATGCTTCGATGAACTGGTCCTCCTGGACAACTGTACCATCTCTCTGCTCTCATGTGGCGCTCGTGGACCAGACCTGCCGCGTCTATGATGCCTCCGCGGGGTTGGCGTCATCCTGGGGACAAATGGGGTGCCCTGTGGCGAGGTGCTTGGGGCCGGTACCTCCAGAGTGGAGGCGGGAATGACCAGCGGACCACTAGATGGCCTTGAGGTGGAATGGCTTCTGGATCGTGGCGATGCAGGTTCCTCGAAGTCCGCACTCGCATCTGTACAGAACAGACCCAGCAGATTGACGGGCGAGAATCGGAGTTCTTCAGCACCAGATATAGAATCACCTGGAGAGTCGGGGCCCCGCGCCCCCACCTTCTGGCCTCTGTGGTCTTGCCTGGACCGCGCTGCTGGCTGAGCTGCAAAACACAAATGAGGTTATTAGAGGAGAAGGGGGTGCTAGGGTCACAAAGTGAATCCAGTGCTACACACAGCATATGCACGACAAAAGCACCACCGCTATCAAAATCATCACAGACATCACATTTCATGATCATCAACACATTTGCATTGCAATAATTTTCATTCGGCCAGCAATATTTCTATGACAATTTTTAAAATCATCTATCATATATGATTGTTCGGATATGAGTAGGTGTGGCATCTACTGATTTTACATCACGCAATGGTGTAAACTTTATTCATGTCGCATCACTTCAGGGTCTGCAGATGCTTCCGTGGCTGTCTGGATGTGCTTCCCCACGAGTGCGAGCACCCGCTCCTCCATCTCAGTGATGTCGCTGGGGACTGGTGGCCCCCCATCCGTTCGCCTCTGCACGGACCTCATCATCGAGAGCTTCTTCTGTAAAAGGTGACAGGACGACATGGCATGAGATCATTGCGTGATATCATTGCTAGTACTGTCACAGAGGCTGATACAACACATAACCGACAGATGTAATCATGATTATTATGATCATTATCATTCTTTACCGAAAGACGTGCACCGTGACAGCAGGCTTTAAGTAAAACATTTCCAGTAAAAGTGAAAGACCTCACATCTGCTGATAATCGCTCATGACTGTTACAAATCAAATTATATAAATACATAAGTACATGTAAATCAATGTAATCCTTACTCTTGGGGATCCCACAAGGTCGTTCCATCGTTTGCGGCATTGGTTGCCCTCACGCACCTCGTTGATCGCCGACGAGACCACCTCAGTTATCTCGGTCCATATCTTCTGGTAAGCCTTTGAGGTGGGCTTCCCACATTCTCCCTGTGTCAAATCACTCCAGCGTAATTTGACCTCCTGCAGTAGGGAGGCATTTGCCTCGTCCGAGAACTTCCTCGCTCTTTTGCGCCCTCCAATGTGCTCCTCTCCCACCACACTTCTCGCTCCAGCATCAGTCTCCACAGCGTGCTGTGATGCCTCCTCCTCTCCCTCCATTATAGGCCAAATTCGGGCAAATATGGGGCTGGTAACAGCTAATTCTTGTTTCCCTATTTGCTGTAAAGCTCTAAACTCTTCCTCCTTCCTCCCAAAGCATCCACACCACACTCACACATGCCATCAGTCTCTCTCAGCTCCCTCGCTCTCTGTCTCCTCTTCTGCGCATGTCATGATGACCCTTGACCTCCTGAATCGAGGGAATCGAGCGTTGCCATGCCATTGCTAAGGACGGCGACACTTTACGGCAGAAGGTCAGCGAGATTTAACGCTACCACCCATTTCATATCGCTCGCAGTAATGCCCAATTTCAAAAATGGAGACTAGGTGCTTTGAGAATGGGCGAGAAGCTGGCGATCTGAAAACCCATTGTTATCGCCCACACTGGAAATAACGCCCATTTTGGGGCGATATGCACAAAAGTGTAAAATCTAGCCCTAGGTGTTGTCCAGGACCTAATGTAGGCTACCAAGGGCCGTTCATTATTGGGGCAGTTGCAAATGGAGCAGAACATTGTAGAATTGTTAATGAGAAGTCCCATTCTTGACACTATGATGGAAAGAACATCATTACATTACACATTACAAAAGTAACTGCACTTCAAAAAAATACTGTGTAAACCGCGCTGGAACGTCCGGTAGTTGTGAGAGGCATTATATAAATACAAGTCTTCTGTTTTTCTTTCTTTTAGTTGGGACAAGGACGCTTCTCTGAGAATTTCTGCAGTGATGTTCCAGGGCTGTGATAATTGGCCTCCAACAACCACTCAGCTATGACACCAGCCACTGGAGGGTCTTTTCCTTGACCTGCACTGACTTCAGTTTTACTAGGGTTCCTTGGTGACACACACAATCGACTGTTGCTTTAATTTCAAGGGCAATCACTCCTCTGGCATTCAGCTCTTGCCTTCATATCTGGATGAAGGCTGTGATGAGATCTGAAACTGAGTGCTTCTGGCCGTGAGTAGGTTTTGCTTGTTGACATTGTTGAAGGCCCCTTACATCACTTCACTGATGATTAGGAGGAAGCTGGTCGGGTGGTAATTGGCCAGGTTAGATTTGTACAACTTTTTTGTGGATAAGATATACCTGGAAAATTTTACAGATTGTGGGTAGATTCCAATGTAATAGCTGCACTGGTGTAGTTTAGCTGGGGGAGTATGAAACCTAATTCTGATGTGGAGGTTTTGAGCACGAAAGCTAGGATGTTGTCAGGGCCCAGCTGTTTAATATCATGTGGATTGTACCAAATTGGCTGGACACTATGATAATGGGTGGGAACCTCAGGAGAAAGTCAGGATGGATCATCATTTGCACTTTTGGCTGAAGACACTTGCAAACACTACAGCATTGCCTCTTGCACTCGTGCTAGACTTCACCATAATCGACGATGGTGATATTCATGGAGCATTCTTCGCCTGCTGGTTGCTTAACTGTATGTGGTAAGATTAAAGAGTTTTGATTTGATTTATTGGTTATGGGACTCTGAAACCCTATCTATATCCAAATGCTTTTGGTGTCTAGCATGCAGGTAGCCCTGTATTTTAACTTCACTGGCTTGGTCACTCATTTTAAGGAATGCCTGTTGTTGCACTTGGCATGTATTTATTTAATCCCCATTGAACTAGACTGAGGATGTGTTAGGCCATGAGGTTACAGATTGTCATGGTATATAATTGTGCTCTGCTGATCTCCCACAGCAAGTCTAGGATGCCCAGTTTGGGCTTCTAGATCAGTCCTTCGTCTTTCTCACCTGGCATTTTTTTTTCGTTCCTGTGATATGGGCGTCGCTGGCAAGACCAGCATTTATTGCCCATCCCTAATTGCCCTCGAGTAGGTGGTGGTGAGCTGCCTCCTTGAACCACTGCAGTCTGTGTGGTGAAGGTACTCCCATAGTACTGTTAGGGAGGTATGTCCAGGATTTTGACCAGCACCAATGAAGGAATATTTCCAAGTCAGGATGGTGTGTGACTTCGAGGGGAATCTGCAGGTGATGGTGTTCCCATGCACCTACTACCCTTGTCCTTCGAGGTGGTCGAGGTCGCAGGTTTGGGAGGTGCTGTCGAAGAAGACTTGGTGAGTTGCTGCACTGCAGCAACGGTTTGTGGGACGTTGCTCTGCACAAATTGGCTGCCGCATTCAAAAATACTTAATTTGCTGCAAAGCACTTTGGAACGTCCTGAGGTCGTGAACAGCACTATATAAATGCAAGTTCAATCTTTCTTATCAGATACTAGTTAGAGATGAACCAAAGATAAAAGACAGCATACTTTGAGGAATTTCCTGGATTATTCTGAATCTTTCTTGAACTGAAAATGTGCTCACATTTTCCAGGCTGACAGTGTTGTAAATCTTATGTGGGACTGGGCTGTAAGCATCAAAATCCTACATATGTGGTTGATATTTGCAAATCATCAAATAGCAAATGACATGAAATTTGAAGAATCTCCGTAGCTGCTTCTCAGCTGTGTAATCTGCCTGTAAATCAGGGTCGATTTTCATGTTGCTGCAGTAAATGAGTGAGGTGGCCATCTGGAGGAGTTGCCATGTGACCCGACAGATTTTCGTAGTTAACCCTCATTATAATGCAGTCTGCGAGTTGCCTATCGACAGCTTACTGAATTGGAGGCAGAATTTGGGTGGTCAAGAATCTGCAGCAGTTGCTTAAAGGGGAGGTGAATTTATTGTCGAGAACAGAAAGAAGTAACACTGCGAAGCGGCGAGCAACATCAGTGCAGAATCTACAGTAGCAATTATAAAAACTTTCAGATCTGTTAAGGTGGAAAACTCACAAGCGACTGCGAGAAAAATGTCCACAAAAACTCCATCCAGCTTTACCAGACAACTTTAACTCTAAGCTCCAAATGGTTGTCTCCCAACTTGTACCTCCCATAGATGCTGGGCAGGAGCAGGAACTGCCAGTAATCAGGTTGGCAGAGACGAAAGTGGCATTGGGGTCTAAATGTGGTCACTTGACCCCTATTTACATTTAAGCTGGAGTACCTATCACCCGGATGCAAGTTTTCCTGAAAATCATAATGGGCAGCAACACAGTGGTAAGTCAGTGTGACTAGCCACCACTTGATTGCAGTTCTACTGCTGCCCTGTGTTTGAACGCAAATGGGGTGGTCGCGAGATAACATTTTCTCAGCAGTATGCACTGACCATACTGGTATCTGTTCAACAGACAGTATTGAAAATTCCCAAGTTGATAACAGTATACATATATGATTTTCTGAATGCACATTCCCAGCCAGGGGCCTCACACACTGAGAACACATATCAGGGAATGGGTGAAAAATAGTGGGAAGCGCATTCACAATTTCTCGGTATGCCTTCCTGGTGTGGAGGCTCCCTGCCAGAAGTGGAGCAAATTTTGACTTTGGGCAATAGTGTTAAATATCGCCACCCATTAAACTCCTCCACTGATTTTTGTTCCAATTGAATTCATTGAAGGTGTTTAATGGGTGGCCAAGCCGACATCGCATGTTTCATACTATCGCGCAAAGTCAAAATAACCTCCAGTGTGTTTTCTGTAGATAGTTCCGAATAATATTGCAATTAAAAACATTTTGAATGAATAACTCAATCCTACATTATTATTCTTCCCCAAAAATATTCCAATACTAATGATATACTATGTTTAGTTATTGACGATAGTTATACGCCCGGATTTTACGGGGCCTATGATGCACAGCTTACGTTAAACCTGGAACTTGCGACCTGTCAAGTTTCTGCTTGACAGATCGTATGCATCCACTGGAAATTGACATTTGCTGGCACAGAGTTGGGCTATTAAGGGTTAAAATAAATCTTAAAATAAATTTTTAAAAATTATTTAAACATTCCCTTACATTTAAAATTAGTTGAAGTTATTTTTGTCCCGTTTAAAGATGTTTACATTTATTTTTCAAAAAATTAAACTTTTATTTTAAATGTTTAATTAAATGGTATTTTAATTAATTTTGAACCTGTGATGATTTATTTTTATTTCAGTGTTGTGCAAATGTATTTTTTAGGTGACTTCTATTATGCTTATGAGGATTAGATATGTAAATGGAATCCCCATAAGTATAATGGGAATTCCCCTCTGTCATTAATTGGGCTGGCCTACGTGATCCCAGGGTTGCTTGCGAATCGCATGCACCCCTGGGATAAATGGGCCTTTATGCAGGTGTACACCTGCACGCCCAGGAGCACAAGAGCCTGAAGATCCGGAACAATTCGGTACATGCAGAGTTTTCTTGCGGTTCAGAGGCTTTCGCCTGCGGTGAGCCTCGAGTCACAATTTCCACCTCATTGTCTCATCTAAGGAAATTTCTGACAAGCGAGATTGATTGCACCAGGAAATAACAATTATTTTTAGAAAATCTTCCAGTCAATCGCATGATAATTGTGTAAATCTCAGAAACAGGAAAAGGTGTATTTTTCAACTTTTTCTTTAGTTTTGCTAACGTAAGGGTTGATTCTACGGTGATGCGCTGGACGAGCGGTTCCTCACCAGCAGCACATCTGGTCCATGGAATCAGTGCCTCAGTGCACTTGACACTGATTCCACGGGAGAAGAACTTTTTAAAATTCTGAGATCACGCTATGTCATGTGCTGGCCTGGTTACACACTACAAATCTATGCAAATGATTGGAAATGAGTACTCCTCTGCAATCCCATGCAGTTCTGCAATGCTACTCTTAATTTATTAAGCAATTGTATAAAATTGGTGCTGCATGGTATTGAAGAACTCCACCATTTAAAGTTAGGTTACTATATTATTGAGATTTGTAGTCTCCCTGCTGTTATTGCCTTGTGTAACTGAACTTTTGAGTATTACAATTATATTTTTGCCTGTTGCTTGCTGCTAGTTGCCTTCAATTTGAGCACTCCTTTTAATGGACACCTCACACTTCTTACTCCAGCAGAGCGTTGCCAACCCTCCAGGATTGTCCTGGGGTCTCCGGGAATTAAAGATTAGCCTCCTGGACATTGCTGTAAGCAACCTAAGGCAAATTGTGTTTATTTTCATTTTCTTAAAACGCTTTCACAAATATTGGAGGTGGGGGCGGGGTGTGGGAGGCTGTTTTTTTTTTTTTTTTTTAAATTCATGTCCAATCGTTATCCAATCGTTACAATTCTTTGTCAAACGCCAGAGGTCACCCTGCACCAGTCAAGGATCACTCTGCGCCAATGCTCTTAGCCAAAAGGCCTAGAGCCACTGCACCGTTCCTGGAAGTACTGCAATACCAGGTTCGTGCCATGGAGGTGGATGGGTCAGGTCCCCCACACACCTCCGTGGAGGTGGATGGGTCACCAATCCCACCCACCTCCTGTTTACAAAAATGTAAGCATATACCTTCCTGACCAGGGAGAAACCACCCGGACGTCATGGTGGCTGGTCAGGTTAGTTATGCAGATCTTAGCCAAAAGGCCGAGACAGGACGGGGCAGTTGCAGGCGGGAGGTCATGTGATGAAACCTCCAGGAATTCATCCAACCAGAATTCATCCAACCCTACTCCAACAGCTGAGAGCAATGCTGACTCGAGGTGGTAAAAATTCACCTCCGCCTGAAACGGGGCACACCTTCCGTTTTTTAAAGTTTTCTCCGCCGCAACTATGGCACTTGGACGTTTTTTTTTGCTGGGGCCAGATGTAGTTGCGGCTGAAGGGCGGCAGTGCCCTTGCAGCGGGTCATCTGCCCCGATCACTCATCAGCGCCGCGCTAATCATTGTTAATTCCGATGTCCCGGGTCCGTAAGAAGTTCCTACGGACCCGGGAAGGGATCAGAAAAGCCGGTTTCCAGCGCACAATGCGCACGTGCTGGAAACCGACATTTCCGATCTGTCAAGTTTTTGGCCTTGACAGATGGCCACATCTCGGGAGCTAGGACACTTTCAGGGTAAGATTTCTGATATTTACGAATATCTTGCCCTGCAAATGTCTTTTAAAATCCTGCACCTGAAAAAGCAGGCGTATAGCCTACTTTTACAGGTGCAAGTGGTTAAAAATACACATACAAATAAAAAATAAAGTTATAAAAGCACTTTTTATGTTTTAAAAACCCTCCCCACTACGGTAAGTTTATTTTAAGTGTTAATAAAAAATGTTTTTTAAAGTTGGAAAACTTTTATTTTTATAACAACTTTAATTTAAATGCATGTTAATTGTGTACTTTAATTTCTATTTTTTGTTTTTTTAAGTGTTTTTTGGGGGGGGGGGGGGTTCTCATTCATAGCAATAGGAGTTCCATACTTACCTGATTGGCTGCTGTCACTAGATCCCGGCCTGCGCATGTCCCCACGTGCACGAGCTGCACGCGCAGTCACCTCTGGGCCTCAGGCTCGGAAGTTCGGACAGTCGCAGCAGCAGCAGCAGGTAAGTGCGTATCTTTTTGCCTTTTTTCAGTCGTTTTCCCACGAGAAGAGGTCGAACGTAATTTCAGGGCCAATGTTTCTCCCCTTCAGTTAAAGGGGAGCTCTGCATATTTTTAAATTAGGTCTACTGGGTCACAAGGGAGGGTTTTGGCCGGGCCAGTAGCCTGGCACCCAAGAGGGAGTGCCAGGCTGCCTGCTGGCAGCCCGGCTGAACCCGGGGCATAATTGTCAGGTTGACCTGGCAGTCGGCCGACAATAAAAAATAAAATGGCATTGCCGTCAGCGCTATCTGCCCTTTAAGGGGGGCCGCACCGCCAACCAACAAGAAGTGCACCGACACAAAAAGCTGTCGGGGGCACGACCAGTGGCGGCGCCTCTCCTGTGGGGCAAATCCGCAATGGGATATTTCCCGTGGGGCAATTTCGGGAAGGGGATGCCGCCGGTCGGTAGGGGGTCGGCGTGTGCATGCCGCGGCAGGAACATTGGTGGAACGGTCCCCTACACCGCTCCGCCCCTGATGAAGGGCAATTTGCAAAATGGTGGCCACTCCGCCCCACCCCGTGGCTGCTGTTTTCAGGTGGCCAGAGACCTTATCGGGAGAGGCAATTTCGGCCTCTAGTATTCCACTCAGCTTGAGAGATTCATTGTTCTTGCTGCCATAACCCAGTTGCTGGCTTGCTGATGCAGATGAACAGAAATTTGTATGTGCTCAGACCATTAACCAGCACTAAAAAATAAGAAGCAGGCCATTAAGTTGCTCTCAACCTGATCCTCTAGCCTCCACAGACCAGAAGTAAGAGCCTCCTTAAACTCGGGCCAACATCTCAGTAACAATAGACATAGCTGAAGATCAAAATTGTATCAGCACTTTGGCCCTCTCTCCTTGGGGCTTTCCCCACAGGACCCTGGAGTTGCCACCTGCTCTACGATACTCTGAAACATCTTGCATACTTAGATATTAGAGCAGCATTGCTGTTTGTTGTCCAACATTTCATGCCACAAGCTCTGAAGATTCTACTGATGGATGAGTGCAGCTTGGTATAAGAACATAAGAATTACGGGCAGGAGCAGGCTATTGGCCCCTCGAGCCTGCTCCGCCATTCAATATCATGGCGGATCTTCTACTTCAACTCCACCTTCCTGCATTATCCCCATATCCCTTGAATCCCTTAATATTTAAAAATCTATCGATCTCTGTCTTGAATATACTCAACCACTGAGCATCCACAGCACTCTGGGATAGAGAATTCCAAATATGCACCATCCTTTTATGCAGCCTTTTACATTTCAATTCAGTGGGTCATCCAGCAGCAGCCCCCCTTTCCTCAGGTTCTTTGCAGCCCAGTCTGCTTCCTGTGCTGATGGTTATCTGCAGACTTCTCCTTTGAAAAGAGAAGAGACCTTCTGAGCATTAGAGATAATAGGAGAGGCTCCTCAATGAGCAGTCTGCTTGCTGAGAAAGGATATGCAGAAAGAATGCAAGTACTTCTGGGAGTGAATTGGTGAGAAACATACCTGTTTGTGAAAAAAAGAAAAGAAGATTACCTTTTAAGAACATATGAAAAAGGAGCAGGAGTAGGCCATATGGCCCTTCGAGCTCGCTCCAACATTCAATAAGATCATGACTGAACGTCTACATCAACTCCATTTTCCTGCTCTACCCACATATCCCTCGATTCCCTTAGTGCCCAAAAATCTACCGATCTCAGTCTGGAATATACTCAACGATTGAGCATCCTCTGGGCTAGCGAATTCCAAAGATTCACAAATTTTTGCTCATCTCAGTCCTAAATGCCTTTATCTTGAGACTATGATCTCTAGTTCTAAACTCTGCAGCCAGAGAAAACAGCCTCTCAGCATCTACCCTGTCAAGTCCTCTAAGAATTTTATACATTTCAATCAGATCACCTCTCATTCTTTGAAACACGAGAGAATATAGGCGCATTCTACTCAATCTCTTTTTACAGGACAATCCTCTAATCCCAGGAATCAATCTAGTAAACCTTTGTTGCACCCCCTCTAAGGCAAATATATCCTACTTTAGATAATGAAACCTAAATTGTACACGGTACTTCAGGTATAGTCTCACCAAATAAGTTCAACAAGACTTCCTTACTCTTATACTCCAACCCACTTGAAATTAAGGCAGCCATCAATCTGAAGGTTCAAATATTTAGGAGGATATTTGGATATTCCTTCTGGCTTGTCTTTGCTTGTGCAATGATGCATTGTATCAACATACTGCTCATCAGATTAGCTGGAATCTAATTTCCTTTCTCAAAATCGGTTGATGGGGGAGCAGACCTTATGCACTGAGCGGTTTATTATGTCCATACCCAGAACTTGCAAGTCATAACATGGGGGGGGCAGGGAGAGATGGAGGGAGGAGAGCAGTGCCTTACAGGTGGCAATACAGATGTGGCAGCACATTGTGGTCTGACAACTAGTGCATGCATAGTTCAACCATCCATTTGCTTTGAGTGGGCACCCATTATTTTTCCTTTATTTGGCATCTTTCCTCAATCCAGAGAACTATTTCCTCATTTGCTCCCAAGAGTGATTCCACACAATTACATAGGATATAGGACGACACAGAAACATGTAATTTGGACGAACCAGTCCACACCGGTGATAATGCTCCAACTGAGCCTCATCTATCTCTATCAGCATAACCTGCTATTCCATTCTCCCTCATATGCTCATCTAGCCTCCCCTTAAATGCATCTGTACTTTAATCACACTCTGAGGTAGCGAGTTCCAGATTCTCACCACTCTCTGGGTAAAGAACTTTTTTCTGAATTTCCTAGTTGATTTCTTGGTAACTATCTTATATTGAAGGTCTCCAGTTATGCTCTTCCCCACAAGTGGAAACATTCTCTCTGTATTACTCTATCAAAACCTTTCATAATTTTAAAGATCTCTATTGGGTCACCACTCAGCCTTCTTTTTTCAAGAGAAAAGAGACCCAACCTATTCATCCTTTCCCGATAAGTAAAACCTCACATTTCTGGTATTGTCCTGGTAAATCTTCTCTGCACCCTCTCCGGTGCCTCTATATTATTTTTATAATATGCTGACCAGAATTGTACCCAGTACTCCAAGTGTTGTCTAACCAAGGTTCAATACAAGTTTAGCATAACTTCCTTACTTTTCAATTCTATCCCTCTAGCAATAAACCCTAGTGCTTGGTTTGCTTTTTTATGGCCTTGATAACCTGTATTGCTATTTTTAGTGATTTGTGTATTTGTACTCTGAAATCCCTTTGCTCCTCTACCCCATTCAGACTTACAACCCCCCAACAAGTGACCTCCCTATTCTTCCTACTAAAATGCAATACCCCACATTTATTGGTGTTGAACTTAATTTGCCAAATTATATCCCCATTCTGCAAGTTTATTAATGTCCTCCTGTAATTTATTGCAGTCCTCCTCAATTTTGACTGTCCGCCCAATGTGGTGTCATCTGCAAATTTAGAAATAGTGTTTTTAATTCCAATGTCTAAATCATTAATATAATTTGTGAACCTTGATCCTTGTGGAACACCACTACCTACCTTCTGCCATTGCTACCCTTTACTCCTACTCTCTGATCTCTGTCTTTAAGCCAGCTAGCAATCCATTCTGCTACTTGTCCCCTGACTCTGCATTCAGTGACCTTATTCATTAGTCTATTATGTGGTACCTTATCAAAGGCCTTTTGAAAATCTAGATAAATTACACCTACTACATTACCCTTGTCTACTTTCTGTTAGTAGTACACGAGCTACCCGCCAGTCCTCTGGCACTACACCTTTTTCCAACAAATTATTAAATATGTGTAGTAATGCCTCTGCTATCTCTTCCTTAGATGTACCAAGGAGATGACAGTAACACAGATCACTAGTTCCTGCCAATCTTGCTGGACTCTGACTCTATTTGGAGAATTTCCCTCTGACCCAAATGTTCCACTTTCCTCAGGGCCAATAAGACCTCAGGTTATTGCCACTGAACTTGGTGGTTCTGGCAGCTCCTCCAGCTATGAAGTCAGCCTGCTGGAAAAAAACTGCCCTCTCAGAGTATAATACCACAACATCACCACACAGTTCAGGTGACAGTGTGACTTACAGGAGCAAAGTGGAGTATGGAATTCTCTGAACCCTGAGGTTTTGTTACATCTTGTATATACATAAGAACATAAGAAATAGGAGCAGGAGCAAGAGTAGACCATTCGGCCCATCGAGCCTGCTCCGCCATTCAATAAGATCATGGCTGATCTTCTATCTCAACTCCACTTTCCTGCACTATCCCCATATCCCTTGATTCCATTAGTATCCAAAAATCTATCGATCTGTGTCTTGAGTATACTCAACAACTGAGCCTCTGGGGTAGAGAATTCCAAAGATTCACCACCCTCTGAGTGAAGAAATTTCTCCTCATCTAAGTCGTAAATGGGAAACCCCTTATTCTAAGATGGTGATCCCTAGTTCTAGACTCCCCAGCCAAGGGAAACATCCTCACTGCGTCTACCCAGTTAAGCCCTTTGAGGATTTTAGATGTTTTAATGAGATCATCTCTCATTCTTCTAAACTCTAGGGAATATAGGCCCAGTCGACTCATCTCTCCTCATACTACAATATAGGGTACAGAGCTTTTGTGAGACTATCCCTGGAGTACTGTACACAGTTTTTTGTCTCCTTTTCTGACACAGAACAGACATGCCTTAGAGGTGTGCAACAAAAGTTCACTAGATTGATCCCTGGGTTGAGAGGGTTGACCTATGAGGGGAGATTGAATAGATTGGGCCGACACCCTCTGGAGTTTAGAAGAACGAGAGGTGATTCTGAGGGGGACTGACAGGGTAGGTGCTGAGAGGTTGTTTCCCCCTGGCTGGAGAGTCTAGAACTAGGGGGCATAGTCTCAGGATAAGGGGTCGGCCATTTAAGACTGAGATGAGGAGGGATTTCTTCACTCAAGAGGGTTGTGAATCTTTGGAATTCTCTACCCCAAAGTGCTGTGGATGCTGAGTCATTGAGTATATTCAAGGCTGAGAAAGATAGATGTTTGGACTCTAGGGGAATCAAGGGATATGGGGATCAGGTGAGAAAGTGGAGTTGAGGTTGAAGATCAGCCATGATCTTATTGAACAGGCTCGAAGGACTGTATGGCCTATTCCTGCTCCTAATTTTTATGTTCTTATAGTGCAATTCATCATCACAGGAATCAGTCTAGTGAACCTTTGTTGCACTCAGTTTATCTTTCCTTAGGTAAGGAGACCAAAACCGCACACAGTACTCCAGGTGTGGTCTCACCATACCCTATATAATTGTAATAAGAGTTCTCTACTCTTATACTCCAATCCATTTGTAATAAAGACTAATATGTCCATACTAGCTGATATATAAAAGCCTGGAAGATCCTGCATCCATGCTCTGCCAGTGTAAGTGCAGTGGAGCCTACCCTCATTCAAGGTGGAAGACCCAGTTGAAATCATTTGGCAAGGGTAATTTGCATAGCGGGGGTGAGTCACAGGTCGCAGGCCACTGGCCATGTAAGGATGCGTCAAGTTGACCAAAATTTGGATGGTGCTGTGCATGATTTTCCAACCAGTAATTTAAATGTTTAGATAGTCAGGCATGCACCTGAAATTCTGAAATAAAAACAGAAAATGCTGAAAACACTCAGCAGGTCAGGTAACATCTGTGGAGAGAGAAATAGAGTTGATGTTACAGGTTGATTACCTTTAATCAGAACTGGAAGAAGTTAGAGATTTAACAGTTTATAAGCAAGTACAGAACCAGGGAAAAGGTGGTGTTGGGGACTGGGGGGTGGGGCAGTGGGTGGAGTTGGGAAGGAAAGAACAAGAGGAAGTTCGGTAATAGGATGGAGTGCAGGAATGATTAAATGACAAAAGGCAAAAGCGTGTGTAATAGTACAAATAAAGAAACAAAAGATGGATCTAGAGGAAGAAGAAAAGAAAGACTTGCACTGCCAGTGACCTTTAGAGTCAGCTTGGGTCGCAGTTTTTATTCATGGGCCTGTTCCAGGCTCGCACAAACATCCACAGTGTCAGCTAGTTTGCTGCCCACAGATGTACAAAGGAGATGATTACATTATGCAACATGGTCAGTGACTTTGTAATTTTCATCACTGATTAACAGCAGTACTGTGGGAGGGCAATGCCCCATTTCTGCAGAACTGCTTGCTTTCCAGAGTTGGAAGAGTCATCAGTTACACCCAGTTGCTTCTCAGGGCTATTCCGCAATGTTGTACCCTGTATGATCCAAATGGAATTTTCAGTTTGTTCAAATATGAACTACTGCAATCTTTTGCTGGGTTCAGGCTTTATTGTGCCAATGACAAACAAGTACTCAGCACAATGGTCAAATGAAGCTCTATAATTCCTCTATTATGTCGTGTGGGAATGTTGGCAGTATGACCTGGTGCAGTGCTGCTCCCTGATGCTCGTGCTTTGTGTGACACTGAATCTATCATTCCTACATGATTCTTTCATTAAGGCACAAATAAATGGTCTGCTGCAGTGTTTTACTGATGATCTGCTGGATTTTGGTGGCTTGAGCTCTCTCTAGACAGTGTCTTTTAAGGGCCTGCATTTGATTCAGCCACATCTGAAACTGTGGTGGCTGACTGCTGGCTGCTTCAAGCTACCTGATCCTCCTCCCATGCCTGATGTGCCAGGCATTTTAGGATGGTCACCATCAGTTCCTTAAAATGTGTGCCTCCTCACCTTAAGTCCTTGCAGAAGGGTGTGAAGTTCTTGGTTTGTAAATTTGGGTTTCCCTCATTCAAGAATGATTAAACAGTTGCCTTTGACTTCCAAGTGCTATTTCAGAGGCTTAACCACTTCCTGATTACAGTTTATAGCTGTTCACTTCTTATTGGCTGGACCATTGTGCGGGAGGGAAAGTACATATTTTATCCACAGACTGAAAACAGAACAACTGTGAATGAACAAGCAAGAGTAAATTTTCCCAGAAAATTTAAGTAACACAGTTAACCCCCGAAAGATTGCACCAACAGCTATAGGCTATAGGTGACACTGATTGATCAAAGGCAACCAGCAATGGCCACCTGGATTGGCAACTACAACAACAACAACTTGTATTTATATAGCACCTTTAACGTAGTAAAACATCCCAAGACGCTTCACAGGAGTAGTATGAGATCAAAAAATTTGACACCGAGCCACATAAGGAGAAATTAGGGCAGGTGACCAAAAGTTTGGTCAAAGAGGGAGGTTTTAAGGAGCTTCTTGGAGGAGGAAAGAAAGAATGGTATACTTGGATTTATATAACGCCTTTCACGACCACCGAACATGTCAAAGTGCTTTACAGCCAATGAAGTACTTATGAAAGGTAATCACTGTTGTAATGTAGAAAATGCAGCAGCCAATTTGTGCGCAGCAAGCTCCCACAAACAGCAATGTGATAATGACAGATAATCTGTTTTAGTGATGTTGATTGAGGGATAAATATTGGCCAGGACATTGGGGATAACTCCCCTGCTCTTCTTCGAAATAGTGCAGTGGGATCTTTTTGTTGTGTATCTGTAAAGCATGCATTCCCATGTTTTGCCACCAGGGAGCACATCCCTTGAAGTCCCATGGGATTCCAGCATCTTTTGGGAGCACTATATATAAGCCAGCCCCTAAGGCCTGTTACTCACTCTGGAGTGTCTTAATAAAGACTGAGGTCACTGTTACTTTAACCTCCCCGTGTGTAGTCTCATCTGTGTTAGGAACACAACAACTGGCGACGAGTACATGAATCCAACGCAAAGATGCAGCAAACTGTGGACATCCTGGAGAAGTTCTCGGAGGGTGAGGACTGGGAAGCCTATGTCGAATGGTTAGACCAGTACTTTGTAGCCAACAAGCTGGACGGAGAAAGAAGTGCTGCAAAAAGGAGAGCGGTCCTCCTCACGGTCTGCAGGGCACCGACCTATAGCCACATGAAGAATCTTCTGGCTCCGGTGAAATCCACAGATAAGTCGTATGAGGAGCTGTGTACACTGGTTCGGGAGCAGCTTAACTCAAGGGAGAGCGTGCTGATGGCGAGGTATCGGTTCTATACGTACCAGCGATCTGAAGGTAAGGAAGTGGCGAGCTACGTTGCCGAGCTAAGGCGACTTGCAGGACAATGTGAGTTTGATGGCTACCTGGAGCAAATGCTCAGAGAATTTTTTGTACTGGGCATTGGCCACGAGACCATCCTACGAAAACTTTTGACTGTAGAGACACCGACCCTCAGTAAGACCATTGCGATAGCACAGGTGTTTATGTCCACCAGTGATAACACCAAACAAATCTCTCAGCACACACGTGCTAGCAATGTTCATAAATTAACTGGAACTGCATTTGTGAGCAGAAATGTACAGGGCAGAAACCATGAGTCTGCAACTGCCAGCAGGTCTTCGGTGACCCAGATGACTGAGTCCGCAACAAAGGATGAATGCAAGGCAATTCACACCTTGTCGTTGTGGAGGCTTGCATTCAGACGAGCTGCAAGCTCTGCAAAACCTGCGAACCACCACGTGGCAGAGGAAGATCGGTCCATGGTGGATCAAAGCAATTTCGAGCCTCAGAGAGAGGAGGCAGATGCTGAAGTACACGGGGTGCACACATTTTTGACGAAATGTCCATCTATAATGCTAAACATAAAATTCAATAGCTTAACCATAGCCATGGAACTAGACACTGGCGCTAGCCAATCCATCATGAGTAAAAAGATGTTTGAGAGACTGTGGTGCAACAAGGCACTCAGACCAACCCTGAGCCCCATCCACACGAAACTGAGAACGTACACCAAAGAGCTTACCACTGTCCTGGGCAGCGCCATGGTCAAGGTCACCTACGACGGCACAGTGCACGAACTGCCGCTCTGGATTGTCCCAGGCAATGGCCCCACACTGCTTGGAAGGAGCTGGCTGGGCAAAATCCGCTGGAATTGGGATGACATCCGAGCACCATCACATGTCGATGAGGCCTCATGTACCCAGGTTTTTAAAAATTTCCTTCCCTTTTTGAGCCAGGCATTGGAAACATTTCCGGGGCGAAGGTGTTTGGTCCCGAGGTGTGACCCATTCACCACAAGGCGCGAGCGGTACCTCACATGATGAGGGAGAGAGTGGAAATCGAGCTGGACAGGCTGCAACACGAGGGCATCATCACCCCAGTGGAATTCAGTGAGTGGGCCAGCCCGATTGTTCCAGTACTCAAAAGTGATGGCACGGTCAGGATTTGCAGCGATTATAAAGTTACTCTTAATCGTTTCTCGCTACAGGACTAATACCCGTTACCTAAGACAGACGACCTATTTGCGACGCTGGCAGGAGGCAAGACGTTCACTAAGCTCGACCTGACTTCAGCCTACATGGCACAAGAGCTGGAGGAGTCTTCGAAGGGTCTCACCTGCATCAACATGCACAAGGGATTGTTCATCTACAACAGATGCCCGTTTGGAATTCGGTTGGCTGCAGCGATCTTCCAGAGAAACATGGAGAGCCTACTCAAGTCAGTACCATGCACAGTGTTTTTTCAGGACGACATATTGGTCGTGGGTCGGGACACCGTCGAGCACCTACAAAACCTGGAGGATGTCCTCCAACGACTGGATCGTGTAGGGCTGCGGCTGAAGAGATCGAAATGCGTCTTCATGGCAACAGAAGTGGAGTTTTTGGGGAGAAAGATCGCGGTGGATGGCATTCGGCCCACAGACGCCAAGACAGAGGCTATCAGGAACACGCCCAGGCGACAGAATGTCACAGAGCTGTGGTCGTTCCTGGGCCTCCTCAACTATTTTGGTAACTTCCTACCGGGGTTAAGCACCCTCTTAGAGCCCCTACATGTGTTATTGTGTAAAGATGAGAACTGGGTATGGGGAAAAAAAACAAGTAATTGCTTTTGAGAAAGCCAAAAACATTTTATGCTCCAACAAGCTGCTTGTATTGTATAACCCGTGTAAAAGACTCGTGCTAGCATGTAATGCGTCGTCGTACGGAGTCGGGTGTGTATTACAACAAGCTAACATTGCGGGGAAGTTGCAACCTGTCGCCTATCCTTCCAGGAGCTTGTCGAAGGCCGAGAGGGCCTACAGCATGATTGAGAAAGAGGCATTAGCGTATGTGTTCGGAGTAAAGAAAATGCATCAGTACCTGTTTGGCCTCAAATTTGAGCTGGAAACCGATCACAAGCCCCTCATATCCCTGTTCGCTGAAAACAAGGGGATAAATACTAATGCCTCAGCCCACATACAAAGGTGGGCACTCGTGCTATCAACGTATAACTATACCATCCACCAAACGCCAGGCACCGAGAACTGTGCGGATGCTCTCAGTCGGCTACCACTGCCCATCACGGGGGTGGAAATGGCGCAGCCTGCAAACTTGTTGATGATGACACAGCCCGCAGACTTGTTGATGTTCATGGAAGCGTTTGAAAATGATAAATCACCTGTCACAGCCCGCCAGATTACGACTTGGACTAGCCAAGATCCTCTGCTGTCTCTAGTAAAAAACTGTGTACTGCATGGGAGCTGGGCCAGCATCCCCATTGAAATGCAAGAGCTAATCAAGCCGTTCCAGCGGTGAAAGGATGAGCTGCCTGTTGTGGGGTAACCGCGTAGTGCTACCCAAAAAGGGCAGGGAGACTTTCATCTCAGATTTCCACAGCACACACCCGGGTATAGTAATGATGAAAGCAATAGCCAGATCCCACGTGTGGTGGCCCGGTATCGACTCTGACTTAGAGTCCTGTGTACGGCAACGCAGCGTGTGTGCTCAGTTGAGCAACGTGCCCAGAGAGGCACCACTAAGTTTGTGGTCCTGGCCCTCCAGACCATGGTCGAGGATCCATGTCGACTATATGGGCCCGTTTCTCGGTAAAATGTTCCTGGTGGTGGAGGATGCTTTTTCAAAATGGATTGAATGTGAAATAATGTCGGGAAGCACCGCCACCGCCACCGCCACCGCCACCATTAAAAACCTGAGGGCCATGTTTGCCACCCATGGCTTGCCTGACATACTGGTCAGTGACAACGGGCCATGTTTCACCAGTGCCGAATTTAAAGAATTCATGACCCGCAATGGGATTAAAAATGTCACCTTAGCCCTGTTTAAACCAGCCTCCAATGGGCAGGCAGAGTGGGTAGTACAAACAATCAAACAGAGCCTCAAATGAGTCACTGAAGGCTCACTCCAAACCCGCCTGTCCCGAGTACTGCTCAGCTACCGCACGAGACCCCACTCACTCACAGGGGTGCCCCCGGCTGAGCTACTCATGAAAAGGACACTTAAAACCAGACTCTCGCTGCTTCACTCCAACCTGCATGATGTAAACGATGGTCGCGCCACTGTGTCACGGGAAATTGATCTGAATGACCCTGTGTATGTGCTAAACTATGGACATGGTCCCAAGTAGATCGCGGGCATGGTGATAGCTAAAGAAGGGAGTAGGTTGTTTGTAGTCAAACTAGACAATGGACAAATTTGCAGAAAGCACCTGGACCAAACGAGGCTGCGGTTCACAGACTGCCCTGAGCAACCCACAGCAGACATCACCTTTTTTGAGCCCAAAACACACACCCAAAGGATCAACAACACCACCCCGGACCAGGAAATTGAACCCATCATGCCCAACAGCCCAGCAAGGTCAGGCTCACCCAGCAGCCCTGCAGGGCCAACAACACGCCAGCCCAGCGAGGGCACAGCCAACACACCAGAACTGACATTTGTACCGAGGCGGTCCACCAGGGAAAGAAAGGCTTCCGACCGCCTCACCCTCACCTTGTAAATAGTTTTCACTTTGACTTTGCGGGGAAGTGATGTTGTGTATCTGTGAAGCATGCACTCCCATGTTCCGCCACCAGGGAGCGCATCCCCTGAAGTCCCAAGCATCCCTTGGGAGCACTGTATATAAGCCGTCCCCTAAGGCCTGTTATTCACTCTGGAGTGTCTTAATAAAAATTGAGGTCACTGTTACTTTAACCTCCATGTGTACAGTCTCATCTATGTTAGGAACACAACACTTTTATGTTCAACTGAGAAGTCAGACGGGGCCTCAGTTTATCATCTCATCCGAAAGAGGAGGTGTAAATGGTTACAGCAGAAACATTACCAGCACCTGCTGTCCGAAAGACTGGAAGTTGTGGTTATGATTTAAACTTGTTTTAAACTGCCTAATTGAAAGATAAGGTGTTGTTCTTCGAACTTGCGCTGAACTTCATTGGTAAAGTTTCGAAGGCCGAATATAGAGAGGTCACAGTGGGATGGAGAATTAAAGTGGCAAGCGACCGGAAGCTTGGAGACTGAAGGGAGGTGTTCAGTAAAGCAATCATCCAATCTGTGTTTGGTCTCCCCAATGTAGAGAAGACCACATTGTGAGAAGTGA
The DNA here is from genome assembly GCF_044704955.1 of Pristiophorus japonicus. Lineage (NCBI taxonomy): Eukaryota > Metazoa > Chordata > Chondrichthyes > Pristiophoridae > Pristiophorus > Pristiophorus japonicus. The sequence goes on along the minus strand of NC_091978.1, from coordinate 258,538,321 downwards.
ATACTGTATAATAAGTTGGAAGAAGTACAAATACATTGCTGTCTCACCTGGAAGAAATGTTAATGATGGGAAGGGCTGGTGTTGCATCTCCTGCGGCTGCATGGGAAGATGCCAGTGGAAGAGGACTGGGTGTTGGGGATGTTGAAGAGGGGACCAGGGTGTCACGGAGGGGACAGTCCCTTCAGAATGCTAAAATGGGCAGGAAGGGAACAATTTATTTGGTGGTGGTATTGCGCTGGTGGTGGCGGAAATGGCGGAGTCAAACCGTTGAATGGTGAGGACAAGGGGGGCCCTATCATGGTACTGGGAGGGAGAGGAAAGGGTGAGGGGAGAAGTGCAGGAAATAGTATAGACACGGTCGAGGCTCCTATCAATCAGTGGAGGGGAATACTCGGTTGATGAAAAAGGAAACCATATTGGAAGCACTGACGTGGAAAGTGGCATTGTCATAAGAGGCAACGGAAACGGAAAAACTGGGATAATGGAATAGAGTCCTTACAGGAAGTGGGTTGGGAGATAATCAAGGTAGCTGTGGGAGTTAGTGGGCTTAAAGTAGATATTGCTGGACAGTGTATCACCAGAAATGGAGATAGAAAAGTCGAGAAAGGGAAGGCGAAAGTCGGAGATGAACCATGCGAAGGTGAGGCAGGGGTGGAAATTAGAAGCAAAGTTGATGAAATTTTAAGGAGGAAGGGCAGGGTGGGGGGGATCTGGGTAAGTGCAATAAAGATTGTTGCGTGTATCCCATGGAAAGGCAGGCATAGCTAGGATCCATACGGGTTCCCATAGAGACTTATTTTATTTGGAGAAAGTGAATGGAGTAAAGGCAAAGTTGTTTAATGCAAGAACAAGTTCAGCCAGGTGGAGGAGGGTGGTGGTGAATGGAGACTGGTTGAGCCTTCACTCAAGGAAGAAGCAGAGTACCCAAAGCTGTCCTGGTGGGGAATGGAGATGTAGAGGGATTGAAAATCCATGGTGAATAGGAGACAGTTAGGGACAGGACACTGGAAATGGTTGAAGTGATGAAGGGCATTGGAAGTGTCGTGGATGTAAGTTGGAAGAGACTGGACAAGGTGAGAAAAAATGCTTCACCAACACTGAGTGATCATTCATTGTGAAAGAAGTACTTGCAATGAGGACAGCAGTACTCAGCTCAGATATGCCCCTCCCATCCCAATTTGAAACAAAAATCCAGCCTGGGAGAATACCATCAACAGAGTCAACTCATTAGGGGTAATTTATTGAAATTGCAATCCCAGTATAAGCCTCACCCTAAGGAATGCATATCAGGAATTCATCAAACACTGTGCATTTCTGGGATAGGGCGATGGGAGGAAAAAACAAGTGCAACAATTTCTAAGAGCGAGGATTCTGCTGAAGGCCTCCATGCTCCATTTCCTTCACGTACATACCCTCGAAGTGCCTAAAATACTGGCAGAAGAATGGAGGAAAATCATGCAAAGAAGCATTCTCAGATCAGGTATAGCAGATGTGGAACGAGGATTAAATCTCCCATAAAACATCCTAGCAATGGGCTCACCCCAGAATTAGTTGCACAGTTAATTACAAACTCAACAGGGCTGGTTCCTCGATCTGGTGAGTGCAGCGAGTGCAGTTCAGGAAATCATGGGTGCGCAGCCTGTGATTTTCTGTCCATTACCAATATTCAATGGAAAACCAAGGAGTATGCAACGGTAATTTCCTGAGATACACTCGCATGGAGCATCAGAACTGTTCAGGGATTTGCTCTTGGGTAGCACAATAGATATTTAATTATACTGACGTATTTAAATGGTATATAAAGTAAACTAATTGAATAAGCCTGTGATTTGTTGAGATTTCTTTAGCAGCCATTTGATGTAAACTCTACTAATTGATATCCTCTTGTTTTGTATCTCAAAAAAATATTTTTGTTTCATGCAACTGTGCCCAGTCTTTATAATGAAACACACTTCTTGGTCTAAAACTGAGAAAGCAAGATATGAGACGGGTGAATACTTATTTTTCCTCCTTTCGATGATATGGCCAATACGTGTGTGACAAGATGAGTGACAAGAAATGACTGTGTGGAGATAAAGGCCAGAATTTCCTGGTACCCGTGCGGGTGGGATTGGAGGCCAGTTGGTACTGAAAGTTGAAATAACTTGGAGTAGGTCGGGAACTCATCGTCATCCTGCCTCCACTCACCTTTCCCTTGGGTGTGTTTGCCAGCGCGGCCGCGACCCAAAAGGCAGAGGTGACTGAGCTAATTTACATAATTATTAGGGACTTGTCAGACCCTGAAGCTTCTTTTTAACCCTACCTTTCAAATTTCCCTGGATGCCCATGGGTTTCACGCAGCTTGGGAACCACGTCTGTGAGCCTGAGGCAGAAGTTCAGCGAACATTGATGGAACTCATTAGTGCATGGCATGGAAAGCACAATACTTTCACCGCAAACCTGGTCACTTTCCTAAGGCAGGTGCTGTTGCTGAGTGCATTGTCAGCACAGATTTAGCTTTCTGGAGATTGCAAGTATTTCCAGCAAAGTCGGGACCCAATGTCATCTCATTGGTAGAACCTATCACACCATTGACAGATTAATTCTTTCATCTCTACTTGACCTGCAAGCTACTCCATTAGCATGGGTGCAATTTATACTGGCTCACCTTAGTCTTCAGAATTGGACAACGATGAACCCCAACACAAGCAGCACCAGACACACCAGCAGCGCCAATAACACCACCAAACTTCTCGTCAACCACCTGATGCGGCACAGGACAAAGGGCATCAGCGCAGGGCTGCCCCGCAACGGAGGCGGTACCCGCAACACAGGATATACAGACAGAGGATGAACTTCCTCAACATGACTGAGCAGCAGTGCTTCAGGAATCTTAGGTTATCGCACCAGGTCGTCGCAGACATTTGCAGCTTTCTGGAGCAAGAACTACAGTCCAGAAGCACCTGGTGGATATGCCTTACCAGTGGCTGTCAAAGTCACCACCACCGCCCTCAATTTCTTCACCTCGGATTCCTTCCAGGGATCTGCAGCAGACGTTTCTGGCATCTCGCAGTCGGCCGCCGAAACATACATCAAACAGGTCACCGATACCCTATTTGACAAGTCAGTTAATTCTATCAACTTTGCCACTAACGAAGCCAGCATTGCTGAGCAGGCGCTCGGCTTTGCTGTTCTGGCTGGCTTCCTACGGGTGCTGGGCATTATTGACTACACACATGTGGCCATCAGGTGTAAGATTTGGCAAAAATATCAGCGTAAACTTTTGGACTTATAAGTCTTGAATTTTGCTGGGACACATTCACTGTACAGCAGAAGAGCTAACCTGGGCAAGTCCAAACACGTTTTAACTTAAATACACATCAGCTGGGCGAGAATGTGAATGGCTGAAAGCAGGAACGTCATGGTCAACTGCCGCCTTTTGTCATGGAATGGGAACCCATCAGTGAGACATTAAGTAAAGTGGCCAGTGTTTCAGGCCATCGAAAGACAAAGGAAACGATGTAGCCACCCAGACTTTTCGGAACCAGATCCACAGGAAGAGGCCCAGTAACAAAGAGAGCAGATGTGACTTGCTTTTCAGTTGGACAGCCTCAGGTGGGAAGGACAATTGGACTTTAAGCAGTATTGCAGGTATAAGAGAATGGCAGTTGGAAGCCATCTCTCTCTCTCCCCTCTTCTATGCCTGCTTGCAACGCACAAGGACCGAGCACTCCATCTGGAATGGAGAGAAGAAACCACCATCTACGAGCCAAAAGAGCCTTGCTACTTTGACTGGGAGGCTGATCTTGAGACTGGACTTGAATACCACAGTTTGGTACGGACCCAGAAGATACGCCTCATTGGGAGAAGCAACGAGTAAGCCAGAGGGGTAATTGGAGACAATTTATCCCAGCCCATGGATCTTTAAGACCACCAGATAGTGTGAAAGGATGTCATGTGTCCCAACCAAGCTTTAGAGGTTTTAGTGGGGAGGTTTTTGCGAGGATCAGAAGCGTACGCTGTTGGACAGATTTAGTGGTGCAATTTTGAATCCGAGCAGGGGTGTTTTAGACGTGGGTACTTCACGATAGGGGCCTCTTTAGATGGGCCAGACAGACTGTGTATTGTACTGCATTTATTTGTTTTACACACCAGGGTGTGTGTGGTTTTACTGGGTGCAGGTGTGTGTTTTAACTTTAATAAAAACATTGCCGGTACTCGGACCAAGGTACCAGTCCCTGACTCATTCATCTGTTTAGTACAGTAATCACTCGCAGCATTAGAACTATTGTAAAGTGGGGGTGCTTCGAAAACACCTAAGTGAAACCAGTTACACAGAGTACCCCATCCTCACCCAGGAATGTTTATGAACCATAAGGGTGATGTGCAGCTGGTCTGCAACCATAGGAATATCATCATGCATGTGTGCGCAATATTCCCTGGCAGCTGCCATGACTCTTCCATCCTGTGCCAGTCCACACTCCCTCAGCTCTTTGCACCTCGAAACATACTTTCTGGTGGGCTGCTTGGAGACGAGGGCTATCCACTGAAGACGTGGCTCATGACACCCTTGAGGAGGGCAAGTACTGAGGCCCAGGAGAGATATAATGAAAACCACATTTCCAGCAGATGTGTCATTCAGCAGACAATAGGCATGCTCAAAATGCACTTCAGATGCCTTGACAGATCTGAAGGAGCCCTTCAGTATGCACCAGCCAGGATCGCCAGAATCGCGTGGGTTGCTGCGCCCTGCACAACATAGCGCAGCAGCGAGGGTTAGCGCTGCATGAGGAGCAAGGCACTGAGCGCACAGCTTCGTCAGAGGAGGAGGAGCAGGGGGTCCAGATCCGACCAACAACCGAGCACATTGCTGCCCGGTAGACTAGGGATGGCCTCATATGGCCAGATTAACTTTAGGCATTTCACCCATACATCTGCCACACACTGCACCAGGTTCCCACCACCCCACAGCAACACCATAAAGGATCCCTACAATGACCAAGCGATTCTTTTTGCACTGACCACCATTGCTGGAGGTAACGTTATGTCTCACTATTTACTCCAACTCCTAAGCACTTCTAAAGTTACAGACAAAATTGGCCATGACCGGACAGTGGTGAAAATAAATATTTTCATCTGTGACATCACAGTAACGGAAACTTTACACAGTTATTAAAATACCCAAGTCCTTACTGTTGTGCATCTTCTTCTGTTTCATCTTTCTCTTACGCGTGCTTCTATAAGGTGCTACCCCTGTGGCTTCAGCAGAGATAGAGGCAGGCTGCTGACTTCCCTGCTGTGACTGCGTAGACACTTTTGGTGGACATCCTCTGGGTCTCGGAGCCTGTGATGGCCCCATCAAAGACTGCGTCTTCTGCGACTGTGCAGGGGCATACTCAGCTACCGCTATCACAGGAGGCATGTGGGGCTCTAAATGAGGGGGATGCAACAGGGGAGAAGTGTAAGCGCTTTGAGAGGAGCCCCCACTTCCATGTGCACTCTCACCATCATCCCTCTCATAGGCCACCCATACTTCCCTGCTAGCAAGTTGCTGGACAGCCCCTTGCTGTACAGCAGTGGGGCCATGAGGACCCAAATCTACATTGATATCCCTCCTAGAGAGAATATCTATGAGCATCTGCCATCAATTATCCATAGATAGCCATCTATTCGCCATAGAGACCATGTGCTCATGTAAATGGTGCATTAGTTGCTCCATGCAGGCGGCCATCCTTTCCATGGAAGAGCACATCATCGATGTTGCCTGCGACATGGTGGAGATCATGTTAAAGATGGAGTCCTCCATTCTCTGCACCTCTGCAGACATCGATGTTGCAAAACCTGTCAAATCCTCCTGCACTTCTTGGATGCTCCTCTAAAAAGTCATCTTCCTCATCCTCTTGGACAGTGGGGAAATGGGCGGGGTGACTCTTGATGGACCTGTTGGACAGTAAAGAGATGAGTTTGATATGCCATATCAAGAATGGGTGCAAGTACCATTATGCATATGATGAACATTCACTCGCTGCTAACATCAGTCCCCATGGATTGACTGCTGTATGCCATGTGGCTGTATGAGATATAATTCTGTCATCAGGTGAGATGTCCCCCTCTCTCCATCTCCCGCCTCCAGCTGCTCGGCAACTCCGGAGACATCCAGGGCAAACTCCACTGCTGCTATTAAGGTGGCCAATAATAGAGGGCCACTCCGGTTCTCGCCCTCTCCCTCATATTGTGGGCTGCCTTCTCCTGCAAGGAGGAAAAGAGAAGGTTGAGTAAGAGTGATGGAATGAGTGTAAGGAATGGATGGGTTACATCATTAGTGGGTGACTATTATGGAGTGGGGTGCCATTGCCAAATAGCCTCCTTGTGTGTTGTTAGTTGGTATGATTGCATTAGGATGAGCGTGAGTGTGAGGGGTGGTTAGTCAGATGGTGATGTGATAAATGTAAGTGGTTTTGCCCCTGTGGTTTCGAATCACCCCTCTTACAATAGTTCTAGACACCGGAATTATAGTCGTGACAGTAATAGACAGTCATAGACAGATCTTTTCAGTCTCCACCATCACAATGCTTTTATTCAAGTTAAAACACACCTGCACCCAGTAAAAATGCACCCTGATAGTGTAATACAAACAAACACAGTACAACACACAGTCTGGCCTGTCTAAACAGGTCCCTAACGCAAAGTACTCACGTCTAAAACACCACTGCTTGGATTCAAAATTGCACCACTGGACGCCAGGTCTTGTTGTGGACTCTGTACTGAATCACGCTGGTCGTTATTCAGTCTGTTCCCCTGCCTGTGTACGCCACCTGATGGCCCTGGACCATCATCTCCATTGTACAATTAATTGCCTCCGCACCCTCTGATTTAAACCCACACACTGGTCGGTTGAACGAATGTAATCTCTAGGGATAGAGTACAACGTGTGCTCCCCGGTGTTGGCATCCATTAAGGTCTGTGCCTGCAATCGTGGACGAATGGCAGAGCCCCATGGTGCCGCACGTGTACTCCATCCCTTATCACCCCAATATTTTGCACCTGGTATACCGGAGCTGGTTGCGGTAAACCGCTCATCACCGGCATCCTAAGCACAATCCTCATCACAGTAAAATTCGACCGGCCGCAATCAACTGGGACCAGGTACGCCTGTGAGGTCAGTTGGAGTTGGCATGGGCTCATCGACCCACTTGTATGGGCTGAGCACGGTGAGGTGCCTGTTGCTGACCCATGAAGGAACGCGACCTTGCTGAAGATCCCCCAAATTACTGCGTCCTTCATTCAGCAACCAAGTACCGTACAACACACACGCATCATTTCGTGCCACCTGAGCTGAGGCATTTAGATCTTCACGAATCAGATTGTCGATAGTCTGAGCATGGGCTTCCAGCTCTGCTATGACCTCCTTCAGGTGAATGGTCATGGCCTGGTCTTCCTGCAAGTGCGACCCCTCTATGGCATTACCCTCTCCCAGTATCTTTCATAGTCAGTCCCTTCAGGTATTTACCTGCATTTGCAACTGAGCATCGTCCATACTGTTAATAAAGGATGTGTCAGTGCTGAATGCCATTGCCTCATCATTCACCAGCCCTCTCTTATACCTCCCTGAACCCCTGCGATGTACATCGTATAAACCATCCCGATCCACTCCACCGTAACTCAATTCATAAAACTTTCTAAACATTTCCTTGAGCAGTACTTCATACAAGTGCTCTGTTTCTGTTGGACACCACCCACTTGTATGGGCTGAGTACAGTGAGGTGCCTGTTGCTGACCCATGAAGGAACGTGACCTTGCTGAAGGTCCCCCAAATTACTGCGTCCTTCATTCAACAACCAAGTACCGTACGACACACACGCATCATTTCGTGCCACCTGAGCTGAGGCATTTCGACCTGGGTCAAGTTTAAAATCACTGAGGCGACCGAGTAGTGTACATTGTGGTATAAGATCTTACCGGTGGGGACTAATACTAAACCATTTCTCGCTGAGGGATTGTGGTGGGGCATTTAACCTTCATCTCCTGTACCGGTGGGGCTGTGGGAAGGGGCTCTACCTCGCGTGCTAGCAACTCTGTGGAATTTACGGTATCTGGAGGGTCTGGGATCACACAGGAGTCCATACTCCATCCCCAACTGATCCTGATCCCGGAGTCTTGCCACCGTCGCGAAAACGCGACTGACACTCCTGTCAGGCAGACTCATTCAGACCCCCACATACACATGTAAATTCCTACCTCTTCTTTCCACCATTTGTGCCAGCACACGTCAACGCTCCTCTTCGTCCCCATAATCTGATGGTACACATTGTTCCCCAGCAGTTCCCAGTTCATGGATCGATTGCCCTTATCTTGGCTCAATTTCCTGAGCTATCACCACCGTCCCAGGGGTATGTGTCCTTCACACCGCAAGAGAGGCGGGAGTCGAGAGAGGCGTACTTGTGCAGCTCCAGCTGAGAGAAGTCAAAAAAGAAGTAGAAAGAAATCAAAAGGTGACGTCACAGCCAACGTGGTAATTGATTGGCTGCTGATTGGTGAGTAGTTTTTCTTTTTCTTTATTAGTCAGTAACTTTTAACATTGTTGTTGGCAATTTAAGTGTATCTAAGGGTTAAGTCATGGCAGGACAGCTCAGTCACGTGATATGCTCCTCCTGTACCATGTGGGAACACGGGGACAACACCAGTGTCCCTGACGACTACATGTGCGGGAAGTGTGTCCACCTCCGGCTACTGACGGTCCGCGTTGCGGAGTTGGAGCTGAAGGTGAATTCACTCTGGAGCATCCATGATGCTGAGAATGACGTGAGTATCACGTGTAGCGAGTTGGTCTTACCGCAGGAGAAGGGTCCACAGCCAGCGAGGGAATGGAAGACCAGAAGGAAGAGTAGTGCAAGGAAGGTAGTGCAGGGGTCCCCTGTGGTCATCCCACTGCAAAACAGATACACTGCTTTGAGTGCTGTTGAGGGGGATGACTCATCAGGAGCGGGCAGCAGCAGCCAAGTTCATGGCACCGTGGCTGGCTCTGTTGCACAGGAGGGCAGGAAAAAGAGTGGGCGAGCGATAGTGATAGGGGATTCAATTGTAAGGGGAATAGATAGGCGTTTCTGCGGCCGCAACCGAGACTCCAGGATGGTATGTTGCCTCCCTGGTGCAAGGGTCAAGGATGTCTCGGAGCGGGTGCAGGACATTCTAAAAAGGGAGGGAGAACAGCCAGTTGTCGTGGTGCACGTTGGTACCAATGACATAGGTAAAAAAAGGGATGAGTTCCTACGAAATGAATTTAAGGAGCTAGGAGCTAAATTAAAAAGTAGGACCTCAAAAGTAGTAATCTCGGGATTGCTACCAGTGCCACGTGCTAGTCAGAGTAGGAATCGCAGGATAGCTCAGATGAATACGTGGCTTGAGCAATGGTGCAGCAGGGAGGGATTCAAATTCCTGGGGCATTGGAACCGGTTCTGGGGGAGGTGGGACCAGTACAATCCGGATGGTCTGCACCTGGGCAGAATCGGAACCAATGTCCTCGGGGGAGTGTTTGCTAGTGCTGTTGGGGAGGAGTTAAACTAATATGGCAGGGGGATGGGAACCTATGCAGGGAGATAGAGGGAAACAAAAAGGAGGCAAAAACAAAAGACAGAAAGGAGATGAGGAAAAGTGGTGGGCAGAGAAACCGAAGGCAAAGAACAAAAAGGGCCATTGTACAGCAAAATTCTAAAAGGACAGAGGGTGTTAAAAAAACAAGCCTAAAGGCTTTGTGTCTTAATGCAAGGAGTATCCGCAATAAGGTGGATGAATTAACTGTGCAAATAGATGTTAACAAATATGATGTGATTGGGATTACGGAGACGTGGCTCCAGGATGATCAGGGCTGGGAACTCAACATCCAGGGGTATTCAACATTCAGGAAGGATAGAATAAAAGGAAAAGGAGGTGGGGTAGCATTGCTGGTTAAGGAGGAGATTAAGGCAATAGTTAGGAAGGACATTAGCTTGGATGATGTGGAATCTATATGGGTAGAGCTGCTGAACACCAAAGGGCAAAAAACGTTAGTGGGAGTTGTGTATAGACCTCCAAACAGTAGTCGTGATGTTGGGGAGGGCATCAAGCAGGAAATTAGGGGTGCGTGCAATAAAGGTGCAGCAGTTATAATGGGTGACTTTAATATGCATATAGATTGGGCTAACCAAACTGGAAGCAATACGGTGGAGGAGGATTTTCTGGAGTGCATAAGGGATGGTTTTTTAGACCAATATGTCGAGGAACCAACTAGGGGGGAGGCCATCTTAGACTGGGTGTTATGTAATGAGAGAGGATTAATTAGCAATCTCGTGGTGCGAGGCCCCTTGGGGAAGAGTGACCATAATATGGTGGAATTCTGCATTGGGATGGAGAATGAAACAGTTAATTCAGAGACCATGGTCCAGAACTTAAAGAAGGCTAACTTTGAAGGTATGAGGCGTGAATTGGCTGGGATGGATTGGCGAATGATACTTAAGGGGTTGACTGTGGATGGGCAATGGCAGACATTTAGAGACCGCATGGATGAACTACAACAATTGTACATTCCTGTCTGGCATAAAAATAAAAAAGGGAAGGTGGCTCAACCGTGGCTATCAAGGGAAATCAGGGATAGTATTAAAGCCAAGGAAGTGGCATACAAATTGGCCAGAAATAGCAGCGAACCTGGGGACTGGGAGAAATTTAGAACTCAGCAGAGGAGGACAAAGGGTTTGATTAGGGCAGGGAAAATGGAGTATGAGAAGAAGCTTGCAGGGAACATTAAGACGGATTGCAAAAGTTTCGATAGATATGTAAAGAGAAAAAGGTTAGTAAAGACAAACGTAGGTCCCCTGCAGTCAGAATCAGGGGAAGTCATAACGGGGAACAAAGAAATGGCGGACCAATTGAACAAGTACTTTGGTTCGGTATTCACGAAGGAGGACACGAACAACCTTCCGGTTATAAAAGGGGTCGGGGGGTCTAGTAAGGAGGAGGAACTGAGGGAAATCCTTATTAGCCGGGAAATTGTGTTGGGGAAATTGATGGGATTGAAGGCCGATAAATCCCCAGGGCCTGATGGACTGCATCCCAGAGTACTTAAGGAGGTGGCCTTGGAAATAGTGGATGCGTTGACAGTCATTTTCCAACATTCCATTGACTCTGGATCAGTTCCTATGGAGTGGAGGGTAGCCAATGTAACCCCACTTTTTAAAAAAGGAGGGAGAGAGAAAACAGGGAATTATAGACCGGTCAGCCTGACATCCGTAGTGGGTAAAATGATGGAATCAATTATTAAGGATGTCATAGCAGTGCATTTGGAAAGAGGTGACATGATAGGTCCAAGTCAGCATGGATTTGTGAAAGGGAAATCATGCTTGACAAATCTTCTGGAATTTTTTGAGGACGTTTCCAGTAGAGTGGATAAGGGAGAACCAGTTGATGTGGTATATTTGGACTTTCAGAAGGCGTTCGACAAGGTCCCACACAAGAGATTGATGTGCAAAGTTAGAGCACATGGGATTGGGGGTAGTGTACTGACATGGATTGAGAACTGGTTGTCAGACAGGAAGCAAAGAGTAGGAGTAAATGGGTACTTTTCAGAATGGCAGGCAGTGACTAGTGGGGTACCGCAAGGTTCTGTGCTGGGGCCCCAGCTGTTTACACTGTACATTAATGATTTAGATGAGGGGATTAAATGTAGTATCTCCAAATTTGCGGATGACACTAAGTTGGGTGGCAGTGTGAGCTGCGAGGAGGATGCTGTGAGGCTGCAGAGCGACTTGGATAGGTTAGGTGAGTGGGCAAATGCATGGCAGATGAAGTATAATGTGGATAAATGTGAGGTTATCCACTTTGGTGGTAAAAACAGAGAGACAGACTATTATCTGAATGGTGACAGATTAGGAAAAGGGGAGGTGCAAAGAGACCTGGGTGTCATGGTACATCAGTCATTGAAGGTTGGCATGCAGGTGCAGCAGGCGGTTAAGAAAGCAAATGGCATGTTGGCCTTCATAGCATGGGGATTTGAGTACAGGGGCAGGGAGGTGTTGCTACAGTTGTACAGGGCATTGGTGAGGCCACACCTGGAGTATTGTGTACAGTTTTGGTCTCATAACCTGAGGAAGGACATTCTTGCTATTGAGGGAGTGCAGCGAAGGTTCACCAGACTGATTCCCGGGATGGCGGGACTGACCTATCAAGAAAGACTGGATCAACTGGGCTTGTATTCACTGGAGTTCAGAAGAATGAGAGGGGACCTCATAGAAACATTTAAAATTCTGACGGGGTTAGACAGGTTAGATGCAGGAAGAATGTTCCCAATGTTGGGGAAGTCCAGAACCAGAGGTCACAGTCTAAGGATAAGGGGTAAGCCATTTAGGACCGAGATGCGGAGGAACTTCTTCACCCAGAGAGTGGTGAACCTGTGGAATTCTCTACCACAGAAAGTTGTTGAGGCCAATTCACTAAATATATTCAAAAAGGAGTTAGATGAGGTCCTTACTACTAGGGGGATCAAGGGGTATGGCGAGAAAGCAGGAATGGGGTACTGAAGTTGAATGTTCAGCCATGAACTCATTGAATGGCGGTGCAGGCTAGAAGGGCCGAATGGCCTACTCCTGCATCTATTTTCTATGTTTCTATGTTTCTATGTTTCCCTCGGTCACCCTAACCTGTATGGCAATGACTTGCAGCTTGGGGCACGGTATGGAAACTTCGCCATATATGAAACCCTTGCTGCTGGAGTACTGCATGGAATTGGACCCCAACCACCCTGGCCATCTTCCCTCATGGAAGTAGGCTGCCACACCATCAGTAACCCCATTCCTACCCCCTTGTACCATGGTGGGTCCTTTCCCTCCAGTGCACTCGTAGAGGAAGGATTCATCTGTGTCCCCTCCCTCCATGCTGCATAGCCTGAAGATTCCCACCAGTACTGTCACTGAGAACAGGGTCATCCTTCTTCCTTCCCTTAAAAAAACCTTCACAACAAACAACCAAACAATTCCGCCCTGTGAGAGGGTGTTTCTCCTCCACAGATCCGAAGGTTAACAAAACATACAACAAGCAAAACACCCGCAAATGCAACCTTAAAGAATGGAAAATGTACAAAGCTGGGCCTGCTGGCCCCAGCCCTAGAGAGTCCCACGACCTATGTCTGGGACCTCTTGCGGCTGACTGGGGGTGAGTTAGGAGGCGTCCACGACGCCCTTGACCACCGGACTCGACTGCCCCTTCTTACTACTCCTGCTACCATATCATCCAGTAGCGGGTCATCCTCATCCCACATCCAGGGAGGGAGACTCGTCGCAATCATGCTCATAATTGTACCCTTGTGGCGCACAGCCCGCGCGGTTCCCTCCTCGGGCTTAAACAGCTTGCACTGATTAATGTGCGCCTAGAGGGTTTTATGGCATAGACCACAGGACTGGCTTTGTCTACAATCACGTATGGTCCTGAAGGGGTTAAAAATCATTAGTATTTCTAACATCAGTCAGAGGGGAAGAGTACATCCGCCATTACCCGATGGACCAGTATGCGATCAAAAAGAATGGAAAGATAAAGGGAATATCTTTATCCAGGTGCTGTAGAGAAGGAAGCCTAACTATATGCCCTCACCCAGTGGGAGACAGGAGCAAGGATAGCTGCAGGTTTGACAATACTATGGAAGGATGTATCATTGAAATAAGTCCTGCCCGAACCAAACCCACACATTACACCTATCAAGGACGAGGAGAGTATTGTGTGGTAACTAGCCTGGGAACTTACGATTACAGAGGCTTGACTTGTAACATTACAATGCCTAACTTTTGCTCTACTCCCAGAGTGTCGGTGGCGTATATACACGCCAGGAAGACAATGACATTAAATATAAGCGATGAGATTAAGCAAAATATTGATGATTACATGGAAGAGCAAGCACCAGCAATTATCCTATTATTTGAAGATTTAACTGAGCTCAAAGGACCATTAAGAAATAACATTAAAATATATTATGAGCTACAGGTTAAAGGAAAAGACTGGACAGTGAAATAAAGGATAACCTGAAAAACCCATCTTGGCACTTGAGATTATGAAATTGGGAATTGAACGTTGAAATACATCCGTGAATAAGGATCCTTTTACATACCCTAGTGGCAGTACAGATAGTAATAGCCTTGAGTTGGTTGATGATGTTATGTAACAAGTGCAAAAGACAGAAGCAGTATACCCGAGCAAAGCTACAAGCTAGGGATCAGGTCAAATTGTTGCATAATGAATACCTGATGTGATTTGTGGGTGCTCCCAACCTAGCACCTGATCACAAAGACTGGGGCAGAGTATGTGAATCAGACAAGGTGAATAATTGGCCATGTTAGGTTAGATTAACCATATGACCAAAGGGGGGATTGAAGGGGTTAAAAATCATTAGTATTTTTTAAAAGTTTGTGGCTAAGCTTAAGTTGAGCATGGGACCATAATGTATAACTCTCGAGAAGGGAGTATTTGGCAGATGTCTTGCCATAGACAGAATTACACAAGATAACGATAAACACCCCAGCTTTGTCTGGCTATTAACTGAATATTTAGTCAAAGACAAATAGGTCTGGGGAAAAAGTACTTTCACAGGAATTGCTTAACCGTAGAAAAGTAATGATGTAGCATGTAACTGATCAGATAAAAGGCACACAGGGGAGGTAACGGAGCTTGCTATCAATATAATTGTATTAACCAATTAATATTTGTAATCATAGTAGTTAGGCGAAACTTTGTGTCACGGCAGAGGAACAACAAATGGAAAGCTTCCGCGTGGAACTTCATGATTTTGCATGTATTTTGACTGTATAAAACCAGTAACCCAATGATTGTTCTAAGAGAACAGCTGGTTTGGGTCACCGAGTTACTGAACTCGTGTAGAAGCTGTCTCTCCTTTGATTGAGTACTTTATAACAAATTATTATTTTCTCCAAAACAGATTTGTGTTGAGTATCTTTGTAATACTCCACTACAGTCCCATGTATAAAGGCTCAAACACCCCTATCCGAGCATAGTTACGGACCATGACCTGATCCCCTACCTCCCACTCGTGTGTACTGAGGCTCTAACAACAATTTGTTCTGGCAATGTTGAATCCTCAAGTTATAGGCTGCCTGTCCATAGACCTGTTTTAAGGTCGTGTACAAGTTCTGAATGAACTTATCCCGGTCGACCTCCTGGAGCTGAGACTCGGTGAGGACCAGCACCAACACGTGGGTTGGGGTACGCATGGTCCTCCCAGTCATTACCTCGTATGGGGAATACCCTGTGCTCCTGGAAGGGCTGGCCCGGACCCCCGTAAGGATCGGAGGCAGGACCTCGTCCCATGATGTTTGGAACTGGCTCACTTCCTTCCTCAACCATTCCTTCAGGGTCTGGTTCATGCGCTCCACAATCCCCAATGACTGGGGGTGTGAGCCACATGCCACTTTCCTTCTATCCCCAAGAGCTTAAGGATCATCTGCATGACCTGCCTGTAAAATGGCTCCCCTGGTCAGATTCCTCCACCTGGGGCAGACCCCACTTTGAGAATACTTCCTTGACCAATACGCAAGCAGTGGCCAGGGCTGTAGCTGCCCGGCAAGGAAAAGCTTCCACCCACTTGGAGAACACATCCACCAGGACTAAGAAGTACTTATTCCCAGATTTTGTGGTGGATAGGGACCCAATAAAATCGATCTGCACTGAATGCCATGGGCCCTCTACCTTCTTGGTATGTCTCAAAGTAGCCTTCCTGCGCTGAGGGTCGGCATTATTAGCTGCACAGACTAAACAATGTGTGCAGAAACCCCTTACAATCTCCCTTCACTGCGGCCACAACCCTGCTTCTTCTACTTACTACCAAGTGGTCTCTGGTCCTGGGTGTCCCGCCCTGTGGCCACCATGAGCTAGCTGAAGAAAGTCTTCCCGATGCTGTACTGGGACCATTCACCGGTCCCCCTTAAACAACATCCCATCCCTTAACGCTGATGTCAGCAGCACCAAAGGGACCTTAGAACATAAGAACATAAGAATTAGGAACAGGAGTAGGCCATCTAGCCCCTCGAGCCTGCTCCGCCATTCAATAAGATCATGGCTGATCTGGTCGTGGACTCAGCTCCACTTACCCGCCCTCTCCCCGTAACCCTTAATTCCCTTATTGGTTAAAAATCTATCTATCTTTGACTTGAAAACATTCAATGAGCTAGCCTCAACTGCTTCCTTGGGCAGAGAATTCCACAGATTCACAACCCTCTGGGCAAAGAAATTCTTTCTCAATTCGGTTTTAAATTGGCTCCTCCGTATTTTGAGGCTGTGCCCCCTAGTTGTAGTCTCCCCTACCAATGGAAACAACCTCTCTGCCTCTATCTTGTCTATCCCTTTCATGATTTTAAATGTTTCTATAAGATCACCCCTCATCCTTCTGAACTCCAACGAGTAAAGACCCAGTCTACTCAATCTATCATCATAAGGTAAACCCCTCATTTCTGGAATCAGCCTAGTGAATCGTCTCTGTACCCCTTCCAAAGCTAGTATATCCTTCCTTAAGTAAGGTGATCAAAACTGCATGCAGTACTCCAGGTGCGACCTTATACAGTTGCAGCAAGACCTCCCTGCTTTTGTACTCCATCCCTCTCGCAATGAAGGCCAACATTCCATTCGCCTTCCTGATTACCTGCTGCACCTGCAAACTAACCTTTTGGGATTCATGCACAAGGACCCCCAGGTCCCTCTGCACCACAGCATGTTGTAATTTCTCCCCATTCAAATAATATTCCCTTTAACTGTTTTTTTTCCCCCAAGGTGGATGTCCTCACACTTTCCGACATTGTATTCCATCTGCCAAACCTTAGCCCATTCGCTTAACCTATCCAAATCTCCTTGCAGCCTCTCTGAGTCCTCTACACAACCCGCTTTCCCACTAACCTTAGTGTCATCTGCAAATTTTGTTGCACTACACTCTGTCCCCTCTTCTAGGTCATCTATGTATACTGTAAACAGTTGTGGTCCCAGCACTGATCCCTGTGGCACACCACTAACCACTGATTTCCAACCGGAAAAGGACCCATTTATCCCGACTCTCTGATTTCTGTTCGCCAGCCAATTCTCTATCCATGCTAATACATTTCCTCTGACTCCGCGTACCTTTATCTTCTGCAGTAACCTTTTGTGTGGCACCTTATCGAATGTCTTTTGGAAATCTAAATACACCACATCCATTGGTACACCTCTATCCACCATGCTTGTTATATCCTCAAAGAATTCCAGTAAGTTAGTTAAACATGATTTCCCTTTCATGAATCCATGCTGCGTCTGCTTGATTGCACTATTCCTATCTAGATGTCCCGCTATTTCTTCCTTAATGATAGTTTCAAGCATTTTCCCCACTACAGATGTTAAACTAACCGGCCTATAGTTATCTGCCTTTTGCCTGCCCCTTTTTTAAACAGAGGCATTACATTAGCTGCTTTACAATCCACTGGTACCTCCCCAGAGTCCAGAGAATATTGGTAGATTATAACGAATGCATCTGCTATAACTTCCGCCATCTCTTTTAATACACTGGGATGCATTTCATCAGGACCAGGGGACTTGTCTACCTTCAATCCCATTAGTCTGTCCAGCACTACCTCCCTAGTGATAGTGATCATCTCAAGGTCCTCCCTTCCCACATTCCTATGACCAGCAATTTTTGGTATGGTTTTTGTGTCTTCCACTGTGAAGACGGAAGCAAAATAATTGTTTAAGGACTCAGCCTATTATTAAATCCCCCTTTTCATCTTCTAAGGGACCAACATTTACTTTAGTCACTCTTTTCCGTTTTATATATCTGTAAAAGCTTTTACTATCTGTTTTTATGTTTTGCGCAAGTTTACCTTTGTAATCTATCTTCCCTTTCTTTATTGCTTTTTTAGTCATTCTTTGCTGTTGCTTAAAATCTTCCCAATCCTCTAGTTTCCCACTAACCTTGGCCACCTTATACGCATTGGTCTTTGATTTGATACTTTCCTTTATTTCCTTGGTTATCCACGGCTGGTTATCTCTTCTCTTGCCGCCCTTCTTTTTCACTGGAATATATTTTTGTTGCGCATTATGAAAGAGCTCCTTAAAAGTCCTCCACTGTTCCTCAATTGTGCCACCGTTTAGTCCTTGTTTCCAGTCTACTTTAGCCAACTCTGCCCTCATCCCACTGTAGTCCCCTTTGTTTAAGCATAGTACTCTCGTTTCTGACACAACTTCCTTATCCTCAATCTGTGTTACAAATTCAACCATATTGTGATCACTCATTCCGAGAGGATCTTTTACGAGATCGTTTATTTTTCCTGTCTCGTTACACAGGACCAGATCCAAAATGGCTTGCTCCCTTGTAGGCTCTGTTACATACTGTTCGAAGAAACAATCCCGTTTTCATTCTATGAATTCCTCCTCCAGGCTACCCCCTGCGATTTGATTTGACCAATCGATATGTAGGTTAAAATCCCCCATAACTACTGCTGTTCCTTTTTCACATGCCTCCATTATTCCCTTGATTATTGCCCGCCCCACCATGAAGTTATTATTTGGTGGCCTATAAACTACGCCGACCAGTGACTTTTTCCCCTTACTATCTCTAATCTCCACCCACAATGATTCAACATTTTGTTCATTGGAGCCAATATCATCCCTCATAACTGCCCTGATATCATCCCTTATTAACAGAGCTACCCCACCTCCCTTCCCTTCCTGCCTATCTTTCCGAATCGTCAGATACCCCTGTACATTTAATTCCCAGTCCTGGCCACCTTGTCTCTGTAATGGCCACCAAATCATACCCATTTGTAATGATTTGTGCCGTCAACTCATTTACTTTATTTCTCATGCTGCGTGCATTTAGGTAGAGTGTTTTCATCCTAGTTTTTAAACCATGATTTTTAGTTTTTACCCCTCCTGCAGCCCTTTTATATTCAGTGGTCCTTTTTGTTTCTTGCCTTTGGTTTCTCTGTCCTCCACTTTTACTCATCTCTTTTCTGTCTTTTGTTTTTGTCTCCTTTTTGTTTCCCTTTATCTCCCTGTATTGGTTCCCATCCCCCTGCCATATTAGTTTAACTCCTCACCAACAGCACTAGCAAACACTCCCCCTAGGACATTGGTTCTGTTCCTGCCCAAGTGCAGACCGTCCGGTTTGTACTGGTCCCACCTCCCCCAGAACCTGTTCCAATGCCCCACGAATTTGAATCCCTCCCTGTTGCACCACTGCTCAAGCCACGTATTCATCTGTGCTATCCTGCGATTCCTACTCTGACTAGCACGTAGCACTGGTAGCAATCCCGAGATTACTACTTTTGAGGTCCTACTTTTTAATTTAACTCCTAGCTCCTTAAATTCGTCTCGTAGGACCTTATCCTTTTTTTACCTATGTCGTTTGCTAATTCATCTGTCCTCTGCTTCCCCTCCCCACGAGATTCTGTCTTTGGATGGACATTTACCTTGTGGATATAATAATCCCCTCTATTCTTAGTGGCCTCTAAAAGATTTTGTGGAGCAACCATGCTGTGGCCAGGGGTCTGCCTTTGGTGGATTTGAACCCTCGCCTTGCCCAGATTGCCAAATAGTCAGTGCAAGAGTTGCACGTAAACATTGAATCCGAGCAAATGATATATGGAGGGGTAAACTCTTCAGGGTGAGTCACCACGTAGGCCATGGCCGCCAGTTCGGCACGCTGAGCGCTCATGGTGCTGGGAAGTTTTATGACCTTCTGTACCTGAGCAGTTGGGTCATGAATCCCGCAATCTGTGAGCCACTCCCCGTTGGACACGGTACTGGAACCATCCACGTAGATGTCCTGGCCCGTCGGGTACCCACTCCACTGTGCATGTGTGCACCATCCTGGGATACAACATGTTTCCTGCAAGTTTTGGCTCAGTCAACCCCTGCACTCTCAGATTAAGCTGTGAGAACAGTAGGGTTCAGCGAACAATCTCCCATCCTTAATCAGCCCATCCAAAAGCATCTGGGTTGGCGTGTGATGTGCGAGGAGGACTAGCGGGGATGATCCCATGAAGACCTGTAAGCACTTCATGACCCAATGCGTGGCTAAAAGGTGCCTTTCGCAATTGGAGTATCATCTCTCCACATCTGTGAGCACCCTGGAGGAGTACACCACGGGTCTCAAGCTTGCCGTGGAGCAAAACCAAGCTCAAGGTGTCCCTGCTGGCTGCTACCTCCAGAGAGAACTCTTCCCCCTGGTTAATCACACCCAATGCAGGTGCCATTTGGAGATCCCTTTTCAGCTGGGTGAATGCGGCCTGGCAATTGGAATCCCATTCCCACTCGACTCCCTTGCAGAGGAACCGAAGTAAAGGGGCTGCTGTGGCTGCATATCCCCTGATGAAATCCCGGCAGTATCCTGTGAGCCACAGAAAAGACCTCAATCCTGACACTGTCTTGGGGGCTGGGAGCTCCTGTACTACCTTTCGTCAGGTATCATCAATCGCCCTTTCACCTGCTCGGACTGTCAGCCCGAGAAATTTTACTTCCTTCTGACCGACCCGAGCCTTCTTTGGGTTGACTTTGAAATCCGCATTCCTGAGTAACATTAGCAGGTCGCTCAGCAGTGGCTCGTGCTCCTCTCTATCACTAGAGAACAGGGGAATGTCGTCCACATACTGAACGACCTGCTGGGGCTGGCTAAAATTCTTCAGACCATTAGCCATGCTCTGGTGGAAGATGGAGGGGCTGTTATGAAATCCCTGGGAAAAACACGTCCAAGTATACTGTTGGCCCTTAAATGTAAAGGCGAGATTATACTGGTCTTTCCATCGAAGGGGAATCAACCAGAACCCATTTGAAATAGCCAGCACCAAGAACGTGGTTGCGGTGGCTGGAATATTTCCAATTAGGTCCGCTACAGCCGTGACTGTGGGTGCGCAGGCTGGGATATTATTGTTGAGGCCCCGATAGTCCACCGTGGCTCTCCATGACATGTTGGGTTTCTTGACCAGCCAAAGGAGAGTGATCACATGGGTGGCAATCAGCCTCAACACACCCTGCTTTACCAGGGAACCCAGTGCCATCTCCAAGTCTGCCTCCGCTTCCCTGGGAAAATTATTCTGTTTTTGGGGCCTAGGCATAGGATCCCCGTCTACGCTAACCTCTACCCCAGTCACCCATCCGCAGTCGTGCTTGTGGATGGCGAAAGCATCTAAATTGCTCCAAACCTCTGCCTGGTACTGACCAAAACCTCGAGGTCATAACTACCCCGGGGCTTCATGCTGCAGATGTTCCCTCATCCCCCCCCCCCCTCATCTCTGGGTATTACTATTTACCTCATCCACCTTATCGGAACCCACTGCTCCCCACAAGCAATGGTTCCTAAAATCTACAATGATCCCATGGGCTAACATGAAGTCGGACCCAAGGACTCCCCACAAGGGCTGATCCCACCATGAGAATGCAGTCCCATTTAGTGATGAGGGAACCTAGCTTAATGCTAGGGGGAATAGACCTTACCTCACGCCTGCTCATTGCCGGTGATGCCCATCAAACTGAAGGGAATTTTATTGGACCAGGGTGAATGAACCAGGTCCTTGGAATGGATCACCATGCTCGAGGCTCCGGTGTCCACCAGGTACTTCCCTGTGACCGTTTCCACCCCATCCACACACAGGGCCTGCCCCAGTCATGGTAGATGAGCAAGCACAGGTACTCAGGCTGAGCGCACTCTAGTCAGGATGACAGGGGGCACACTGGAGCGCTCGGTATAACCTTGCTGACTGCAGCATCAAGTCTACCGGTGTCCTTACCCATCACCGTACGGAGGGCAGCCACTAGTACCTCGTATCCTGAAAGCTGGCTAGTCTCCCTCGTGTCGGTATTTAGGGACTTCTTCCCGGGAGGGCCTCCTCGGCCAGGTGTCCCTTTCTGGGTTGGACACTCCCACCTCCAATGCCCCATCTGTCCACACTGAAAACAAGCTTTTGACTCGCGAGTGTGGAGCCCTTCCTGACGCCATTCCTTCCTTTCCCCCTTACCGGCCCTCATCTCACTGACTCTACCCCGTTGCTTCGCCTCCTCCCCATCCAGGGACTTGAAAGCCATTCTAAGCACCTGGCCTCAGTGTTAGCAATGTCCTCAGTATTGAGCCAGTCGTCGGCCTTGGCTCGAATACCTGGGAGGCTTTTCACAACCAGGGTCCTTAGCCAGTGATTACGGACCTCCCCGAGCAGTTGCGCTCGGTCCGATGTGGCCACCGCAGCCTTAGTGTAGATGGGCCAGAGCCTGTCGGCAAATGCAATCGGCACTTCTACGGACATCTGCAGAGTATTCTCAACTAGGGAAAATGGACTCCCCTGTGTATGGACCAATGCTCGTAGGATTTCCTCCTTGAGCCCCACTATAGTGCCTCATCCAGCCTTAGAGGCAGCGGACAGGTTTTGGTATCGTGTCCCTTCTAGGGAGAATAAAAGTAACTTATGCTTTTCTGCATCGTTACACTCATTTAAGGCTCCCTATCTGTTCTACCTTAGTGAAATGGATTGTGGGTCCCCTTTGATGCTAAGTTTTTCCAGCCCCTCCACCATCGTTTAGAGTTGAGGAGGCGTGAACAGGACCACGCAGTCATTTTGGAGTGGGCCCATGTCACTGTTGTGTGCCGGCGGACCATACCTCCGCTGCCGCAATGGACACAAGTGTCTCTGTTGCTCCCTGCCCACTGGTGGAGCTACTTCTTCCTGTACTGCTACCGGCACTTCTGCTGGGGGCCTATCCTCTTCCCGGTCTAACTGGGATCCACCTGGCGCCATTAAACACACCAGGCCTCAAGCCTCAGCCAAAGCCCTTTGTAGCTTCCTGATCTTTTCCTCGCACTGATGGTGACTACAATCCTCAAAACTCTTACTCCTAGCTACCCTGTAGGCGGTCTTGATGTCATTAAACTGGCTTTCCAGCTCTTCCATTGTCACTGCTAGTCGGGAATTTTCTCCTCGGACGACTTGCTCGTTGAACTTAGCCTCGGTAACCTGGCACTGTAAATACCGTCCAGGAAGACTCTTCTACAGCCCTCCTTTCCTGCTTTTCTAGAACTAATTCTTCCACCAACTGCCGACCAACTATACCCCGTGCATCTGATTCCCTTTCAGACTCCTTCAGCTGCCCCTGAAGCCTGTTTACCTGCTTCCTTAACAGCTGAACCTGTTTTTGCAAGCATATGAGTCAAATTGCCTTTTCTTTGGACTTCTTATGCTCCTTTCCCCCTGTCCACTCAGCTGCCCTATCCTGAGGACTGTCTGAGTGTAACATGTCCATCACCCACTGCTGGGACACGTTAATTTTGGTGAACACGTCGGACGCGATCCTATCTTCCAAACCTGACCGAACCATTTCAACCTTAGAGTCAATTGAACCACCCACACCTTCGTGTCCTACCGCAGTTGCTTTTACTGTAGGGTGTTTTGTGTGCCCGATGTCTCTGTGACTCGCCCTTGAGTCGACCCTGTTATGTATGTAACCTTCATGTAACAACACTGCAATACTGTATATATTTGAAAAATGCACACCTTGACCACAGGGGATGAACTTGTGGGAGACACTCCTCACCTGGTCATCCAGGTATATAAAGGGAGGTCCCACGCAGGGTCATCAGTTCTTGGTGCTGTGAATAAAGATGTAGGTCACGGAGTGACCTTGTCCATAGAATGTGCCTCGTGTGGATTTGTGGTATTGTGTAAGGACTTTACAGTGGCGACGAGAAACGGGACTCAATGACCCACGAGAATAGCCACCGGTAGCACAGAGGAACGGTACTGTGTTGGTGAGGACTGGGACGCTTTCATTGAGAGGCTTCAGCAGAGCTTTGTCACGAAGGACTGGCTGGGAGATGCAGCAGCCGACAAGCGAAGGGCTCATCTACTGACCAGCTATGATCTAAGACTTACGCGCTCATGAAAGACCTGCTAGCACCCGAGAAGCCGGCGGATAAAACCTTTGAAGAGCTCAGCAAGCTAATCAGTGAGCATCTCAAACCGGCGAGCAGCATACACATGGCCTGACACAGATTGTATACCCACCGACGTCGGGAAGGACAGAGCATACCGGACTTCGCTGTGGACCTCCGGCGCTTGGCCAGCCTCTGTAAGTTCACAGAAGCCTGCAGAGGGGAGATGCTAAGGGATTTTTTTTTTGAGGGCATCGGTCATGCCGGGATTTTCAGAAGTTAATCGAGACCAAAGACTTGACCTTGGAAGCGGCGGCATTGCTGGCTCAGACTTTTATGGCGGGGGAGGAGGAAACCAAGATAATATACGCGCACAACTCTTTTGACTCCAATGTGGCGATGGATCAGGGGGTCAATATCATAAACAAAGGGAAGTTCGACACACCCCAGGCAGCAATAGACCCCAGAACAGGTTTTCAACAGACAATGGCAGGCTGAACGGACATTTACGCCATCCCAGTGGACAATGTGTTCTGGGATGGGGCCACTGACATCCACTAACAGGGTGCTCAAGAGCAATCAAAGGGACAATCAGCGAGGAATGCCTGGTAACAGCTCTTTTGTTCACAACAATGGGAATCTGAGTTCATGCTGGAGGTGTGGGGGCAGACATGCTGCTGGATTTGCAGGTTTCAACAGTTCGCCTGCAGAAATTGTAACCTCACTGGCCATTTAGCCAGAATGTGCAGGAAGCCTGCGACCAGGCTAATTTATGAGGCAGATGGACCAGAAGAGGGTCTGCAAGGCAGGATGACGCGTGGGACAAATCAATGGACGCTGAAGTTCAGCGGGTTCATGTGGCAAACATTCACAGCTCATATACCAAAATGCCACCGATGATGATGAAGGTCCAATTAAACAGCATCCCGGTACGCATGGAGCTGGACACGGAGGCCAGCCAGTTACTCATGAGCGTTCAACAATTCGAAAAGCTATGGCCACTCAAAGCCAGAAGACCCAAACTAGAACGCATTGACACTCAATTACGGACATACACCAAAGAAATCATTCAAGTGCTAGGCAGTGCATTGTTGGCTGTCACACACAATGGATCAGTGAACCGGCTGCCACTCTGGATTGTCCCGGGCAATGGTCCCACACTGTTGGGGAGGGGCTGGCTAGCTGAGATGAACTAGAAATGGGGGGATGTGCATGCAGTGTCATCTGTGGAGCGAAGTTCATGCTCACAGGTCCTATAGCAATTTGAGTCACTATTCCAACCTGGTGTTGGGACGTTCAAAGGTACCAAAGTAGTGATTCGCATCTCCCCTGATGCCAGACCAGTGCACCACAAAGCCAGAGCTGTGCCGTATGTGATGCGGGAGAAAATTGAAAGCGAAGTGGACCGTTTTGCTGAGAGAGGGCATCATCTCGCCCGTTGAATTCAGCGACTGGGCGAACCCCATTGTTCCTGTCCTAAAAGCGAATGGCTCGGTCAGGATCTGTGGCAACTACAAGGCCACTATCAACCGGGTGTCACTACAAGACCAATACCCACTCCTGAGAGCGGAGGATCTTTTTGCCACGCTGGCAGCCGGCAAGCTGTTCACCAAGTTGGACCTCACTTCAGCCTACATGACCCAAGAACTGGCCGACGAATCCAAACTACTGACCACAATCACCACGCACAAGGGACTGTTCGTTTACAACAGGTGCCCGTTTGGCATTCGATCAGTGGCCGCGATCTTTCAAAGAAACATGGAAAGCCTGCTCAAATCTATTCCTGGAACGATTGTATTCCAGGACGACATCCTCATCACGGGTCGGGACACCGAGGTACCTGGAAGAGGTGCTACACTGACTGGACCGGGTAGGCCTGCGACTCAAGAAGCCTAAGGGTGTGTTTTTGGCTCCCGAAGTCGAGTTTCTGGGCAGGAGGGTTGCTGCAGATGGGATTCGGCCTACCGAATCCAAAACAGAGGCGATTCGACGAGCGCTCAGGCCTGGCAACACATCAGAGTTGCGTTCATTTCTGGGACTCTTGAACTATTTTGGGAACTTTCTGCTGAACTTAAGCATATTGTTTGAGCCGCTACATGTGCTCCTGTGTAAGGGTTGCGATTGGTTTTGGGGGTAATGTCAAGAATGTGCTTTCAATCAGGCACGTAACCTACTCTGTTCAAATAAGTTGTTGACCCTGTACGACCCCTGTAAGAAATTGGTTCTGACATGTGATGCATCGTCCTATGGGGTTGGGTGTGTGTTGCAGCAGTGCAATGCTGAGGGGCAACTCCAACCTGTGGCTTATGCCTCCAGGTCGCTCTCTCAAGCTGAACGTGGATATGGGATGGTTGAGAAGGAAGCACTCACATGTGTCTATGGGGTGAAAAAGATGCACCAGTACCTTTTTGGCAGGAGGTTCAAATTAGAAACGGACCACAAGGCTGTCAATGCCAATGCGTCAGCTCGCATACAGCGATGGGCTCTCACGCTAGCTGCCTATGACTACTCCATCCGGCACCGGCCCAGCTGATGCACTCAGCAGGCTTCCACTGGCCACCATTGAGAGGGCAGCGGAGCAAAGTGCTGAGATGGTCATGGTCGTTGATGCCTTCGACAGCACAGGCTCCCCCATCACAGCCCGCCAGATCAAAATCTGGACCAACAGAGATCCCCTCCTATCTTTGATTAAGAAATGTGTCCTGACTTAGGGATTGGGCGCCCGCACACAGAGCATGCCCTGAGAAGGTCAGACCGTTTCATAGGCGGATGGATGAGCTCTCCATCCAAGCTGACTGCCTACTATGGGGCAGCCGGGTAGTCATGCCCCAGAGGGGCAGGGAAGCTTTCATCAGGGAACTCCACAGCGAGCATCCAGGCATCGTGCTGATGAAGGCCATTGCCCGGTCACACGTTTGGTGGCCGGGAATTGATTCAGACCTGGAACACTGTGTTCGCAGGTGCACAATGTCTGCTCAGCTGGGAAATGCCCCCAGGGAGGCCCCACTCAGCCTGTGGCCCTGGCCTATCAGGCCATGGTCACGCACTCACGTAGACGACACGGGCTCATTCATGGGGAAAATGTTTGCCATTGTAGTTGATGAATACTCGAAATGGATTGAGTGCATCATTTTGAATTCGTGCACGACATCCACCACTGTGGAGAGTCTACGTGTGGCTTTGCGACCCATGGTTTGCCGGACATCATTGTTAGCGATAATGGCCCATGTTTCACTAGCTACGAATTCCGGGAGTTCATGTCGGGTAATGGCATCAACCATGTCAGGACAGCACTGTAATGTATGTAGCACTCAAATCACTGACTCCACACGGTCTGGTATTGTAGTAACTGCTGTGACCTTAGTTCTTTATTGTCTAACTCCAGAGTGTCTCCCAGGTGTGGTGGGTAGCCTTTTATACTCTGTCTCGCAGGTACTTTCAGGTCTCCCACCACAACGCCCTCTGTGGCATACTTATACATTTAGTGTACCTGGACAATATATATCATCTCACTCCCCCCCAGTTCCAAAAGTCATTGCTGGAAACCTCGGCCTTGTTTGTCCTGGTTGGTTTGTGTGAGTCTATGACCATCCACTTCCCCCCCATGTGGAGATAATGCTTGTGATTCGGTGTAAGCATGTGGTATTTGCAGTCCTTACTTGGTTGATGAAGTACACGCGTATAACCTCCAACAGACTATAGGTATGCATGGACAGTACATTTGTATGGTACAATGATATGTGGTTCAGATGTTATGTCAAAAGGTTGCAGGTGCACTGAACAGTTATTTAATACCAGCTCCACTGGGTGAGGTATGGTGGCAGTGTACTGCCCCTTTTTGCCCGAGGTATGGGCTGTGCTGAGACAGGGTATCGCAACTAGTGCATTGCCTCTGTTCACAGTGGTCACCTTGGCGGCTCATCTGCAGCCGCTGAACCCCTGCACAAATCACGTAAAATCAAAAATCGCACTGGCCCCTTCGGCATGAAAGTCACGGATCCATTGGCCCTTTTTCTTGTGTCTCGTGGTATTAACACCTTTCATACATCATATTTCATTTTAAACACAGTAACCATTCAGCATCAACATATCACTTTTTATCCTAAATCACTACATCATACGATCACATTACACATTTAGACTCGCTCTTGCCTTACAAAAGTCTTTTTGTGGGGACCGCCAACAGTGTAAGGCCCTTTTAAGGCTCCCGGGTGCATTTCCCTTTTAAGACGCCATCTTGTGGTTCCCACGAGGCTTCCCTTGGGTGCCGCCATTTTAATTGTACTGCTTGCCTTTGTTCTTTGCAGAGCTCTGCTGCCGCCATCTTGAGCTCGCTGGCCTGCCGTTTTACTCTCTGGAAAAGAAGAAATAACGAAGAAAGAAGGAAAGAAAACAGCCAAAACATGATCTTGAATCTGGCCGTATCCTCTGTTCTGGCTCCTGCATCTGCTTTGGCTCCTGCATCTGTCCGAGAAATCGCATTCTCCCGAGTTGTACCTGCCACCTCCGTAGCCTCCGCCGCCGCTGCAGCCTCCGCTCCTGTCGCTGGTGCCGCCTCTCCTGTGGCCTCCGCTCCTGCTCCAGTACCTGCCGCCGCTCCTGCAGCCGCCATGGCCGCCCCCACCACCGCCGCTGTCCCGGCCTCCACCGTAGCCGTGACCACCGCCCGACTCTTCCTCTGCGTGGGCCCCCCCCGGACTTGTCGGCCATCGATGGGCCTTCCGTTCATCGCCCGCAGTGCGTCGCCGGCTCACACCTCAGCGATCGGCCCATTCATGAAAAGCTGCTCTTCCAGGGTTGGGGCTGCAGGGTTGCTGTGGCCTGTGGAATTTAGACTGCTGATGAACTGCTTATTTCTTCTCCAGCTTGGTTGGTGCTGCTCTTTGTGGACCCGGGGGACAGCGGTGTGTGGAGCAGTGGAGAAGTCTTCCCAGCTCCCACGGACCTTTCCCATCCATCTTCTGCCAAGAAGCGTTGGCCCATCGCCTGCAATGACCCACAAAGGTAAACCGTGCGTCTCGCCCCCGTGAGATACCTGCACCTCCGCTCTGCCAAGAACAGGTATCAGTTCCCTGGTGTAGGTACGCAGCTTCGCCGTGGCCGGGACCAGCTTGGGTCGTGCAGCTGGGTTAACCCACAGTTTTTCTAAAGTTTCCTGACTCATCAACGACAGACCCGATCCCGTATCCACTGACATACTCACAGGACTCCGTTAATCTTCACCTCCATAATCACCGGGGCCGAATCGTCGGTGCACGTATACAGTCCAAACAACGCCTCATCTTCTTCTGCCTGCTCCTCGCTGGAAAATGGACCCTCTGGACCCTCTGCCATCTCCTTAGCCACACGGTGAGTCAGGTGTCTTTTACACATACGCTGAAGGTGTCCTTTCGTGTGGCAGGTATTGCACGTATACTCCACAAACCTGCACCGGTGAGCCCCATGGCTTCCGCCGCAGCGCCAGCATGGTGCTACTCGATTAGCCCCCCTCGGCGGACTCTGAGTTCCAGGACCCCGAGATCTGTGCTCTCTGCCCTGGGCAGAGCCACGTTCTGCAGTTTTGTCCATGGTGGGCGCTATCCTGTGGACAGTGCCTGCCGAGTTCGAGACTGTGTGGATCATCTGCTTGGTGCTGCAAGTCGATGCCATAAACGCCCTGCTGGTAGTGATGGCTTGCTTCAGGGTGACTGTAGGTTCCGTGGATAGCAGCTTGTGAAGGAGACCCTCATGGCCAATCCCCATAACAAAAACGTCTCGCAACGCGTCTTCAAGGTGTGTGCCAAAATCACACGGCGCCGCGAGTCTCCTTTGGTCCGCAGCATATTTGGTGACATCCTGGCCCTCAGGTCTGCAGTGGTGGTAGAATTTGTACCGGGCCGTGAGGATGCTCACCTTCGGTTTAAGTTGGTCACGAATGAGTACGACCAGCTCTTCATATGACTTGTCCCTGGCGCTCCCAGGTGCCAGCAAATCCCTAATGAGACAGTAAACCTCATCGCCACAGCTGGAAAGTAATATAGCCTTACGCTTCGCTCTCAGTGCGTCCGTGTGCTCTGTCAGATCGTTTGCCGTAAAGTAGTACTCGAGCCTTTCCGTGAAGGCCTCCCAATCATTTCCCACCGTAAAATCCTTTAATGAGCCCAGAGCAGCCATAGTTGCGTGATGCGTGAAGTTAATCCGTGTCATTGTTGCCAATGTAATTTATGTAGCACTCAATTCACTGACTCCACACGGTCTGGTGTTGTAGTAACTGCTGTGACCTTAGTCCTTTATTGTCTAACTCCAGAGTGTCTCCCAGGTGTGGTGGGTAGCCTTTTATACTCTGTCTCGCAGGTACTTTCAGGTCTCCCACCACAGCGCCCTCTGTGGCGTACTTATACATTTAGTGTACCTGGACAATACATATCAAACATCGGTCAAGCCGGCCTCCAATGGCCAGGTGGAACATGCGGTCCAAATCATAAAACAAGGCATGCTCAGGATTCAAGATCCTTCCCTTCAATGCCGCCTATCGCGCCTCCTGCTGGCCTATAGGTCCCGACCGCATCTGCTCACGGGGCTCCCACCCACGGAGCTCCTTATGAAACATACACTTAAAACTCAGCTGTCCCTCATTCATCCTGTCTTGTCTGACATTGTTGAAGGCAAACGCCAGTTCCAAAATGAGTACCATGACTGAAATTCAAGGGGGAGATGTATAGAAATTGGTGACCCCGTATTTGTTCTCAATCACGCTTTGGGGCCCAAATGGCTTGAAGGTACTGTAATAGACAAAGAGGGGAATAAGGTCATCGTGGTTAAACTTAACAATGGGCAGCTATGCCGCAAGCATCTGGACCAAGTAAAAAAAAAAGGTTCAGCATGGACTCTGAGGAACCTGAGGAAGATCATGAGATGGTATTCACACCACTGCCAGTCAACGAGCAACAAGAACATTCAGCAGCATGCACAGTCCCTGCAGTCAGCCCGGAAAGACCGGAATCACCACAGGGGACAGACACGCAGGCCAAGGCTCAACAGCCAGAGCCCTAACTGCTGCGCTCCACGAGAGAGCGCAGACCACCTGAAAGACTTAACCTGTGATCCCAATAAGACGTTGGGGGTGGTGGGGGAGGTGATGTCATGTATGTAACCTTCATGTAACAACACTGCAATACTGTATATACTTGAGAAATACACACCTTGACCACAGGGGGTGAACTTGTGGGAGACACTCCTCACCTGGTCATCCAGGTATATAAATGGAGGTCCCACGCAGGGTCATCACTTCTTGGTTCTGTGAATAAAGGTGCAGGTCACAGAGTGACCTTGTCCATAGAATGTGCCTCATGTGGATTTGTGGTATTGTGTAAGGACTTTACAGACCCGTGCTTTAAAACTTCCCGGTTCGGGTTGTTTCCCTTTGGACGGCAGGAGCTTTTGCCAATAGTTCCTGCCTAGCCTGTTGATTAATGGTAATCCCACACAGAAAGAGAGAGACCAAGGTCAGATAGGTCTTCTCCTATGCCCGGCCGTGAGCGGATGACACATGGTTGGTCTTCCGAATTATGCCGCGAACCACAAGTCCCACAACCCCCAAATTCGGACTCAAGGAGTTACTATGGATAGATTATAATTGACTCAGACAAAATGAAATGGTTCAGGTTGGTCAAAGATCGATTCCTTTTATTATACTTACAAAACAACAACCCCTACTCCTCTCGCTTACGGCTTAAAGAGTAGATGACTGTGGACACTAGCTTAAAACCTTAGACTAAATATCCACCCTGTCGGTTATGCTGAACCAACCCCCTTCCCAGAATCTAAGCCTAGATAATGGAAACCCTTCTAACTAAACCCCTTTCCCAGTTTGGTCAGAACCCACACTTGGAAACCTCCTCATACACACACATGTTAGCCTGCATCCTGGACACTTGCAGTTCCTCAGCAGCCAAACACGCTGGCAGTCTTGGGGATTTCCAGAGGTGTTTGCTGAATATAATTACCAGCCCTTGTCGTTGATTCATGCAGCCCCGGGTCCGTTCGACTCTAAAGACAAAACCGTGCCTAACAGAGGCATGCGATGAGGCCTAGAGAGTTACGTTCAGATGGTACGGCGAGGCACTCACTTCGGGCATTCCTGGAGAGTTGACAGACGCGTAGCCACGCGGGGAACCCCGATCCAGATGGTAGAGAAAAGTAAGCCCTGAACCCCCCCGAAGTTCAGCATATTTATACCCCGTACAATACACAAAACTGGCTGGGCGATTCCTGGTTACCATGGTCGCAGAGATGCTAGTTGGTCTTCCTGGTGACATCTCTGTCCTGGATTGGTCAACTTGATGCAAACAATGGTAGGCCATTTCAGTAGATGAGCAGTTCTTGAAGTGCTAACAGTTTGTTGAGTTCTTGACTGCTCCTTCATTGAAAGAGTCCAGAGATGTTACATTTGGTCTGCAAACCTCATTGTCCATCCAGACATCCCGGCCTCATGGACAAAAGGTGTTTTTCCACAAATCACACAAAGTTCGAAATGAAAAGGCCTCTGCCTTTCATGATGTCAGCGTTGAGACTGGTCCCATGGCAACCCAAAAGACAGACAGCTCCTGCTGTACTTCACAGAAACCAAAAATCAGTCCTTTTAAAGTCCAAAAGTCCAAACTTCATTTTGAAATGCAGCCCATGTGCGTCTCCATTTTAAAAGGGTACAGATCCATTTCAAAAGTCCAAAAATCCTTCCGGCCCATACACACATTGATGTTGGCACTAGCCCAATCCTACACTGCCCCTGAGAGGAAATAGAGCACAATGTCGGGCGCTCTGCTTCCTCTCGGGGCGGATCTGGGGCGCTACAGGCGCGAAGGTCGGAGCGATATGTGGCCTCTCCGCATAGTGGTGACGCAATCACAGCACCCTCCCCTTACATGAGAGGAGGGCACGCTGCGAGCACTGTATGGGTTTGAGGGGCCTCCACTAAGCCACGGAGGATGCGGGGTGCTGATACTGCAGCCCAGTTCCGAAGCTGAGTGCTGAGCTGCACCATCGCGGCAAGGACCCTGCAGGAAAACTCACGGAGGCCGGACTGGGATGTCAGAGGACAAAACAAAATGGTGCTACTCACCTCCTCTTTAAATTTTGCCCCATGAGCGGAGTGTGAGGCCACCGCGGCCGATTGTCTGCGATCCGCGAAGCTGGCACAGATAATTGCCTGCAGCGGCCTCATGTGGCGCTTCCCAATTTCCGCCTCAGAGCGAAAACGGGCCACTGCACACGGCGATGATGTCATCGCCGGAGACACAGTGGTCTGGGGTGCTACCGGCGGGAGCAGGGCACTGCTCTGCTAACACCCATGCAATTTCACAGGAGCCGGTAGTATCCATCGCTCCCAGCTGAGAAACGGTTTATGCCTCATTAGTGCCCCCGGAGATGTTAACAGCAGTCGCAAACTATGAGAATTTCCGACCCCCCCCAAACTCTCTGAATGCAGTATTGAAAGCTGAGGGATGCTGGGTATGCTTTACAGATTTGCCCTCTGATGCAATTGATGGTTTAAAAAATTACTGCTGCTGACAAATTTACTATCAATGACTTGGTGTACTTTTCAGTTGTAATTGCAGGGTAACATATTTGATTGGTTATAGTGTTCTGTTGGTGTTTAATGCCAGGATGGCAGAAAATAGTAGCATTCAGTCAACTTGTATAAGGATAAATTTTTATTTTCAGCGCTTCTGGTGCAGAGCTTCATGTGATGGGAGCGCATATGGTAAACTCAGGAACCCATGGTTTTCCAACTACTAATTTGAATGAATGGAAATTCACAGGGATGTGTTGCTGAATTCCTCATTTGCACCTGGACATTTGAAGGTGTGCACTCAGAGTGATAAAGATAACATTTTACTCAGAGGTAAAAAGAGGTACCTTTTCTGAGTACTGCGCTCAGTCCTGGGCAACGCAACTCAGGAAAGATATATTGGCATTGGAGGGGGTGCAGCTAGATTCACCAGAACGACACCGGGGTTTAGAGGGTTAAATTATGAGGCCAGATTTCATAAACTTGGCTGTATTCCCTTGAGTATAGAAACATAGAAACATAGAAAATAGGTGCAGGAGTAGGCCATTCGGCCCTTCGAGCCTGCACCGCCATTCAATAAGTTCATGGCTGAACATGCAACTTCAGTACCCCATTCCTGCTTTCTCGCCATACCCCTTGATCTCCCTAATAGTAAGGACTTCATCTAACTCCTTTTTGAATATATTTAGTGAATTGGCCTCAACAACTTTTTGTGGTAGGGAATTCCACAGGTTCAGCACTCTCAGGGTGAAGAAGTTTCTCCTCATCTCGGTCCTAAATGGCTTATCCCGTATCCTTAGACTGTGACCCCTAGTTCTGGACTTCCCCAACATTGCAAACATTCTTCCTGCATCTAACCTGTCTAAACCCGCCAGAATTTTAAACGTTTCTATGAGATCCCCTCTCATTCTTCTGAACTCCAGTGAATACAAGCCCAGTTGATCCAGTCTTTCTTGATGTCAGTCCCACCATCCCGGGAATCAGTCTGCTGAACCTTCGCTACACTCCCTCAATAGCAAGAACGTCCTTCCTCAAGTTAGGAGACCAAAATTATACACAATAGTCCAGGTGTGGCCTCACCAAGGCCCTGTACAACTGTCGTAACACTTCCCTGCCCCTGTACTCAAATCCCCTGGCTAAGAAGGCCAACATGCCATTTGCTTTCTTAACCGCCTGCTGTACCTGCATGCCAACCTTCAATGACTGATGTACCATGACACCCAGGTCTCGTTGCACCTCCCCTTTTCCTAATCTGTCACCATTCAGATAATAGTCTGTCTCTCTGTTTTTACCACCAAAGTGGATAATCTCACATTTATCCACATTATAATTCATCTGCCATACATTTGCCCACTCACCTAACCTGTCCAAGTCACTCTGCAGCCTCATAGCATCCTCCTAGCAGCTCACACTGCCACCCAACTTAGTGTCATCTGCAAATTTGGAGATACTACATTTAATCCCCTCGTCTAAATCATTAATGTACAATGTAAACAGCTGGGGCCCCAGCACAGAACCTTGCGGTACCCCACTAGTCATTGCCTGCCATTCTGAAAAGTACCCATTTACTCCTACTCTTTGCTTCCTGTCTGACAACCAGTTCTCAATCCATGTCAGCACACTACCCCCAATCCCATGTGCTTTAAATTTGCACATTGATCTCTTGTGTGGGACCTTGTCGAAAGCCTTCTGAAAGTCCAAATACACCAGATCAACTGGTTCTCCCTTGTCCACTCTACTGGAAACATCCTCAAAAAATTCCAGAAGATTTGTCAAGCATGGTTTCCCTTTCACAAATCCATGCTGACTTGGACTTATCATGTTACCTCTTTCCAAATGCGCTGCTATGAAATCTTTAATAATTGATTCCATCATTTTACCCACGACCAGTCGATAATTCTGTTTTCTCTCTCCCTCCTTTTTAAAAAGTGGGGTTACATTGGCTACCGTCCACTCCATAGGAACTGATCCAGAGTCTACGGAATGTTGGAAAATGACTGTCAATGCATCCGCTTTTTCCAAGGCCACCTCCTTAAGTACTCTGGGATGCAGACCATCAGGCCCTGGGGATTTATCGGCCTTCAATCCCATCAATTTCCCCAACACAATTTCCCGACTAATAAGGATTTCCCTCAGTTCCTCCTTCTTACTAGGCCCTCTGACCCCTTTTATATCCGGAAGGTTGTTTGTGTCCTCCTTAATGAATATCGAACCAAAGTACTTGTTCAATCGGTCTGCTATTTCTTTGTTTCCCGTTATGACTTCCCCTGATTCTGACTGCAGGGGACCTATGTTTGTCTTTACTAACCTTTTTCTCTTTACATATCTATAGAAGCTTTTGCAATCCGTCTTAATGTCCCCTGCAAGCTTCCTCTCATACTCTATTTTCCCTGCCCTAATCAAACCCTTTGTCCTCCTCTGCTGAGTTCTAAATTTCTCTCAGTCCCCGGGTTCGCTGCTATTTCTGGCCAATTTGTATGCCACTTCCTTGGCTTTAATGCTATCCCTGATTTCCCTTGATAGCCACGGTTAAGCCACCTTCCCTTTTTTATTTTTACGCCAGGCAGGAATGTACAATTGTTGTAGTTCATCCATGCGGTCTCTAAATGTCTGCCATTGCCATCCACTGTCAACCCTTTAATTATCATTCGCCAATCTATCCTAGCCAATTCACGCCTCACACCTTGAAAGTTACCCTTCTTTAAGTTCTGGAACATGGTCTCTGAATTAACTGTTTCATTCTCCATCCTAATGAAGAATTCCACCATATTATGGTCACTCTTCCCCAAGGGCCCTCGCACCACGAGATTGCTAATTAATCCTCTCTCATTACACAACACCCAGTCTAAGATGGCCTCCCCCCTAGTTGGTTCCTCAACATATTGGTCCAGAAAACCATCTTTTATGCACTCCAGGAAATCCTCCTCCACCGTATTGCGTCCAGTTTGGTTAGCCTAATCTATATGCATATTAAAGTCACCCATGATAACTGCTGCACCTTTATTGCATGCACCCCTAATTTCCTGCTTGATGCCCTCCCCAACATCACTACTACTGTTTGGAGGTCTGTACACAACTCCCACTAATGTTTTTTGCCCTTTGGTGTTCTGCAGCTCTACCCATATAGGTCCACATCATCCAAGCTTCCGGATATAAAAGGGGTCGGAGGGTCTAGTAAGGAGGAGGAACTGAGGGAAATCCTTATTAGTCGGGAAATTGTGTTGGGGAAATTGATGGGATTGAAGGCCGATAAATCCCCAGGGCCTGATGGACTGCATCCCAGAGTACTTAAGGAGGTGGCCTTGGAAATAGTGGATGCATTGACAGTCATTTTCCAACATTCCATTGACTCTGGATCAGTTCCTATGGAGTGGAGGGTAGCCAATGTAACCCCACTTTTTAATAAAGGAGGGAGAGAGAAAACAGGGAATTACAGACCGGTCAGCCTGACATCGGCAGTGGGTAAAATGATGGAATCAATTATTAAGGATGTCATCGCAGTGCATTTGGAAATAGGTAATATGATAGGTCCAAGTCAGCATGGATTTGTGAAAGGGAAATCATGCTTGACAAATCTTCTGGAATTTTTTGAGGATGTTTCCAGTAGAGTGGACAAGGGAGAACCAGTTGATGTGGTATATTTGGACTTTCAGAAGGCTTTCGACAAGGTCCCACACAAGAGATTAATGTGCAAAGTTAAAGCACATGGGATTGGGGGTAGTGTGCTGACATGGATTGAGAACTGGTTGTCAGACAGGAAGCAAAGAGTAGGAGTAAATGGGGACTTTTCAGAATGGCAGGCAGTGACTAGTGGGGTACCGCAAGGTTCTGTGCTGGGGCCCCAGCTGTTTACACTGTACATTAATGATTTAGACGAGGGGATTAAATGTAGTATCTCCAAATTTGCGGATGACACTAAGTTGGGTGGCAGTGTGAGCTGCAAGGAGGATTCTATGAGGCTGCAGAGCGACTTGGATAGGTTAGGTGAGTGGGCAAATGCATGGCAGATGAAGTATAATGTGGATAAATGTGAGGTTATCCACTTTGGTGGTAAAAATAGAGAGACAGACTATGATCTGAATGGTGACAGATTAGGAAAAGGGGAGGTGCAAAGAGACCTGGGTGTCATGGTACATCAGTCATTGAAGGTTGGCATGCAGGTACAGCAGGCGGTTAAGAATGCAAATGGCATGTTGGCCTTCATAGCGAGGGGATTTGAGTACAAGGGCAGGGAGGTGTTGCTACAGTTGTACAGGGCCTTGGTGAGGCCACACCTGGAGTATTGTGTACAGTTTTGGTCTCCTAACCTGAGGAAGGACATTCTTGCTATTGAGGGAGTGCAGCGAAGGTTCACCAGACTGATTCCTGGGATGGCGGGACTGACCTATCAAGAAAGACTGGATCAACTGGGCTTGTATTCACTGGAGTTCAGAAGAATGAGAGGGGACCTCATAGAAACGTTTAAAATTCTGACGGGGTTAGACAGGTTAGATGCAGGAAGAATGTTCCCAATGTTGGGGAAGTCCAGAACCAGGGGACACAGTCTAAGGATAAGGGGGAAGCCATTTAGGACCGAGATGAGGAGGAATTTCTTCACCCAGAGAGTGGTGAACCTGTGGAATTCTCTACCACAGAAAGTTGTTGAGGCCAATTCACTAAATATATTCAAAAAGGAGTTAGATGAGGTCCTTACTACTAGGGGGATCAAGGGGTATGGCGAGAAAGCAGGAATGGGGTACTGAAGTTGAATGTTCAGCCATGAACTCATTGAATGGCGGTGCAGGCTAGAAGGGCCGAATGGCCTACTCCTGCACCTATTTTCTATGTTTCTATGTTTCTAATGTCCTTCCTAACTATTGCATTAATCTCCTCTTTAACCAGCAATGCTACCCCACCTCCTTTTCCTTTTATTCTATCCTTCCTGAATGTTGAATACCCTTGGATGTTGACAGGCATTAAGTGAATGCACAAGGGTGATTAGTTGTCTTTTGATTGAAATGTTCTAAAATGTTATGATTCATAAACTTGGTTTGCAATGTTTGTTTCGTGGTGGCTTTTATTGAAGCATTGTGGCCAAGAGGATCATCAGTAACAGAGGGAAGGTAAGGTGTGGGACTGATGTTGAATGGGGAATTGGGGTTGCGCTCACTGGTACCATAGCCTGATGATTCGATCACAGCCAATCCAGGCAGAAAAATGCTGTCTGTGTTGCCTCCTCCTTTTCCGCTTCCTCTTCAGCTGGTCGCCTTATGCAAGGCCTGCGCCCTCATGATGGCGAGGTTGTGGAGCATGCAGTTGACCTCAACGAACCTTAATGAGCAGAAGGTTGTTTAAGGATGCCAATGGTCTTCTCTATCAGATTCCGTGCCACAGCATGGCTTTCGTATGGTTGGGTATGTCATGAGCCAGGTGATCAGCGTGGTGGCCTAGCCCAGCAGGCTGAGCGCCCCCCAGCCTGTGAGCACCATTGGAGCAGGCCGGGGGAGCAGAAGGAGCAGCATGGCGGCATACCACTCCAGGGAGCAGCACATGCTGGAGCAGGAAAGCAACGGCAGTGAAAAGTGACATTACCAAGATTCAGGTCAGTGATTGGAGCGTGGGCAGGTACAGAAGGAGCGGCGAGGTCAGGGCGAAGGAGCGGCAAGGGATTGTTGAAGGACATGATCGGGGCCCAGGCGAGGCGTGAGTTTGGGGCCCAGGCGAGGTGAGGATCCAGGAGCAGCACGGGCCAGTCCACACTGCAATATGTGTGCGCACTAAGTCCGTGCAGCAGAGCTGGACTCCAGTCGCCTTGATTAACCATTGCCACTGGATCAAGCCCTCGCTCTGTCAAGCCTGTGTGGTGGCTGGTGTGCAACGGCCACCACACATTAAAAAAATCCACGCACAGGCACCTTCCACCCTTCAAGATTTAGTTCGGGACCTGGAAATTTGGGTCCTTCATTGAAACACCTGTGAACTTTTTGACGTGGAAGCAAGTCATCCTTGATTTGAGGGACTGCCTATGATGATGATGGTCAGCGGATAGCCCTTGTCGCCCAGTAGCCACCCTCCGGTTTGTTGTGGTGGCTCAGATGCTGATGCTACAACGGACTGCCGCAGACATCTTGCTGCCAGGATATCAAGCATTGACTTGCATGATGCGCTGACTATGGTCGCACACCGGCTGGACATTGAGGGAGTGGAATCCCTTCTGGTGGCGGTACATCTCCGAATAGAGATGGGACACCCACAAAATGATATGTGTACATTCAAAGCTATCCTGCAACATGGGGAGGCCTGCTATCCTGGCAAAGCCACGTGCTCACTCTGACTGCTTCTCTCTGGCAAGGGAGCATTAAATGTATTCAGCTCTCTTTGCATACAGGGCCTCGCTCACCTCCCTTATACAGGTGTGGATAGTGAAATGGGAGAGGTTACAGATACTGCCTGCTCCAGCCTGGAAGGAGCCCCAAAAAAGAGATTCAAGGCCACAGTTACTTTTACAGCAATGCCGTCCTTGCTCTGGATTGAGGCACAGACACGATGAGTTGAATGGCCTCCTTCTGAGACGTAAATTTCTATGATTCTATGATTCTAACGGTGCATGCTCCCAGCGCCGATACTAAAGCCCTCACCAAAATAGCGTCCAGCCCGGCCCGCACCAGAAGTGTGCACACGCTGCTCGGATGCCATTTTGGACACAAAACGGCACCCATAGTTGTTGTGTATGCATAAATAACTGACAAACTGAGCCAGGAGAAATGTAACTTAATTTAACT
This sequence comes from Pristiophorus japonicus, assembly GCF_044704955.1. Classification (NCBI taxonomy): domain Eukaryota; kingdom Metazoa; phylum Chordata; class Chondrichthyes; family Pristiophoridae; genus Pristiophorus; species Pristiophorus japonicus. Next base: position 258,498,129 of record NC_091978.1, on the reverse strand, counting down.
GTGCTTTTATACAACCCAAAATGGTGTTCTCAAACTGGAGTACAGCAACTGTGAATAGCTCCTGCAGGGTAATAATACCTGTCCAGTGAACTGTTATTAAAAAAAGAGTATGAACACAACATATTTCCCCCCTTTTTAAAACCACAGTCTATCTACAGACAAAGTCCTTGAGATAGCCAGGTCATGTTCTGATAAGCTGAGACCGGCGTGGAGCTTGTGGTGTTTGATTGAGGTTTTTGGTTGGGAAACAGAATGGTGCCTCTGTCCCATCCTGCTGGTCTGTTGGCCTGTGAGTTGGGATCAGTCTACGAGCGTTCCATCGAATTCGTAGGTGTGCGGGTTGAACTTTCAGCCGATGTGTTTTAGAGGCAAAGGTCAAGATTCGAGCTGATGACTCCGGTTTGGGCGCTTAACTCTGACCCAATCTCTGTTCTTCAGTTAGGGCTTTGGAGTGCGTCATTTTGTGTCAATGTACGATGTCGCTTTTTGTTGTCGTTCCGAAATCTGGGATGCAAATATGGTTATCTTCGCGCTAGATTTGGCTGGGGGTTTGAGAATGTCCAGTAGCCAGCGAAGATTCCGCCCAATCATGAGCTCAGCAGGTGTCTTCCCCGTTAGCAAGTGCTTTGTCGAATGGTATGTGCGTAGAATGGTTTTTACCGCTTTGTCAAATGTTTGGCCTGCTGTGAGGTTGGCTTTCAACCCTCTTTGATGACGCGGTAAAACGCTCAACACCTCCGTTGCTTTGAGGATTGTACCGAGCAGTAAGTCGATGCTCGATAGCATGACGAATGAGGAAATCAGTGAACTGGTCGGATACAAAGTGTGGTGCATTGTCAGTGATTATGACCTCTGGGAGGCCCAACTTCGTGAACATATGCTGTAGAATAGTGCCGACCGTTGATGAGGTCACTAAACTTGTTGCGATTTCGGGCCATTTGGAATGCGGGTCATGTACTACAACAAGGAAATGCTCGTGCTGTGGAGCTGCTTCAACTGGACCGAAGATATCCAACTGAAGTTGTTGTCATGGTCTTTGTGGCTGTCATGTATTCAACTATCATTGTAACCCATGTATAAACTGACCTAAGTTGTACACCGTGGAGAACATTGACCACAAGGGTGGACTTGTGGGAGACACTTCTAACCTGGACTTTCAGGTATAAAAGGGGAAGCTCCACTCACCTTCATCACTTGAGGTCTTGGTAATAAAGGTAACTGGTCACAGAGTGACCTTCTCTCAAGTATGGGCCTCGTGTGCATTTATACTGCATAGTAAGGACATATCATTGGCGACAAGAAACTGGGATTTAAACCAAGCGAGCATGGCCACTAGCAGCACAGAAGAGAGGTACTGTGTTGGTGATGATTGGGATGACTTTATTGTGAGACTACAGCAAAGTTTTGTCACAAAGGAATGGTTGGGACTGGATTCGGCTGACAAACACAGGGCTCATCTGACGGTTTGTGGAACCAGAACGTACTTCCTGATGAACTACCTTCTAGCGCCAGAGAAGCCGGCGGACAAGACGCTCAAAGAGCTCAGTAAGTTGCTCGGGGAACACCGTAAACCGGCGAGCAGCATGCACATGGCGAGACACCGGTTTTACACGCACCGGCAGCGAGAAGGGCAAAGCGTTCTAGACTTCGTAGCAGATCTCCGGCGACTGGCGCGCCTAGGTAAGTTCCCAGATGCATGCAGAGCGGAGATGCTGCGAGGCTTTTTTATTGAGGGCATCGGGCACGCTGGGGTTTTCAGGAAACTGATTGAGACCAAAGACTTGACCTTGGAAGCGACGGCTCTGATAGCCCAGATATTTATCTCAGGGGAGGAAGAGATTAGAATGATGTATGACAAAAATCTTGGCCCAAATGCGGCAAACGACCAGGGAGTCAACATTGTTAATGCGGCACACAGTTCTCTAGGCAGACAAGGGCAATCGGACATGCCCAGCATATAGTCGAACACAAAGGGGGAATTCAACAGAGACAATGGCTAGCTGAACGGCGATTCATGCCATCGCAATGGACAATGCGGCCAGTAATGGGGCCATCAACACCTGTTAATGGTGCGCTTAAGGATAGTTACAGAGACAGAGACGATCGACTGGTAATGGACATTTTGTTTCCAACAACGGGGCCTCCAGCTCATGCTGGAGGTGTGGAGGCAAACACCCAGCCAGAGCTTGCAGGTATTAGCAATATAACTGCAGAAACTGCAAAGTCAGCGGTCACTTGGCGGTATGTGCAGGAAGCCTGCAGCCAGCTTGATGTACAAGAAGGACGGGCCCGATGTAAGCCCTACGAGGCCAAATGAACACTGGGGGAAATTGCTGGAAGCTGAAGTTCAGCGAGTTCATGTGGAGCACATATACAGTTCATATACCAGGACGCCACCGATAATGATGAAAGTGCTCCTCAATGGCATCCCAGTATTAGTGGAGCTAGACACGGGGGCCAGTCAATCCCTGATGAGAATCAAACAGTTCAAAAGGTTGTGGGTGTCCAAGGCCAGGAGGCCAAAATTATTGCCGATTGACGCACAGCTACGGACATATACAAAGGAGATCAATCCGGTGCTAGGCACGGTAGTCGTGACCCACAAAGATTTGGAGAACAGGTTGCCATTCTGGATTGTCTCGGGGGACGGTCCCGCACTACTGGGGAGGAGTTGGCTTGCTGTCATGAACTGGAAATGGGACGATGTCAATGCAATTTCTTCTGTGGAGTGAGTATCATGCTCACAGGTCCTGGACAAATTTGACTCATTATTTCAACCCGGCATCTGCACTTTCATGGGGACCAAGGTAGTAATTCACATAAACCTGGACGCCAGGCCAGCACACCACAAAGCCCGAGCGGTGCTGTACGTGATGCGGGAAAAGATAGAAGGCGAATTGGACCACCTGCTGAGGGAAGACATCATTTCGCCAGTCGAATTCAGTGACTGGGCGAGCCCGATCGTGCCGTTGCTCAAGGCGGATGGGTCGGTCAGGATATGTGGCGATTATAAGGCCACCATCAATCGGGTGTCACTCCAAGACCAGTACCAGATACCGAGAGCGGAGGACCTCTTTGTGACTTTATCCGGTGGCAAACTTTTTTCAAAATTGGACCGACCTCAGCTTACATGACCCAGGAGCTGGCAAGTGAGTCGAAGAAGCTGTCCACCATCATGACACACAAGGGATTGTTTGAGTATAACAGATGTCCATTCGGGATGCATTCGGCCACCGCGATTTTTCAGCGAAATATGGAAAGCCTCCTCAAGTCGATTCCAAGGACGGTGGCTTTTCAAGACGACATCCTCGTCACGGGTCGCGATACTGAAGAATACCTCCACAACCTGGAGGAGGTGTTACGCAGACTGGATTGGGTAGGGCTGCGATTGAAAAAGGCGAAGTGCATCTTCTTAGCTAGAGAGGTAGAATTCTTGGGGAGGAGGGCAGCAGCAGATGGGATCAGACCCACTGCGTCCAAAACGGAAGTGATTCAGAGAGCACCCAGACCCCGTAACACGACGGAGCTGTGTTCATTCCTGGGGCTCCTGAACTATTTTGGTAACTTTCTTCCCAAATTGAGCACGCTGTTAGAGCCACTACATGTGCTCCTATGCAAAGGCCGCGATTGGGTCTGGGGGTTCAGCCAGGAAAGGACTTTTGATAGAGCACGCAACTTGTTATGCTCCAACTGCTAACGTTATATGACCCGTGTAAGAAACTTGTTCTAACGTGCGATGCATCGTCCTATGGGGTCGGGTGTGTGTTGCAGCATGTGAATGCCAATGGTCAGTTACAGCCGGTAGCTTATGCCTCCAGAAGTCTGTCCCAGGCAGAAAGGGACTACGGGATGGTAGAAAAGGAAGCGCTAGCATGTGTCTATGCAGTAAAAAAAATGCACCAGTACCTGTTTGGCAGGAAATTTGAGCTGGAGACAGATCACAAACCCCTAACATCCCTTTTGGCCGACAACAAGGCCATAAATGCAAATGCATCAGTCCGCATACAGAGGTGGGCAATCACGTTAGCTGCCTATGACTATACAATCGGCACAGACCGGGCACTGAAAACTGCGCCGATGCACTCAGCAGCCTCCCACTGGCCACCACTGAGGGGACAATTGAGCATGATGCTGAGATGGTCATGGCTGTTGAAGCTTTCGAAAGTGAAGGCTCACCTGTGACAGTCCGTCAGGTTAAAGTCTGGACAAATAAAGACTCGCTACTGTCTTTAGTTAAGAAATGTGTCGTGAATGGGGACTGGGCAGCCACGTACGGGGCATGCCGTGAGGAATTTAAACCGTTTCATAGGCGCAAGGATGAACTTTCGATTCAGACCGATTGCCTACTGTGGGGAAACCGAGTAGTCATGCCCCAGCTGGGCAGAGAGGTGTTTATCAGAGAACTTCACAATGAGCACCCGGGCATTGTCATGATGAAGGCAATTGCCAGGAATAGATGCAGACCTGGAACTTTGTGGTCGCAGGTGCAACACGTGTGCTCAGATGGGCAACGCACACAGGGAAGCCCCCCTTCGCCCCTGGTCCTGGCCCGCCAAGCCATGATCACATATCCATGTGAACTACACAGGTCCTTTCATGGGAAAAATGTTTTTGGTTGTAGTAGACGCCTACTCCAAATAGATTGAGTGTGCCATTTTTAATTCAAGAACATCCTCTGCCACGGTAGAAAGTTTACGGACAATGTTCACCGCCCATGGTCTACCGGATGTCTTGGTCAGCGACAATGGCCCGTGCTTCACAAGCACTGAATTCCAGGACTTCATGGCAGGCAATGGAATCAACCATGTCAGAACGGCACCGTTCAAGCCGGCCTCAAACGGCCAGGCGGAACGAGCAGTGCAGATAATCAAACAGGGGATGCTCAGAATCCAAGGGGGTTCCCTACAAAGCCGCTTATCACGCTTCCTGTTGGCCAATAGATCTCGACCACACTCGCTCACAGGGGTTCCACTTGCAGAGCTGCTAATGAAAAGGATGCTCAAAACCAGGTTATCCCTTATACACCCTACTATGACAGAAATTGTTGAGAGCAAGCGTCAGTGACAATGTGACTACCATGACAGGAATGCGAGGGCGCGATGTATTGATGTCAATGACCCTGTTTTTGTCCTTAATTACGCTGCACGGCCCAAATGGCTTCCAGGCACTTTGATTGCCAAAGAGGGAAATAGGGTTTTGGTAGTTAAACTTACCAATGGACAAATCTGCCGCAAGCTCGTGGATCAAACTAAAAGGAGGTTCAGCAACCCCATAGAAGAAGCAGAGGAAGAACACAACGTAGAGTTTACTCCACCACAGGTGACCGAACACCGGAACCAAATGGAGGAGAGCCCAGTCACTGTGGGCAGTCCGGACAGGCCTGAGGCACCGCAAACAGCAGACACTCAGGCCAGCACCCAACAACCGGAGCCCCAACTCAAGCGCTCTACAAGGGAGCGTAAACCACCAGAGAGACTTAACCTGTGATCCCAATAAGACTTTGGGGGGAGGTGATGTCATGTATTCAACTATCATTGTAACCCATGTATAAGCTGACCTAAGTTGTACATCTTGAGAACATTGACCACAAGGGCTGCACTTGTGGGAGACACTCCTAACCTGGACTTTCAGGTATAAAAGGGGAAGCACCACCCACCTTCATCACTTGAGGTCTTGGTAATAAAGGTAACTGGTCACAGAGTGACCTTCTCTCAAGTATGGGCCTCGTATGCATTTATACTGTATAGTAAGGACATATCGGTGGCCATGGAATGGGCTTCTTTGGTGCTGGTCGGATGTTTGTGGCCTTTTTGCTCAGACTGCATGTTTCGTAGTGTGAGACAAACTCCTCGATGCAAGTATCAATCCCAGGCCACTATAGTGACATCTCTGCTTCATGCGGACAATGCCCATTGTGTCCAGCGTGTGCCAATGAAAGAACGCGTTGTTGAAACGACTCAGGAATTACTGCTCTATCACCACGAGTTAGGCAGCCATCATTCCAAACGGCAAATTCATCGCAAAGTCTGTGGAATGTTTTCAGGTCTTCCGGAATTTGCTTAAGCCGCTCAATCTGTATGAAGTGACACACATGCTGGAGCGTAGCATCATTCTGTGATTCGGTTTTGAGTTCGTCGCAGGAGACAAGGTTTCTGATGGACTGAGTGATGATCGACATGACATGTGTCGTCATCTGTGAACTAGTCAGCACCAGAGTCCAAAACAGGTGTTGGGCAGCTGAGCATGTCAGCTGCGTGGGTGTTACTGCCAGTGATGTACTGTACATCAAAGTTTTACTGATGAAGGCGATCTGACCATCGGCTGATTCATAGTGGTCTGTGCTCAGATCCAATTGTAGCCAGTAGCATAGTTAACGCTTGGTGATCCGTACGGAGGGTAAATTTCCTTCCATACAGGTAGATGTGCCAGCGTTCATATGCGTAGATGCAAGTAAGTGTTTCGCATACCCCTGTAGAGTATTTATATTCTTCGCCTCTCGCATGCTCTCGCATGCGACTGGGCGTTCCAAGCAGTCAATCCATTGCGAGAGCATAGCACCCATGGCAGTGCCTGATGCATCCATAGTGGCATTCGAATCAAAGTGCGCAATGATAAGGATGTGATTTTCTCCTTAAATGTGGTGAATGCCTGAGCCTGGGAATCTGTCCATTCCCAAGGGACGTCCTTGTGCTGCAACTTGCAAAGTGGTTCGGCAATGCGCGCGTAATGCGGGACAAATTTCAGATAGAAGTTGCAAGTGCCGAGGAATGATGAAAGTTCTTTGACATTGCTGGATCGCGTCAAGGTTTTGGCTTGACATCTTGTGCTGTGACTCTGTAGCCCAGAAAGTTTATTTCTCCAGCAATGAATGTACACTTATCGGCATTAAGTGTAATGTTGTGTGTAGCAATAGCTGGTCATGTTCTTCCATTGTCCATCCATGGACGACGATATCGTCAAGCAGATTGAGGGCTCCTTTATGCCTGCTAGCATAATAGTGACAATCTTCTGAAATGCACTTGGTGCAGAAGATAATCCGTAGGGCATGTGTCGTTACTGATACAGACCATCATGCGTCATGAATGCTGTGAGCGGTTTGCTGTCCACCACTCGGAGTATTTGTAGGTAACTGCGGCACATGTCGAGTTTCATAAAGACTAATGAGCCGTGGAATTCTGAAAACAGTTCGTTGATGGTAGGAATAGGGTATTTGTCGGGATGGTGGCCTTGTTGACCTCTTTCAGGTCGATGCATAGGGCGGATCTCCCCATTTTTATGCCAAGCAATGACTAAGTTCGAGATCCAAGGTGAGGAGTCAATTCTCTCAATGATTCCGAGATTCGAGTCGCGTTAATTCTGCAGATACTTGGTCGCGAACTGCGAATGGGAGACGGCAAAGTCACTGTATAACCGGTTAGACAGAAGGGTCAACGCGGGGATGATGGCAAAATTTTGTTGTCACTGCAAACCCTGTGACGATTGAGGGATACTGCTCGTCAATGTCCACCGTGTACACCGTGCCGGTTGGGTCGTAAACTTTGAACCCAAGCTTGTCAAAAAGGTCAACACCCATGAGGCTTCGTCCCTTTGCAACATGAAAGGAAAAGTTCTCCAATGTTATGTCCTTGTAGTATATCGGGACAGATATGATGCCAAGTACCTCAATTTTGCAGTCGGAGTACACATGTGGTGTGGAGGTTGCAGGCTGCAGTTGACAGTACGTGAAGTAGGTTTTGTACACAGCCTCGCTCAATATGGAGACTTTGGCTCCAAGATCAATGAGGAGGCAGATGGGCATGCCATCAATGTTTACATCACATTCTTTGAATTTGCCTGAACCGATGTGCGAAATGTCACCAACGGTGTAAACGATAATGGGTTCATCACTATCGGGGTTGTCCACATGTCAAATATGCTGCGATGAGAGACAGGCACTAGCAAAATAGTTGATTTTATCACATGCAGAGCGTTTCTTCCCACTTGCAGGACAGTTAGAACTCTTTGTTGAATGTGATTTGTCCCCATAGTTAAAACAGTGGAAGTTAGGTCCATGATCCATAGTGGGTGGTTTATTACTAGCCCTGGGTCTCTGCTGTGATTTCCGCCTTGCACATAGGCTGTAGCTTCAGAGGATCTGATTGCCTTTGAATTGGAAAGCGCCGATTCGATTTGGATGGCCAAATTAGTTGCTTTGTCTCATGTCAATTTATCATCCTTCATTAGCAAGCGCTCCTGAATGCGGGGTATCATTGTTTTCTCAATCATTTGATCCTTGATGATTTACTCTGTGAGTGCTCCAAAGTTACACGTAGTGGCCAGTTCAGTTAATGAAGCGACGAACTGTTTGATTGATTCACCATTCCCGTGCCCCCTTTTACGAAATTGGTATCTCTCCATCATGATACTTTTCTTTGGCCCAAAACATTTCTCTAAGGCGCTTCCCGTTTTATCGTAGGAATCCGTGTCTTCGATTTGGCCAAAGATGCATTGGCCTTCGGTGCCAAGGCAGTGGATAAGTATTGCACGGCAGCGAGCTGGTGTTAAGTTGTCGCCAATAAACCCACTCACCATGATGTATGTAGAAAAACTTCTTATCCAACTCGGCCATGGAATTGGAGGGTCCCCAGATGTGGAGAGGAAAGGCGGGGGCGGGGCTTAGGGGCATAGGGAGGTTAATTTGAATCATCCTTGTCGCCAAATTATGTTGTGTACGCGTAAATAACTGACAAACTAAGCTAGGAGAAATTTAACTTAACTGTGCTTTTATACAACCCAAAATGGTGTCCCCAAACAGGCATTAACCAGCATGTGTACAGCAACTGTGAATAGCTCCCGCAGGGTCCTAATGCCTGTCCAGTGATCTGTAACAAATAAAGAGTATGAACACAACAGTAGTGCCGAAAAACTGGGCACTACTGAGCCGAATTTCTAGCCCGTGATTTGAAGATGAGCCTTTCCCCAGCAATTCCCTGTTAGTGTTTACAAAAATGCTTTTGCTGTGCTGTAAAAGATTATTCAGTTAAGCAATAAAGGAAAAGATTAAAATGCCATAAAAAGCATAGGTCATATTTCAACATGATTATCAGCAGAAATAAAATTTTAACAGGAAAGGCAAGATTGAAAAATAATGAAGGGGAATTTTAATCCCAAGAATGAGTGGGTTGGAAACGGGTGTGTAGTTAAGATAGCTAAAATAAGTTAATTTTAGATCACGAATGCAATCCAGCTCCAACTCGCCCACTTACGGGTTTTAAGTACTTGCCAAAGCCAGAGATTTCATTAGTGCAAGCAAGTGGGTACTTATCAGAGCAATTAACGTCCTCAGGAGACATTGATGCAGTCTATTTCAATTGAATTTAAATTCCAGGTTTCCCGGGGCTCGAAAAACTTACTAGGGAAATGGAGGCGAGATTGAGGTGGGTATTTAAACTTCTAATTGCCCCATCTGAATAAAAGCTCATTTATTCCAGTTGGAGCCTTCTGCAAATAGCATACACACATTGTTGTGAGTGATTTTATCATCCTGGAGAGAAAAGATAACCGCAGGCATTTTTTTTCCACTCTCCCATTCCCTCCCTGACCTAATCTCATCCATAATTCCCAACTCATAGAAACATAGAAAATAGGTGCAGGAGTAGGCCATTCGGCCCTTTGAGCTTGCACCACCATTCAATGAGTTCATGGCTGAACACGCAACTTCAGTACCCCCTTCCTGCTTTCTCGCCATACCCCTTGATCTCCCTAGTAGTAAGGACTACATCTAACTCCTTTTTGAATATACTCTTGCTCACTTGGCTCCATTCCTTCTCAGGGTGCACCATCACAGGGCAAACTGCTGACCACCTCACTTCCTTATGCTAACTGACATTGTAAATAGTTCCTTCTCTTCAGTTACTGTCCCTTTCTCTTTCAAAAGAGCCATCAGCATCCTCAACTCAAAAAAGATCCATCTTCTACCCCTCTGTTCTTGCAAACTACTCCATCTCCAACCTTCCTTTTCTGCCAAAAGTCCTTGAACATGTTGTCACCTCCCAAATCCATGTCCACCTTTCCCTCACTTCATTTGAATTGCTCCAATCAGGTTTTCACCCCGCCACAGCACAGAAATTAGCCTAAACAGTTATAAATGACACCCTCTGTGACTATGATCATGGTGCATTATTCCTCCTCAATCTCTCTGCAGCCTTTGGCATGGCTGACCCCACCACAGCATGCCTCTTTTCTCCTTGACAGGCTCTCCGCCCAGAAGTCAGCCTGATTGATAGGCTTGGCTTCCAGTTGGCAGGGAGATCTCTGGAGCAGGCTGCGGGAGCCGGTAGATCCAATCCCCAACCCCGGGGTGGGGAGCGGGGCTGGTTCAGGGGTCTGGTTCAGGGGGGGGTTTCTAATCCCTGACTCCGGGGGTGGTTCCGATCCCCAACCACAAGGAGGGGGGTGGGGAGGGGGTGCAGGGTTCAATCCCTGACCCCGGTGGGGGGGGGGGAAAGAGGGTGTTCCGATGCAAACAGGAATGGTATCTTGTGGTTATGTTCTTGGACTAGTAATCCAGAAAGCTGGACAAATTATCCAGAGACATAAGTTCAAATCCCACCAGGGCAGCTGGAGAATTTAAATTCAGTTCATTAAAAATCAATCTGCAATAAAAAGCTAGTACTGTATCAGTATTGGAGACCATGGGCTAGACGTTCCCTAAAGACCCTCAACGTCCGATTGCCTGCTGAGAAGAACTACTAACGTTCGGCGAAAAAAGCTGGCGAGAATTTCCATTTTAATGTTTAAAGTAAGTAAAACTAATCGCCCGGCGAGAAAATGGGCATTGCACTCTCATTGCCGGCGGGTTTCTCGGTGGGTAAGTGGAAAGTTAGCAATATGGGCGGTCGTTACCGGAATGGACGGTGAGTAGTAAAATTTAGTCCGAGGTTGCGGTTCGGCCTAGGGAGGGGGGAAAACGTACAAAGTATTCCCAAGACAGTTTTAACCCTAATCGCCGTTTTAAAATTAAAAAAAAAAATAATTAAAGAACCTTTAATTTACCTTTTACAGGACGGTTCTCGCGGCGATCTGGCGTTGGCGGTTGAGGCCAAACTTGCGCCCTGGTGGTTGTTCTCGGCATTGCACGTGGGCGGTTTGGTCCCAGTGGGCGACTTCAGATGTGAGCGATACCAAGGCAAAAACTTACGTGGAAACTCTCGCCAGGCGGAAAACCAGATGTAATGCCGAGAAAATCACCGACAATGAAGCCGAAAGTCTAGCCCCATGAAACTACCGGACTGTCGTAAAAACCCATCTGGTTCACTAATGTCCTTTTAGGGAAGTAAATCTGCCGTCCTTACCTGGTCTGGCCCATTTGTGACTCTAGACCCACAGCAATGTGGTTGACGCTTAACTGCCCTCTAAAATGGCCTAGCAAACCACTCAGTTGTACCAAACAGCTATGACAACAACAACTTTTATTCATGTAGTGCCTTTAATGTTGTGAAACGTCCCAAGGTGCTTCACAGGAGTATTATGAGATAAAAAAAATTGACACTGAGCCACATAAGGAGTAATTAGGGCATGTAACCAAAAGTTTGCTCAAAGAGGTAGGTTTTAAGGAGCATCTTTAAGGAGGAAAGAGAGGTAGAGAGGCGGAGAGGTTTAGGCAGGGAATTCCAGACCTTAGGGCCAAGGCAACAGAAGTCATGGCTACCAATGGTTGAGCCATTATAATCACTGATGCTAAAGAGGGCAGAATTAGAGGAGCGCAGACATCTCGAGGGGTTGTGGGACTGGAAGAGATTACAGAGATAGAGAGGGGTGAGGCCATGGAGGGATTTGAAAACAAGGATGAGAATTTTTAAATTGAAGCGTTGCTTAACCGGGAGCCAACGTAGGTCAGCGAACACAGGGATGTTGCGAGAGCGGAACTTGGTGCGAGTTAGGACACGGGCAGCCGAGTTATGGATCACCACTAATTTACGTGGGGTAGAATGTGGGAGGCCCGCCAGGAGTGTGTTGGAATAGTCAAGTCTAGAGGTAACAAAGGCATGGATGAGGGCTTCAGCAGCAGATGAGCTGAGGGAAGTGCAGAGACGGGCGATGTTATGGAGGTGGAAAAAGTATATTAAGAATAAAACCGATGGACCAACCGGTATCGGATTCGGATACGATAATGGCACACCCAGTCGAGTCGACTCTGTAAAGTCCACCTCACTAACATCTTGGGACGTGCCGAAATTGGGAGAGCTGTCCTACAGACTAGTCAAACAACAACCTGACAGTCATACTCACAGAATCGTACCTTTCAGCCAAAGTCCCAGACTCCTCCCTCACCATACCTGCTCCACCGCAGGACAGACCCACCAAAGATGGCGGCACAGTGGTATACAGTCGGGATGGAGTGGTCTTGGAAATCCTCAACATTGACTCTGGACCCAATAAAATTTCATGGCTTTAGGTCAAGCATGGACAAGGAAATCCCCCACGGATTACCACTTGCTGCTCTTCACCAGCTGATGAACCAGTACTCCTCCATGTTGAACACCACTTGGATGAAGCACTGAGAGTAGCAAGGGCACACAGTATGTGCTCTGCGTGGGGGACTTCAATGTCCATCACCCAAAGGGGCTTGGGCACCACTACTGTCGTAGCTGGCTGAGTCCTGAAGGGCATTGCTGCCAAACTGGGCCTGCAGCAGGTGGTGAGAATATCAACACGAGGGAAAAACCTACTTGACCTTGTCCTCACCAATCTACTTGTCGCAGATGCGTCTGTCCATGACAGTATTGGTAGGAGCGACCAGGAGCAAGTTACAGCGGCAGCAGGATAAAGGAGCATCGCCCGAGAATGGGAACAGAGCGGCTGCAGCGAGGGCGAAAAAGAAACCGAGGAGTGACGTCACAGGATAGCTGGTAATTTGTTGGTAAAGGTCACATCGTTTTTCTTTGCTATCCAGGTTCAGAGCTGGTAAGCATCATTGTTTTTTTATCTGTTTGTCTTGTAGTCTTTAACTAAGTGCAGATGGGCATACTGAAAACTTTAGTTAATTAATCTAGTAAATAGAGGCATGCAGGGCAGCTCAGTCGCGTGGAATGTGCCATGTGGGAAGTCCTGGACGCTTCTCGTGGCCTGGATGACCACGTGTGTAAGAAGTGTCACTAGCTACGGCAGCTCGAGATCCGTGTTTCGGAGCTTGAGCAGCAGCTGGAGTCATTGCAGTGCATCCACAAAGCAGAGAACTTTGTGGATAGCATGTTTCTAGAGGTGGTCACCCCGCAGCTTTTGAGTGTGCAGGCAGGGAGGGAATGGGTGACCGTCAGACAGAAGGGGAAGACCAGGCAGGTAGTACAGGAGTCCCCTGGATGCATCTCGCTCTCAAACCATTATTCTGTTCTGACTACTGGTGGGGGCGATGGTTCCTCTGGGAAGTGCAGCCAGAGCCAAGTCCACGGCACCAAGGGTGGCTCAACTGCACGGGGTGGGGGCAGGGGAGGGGAGGAAGAAGAGTTGCAGAGCAATAATGGTAGGGGATTCGATAGTTAGGGGAGCAGACAGACATTTCTGCGGCCGCAGACATGACTTTAGGATGGTATGTTGCCTCCCAGGTGCCAGGGTCACGGATGTCACTGAGCGGCTGCAGGACATTCTGAAGGGGGAGGGTGAACAGCCAGAGGTCATGGTCCATATCGGTACCAACGACATAGGTCCTTCAGGCAAATTTTAGGGAGCTGGGAGAGGGGTCTGAACCCACAACCTTCTGATTCACAGCTGACACAATAAAAAAGGAGGGGGGTTGCATTATTGATTAAAGAAACAATTACAACTGTGAGGAGGGATGATATGTTAGAAAGAATATTAAATGAGGCCATATGGGTTGAATTGAAGAACAAAAAAGGGGCGATCACACTACTGGGAGTGTACAATAGACATCCAAACAGTCAGAGGGAGATAGAAGAACAAATATGTAGGCAAATATTTTGAGAAGTACAAAAACTAAGAGGCAGTAATAGTAGGGGATTTCAACTATCCTAATATTAACTGGGTTAGAATTGGTGTGAAAGGTATAGATGGTGCAGAATTCCTAAAATGCATTCAGAAGAATTTTTTTAGCCAGTATGCAGCAAGCCCAAAAAGTGAAGGGCGGCTCTGGACTGAGTTTTAGGGAATGAAACTGGGCAAGTGGAAGGGGTATCAGTGGGAGAGCATTTTGGTGCGAGTGATTATAATTCAGTTAGATTTAGGGTAGTTATGGAAAAGGACAAAGACAGACCAAGAATAAAAGTTCTCAATTGGGGGAAAGCCAACTTTACTAAGCTGAGATGTGATTTAGCCAAAGTGTCCTGGAAATAGCTGCTTGAAGGTAAATCAGTGGCACAGCAGTGGGAGGCATTGAAGAAGATCTTGAGGGTTCAGAGCAAGTATGTTCCCTTAAAGAAAAAGGGTAGGGACTAAAAAATCCAGAGCCCCTGGGATGTCAAGGGCATATAGGGTAGGATAAAGAAAAAAAGTGGGGGTCTTGACAGATATCGAGGGCTTAATACTGCAGAAATCCTAGAGGAGTACAGAAAGTGCAGGGGTGAATTTTAAAAGAAAATTAGGAAAGCAAAGTGACAGCATGAAAAAATTGGCAAGTAAAATCAAGGAAAACCCAAGGATATTTTATAAATACATTAAGAGCAAAGAGATAACTAATGCAGGAGTAGCGCCTATTAGAGACCATAAAGGTAATCTGTGTGTGGAATTGGAAGACATGTGTATAGTTCTTATTGAATACTTTGCTTCCGTTTTCACAAAAGAGAGGGGTGATGCAGATATTGCAGTCAGGGAGGAGAAGTATGAAATATTAGATGAGGGAGAGGAAGTATTAAGGGGGTTAACAGCTTTGAAAGTGGATAAATCCTCAGGCCTGGATGAAATGTATCCCAGTCTGTTAAGAGAAGTTAAGAGAAGCAAAAAAGGAAACAGCAGAGGCTCTGTCCATCGCTTTGGCTACAGGTGTGGTGAAGGAGGACTGGAGGACTGCTAACATTGTATATTTGTTTAAAAAGGGAGAAAGGGATAGACGGAGTAATTACAGGCCAGCCAGCTTAACCTCGGTGGTGGGAAAATTATTGGAAAAAATTCCGAGAGACAGGATAAGTCTTCATTTAGAAAGACACAGATTAATCAAGGACAGCCAGCATGGATTTGTTAAGGGAAGGTCAAGTCTGACTAACGTGATTGAATTTTTAGAGAAGGTAACAAAGATGGTGCATTTGATGGTGTATATGGACTTTAGCAAGGCTTTTGATAAGGTTCCACATGGCAGACTGGTCACAAAAGTAAAAGCCCATAGGATCAAAGGTAAAGTGGCAAGTTGGTTCCAAAATTGGCTCAGAGGCAGGAAGCGAAGGGTAATGGTTGGTGGGTGGTTTTGTGACTAGAAGGCTGTTGAGTGGGGCCCCGCAGGGCTCAGTAATCGGGGCCCAAGTTTCCCTAATAAAAAATAATGGCGCTCATTTACCTGGAAGCCTGTTTTTATTTGGCCCCTCAGTGCTGAAAATAAAAAACCTAAGTTTTCTTGCACCATGTGCACCTTCTGCCACCAGCACTACCCAAGCTGATCTTGCAGGGCGGGTCTTCCAGTATGTGTCGGAAACATACAGCACATGCGCTCCAAAAAAAAAATGGGCAAATAATTGCGTGGGGGCTAGAAGTGGCTGCAGTCGACATCCTGGAGAATCAGGAGAAGGCTGCATTGGATGGTTAAAGAAGTCGTCTCCGATTTGTCTGCTACTTTTTCAATCCTCGTAATTGTAAAAGGTTTCCCTGCACTTTGTGGAAGATTTTGGGGAGTTAGAAGATCGCAGGAAAAAGGTAAAGATTTTTTCTTTCATTGCAAGCTGATATTTATCATCACAGGAGCAGTATTAATGGTAAGTTTACATTTACTTCTATTTTTATACCTGCCTAAAGTTATTCTCTGTTTTTTAAATTTCCTAAAAGTTTATCTATAAGAGACAGGGAGTCCCTTTGGCCGGGGATATGAGCGTGGCAGCGTGGATTCTCTAACCGCAGGTAAGGGTTTTTCCTGCAGTGCTTCTAGGGTCTGTGCACCGGTTTTAAACATTTCTTTGGTGGGGAAAATTTGCCTTATGCACAGAAATGGCACGCAGCCTTCTTTTACAGGTACACCAGCGCTGGTAGTAAACGCCGGCGCCCCAACACTGGGGAATCTTTGAACTGGGCTTCGGTGCAAAAAACTCATTGGGCGCCAAACTTGGGCCCCTTGCTTTTTGTGTTATATATCAATGATTTAGACTTGAATATTGGGGGTATGATTAAGAAGTTTGCAGATGATACAAAAATTGGCCGTGTGGTTGATAATGAAGAAGAAAGCTGTAGATTGCAGGAAGATATCAATGAACTGGGCAGGTGGGCAGAACAGTGGCAAATGGAATTCAATCCGGAGAAATGTGAGGTCATGCATTTGGGGAGGGCTAATAAGGCAAGGAAATACACATTAAAAAGGTAGGACACAGATGTGTAGAGGAACAAAGGGACCTTGGAGTGCATGTCCACAGATCCCTGAAGGTAGCAGGCCAGGTAGATAAAGTGGTTAAGAACGCATGTGGAATATTTGCCTTTATTAGCTGAGGCACAGAATACAAGAGCTTGGAGGTTCTGCTTGAACTGTATAAAACACTAGTTCGGCCACAGCTAAAGTAATGAGTGCAGTTCTGGTCACCACATTACAGAACAGATGTGATTGCACTAGAGAGGGTACAGAGGAGATTTACGAGGCTGTTGCCTGGACTGGAGAATTTTAGCAATGAGAAAAGATTGGATAGGTTGGGTTTGTTTTCTTTGGAACAGAGGAGGCTGAGGGGAGACGTTATTGAAGTGTATAAAATTATGAGGGGCCTAGATAGAGTGGATAGGAAGGACCTATTTCCCTTAGCAGAGGGGTCAACGACCAGGGGGCATAGATTTTAAGTAAGTGGTAAGTGGTTTAGAGGAGATTTCAGGGGCAATTTAATCACTCAGAGGGTGGTGCGGGTCTGGAACTCACTGCCTGAAAGGGTGGAAAAGGCAAAAACCCTCACCACATTTAAAAAGTACTTGGATGTACACTTGAAGTACATCCAAGGGGCTAGACTTTCTCGTGAGCCCCTCAACGCCTGATTGCCCGCCCTGAAAAACGACTAACGTTCTGTAAGTAACGCTGGCAAAGATTTCCACATTTAAGTTAAAAATAATCGCCTGGCGAGAAAATGGATCTTGCACTATTATTTGCGATGGTTTTCTTGGCAGTTAAGAGGAAACTAAGTAAAGCGGGCAGCTTTTAAAAAATTTCGTCTGAGGCTGCGGTTGGGCCCAGGGAAAACTTTTTAAAAAATGTCACTAAAAAAAAAGTTAAAAAGCATTCCCAAGACACTTTTGCACCCAATAGCTGTTTTACAATTTAAAAAAAATGTTTAACTTACCTTTCTTTGCAGAATACTCACCTATCACCCTGTTTAAGCAGCTTTCACAGGGTGGTTCCCTCGGCGATCTGGACGGGCTTCTGTTGAGGCCAAACTTGCGCCCTGGCGATTTTCTCGGCAGTGCACGTCAGCGGTTTGGTCTCAGCGGGTATTTTGAGATTTGGGCGATACCATTGAAAAACTAAGGTGGAAAAACAGCTGTATCGCTGAGAAAATTGCCAAAAACCTGCCAAAAATGAAAGGAAAATTTAGCCGCAAGAGCTGGAAAGTGGGATTCGGCTGGATAGCTCTGTCGGCTGGTGAGCACACGATGAGCCGAAATGGCCTCCTTCTGTGCTGTACATTTCTATGATTCTATGACCGCTGTATAGTCCTTGTGGAGATGAAGTCCTGTCTTCACATTGAGGATACCCTCCATAGTGTTGTGTGGCACGACAACTCTGCTAAATGGGATTGATTCAGAACAGGTCTTGCAGCTCAAAACTGGGTATCCATGAGGCGCTGTGAGTCACCAGATGTAGAATTGTATTCCACCACAATCTAGCTTAAGTTCTTGGCAAAAGAGCCAAAGGCGACGCAAGAAAAAAACATTTTTACGTAGCGAGTGGTTAAGATCTGGAATGCACTGCCTGAAAGGGTGGTGAAGGTAGACTCAATGATATCTTTCAAAAGGGAGCTGGATAAGTGTCTGAAGTAAAAAAAATTGCAGGAGTACGGGGCGGGGGGAGGGGAATGGCACTAGCTAACAGTCAGCACGGGCTCGGCAGGCCGAATGGCCTTCTTCTGTGCTGTAACCATTCTATGAATCTGTAACCTCATGGCCTGGCATATTCCTCACTCTACCATTAATATTAAGCCAGGGGACCAACCCTGGTTCAATGAGGAACATGCCAGGAGCAGCACCAGGCATATCTAAAAATGAGGTGCCAACCTGGGGAAGCTGCAACACAGGACTACATGCATGCTAAACAACAGAAGCAGCATGCTATAGAGAAAGCTAAGCGATCCTATAACCAATGGATCAGTTCAAAGCTCTGCAGCCCTGCCACTTCCAGTTGTGAATGGTGGTGGACAATTAAACAACTAATGGGAGGAAGAAGCTCGATGAACATCCCTATCCTCAATGATAGTGGAGCTCAGCCTGAGTGCAAAAGACAAGGCTGAAGCGTTTGCAACCATCTTCAACCAGAAGTGCCGAGTGGATGATCCATCTCAGACTACTCCCGAGGTCCCCACTATCACAGAAACTAGTTTTCAGCCAATTCGATTCAGTCCGCATGATCTCAGGAAATGGCTCAGTGCACTGGATACAGCAAAGGCTATGGGTCCCGACAACATCCCGGCTACAGTGCTGAAGACTTGTGCTCCAAATATAGCCAAGCTATTCCAGTACAGCTACAACACTGGCATCTACCTGACAAATTTGAAAATTGCCCAGGAATATCCTGTCCAAAAAAGCAGGACAAATCCAATTCAGCCAGTTACTGCCCCATCAACTTACTCTCAATCATCTGCAAATAGATGGAAGGAGTCGTTGACAGTACTATGAAGCAGCACTTACCAATAATTTGCTCACCGATGTTCAGTTTGGGTTCCACCAGGACCACTCGGCTCCAGTCCTCAATAGATCTTGGCCCAAACATGGACAAAAGAGCTGAATTCCAGGTGAGGTGAGAGTGACTGCCCTTGACATCAAGGTAGCTTGTGACCAAGTGTGCCCCAGTAAAATTGAAGTCAATGGGAATCATGGGGAAAACTCTATGCTAGCTGGAGTCATACCTAGCACAAAGGAAGATGGTTGTGGTTGTTGGAGGCCAATGATCTCAGCCCCAGGACATCACTGCTGGAGTTCCTCAGGGCAGTGTCCTAGGTCCAACCATCTTCAGCTGCTTCATTAATGACCTTCCCTCCATCATAAATTCAGAAGTGGGGACATACGCTGATGATTGCACAGTGTTCAGTTCCATTCACAATTCCTCAGATAATGAAGCAGTCTATGCCTCCATGCACCAAGACTAGGACGACATTCAGGCTTGGGCTGATATTCATGCCTCACAAGTGCCAGGCGATGAACATCGCCAAGAGAGAGACTAATCACCTCCTTCTTGACATTCAATGGCATTACCATTATCTAATTCCCCCACCATCCACATCCTAGGGCTCACCATTGATCAGAAACCTAGCTGAACCAGCCACATAAATATTGTGGCAATAAGAGGTCAGAAGCTGAGTATTCTGCGGCAAGTGAATCACCTCCTGACTCCCCAAAGCCTTTCCACCACTTACAAGGCACGTCAGGAGTGTGATGGAATACTCTCCACTTGCCTGGATAAGTGCAGCTCCAACAACACTCAAGAAGCTGGATACCATCCAGGATAAAGCAACCCGCTTAAATAGCACTTCATCAACCACCTTAAACATTCACTCCACCACCAACGCACTGTGGCTGCAGTGTGTACCATCTACTAAATGCACTGCTGCAACTTGCCAAGGCTTCTTCAACAGTACCTCGCAAACCCACAACCTCTACCACAGTAGGCATATGGGAACACCACTATCTCCTCTTTGCCCTTAAAGTCACACACTATCCTGACTTGGAAATATATCACTATTCCTTCATCATTGCTGGGTCAAAATCCTGGAACGCCCTCCCTAACAACACAGTGGGAGTACCTTCACCATACGGACTGCAGCAGTTCAAGAAGACAGCTCACCGCCATCTTCTCAGGGGCAATTAGGGATGGGCAGTAAATGCTGGCCATGCCAGTGACACCCCTGTGAATGTATTTTAAAAATCCCAGTGGGTGGTCCAAGCCCCGACCTCGGAGGTCTTTGTACTGGGGTGGGGTGAAATGGATGTGGCTTCTGTCACACAAGCAGTGCTGCAAAGGTACTTATCTTTACCACCTTCAGCAGCCGGGTTTCCCGAGGCCTGGGGAACTGGTCAGCTCATGTTAAATCTACAAAGCAGGTTAAGTCAGAGACTACCTGCCTAGTTAAAATATTTAAATTGGCAACCCGCCTCCTGGGAGCAGGTTGGCTGCCCGTCCCTTGTCCCAGCTCAGTTAAACCCGGAAGTGGTGGGTTGGTGGAGGGTTAGGGTCAGCTTTGAGACTTAAAAATTTTAACATTTGACCCAACTCTAACCCACCCATTTTTGGGGATTAAAATTTACCCCAAAGTTTTGGGTCGGTGACCTTCCATCAGAACTGGAAAATTTAATAGTTTTTAGCAAGTACAGAGGCAGAGAAAGGGAGGAGTGGATGAACGAACAAAAGGAAAAAGGCAGGTTGGAAGGCAGGTATAATTAAGTGAGAAATGAGGTGAAGTTTCAAGGCAAAAGGGACAAGTATGATAGTGTAAGATAATGGGACAAGGAAAGAAACAAAAGATGGCTGGCAGTCTCTGATTTAACTTGCTTTGCAGATTTAGCATTAGCTGGCCAGGTTTCCCAGAGCTTCCTAGATGAGCTGAAAATGGCAACAGCAGAATTGTGACCAGGGCCTGTTGTCCAAAAAAATAGAAATAGCGATTATAATCTGAAATTGTTGAACTCGATGTTGCATCCGGAAGGCTGTAAAGTGTCGAATTGAAAGATGAGGTCCTGTTCCTTGAGCTTCATTGGTGTAGTGTAGGAGACTGAGGACAGAGAGGTCAGAATGGGAGAGAGGCAGAGAATCAAACTGGCAAGCGACCGGAAGCTCGGGGTCACGCTTGCGTTTGGTCTCCCCAATGCAGAGGAGACTGCATTTCGAGCAGCGGATATACTTAATTAAAAGTATTAGTAAATCGTTGTTGCACCTGGAAGGAGTGTTTGGGGCCCTTGACGTTGGGAAGGGAGAAGGTGAAAGAGTAGGTATTGCATTTCTAGCATTTACATGAGATGGTGCCGTGGGAATGGGAGCAGGTGCTGGGGGTGGTTGAAGACTTGACCAGGATTGTTGTGGAGAGAATGGTCCCTTTGGAACACTGAAAGGGGACGGGAGGGGAAGGGATATGTTTGGTAGTGACCTCCCACTGGCGGTGGTGGTAATGGTGGAGAAGATCAGTGAATGTAGAGGCTGGTGGGGTGGAAGGAGAGGACAAAGGGAACTCTATCATTGTTCTGGGAAGGAGGGGAAGGGTTGAGGGTAAAAGTGCAGGAAATAGGAAGGACATGGTCAAGAGCCCTGTCAACCATGATGGATGGGAATCCTCAATTGATGATGAAGGAAGACATATCAGAAGCACTGGTGTGAAAAGTGGCATCATCGGACCAGACGCGATGGAGGTGGACAAACCAGGAGAATAGAGTCCTTACAAGAAGCAGGGTGGGAGGAAGTGTAATCAAGGTAGTTGTTGGATTCAGTAGGAGCAATATGTCTCACAATTTCTCAGAGATGTAGTAAACAGTGAGGAGGATAGTAAAAGACTTCAGGAAGACACGGTCAGCCTGGTGAAATGGGCAGACAAATGACAGATGCAGTTTAACATAGTGTGAAGCGATTCATTTTGGTAGGAAGAATTAGGAGAGTTAATATAAACTAAATGGTATAATTTTAAAGGAGATGCAGGAACAGAGAGACCTGGGAGTGTTATGTACACAAATCTTTGAAGATTACATACGATAACAGGATATATGGCAGAGAAACAGGCCATTCAGCCAAACCAGTCCATGCCGGAGCTTATGCTTGTAATGTATGCACCTAGGTTTGTTGCGCTGTTGACATCTTGCCATCCGGAGGAGGCGGGGTCCTCAATGAAGGGCTCCCTATGCGGGAGACCTCCCTTTATTTATTGGGGGCTTGGCCTGGAGGGTGGTGCATGGAGCAGTCCTGTGCAATAAATGTTTAAGTCGGTTCATGGGCTCCCAGGCCGCCTGCAATTTCTGCGATCTGGAGGAGTCAGTGTTCCACGTTTTTATGGAATGTGTGAGGTTGCAGCCCTTGTTCCATTATTTAAAGGGGCTGCTCCTCAATTTCTGGTTGCGCTTCAGTCCCACACTCCTGATCTTTGGACACCCTGTGTGGAGGGGAGCGGGTAGGTCCGAAGGCCTCCTCGTAGGACTGCTCCTGGGCACGGCCAAGTGTGCCATCAGCTGGTCCAGGCAGCGGGCGGTTGAGGGGGTCGTTCAGCCCGACTGCCTGCCTCTCTTCCACGCGTACATCCGCGCCAGGGTGTCCCTGGAGATGGAGCACGTGGTGTCCACCGGTACGCTCGCGGCCTTCCGTGAGAGGTGGGCACCGGTGGGACTGGAGTGCATCATCACCCCCAGCAAACAAATTTTAATTTGATTTTATATGTTTTAAAGTTTAATTTGTTTTATTGCCGGGTTTCAGTATCTCCCTCCCATTTTAGCCAGGGGGCACTTTGTATAATTTATGGTTTTAGTGCCCAAAAAAACCCCACAAAAAAAACCACAAAAAAGGGCGTTGAAGTGTTTGGAGTGTCCCCCCCACCTTTATTCAGGGGGCACTTAAACAAATTGTTTATTTTGTTTTGCAACAAAAAGAGTTGTAGCAGTGTCCACTGGTACGCTTGCGGCCTTCCACGAGAGGTGGGGACTGAAGTACATCATTTCAACAGGGAACAAAATTTTCATTTGATTTGATAAGGTTCCCTTTAATTTTTAATTGTTAATTTGTGGGTTTTGGTTCCCTTAAAAAAGAGGCACTTGATTTAAAAGTTTTACCAAAATAGTTGTAGAATGATAAAAATACCTTTAACTTACACATCTTTGCAGGGTACTCACTTACCGCCATGTTTCCAGCAGCTTTTCGTGGGCGGTTTCCTTGGCGGTGTGTATGGGTTCCCGTTGAGGTAAAACTTAGATCCTGGCGTTTTTTTTGGCGATGCACGCAGATGCATGTGGACCGTTTGCTCCCCGGCAGTCTTTTCAAAATGTGAGCGGAACTCTTTAAAAAATAAAGAGGAAACTTTTGTCGGGCAGTTTTTCATCAAAATACAGCTGTACCGCCGAGAAAACTGCCGAAAATGAAGGCAAAAGTCATATATATATCTCTACAAATAACCCTAGTGCTTCATTTGCTTTTTTATGACCTTGCTAACCTGTGGCACAATGTTTAGTGATGGTATAGTTGTATCCGAGATTCCTTTGTTCCTCGACCCCACCTAGACTCGCACCTTCCAAATACTAAGTGACCTCCCTATTCTTCCTACCAAAATGTAATACCTCACATTTATCTGTGTTGAACAACATTTGCCAATTATTGACCATTCTGCAAGTTTATTAATGTCCTCCTGTAATTTGTTGCAGTCCTCCTCAGTTTTGACTATCACCCCAATTTGGTATAATCCACAAATTTAGAAACTGTGTTTTTGATTCCAAAGTTTAAATCGTTAATATCAATTGTGAACAACAGTGGTCCCAGCACTGATCCTTGTGGAACACCACTACCCACCTTGTGCCACTGTGAATAGCTGCCCTTTATTCCTACTCTCTGCTTTCTCTCTTGAAGCCAGAAGATGGCAAAACAAGTTGAAAAGACGGTTTAAAAAAAACCCACAGAATCCATGGCTTTACAAACAGAGGGATCGAAATTGAGCCCTGCCGCAAACGGGGCGCCCTACCAGATTTGAAAGATACTGGAGAAATTCAGGACTCAAATGTTTTTTGCCTCGGTGCGGTGTTCTGGTCGGTTGTGGGGCGGAATGCCCTTGCAGCAGGTCCGCCGCCCTGACCAGTCATCAGCGCCACGCTGATGATTACAGCGCAATGCCGACGTGTCGCGTTTCGCTGACACGTCACAATGTCTCTCCCCTTCAGTTAAAGGAGAGAGTCGCTGTGAGCTCTGCATACTTTTAAGTTAGGTCTACTGGGTGACCAGGGAGGGTTTCGGCTGGGCCAGCATCCTGGCACCCAAGAGGAGGTGCCAAGCTGCCTGTTGGCAGCCCGGCTGAACCTGGAGGCATAATTGTCGGGCTGAACTGGCAGCCGGCCAACAAAAATAAATAACATGTCAGCCACGGCATTGTGCCCTCCCCTTTAAGGGTGGCCTGGCCACCATGCTACAAAGTGTGTACCGACAGCTTTTGGCACTGAATTGCAGTGGGGCCGCTCCCGTGGGGCAATCTTGGAAAGGGGCAATTTCGCGAGGAGGTCACCGCCAGTCAGAAAGGGATCAGCCCTGGACACAGCTCTAAACCTGAGGTAGGACAATTTACAAAATGGCAGCGCCCATCTGCGGAGATTCGGTGGCCATTCTGTGCCGCCCCATGGCCACCGCTTTCAGGTGGCTAGAGGTCTTATTCGGAGGGACAATTTCAGCCCCGAGAATTAGGGCTTTTGAACCTCCCATTAGCACCTCTGGATGGCAATAATGGCACTCTACTGGCTTTGCGACCGGCCGCGGCGAGAGCACCAATGCCCGTGAAATTGCCGTTGGGGTTTGCGGTGGTGGTGGTTCTGTGTCCGGAGATCGTGACGTCATCCGGTTGCACAGTGCCCCGGGTAGCACCTCGGATCCGAAATTCGGTTCCGTCCCCTGCAGCATCACCGGGTGGCAACACCGACAGCTGCAGGAGGCGTTGTTAGGGAGGCCGGCCGCTTGGGGAGCGTTAGTTAAAGGTAAGGATGGCCGGGTAAGTGAATAGAAACATAGAAAATAGGTGCAGGAGCAGGCCATTCAGCCCTTCTAGCCTGCACCGCCATTCAATGAGTTTCTACCCTTGGGTTATTTCTCTTACAATCTGATCTGTCGCGATGGATCAGCCCTGCACTCTGAGTGCTTGGGGCTGATCATCGCAGATCGTGGCTGTCTTCAGCGATGAGGGATATCGATATCATGCCGAGCCTGCAGCAATGGCCCTTCCTTTTATGGGAGGGAAGGAGCTTCCGATCCTGGCAGTATTGCACGGGACATTGTGCAGCGCTGTATCGCTACCGTCCCACTTGATTTAGGGCTCCACTTCCTTCTTGGAGCGCTAAACTGGAAGTTCGCATCAGAGTCACTTGCGTAGCGTCCAGCAATACTTTTACAGTCCTACAAAAGTTATTGCCCCAAACGGGGCTCTATGCAATTTCACCCCCATAGAGTACAAAAGCAAGGAAGTTACGCTAAACCTTGGTAAATCGCTATTTATGCTCCAGCTGGAGTATTGCGTCCAATTCTGGGCACCGCACTTTAGGAAAGATGGCAAGGCCTCAGAGAGGGTGCAGAAGAGATTTACTGAAGTGGTACCGGGGCTGTGGGACTTCAGTTATGTGGAGAGAGGAGAGAAGCTGGGGTTGTTCTCCTTAGAGCAGAGAAGGTCAAGAGGAGGTTTGATAGAGTGTTAAAAATCATGAAGCACTTTGATAGAATAATGAATAATTGTTCAGTGGCAGGAGGGTCGGTAACTAGAGGTTACATATTAACCTTAATTGGCAAAAGAAGCAAACGAGAATTTTTTCATGCAGCAATTTGTTATGATCTGGAATACACTGCCTGAAAGGGTGATGTAAACAAATTCAATTATAACTTTCAAAAGGGAATTGGATAAATATTTGAAGGGGAAAAATTTGCAAGTCTCTGGAGAAAGTGCAGGGGAATGGGATTAATTGGATAGCTTTTTCCAAAGAACCAGCACAGGCACAATGGGCTGCATAGCCTCCTAATGTGATGTATCATTCCATGATTTTAAAAATTAAATTAATTTATTACTGTTTCAAATGATTCACTTTAAGACTACATACAGAGCAGTATACACAGTTCTACATCTAGAAACTTATATGTCCAGAACTTCCCGGGAATTTGGAGCATCCTATTCCGGCTGGTCACAGTAACTCTCCTTAAAGGTCACCAACATTCCTCAGTGAGTGATGCTTTGCATCTGTTTTGATACCATTTTAGAAAACAAGCTAACATTCATTGTCTAATATAAAAGCAAAATACTGCGGATGCTGGAATCTGAAATAAAAACAGAAAATGCTGGAAATCTCAGCGGGTCAGGCAGCTGAGATTTCCAGCATTTTCTGTTTTCATTGTCTAATACTTGCTGAGTTTAACTTTGTTGCACATTTTATATGACTCTTAAATCATTAAACAGATTACTGGACACAGAACCGTGAAGGCATATCCTGGTCAATACCAAGTTCCATTTTCTGAAATTTCATTCTTCTCCAATGTTATAACAGTGCCATTGTGATCTGAAGATAAGATCTGCCAGGGTACAGTTTAAACCAATTCTGACCAACTCAACAACCATACTTAATCATAATTGCGATATTAGCTCTTCTCTCTTCATCCCATAATAAAACAATGTAAAAATATATCTATACTCTTACACAGGTTAGTACTCATTGATGTATGGGAGGAAAAAACAAACCAGTATTCCTTGTGTTCCAACATTTTATGGCAGCAATGTTGGAACGTTTGTTATCACACCTTATGACCAGCTTGGCAGGGCAAGGTCTTGGTCCAGTGACAAGGGAGTCCAAGACGACTAGAGACCAGGTACTACTATATGGGCCTAGTTACCTACGGCGGGATGCAAGCTGTAAGCTCGGCTCTGAGCATCGCCCTTTCTGGGAAAGTCATCGCAAGAATCCTCCTCAACCATCTTCTCCCTGTAGCTGAAGAGCTCCTCCCAGATTCACAATGCAGATTCCATCCACTAAGGGGTACAACAGACATGATCTTCACCGCGCGACAATGACAAGAGAAATGCTGGAAACAGCACCAATCCTTGTACATGGCCTTCTTTGACCTCACAAAGGCATTTGACACAGTCAACTGTGAGGGACTATGGAGCGTTCTCCTCTGTTTCGGCTGCCCCCAAATGTTTGTCACATCTTCCGCCTGCTCCATGATGACATGCAAGCCATGATCCTGACCAACGGATCCCACAGACCCAATCCACGTCTGGACCGGGGTCAAGGAGGGCTGCGTCTTCGCGCCAACGCTCTTCTCGATCTTCCTCGCTGCAATGCTCCATCTCATGCTCAACAAGCTCCCCGCTGGAGTGGAACTAAACTATACAACCAATGGAACCTGTTCAATCTTTGCCTCCTCCAGACTAGATCCAAGGTCGTCCCAACCTCTGTCATCGAACTACAGTACGCGCACGACGTTTGCATCAGTGCACATTCAGAGGCTGAACTCCAAGCCACCGTCAACATCTTCACCAAGGCATATAAAAGCATGGGCCTTACACTAAACATCCGTAAGACAAAGGTCCTCCACCAACCTGATCCCGCCACACAGCACTGCCCCACCAGGTCATCAAAATCCATGGACAACATAGACCATTTTCCATACCTTGGCAAAGGCAGACATCGACGACGAGGTCCAACACCGCCTCTAGTGTGCCAGCGCAGCCTTCGTTCACCTGAGAGAGTGTTCGAAGACCAGGACCTCAATTCTGGCACCAAGCTTATGGTCTACAGGGCTATAGTGATGCCCGTCCCCCTATATGGCTTAGAGACGTGGACCATATACAGTAGACACCTCAAAGCACTGGAGAAATACCACCAACACTGCCTCCGCAAGATCCTGCAAATCCACTGGGAGAATAGACACACCAACATCTGTGTTCTTGATCAGGCCAACGTCCCCAGCATCAAAGCACTGACCACACTCGACCAGCTCCATTGGGCGGGCCACATTGTCTGCATGCCCGACACGAGACTCCCAAAGCAAGCGCTCTATTCGGAATTCCAGACGGTAAGTGAGCCCCAGGTGGGCAGAGGAAACATTTCAAGGACACCCTCAAAGCCTCCTTGATAAAGTGCAACATCCCCACCGGCACCTGGGAATCCCTGGCCCAAGACCGCCCTAAATGGAGGAAGAGCATCCAGGAGGGCGCTGAGCACCTCAAGTCTCATCACCGAGAGCGTGCAGAAAACAAGTACAGGCTGCGGAAGGAGCGTACGGCAAACCAGACTCCCCCACCCACCCTTTCCTTCAATGACTGTCTGTCCCACCTGTGACCGAGACTGTAATTCCCATATTGGACTGTACAGTCACCTGAGAACTCACTTTTAGAGTGGAAGCAAGTCTTCCTTGATTTTGAGGGACTGCCTATGATGCTGATGATGATTATGAGCTATTTGAATATACCCACCCATAGTTATCAATTCCAGTGGAAAATCTCAGATGAAATTGATTAGAACGTATTTCCCAGCAGATTGCACATTCCAGATCCACATAAAATCAGATGAATTCCAGCGGAAAATTGGGGGTAGTGATTTATACAAGGCTACAATAATCTGATTTGATTGTAGAACCTACCCGACTTTCATTCCATTGATTTCTATAGTGGGTTCTATAAAGAATGGTAATATGAAAAATGAACCCCATAGTGTCTTAGTATTTGATTCTTAATTATAGCTTCAATTTTAGCACTGGTTAATATGTGAAGGGCCCTCTCTTGATGCCATGAATACTGCAGGTAACCGACCCTGCTTATAACATGCCCCTGCATCCCAGAAGTGGGTGAAATCCCGGTCCACTGGAAAACTCCCAATGTCATTGGGAGAGGAATCCAGGTCCTTATCGCAGCACTATTGTGTTTCTAGTCATTTCTAACCTGGGCTATGGAGAAATCTATTTATTCCCACCAGCAAAGAGAGCAAAGAAACACACATC
This sequence comes from Pristiophorus japonicus, assembly GCF_044704955.1. Taxonomy (NCBI): domain Eukaryota; kingdom Metazoa; phylum Chordata; class Chondrichthyes; family Pristiophoridae; genus Pristiophorus; species Pristiophorus japonicus. Next base: position 258,469,118 of record NC_091978.1, on the reverse strand, counting down.
ATGATGGGGGACTGGTTGGTGCACCCAGTTAGCACACTCATCATCATCATAGGCAGTCCCTCGGAATCGAGGAAGACTTGCTCCCACGACTAAAGTGAGCTCTTTGGTGGCTGAACAGTCCAACACAAGAGCCACAGACCCTGTCACAGGTGGGACAGACATTCGTTGGGGGAAGGGGGGGTGGGGTGGACCGATTTGTTGCATGCTCCTTCCGCTGCCTGCGCCTGAACGCTTCACGCTTGCAGCGTTGAGATTTGAAGATCTCAACGTCCTCCTGGATGCACTTTCTCCACCTGGGCTGGTCTTCGGCCAGAGTCTGCCAGGTGTCAGTGGTGATGTCGCACTTCACCAGGGAGGCTTGGAGGGTGTCCTTGTAACATTTCCGCTGCTCACATTTGGCTCATTTGTCACGAAGGAGCTCCACGTAGAGCAATTGCTTAGGGAGTCTCGTGTCTGGCATGCGAACTAAGTGGTCTGCCCAGCAAAGCTGATCGAGTGTGGTTAGTGCTTCAATGCTGGGGATGTTAGCCTGGACGAGGACACTGATGTTGGTGCGTCTATCCTCCCAGGGGATTTGCAGGATCTTGCGGAAACATAATTGGTGATATATCTCCAGTGACTTGATGTGTCTTCTGTACATCGTCCATGTCTCTGATCCATACAGGAGGGCGGGTATTATTACAGCCCTGGAGACCATGAGCTTGGTGGTAGGTTTGAGGGCCTGGTCTTCGAAAACTCTTTTCCTCAGGCGGCCGAAGGCTGCACTGGCGCACTGGAGGCGATGTTGAATCTCCGCATCAGTTTCTGCTTTTGTTGACAAGAGGCTACCGAGGTATGGGAAGTGGTCCACGTTTTCAAGGGCCGCACCGTGAATCTCGATGACTGGGAGGCAGTGCTGTGTGCTGAGGACAGGCTGGTGGAGGACCTTTGTCTTACGGATGTTAAGTATAAGGCCCATGCTTTCATACACCTCGGTGAATACTTCGATTATATCCTGGAGTTCAGCCTCAGAATGTGCGCAGACGCACGCGTCGTCTGCGTACTGCAGTTCAACAACAGAAATTTGGGTGATCTTGGACCTGGCCTGGAGGTGGCATAGGTTGAACAGCTTCCCACTGGTTCTGTAGTTTAGTTCCACTCCAGTGGGGAGCTTGGCGACAGTGAGGTGGAGTTTGGCAGCGAGGAAGATTGAGAAGAGGGTTGGAGCGATGACGCAGCCTTGTTTGACCCCGGTCCGGACGTGAAATGGGTCTGTAATGGATCCGCTGGTAAGGATCCATTTTTTTTTTTAAAAAGCACACTAGGGACAATTTCACACGCCCAGTGGGTGCACTGCTTGGAATCTTTCCTACTATGTTTTCACATCTGGTTCCTGGATTTGAATCCAACTTAAGACTAATGGGATAAAAAAAATCTCCTGTGACTGCTGGCTGTTAATCCCCGCTGCTTATAGCAGGCGCGTTTTTGCAAATTTGCTCCCTATACATGGAGGCCGTGTAAACAGAAAATTAACATCTGTCACCCATGAAACTATTCAATGAATTTTTTTTCTCTGGGTAGGTCAATGCTATATCCATTCTATAATTTTTGCTATATTCCATCATATTCAGATCAAAGTCACATTTAAAATTGCAACTGTTTTTCAGAACTTCATTAACTGCTTTAAATGTATCCTGCAGAGTTTAATGAGAAACAAAATATATAATGGTAATTTATTACCAAAGCAGTTTGCTAAATTGAATAGTGCTGTCTCCTTGTACCCGGCACACAGATATAACAGTACAGTATGCACGGATGAAATCTATTCCCCACAGAGGGAATCTTCATCCTCCGACTCTCTACTCTTGCACTCCACTCAAGCAGGTGCAGTCTCAAAATAGAATTTAGTTTAGGTGTTAAGACATGTCCCAGCAGATTCTATATTCAATGTTGGATCAAAAGAGTGTCCAGCCATTCGTCATGTGAGATTGTAGTCACTTGAAATTGGCTACTGCACAGCTTACGAAAGAATGGTGGAGACAAAATAACTGGCCTGTATATCTCGGAGACGTGTTGCTGGAGAAATACCACAACGATGTCTCCACAAGATCCTACAAATACCCTGGGAGGACAGATGCACCATCATTAGCGTCCTCGACCAGGCCAACATCCCCAGCATTGAAGCACTGACCACACTTGATCAGCTCTGCTGGGCAGGCCACATTGTTCGCATGCCAGACACGAGAATCCCAAAGCAAGCGCTCTACTCGGAACATCTTCATGGCAAACGAGCCAAACGTGGGCAGAGGAAACATTACAAGGATACCCTCAAAGCCTCCCTGATAAAGTGCAACATCCCCACTGACACCTGGGAGTCCTTGGCCAAAGACCGCCCTAAGTAGAGGAAGCGCATCCAGGAGGGCGCTGAGCATCTCGAGTCTCATCGCCACGAGCTTGCAGAAATCAAGCGCAGGCAGTGGAAAGAGCTTGCGGCAAACCTGTCCCACCAACCCTTTCCCTCAATGGCCATCTGTCCCACCTGTGACAGAGACTGTGGTTCTCGTATTGGACTGTTCAGCCACCTAAAGACTCATTTTAAGAGTGGAAGCAAGTCTTCCTCGATTCCGAGGGACTGCCTATGATAATGATGATGATTTTCCTGCTCAGAGAACAGTGTGTTGCGAATTTGTTAACTCATTGTGAGTCCATTTATTTTAAACAGGTTAACACATCACTGATACCTCCACTAAAATAGTAGAAAAATGAAATTGCAAAGAATGTGTTAAGTGTTTGTATGTTGGTGTCGCACAATGTAATTTTAGAACCTACATGAAAGACTGACTTACCATTAACCAATCAGGTTCAGCTGCATTTACTCCAAAGTACTCAAAGAAACTGACAAATCCTTCATTCAGCCACAAATCGTCCCACCAATCCATGGTCACAAGATTTCCAAACCACTACAAGTATAATACATGTATTATTGATATGATAATGGGTTTGATAAGTTTGGTGTCAGTACATTTGACTTCAATCAAAAAGAAAACCAAATGAAACATCTGGAAGTACGACATGAGGGTTTGCACAACTATATCCACAATTTGTACTTAACATTTCTAGATCGGATGGCTCCAATAATTTTCCATGCAGAAAGATGTGATCTATGATCAAAGTGATCAAACTTGCACCATATTTCTTAACCAAATCACTCATTCAAAACCCCACAACTTACAAATTGGAAATCTTTCTTAAATGGCTCATAACTTCTGCTCATCTTGTGCTACTGGTGATTTGATTACAATATTTGTTAGCTGTTTTGCATCTTGCACCATCTGTAAACCATGTTGAAAGAAACATAATGACCCTGAATTTGCAGTCGGAGGCTTCCCACGGAGAAATGCCTCCGATCCGCAAGTAAAATTCCTGCGTACCTTGTGGTCCGAGCGGTACAGAGATTCACGGTTTAGTTTAACTTACAATATGCGTTTAGGAAATCTTAGTTGTGAATTATAATACTCTTTGATTATAATGTACAAATAGGTGAATTTATTTTGAGCCCCACATTCCCCCTTGTTAATCCTGGATTGTAAATACTGTGCATGTGCGGTGCAGCTCTGAGAGAAACCAAATGTAACCACATATGTAAAACTTTCACAGGATTTTTCAGGTTTACACATATTAACGCACATTAGAATAATGCAAAATATTAAATGGCCTCATTTTAAGAGTGGAAGCAAGTCTTCCTCGATTCTGAGGGACTGCCTATGATTATGATGTTTGATTTGGCTGAACAGGGCTGTAGGTTTTGTCAGTTTTACTTCTGGTCTTTCCGGTCCAATCTTCATGGAAAAATATCAGCTCGTTAATGAAGCACATGGTTATTGGTGCCAGCAAGTTCAGGGGCTGAAGTGAGTTGCAAATCTTTAGAACTTACTGGCCAAGTTACGCCACTCCACCTTTTGCCTCGCATAAACAGCATCCCGCTCTTATCCTCCCCATTATATTTAAGAACTTGCTGGATTTCACATTAATTCTCATTAAACTAGCCACGGAAAGTTAAGGCTCATAATTAACAGTATAAGTACCCTTTTACCAATGTGACAATTGCAGAAAGGGAACAATTGAAACGATGACAGCTTATTCATGCAGGTAATAAATTGTTCCTAGAGCTTTTTATAATTTAACATTTTTTAAATAGATTTTTCTGTCTTGACTCAAAATTTATTTCCTTCTCTTTGGCTGGAATTTTAATCTGGAAGTGGGTCGGGAGCAGGGATGCGAGAAAGCAGTCGGGAAACATTGGAAAACGGGTTTCCTGCAAGCCCTGCCAAAATTAACGGCAGGGTCTCATTAACATTTCAAAGCTTTGTTTCCCGTCCCCAGCCAGCCAGATGGAGAAGCTGGCTGGCTGTCGGGTGGGTAGGCCTGCGGCAACAGGCTACAAAGAGGAGGGAGGGACGGAGTTGGAGGGGCATAGTCAGGGGCTGGAGTAGCATTAGGGCCAGAGAGCAGAGGCCGGGAAGGTGATTCGGAGCCAGGGGGGAGGGAGGCAGATTGGAAGATCGGGAGAGGGAGGTATCCGATCATGGGGTAGGGTGAGGCAGGGAGGCTGGATCCAGCAGTTAAGTGCAAAGGCCAAGAAAACCCAACCAGGCAGAGTTAAATTTGAAATGGTGGATCACCATAAGATATGCCAGCCTCATTGTAATATTTAAATGGGTGAACCGCCTCCTGGGAACAGCCTCCATTAAAACCAGAAGTGGACAGATTAGTGTCAGTATACAGTTTTTTTTACTCTTTAACCTCCCACCTGACCCCAACCCACTCATTTTTTCGGGTTAAAATTGCCCCCCTTTAGTTCTAATTCTGTACCTGCTTTGACTCTAAAATTCACCCTCCATCTTGGCTGTTCTCGTTTCTTTTTGAATCCTTAAATCTTATTGGTTAAGTAGATGCACTGTCGGTACTGTCATTCACTGAGGACCCAAGTGACCCATTGCCTTTGCAATCCATCATCAGCTCGCACTTTCAGTAAGTTGTGGCGCAAATGTTTTTTGAGCCAAGGTGAGCAGGAAATGTCCAACTAAAGACGCATGCTGCGAGATGCCCTGCTCCTGGAAGCTTTTGCCCTTCATCTTTGTAAGCAGCAATCGCAGGCCTGGCGTGCAGGGGGGGTGAATGAAGGCGGCAGAGCTGCTTAAAGTGATTCCGTACTTTAATGAAGTGATAACAGCTGCTTGATCTGCCCGAAATAGTCAGTTTAAGCGCCGCCAATGAAAGCAATGCCTATGGCATTGGTTAGCGCCATTTGACTGATACCGGCGGCTAGCCGGGGTAAGCGGGAATGATGTAAATGGTGGGGACTGTAACACTTTTCCCATTGCAAAGCACTTCACAGCTAATCAGAGGTCAATTAAGAAATCTTAGAGTCCTGGACACCAAGAACTTGCGAGGCCTTCTCTGAACCCTTTGCAAAACAAATGTTCCCGATCCATTAAAACACAAATGTATCGTAGAAAGCATGAAGAAATAGGCCCGTAGAATATTTACACATCATTATTAGAACAAATCATATCGAAATATATTATGCCTAAATTAAACTGCTTAATTTTGTCACACACACAGAAAATAACAATAAAATGCTGACTAAGTCCAATATGCAGGCTCTATTATACTACACCAATTAGCTGCTATCACCATCTAATTATAATTATGGATACACAATACCAAACCAGTGAATATTTCAATTGCAATATTTTCTCACTAAAAGTGATCCAAGATATATCTACTACATACACCTTCTGAAAATAATTGAATTTGCCTGTTATCAGGCAGCAGTTTATTTTTATTCAACTCCTTGATTTAACACAGAAACATTTTTGAGGAAGGAATGGCAGTAAATAAATGTGGAGCAGTATTCAATATCACACTGGAATCTACTGGGGGGGGGGGGGATCAGACTCAAAAGATCCTGCAATTACCATCAATTCTCAAGATTACTATATACACTAAAATACTGCTACTGCAGTTTTAAATCATGTCATTTGGACCTATATAAAGACAAAGCCTAGCCCATTGCTAACCATAGAACTCACACTCTCATGCTGGTCATTTCCTTAGTGTTGACTGCTCCACACTGAATTGTTCTGAGAGACTGCAGGGGGAAAGGTTTGGAACCAGAAGCTGTTGTGCCTCCTGCTAGAATTTCCGGGAACTGGGAAGCCACTGTGAGCAGGTGAAAAAAGTCCACAGGTACGCGCAGACCACAGGCATGACGCACAAACCAGATTTCTTTTAGCAGTGCCGAGGAGATTCATCTTTCATTCTTGGAGACTCCAGGACAATCTGAGATGTTTGGAAACCCTCGTGAGTGTGACTCAGGATCCTGGGTGCATGGAGGATCGTGCATTAATTCACCCTTGGAGCTAATGAACTACTACTGAAGTACACTCACTGATGTTACGTAGACAAACACATCAACCAATTTGCATACAATAAGGCCTCACAGACAACAAATTAATCAATGATCAGATAATCTCTTTTTGCCAATATTGCTTAAGGGAGGAATATTAGTGTAGTGGAGTATTTAAAATAAACATTCAACACCAGGTCTGGGTTTGAAGATTTAAGTAGTCTTTATTTTGCACCAATGGGGAGCTTGCCTGCTGGTTGTCTGTAGCCAGGCCTCTCCAATGACACAAAGTTCAAAGCAACCTTTTATACACTTAATGGTGCATGTCAGCCTCGTGCACAGCCCCCCTACCTCATACCGTTTAATTGGCCCAAAGCCCGCATGCACAATTGCTGCTTGACGAATTTCCTTTCGCGTCACACAATCAGTCGCCTATATCTCATACCAAATGGAGTTTTTTCAACGTGTCACTTTTGACCCCTTGCCCGGTTTAGCTGCTCCTCTGGGCCTCCTGTGGTTCAACAGATTGGCTATTTGTGGTTCAACAGTTTGGCCTCCTGTAATTGTCCTCAGGTTACACAGCTTGCAAAGTTGACCACTATAAAAGCCTTTTTTAGTTCAGAGATCCATTCTTAACCCTTTAATTATAACAGAGCTCGAAAGCTTCAATTCAATTGGCCAGGCCATTTCCCTATTATTCAAATAGTGCAATGGAATATTTTACACCTAACTGAACAGGTAGTGAGGGCCTCAGTTTATACATCTTATCCAAAAGACTGCACCTCCGACAATGCAATAATCTCTCAGTACTCTGCTGTGCTTAAGTTTTCGAGTGGGGATTGAAACTATGGCTTTATGACTCAAGAGACAAGAGTGCTACCACTATAGCAAATGGAACTGCTCATGAAACATGGCCGCAATTTCTCCACATGCGGCGGGATCGATGCAGCTGGGGTTACTGGCGGTGGAAAGCCTGCTCTTGACTCGAACCCACTCTCTTTCCAAATCTTCCCATGATTGGGTTTGTTAAGCCTGCTCTGCGGGCTTCCAGGCCAATTAAGAGGAAATGGTCTGATGAATTGATGACGCACCATCAGCTGGTTTCCTTCAAGGGACCATGCCCACAATGGTTTTGACAGTTCTTCTGTCAGTGTCCTGCAGCATTGAGGAGCTGCAAACACTGAGGGGCACTGCACAGAGGTGCACCCAGGCTCTCTCATGACTCCCTCCAGATGCTTATGGAGGGAGTCAGAGCATGGAAGTTCTCTTCCCTTCCCATGGGCAGAAGTGACCTTCCCAGGACACCAACACAGCCTGGTTGCACATTGCACAGGAGGGCACACGCAGGGACATCGTCAGGAAGACCAGGCCTCAGTGGCACAAACCTTTCAATGATCTCAACAGATCACAAAACATTACTGCAAAGCCACACTCAACCTCATCCTGCTGTGCCACTCATCACATCCGCATCACGCTGCCTTTCCTACCCTACCTCTGACATCCTTTCTCACACCAACTTATCTTGCACCTCCACCCATCCCTCTCTATCTACATTATCAGTTCCTCATTTAACTAGCCACCCCTCATCCTTGTCCAATCATACCAACTAACAACACACAAGGGTAGGAACTTGGGTTCTTTAGCCAATGTTCATGAATAGTTAATGTTGATGTATTGTCAAACATTGAAATCTTTATTTTCAGGACTCTGCGTTCTTGGACAGATTTGTGGACACCTTTGGAAGTGGCTTAGTGAGTTGCAGTGAATGGTGAGACTTAAGGGTACCCACCACAATGGCAATGAGTGTGAAAGGAATGAGTTAGACATTGCAGGGATGCATATGGAGCTGGTGTTGGGCGGCACCAACCTGGCACATCATGTGGCAGTCATGGTGCACAGCATCAAGTGAAGTAAATGTGACCATGGTGAGGCCATCACTGGGCTCCTGGGCAGCAATGTAGTCGGGTGCTGATGCCCTATGTTCTGTGCAGCATCAGGTGATTGCGGAGAAGGTTGGTGTTGTTGGTGGTAATGCTGGTGTGTTTAGTGATGTTGGTGTTGGGGTTGATCGTGGTGGGATTCTGAGGACTAGGGTGAGATTTTTTTCAAGGACACCGATGCTGCTGGAATAGATGGCAGGTGAGGTTCAGATGGCAGAAGCAATCGGTCAGTGCTGAGAGAAGTTGCTCCAAGGAGGTGACAGTGAATAGAGAGTTCACTGCAAACACTTCCAACGTGCATACAGCTCACAAATCCTTTCCAATACCTGAAGGCTTCATCTTCTGACATTGTAAAGTGAACGGCTGTGAAATGGTAGCTTTTATACCACTTCTGCAGCTATCAAGTAGTCAAAGCAACAGAGAGTCACTGAGGACCCGACACACTTACCTGGCCTGAAATCTGAAGGACGGCAAAGCCGTCAAAGGTTGATAAAATAGTTAAAAGCAGGCACTTGTAATGTTAACTATCATTTAAGTACCTTTTAATTATGTAAATTACCTGTTCCGTCGCTTGCTGTCGGGTCGGCTATCCGAACGCCAATCTTACAATTGAGAAACTCACACGGAGGCGAGTTTAGAGCAGGATCATGACCTGCTGTCAATCAAAGCTATTTTGACAGTGGACCCACCTCCAAACCTGGACTCGCAGGGCTGGGAAGATTCCAGCCCAGCTTTGGCAGTCTGAACTCTGAGAGATCCCCCTGGCCCAGGACCCACAGCATAAAATAATCCCTAATTTGGAATGTATTGGCTATCTGACTCAGAGACTACAAGGTGCCCCCTTGCACAGGAAACAAAAATATGATACAGTGAAGCAGCCAGTGTGTATATCTGAGATTGGGACTAAAGTACACTGTTGGGGCAGATTAGTGGGAGTTGTGCAGTGATTCTAACCCATGCTACATCTTTCCGCAGAGTGACTGATGCTGAGCCTGGGGTGCCCAGAACAGAAAGGGCTGGATTTTCGGCTTTGCCGTTTTCGGGGCGAAAATGGGGACGGGGCGGGAAATTTACTGCCCGATTAACTTTGTGCTGTCTGGAGTAATTTTTGTCATCTGGGCCCTGCACCAGGGGTCCAGCGTAAAGGGAGGCATTGTACGACTTTCGCGGTGCAAAAACGGGAACCTCGCCAACTTCAATGCGGGGCCGTGAGTGCGCCGAGAGAGGCCTTGGGAGGGGGAAAAAAAACAAAAAGAAAATTCACAAAAATATTCAAAAAACATCCTAACACAAATCGCTACAAAAAAATAAAAGAATAAACACTGGAACTTAGCTTTTTTGCAGTTTATCCCTCTCACCACCGCCGACAGGGCTGGACCGCTATGTTATCCCTGGCGGTCATCGCGGGGCATACGGGTTGGGTGCGAGTCAAAACTTCTGCCGGTGTTGCAAGGAGAGCCATTGCACACCTGACGCAGCTCTTCCCGGTGGTGCTGCTAAGCGCCGCCGCAAACCCCGACTGGAGGATCGCGCCCAGACGCAAAAGACCTCTGCCCCATTTTTCACCACGGAGGGTCAAAACCCAGCGAAACCCAGGTCGCAAACAACCCGAAAATCCAACCCAGTACTGTGTTAAACTCAACAGCATTAACATCTCTCACTTTAATGAATGGATAAATTCAGAAATAACAAGATAGTTCATGAAATATTTAACAAAAGCTCCTTGAGTCAGTGAACTAGATATTTTCCTTTTTTGAAAAAGTAGGAGAATTGCTTTTCCTCATATTATAAAACCCACAAATGAAACTGCAGGAATACATGGGGGTAAATTTTCTTTGCCGCATGGAGCGGATCACCAGATTACTGACCAGATGATGAAGGCAAAAGTTTACGCCATGGTTTTGAAATGTGAGCCAGGAAATTCAGGCAGAGTTGTTGTGCCACTGGAAGTGTGGCGAGGTAGAACTTTCGCTTGCCATTTTGACACGATTATTGACACCATTCCTGGGATGGGGTCATTTGAAAAGTAAGAGTGGGTGCAGGAAAGAATTTCTAATGGCTGAAACACAGTCTCAATTCCCCTTGCTGTTAATGTAAAGACAAAATTGTCACATAATGGAGGACTTGGGGTGGGGGGGTCCTTAAAATATTAACATTTATTCGTAGGAACCCAACAATGTACCTGTATATAAAACAGCTACAGACATACACACTTGAAATGTCATAAACAGTGTATTTGCCTTATAGCTGCTTCCACAACAATAAAGATTGCCAAGATAATAAATATTTATATAAAAAATGTTGAAGTCCACTGGTAACTGTGGTGGGAACGGAAAAAATACAATTTGTGTTGTTAGGTGGGACTGAGTAATAAGTAACAAAGTAATAGCTTCCTGAAGGTCATCATGCATTTTAACATGTGACCAGCTACAAACATCCATGGAAATTGATTAGTTCACCAACTTCAGAACAGCCACTGCAGAACAGAATAAACAGCAAGTCAGCATCCTGATCAGATCTGCAGCTATCCAGGAGTGAAGACAAAACACAAAACACCATTGTCTAATGGTTCTATGGTTGTAGAAAAATGCACCAGCGAACTTGGGGTAGATTATCATTTGCACCGCATGGGTGGTAATATGGCAGAGCGGATTGCCCAATCTTTATAGAACCCGCCCAATTTTCACCATTGAAATCAATGGAATCATGTGTACTATAAAGGGTCGGCAACCCGCTCTGCCAAATTAGCACTGAGTAAAGTGTTTTTCTTTAGTGAACTACAGATTACAGCAAATATATATTACATTATAACACATCGCTGTTGGAGAACAGCAACAACAAGAGTATGTATTTATATATTGTCTTTAATGTAGAAATGGCATTTCAAAGAGGGGGGAGAAAAAACATGAAATTAATGGATGCCAAATAATGGGACATAAAATAGGAGGGAGTGACCAAAGCTTGGTCAAAAGGATGGGTTTTGAGAAGGTTTTTAAAGGTGGAGAGGCAGATATGAGAGGGCAGAGGGGTTTAGCGAGGAGTTCCAGCATTACCAATGGTGGGACGGAATACAGGATGCACAATAGGCCTGAATCAGAAGACTAAAGATTGCAGGAGGAATGTAAAGCAGGAGATCATTGCAGGGGTATGATGGTAGGTTATGGAATTTTTAAAGACAAGGATGAGAAGTTAAAATTAAATGAGTTGGAGGACAGGGTGCCAGTGTAGGGCAAGGAGAATGGGGCAGGTGGGAGGAGGGGAGTAATGTATGCATCTGTGAGTATGCTTACAGTTTTTGTCGGGCATGTTTGTTTTACACTTTCCCTTAATTCTTTGACCTCGGAACTTATAGGGGAAAGGACAACACATGGCACAAAATTTAGGCTTAACCCTGTGTCAGTTTTATTATGCAAAAACTAACTAAAGTTACAGAAATAGACTTCTGAGAGAAATCGACTGAAGACATACAATAACCCTTCCAGGTTGTAGCTATTGGAAGTTCATGGTCATTGGTTCCGTGACCGGTTGGTTATTCTTCTGGCTGTTCTCTGCAATGCTGTTCCTTCCTTGTACGTTCCATACCTCGCTTCGGTACCACTCTTCGGTTTCCCTGCTGAATGATGATGGATGGCTAGAGGGGTTTGTACGTGTACCTGTATATCCTGAGCTGCTTCTAGCTTGCATATTTATATCCACGTTATGACTGATCTCCCGCCACATCGGTTTCTGATGATGTGTTTGCATCAATACGTTGTTTTGTGGTGATCCTGGTTGATTGACTGCAATAATGGACTCGACTGTTCCCAGTTTGCACATGGAGTCTGTGAGGCTTAAGATGAACGTAATAGCATGTTTAGTGAGTTGGTCACACCACAGGTGAAGGTTACACAGCCAGATAGGGAATGGGTGACCATCAGGCAGAGCAGTGGAAGGAAGGTAGTGCAGGGGTCCCCTGCAGTCATCTCCCTCCAAGACAGATACACCAGCTTGGATACTGTTGGGGGAGATGGCTCATTGGGGAAGGCAGCAGCAGCCAAGTCCATGGTACCAGGGGTGGCTCTGCTGCACAGGAGGGCAGGAAAAAGAGTGGGAGAGCTATAGTCATAGGGGATTCTATTGTAAGGGGAATAGATAGGCATTTCTGCGGCCACAAATGAGACTCCAGGATGGTATGTTGCCTCCCTGGTGCAAGGGTCAAGGATGCCTCAGAGCGGCTGCAGTGCATTCTTGAGGGGGAGGGCAAACAGCCAGCTGTCGTGGTACATAGAGGTACCAACGATATAGGTAAAAAATGGGATGAGGTTCTACAAGCTGAATTTAGGGAGCTAGGAGTTAAATTAAAAAATAGGACCTCCAAGGTAGTAATCTCAGGATTGCTACCAGTGCCACGTGCTCGTCAGAATACGAATTACAGGATAGCCAGATGAATACATGGCTTGATAATGGTGCAAGGGGGAGGGATTCAAATTCCTGGGACATTGGAACCGGTTCTGGGGGAGGTGGGATCAGTACAAACCGGACGATCTGCACCTGGGCAGGACCGGAACCGATGTCCTCGGCGGAGTGTTTGCTAGTGCTGTTGGGGAGGGTTTAAACTAAAATGGCAGGGGAATGGGAATCTATGTAAGGAGGCAGAGAGAAGTAAAAAAGGGCAGAAGCAAAAGGTAGGAAGGAGAAAAGCAAGAGTGGAGGGCAGAGAAATCAAGGGCAAAAATCAAAAAGGGCCACATTACAACATAATTCTAAAAGGACAAAGAGTGTTAAAAAAACAAGCCTGAAGGCTCTGAGTCTCAATGCGAGGAGCATTCGTAATAAGGTGAATGAATTGACTGCGCAGATAGCTGTTAACGGATATGATGTAATTGGGATTACGGAGATATGGCTCCAAGGTAACCAAGGCTGGGAACTCAACATCCAGGGGTATTCAATATTCAGGAAGGGCATACAGGAAGGAAAAGGAGGTGGGATAGCGTTACTGGTTAAAGAGGAGATTAACGCAATAGTAAGGAAGGACATTAGCTTGGATGATGTGGAATCTATATGGGTAGAGCTGCGAAACACCAAAGGGCAGAAAACATTAGTGGGAGTTGTGTACAGACCACCAAACAGTAGTAGGGAGGTTGGGGATGGCATCAAACAGAAAATTAAGGACGCGTGCAATAAGGGTACAGCAGTTATCATGGGTGACTTTAATCTACATATTGATTGGGCTAACCAAACTGGTAGCAATACTGTGGAGGAGGATTTCCTGGAGTGTATAAGGGATGGTTTTCTAAACCAATATATCGAGGAACCAACTAGAGAGCAGGCCATTCTAGACTGGGTCTTGTGTACCGAGAGAGGATTAATTAGCAATTTGGTCGTGAAGGGCCCCTTGGGGAAGAGTGACCATAATATGGATTTATGAAAGGGAAATCATGCTTGACAAATCTTCTAGAATTTTTTGTGGATGTAACTAGCAGAGTGGACAAGGGAGAACCAGTGGATATGGTGTATTTGGACTTTCAAAAAGTTTTTGACAAGGTCCCACACAAGAGAATGTTGTGCAAAATTAAAGCATATGGTATTGGGGGTAATATATTGACGTAGATAGAGAATTGGTTGGCAGACAGAAAGCAGAGAGTCGGGATAAACGGGTCCTTTTCAGAATGGCAGACAGTGACTAGTGGGGTGCTGCAGGGCTCAGTGCTGGAACCCCAGCTATTTACAATATACATCAATGATTTAGATGAAGGAATTGAGTGTAATATTTCCACGTTTGGAGATGACATTAAACTGGGTGGCTGTATGAACTGTGAGGAGGATGCTAAGAGGCTGCAGGTTGATTGGACAGCTTAGGTGAGAATGGCAGATGCAGTATAATGTGGATAAATGTGAGGTTATCCACTTTGGTGGCAAAAACATTAAGGCAGAATATTATCTGAATGGCGGCAGATTAGGAAAAGGGGAGGTGCAACGAGACCTGGGTGTCATGGTACGTCAGTCATTGAAAGTTGGCATGCAGGTACAGCAGGCGGTGAAGAAGGCAAATGGCATGTTGGCCTTCGTAGCTAGGGGATTTGAGTATAGGAGCAGGGAGGTCTTACTGCAGTTGTACAGGGCCTTGGTGAGGCCTCACCTGGAATATTGTGTTCAGTTTTGGTCTCCTAATCTGAGGAAGGACGTTCTTGCTATTGAGGGAGCACAGCGAAGGTTCACCAGACTGATTCCTGGGATGGCAGGACTGACATATGAGGAGAGACTGGATCGACTGGGCCTGTATTCACTGGAGTTTAGAAGAATGAGAGGAGATCTCATAGAAACATATAAAATTCTGACGGGACTGGACAGGTTAGATGCAGGAAGAATGTTCCCGATGTTGGGGAAGTCCAGAACCAGGGGTCACAGTCTAAGGATAAGGGGTAAGCCATTTAGGACCGAGATGAGGAGAAACTTTTTAACCCAGAGAATTGTGAACCTGTGGAATACTCTACCGCAGAGAGTTGTTGATGCCTGTTTGTTAGATATATTCAAGAGGGAGTTAGATATGGCCCTTATGGCTAAAGGGATCAAGGGTATGGAGAGAAAGCAGGAAAGGGGTACTGAGGTGAATGATCAGCCATGATTTTATTGAATGGTGGTGCAGGCTCGAAGGGCCGAATGGCCTACTCCTGCACCTATTTTCTATATTTCAACGGTAGAATTCTTCATTAAGATGGAAAGTGACACAGTGAATTCAGAGACTAGGGTCCTGAACTTAAAGAAAGGAAACTGCGACGGTAAGAGACGTGAATTGGCTTGGATAGACTGGAGAATGATACTTAAAGGGTTGACGGTGGATAGGCAGTGGCAGACATTTAAATATCACATGGATGAACTACAACAATTCTACATTCCTGTGTGGCGTACGAATAAAAAAGGGAAGGTGGCTCAACCGTGGCTAACAAGGAAAATTAGGGAAAGTGTTAAATCGAAGGAAGAGGCATATCAATTTTACAGAAAAAGCAGCAAACCTGAGGACTGGGAGAAATTTAGAATTCAGCAGCGGAGGACGAAGGGTTTAATTAGGAGGGGGAAAATAGAGTCAGCTTGCAGGGAAGATAAAAACTGATGGCAAAAGCTTCCATAGATATATGAAGAGAAAAAGTTTAGTGAAGACTAATGTAGGTCCCTAGCAGTCAGCATCAGGTGACTTCATAATGGGGAACAAGGAAATGGCAGACCAATTGAACAAATACTTTGGTTCTGTCTTCACTAAGGAAGACACGAATAACCTCCCGAAAATACTAGGTGTGGTGTATGTAGCACACAAATCACTGACTCCACACGGTCTGATGTAAATCTAACTGGTGTGACCTTCGTCCTTTATTGTTCAGCTCCAGAGTGCCTCCCAGGTGTGGTGGTCAGCCTTATATAGTCCTTATTACAGGTACTACCAGGGTTTCTCACCGCAGCACCCTCTGTGGTGTGGCATAGTACTTACATTACATTTCAGGTACTGAGACGATACACACATCATTACATAACATCACCTTCCCCCCCACCTGGACGCAGGACAACGATACACACATCATTACATAACATCACACTTGTCCAACGGAAGGCAGGTGGGCATAGACAGTGCGTTAGTATGGTACATATTATCTGGTATATTAACTGGTTATTGACTGGTAGCGGAACCTTGATTTCCTTGTTAGCCGTTATCATTAATTGTACTTCATCCATTATTTTACACAAATACAGTGGCCATTCAGCATTAAAAAAGTAATTCTTATTATAAATTCACTATCTCACATTAACATAGCTCATTTTAGACTCGCTCTGCCAAACAGAAGTCCTTTGTGGGGACCACCTCTTTGTAAGGCCCTTTTAAGACTCCCGGGTGTATTTCCTTTTTAAGGTACCATCTTTGATGCAGGAGGATTCCACGAGGCTTCTCCTTGGGCACCGCCATCTTTGATGCTCTGCTGCTCCGACACGATGCCGCCGCCATCTTCTCCGCCGCTCCGGATGCCCTCCACCGTCGCAGCCTCCGCTCCCCTCTGCTGTCACCTGACTTGCCGCTTCTCCTGCGGCCGCATTGCCGCGTCCCCCGCGGCCTCCGTAGCCCCCGACCTCCAGCTGCTGCCGCCGCCCGACACTAACAGCTCCTCGGCGGGGCTCTTCCGAACCGCCGGCCACTCCCCCCCACACTCGGCCCCACTGTGCAGGGCTGCTTGCCTGTGGGGATTAAGGCTGCAGGGTCTCTGTGTGAGGTCCAGGCCTGGGACTTGCCTGTGGGTGGATTGAGGCTGCAGCTCCAGCTCGGTCGGCGCTGCTCTCTGGGGACCCGGGGCACGGCAGCACCCCGGGGAGCAGCAGTCTGTGGAGTGATGAAGTCTTCCCAGCTCCCACGGACCGTCCCCATCCACCTCCGGCCGAGGAGTGTCGGCCCATCGTCTGCAACGACCCACAGAGGTAAAGCGTGCGTCTCGTCCCCTTGGGATACCTGCACCATCGCTCTGCCAAGAACAGGTATTAGTTCCCTGGTGTAGGTACGCAGCTTCGCCGTGACCGGGACCAGCTTGGGTCGTGCAGCTGGGTTAATCCACAGTTTATCAAAAGTTCTCCGACTCATCAACGACGGACCCGAGCCCGTGTCCACTTCCATACTCACTGGGACTCCGTTGATTTTTACTTCCCTTATCACTGGGGGCGAATCGTCGGTACACGTGTGCAGTCCCAACACCTCATCATCCTCTACCTGCTCCTTGCTGAACAGTGGATCATCCCCCATCTCCTCAGCCACATGGTGAGTCTGATTTATTTTACACATACGCTGAAGGTGGCCTTTAACATGGCAGGTATTGCACGTGTACTCCGCAAACCTGCACCGGTGAGCCCCATGGCTTCCTCCACAATGCCAGCATGGTGCTGCTTGATTGGCTCCCCTCAGCGGACTCTGAGTTCCAGGATCCCGAGGTCCATGCTCTCTGCCCCGGGCAGAGCCACATTCTGCAGTTTTGTCCGTGGTGGGCGCTATCCTGTGGACAGTGCCTGCCGGGTTCGAGACTGTGTGGATTATTTGCTTGGTGCTGCAAGTCGAGGTCATATATGCCCGGCTGATGGTGATGGCCTTTGTCAGAGTGACTGTGGGTTCCGTGGCCAGCAGCTTGTGAAGGAGGCCCTCGTGGCCAATCCCCAAGACGAAAACATCCCGCAAAGCCTCGTCAAGGTGTGCCCCAAAATCACACGGTGCCGCGAGTCTCCTGAGGTCCGCAGCATATTTGGTGATATCCTGGCCCTCAGGTCTGCAGTGATGGTAAAATTTGTATCTGGCCGTGAGGATGCTCTCCTTCGGTTTCAACTGGTCACGAATGAGTTCAATCAGCTCCTTATATGACTTGCCCCTGGCGCTCCCCGGTGCCAGCAAATCCCTGACGAGACAGTAAACCTCATCTCCACAACTGGAGAGCAATATCGCCTTACGCTTATCTCTCATTGCGTTCGTGTCCTCCGTCAGGTCGTTTGCTGTGAAGTAGTACTCGAGCCTTTCCGTAAAGACCTCCCAATCATTGCCCACGGTAAAATCCTTTAGCGAGCCCAGCGTAGCCATGGTTGCGTGGAGTTCGTCCGCTTCCTCGTTGCCAATATGGTGTATGTAGCACACAAATCACTGACTCCACACGGTCTGATGTAAATCTAACTGCTGTGACCTTCGTCCTTTATTGTTCAGCTCCAGAGTGCCTCCCAGGTGTGGTGGTCAGCCTTATATAGTCCTTGTTACAGGTACTACCAGGGTTTCCCACCACAGTGCCCTCTGTGGTGTGGCATAGTACTTACATTACATTTAAGGTACTGGGACGATACACACATCATTACATAACACTAGGGGACCGAGGGTCTAGCGAGAAGGGGGAATGGAGGGAAATCCTTATTAGTCAGGAAATAGTGTTCGAGAAATTGAAGGGACTGAAGGCTGATAAATCCCCAGGGCCTGATAGTCTGCATCCCAGAGTACTTAAGGAAGTAGCCCTAGAAATAGTAGATGCATTGATGGTCATTTTCCAACATTCCATGGTTCAGTTCCTATGGATTTGAGGGTAGCTACTGCAGAGAGCAAAATTCACCAGAACCCCCCCTGTGTTTGGGCTCATTCAAAAGGAAATTTAATTTGGGACTATCTACCGAAAAGTTTGGAACTCTAAAGTGCTTATGGAAGAAACTACGAACTTTAATAGAGTTATGAACTTTTAGAAGACAAATTCAAGCCTGTGGGCAGACCTAGGGAACAAAGGAAGCCCACTTGATTATTGGAACTGTCTGGACCCATAGATTGTACCTAGAAGGGCAGTGAACTGTGTTACTGGAGGAGCTGCCCCCCCAATCATTTGGGACTTGGACACACCCCCAGCAGCCGGAGCCTCAAGAAGGACTCCCTGCTTGCCACGGCCAAAGACACTGTGGTCACCAGCGCTCCAATTTGAATGGTTCAGCACCAGGAAAGGGACCAGCCACAAAAGGGTACCTAAGGTCAGAGACCAGCCTGTGAATAGGGACACCCAGCCAGTAGCCTCGGCAACAAGGGACCCCCAGAAGAGATAGCGGTGGAACAGCCACCAAGCGAGACTCCCCAGCCCGTAGCCCTCAGCCACCAGAACCCCCAGGGGAAGAAACGAACCAGGCAGCCACCCGCAAAGGAGCGGTGTGCTGAAGCACCGGAGGGGAGGTTCCCCCCATAGTGTGGGACTCAAACCCACGTTCGGTCAGGGTACTTAGGGTTAGACGGTGCAGACCGATCTATCACCTACCTCGCTGGACACACAGTGAGAGAAGAAGAAAAAGAGAAGGCAGGAATTAACCTGGCCACCCGGAGACGGGTGGCAGATGCACAGATATAGCGATGTGAATTTAAGAGTGTTTAGCAATATGAATTTAAGTATGTTTAGTGAATAAGTTTAGAATAGAGTAAGATTTATCTGTGTAATGACAAGTATATATGTATTAGTTAACTGAGGTGAGGAAAAGATTCTACCTGTGCAGCTGTTACAAGAAGCACAGGCTGGGTAACACCCGGGAGTAAGAAGAATCTACCGGTATGGCTATTAAGGAAGCACCGGTAAGATAAGAAGCAGAACGACTGTGAGATAAAGTTAAAAGCAATCAGCCAGTCAATTAAAGACTATGAGCCCAACTTAGAACTCAGTCACCTTTGTCATGTATTCAACTATCATTGTAATCCATGCATAAACTGACCTAAGTTGTACACCATGAGAACACTGACCACTAGGTGGTGAACTTGTGGGAGATACTCCTAAACTGGACTTTCAGGTATAAAAGGGGAAGCTCCACCCACCTTCATCACTTCAGTGCTGGCTAATAAAGGACTGGTCACAGGGTGACCTTCTCTCTAGTATGGGCCTCGTGTGCATTTGTACTGTATAGTAAGGACATATTATTGGCGACGAGAAACTGGGATTTAAACCACGCGAGCATGGCCACTAGCAGCACAGATGAGAGGTACTGTGTTGGTGATGATTGGGACGATTTTATTGAGAGACTACAGCAAAGTTTCGTCACAAAGGAATGGCTGGGACAGGATTCGGCCGACAAACGTAGGGCTCATCTTCTGATGGTTTGTGGATCCAGGACGTACTCCCTGATGAAGGACCTTCTAGCTCCAGAGAAGCCGGCGGACAAGATTTTTTAAGAGCTCAGTAAGTTGATCGGGGAATACTTTAAACCGGCGAGCAGCATGCACATGGCGAGACACCGGTTTTACATGCACCGGCGGCGAGAAGGGCAAAGCGTTCCAGACTTCGTGGCAAACCTCCAGCGACTGGTGAGCCTATGTAAGTTCCCAGATGCATGCAGAGCAGAGATGCTGCGAGGCTTTTTTATTGAGGGCATCGGGCACGCTGGGGTTTTCAGGAAACTGATTGAGACCAAAGACTTGACCTTGGAAGCGGTGGCTCTGATAGCCCAGACATTTATCTCAGGGGAGGAAGAGACCAGAATGATGTATGACAAAAATCTTGGCTTAAGTGTGGCAAACGACCAGGGAGTTAACATTGTTAATGCGGCACACAATTCTCTAGGCAGACAAGGGCAATTGGACATGTAGTCGAACCCAAAGGGGGAATTCAACAGAGACAATGGCTAGCTGAATGACGATTCATGCCATCGCAAGGGACAATGCGACCAGTAATGGGGCCATCAACACCTGTCAATGGTGCGTTTAAGGACAGTTACAGAGGCAGTCAGAGATGATCGACAGGTAATGGACCTTTTGTTTCCAACAACGGCTCATGTTGGAGGTGTGGAGGCAAACACCCAGCCAGGGCTTGCAGGTCTCAGCAATATACCTTCAGAAATTGCAACGTCAGTGGTCACTTGCAGGAAGCCTGCAGCCAGGTTGATGTATGAGGAGGACAGGCCCGATATAAGCTCTACGAGGCCAAATGGACACTGGGGGAAATCGCTGGAAGCTGAAGTTCAGCGAGTTCATGTGGAGCACATATATAGTTCATTCACCAGGACGCCACCGATAATGATGAAAATGCTCCTCAATGGCATCCCAGTATCAATGGAGCTAGACGCAGGGGCCAGCCAGTCCCTGATGAGTATCAAACAGTTCAACAAGTTGTGGGCGTCCAACACCAGGAGGCCAAAATTATTGCCGATTGACGCACATCTACGGACATATACAAAGGAGATCATTCCGGTGCTGGGCAGCGTCACGGTAGTCGTGACCCACAAAGATTAGGGGAATAGATTGCCACTCTGGGTTATCCCGGGGGATGGTCCCGCACTGCTGGGGAGGAGTTGGCTTGCTGTCATGAACTGGAAATGGGGCGATGTCAATGCAATTTCTTCTGTGGAGCGAATATCGTGCTCACAGGTCCTGGACAAATTTGACTCAATATCTCAACCCGGCATTGGAACTTTCATAGGGACCAAGGTAATGATTCACATAAACCTGGATGCCAGGCCAGTACACCACAAGGCCAGAGCGGTGCCGTACGTGATGCGGGAAAAGATAGAATGCGAATTGGACTGCCTGCTGAGGGAAGGCATCATCTCGCCAGTCGAATTCAGTGACTGGGCGAGCTCGATTGTGCCGGTGCTCAAGGCAGATGGGTCGGTCAGAGTATGTGATGATTACAAGGCCACCATCAATCGGGTGTCACTCCAAGACCAGTACCCGCTACCGAGAGCGGAGGACCTTTTTGCGATGCTATCCGGTGGCAAACTTTTTTCAAAATTGGACCTGACCTCAGCTTACATGACCCAGGAGCTGGCGAGTGAGTCGAAGAAGCTGACCACCATCACGACACACAAGGCGTTGTTTGAGTACAACAGATGTCTGTTCGGGATTCACTCGGCCGCTACGATCTTTCAACAAAACATGGAAAGTCTCCTCAAGTCGATTCCAAGGATGGTGGTTTTTCAAGACGACATCCTCATCACGGGTTGCGATACTGAAGAACACCTCCATAATCTGGAGGAGGTGCTATGCAGACTGGACTGGTTAGGTCTGCGACTGAAAAAGGCGAAGAGCGTCTTCCTAGCTCCAGAGGTAGAATTCCTGGGGATGAGGGTAGCAGCAGACGGGATCAGACCTACTGCGTACAAAACGGAAGCGATCCAGAAAGCACGTAGAGCCCGTAATACGACGGAGCTGCATTCGTTCCTGGGGCTCCTGAACTATTTTGGAAACTTTCTTCCCAAATTGAACATGCTATTAGAGCCGCTACACATGCTCCTACACAAAGGTCGCGAAGGGTCTGCGGGGACAGCCAGGAAAGGGCTTTTGATAGAGCACGCAATTTGTTCTGCTCCAACAATCTGTTAACGTTATATGACCCATGTAAGAAACTTGTTTTAACGTGCGATGCGTCGTCCTATGGGGTCGTGTGTGTGTTGCAGCATGTTAATGCCAAGGGTCAGTTACAGCCGGTAGCTTATGCCTCCAGAAATCTGTCTCAGACAGAAAGGGGCTACAGGATGGTAGAAAAGGAAGTGATTGCATGTGTATATGCAGTATAAAAATGCACCAGTACCTGTTTGGCAGGAAATTTGAGCTGGAGACAGATCACAAACCCATAACGTCCCTTTTGGCTGACAACAAGGCCATAAATGCAAATGCGTCGGCCCGCATACAGAGGTGGGCACTCACGTTAGCTGCCTATGACTATACAATCGGCACAGACCGGGCACTGAAAACTGCGGCGATGCACTCAGCAGGCTCCCACTAGCCACCACCGAGGGGGCAACCGAGCATGCTGCTGAGATGGTCATGGCTGTTGAAGCTTTCAAAAGCGAAGGCTCACCCGTGACAGCCCGTCAGATCAAAGTATGGACAAATAGAGACCGGCTACTGTCTTTAGTCAAGAAATATGTTCTGAATGGGGACTGGGCAGCCACGTATGGGACATGCCCTGAGGAATTTAAACCATTTCACAGGTGCAAGGATGAACTCTCGATTCAGGCGGCTTGCCTACTATGGGGAAACCGAGTAGTCATGCCCCAGATGGGCAGAGAGGCATTCCTCCGTGAACTCCACAATGAGCAGGTGACACGTTTGGTGGCCAGGGATAGATGCAGAACTGGAACTTTGTGTTCGCAGGTGCAACACGTGTGCCCAGCTGGGCAATGCGCCCATGGAAGCCCCCCTTAGCCCCTGGTCCTGGCCCGACAAGCCATGGTCAAGCATCCATGTGGACTACGCAGGTCCTTTCATGGGAAAAATGTTTTTGGTTGTAGTAGACGCCTACTCCAAATGGATCGAGTGTGACATTCTCAATTCAAGCACATCCTCTGCCACTGTAGAAAGTCTACGGGCAATGTTTGCCGCCCATGGTCTACCGGACGTCCTGGTCAGCAATAATGGCCCGTGCTTTACAAGCATTGAGTTCCAGGACTTCATGGCAGGCAATGGAATTAACCATGTTAGAACGGCATCGTTCAAGCCGGCCTCAAACGGCCAGGCAGAACGAGCAGTGCAGATAATCAAACAGGGGATGCTCAAAATCCAAGGGGGTTCACTACAAAGCTGCTTATCACGCCTCCTTTTGGCCAATAGATCCCGACCACACTCGCTCACAGGGGTTCCACCTGCAGAGCTGCTAATGAAAAGGATGCTCAAAACCAGGTTATCCCTCATACACCCCACCATGAAAGAAACTGTTGAGAGCAGGCACCGGTCACAATGTGACTACCATGACGGGAATGCGAGGGCGCGATGTATTGATGTCAATGACCCTGTCATTGTCCTCAACTATGCTGCAGGGCCCAAATGGCTCGCAGGAACTGTGATTGCCAAAGAGGGGAATAGGATTCTAGTCGTTAAACTTACCACTGGACAAATCTGCCGCAAACACGTGGATCAAACAAAAAGTCCCATAGAAGAAGCAGAGGAAGAACACGATGTAGAGTTCACTCCACCATAGGTGACCGAACACCGGAACCAAGTGGAGGAGAGCCCAGTCACTGTGGGCAGTCCGGACAGGCCTGAGGCACCGCAAACAGCAGACACTCAGGCCAGCGCCCAACAACCGGAGCCCCAACTCAGGCGCTCTACAAGGGAGCGTAAACCACCAGAGAGACTTAATCTGTGATCCCAATAAGACTTTGGGGGGGAGGTGATGTCATGTATTCAACTGTCATTGTAATCTATGTATAAACTGACATAAGTTGTACACCGTGAGAATACTGACCACTAGGTGGTGAACTTGTGGGAGACACTCCTAACCTGGACTTTCAGGTACAAAAGGGGAAGCTCCACCCACCTTCATTACTTCAGTGCTGGCTAAGAAAGGACTGGTCACAGGGTGACCTTCTCTCTAGTATGGGCCTCGTGTGCATTTGTACTGTATAGTAAGGACATATTAACCTTTGTCAAGCCAGAGAACTTTCTCAGGGCTAGACAATCTGTTTTATGTGCCCTTACAGGAAGGAGAGCAGCATGAGAAGGATCCTGTTCCTGCTCGCCCTGATAAGGATGAGCAGCAGCAACCGAGGAGACGTGGAAGAATCTCTCATTTACGGGTGTTCAGGAGGACGAGCACCAATCGTAACCGCTGGGGGTGGCACCCGAGACGTGGAAGAACTCGCCGTTTACGCCCACGAGGGAAGATGGCCAGGGTGGCTGGGATCTAATTCTACCCGCTACTCCAGCCAGGAAGGTTTTATCTACGGGGAGGCCTCACTTCCATGCCCCCGGATGCGAATCATCGCTGCCCGAGTCCGTGTTACAGAGGGAAAACGTGTGTGTTTGACTTGCAAAGGGAACATTCCCCTGGGAAGATGGTGGTGGCTCAGAAAACTCAGCAAGGACGCATGGGACCAGGAATCGGACTGGGAAAGACTCGGTAATGTTACGTACTGCACCATCACGGGGACATGGGGAGGAGTAAAAGTGTGTTGGGACAAATGTTGGGAATCCGAACAAGGAATTTACGTTTGCATGTGGGGATCAGAAAGTATTTGTCCCGCAGGCATATCGATTGCCTTCGCCAGGCAATGGCAAGATGAAGGGGAAGGGATGGGGTGGGATTCTAGCCTGCTCGGGTGCGTGGTCCCACACTCCCCACTCCCAATTAACGCCACCGAACTAAGAGCACACATTAAGAAACCCCTGCCCACAACCCTGCCAATACGCACAGTAATAGAAAGGTGTCCTACCACCAACAAGGGACCTGGGAACGGATTAGTGTTGGTACCGACCAAAAAGGTGTTATATCAGGGGGTACATTATGCAGTAGCCTCAGTAATATTAAACCTTACCGAGGTACACCTGCCTGCATGGTGTCCGAAGGAAACAGAACTGCTATACCAGGCCCTACTTAGAGACATGTTCAAGAAATGTTATGTGTTAGACACCATATTAACATGTTTAATTTGTGTTTGATTTTACCTGCTGTAAACCGCAATATCGCAAGTGTTGTAAGAGTGTTACTTAAATGTTTTGACTATGTACCTTTATTTTACTGAACTTAAAACGTGTTTGACTATGGGATTTTATGCGATTTGAGAATGTGTTTTGACTTTGTGCTTTGTTTTACTTTTCTTGAAGTTGTGTATGACTGCACACTGTTATTTTACTGTGGAAACCGAGTAAAAGAGGGACATCATACCCCCTCTATGCTATAACCGAATTGTAATGACTGTATTCGCCTGTATATTGCATTGCATTTCAATGGGGGATGCAGGGTAATGTTTAGCTAGTATAAATGCAGGGAAGGTTGACTTTCGGGAGCAGGAATTTTGCTTACCTTGATTGACACTCAAGGAGTGTAGAGTGTCAACAGGGGGGACTGCAGAGAGCAAAATTCACCAGAACCCCCCCTGTGTTTGGGCTCATTCGAAAGGATATTTAATTTGGGACTATCTACCGAAAAGTTTGGAACTCTAAAGTGCTTATGGAAGAAACTACGAACTTTAATAGAATTATGAACTTTTACAAGACAAATTCAAGCCTGTGGGTGGACCTAGGGAACAAAGGAAGCCCACTTGATTATTGGAACTGTCTGGATGTGAGGACTGAGATAACCTGTCTAGAAGAATGAGTATTTGGAAATCTTCCTCCACAAGAGACATTACCATCACAGTATCACCCAGAGATAGCTCCCCATCAACATGGGTCTGACAAACCATTTTCAGCATATACATCACAAAGAGGCCCAATCCAGCCTGTATGCGAAAGACTAAGCACAAAAGGACATTGCAATTACCAAACTAATTTTTCCATCAGGAAAACAGTTTTTCGAAGAACAACCCACCCAAGACATATCAACCTTAACGAGCCCAACAAAATATTACAAAGAAGAACCAAGCCGCCAAAATTATACAAAGGATTGTGAACAGATTGGGCAGCAAGATTAGAACACTGAAATCATATAACTGGCCACTGTTTTCAACAGAGGTTAGTGGGGGAGAGAGGTGGTCACTACTACCTCATCAAGACAAGGAGAGAAACCAACGTGACAGTTGTAAAACTAACTTCTCCAGCCTCGAAGTCTTGAAGTCCTGAAGGAAGGAAGAACATCACCATCTACCTTTAACTATCAAAAGGATTGGTAAGCATAAGTCCCTGCCTGGAGTCTAACCTAGCTAGAATTAGGTATTGGGAGGTGGGAGGTATAATTTTACTGCAACCCTCTTTGAATGTGTAGTGTATGGTACTTTATTAGAGTGATTTTAAGTTTGACCTTGTACCTTTCCTTGTATTGTACTTTATTAGAGTGATTATAAGTTTGATCTTGTACTTTTCCATGTATTTTTCTTTATTAGTGTGATTGTAAATTTGGCCTTGTATTTTCTTACTAGAGTAATAAGCCTGTATTACTTTGACTGTAATAAAACCGAAGTTTTTTGCATCAAACCAGTGTCCTCTGCACTTTTGTCACACCCCCTAAATAAATCCAAAGTACAGAACCCAAGGGAGGGGGAGCGATTCGAAACCGCTCAAGTTGGTCAGAGGGGAACCTGACCCCCTCATAGAGACCACAACACACCCCAAACAGCCCCCCCCCCCCCGCCCCTTACACTAATGCAATCCCACTTTTTAAAAAAGGAGAGAGAGAAAACAGGGAATTATAGACCGGTTAGCCTGACATCGGTGCCGGGGAAAATGCTGGAATCAATTATTAAAATGTAATAGCAGCGCATTTAGAAAGCAGTGACAGGATCGGTCCAAGTCAGCATGGATTTTTGAAAGGGAAATCATGCTTGACAAATCTTCTAGAGTTTTTTGAGGATGTAACTAGTAGAGTGGATAAGGGAGAACCAGTGGATGTGATGTATTTGGACTTTCAAAAGGCTTTTGACAAGGTCCCACACAAGAGATTAATGTGCAAAATTAAGGCACATGGTATTGGGGGTATTGTATTGATGTGGACAGAGAACTGGTTGGCACACAGGAAGCCAAGAGTGGGAATAAATGGGTCATTTTCAGAATGGCAGGCAGTGACTAGTGGGGTGCCGCAGGATTCAGTGATGGGACCCCAGCTATTTACAATATGCATTAATTTAGACGAAGAAATTGAATGTAATATCTCTATCTTTGCAGATGACACTAAGCTGGGTGGCGGTGTGAGCTGCGAGGAAGATGCTAGGAGGCTGCAAGGGGACTTGGACAGGTTAGGTGAATTGGCAAATGCATAGCAGATGCAGTATAATGTGGATAAGTGTGAGGCTATCCACTTTGGTGGCAAAAACAGGAAGGCAGATTATTATCTGAATGGTGACAGATTAGTAAAAGGGGAGGTGCAACGAGACTGGGGTGTCATGGTACATCAGTCATTGAATGGAGGCATGCAGGTACAGCAGGCAGTAAAGAAAGCAAATGGCATGCTGGCCTTCATAGCGAGGGGATTTGAGTATTGGAGCAGGGAGGTCTTACTGCAGTTGTACAGGGCCTTGGTGAGACCACACCTTGAGTATTGTGTGCAGTTTT
This sequence comes from Pristiophorus japonicus, assembly GCF_044704955.1. Lineage (NCBI taxonomy): Eukaryota > Metazoa > Chordata > Chondrichthyes > Pristiophoridae > Pristiophorus > Pristiophorus japonicus. The sequence continues at coordinate 258,441,370 of NC_091978.1, read as the reverse complement.
GGTCTCCTAATCTGAGGAGGACATTCGTGCTCCCATTGTCCAGTTAATTCCAAAACCTTGTATTAAATTCCAAAAGCTTGCATTAATTAATTTTTAGTTCATGGTCTCCTTCTGTGCTTTTCTGAAGATTTGTAACCTTAGTTTGTAGAGCTGTTACATCCTGTACAGAGGGGTGCGAGCAGGTCGGAAGGCATCCTCGTAGGACTGCTTCTGGGCATGACCAAGGAGGCCATTAACCGGACTAGGCAGCGGGTGATCGAGGGAGTCGTTCAGCCCGACTGCCTGCCTCTCTTCTGTGGATATATTCGAGCCAGGGTGTCCCTGGGGATGGAGCATGCAGTGTGCACCCATACGCTCACGGCCTTCTCCGAGAGATGGGCACCGGAGGGACTGCAGTGCAACATCACCTCCAGCAACTAAATTCTAATTTGATTGGTTTAATGTTCCAAAATTTAATTTGTTAATTTGTCAGTTCTAGTGCCCCTTTAATAAGGGGGCATTTGATTTTATGATTTACAAAAATAGTTGTAGAGCTGTTGCTGCAGCCCATATTCCATTATTTAAAGCGGTTGCTCCTCAAATTCTGGTTGCACTTCAGTCCCACACTCCTGATCTTTGGGCACTCTGTGTGTAGGGGAACGAACAGGTCGGAAGGCCTCCTCGTAGAACTGCTCCTGGGCACAGCCAAGGGGGCCATCAGCCGGTCCAGGCAGCGGGCGGTCAAGGGGCTCGGTCAGCCTGACTGCCTGCCTCTCTTCCACGGTTACATCCGAGTCAGGGTGCCCCTGGAGATGGAGCACGCGGTATGCTCGCGGCTTTCCGCAAGAGGTGGGCGCCGGAGGGACTGGTGTGCATCAATAACCCTGGCAACTAAATTTGAATTGGATTTAAGTTCTGGTAAAACGTTAATTGGTTTAATTGTCGGTTTTACTGCTCCCCATTAATAAGGGGGCACTTGATTTATGGTTTTACACTAAAATAGTTGTAGCACTATTGCCATCTTGACATCTGGAGGAGACGGGGGTCCTCAATGGAGGGCTCTCTATGAGTGAGTCCTCTTTTTATTTATTTGGGGCTTGGCCTGGAGGGTGTTGCACGGGACAGTCCCGTGCAATAAGTTTTAAAGTCGGTTAACGGACTCCCAGGCCATCTGTAATTTCTGCGGTCTGGAAGAATCCGTGTTCCTTATTTATGTAGAGTATATGAGGTTGCAGCCCCTGTTCCAATATTTGAAGAGGCTGCTCCTCAAATTCTGGTTGCACTTATGTCTCACGCTCCTGATCTTTGGGCATCCTGTGCAGAGGGGAACGGGCAGGTCGAAAGGCCTACTCGTAGGAGAGCTCCTAGGCATGGCCAAAGTGGCCATTAATTGGTCCAGGAAGTGGGCGGTCGTTCGGCCCGACTGCCTGCCTCTCTTCCGCGGTTACATTCGAGTCCCTGGAGGTGGAGCACGCGATGTTCACTGGTACGCTCGAGGCCTTCCGTGAGAGGTGGACGCCGGAAGGACTGGAGTGCATCATCACCTCCGGCAACCAAATTTTAATTTGATTAAAAGTTTTCGTTACAGTTTTTAAATTGTTAATTTGTGGGTTTTAGTGCCCTTGTCAAAAGGAGGCATTTGATTTAAGTATCAACAAAATAGTTGTAGAGCTGTTGCCATTTTGTCGTCTGGAGCGTAGCCAATGTAATAGCTCTCTTTAATAATAGAAATTTCAATGTAGTACAGTAGGCTATTGGAGAACTTTTTAAACTGCAGTTTAAGTTTCAATAACTCTATACAGATTCCAGTACTACTGGTGAGATCACCTCTTCCAGATGGTCCTTCATCAATGCCAAACTGCTGATTTCTTGGAAATCAGACATGTTACACATGTTTGACATATGTAAAATATTAAATGCCATGGATGCCAGATATACCAAGAGAATTGGGCATCAAACAATATCCCATTTAGGATAAATGAACTGACTCCCTTAGATAGCTTCCTATCTAAGGGAGTCAGTTCATGTAAACCCGATGAGTAGAACATGTTCAATTATTGCTAAGTTATCCATTTCCAAGATTCCACTTCAAGATTTTAGAACGGCAAATACCAAATTCAGATTAAGATATCTTAAAAGATATAATTTAAATCCTTCTTGGGTATTCGACCCACAGGCTAATTCATTTCATGTGCCGATGTCCTCAGCCCGGTTTAAGTACACAATAAAACCAATCCCGTTATATTCAGAAACAAATGAATTCTGAGTAGAAATAACGAAAATAAACCCAGTTTTTAATTGAATGTTCTTTCAACTCTTTTGCCCGCGGTAGAACTTGGATTAAAGTCAAACATTGAAATGGTAAAACAAAAACTGTCAATCAATAACCTGACAATTTAGAATTCAAGAGGAAGAAACCAATGTGCAACTTCCAATCTGGGCTACACTTCACGCCGCTTCCTCGCTCGTGTTGTTTTGTTGTGGGAGTGGGCTGGCGGAAGCTTCTCATTGCTCATTAACATGCTGCTGTTTTATATTTAACCCAGGTGGACGTCCTAGAACAGATACTGTACGCTGGCCAGTATCCCCAGGCGGGCGGGCGGGCAGGCAGACAGCGTTCCCTCCGGACAGTCAAACCTGCACTGTCCTCCTGTCCTCTGTGGCTGGGAGTAGCACCCAATGTTGGGCATGGATTGCGAGGAGGGGGCGCGAAAGAAAAGATGCATCAGTGGTAAACACGCGGCCATCGTCCTGTGCGGGGTGGTGGTCGCCCTGGGCCTGGCGGTGGGGCTGGGAGTGGGACTGAGCGGGGAAACTGAAGTGTGCGAGCCGGGGGGCGGCGGCGGCGGCGCGACCACCCCCACCCCCATCCCCCCGGCTCCCGGCCACTGCCCGCCCAGCTTGGACTCCGCGGGGCCGTGGGACAGCTTTCGCCTGCCCGATTACATCAGCCCGACCCACTACGACCTGGAGCTGAAGCCCGACATGGACGGCGGGCGCTACACGGGCAAGAACGTCATTAGCATCCGCACCAGCAAGCCCAGCAAGTACCTGTGGCTGCACATCAGGGCGGCTACGGTCACCGCGCTGCCCGTGCTCCAGCACCGCACCGGCTCGGCCCAGCCCAGCCCGCTCCCCCTACGCCGCTGCTTTCACTACAAGGCTCAGGAATATCTGGTGATCGAAGCCGAGCAAGAGCTGCCAGTGACCGCCGCCGACCAGGAGTACCTACTCACCTTGGAGTTTGAGAACAGCCTCCTCGGCTCGCTGGTCGGATTCTACAAAACCACTTACGTGGAAAAAGGAGTCACGAAGTAAGTTTTTGTTGTTTAATCTCTCTCTCATTTCTATAGCAATGCGCAATTGTTGTATTTGGAAAATATTTTCCAACAATTATCTGCACAACAGCTGGAAGTACAAGTACATCTTGCGATGAAGTTCAATGAACTTTGCGTTGGGATGCGCTAAATAAGCTATTTTAGGGCACGGTCTGTTGGTCCCGTTTCCCCTCCTTTACGGAAACTTGAGAGGAAAGGGGGCCGCTCAGTCTGCCGACATGTATTGTCATTTACAGAGAGCCTCAACCCGCTTAACACGGCGAATGACTTGAAATGCAGTAACTGCCGTGGAGGAAGGTACAAATAAGATGCTGGGTTGACTTGCAATGGCACACAGCAAACTAATGTTCGGGTTAATCTCTTATTTACCTCATTTACTTTGGGTAAATTATTGGCTCAGATTTTGATGTCAAAATAACAGTGAGACCAACGGCGCTCGCCGTTGGTTAAGCCTAAATGGCACAGAAACTTAAGGCAGGGGCAGATGCGGGCTTAAATGCCAATACCCCAAAAATTGCTGTCCGAGTTGTGCGGCACTGCCGTTAGCTTTGTTTAAAGTGGCATTTCAGTGTGTATCTCTCCATTGAATGGCATGAATACTAGAATAAAGGACGAGAATACAAGTGAGTCGAAGTTAGTCAAAGCTCTAGTTAGACCATAGTATAAAAGTAAACGGGTCTGCAGAGTACAGAGCGGGTTAAACTGAGCGCACTTGAACAGTGTGTTATGTGGAAAGAGGGAGAATTTCTGGTACGTATTGATAAGTAGAAACTGTAAATAGTGAAATTTAGTTTAACATTTAGATTTAATCTTAGAACTTAAACTGTAGTTAACAGAAGCTGCCTGCCGATGGCAGTTAATTGTATGTCTTAAATAGGTGCTGGAGAGCAGGGAAGCTGCATCAGCACTTGTACAACTTGGGTGAGGCTGCTATAGCATACAAGTAAACAGGTCTGCACAGAGCGGGATGAAACAGAGTGCACGTGAACAATGTTTTATATGGAAAGAGTGGGAATTCGGAGAAGGGGGGGAAGGACCTAATTGGAGGCGGTATCAGCGGCGGCGGAACCTTCGCAGATTTCCCCAAAAAAACAAGGAGTGAGGTCACAGGACAGCAGGTAGGTGATTGCTTGGTGAGTATTAAATATTTTTTTTCTTCTCTCTAACATAGGACAATGGTTTAAACTAGGTGCGGGAAATTATAAAATACAATATTAAATGTATAGCTTAATTAGTTAAACTAATTAATATTGAATAAAGACTTTAATTACATAAACAAAATAAGGCAAGACTAAAATATGGCTGAGCAGGTTGTGTGTCTGGACTGCAGTATGTGGGTGTTTGTGAACAGCAAGACTGTCCCGAGCAAACACGTCTGCAGGAGATGTCGCCATCTCAAATCTCCGGCTCAGAGTCATTGAGCTGGAGTACGAGTTGGAGACATTCCGACACATAAGGCAGCGGGAGGAATTTCTGGACAGTTTTATCCAGAATACAGTCACACCCCAGAGGAAAGCACAGGTTCATGAATGGGTGGGTGTGACTGTTGGGGAGCCAGGTAGAGAGGATTTCGGAGAGGGTGAGAAGGAGGTCCTGCAAACAGTGGTCCTGAAGAATAGCAGAATAGAAATGTGATAGGGGAGAGGACGCTATAATTAGGGGGATAGATGGCGTTCTCTGCAGCCAAAAATGAGAATCCTGAAGGCTCAGTGCCAAGGTAAGGGATATCTCACGGCAGCTGGAGAGGAACTTGGAAAGGGAGGGGGTAAATCCAGTTGTCGTGGTCCAGGGTGGAACAAACAACATAGGTAGGAACAGGGAAGAGGTCCTGCTGAAAGAGTATCAAGAAAGGAAGAAAAGAAAGACTTGGATTTATATAGCGCCTTTCATGACCACCGGACGTCTCAAAGTGCTTTACAGCCAATGAAGTACTTTTGGAGTGTAGTCACTGTTGTAATGTAGAAAACGCAGCTGCCAATTAGTGCACAAGCAAGCTCCCACAAACTACAATATGTTGATTACCAGATAATCTGCTTTTGTTATGTTGATTGAGGGATAAATATTGGCCAGGACACTGGGGGTAGCTCCCCTGCTCTTCTTCGAAACAGTTTAATCGGATCTTTTATGTCCACTTGAGCGAACAGACGAGGCCTCGGTTTAACGACACCTCCGATAGTACAGTGCTCCCTCAGCACTGCACTGGAGTGTCAGCCGAGATATTTTTTTTTTGCTCCAGTCCCTGGAGTGGGACTTGAACCCACAAGCTTCTGACTCAGAGGCGAGTGTGCTACCCACTGAGTCAGTGAATTAGGCTCTAAATTAAAAAGCATGACCTCAAGGGTAATAATCTCTGGATTATTGCCCGAGCCACATGCAAATTGGCATAGAAGCAGACCAATCAGGAGAATTAACACGTGGCAAAAGGGCTGGTGTGGGAAAGAGGGGTTCCATTTCATGAGCCACTGGCACCAGTTCTGGGTCAAGAAGGAGCTGTATCGATGGGATGGGATCCACACGAACTGTGATGGGATCCGTGTCCGAGCAGAAAAGGGAGGTGGCAAAGGCTTTAAACTAGTAAGGTGGGGGGAGGGATCTTCATGAAACGTAACCAGCCTAAATATAAACAAAACTAGGAAAGAATAAAGCAAGGGAGGACATTGATGGCAAGGGAATAAATAGAGTTACAGAACAGGAGTCTAAAAAGATGGTTAAATATAAAGTGTTAGATCTCTTAATTTTCAATGAGATTCGAACTCCGGTGATAATTTAACGTAACTTTATTCCAGCAGCAGCAACAGAACCTTTGCAGGGTTCCAGCTCTTTGTTCTGAAGCAGATGGCTTAAAATGGCTGCACTTATACCTGGATCAATTTATAATAGTAAGCTCGCCTCCTTTGACCTTATTGGCTCAACTGATTCAACAGTCTGTATTGTTAGCCCATGGTTGGCTCCCAGCCTAAATTCCTGAAATGTCAAGCCGATTGATGCTTAAGGCATCGTGCTATATCTCACGTAGGCTGGGGTCTGTGTTTTCTCAACTTTGCAGCCTGCTTGAATTCTCTCTCAATCCCCCCTTAGATTCTTTCACAAACTGAATCATAAAACATCAGGTATCACTGGTTAAACATTCTACACAATAATTTCATACATGTTAATAGAGTTTCCTTCTAAAATTTGTTGATGTGTTTTGCCACATGTCCGGATTAGTAGCTTCCACACAAATTTACACCAACCCGAATTCCATTGTGGCCACAATGGAAGTCTGGTTTTAGTAGGTTAATTAACCTCATTCCAATTTAATCCAAATCAATATCTTAATTCAACCAGTAAATAACCTTCCCTTAAACATAACATACCCCTGTGCCAGGGTACAGACAATCTGCTGGGACCTGCAAGGTGTCTCACCTGCGGGACAGCAGCTACAGCCGCCTGGTTGCAACAACATTTAATCAACATAAACAAACAATTATAAAAGTAAAATAATTACAACGAATAGAATTAAACCTTCCAGCAATGAAGTTCCTATTGAACCTAGCCATCCAGTGGCCCCGCTCCACAAAGTGAATGATGGGGGTTGCTTAAGTTTTTCTACCTCCTTTTGGATATGCTCTGCTAAGTGGGTAATTTCTTTGGAGCTATCTGGGATATATGTGCAACACACTAAGTTCCGAGTAGGGCACAAGTACCTCCCTTTTCAGCCAGGATATAGTCAAGAGCCATTCTATTCTGTAGGACTACTGTGCGGATTGCTACCATTTCTGCATTGATTTTAACTAGGGCCTCTGAAGTATCATTGGCTACCCGTTCCACAATGGATGCCATGTTAATGGATTCCCTTGCTAGTTTGGCGATCCCATACCCGGGGATCAGAATGGCAAAGAACCTCTCTGTTTCTGTGATAGCTCTCTTAGGACGGTGTAGATGTTCCGACAGTGACTTTATATGATACATATATGGCACAATGTAGGCTAAATAGCAGGATCCCGTCCAATTCTGGGGCAGCCAAGGGTAGGCCTTGTGGCCACACACCCAATAGGTGCCGTTATAGGCAATGAATGTTAGCTGTTCCTTTGTCAGCAACACGCCAGGGCCTGTCCATGCTTTTCCATCTGTTTTATTCAGAATACCCGTTACGTTAAGAATTCCCACATTGGCCCAGTTTGGACGGTTCCGTGGCATGATTACATTATAATTCCGGCAGCAGTGACTATGCCCCATATTTTGGCCTCCTTTGATGTTTCTAATCTGACAGACCGATTCCCCCGGTCTTTCTACCCCTGTTGTATTAGTGATAACAAAAAATGGGGGCCGTTTGGAATTATTGTAGCACGGTTGGTACCCTCCTTTAAAGGTAGTCAGATTGTAACTTGCTGACTTCTATTTACGTGCGCAGTCTTCCGTATCCTGAAACGCATTGCCTGTTTTGTTTTGATTAATTATCTACTCAGCCATTTGAGATATTCAAGGGAACTGGCCTCCAGGAAATCCCTCCCTTTGAGTGAATAGGAATATGCACACACACTCAACAACTAGAAATGTTACCTTGATTGGCATAAATGTATGACATATGTAAAAAAAGTATTTACATGTAATTCCCTGGGTACTCTACTATTTCCCTTTGGTGCAGAGGGTCGGCTAGTAAGAAGTAGGCAAATGCCTAGAATACCTATAGTTAGTAGTACAGGAAATTTATACATTTTGTCAAGAAGTAATTGTCCTTATCAGATTTCAGCTTCAGTTACGGGTGCTCGTTTAACGTGTGAGGCGTGGATCCAGGCTTTCTTTCCTTGGACTTTAACAGCTGTCTGGGTGGTCAATAACACATGGTAAGGTCCCTCCCACTTGGCACCCAAAGGTTCTTTATGTAACTTTTTCACATAAACCCAGACTCCCGGGGTGATGTCATGTCCTCCTTTGGGTGGATTACCCCAAGCTGCCGATACCTGTCTGGAAACAGAACTAATAGCATTGGTTAGGTTCTGATAGTATGATAACAAAGTGTCACTCATTAAGTGAACATCAACTTTCCGTAAATCAATAGTTCCTGGCAGCGACATGGGTCTTCCTGTTATAATTTCAAACGGGCTTAGACCTGTAGTTCTGTTCGGGGTTGCCCTAATGCTACATAGCACTATTGGTGTTCCTTCTTGGTGATATTTGGCAAGCCGTTGTTTCAGAGTTCGATTCATTCGCTCTACTTGTCCTGATGATTGTGGGTGATAAGGACAGTGTAAATCCCATGTAATGTTCAGTAACCTACAGACTTCTTGGCAGACAGCACCTGTGAAATGTGTTCCCTGATCTGAGCCAATGCTACTCTGGACTCTCCATCGGGGAATGTAATCCTTACACAAGACCTTTGCAGTGTGATTGGCTGTGGCTCTTTGAGTTGGGACAGCTTCTACCCATCTAGAGAATCTGTCGACCATGACAAGAATGTTAGTGTATCCTTGGCATGGAGGGAGAGAGATATATAATCGACCTGCAGATGCTGGAATGGTCCGACAGGGGCAGGGGGCCTCAGTTGGGGCATTACCGTGATGGGTCCAGAATTATTTTTCTGGCAGACCACACAACGGTGTTTTTTAAATCCCCGACCCCACCGGCTTTTCTGGAACCGTGCTGTCATCTGTTGTGGGGCCAAGTGTCCCCATGAGTGGATCTGTTGGGCTAAAAAAGGCATAAGCGCTTGTGGCGTGACTGGCTTGTCGGTAACTTTGTCTCCAGACACCATCTTCACATAGCTTAATTCCTGCCTCAATCCATGTCCATTTTTCCTCTCCGGAGCACTCGCCTTGCATTGTTTGAAGGTCTCGTGTCAGAGTCCTGAGTGCTTTCAATCTGCACATCTGTGTTGGTTCTTCTGGGGGAGCGCCCTGTGAGGCAGCATCTTTAGCTGCCTGGTCGGCTAGAGCATTTCCCTGTGCTTCTGTGGTATTTTCCTTGGTATGGGCCTTACACTTCACGATGGGCACTTCCTGAGGTAATTGTATGGCCTCTAGGAGGTCTCGGACGACTTTTCCATTTCGTATAGGTGTACCAGCAGCAGTGAGGAATCCTCTTTTCCGCCATAACAGACCAAAGTCGTGAGTGATTCCAAAAGCATAACGCGAATCTGTGTAGACATTAGCTGTCTGTCCTTCTGCTATTTGACATGCTTCTGACAGGGCCCGTAACTCAGCCTGTTGTGCTGACGTTCCTGAGGGTTAACATCCTTTTGCCACTACCTCATATAAGGTTGTAACTGCCCATCCTGCTTTTCTGGTACCATTGTCCACAAAGGAGGAACCATCTGTAAACAGGATGAGGTCTGGGTTGTGTAGAGGCTCCTCTTCTGCTAAGGCTGCTTCTTCTGTTTCTTTTAAAATCTCCACGCAGTCATGCTCTTCACATTCTCACCCCTCTTGCTCCCTTGATTCTGACATCGGGAGCATAGTTGCGGGATTAACCGGGCTGGCCCGAACTATATGGAGATTAGGAGCTTCCAAAACTGCTGTCCAGCGGGTCCATCAAGCTGCCGTCACCTGAGACATTCTATTCATAGACAGCAAAGCATGTACGGTGTGGGGACACTTGACCATCAGCTTTTGGTTGAGAACTAGACCCGCAGTGATCATTACCGCTCGATATGTAGCTTCCATGGCCCTTGGGCAACTTCCCCATCTGAGGGCTACCGCATCCAGCTTTGCTGAATAAAAGCCAATAGGTCTTTGCAAATCCATGTTCTTGTGTCAGTGTAGCTGTCATGTATCCTTCTTTCTCATGGACAAACAGGGTAAATGGCTTACCACTGTCGGGGATTCCCAGAGCATGTGCCGAACACAAGGCCTTTTTCAAACTCAGGAAGGCCTCTTGCTGTTCCTTAGTGAGGGTGATGGCTTCTTTAGAGGCATGTTTCCCCTTTAAGATATCATTCAGTGGCTGAGCAAGCTGTGTGAAGGAGTCAGTCCAATTTTTGTTAAAATTACAGAAGCCCAAAAAGGACCTTAGTTCCTGAATAGTGGTGGGTTTTTTAGCAGCCCGAATGGCTGCAGTTCTATCCTGGGCAAGTTCTCTTCTCTTTTTCCTTGTGAAATCTTTTGTCCCAGGTATACAACCTCTTCTTGGGATATTTGTGCTTTGTCGATGCTGGCTTTATGTCCTTTCAGCCAAAGGTGGTCCAGCAGAGCTCGTAAATCTTGTTCATGCTGTTCTTCCGTGTTTGATGCTGGCAGGATATCGTCTACATATTGGATGACTGGATGACGGGGGAGGTAATTCTCGCAAATGGCTTTGTAAAGCCATGTGGTATACCGTAGGGCTGTTGTGGAAGCCCTGCGGTAACCGGGTCCAAGTATATTGTTGTCCTTGGACAGTGAAAGCAAACCACTGTTGAACCTCCGGTGCCAGAGGCACCGACCAAAATCCGTTGGCCATATCTATAACCCAGAAATATTTCTGTTTTGGTTTGAGGGCATTAAAAATGGTGGAGGGATCTGCGACCAAAGGAGCTTTTTGATCAATACACTGGTTAGCTTTCCTATAATCAACGGTCAAACGCCAAGTCTCATTAGATTTCTATACCGGCCACACGGGGCTATTGGAGGAGCTATGCGTTTTAATAAGCACCCCTTGTTTCTTCAATTGCTGAATAACAGGTAGGATTCCTGCAATGGCAGTTGGACTGATGGGATACTGGTCCCGGTAAATGACGCAGGCTCCATCTGGAGTAGGCAACAATCGTTCTTATCTTTAGCCCATATTGGGTGTTCCTTCAATTCTTCTTTCTTCAAAGTTCTAATTGACCATGTCACCCGACCATTCTCGAAATGCAACGATGAATCTATTTGGATTAGGACGTCCATTCCCAAAAGGGGTTGACCTACTGGGCCTATCCAGACCAGCGTGGTTAGTTCATGTGGACCCAGCCCTATAAGTACCGGTGTTGTCCTTTTTAATTTCCATTTTATGGCCCCCAATTCCATAGGCTGTACGTGCCCTACCATCCAATGGCAAAGAGTCTTCATATTGTAGGGGTAAACATGTTAATTCCGCCCGCGTCTAAAAGACAGTCCACATCCTTATCGCCCACCCTCACAATTATAAATAGCCCATCTTCCCTCTGTTGTATTAGTGCGAGGAGGGGGGCCAGGGCGGGCTCTAATCGTTTTTTGCTATCCCAAGTAATTCTTTGTTGTTGTATTGTCAGTCGCTTAAATGCTTCTATGATGTCGTTATCTTGTGACAAGCCTGGTTTGTTGGCTGAATTGTATCTCTGGCTGTGTCCTCTTCCCCGGCCATGACCTTGCTGTTTCGCCCTGCACGTCTTGGCCCATTGCCCTTCTTTCCCACAATAATGACATTTTCCGGGTAATTTTCCTAATGACTGTTTATCGGAATCCTGGGATTGCCACCCCACAGCCTGCAGGGCTTGGACTTTAGCTTCCATATCCCTGTCCAATTAGTTACATCGATCCACCAATGCTGCAAAGGTAGTTCCTCTACCTTCCCAGTCCGGTAACACTACTTTAAGCATTTTGGACAGTTCTGGCTTTAGATCTTCCACGAAAGCTGCTTTCAGGGGTCCAAACACTTGTCCATCCATTTCCTCATCCGTATGATTCATACCCGAATGTTCTAGCCACATGCATCTAAACCACTCCTCATACTCCAAGACTTCCTCTGTTCCTTTCTGTTGGAAGGCTGCAATTTTTCCCCAGTCTGTCTTAGCTGGACTGCAGGCTTGCAGCCAATGTTTAATCGCATCCCAGCCTGCGTATAATTCTTGCTCATCCCGCCCCAAAGCTTCTTCTACCTTGTCGTACAATTTCCTTCCTTGTGTTTTTGGCACCACTATGGTCAAAATTTGCACTCCGTCCCAGGGATGAAGTTGATATATATTTCTTAAGCGGTCCAATTGGTCCCACATTTTCACTCCCCCTTTCTTTGGATTGGGCAACTCCTTGGACCATTTATCAATTTTCTCTGGGTCTGCCGGATCATGAACTAAATATTTTCCGTACATCCTTTTCTTCATTTTTTTGGTTCAGCCTCTTCTGATTTGACTACAACTCGTCTTTTTTTAAACGGGGCAAAGTGCAGCCCTAATTCTTCATCCTCTGACCCTGTATCGTCGGAGGACTCAGAATTCGTATCTATTCCTTGGTCGTGTCTTCGGGTTTGCGCTTTTAATTTATCCAAACATGGGTACCTTGGGAATTGACCAATACATTTTCCTTTTCCTACTACTGTCTCTTGACTGAATTATTTTTTCCATTCTTTAATTTCACCTTTAAGATCTTTAACTTCCACTTCCAACTTTTCAAGTTCAAGTTTTTTCTGTTGCAGTTGTTCACAAACCACTTGCAATTGGCTCTTTGTACTGGTCAGGTCCCTATCAGGGACCGTGTCATAATTTCATTCCGCTGTCGGATCTGTCCCATAATAGCTAGGGACCATCTGGTTCGTTCTTTATTTTTCATACGGGTCGTTTTTCCCCAGACCCTTTTGATCTCGTCCAAGGACCATTGTCCTTTGGAGGTTCCGTACTTTTGTTCGATTTTAATACAGCTTTTAGATAAGTTGAATTGTTGCTCTATGTATTCTTTCAACTGTTTCGTCTATCGAAACATCAGGTGGTGCCCGCCTGCCTTTAACAGTTATAGGCAATTCTTTGCTCTTATCTCATGCTACCATAATACTAATTTCTTTATTGGGGTCTCGAGTCGTAAGCTTTCCAGCCAAATCAGTGGGTTGGTGATAAATTAACTAACACACCACCGAAGTTTAGACGTCAATGGGACCTCGAGCCGATTACCAGCTGGAGGGTTCGCAAACCAGAGGCTTTCAGAATCGCGTAGAAGGGGAGATGAATTTTGACAATTGACCGAGTACTTTTATAAAGAGGAGTCCTTACCTCAGTATGTCGGTCCGATGTTCAAAATTCAGTTTCTTCCCTCAGCGATCCTGTTCGTGATGCCAAAATTGTTAGATCTTTTAAATTTCAATGAGATTCGAACTCCGGCGATAATTTAATGTAACTTTATTCCAGCAGCAGCAGCAACAGAACCTTGGCAGGGTTCCAGTTCTTTGTTCTGAAGCACATGGCTTAAAATGGCTGTACTTATACCTGGATCAATTTACAATAGTAAGCTCGCCTCCTTTGACCTTTATTGGCTCAGCCGATTCAACAGTCTCTGTTGTTAGCCCATGGTTGTTGGCTCCCAGCCTAAATTCCTGAAGTGTCAAGCTGATTGATGCTTAAGGCATCATGCTATCTCTCACGTAGGCAGGGGTCTGTGTTTTCTCAACTTTGCAGCCTGCTTGAATTCTCTATCATAAAGTGAGAAGAAATTTGATTAAAAATGAATCAAACTCTCTGTATATGAATGCTCAGTGTCTGTAATAAAATGGAGGAGCTGGAGGCAATCATATGTTGTGAGGAACCAGACCGAGTGGGGATTATGGAGATATAGCTACAGAAAAATCAGGACTGGGAATTAAACATTGCAGGCTATAACCTAGTTAGAAAAGATAGAGGGGGAAAAGGGGGGAGGTGGAGAAGTTGTACTTATCAGGAATAACATCATGGCAGTAGAAAAAAGTGACAAATCTATCGGCAAGACAAAAATAGAATCTATATGGATAGAAATAAAAGATAATAAAGGATCAATCACACTAATAGGTGTAGTCTACAGACCACCTAATAGTGAAAGGGAGGTGGAGGAAGAAATATGCAGACAATTTAGGGAAATGAGTAAAAAAAACATAGAATAATAATCATGGGGGTTTTCAACTACCCTGATATCAATTGGACAGAAGAGGTAGGTAAAGGGGATAAGAGATTTGAGTTCCTATGATATGTACAGGACTCATTTCTGACCCAGTATGTAAAAAGCCCAACTAGGGAGGAGTAACGATTCGATCTAGTAATGGGGAATGAACCAGAGCAGATAAGAGAAGTAAAAGGGGAACATCTAGGTAATAGTGACCATAATATAATACACTTTAAGATAATAATTGAGAAGGACATAAGTATGACCAGGGTAATAGATTGGAGAAAAGATGATTTTGAGGGGCTGAGAATAGAACTTTGGAAAATAAAATGGGCAACAATATTGGCAAAAAATGATGTAGAACAGCAATGGGAAATATTTAAAACTATGTTCAACAGAGTGCAGGAACAATGGCCCAGAAATTGCGGTTGGAGGTTTCCCATGAGTGGATGCCTCCGACCGAAAAAATGTATAAGAATTTACCTGGTGGTCCCACTAAAAGGAAAGAAAAACCTAAAAACTAATGAGACTCCATGGATGAATAACGCCATGAGGGAACAATTGAGGGTAAGGAAAGACGCATATATTAAGTACATAGACAGCAGTGGAGTGCATGATAAGGGAGAATATGAAAAGATTAGAAGAGAAATCAAAAAAACAACTAGGAAGGCAAAGAGGAACTATGAAATTAAATTATCAAGGAACATAAAACAGAATAGTAAAATATTTTACAGGCACATCAATAAAAAAGGAAGGTTGGGATGAGAATAGGGCCACCAAGGGATAGAGGCAGGATAATACCACAGGTAACAATGGAGAGCTGGCAGAAATATTCAATATTTTGCTTCAGTATTTATCAGGGAGACCAATCAGATGGACATGACATTGGATAATGAGATAAGTGCATTTAAAATAAAAAGAGGGGATATATTAAATAAACAAATCAAACTCAGGATTAAAAACCCCTGGTCTGGATGGTTTGCATATTTTAAAAGAATCTAGAAGAGATAGCAGAGGCATTATTACACATAGTTAATAATTTGTTAGAAATAGGTGTAGTGCCAGAGGGCTGGCAGATAGCTAATGTAATACAGGTTGAACATCCCTTATCCAGAACTCCATTATTCGGAACCACCCCTCGTCCAGAACTATTCCCGGTGGCGCATGCGTAGAACTCCGACATGAACAAATTGAAGCCCTTCCTCGCTGCCGACTCTCTCAATTGCTGACCTGACCCTGTGATCCAGTGCACCCTCCCCCCCCCCAATGATCTCTCTGCCGCACTGCCAGCCCCAACTTCCCCTTGCTCAGTACCTGTACCATCCAATTTAACGTGACCACCCCTCGCCTGGAAAAATCCATTATCCAGAACAGGCCAGGTCCCGAGAGTTCTGGATAAGGGAGGTTCAACCTGTACCTATATTTAAGAAGGGGGATAGAACATGTCCAGGCAATTATAGACCAGTCAGCTTAACATCAATGGCAGGAAAAATAATGGAATCCCTACTAAAGCAGAATATAGAAGAACCTCTAGAAACCAAAAATATAATAATGAATAGTCAGCTTGGATTTCAAAAGGGAAAGACTTGCTTGATCAACTTCATTGAATCTTTTGAAGAGGTAACGGAGAGAGTAAACAATGGTAAAGCAGTAGATGTAATCTAGATTTTCAAAAGGCCTTTGATAAGGTACCCCATAATAGACTGAAGAAAAAGGTCAGAGAATGCGGAGTCAGGGGACAAGTAGTAGAATGGATAGCTACCTGGCTTCAAGACAGAAAGCAGAGAGTAAGGGTAAAACTTTGCTATTCACAGTGGCAGAATGTGTTCCACAAGGATCAGTGCTGGGACAACTGTTGTTCACAATTTATATTAACGATTTGGACTTTGGAATCAAAAACATAATTTCTAAATTTACAGATAACACCAAATTGGGAAGTCGATAGTCAATACTGAGGAGGACTGCAAGAAATTACAGGAGGACATTAATAAACTTGCAGAATGGGCATATAATTTGCAAATGAAGTGCAACACAGATAAATGTGAGCTATTACATTTTGGTAGGAAGAATAGGGAGGTCACTTATTACTTGGGAGAGTGCGAGTCTGGGTGGGGTAGAGGAACAAAGGGATCTCTGAGTACAAATACACAAATCACTAAAAGTTGGGACACAGGTTAGCAAGGTCATAAAAAAAGCAAATCAAGCACTAGGGTTTATGAGGTGCTGTATAGAATTGAAAAGTAGGGAACCTACGCTAAACCTGTATCAAACCTAGCAAAACTTGGGAGTACTGAGTACAGTTCTAGTCACTATTATAAAAATGATAGAGGCACTGCAGAGGGTGCAGAGAAGATTTACAAGGATGACACCAGAAATCCAAGGGTATACGTTCCCGGAAAGGTTAAATAGGCTGGGTGTCCTTTCTCTTTGAAAGAAGAAGGCTGAGGGGTGACCGAATAGATGTTTTTAAAATTATGAAAGGTTTTGATAGAGTGGATACAGAGAGAATGTTTCCATTTGTGGGGAAGAGCATAACTGGAGGCTATCAATATAAGATAGCCTCCAAGGAATCCAATTGGGAATTCAGAAGGTACTTCTTTACCCAAAAAGTGAGGAGAATGTGGAACTCGCTACCACAGGGAGTGGTTCAAGCGAATAGTATAGTTGCAGTTAAGGGGAGGCTAGACAAGCATACGAGGAAGAAGGGAATAGAGGGTGCAATAAAAGTACAGCAGTTATCATGGGCGACTTTAATCTACATATAGATTGGGCTAACCAAGCTGGTAGCAATGCGGTGGAGGAGGATTTCCTCGCGTGTATTAGAGATGGCTTTCTAGACCAATATGTCGAGGAACAACTAGAGAGCTGGCCATCCTAGACTGGGTGTTGTGTAATGAGAGAGGACTAATTAGTAATCTTGTTGTGTGAGGCTCCTTGGGGAAGAGTGACCATAATATGGTAGAATTCTTTATTAAGATGAAGAGTGACAGGTGACAATGTTAATTCAGAGACTAGGGTCCTGAACTTAAGGAAAGGTAACTTCGATGGTATGAGATGTGAACTGGCTAGGATAGACTGGCAAATTACACTTAAAGGGCTGACAGTGGATAGGAAATGGCAGACATTTATAGATCACATGAATGAACTTCAACAATTGTACATCCCTGTCTGGAGTAAAAATAAAACTGGGAAGGTAGCTCAACTGTAGCTAACAAGGGAAATTTGGGATAGTGTTAAATCCAAGGAAGAGGCATATAAATTGGCCAGAAAAAGCAGCAAACCTGAGGACTGGGAGAAATTTAGAATTCAGCAGAGGAAGACAAAGGGTTTAATTAGGAGGGGGAAATAGAGTATGAGAGGAAGCTTGCAGGGAACATAAAAACTGACTGCAAAAGCTTCTATAGATATGTGAAGAGAAAAAGATTAGTGAAGACCAACGTAGGTCCTTTGCATTCAGAATCAGGTGAATTTATAATGGGGAACAAAGAAATGGCAGCCCAATTGAACAAATACTTTGGATCTGTCTTTACTAAGGAAGACACAAATGACCTTCTGGAAATACTAGGGGTTCGAGGATCTGGCGAAAAGGAGGAACTGATGGAAATCCTTATTAGTCAGGAAATTGTGTTAGGGAAATTGATGGGATTGAAGGCCGATAAATCCCCGGGGCCTGATAGGCTACATCCCAGAGTACTTAAGGAAGTGGCCCTAGAAATAATGGACGCATTGGTGATCATTTTCCAACCTTCTATTGACTCTGGATCAGCTCCTATGGACTGGAGGGTAGCTAATGTAACACCACTTTTTTAAAAAGGAGGCAGAGAGAAAACAGGGAATTGTAGATGGTTAGCCTGACATCGGTGCCGGGGAAAATGTTGGAATCAATTATTAAAGATGAAATAGCCACGCATTTGGAAAGCAGTGACGGGATCGGTCCAAGTCAGCATGAATTTATGAAAGGGAAATCATACTTGACAAATCTTCTGGAATTTTTTGAGGATGTAACCAGTAGAGTGGACAAGGGAGAACCAGTGGATGTGGTGTATTTGGACTTTCAAAAGGCTTTTGACAAGGTCCCACACAAGAGATTAGTGTGCAAAATTAAAGCACATGGTATTGGGGGTAATGTATTGACATGGATAGAAAACTGGTTGGCAGACAGGAAGCAGAGAATTGGAATAAACAGGTCCTTTTCAGAATGGCAGGCAGTGACCAGTGGGGTGCCACAGGGTTCAGTGCTGGGACCCCAGCTATTTACAATATACATCAATGGTTTAGATGAAGGAATTGAGTGTAATATCTCTATCTCCAAGTTTGCAGATGACACTTAGCTGGGTGGCGGTGTGAGCTGTGAGGAGGATGCTAAGAGGCTGCATGGTGAATTGGACAGGTTAGGTGAGTGGGAAAATGCATGGCAGATGCAGTATAATGTGGATAAATGTGAGGTTATCCATTTTGGTGGCAAAAACAGGAAGACAGAATATTATCTGAATGGTCACAGATTATGAAAAGGGGAAGTGCAACGAGACTTGGGTGTCATGGTACATCAATCATTGAAGATTGGCATGCAGGTACAGCAGGCGGTGAAGAAGGCAAATGACATGTTGGCCTTCATAGCTAGGGGATTTGAGTATAGGAGCAGGGAGGTCTTACTGCAGTTGTACAGAGCATTGGTGAGGCCACACCTAGAATATTGTGTTCAGTTTTGGTCTCCTAATCTGAGGAAGGACGTTCTTGCTATTGAGGGAGTGCAGCGAAGGTTGACTAGACTGATTTCCGGGATGGCAGGACTGACATATGAGGAGAGACTGGATCAACTGGGCTTGTATCCACTGGAGTTTAGAAGAATGAGGGGATCTCATAGAAACATATAAAATTCTGATGGGATTGGACAGATTAGAGGCAGGAAGAATGTTCCCATTGCTGGGGAGTTCCAGAACCAGGGATCACAGTCTAAGAATTAGGGGTAAGCCATTTAGGACCGAGAGGAGGAGAAACTTCTTCACTCAGAGTGGTTAACCTGTGGAATTTTGTTGAGGCTAGTTTGTTAGATATATTCAAAAGGGAGTTAGATATGACCTTACGGCCAAAGTGATCAAGGAGTATGGCGAGAAAGCAGGAAAGGGGTGCTGAGGTTGAATGATCAGCCATGATCTTATTGAATGGCGGTGCAGGCTCGAAGGGCCGAATGGCCTGCTCCTGCACCTAATTTCTATATTTCTATGTTATGCTGATAGATTTAGATGAGGAATGACAGGAGGAGGCTCGAGTGGAGCATGGACTGGTTGGGCCGAATGTCCTGTTTTTATGCCATATAACCTATGTAATCCTTAGAGTACTGTGTGCAGCTCTGGGCATCACATCTTAGGAAGGATATATTGGTCTTGGAGGAGTGCAACGTAGGTTTGCTAGAATAATATCTGGGCTCCAGTGGTTAAATTACGAGGAGAAATTACACAAATTAGGGTTGTATTCCCTAGAATTTAGATTGTTAAGGGGTGATTTGATCGAAGTTTTCCAGATATTAAGGGAAACAGATAGGATAGATGGAGAGAAGCTGGTTGGGAAGTCTAGGATTAGGGGGCGTAATCTAAAAATTAAAGACCGACCTTTCAGGAGTGAAATTAGGAAACCGTTCTACATAGAAATGGTGATAAAAGTTTGGAACTCTCTCCTGCAAATGGCAATTGATGCTGGATCAATTGTTAATTTTAACTTTTTAAGATTTTTGTTAACCAAAGATCTTGAGATATGGGGCAATGCCAGGCATATGGAGTTCAGGCACAGATCAGCCAGTATCTCATTAAATGGTGAAACAGGCTCTTGGGGCTGAATGGCTTACTCCTGTTCCTATCTTCCTATTTGCGTAGGAGATACAAACTAAACTCGCCATAGATATTTAGTGCTAGTATAACCCTCACTACCATTACCATCAAGCTAGGCAACCAACCCTTGTTGAATGAGAAGTGTAGCAGAGCCTGCCAGGAGCAACACCAGGCATACTTGGAAAATTAGGTACAAACCCGGTGAAGCTATAACACAGGACAACATATCTGCTAAACAGAAGCAGCATGCTATAGACAGAGCCAAGCAATCCCACAAACAGTGGATCAGATCAAAGCTCTTCCATATCCAGTTGTTAATACTTGTGCTAAATTAAACAACTAATGGGAGGAGGAAGCTCAATGAACATTTCCATCCTACATGATAGTGGAACCCAGCACGGGACTGCAATAGATATCCCGACATTTGTGCTTCAGAAATAGCTGCGCCTCCAGTCAAGCTATTCCACTACAGCTACAACATTGGCATCTATCCGACATTGTGGAAAACTGCCCAGGTATGTCACGTCCACAAAAAGCAGGACAAATCCAATTTGGCCAATTACCGCCCCATCAGTATACTCTCAATCATCAGCAAAGTGATGGAAGGTGTCATTGACAGTGGTATCAAGCGGCGTTTACTCAACAAATCTGGGCCATTGTCTTTAGTGCTACGGAGAGTTTTGCACATCAAGGAGTGCAATTCAGGGGAGTGCACCCCATGATTTTCTGTCCATTTATTATTGTGAAAGGGGGTTGGGGTATGGGGGTGGAGGTTCTCTAATGCCTGATATATTTGCCAGAGCTTGGAACTCTTTGCATGGAGCACTATAGGTGAAAATATATCTGTCCCCATTCCTCAGAGCATCCTACAGCCCTACTTATGGCAATAGAGAAAGTGTGGTGAAGTATTTCTATTCAATACAAGGTATGCTATTCTCGTATGCATCCTAGTGAAACAAATATCTGGGGGGCAGATTTTATTGCTTCCTGTGGCAGGGCAAGACTTTAGCTTGTACCATGCCTGCTGCCCTGACTCCTAATTATATTCGAGGGTGAGTCTGATTGCTATAACTCTGGTGTGCTCCCGATGTTGTATTCACCACTGCTGGGTCACTTGTCTCAGTGGGGGGAATGGCAGCGAAATGGTTGCTGGCACCTGAAGAAGTAGGCAAGGTGACTTTTTAAAGTTCAAATACTTCCTTCCCCCCCCCCCCCCGGCCGCCCCCCAGCTGTGCCACTGCTTTAGTAACTCTAGATACTTGGAACACACTGGTATTTCTTGTTTGTACAGAGGAAAATCGCCCTTCTGATAGTTCAGATCTTGTACAATATTACTTCAGTTTGATTGCAGAAACCTGGAGTGGAGTCGGGGGAAATTCCTGTTTATTTTAACTAAAATCAGTACAAGGTGGGCTTTCTATCATGATCTCTGGAAAAAAAAAACTGCAGAAAAGTGAATAAAGCTACCCCATCAACCCTATCTGGGTAAGGAATAGAGGTTGAAGCACTGGACACACTTTGGAATTCAACGATATTGATGATCTGTTCAGGGATGTAATTTTCCAGTTGATGGTGACAGCTGAACTCTTCAGTGTACTGCTGGCTTGAAATTTGATACAAATTGATGTGGGTGGAATATCAATCGTTGGTAAATTGAATCAGAAACAGCATTTCCTTCACATAGTCGGAAATACTGGATTGAGGTGTACTATCACAAGTTGCTTCTAATCTAAAGGTACCAGTTATTTTGATTCGTTGAGTTTTCACTTAGAATAGTAGCAAAGGTGCATTTTTATTGTTTTTGATGGTGCAAAAGGAAATTACTGGGTTTCAAAGCAAAAACTATTCTGTTTATTAATAAGACAGTTTGTTTACACTCATGCTTCATCTTGTTGTGCTTTTCAAATTGCATTCTGTTAAGACAGGAGAATGTGGCACTTACAAGATTACAGTAGTCCGTGCATACAATGTCGGTTTATGTTATGATCCCTGGGTTATGCCATTATTTAATTATCACTTCAGATCATATAGCAGATCAATAGTCTGCTTATGAGGGGGACCAGCTATATCAAACCAAAGACGGTATCGAGCATAAAACACATGGGGCTGAATTCGCGGCCGTACAAGGTGCGCACAGGTTTAGACATGCACTGCACATGGGCCTAAACCCGGATCTTGTGATCTGCAAAAATCCTCTTGACAGATTGTACGAATCTAACAGAACTGGGCATTCACGGGCTGAGAGTTGAGCTATTTGCCCAACTTCTGCCCAGCGAATGCCCGTGAAATTCTTGCGCTTGATAAAAGCCGTGTAAGGCCTGCTTTTATCAGCGTAAGACTTAAAAGCCAGAAAAATATATTTCTTCAATAATTTAAACATTTTAAAAACCTTTGAAATAAGGTGAGTTTATTTTTAGACCCTTTAAAATATGTAAATTTATTTTTCAGAAAATTAACATTTTTAATGAAATTCCATTTTGATCAATTTTAAATTGTGTCCTGCATATGGGGACATACCAGGAAGGAAGCAGGATCGGTGGGGGTATCTGACCCCCATTATTTTAACTGCCTGCCCCCTCTTCTCCCCCGCCCAGTGTCTGCCAGGTGGGGCAGTTAAAATCGGGGTGCTTGTCCAGTGTATTTGCCTCTGTTTAAACAAAATTTCCATGTTTACTATGGTCACTCTAGCACTATTATCTTTCCAATGTGAAATGTGGGAGGCTTCCAAAGGAGATTGTTTGGTTACAGAGTAGACACATTCCCATGAGGTGAAAAGAAGGGCATCCAAAGCTCGAGCTCCCTGGATCACTAAAGGTATAGGGCTAGATTTTACACTTTTCTGCATATTGCCCAAAAATGGGGGTTATTTCCGGGTGGGCGGTAAAAATGGGTTTTCAGATCGCTGGCTTCTCGCCCATTCTCAAAGCACCTGGTCTCCATTTCTGAAATTGGGCGTTACCGCGAGCGATATGAAATGGGTGGTCGCGTTAAATCTCGCTGACTTTCTGCCGTAAAGTGTTGCCATCCTTAGCGATGGCATGGCAATGCTCGATTCCTGGGATTCAGGAGGTCAAGGGTCATCATCACATGCGCAGAAGAGGAGACGGAGAGGGAGCTGAGAGGGACTGAAGACGTGTGTGGCTGTGGTGTGTGCTTGTTTGGCTGTTGTGGGAGGCATGAGGGAGATTCACCAGCAGCAAAAAGCATACTAAGCACCAAGAACATAGTTGGCACTGAGTTTTTGTCCAACAAATAATATATAATATGGAAGAGATGGTGGAGGCCCTGGAGCTGGTAGACAGGAACACTGGTGGCAGAGGGCTCTCAGTGGTCCTGGAGCGCGACACTGCAACCCAAGGTGCCGCACCCCCATTGCCAACCACACATGAGAGCCAGGAGCAACATCTTGTAGAGGTGGGGAGGAGAAGCAGGGTGGGGGAGTGGGGGGGGGGGGAAAGAGAGTTGGTTTTTTAACAGAAATATTGATGATTTCAGACAGCTGTTCGGTTAAATGTTTTTTATTTAACAAAACCTTGCGCATTGGCTCAGATAGCTGCACCATTACACGCTGGTGATTCTTGACATCAAAGGATTTAATTACACTTAACTTCAATCAACTTAAACTTTGACTGTCACAAAGATGATGCCCACCATTGATGTATGACCTGTGCACCCAGCAGTGTGTCAGCCAGGCAAAGCGCTCATTGATGAGCTCCTGACATAAGGCTCTTGCAGCTATCATGCCACCACTAGCCCGTTCATGTGATCTACAGGGAGGGCGGGGGGCATGGCTTCAGTGTCCACCTGATTGTGTGGGCCGATGTCAACGTGCACCTCCTCATCCTCC
Source organism: Pristiophorus japonicus (assembly GCF_044704955.1). NCBI lineage: Eukaryota > Metazoa > Chordata > Chondrichthyes > Pristiophoridae > Pristiophorus > Pristiophorus japonicus. The sequence continues at coordinate 258,417,627 of NC_091978.1, read as the reverse complement.
TCTTCCTCTCTCTGGTGAGATGGACTGTCAGACTCGACAAGCAATTCTTGTCCCCTCCTGATAGCCAAGTTGTGCCGCATGGAGCACACCACCCCGAATTGAGCTACCTGCTCAGGGTGGTATTGGAGCTCGTGGTCCAGGCATCAAAGGCGCTGCTTCAGCATTCCAACGGTTTTCTCCACGATATTGCGAGTTGCTCTGTGGCTCTTGTTGTATCGCCTCTCTGCTTCAGTGTGGGTATCACGCCGGGGGGGGGGGTCATCAGCCAGGTGGCGAGGCTATATCCTTTGTTACCAAGCATCCAGCATTGACCTTGTAGCTGATTGTTAAACAAGTCAGATACAGTGCTCTCATGCAGGATGTGAGCATCATGGATGCTGCCCGGAAATTTAGCATTCACTGCCATAATTATTTGCTGGTGGTCGACAACCAGTTGGACATTCAGAGTGGAATCCCTTGCGGTTCCTGAAAACCTCTGCATCCTGAAAAGCTGCCCACATCGCGATGTGCGAACAGTCTATTGCTCCCTGCACCTTGGGGAAGTTTGCAATTTTGGAGAATCCTTGAGCCCTCTCAGTCTATGCCTCCCTGGTCATAGGGAAGCTGATCAAGTCCCTCCTGCATGCATACAGGGTTTCAGTGACCTGTCTAATGCAACAATGTGTGTCATGCTGAGTTAGACCACAAATGTCGCCAGCTGAGGCCTGAAAAGAACCCGCGCGTAGAACAACAGTGCTGCGGTGACTGATCTCGATGGACAGTGCAGTACTGATGGTGCTGGCAAGCTGCAGATCTGTCCTTATGAGCTGGCATACCTCAATGATAACCTCTTTGTGGAAGCGCAGTCTCCAAAAGCAGGTGGTGTCGGGCAAGTCGAGGCAAGACTGCTTCTCCCTGTACTTGCAGGGGCTGTAACATCTGGTCCTCCTCATCAGTCTGTCACGTCTTACAAAGGGCACATAATGCTGTGGAGTGTACCTTTGGCGATCTTGAGTCTGCAGCATGTAATTGGTCATCGAGAGGGTGAGAAAAGATAGGCCCCATTGCAATAGCTCTCTGTTTTCCACCGATTGATCACGAGCAATGAATGTCCTGACGAAGACACCTATTCAATTCCAGTCGGTCGCAGTTTGATCAAGATGTTTGTACAGATGTTCACATCAACTCCAACGACCTCCAGAGTACATCCAAACCCCCTCAAGGTTGAAGCACAGCAGCCTTTTAAAGGATGCAACATGAGATGTAGAACATGGCGTCCATAACGCTGTGATTAGTACCGGTTAGTTCCACTTTTTCTGGCCGTTTTTTTGGGCAAGCGATATTGTGGGCGATATATGTGCGAGGTGGTGAAAGTGACGCTGGGCGATCTCTTGGCCGCTAGTTTCGGCAAGTGTGATCTGTACGACCAAAAAAAGTGTTCGGGCGGTATTGAATCTCGGCGTTAATTCCGTGTGGAAACTAATGCTGGGCAATATTATGGGCGTTGATTTCACCCATTCTGATGATTCCGCCAAAAAAATGTAGGCAGGCATTACGCACATGGGGAAAGTAACGCTCGGCGATAAGTTTCCGAAAAATACCCGTAAGTTTCCATTTTGTGGTTAGATGGGCGTTATACGTAATTTCAGCGGTAAAATGGACATTAAGTGGTCGTTAAGCATGCAAAAAATGAGTAAACTCTAGCCCATAGAGGCTAAAATGAGATAGACAAAGGAGGCTTATGACAAATGAAAGGTTTATAATACAGTAGAGAACCAAGCTGAGTATATAAATACAGAGGAAATCTAAAAAAGGAATAAGGGAGTAAAGAGGGGGAGAGTATGAGAATAGATTAGTGGCTAACATAAAAGGGAACCCAGAAGGCTTTTATTAACCACACATAGTGGAAGGGTGGAGCCAATTAGGGACCAAAAAGCAGATCTTCTTGTGGAGGCAGAGAGCATGGCTGCAATACTAAATGAATACCTTGCATCGGTGTTCACTAGAAAAGAGGACGATGCTAATGTAGCAGTAAAGGAGGAGTTAGTAGTGATGTTGGATATGCTAAAAATAGATGAAGGGGATGTACTTCACACGTTGGCAGTCCTTAGTAGAAAAGTCACCTGTTCCAGCTGGGATGCATCCTCATCATCATAGGCAGTCCCTTAAATTCGAGGAAGACTTGCTTCCACTCTAAAAGTGAGTTCTCAGGTGACTGCACAGTCCAATACAGGAAGTACAGTCTCTGTCACAGACGGGACAGACAGTCGTTGAAGGAAAAGGTGGGCTGGTTTGCCGCACGCTCCTTCCGCTGCCTGCTCTTGATTTCTACATGCTCTCCGTGTTGAGACTCGAGGTGCTTAGCACCCTCCCGGATGCTCTTCCTCCACTTTGGGCAGTCTTGGGCCAGGGATTCCCAGGTGTCGATGGGGAGGTTACACTTTTATCAAGGCGGCTTTGAGGATGTCCTTGAAGCGTTTCCCCTGCCCACCTGGGGCTCGCTTACTGTGTAGAAGTTCCGAGTAGAGCACTTGCTTTGGGAGTCTCGTGTTGGACATGCAGACAATGTGGCCCGCCCAACTGAGCTGGTCAAGCGTGGTCAATGCTTGGATGTTGGCCTGGGTGCGGACACTGATGCTGGTGTGTCTATCCTCCCAGTAGGTTTGCAGGATCTTGTGGCTACAACGCAGGTGGTACTTCTCCAGTGCTTTGAGGTGTCTGCTGCATATAGTCCACGTCTCTGAGCCATATAGGAGGGCAGGTATCACTACTGCCCTGTGGACCATAAGCTTGGTGCCAGATTTGAGGCTGTGGTCTTCAAACACTCTCTTCCTCAGGTGGCTGAAGGCTGTGCTGGCGCACTGGAAGCAGTGCTGGACCTTGTCATTGATGTCTGCCCTTGCTGATGTTAGGCTCCCGAGGTATGGGAAATGTTCCATGTTGTCCAAGGCCAAGTTGTTGATTTTGAGACCAGGGGGCAGTGCTGTGTGGTGGGGTCAAGTTGGTGGAGGACGTTTATCTTACAGATGTCTAGCATAAGGCCCGTGCTTTCTTGCGCCTCGGTGAAGGTGTTGACGATGGCTTGGAGTTCGGCCTCTGAGTGTGCGCAGACGCAAGCGTTGTCCGCATACTGTAGTTCGATGACCAAGGAAGGGACGACCTTGGATCTAGCTTGGAGGCGACCTATGTTGAACAGGTTCCCATTGGTTCCAGAGTTTAGCTCCACTCCAGCAGGGAGCTTGTTGAGCATGAGATGGAGCATTGCATCAAGGAAAATTGAGGACCTTTGGTGCGATGACACAGCCCTACTTGACCCTGGTCCAGACGTGGATTGGGTCTGTGATGGATCCATTGGTCAGGATCATGGCTTGCATGTCATTGTGGAGCAGGTGGAGGATGGGCCAAACTTTTGGGGCAGCCGAAACGGAGGAGGATGCTCCATAGTCCCTCACAGTTGGCAGTGTCAAAGGCCTTTTTGTGAGGTCAAAGAAGGCCATGTACAAGGATTGGTGCTGTTCGCTGCATTTCTCTTGTGGTTTTCCTAGGTTACTGAAGAAAGCAAACGGGGTGGAAATTGCGACGGCTTCGGCCACGATCATCCAATCCTCCTTGGATATGGGATTGATTGCAAATGTTACATCCCTGTTTTTTTTAAAGTAAGAGCGATAAGTCCAGCAACTACAGGCCAGTCAACCTAAAGTCGGTGGTGGGGAAACTTTGAGACAATAATCTGGAACAAAATGAATTGGCATTTGGGAAAATATAGGCTAATAAATGAAAGTCAGCACAGATTTGTTGAAGACAAATCGTGTTTGACCAACTTCATCGAGTTCTTTGCAGTAACTGAGCGGGTTGTTGAGGTTAGTGCAGTTGATGTATATATGGACTTTCAAAAAGCATTTGACAAAGTACCACATAATAGACTTGTTAGCAAAATTAAAGGCCATCGATTTAAAGGGGCGGTGGCAGCATGGATACAATATTGGCTATGGGACAAAAAGCAGAGAGTAGTGGTGAACGATTATTTTTCAGACTGGAGGGAAGTATACAGTGGTGTTCCCCAGGAGTTGCTATTAGGATCACTGCGCATTTGGTATATATTAATGATCTGGACTTGGGAATACCGGGAAGAATTTCAAAGTCTGTAGATGACACAAATCTCAGCAATGTGGTAAACAATGATGAGGATAATAATAGACTTCAGAGAGACTACTGAAATGGGCAGACACATGACAGATGAAATTTACTGCAAAGAAAAGGGAAATTATGCATATTGATAGGAAGAATGAGGAGCGGCAGGATGAACTAAACTAAATGGTATAATTTTAAAAGGAATAGCGACCTGTGGGTATATGTACACATCTTTTAAAGGTGGCAGGACAAGTTGAGAAGGCTGTGGTTTAAAAAAAAAATAACTTAAAGGATCCTTGGCTTTATTAATAAAGAAATCGAGTACAAAAGCAAGGAAGTTATGCTAAACCTTTATAAACCACTGGTTAGGCCTTAGCCAGAGAATTGTTTTCAATCCTAGGTATCACACTTTAGGAAGGATGTCAAGACCTTGGGTCGGGTGCAGAACAGATTTACGAGAATGATCCCAGAGGTGAAGGACTTCAGTTATGTGGAGACGCTGGTGTTGTTCTCCTTGGAGCAGAGAAGATTAAGAGGAGATTTGATAGAGGTGTTAAAAATTACAATGTTTTGATAGACTAAATTAGGAAAATCGTTTTTCCAGTTTGCGGGGGGAAAAAACACCATTTTAAGACTCGCATGGTTTTTCTCCCAAATTGCTCGCAGCAGGCTAAAATCTATCTGCTAATCAGGTGCTTCCGATATTGCGCAGAATAAGTTAAAGGAGTAGTCGGACGCTTTTAGTCGTAACTCTAGATGTTGAACAGGTAGGTGATTCTGGAGGAATTCTGCCAGTTGTACTGCAATGTTTGGCCAGCAGGCCACTCCACCCATATATACAGCGGAATCTGGCCAGAGGAGGAGAGAGGAGGATGGAGAGGTTGAGCATGGGGATCTGTGCTCAGCGACCACTGTCTCTCCCATCTCAGCAAACGATGCCTCTATTTATAAAGCCCAAGATCCCATATGCTTTTTGGCAAATAAATTCAAGGAAAATCCAAAGATGTTTTATGAATACATTAAGAGCAAGAGGATAACTAAAGAAAGAGTAGGGCCTATTAGGGACCGTAAAGGTAACCTGTGTGTGGAGGCGGAAGACGTGGGTATGGTTCTTAATGAATACTTTGCGTCTGTTTTCACAAAAGAGAGGGACAATACAGACATAGCAATCAGGGAGGAAATATTAGAACAATCAACATAGTTTAGCATCTTTGAAAAAGGATAAATCCCCAGCCCGGATGAAATATATCCCAGGCTGTTAAGGGAAGTAAGAGAGGAAATAGCAGAGTCTCTGATCATCATTTTCGAATCCTGTCTGGCTACAAGTGTAGTGCAGGAGGACTGCTAATGTACCATTTAAAAAGGGAGTAATTACAGGCCAGTCAGACTTACCTTGGTAGTGGAAAAATGATTGGAAAAAATTTTGAGGGATAGGCTAAATCTTCATTTAGAAAGACATAGATTAATCAAGGACCGTCAGCTTGGATTTGTTAAGGGAAGATAGTGTAATTTGTTAAGGGAAGATAGTAGCACCACGATTCGATAAGATCATGGCTGATCATTCCCTCAGTACCCCTTTCCTGCTTTCTCTCCATACCCCTTGATCCCCTTAGCCGTAAGGGCCATATCTAACTCCCTCTTGAATATATCCAATGAACTGGCATCAACAACTCTCTGCGGCAGGGAATTCCACAGGTTAACAACTCTTGAGTGAAGTTTCTCCTTATCTCAGTCCTAAATGGCCTACCCCTTAACCTAAGACTGTGTCCCCTGGTTCTGGACTTCCCCAACATCGGTAGAACAACCTACCCACATCTAACCTGTCCCGTCCCGTTAGAATCTTGTATGTTTCTATGAGATCCCCTCTCATCCTTCTAAACTCCAATGTATAAAGGCCCAGTTAATCCAGTCTCTCTTCATATGTCAGCCCAGCCATCCCTGGAATCAGTCTGGTGATCCTTCGTTGCACTCCCTCAATAGCAAGAACGTCCTTCCTCAGATTTAGGAGACCAAAACTGAACACAATATTCCAGGTGAGGCCTCACCAAGGCCCTGTACAACTGCAGTAAGACTTCCCTGCTCCTATACTCAAATCCCCTAGCTATGAAGGCCAACATACCATTTGTCTTCACCACCTGCTGTACCTGTATGCCAACTTTCAATGACTGATGAACCATGACACCCAGGTCTCGTTGCACCTCCCCTTTTCCTAATCTGCCACCATACAGATAATATTCTGTCTTTGCGTTTCTGCCCCCAACGTGGATAACCTCACATTTATCCACATTGGGCAAATGCATGGCAGATGCAGTATATTCACCTAACCTGTCCAAGTCCCCCTGCGGCCTCCTAGCATCCTCCTCACAGCTCGCACTGCCACCCAGCTTAGTGTCATCTGCAAACTTGGAGATATTATATTCAATATAACATGATTGAATATTTTGAGTAGGTAACAGAGGCTTGTTGAGGGCAGTGCATTTGCTGTAGTCTATATAGATTTTAGCAAGGCTTTTGATGAGGTCCCACATAGCAATCTGGTCACAAAAATAAAAGCCCATGCGATCCAAGGCAAAGTGGCAAGTTGGATCCAAAATTGGCTCAGAGGCAGGAAGCAAAAGGTAATGGTCAATAGGTGTTTTTGTGAATGGAAGACTGTTTCCAGTGGGATTCTGCAGGGCTCAGTACTAGCTCCCGATGAGATTAAATTATTTAATCTCGTACTACTTGGCACATTTCACTACGTTAAAGGCGCTATATAAATATAAAGTTGTATATATCAATGACTTGGACTTGAATGTAGGGGGTATGATTAAGAAGTTTTCAGATATAAAAATTGGCCATGTGGTTGATAATGAAGAAGGCGGCTATAGACTACAGGAAGATATCAATGGAGTGGTCAGGTGGGCAGAACAGTGGCAAATGGAATTCAATCTGGAGAATTGTGAGATAATGCATTTGGGGAGGGCTAACGAGGCAAGGGAATACACAATAAATGGTAAGATACTGAGGAATGTAGAGGAACAGAGGGACCTTAGTGCATGTCCGCAGATCCTTGAAGGTAGCGGGAGAGTAGATAAGGTGGTTAAGAAAGCATTTAGGATACTTGCCTTTATTAGCTGAGATATAGAATATAAGAGCGGGGAGGTTACGCTTGAACTGTATAAAACACTAGTTAGGCCACAGCTAGAGTACTGTGTATAGTTCTGGTCATCATGTTACAGGAAAGATGTGATTGCACTAGAGAAGGTACAGAGGAGATTTACAAGGATGTTGCCTGGACTGGAGAATTTTAGCTATGAGGAAAGATTGGCTAGGTTAGGGTTTTCTTTGCAAGAGAGGAGGCTGAGGGGGATTAATTGAGGTGTATAAAATTGAGAGGCCTACATAAAGTGGATAGAAAGGACCTATTCCCCTAAGCAGAGGGGTCAATAACCAGGGGGCATGGATTTATATTAAGTCGTAGAAGGTTTGGATGGGATTTGAAGAGACATTTTTTCAGAGGGTGGTGGGGGTCTGGAACTCACTGCCTGAAAGGCTGGTGGAGGCAGAAACTCTCACCGCATTTAAAAAGTACTTGGATATGCACTTGAAGTACTGTAACCGACAAGACTACAGACCAAGAGCTGGAAATTGGGATTCGGCTTGATAGCTTTTTGCCAGCCGGCACAGACACGATGGGCCAAATGGCCTCTGCGCCGTAAATATCTATGATTCTGTGATTCTAACCACTTTCTCAAGCTGCCCTGCCATGTTCAACAATTTGTGCACATATACCCCCGGGTCACTCTCTTCATACACCCCCTTCAATTTATATTGCCTCTCCTTGTTCTTCTAGAGAACAGTGGGCATCCTGGAGAAATTTTCGGAGAGAGATGATTGGGAAACTTTTGTGGAGCGACTCGACCGATACTTCGTGGCCAACGAGCTAAATGGGGAAGAGAGCACTGCCAAACGAAGGGCGATCCTCCTCACCGTCTATAGGGCACCAATGTATGGCCTCATGAAGAATCTGCTCACTCCAGCGAAACCCACGGAGAAATCATACGACGATTTGTGCACATTGGTCCCAGAGCATTTGAACCAGAAGGAAAACGTTCTGATGGTGAGGTGCCGGTTCTACACCTACAAAAGGTCTGAAGGCCAGAGAGTGGCAAGTTATGTCGCCGAGCTAAGACGTCTTGCAGGACATTGCGAATTTGAAGGACATTTGGAGCACATGCTCAGAGACTTTTTCGTACTTGTCATCGCCACGAAACCATACTTCGCAAACTTTTGACTGTAGAGACCCCAACCTTGAGCAAGGCCATAGCGATAGCTCAGGCGTTCATTGCCACCAGTGACAATACAAAGCAAATCTCTCAGCACACATGTGCTGCTACAAGTACTGTGAACAAAGTGATATTGTTTTCAAATCGTAACATATAGGGCAGGTCACACATACCTACAGCTGCACATCCGCAGATGTATCAGAGTCCACCATCAAGAGTGATGAATGCAAGGCCTTAACACCTTGTTGGCGCTGTGGGGGTGATCATCGTTTCCATTCATGCCAATTCAAAGAGTACGTTTGCAAGGGCTGTGGAACAATGGGACACCTCCAACGAGTGTGCAAGCGAGCTGCTAAGACTGTTAAACCTGCAAACCACCATGTTGCAGAGGAGGACAGATCCACGGAGGATCACGACGAACCAGAGCCTCAGATAGAGGCCGAGGTACATGGGGTGCACACGTTCACCATGAATTGTCCCCCGATAATGCTGAATGTTGAACTAAATGGACTCCCGGTGTCAATGGAGCTGGACACAGGTGCGAGCCAGTCCACCATGGGCAAAAAGACTTTCGAAAGGTTGTGGTGCAACAAGGGCCCAAGGCTAGTCTTAACTCCAGTTCGCACGAAACTAAGAACTTACACGAAAGAACTGATTCCTGTAATTGGCAGTGCCACCGTAAAGGTCTCCTATGATGGAACGGTGCACAAGCTACCACTCTGGATGGTACCGGGCAATGGTCCCATGTTGCTCAGCAGGAGCTGGCTGGAAAAGATATGCTGGAACTGGGAAGACGTCCGAGCGCTATCGCCCACTGACGACACTTCGTATGCCCAGGTCTTAAAACAAATTTCCTTCGCTGTTCGAACCAGACATCGGGAAATTCCAAGGAGCAAAAGTGCAGACCCACCGAATTCTGGGGGCGTGACCCATCCATCACAAGGCGAGAGCAGTACCGTACATGACGAGAGAGAGGGTAGAGATCGAGCTAGACCGGCTGCAAAGAGAGGGTGTCATTTCACCGATCGAGTTCAGCGAGTGGGCCAGTTCCATTGTCCCAGTGCTCAAGGGAGATGGCATCGTCAGAATATGTGGCAATTACAAAGTAACTATCAATCGTTTCTCCCTACAGGACCAATACCCACTACTAAAGGCCGACGACCTCTTTGCAACGCTGGCAGGAGGAAAGACGTTCACTAAGCTGGATCTGACTTCAGCCTACATGACGCAGGAACTGGAGGAATCATCGAAGGCTCTCACCTGCATCAACATGCACAAGGGTCTTTTTGCTTATAACAGATGCGTGTTTGGAATCAGATCAGCGGCGGCGATATTCCAAAGAAACATGGAAAGTTTACTGAAGTCGATCCTGTACATCGTGGTCTTCCAGGACGACATCTTGGTCACAGGTCGGAACACAGTCGAGAACCTGGAGGAGGTTCTTAATCGACTCAACCGCGTGGGGTTCAGGTTAAGACGCTCGACGTGCGTCTTCCTGGCGCCTGAAGTGGAGTTCTTGGGAAGGAGGATTGCAGCAGACGGCATCAGGGCCACCAATGCGAAGACGGAGGCAATTGAGGACGCACCGAGGCCACAGAACGTGACGGAGCTGCGGTCGTTTCTGGGACTCTTGAACTACTTTGGTAACTTCTTACCAGGTCTCAGCACACTGCTGGAACCACTGCATATCTTACTACGAAAAGGGGACGAATGGGTTTGGGGCAAAAGCCAAGAAAATGCCTTTGTAAAAGCGAGAAAATTGTTCTGCTCAAACAAATTGCTTATGTTGCATGATCCATGTAAGCGTTTGGTTCTAGCATGTGATGCGTCGGGTGTGTATTGCAACAAGCTAATGATTTCGGGAAACTGCAACCGGTTGCTTATGCATCCAGTATATCTAAGGCTGATAGAGCCTACAGCATGATTGAAAAAGAAGCATTAGCGTGTGTCTATGGTGTAAAGAAAATGTATCAATACCTGTTTGGGCTAAAATTCGAACTGGAAACTGACCATAAGCCACTTATATCCCTGTTTTCCAAGAGTAAAGGGATAAATACCAACGCATTGGCCCGCATCCAGAGATGGGCGCTCACATTGTCCGCATACAACTACGCCATCCACCACAGGCCAGGCATAGAAGACTGCGCCGATGCTCTCAGTAGGCTGCCATTGCCCACCACGGGGGTGGAAATGGCATGTCCCGCAGATGTAGCCATGGTTATGGAAGCATTTGAGAACAATCACCCGTCACTGCCTGGCAGATGAAAACCTGGACAAGCCAGGACCCCTTATTACCTCGAGTCAAAAGCTGTGTGCTTCACAGGAGCTGGTCCAGTGTCCCAGTGAAAATGCAGGAAGAGATGAAGCCATTCCAGCGGCGCAAAGATGAAATGTTTATACAGGCAGACTGCCTTCTGTGGGGCAATCGAATAGTGGTCCCCAAGAAGGGCAGAGACACCTTCATCGATGACCTCCACAATACCCACCCAGGCATCGTGATGATGAAAGCGATAGCCAGATCGCATGTGTTGTGGCCCGGTTTCAATGCGGACTTAAGAATCCTGCGTTCACAGATGTAGTAAATGCTCGCAGTTAAGCCTTGCACCCAGGGAGGCACCGCTGAGTTTATGGTCTTGGCCCTCCAAACCGTGGTCTCGGGTACACATCGACTATGCAGGCCCGTTCTTGGGTAAAATGTTTTTGTGGTTGTGAGATAATGTCGGATAGCACGTCCACTGACACTACTGAAAGCCTGCGGACCATGTTTGCCACACATGGCTTACCCGATGTCCTGGTGAGTGACAACAGGCCATGTTTTACCAGTGCTGAGTTCGAAGAATTCATGACCCGTAACGGGATGAAACATGTCGCATCTGCCCCATTTAAACCAGCGTCCAATGGTCATGCAGAGAGAGCAATGCAAACCATTAAGCAAGGCTTGAAGAGGGTAACTGAAGGATCACTGCAGACTCACCTATCCCGAGTCCTGCTTGGCTACCGCACGAGACCCCACTCACTCATTGGGATCCCACCTGCTGAACTACTTAGGACAAGAGCACTTAAAACAAGGCTCTCGTTAGTTCACCCTGATCTACATGAACAGGTAGAGAGCAGGTGGCTTCAACAAAGTGCATACCATGATAGCACAAATGTGTACCGCGAGATTGAAATTAATGATCCTGTATTTGTATTAAATTATGGACAAGGTCCCAAGGCTTCCCGGCACTGTCGTGGCCAAAGAGGGGAGCAGTGTGTTTCGGGTCAAACTTTCAAATGGACTCATTTACTGGAAACACTTGGACCAAATCAAACTCAGATTCACAGACTATCCTGAGCAACCCACCTTGGACCCTACCTTTTTTGATCCCCCAACATACACACCAGTGGCAACCGGCACCACGGTTGACCACGAAGCCGAACCTATCATCCACAGCAGCCTTGCAGGGTCCAACACACCAGGCAGCCCAGCAAGGCCAGCTGCACAGCAGTCCGGCGAGGGCCCAACAAATGATTCAACAACACCAGCTTTCACACCGAGACAATCAACCAGGGCAAGAAGGGCCCTAGATCGACTCGCATTGTAAATAATTACACTATCGACTTTGGGGGCGGGGGTGGGGGGGGAGCAGTGTTGTTGTCTATGTGGACTTGTATTTACTCTGCACAGCCAGGCTCATCCCCTGGAGTCCCAAGGGATCCCATAATCCCTTGGGAGCACAGGTATTTAAGGAGGCATCACAGGTTGGAGAGGCACTCTGGAGACCTGCAATAAAAGACTAAGGTCACACTTAGCTCACAGTGTTCAGTCTGACTCTTTCTCCATACACACCTATTATGTAGCACTTTATCAAATGCCTTTTGGAAATCCGTAGGCACCATGGCAACTGCATTGCCCTCATCAATCCTCTCTGTTACCTCATCAAAAAACTCAATCAAGTTAGTTAAGTACGATTTGCCTTCAACAATTCCATGCTGGCTTTCCTTAATAATCCATACTTGTCCAAGTGACTGCTAACTTTGTCCCTGATTATCATTTCTAAAAGCTTAAGAACATAAGAAATAGGAGCAGGAGCATTTGGCCCCTCAAGCCCGGTCCGCCATTTAATAAGATCATGGCTGATCTGATCATGGACTCGGCTCCACTTCCCTGCCCGCTCCTCATAAGCCTTTTTTCCCTTATCGCTCAAAAATCTGTCTATCTCCGCAGGTCTCTGGGGCAGAGAATTCCACAGATTTACAACCATCTGAGAAGAAATTCCTCCTCATCTCAGTTTTAAATGGGGGGCCCCCTTATCCTGATACTATGCCCCCAAGTTTTAGTTTTTCCCCATGAGTGGAAATATCCTCTCTGCATCCGCCTTGTCGAGCCTCCTCATTATCTTATATGTTTTGATAAGATCACCTCTCATTCTTCTGAACTCCAGTGAGTATAGGCCCAACTTACTCAACCTAGCTTCATAAGGCAACCCCCTCATCTCCGGAATCAACCTAGTGAACCTTCTCTGAACAGCCTCCAATGCAAGTATATCCTTTCTTAAATAGGGAGACCAAAACTGTACACAGTACTCCAGGTGTGGCCTCACCAATACCCTGTACAGTTGTAGCAGGACTTCTCTGCTTATATACTCTATTCCCCTTGCAATGAAGGCCAACATTCCATTTGCCTTCCTGATTACTTGCTGTACCTGCATACTAACTTTTTGTGTTTCATGCACAAGGACCCCCAGGTCCCTCTGTACTGTAGCACTTTGCAGTTTTTCTCCATTTAAGTTATAATTTGCTTTTCGATTTTTTTTTTTTTTTCCCCCCCCCCCCCCCCCCCCTGCCAAAGTGGATAACCTCACACTTTCCCACATTATACTCCATCTGCCAAAATTTTGCCCACTCACTTAGCCTGTCTATATCCCTTTGCAGATTTTTTGTGTCCTCACAATTTACTTTCCCACCCATCTTTGTATCATCAGCAAACTTGGCTACATTACACTCGGTCCCTTCATCCAAGTCATTAATATAGATTGTAACTAGTTGATGCCCCAGCACCGATCCCTGCGGCACCCCACTAGCTATTGTTTATCAACCGGAAATTGACCCATTTATCCCAACTCTCTGTTTCCTGTTAGTTAGCCAATCCTCTATCCCTGCTAATATATTACCCCCCAATCCTGTGAACTTTTATCTTATACAGTAACCTTTTATACGGTACCTTATCAAATGCCTTCTCGAAATCCAAACACACTATCCACTGGTTCCTCCTTATCCACCCTGCTCATTACATCCTCAAAGAACTCCAGCAAATTTGTCAAGATGATTTCCCTTTCATAAAACCATGCTGACTTTCATAAAAGAATTACCGAGGTTAAACTGACTGGTCTGTATTGCTGGGTTTATCTTTGCACCCTTTTTTGCACAAGGGTGTAACATTTGCAGTTCTCTAGTCCTATGGTACCTCTCTTGTATCTAAGCAGGATTGGAAGATTATGGCCAGTGATTTCCAGATTAACTTCCCTCTGCATCCTTGGGTGCATCCCATCTGGTCCTGCTTGACTTACCTACTTTAAGTACAGCCAGTCTTTCTCATACCTCTATCAATTTTTATCTCAATCCAGTGTCTCCATTACCTCCTCTTTCACTAAGACTTTGGCAGCATCCTCTTCTTTGGTAAAGACAGAAGCAAAGTACTCATTTAGTACCTTTCCCGTCATGCATCGGTCTCCTTTTTGGTCCTTAATTGGCCCCACTTCTCCTCTTACAAACCATTTCCTATTTATGTGCCTATAGAAGACTTGAATTTTTTTAATCAACCTCCAAGGTCTTTGCTATGGCTGTAACAATAAAATTAGAGAAACTGGTATTTAATATATGCAGTTGGCACAAAATCTATTTTAGAAGAATATGGTATGTGGTCAGGTAGATCCAGATTTGAATTATATTGCAGACACTGGTAGTTTTTTTTTTATTGCGTTTTCGCCGATAATGCGATACCTGTCCCATTGTCAACATGGATAGAAACTCATGGGCAGAAGATCACAGGCAGATCATCTGTGATTTTTCGATCCATACTAACAACATGCCAAGGACTAAGGGCAAGCAAGCACACACCCAGGTGCCATGGGCAAGCACTCAAAATCGACACTTCGTTGTCAATTAATGTTATGGCATCAATATTAGAACAAATCAAATTCACTGTGTGAGTGGGCTGTTGCTTGTTTCACATTAAGAGCCCAATCTTCAAAAGTTGCCTTTGTATCAACATTATTCTTTTTGCATCAAGTTTTGCGCTGAGTTTCACCAAAATTCTCTTTTCTGCTCCTAGAATCAATTTGTGAAATCTTGCAGGCATGTATGTAATAATTGTGGAAATGATAGTATGGTGATATAAATAGTGTGTGATCTGCTAATAACTGCTTCAGTCTTAAGACTACCAGAAAGTTTGAAGTGAATAGTAACAGAGTCGTGACTTCTGGATATCATCCACTCCAACGATGTCCTTTGTCGGGGATTGGAAGAACGTGATCCGTCTTTCATGAGTTCCCTCTCTCTCCTCCAATGTCTCTTCCCCGCCCCCCCCCCCCCCCAACCCCATGTCTCTTTCTTTCCCCCCCCCCCCCCAGCCTCTCTCTCTCTCTCTCTCTCTCTCTCCAATCAGCCTCTTCACCCTCCCCCAACTAGTCTCTTTCTCTCTTTCCCACCCTCGCTCACCAAACCAGTCTTTCTCTTCACCCACCCTTCCCCCCCAACCAGTCTCTCTCTTCACCCTCCCCCCCCCCCCCCGCCCAACCAGTCTCTCTCTTCACCCTCCCCACCCAACCAGTCTCTCTCTTCACCCTCCCCCCAACCAGTCTCTCTCTTTACCCTCCCCCCCCAACCAGTCTCTCTTCACCCTCCCCCCCCCCCCCAACCAGTCTCTCTCTTCACCCTCCCCACCCCAACCAGTCTCTCTCTTCACCCTCCCCCCCAACCAGTCTCTCTCTTTACCCTCCCCCCCCCCAACCAGTCTCTCTCTTCACCCTCCCCCCCCCCCCCCAACCAGTCTCTCTCTTCACCCTCCCCCCCCCCCCAACCAGTCTCTCTTTACCCTCCCCACCCAACCAGTCTCTCTCTTCACCCACCACCCCCCCACCCAACCAGTCTCTCTCTTCACCCACCCCCCCAGTCTCTCTCTTCCCCCTCCCAAACAGTTTCTCTCTTTCCTCCTCCCCCCTCCCAACCCAACCAGTCTCTCTCTTCACCAACCCCCAGTCTCTCTCTTCACCCTCCCCCCCCCCCAGTCTCTCTCTTCACCCTCCCCCCCCCCACCCTCTCTTCACCCTCCCCCCCCCCCCACCCAACCAGTCTCTCTCTTCACCCACCCCCCCAGTCTCTCTCTCTCTCTCTTCCCGCCCCCCCCCCCCGCAAACAGTTTCTCTCTTTCCTCCTCCACCCCCCCCCAACCCAACCAGTCTCTCTCTTCACCCACCCCCCCAGTCTCTCTCTTCACCCACCCCCCCCCAGTCTCTCTCTCTCTCTCTTCCCGCCCCCCCCCGCAAACAGTTTCTCTCTTTCCTCCTCCACCACCCCCCCCAACCCAACCAGTCTCTCTCTTCACCCTCCCCCCACCCAACCAGTCTCTCTCTTCATCCATCCCCCCCAGTCTCTCTCTTCACCCCCCCCCCCCCCCATCCAACCAGTCTCTCTCTCTCTCTCTCTTTCTCTTCCCGCCCCGCCCCCCCCCCCCGGCAAACAGTTTCTCTCTTTCCTCCTCCTCCACCCTCCCCAACCCAACCAGTCTCTCTCTTCACCCTCCCCCCACCCAACCAGTCTCTCTCTTCACCCCCCCCCACCCAACCAGTCTCTCTCTTCACCCCCCCCACCCAACCAGTCTCTCTCTTCACCCCCCCCACCCAACCAGTCTCTCTTCACCCCCCCCCCACCCAACCAGTCTCTCTTCACCCCCCCCCACCCAACCAGTCTCTCTCTTCACCCCCCCCACCCAACCAGTCTCTCTCTTCACCCCCCCCACCCAACCAGTCTCTCTCTTCACCCCCCCCACCCAACCAGTCTCTCTCTTCACCCCCCCACCCAACCAGTCTCTCTCTTCACCCCCCCCCCACCCAACCAGTCTCTCTCTTCACCCCCCCCACCCAACCAGTCTCTCTCTCTTCACCCCCCCTACCCAACCAGTCTCTCTCTTCACCCCCCCCACCCAACCAGTCTCTCTCTTCACCCCCCCCACCCAACCAGTCTCTCTCTTCACCCCCCCCACCCAACCAGTCTCTCTCTTCACCCCCCCCACCCAACCAGTCTCTCTCTCTTCACCCCCCCCTACCCAACCAGTCTCTCTCTCTTCACCCCCCCCACCCAACCAGTCTCTCTCTTCACCCCCCCCACCCAACCAGTCTCTCTCTTCACCCCCCCCTACCCAACCAGTCTCTCTCTTCACCCCCCCCACCCAACCAGTCTCTCTCTTCACCCCCCCCACCCAACCAGTCTCTCTCTCTTCACCCCCCCCACCCAACCAGTCTCTCTCTTCACCCCCCCCACCCAACCAGTCTCTCTCTTCACCCCCCCCCACCCAACCAGTCTCTCTCTTCACCCCCCCCCCACCCAACCAGTCTCTCTCTTCACCCCCCCCCACCCAACCAGTCTCTCTCTCTTCACCCCCCCCACCCAACCAGTCTCTCTCTCTTCACCCCCCCCCACCCAACCAGTCTCTCTCTCTTCACCCCCCCCCACCCAACCAGTCTCTCTCTTCACCCTCCCTCACCAACCAGTCTCTCTCTCTTCACCCCCCCCCCACCAGTCTCTCTCTTCACCGCCCCCCCACCCAACCAACCAGTCTCTCTCTTCACCCCCCACCCAACCAGTCTCTCTCTCTTTCTCTTCCCCTTCCTCCCCCTCCCCTCAAACAGTTTCTCTCTTTCCTCCTCCACCCCCAACTAATCTCTTCCTTCCCCCCCCCCTCTCTCTCCTTCCCCCCCCCCCCCTCTCTCTCTCCTTTCCCTCCCCCCCCCCTCTCTCTCCCCTTTCCCTCCCCCCCCCCCCTCTCTCTCCCCTCTCCCCTCCCAAAAAGGCTCTCTCTTGCCCTCCAACCAGGTCCAGCGGGTGGCTCGGTGGTCCAGCGGGGAGCTCGCGGCTCCGGGCCCAGCAGGGAGCTCGGGTCGGGGCCGCTAAATCACCAGGGAAATAGGAGCGCCGAAAACAAGAACATTAGCTCCAAGCTGCTCGGTCGGGGGCTCAGCGGGGAACTCACGGCTCATGGTGGGGGCTCGGAGCCCGATCGGAGGCTCGCAGCTCAGCGGAAGGCTCGGGGCCCAGTTGGCCGGAGAAACAGGCTCACGGAGGAGCAGCAACTCGCTGCCATCAGGCGCACGCCGGCGTCCGGGGGGGGTGGAAGAGAGTCGAAGCCTCAGGTCGTGCTTCTGGCACCACGTGGATGGAATGATTCGGCCGGGAGGGGAGGCAGAGCTTGATGGGGCGGGGCTTAAAAAGTGCAGTACGGGCAAGGGGGGGCGAGTGGCTGGACAGACACCTGTCTATCAAAAAAAGTGCAGTACAAGTATTTAGTCCTAATGATGAATGCTGGCGAGTTATTCAATTATGGAGACATTTCCAGAATATCCTCAGGCAGTGTCCACAAATGCAAATTTCTAACAGGATTGACTTCATTTCGCAATCAGCCGTAGGATTGCTTTGTCCATTCTTTTGCCATACTTGGCTGGGACCAGGGAAGGCCAATTAAAGTGTCCTCACTGCTTTTTAGAAAGAAACACACAGTTTTACCTTTATGGCATTTCATAACATGGGAAGGTTCAAACTTGAAAATGCATAATGATGTGGGCAGTTGGTACAAATGTATTAGAAAATGATAAAACAGATCCATGGGTTGAAACCCTAACATCAGCGAGAATATATTGTAATTATAATTTAGAATGTAGGAAATTTAGCACATCTGATAGAACACATTTTGAAGTCAATATAAATAGAAAGAAATGATAGCAGTAATCTAAAAGTAATCAGCACTCTCATCTGATTGAGTAAATCTTAATATTAGCATCATCTGACCTTTGGGGCTAATGTTCCTTTGTGAACATAAGCTGACTCGTGAGTCTTTTTGAGAGAAAAGGGGAAATGTGTTAGCAGTTGATAATTGGGAATTACAAGCTTACTTCCTGAAACAGCCATCTTTGAAAACTCCGTGTTGGCTACTGTGAGTCTTTGCACTGCAGTAGACCTAACCTCTGTTGTGGTACAAAATGTGTCAGTGTATATTTACTCTTGCTTAAGTTTTAATGAAAAATGACCACATTTACTGTGTTGTACATCTTACTGAACAAACCTCCCATGACTAGATATGACAGAGCTATTCAAGACTGGTTGGTGTGATGCCACTCCTTTAATAGCAGAAACATGTTTTGGCAGAATGGAAATGGGACTCAGAAGGCTCTATTATACACCTTAATACTGGCACAACCACTTTGCCAACAAATGTTATGCTTGGATCTGGATTTCTGTAAGTGTTAGATAAAAAATAGCCAACTTGTTCAGTTCTGTCCTATGGTGCATTTGGTAATGAATCTGCATTTCAATGTACATGAAAATAACAGAAGAAACTGACCAGAAATAAATGTTTTATACCAAATTGATCAGATGTGCAAACTGGATAGTGAGTTGACTGCATTTATTAGCCAAAGGTATTAAAAAAAAAACAAATTGGGGAACATTGCTCAGCTTTGATATCTGAAATTTCACACAGTGGGAGTGACTGGGTGTGGTTTATCGGAAATATGTTTTTAAAACAATTGAAATCGAGATATCCGTGTAAAAGAAAATTGGTGAGAATCATGCCAGCTATTTTAATTGTAATAATTAACATCTAATAGTCTGATTAAAACTAGTAGAAATCTTTAATCGATGATAATAAAAATTGCAGAACAGTGACAGCTCATGATAGCTTTGCTCAGATCATTTCCATGAGTGTCATTACTTAACCATAAAAACTGGTTGACAACAAGCTGTTGTAGATTGAAGAATTTGAACATTAATTTAGTGTGAGCTGCTGAATGAATAGAACTGGTTCATAGGCATGATCATTCAGAAGGGGATACTTTTGATGAGACTTTATCTCCCAGCTCCGATTACATAAGTGAAATTGTTTCTTAAAATGGTCGTAAATTGAGAGTCTCCCAGCCAAAACTTGCAATGGCAGTGGTTCCCACACAAAATCTGTTTGAATATCTTCTGG
This sequence comes from Pristiophorus japonicus, assembly GCF_044704955.1. Classification (NCBI taxonomy): domain Eukaryota; kingdom Metazoa; phylum Chordata; class Chondrichthyes; family Pristiophoridae; genus Pristiophorus; species Pristiophorus japonicus. Next base: position 258,398,028 of record NC_091978.1, on the reverse strand, counting down.
CTGTACTGAAGGTGACACTATTTTTAGTGGATTCTTGGAGCTGTGGTTGGCTCTTTTACTGGCTAAAGCAGTATTCATGAAACTGTTCCTAAAAGGTCACTGGAGAGTGCTTTATAGTACAGACTGGACAGATGATATAACTTCCTACCTGACTGAGATAGGTACAAATATGGTTGTGACTGCATGCACCCCACCCCATCAACTGAGATTATATAGGTAATGATGGAACTGGATTTTGAGGTCAGAGGTGAATGAATGGAGCCAGGTGTTCGTTATACATGCACATATCCACAGACTTTCTATGGGGTTTTGCACAGGAACTTGAGAGCCAAAAATTGCAGCCCACTCTACAGAGTATGAACAGGGCAAGCAACTGTGTATCTCAACCAATCGGAGTAAAGAATCAGTACTGAGCAGTGCAGAGTCTGAACTAGGAAGTGTAAGTTGGAATATGGAATTTAATGTCAAATCACATACATCAAGCAAAATAAAAAGAGGGAAATATGGATTAAATTGAGAGAGATAAGAGACAACAGAAAAAAATGATTTGCTCTCTTTTAAATCTCCCAATAATTAAAATCTGAAGGAATGAGACTACACAGTTGTAAAAGTTAATTTTCAGTGCCAGAAAAGTTGGCTGGTAGTAATTAAGACTGTTAAAATGGTACTTAGACTGGAATGGACAAGCCCTAACTTTCTGGCGCGTTTAGTCCGTATCTGAGGCAAGTACAGCAACTTCACTCAGTTCAATGTATTTCAGTGGTGAGTAGGACAGCGAGATGCCATTTTTGGAAAGCTTTTGGAGGAGCAGGGCATCTCGGACAGCAACTTACTGATTTCTGCATTTAACTGTGCATGTGCAGTCACTAAGTTGCTGCCCGATTTCCACGTAAATAACGGTGAGCACTGTTGTTTCTACAGCAATATCCAGCAGATTAACTTTCAATAAGGTAAAGTAGGTAGATGTCAGAATCTTCTTGCTGTGGTTTTACTGGCTTGATGATGAAGCCAGTAAAGAAATGAAGGAAACAGTCTTCAGTTACAGAAACTCCCCTATCCTTTTGACCGCAGTTCCTTTTTTCTGTTTGCATAAAGTGCTTACTACATTAATGGAATCACCATATGTGGGGTAATAATAGACTCAAATGTTTTATTGGTAACATTGTACTTACGTTTGATATTTGACAAGCCTCTCTGGGGAGCAAGTACAGTATTGACCTGTTGGCTATTATCGTCAATTTGGGGCCCCTACAGTCTGTTTTATAGAACGGGCCTCCGCAGTGTTTTATAGAACCGAACCGAACCGAACAGCAGATGGTGCTGCAGGTGAACAGTGTGTCTGCCTTAATCAAACAACTACTGAGCGTGACGTTTTTATATGGTGTACATCTGGAAATAAAAAAGAATTCTCAAGATAAACACAACTAAAGTGGAAGCAACAGCTCTTTGCACAATTGGTGGAGTTTCTGCGAGTTGTATCTGTGCAGTCTGGCGGGATTGAAAGTACCAGTGCAAAACATCGAGGAATTTTAAAAGGAATTTTAAAAGTTTGTGTTGTCTGCAATCTTTTAAACTGGTTCAAGATTCAGTTCACCACAATCAGGCCCTGTCCATAAAGCAAGCCACACCTTCAAGTCAAATTGTGAGTTTCCACCGATTGCACTAGTTCAGGAAGGCTTTTCAAATTGCATTAATTTTCTTCGGTGCACAGACCCTAGTAGGCAAAATGTAAACATTTTATTTCATATCAAAATATATTTAATTTTAATTATATTTAATTTTACTAAACCCAACTAGTGTACACTAATGAAATTATTAAATGGTTCAGTATAGTTTTTAAGTCATTTTCATATCTGGTTACTCACAGGTGGAGGACTGGACACCCTTATCAAATCAACAACAACAACTTGTATTTATATAGCGCCTTTAACGTAGTGAAGCGTCCCAAGGCGCTTCACAGTAGTATTATGAGAAATTAGGGCAGGTGACTAAAAGCTTGGTCAAAGAGGTAAGTTTTAAGGAGTGTCTTGAAGGAAAGGGAGGTAAAGAGGCGGAGAAGTTTAATAAGAACATAAGAACATAAGAATTAGGAACAGGAGTAGGCCATCTAGCCCCTCGAGCCTGCTCCGCCATTTAACAAGATCATGGCTGATCTGGCCGTGGACTCAGCTCCACTTACCTGCCTGCAGGGAATTCCAGAGCTTAAGGCCTAGGTAACAGAAGACATGGCCACCAATGGTTGAGCGATTTATAATCAGGGATGCTCAAGAGGGCAGAATTAGAGGAGCGCAGACAACTCTGTGGGAGGGGAGGGGGGGCGGGGAGGATTGTGGGGCTAGAGGAGATTAGAGATAGGGAGGGGCGAGGCCATGGAGGGATTTGAAAACCAGGATGAGAATTTTGAAATCGAGGCGTTGTTTAACCGGGAGCCAATGCAGGTCAGCGAGCACAGGGGGCCCAGAAGAGCCGAGGGCCCAGGGGCAGCACGGGGCAGCCTACACTGTGATATGTGTGTGCACTAAGTCCATGCAGCAGAGCAGGTCTCCAGTCGTCCTGCTTAACTCTTGCCACTGGATAAAGGGCTAGCTCTGTCAAACCCGTGTGGTGGCTGATGTGCAACGGTCACCATGTTAAAAAATCCACGCACTGGCATCTTCCACCCCTGGATTTCAGGATTGGAATATCTGGTCCTTCATTGAAACATCTGCAAACTCATCCTTTTTTGTGTGGAAGCAAGTCATCCTCATTCGAGGAACCGCCTATAATGATGATGGGTGAGTGGGACTTGGCGCAAGTTAGGATATGAGCAGCAGAGTTTTGGATCACCTCTAGTTTACGTGGGGTAGAATGTGGGAGGCCAGCCAGGAGTGCGTTGGAATAGTCAAGTCTAGAGTTAACAAAGGCATGGATGAGGGCTTCAGCAGCAGATGAGCTGAGGCAAGGGTGGAGACGGGTGATGTTATGGGGTGGAAATAGGCGGTCTTGGTTATGCTGCAAATATGCATTCGATAGCTCATTTCAAGGTCAAATATGGCACCAAGGTTGCAAACAGTCTGGTTCAGCCTCAGACAGAAGTTGAGGAGAGAGATGGAGTCAGTGGCTAGAGAATGGAGTTTGTGACGGTGACCGAACACAAACCTTATTTTTGATGATTAAATCCATTTTCAGGTGTATTAATAAAATTCCGGCACATTACCACTCTGAAGTACATCGAAGAATATTTTTTAATGAAAAGAAAAAATATACAATTACGTTCTATCATGCTGTCCGACTGCGCTGGTTCATGAAAGATTTTGTGATTATGCAAATCTATTTTAGCAGAAACTTGGAAGTGTAATCGAACCAGCGCACATTCAAGTGCATTTTGGGCAGAATTTCAAGATTTGCGCCCAAGGCAAAAACTCTACCCCATATAGAAAGAAAGAGGGAGTGACATAAAATCAAGGGAAAAATAAATGGCTTTGAGGGGCATTGAATGTATAAGATAGACTGAAGAGAGTAGATGTTGATGAAAGAAAATATTTCTAGGGAGAGAGGAATTCTAAGGAGAGAGAGGAAAAGAGTTGCAAATTTACAGGGCCGAAAATTCAGTACCGCCCAGTTTGGGAGTGTTAACAGCTGCGATACGGGAGTTCCTGTGCCAAGCGCAGAATTCCTGCCATGCAAGTTATGTTGGGCTTGCCGCCCCTGAGAGGAAGTGGAGCGCAAAATATCACGCTCCACTTCCTCTCTAGGGTGGGACCGGGGCACAAAGCGACGCAAAGTTCCCCTGCCGACTCTGCAGAACAGAAACGGGGGCCATCACTGGCCCACCAGGGAGCGGGGTGCCATGGCAGCAAGCCAGCACACAAGTGGAGTGCCGGGCTGTAAGATCGCGGCACGGACCCCTCGATCTACAATCTGCAACCAGTAAGTCGGCCACTTTAACATTTTTTACTGCCGCACCTCCCCTTTAATTTTCACCCCGTGAGCAGCCTACAGACGTGGTGCTAACGGGAGGTGTAAACTACCTGAATTTTTCCCCCACAGTATGCAAAAGTATTTGAGAGAAAGGAGACTGAAAGTTGGCAATGCTGACTTCGGGTGATCGTGTAAAACGGGCAATATACATCCCTCCAGATGTTCATTTCATCTTTCCAAAGACTGAATGAAAAATGGAAAGGAAGGAGAGATAATCAGTGGGAGATAATTAGAGAGGGAGAAAGGCACAATTTTTTTTTGTCTGTAAGCAGTGGCACAAGAGATTAACTAGTACGACTGAGTTTATGAAGTATTGTCCGAGGGACCTTTCAATTGCCCCTGTTACACTCTCTCAGACAGAACAGACTGTGACACTGCAATTTAAACTGTGACATACTAGGGCATGAGTGCTTAATAAATTTGTCTACAATTCTTTCGCCACTATTTAAATGGAAACATTAGCCTATTTACTTTAGATGGGTTAATGACTCCTCCAAAATAATAGAGAGGGATTTAGAATGAACACATTTGGTGTTTGTACTTTAGTATCCCAGGATGTAATTTCAGGGTCTGTCTTTAAATGAGTATTGATGATGATTCAGATTCACCATTAATAGATTCAAACAAAGGAGCTTCAACACATTTGTAATTATCAGGGTGACTGTTCCTGAGAGACAAATGTTTACAAAATAGTAAAAAAATAAACTGAGTGGCATGAGGTTTGTGGGCTCCTGGTACCTAAAGCTGTATCAGTGCACTATTGCAGTTATCCTCTTTCAGATGAGGCATTAAACCGAGGCCATATCTGCTCCCTTAGATGGACATAAGATTCCATGGCACTATTCAAAGAAGAGCAGGGAATTATGTTGGTTTTCTGGCCAACATTTATCCCCCCAACCAAATCACTAAAATGCAGATTATCTGGTCATTTATCTTCGTGCTGTTTGTGGGATCTGTGAGCAGAAATTGCCTGTGACATTTATTTGCTTAACAACAGTGACTATACTTCATTAAGTAATTCAATGGCTGTGAAATGTTTTGGGATGTCCTGAGATCATGAAAATCACACTATAAATGCAAATGTTTTTTTCTCTCTTGCCTTCTTGCTTTGTTTCTTTCTATTAGTAGTCCAGGACTACCTTTTCCAAAAGGTCTTGCTAATGACGACAAACCACTGATTATACAAAGATCATTAAGATTATGTTTGTTGAGGTGGAAAATATCTCCCTTCACCAGTGCTAAATATACAGGTAAAATGGGGTTAAGAGCCATGCAACTCTTGCAGACAAGTTTGCGTGCATCATAACTGCAACATTTATAATAAAAGATGAAAACTCTTTGTCATTCAGTATTTTATAGCAGCAACTTGCAGGCGAGATAACCATCTTTTTAAATCATACTCTACTGTTTACTTATGGATTACTGCTATCACCATGTAATAACAAGCTTTACTCCCTTTTTTAATCAATTTTAATAGCCTTTGTCAAAACATACGTTTTAATATTTATTATCTTATTGCAATAGGAGGCAATAAAGGGCATTAATTAATTTGCAAATTATCTCACTGCAATTTTTGTAGAACCCAGTTATTGAAATTGTGCTTGCCATGCCTTATTTACACAAAAAAGTGAAGCCTTTAACTTTTATCTTCCTCTTGAGCCCCACAATCTCATTGGTTTAACCAATCAAAAGCTCACAATGTGAAGATTGGCAATAATTGATCAGACAAAGAAAGGACACTGTTAATTGCGATTGCATCAACATCATGGCCCTGACAGAAATTTGGTTGAGGGCCGATGACACCTTACTCTTAAATGAAGTATCCTCTCCTGGCTATACCTTCCACCATTTGCCCCACTCAGACTCTCGTCAGAAAATCACACCTTGGTCTGTCCCCCAGCTCCTCCGGCACTTTCTCCTCCTTTGAGCATTTCACCTTATTCCATCCCCTCACCTCTCAATTAAAATTTTTGTTCTCTACCACCTGCCCAAGTACCATAAAATGTTATTACCAAGATATATTCAAAGCTTTCCTCCCTCGGCCTCTGCATCGAGCGACTTCTCATCCTTGGTGATGTCAACCTCCATCTCAATTCATCATGCTACTATATTCACAGCCAGCCCCTCGACCTTGCCATCTCGCGTGGCCTCAATCACAGATAAGGCCATCTTTGACCACTTCCTCCGATCGCTCACCACCCCCAACCCTACTTCCTTCTGTGTCCGCCCCGGGAAAAACTCTCTTACAACTGCACTTACAAAATCCCAACTGTTCAGCCTTTGCCCTCCATTCACCACGACATGTCTGCAGCTACCGATCTGTTTCACCACACCCTCACCACCACCTTTGATGCCCTAGTCCCTACAGAACCAGTGGGAACCTGTTCAACCTTCGTTGTCTCCAGGCCAGGTCCAAGACTACCCCAACCTCTGTCGTCGAGCTACAGTACGCAGACGACGCTTGCATCTGTGCACATACAGAGGCTGAACTCCAGGACATAGTCGACGTATTTACTGAGGCGTACGAAAGCAGGGGCCTTACGCTAAACATCTGTAAGACAAAAGTCCTCCACCAGCTTGTCCTTGCCGCACAGCACTGTCCTCCAGTCATCAAGATCCATCGCATGGCCCTGGACAACGTGGACCACTTCCCATATCTTGGGAGCCTCCTATCAACAAGAACAGGTATTGATGACAAGATTCTACGCTGCCTCCAGTGCAGCCTTCGGCTGCCTGAGGAAAAGAGTGTTTGAAGACCAAGCCGTCAAAACTGCCACTAAGCTCATGGTCTACAGGGCTGTATTAATACCCGCCCTCCTTTATGGCTCAGAAACATGGACCATGTACAGTAGACACCTCGTCACTGGAGAAATACCCCCCCCACCAACGATGTCTCCGCAAGATCCTACAAATCCCCTAGGAGGACAGATACATCAACATTAACGACCTCGTCCAGGCCAACATGCCCAGCGTTGAAGCACTGACCACATTTGATCAGCTCCGCTGGGCAGGCCACATAGTTTGCATGCCAGACACGAGACTCCCAAAGCAAGCACTCTACTCGGAACTCCTTCAGGGCAAACGAGCCAAAGGTGGGCAGCGGAAACGTTACAAGGACATCCTCAAAGCCTCCCTGATAAAGTGCATCATCCCCACTGACACCTGGGAGTCCCTGACCAAAGACCACTCTAAGTGGAGGAAGTGCATCCGGGAGGGCGCTGAGCACCTCGAGTCTCGTCGCCGAGATCATGCAGAAATCAAGCACAGGCAGCGGAAAGAGCGTGCGGCAAACCAGTCCCACCCACCCCTTCCCTCAACGACTATCTGTCCCACCTGTGACAGAGACTGTGGTTCTCGTATTGGACTCTAAAGCCACCTAAGAACTCATGTTAAGAGTGGAAGCAAGTCTTCCTCGATTCCGAGGGACTGCCTATGGTGATGAATCTCTATTAAAACAATTACTCTCTCTCACCATGGCTGTTCCCCCGGTACTGCCCTCATCTTCACTCCCTTAAGTTCAAGGAATGCAGACAACTGGTTGAGCCATTCACCACCGGATCTGGCTGGACCAGATAAAGCATTGTCGGGTCCTGCTCTCGACTGCTAAAATTGCTCATTATTCCAGAATCATTCTGGAATGCAAAGATAAAGCCTGGCTTCTATTCTCCACTGCTAACCAGCTTCTTCAACCCCTCTCCCCGATCTCTTCCACCCTCGCCTCCAACAAATATGCAGAGCTCATGGACTTCTTTGTCTCTAAGATTGAGACCATCCATTCAGCTGCCTCTGCCACTTCCCTTCCTTCCCTTAGCCTGTTATATATGCAGACTATAGATATACTCTCCTGTGTAGTCACAGTAGAGTTGCATAAGATGGAGACTTGTTACCTGATGTACTATCAATAAGGTTTACACTGTGTATATACTATGCTGGCACCACTAGAGGGTGCAACTGGTGGGGATCGGGGTTTCCTGCCCCTGTGGCAGAGGCTGTCCACCAGGGGGCACTGCCGTGGGAAAACTGAGGGTCACCTGCATAGGTGTGCAGGGCCCAGTATAAAAGGCTGCTCACCATGCTTGTGCCTCACTCTGGAGTTACAAATAAAGGACCAAGGTCGCTACAGTTTTAGTGCAACACATTGCCTCGTGGAGTCATTCATAAGTACATTACAGACATAATAACTGGTGATGAGGATACGGACTTACACATGATTATGGCTACCTTTGGCACACTAAAAGACTTTGCAGAGGGTGATGATTGGGGTGACTTCACGGAAGACTCGAGCAATATTTCGTGGCAAACGACCTGGCAAGGGAGATGGACACATTGGCGGAGAAGCGCAAAGCTATACTACTGACCAGTTGTCGGCCCAAGGTCTACCGCCTCCTCTGGGACTTGCTGGCACCCACGAAGGCCAAGGATAAGACATACAATGAACTGACTGAACTAATTCGCGACCAACTAAAACCAAAACCAAAACAGAGCATCCTCATGGGCAGGCACAGATTCTATACTCACCGCAGACCTGAGGGCCAGGAGATTGCAAAATATGCTGCCGACTTCAGGAAACTTGCGGCACCGTGTGATTTTGGCACACACCTCAACGAAGCATTGCGAGACATGAATTGGCCATGAGGGCCACCTTTAGAAGCTATTATCTGCCGACACCACATTCAACCTGCAGAAGGCCATCAGCATCAGTCAGGCGTTCATGACCTCGACCTGCAGCACCAAGCAAATTATTCATCCTGTGGACTCAAACCCGGCAAGTACTGGACACAGAATGGTGCCTTTCACAGGCAAGACTGTAGAACGTGGCTCTGCACAGGGCAGAGAGCACAGACTTCAGGGTTTCAGAACTCGGAGTCCGCCGAGGAGTGCTAATCGAGTAGCACCATGCTGGCGTTACAGAGGAAACCATAGGACTCGCCAGTGTCGGTTTGCTGAGTATGTATGCAAAGGCTGTAACACGAAGAGCCACCTCCAGCGTATGTGTAAAAGAAATATGACTCAGCGTCTAGCAGAGGAGTTGGTCGATGACTTTGAATCCAGCGGGGAGTATGATGATTTGGCCAGAGAGGCAGCTCAGCCCCAATAAGAAGTGTATGGAGTGTATACCTGCACCACCAATTGTCCTCCAGTGAAGATGGAAGTCGAGATAAATGGCGTTCCAGTCTTCATAGAAGTGGACACTGAAGCGAGCCAGTCAGTGATGAGCCAGGATGCCTTTGAGAGGCTATGGAATGAAAAACGACCTGAGTTAGTTCCAGTACAGGAAAAGTTGTGCACCTACACCAAGGAGCTGATCCCAGTCCTTGGAAGTGTGGTTGTAAATGTAATCCATAATGGTGTGATGCATAAGTTATCTCTGGATTGTTGCAGGTGATGGTCCAACGCTACTCAGAAGAAGGTGGATGGGGAAGATCCAGCATTCAATGTTCCCCATGCTCAGAGGCAGAGCAAAACCTCACACTTGCTTTGGCCAGGCACCCAGAGAACAGACCAGCGCAGCACCTGAGGTATAGACCACCCATCATGACTGCATCGCAATGATCCGACCGAAACGACTTAAAAGTACCTTCCCGGCTCCAGTGGCAGGACTCCTGGGGAGGAAGATCGAATTCACAGGCACTCTTCCAGCTTTTGTGGCAGAATCGTGGGAGAGAAGGATCAAGGCAGTCGACCTCGAGGACAGAGGCAAGATGGCGTCCCTGCTGCAGCGAGGTGCAGCATGACTGAATAAAAAGATGGCCGCGGCCATATCACGAGGTGCAACGCTGAGGGACCAACATGCGGTGTCTAACAAAGGATTTGATTGGGGTAAAGCCAGCAGGGTTCTCTTAAAGGAGACCCACAACCAACTGAACTTAATGAGACATTGTATACATGGCAATCAATGTAAAGAACCGATTAAGATTGCGAACAAAATGTTGTTGCGAGATGTCGGTACTATTCCTAATGCCCACCACCCGGGTGGAGACGGCACAGCCCCCAGACCCAGTCGCTACCTCGGCCATGTCCAACGAGTTTCCCCAAACGGGACCTGGAACAGCCAGGTTCCCAACACCGTTAGAGAGCAGGCAGAAGATTCTGCAGCCCTCAAAGGAGGACAGGGAGGCCTCACACATCTGTGGCTCTGCCCACCACTAGGCAACGACAAAGGCCCTGAGTCCTGGCTAGATGAGCGAACCAAGCCCATCCCACTAGCAGGGGGCGCAGCGCCGCTATCAGATGACCACGACCCCATCCGGTTGCTCTGGAAATTGCGTCCTCGCATACCAGTACTGCTACCTCAGTACTTACCATGACTGAACCATGAATGCAATCTACCCAATCCAGGCGCATGACCGCAAAACGTAATGAATGTTAGTCACTGAACCAAGGTGTCAAGATACGAACTGTAACTTCCTTTTTTTGTAATTGCCCTACGTCTGATCCTGTATGTTAATGTAATGGGCCTGCTGCATGATCTTGCTGTGGCGGGGGAGGCGGGGCTGAGGGGCGGGGGGGAATGGATGTGTGTAGCCATGGACACGCACATGAATCGCACCCAGAACCCACCAGAACCTCCACTGCATCATCGAACCATCCAAACTGGTAATCACTACCCAATGTTGTGGCAAAAGGACTTGGGGGTTAACAGGGAGAGAGCCAAACCAAAGCACAGCCAATGTGCAAGGGCTATTGACACTTAAGTCTGGGGAGAGCTAAGCCAGAGCACATAGTGCAAAGGTAATCGGCATAAAGGACTTGGGGGAGAGTGATGTTATATATGCAGACTATAGATATGCTCTCTTTGTAGTCACTGTATAGTTGCATAATATGGAGTCTTAGTACATCAGGTAATATCAATAAGGTTTACTCTGTGTATATACATGCTGGCACCACTAGAGGGTGCAACAGGTGGAGACCGAGGTTTCCTGCCCCTGTGGCAAATGCTGTCCACCAGGGGGCACTGCGCTGGGAGACCTTAGGGTCACCTGCATAGGTGTGCAGGGTCTAGTATAAAAGGCTGCTCACTATGCTTGTGCCGCGCTCTGGAGTTACGAATGAAGGACCAAGGTCACTACAGTTTGATTGCAACACATTGACTCCATGAGGCGTTCATAAGTATATTACAGACATAGCCCACTGGGCCAAATTCCTCTAAGATTCCTCCCTACCCTAGCCCTTTACTGGCATCTTTCTTCAGTTTCTCTCTGATCTCCCCTCATGACAGATCCACGTTTATCTTGTCCATCAGACCCACTTCCTGCTCCCTCGACCCAATCCCACGAAAGTGCTAACTCCATCCTCCTCCTCCTCCACCATTGTCCAACTGGCCGGGACTGCACCCTTATCCATGGTTCCATTCTTATCCTCTAATCATAGCCAGAGAATCACCTGCAATGGCTTCTCTTCCCATTCCTGCATCATTACCTCTGATGTCCCCTAAGGATCTATCCTTGGCTCCCTCATATTTCTTCTCTACATGTTGCCCCTTGGCGACATAATCCAAAAACACAGCGTCAGTTTCCACATGTACGCTGATCTAGCTCTACCTCACCGCCACTACTCTCAACCCCTCCACGATCTCTAACTTGTCAGACTATTTGGCCGACATCAGTTCTGGAGGAGCAGAAATTTTCTCCAATTGAATACTGGGAAGACTGAAACCATTGTTTTCAGTCCCCGCCACAAACTCCATTCCCTAGCCACTGACTCCATCCCTCTCACCATATCCTGTTTGAGGATGAAACACACTGTTCGCAACATTGGTGTCATATTTGACCCTGAAATGAGCTTTCGACCACATATTTGCAGCATAACTAAGACTGCCTATTTCCACCTCCGTAACATCGCCCATCGCCCTTGCCTCAGCTCATCAGCTGCTGAAACCCTCATCCATGCCTTTGTTACCTCTAGACTTGACTGTTCCAGCACACTCCTGACTGGCCTTCCATATTCTACCTTGCGTAAACTTGAGATCATCCAGAACTCGGGTGCCTGTGTCTTAACTCTCTCTACTGCAGAAGATAAAGGTACGCGGAGTCAGAGGAAATGTATTAGCATGGATAGAGAATTGGCTGGCGAATAGAAAGCAGAGAGTCGGGATAAATGGGTCCTTTTCGGGTTGGAAATCGGTGGTTAGTGGTGTGCCACAGGTATCGATGCTGGGACCACAACTGTTTACAATATACATAGATGACCTGGAAGAGGGGACAGAGTGTAGTGTAACAACATTTGCAGATGACACAAAGATCAGTAGGAAAGCGGATTGTGTAGAGGACACAGAGAGGCTGCAAAGAGATTCAGATAGGTTAAGCGAATTGGCTAAGGTTTGGCAGATGGAATACAATGTCGGAAAATGTGAGGTCATCCACCTTGGGAAAAAAAAACAGTAAAAGGGAATATTATTTGAATGGGGAGAAATTACAACATGCTGAGGTGCAGAGGGACCTGGGGGTCCTTGTGCATGAAACTCTTTTAGAGTCTACCTGTAAAACAAAAAACATTAAACCGTGCCACCCGCCCTGGATGACACAGCAGACATTTACAAGGCCCTTTTTTTTTTTTCCTTTTTTGTGTTTTTTTTTGTGTTTTTCTTTTTTTAGGGTTTTTTTTTTTGGGCGCTAAAATCATATTTTTTCCCCAGTGCCCCCTATAAAAGGGAAGGGGGACACTAAAAGCACCGGCAATTAAAACAAATGAAACTTTAAAACGTAAAATCAAATTAAAATTTGGTTGCTGGGCGTGATGATGCACTCCAGTCCCTCCGGTGCCCACCTCTCGCGGAAGGCCGCGAGCGTACCGGTGGACACCGCGTGCTCCATCTCCAAGTAAACCCTGGACCGGATGTAAGAGCGGAAGAGAGGCAGGCAGTCAGGTTGAACGATCCCCTCGACCGCCCGCTGCCTGGACCGGCTGATGGCACCCTTGGCCGTGCCCAGGAGCAGTCCTACGAGGAGGCCTTCGGACCTACCCGCTCCCCTCCGCACAGGGTGCCCAAAGATCAGGAGAGTGGGACTGAAGTGCAGCCAGAATTTCAGGAGCAGCCCCTTCAAATAATGGAACAGGGGCTGCAACATCGTGCACTCAATAAAAACATGGAACACGGACTCCTACAGACCGCAGAAATTGCAGGCGGCCTGGGAGTCCGTGAACCGGCTTAAAAATTTATTGCACGGCACTGCTCCGTGCACCACCCTCCAGGCCAAGTCCCCGACAAATAGTGGGAGGACCCCTGCGTAGAGTGCCCTCCATCGGGGACCCCCGCCTCCTCCGGACGGCAAGATGGTACGCCATGGCATGTCCGGATGGCAGGTGAGGATGGCAAAGTTGAGAGTGTGCAGGAGCAGCCCATACAGGAAACCCCTCCGCGCGGAACTGAAGGGCAAGGAGGGGATTTCCCCGAGACGGCTCAAGTTGTGAGGCGCCGGCCCCCGAGGGAGGTTCCGGGATTTGGCGTCAATGAGGAATTCCGTCCGGACAGGGGTCAGTTCGGACGGGATCTCCCCACGTGCTTGAGTTGCCTCGATGCACCTAACAGAGTCAGGGCCCAAAGCCGTTTTTAGCGACTCGATGGCTTCGGCCGCGTGGCGGACGTCGGCTGAATTTAGGTGCCGGGCCAGCGTGCCTGGCGCCATCCAGCCCGCTCCTCCGCCATCGAGCAGGTCCCTGACCCTGGTCACCTCACCAGCCACAGCCCTCTCTTCCGACCGCCACATAAAACCTCGGTCGTGGAGGTACGGATTCCCGAGCAGCGGCTCCTGCAGGACAGCCGCCACTCCAGCCGGCGGAGAGCTGTACTTGGTGGAGACTTTGTTCCAGACCCTGATGAGGTCCCTGTAAAAGACAGGCAGCTCCCGGAGGGTGGTCCTGACACCCCCCAAGTTCACAAACAGGAGCTGCGTGTCGTAGTTGAGGTCGCGCTGCTGGCGGAAGAAATACGTCGCCAGAGCGCACCACCTAGGAGGGGGCTCGACGTAAAGGTATCTCTGCAGGGTCTGAAGACGGAAAGTCGCGAGCTGGGCGCTGACGCACACCAACGACTGACCGCCCTCCTCAAGCGGGAGACTCAAGACCGCAGCAGAGACCCAGTGCTTCCTGTTGTTCCAGAAGAAGTCCACCAGCTTCTTCTGTATCTTGGCGACAAACGCAGGGGAAGGGGTCAAAGTGACCAGCCGGTACCACAGCATTGCGGCCACCAGCTGGTTTATGACTAGCGCTCGACCCCTGTAGGACAGCACTCGGAGCAGTCCTGTCCAGCGCCCTAGGCGTGCGGCGACCTTGGCCTCCAGCTCCTGCCAGTTCACCGGCTAGGCTCCCTCGTCGGGGCTAAGGTAGACTCCCAGATAGAGGAGATGGGTCGTGCTCCAGGCAAAAGGCCTGAGCTCCTCCGGCAGGGAGTCCACCCGCCACTGACCCACCAGGAGTCCGGAACATTTCTCCCAGTTGATTCTGGCGGAGGATGCGGCCGAGTAAATCTCTTGGCACTCACGCATCCTCCGCAGGTCAGCGGGATCCTCTACCGCGAGGAGCACGTCATCGGCGTAAGCCGAGAGGACGACCTCCACGCCCGGCCCTTGCAAAGCCAGTCCCGTCAACCTCGTCTGCAAGAGGTGCAGGAAAGGCTCCACGCAGATGGCATATAACTGGCCGGACATGGGGCATCCCTGGCGCACCCCTCTCCTAAAGCGAAGGGGCGCCGTCAAGGACCCGTTAACCTTAATTAGACACTCCGCGGCGGCGTACAAAAGTCGGATCCGGGCGACGAAATGCGTCCCGAACCCGAAAGCGCGCAGAGTTCCGAGCAGATAGTCGTGATCCACCCTGTCAAATGCCTTCTCTTGGTCGAGAGATCAGAAGGCGACCGACAGACCAGCCTCCTGGGAATGATGGATGAGGTCCCGGACCAGATGGATGTTGTCGTGGATTGTCCGGCCCGGGACCGTGTAGGACTGGTCGGGGTGGATCATGCGGTCCAGCATGGCACCAAGGCGAGCAGACATCGCCCTGGCGAAGATTTTGTAGTCCGTGCTGAGGAGGGAGACCGGGCGCCAGTTCTTAAGGAGGCGGAGATCGCCCTTCTTAGGCAGCAGGACGATGACTGCCCTGCGCCAAGAGAGGGGCATCTCCCCGGTCGCCAGACTTTCCCCCAGGACCCGCGCGTAGTCGCCCCCCAGGACGTCCCAGAACGCCCTGTGGAACTCCACGGTCAGCCTGTCCAGCCCCGGGGATTTTCCCCTCGAGAGCCGGTCGAGGGCACCGGTCAGCTCCGCCAGGCTTAGCGGAGCTTCCAGATTTTCGGCGCCCTCTGGGCTGACCTTCGGCAGGTCCTCCCACAAAACTCTACGCGCTTCCTCGCTGGACGGATCCGGAGAGAACAGAGCCTCGTAATATTCACGGGCCCTGTTGTTGACGCCCTCCGGATCCGAGACGAGAGAGCTGTCGTCGGCCAGCAGCGTCAAGAGCTGCTTACGGATACTCTGCCTTTTTTCCAGCGAGTAGAAGAAGGGGGAGCCGCGGTCCAGATCCCGCAGGAACCGGATCCGCGACCTCACGAACGCGCCTCGGGACCCGACGAGCTGCAGGTCCTTCAGCGCGGCCTTCTTCGCTTCGTACACCGTCCGCAGGGCCGGGTCCTCGACGACTTGACCGAGACGGGATTCCAGGTCGAGCACCTCTTTTTCTAGGCGCCCGACCCTGGCCGCCCGCCTCTTGGTCGACCCCCTCGCATACTCTTGACAGAAGACGCGGACGTGAGCCTTGCCCACGTCCCACCATAGCCTCAAGGAGGGGAAGCCCCCCTGCTTCCTTGTGCATGAATCCCAAAAAAGTTAGTTTGCAGGTGCAGCAGGTAATCAGAAAGGAATGTTGGCCTTCATTGCGAGAGGGATGGAGTACAAAAGCAGGGAGGTCCTGTTGCAACTGTACAGGGTATTGGTGAGGCCGCACCTGGAGCACTGCGTGCAGTTTTGGTCACCTTACTTAAGGAAGGATATACTAACTTTGGAGTGGGTACAGAGACGATTCACTAGGCTGATTCCGGAGATGAGGGGGTTACCTTATGATGATAGATTGAGTAGACTGGGTCTTTACTCATTGGAGTTCAGAAGGATGAGGGGTGATCTTTTAGAAACATTTAAAATAATGAAAGAGATAGACAAGATAGAGGCAGAGAGGTTGTTTCCACTGGTCGGGGAGACTAGAACTAGGGGGCACAGCCTCAAAATACGGGAGAGCCAATTTAAAACCGAGTTGAGAAGGAATTTCTTCTCCCAGAGGGTTGTGAATCTGTGGAATTCTCTGCCCAAGGAAGCAGTTGAGGCTGGCTCATTGAATGTATTCAAATCACAGATAGATAGATTTTTAACCAATAAGTGAATTAGGGTTATGGGGAGCGGGCGGGTAAGTGGAGCTGATCTTTTTGAATGGCGGAGCAGACTCGAGGGGCTAGATGGCCTACTCCTGTTCATAATTGTTATGTTCTTATGTTCTTATGTTCTTATGTTTATGTTCTAAGTCCTGTTCAACCATCACCCCTATGATCGCTGACCTACATTGTCTCCCGGTTAAGTAACCCCAGAGATATCAAAAATTTCATCCTTGTTTTAAAATCCCTCCATGGCCTTGCCCCTCCCTATCTCTGAAATCTGCTCCAGCCCCACAACCCCTACACACCCCCCACCTCCCCCCACCCTGAGTGATTTGTGCTCCTCAAATTCTGCCCTCTTGAGCATCCCTGATTATAATCGCTCAACCATTGCTGGCTGTGCCTTCTGTTGCCTAGGCCCCAAGCTCTGGAGTTCCCTTCCTAAACCTCTCCGGCTCCCCTTTCCTCCTTTAAGATGCTCCTTTAAACCTACCTCTTTGACCAAGCTTTTGGTCACTTGTCCTAATTTCCCCTTATGTGGCTCGGTGTCAAATTTTTTGTCTTGTGATTCTCCCGTGAAGCGCCTTGGAACATTTTGCTACTTTAAAGGTGTTCTATAAATACAAGTTGTTGTCTCATAGTTGACCATGAAGTACAACAGCACCTGGATGTGTCAACTTGTAAGAGTTAAATCTGGAACACACAAACAGAAAATTTAATGAATCTGGTCAAATCTCCGCATAATAAACTGGAATCTGTAACTGAGCCAGATTGATCATTTTTAGTCATTCGAATTGTCTGTTTTGAAGCCCAGCTCCATTCCATCTCCATTTTGCAGAGGGAAGTGAAGCACTATTGGGTACTGTTCGCTGATATAAAACTTTCCTGTGAGCACTATGGTAACGATACACTTCCGTATTTCCAAATATTCTGGCTTAAAATAATGAAAATAGTGCCATTGGAGCTTTGGATGCAGCGCCTAAAATCCGAGACCGAAGCTGTTCTGAATTCCGGGCTTTTATGGACTTTCGATTTGTTTTCTGACATCACAAATCCGGAAATACCCGGGCCCAGGTTCGGATTTCGGAACGTCAGAAAGGAAGGGGGGGGGATTCCGGCTGAAGAGCTGTTCGGGCTGTTCGGCCCCACAAAGGAGGTTGTCGGGCGGGCCCCGCCGAGGAAGATGTCGCCTAGCGGGCCGGCCTCGCTGAGATGTTTGGGCAGGCCGGCGAAGAGGCCCCGAGGTAAGGGCAGTGGTGGTGGGGGCGAGCGGGGGCGGCGAGGCCAGAGGTTTGGCAGCGGCAGGGCCCCAATGTTGTCTGGTCCGGATTCTGGAACATTTTACGGATTCCGGACAACCTTGTCACTGATCGATCTGGTGTTTGGATTCTGGAATATTACAGATTCCGGAACTCTGGATTCTCGATGCTGCACCTGTATTTGTTTCATGCAAGCTTTCACCTTATTGAAGTATTTGTAATGCTGCATCGACAAAGAGATTCAGATAAGTACAAAAATGAGTATATTATAATGGATGTTTGGATTTGTTAGTGAAGCTTATTTCTATTTGCACCCAGCTTTATTACAGATGTATATCAACCTATGAATTACCGTTGGCAATATCAGCAAATGACCATCTAACATTGATATGACATTGCGGTGTCTGTTACCTTAACAGAAGCATTCATTTATTTAAAATAAATGAATTAATTAATGTGTTAAAATATGAACAGGAATGTCATACAAATGCAGTACACTAGCAGTAATTTCTAAGCTGCACTAATTGCTCAAATTTGAATGACTAATTTTAAGAATTTGTTATTTTTGTAATCTATTTTCTTATTCAGCAAAGGCCTGAATAAGACTGAGCTTTCAAGTCAGCAGTTTATGGGCTAGAACCTCCACTTTGTTTGCATGCTTAATGCCCACTTAATGCCCATTTTACCATTGAAATGATTTATAACGCCGATATAGCGCCCATTTTGGCATAAAATGGAAACTGGCGGGCATTTTTAGGAAACTTATCGCCGAGCGTTACTTTCCCCATGTGCTTAACGCCGAGAAAAAATATTAATGCCCGCCCACTTTTTTGGGCCGGAATCAGCAGAATGGGCGAATTCAACGCCCATAATATCGCCCAGCATTACTTTCCACACGGAGTTAATGCCGAGATTCAATATTGACGCCCACCAACTGTTTTTTATCGTAAAGAGCATATTTACCCAAACTAGCAGCCATGAGATTGTCCATCGTCAATTTCACCACCTCATGCACAATATCGCTCGCCCAAAAAACTGCCCACAAAAAGTGGAACTAACCGGAACAAATCACAGCATTATGGACGTCATGTTCTAGATCACATGTCGCGTACTTTAAAAGGCTGCTGTGCTTCAACCTCGGCGGAGTTCGGATGCAGGTCGTTGGAGTTGATGTGAACATCTGCGAAAACATCTTGACCATACTGTGACCGATTGGAATTGAAGCGGTGTCTTCGTCGGGACTTTCCTTGTTTGTGAGCTATTGGTGGAAAACAGAACTACTGCAAAGTGGCCTGTCCTTTCTCACCCTCTCTTGGTGAGCAAATACATGCAGCAGACTCAACATCGCCGAAGGAACGCTCCACTGCATTATGTGCCCAATGTAAGAATTGACAGACAGATGAGGAGGACCAGACGTTACATCCCCCCGCAAGTACAAGGAAAAGCATTCTTACCTCGACTTGCCCGGCACCACTTGTCTTCGGAGACTGAGCTTCCACAAAGAGGTTATCATTGAGGTATGCCAGCTGATAGGGGCAGATCTGCAGCCTGCCAGCACCCTCAGTACTGCACTGTCCATCGAGGTCAAAATAACCGCGGCACTATCATTCTACGCCTTGGGTTCTTTTCAGGCCACAGCTGGCGATGTTTGCAGACTTTCTCAGCATGACACACATCGCTGCATTAGACAGGTCACTGAAGCCCTGTACGCACATAGGAGGGATTTGATCAGCTTCCCTATGACCAAGGAGGCACAGAATGAGAGGGCAAACTTCCCCAAGGTGCAGAGAGCAATAGACTGTACGCACATCGCGATGCTGGCACCTTTTCAGGATGCTGAGGTTTTCAGGAACTGTCAGTGATTCCACTCCCTGAATGTCCAACTGGTTGTCGACCACCAGCAAATAATTATGGCAGTGAATGCTCAATTTTCGGGCAGCATCCATGATGCTCACATCCTGTGTGAGAGCACTGTATTTGACTTGTTTAACAATGAGCCACAAGGTAAATGCTCGATGCTTGATCACAAAGGATATGGCCTCGCCACCTGGCTGATGACCTCCCTGTGTGACACCCACACTGAGGCCGAGAGGCGATACGAGAGCCACAGAGCAACTCGAAATATCGTGGAGAAAACCATTGGAGTGCTGAAGCAGCGCTTTAGATGCGTGGACCACTCAGGAGGTGAGCTCCAATACCACCCTGAGCAGATAGCTCAGTTCGTAGTGGTGTGCTCTATGCTACACAACTTGGCTATCAGGAGAGGACAAGAATTGCCTGATGAGTCTGACAGTTCACCTCACCAGAGAGAGGAAGAAGAGGACAAGGAAGCAGACGCTGACATCGGCCCAGACAATCAGTCAGACGCTGAAGCCATGCCCCCGCCTCACTGTACACCGCATGAAAGGGCCCATGGTGGCATGATCGCTGCAAGAGCCTTACATCAGGAGCTCATCAATGATCGTTTCCCCTGAAAGAATGTTGGTGTAATTTACAAGGCTGACACACTGCTGGGTGTGCAGGTCATACATCAATGGTGGACATCACCTTGGTGACAGTTAAGTTGATTGAAGTTAAGTGTGATTATACCCTTTGATGTTAAGGAATCACCAGCGTGTAATGGTGCAGCTATCTGAGCCAATGTGCAAGAAGGTTTTGTTAAATAAAAAAACATTTAAACCGAACAGTTGTCTGAAATCATCAGTATTTCTGTACAAACCAACCCTTCCCACCCTTCCCCACCACTTCTCCTCCCCACCTGTACCCCTTCCCCTTCCCTTCCTGACTCCAAGTCGCCTGGTCGAGAAGGTTCTCAGGCGATGCTTCATTGCGGGGCGGTGGTGGCGGTGATGTCCGTAGCGCTGCTTGGACCTTGGATGGATATGGGAGAGGACGGTCCTGAGGTGGGAACGTGCTCTGAGCCAGAATCAAGATGTTGCTGCTGGCTCTCGTGTAGTTGGCAATGGGGGTGCATCACCTTGGGGTGCAGTGCAGCGCTCCGGGATCAGTGGGAACCCTCTGCCACCAGTGTTCCTGGCTACCAGCTCCAGGGCCTCCTCCATCCCTTTCATGTTATATCTTATTTGTTGGACAAAAACTCGATGCCAACTGTGTTCTTGGTGCTCAGTATGCTTTTTGCTGCTGGTGAATCTCAGTCGTGCCTCCTACAACAGCCAGACAAGTATACACCACAGCCACACATGCTTTCAGTGCCTCTGTGCTCCCTCTCCCTCTGTCTCCTCTTCTACGCATGTAATGATGACCCTTGACCTCCTGAATCGCTGGAATCGGGCGTTGCCATACCATTGCTAAGGACGGCCACACTTTACGGCAGAAGGTCAAAAAAACTTAACGCTACCGCCCATTTGATATCACTCGTGGTAACGCCCATTTTCAAAAATGTAAACTAAGTGTTTTGAGAATGGGCGAGAAGTCGGCGATCAGAAAACCACACCGGAAATAACACACATTTTTGGGCGATAAGCACAAAAGTGGAGGTTCTAGCCCCATGTAACTTGTCACAATGGAGCTTGGAAATTGAATTAGCCTTTCAGAATTGCAGCAGTGTTTGCACAATAGCTCCAAATATGATGCACAATTAAATCTTTCATCTTCTTGGAGTAAGTATTAATATGTTTCTTCCTTCTTCCCCAGTAACAGTAGTCTGGTGGCTGAATGCAACCTGGCGACTTGCGGGGAATAACCAGAGAAGAAACAATAAAAATACATTAAAATAAAACAATGTAAATACACGCAATAAAAGAGAATGACAATAATTAATTTATCCTTTTTTTTTCTTGCTGCAAGTATCTTTTCCGTGTGTATTTTGTAAATATTTAGATTAGAGAGTTGAAAGCATGGTTCAAAGATTGATGTGGGAGAAATTAGTTTTGATTCATGGGGCACTGGCACCAGTACTGGGGAAAGAGGGAGTTGTTCCATTGGGACAGGCTTCACTTGAATCATGCTGGGTGGGACCAGTGTCCTGGTGACTCGAATAACTAAGGCTGTATATAGGGCTTTAAACTAAATAGTGGGGGGTGCGGGGAGGTTCAGATGAGGGGAAAGTTAGAGAAAGGACAAGGCAATAGTGCAGGGTAACGATGGGGGTAATGATACCCGGAGTGTGACAGGAAGGGACAGAGAATGCACCAGCAAATAGGATCAGAGTAGGGAAAAATAGTCAAAAGACAAAATTAAAGGCTCTATCTGAATACACGCAGAATTCATAACAAGATTGTGTTCAGTTTTGGTCTCCTAGTCTGAGGAAGGACATTCTTGCTATTGAGGGAGTGCAGCGAAGGTTCACCAGTCAGATTCCCGGGATGGCTGGACTGACATATCGACTGGGCCTTTATTCACTGGAGTTTAGAAGGATGAGGGGGGATCTCATAGAAACATATAAAATTCTGACGGGACTGGACAGGTTAGATACAGGAAGAATGTTCCCGATGTTTGGGAAGTCCAGAACCAGGGGACACAGTCTAAGGATAAGGGGTAAGCCACTTAGGACTGAGATGAGGAGAAACTTCTTCACTCAGAGAGTTGTTAACCTGTGGAATTCCCTACCGCAGAGAGTTGTTGATGCCAGTTAGTTGGATATATTCAAGAGTGAGTTAGATGTGACCCTTACAATTAAAAGTATCAAGGGGTATGGAGAGAAAGCAGGAAAGGGGTACTGAGGTGAATGTTCAGCCATGATCTTATTGAATGTTAGTGCAGGCACGAAGGGCTGAATGGCCTACTCCTGCACCTATTTTCTATGTTTCTATGTTAAGATAAATGAGTTGATGGCACAAATAGAAATAAATGGGTATGATCTGATGGCCATCTGATTGCAAGGTGACCAAGCCTAGGAACTGAATAATCAGGGGTACTTGGATTTCGGAAGGATAGGCAGAAAGGAAAAGGAGGTAGGGTATCTCTGTTAATAAAGGATGAGACCAGTCCGGTAGTGAGAAATTATCTTGGCTCGGAAGATCAAGGTGTCGAATCAGTTTGGGTGGAGACGAGAAATAGTAAGGGAAAAAAGTCACTGGTGGGTGTTGTCTATAGGCAATAGCTGCAATGTCGGACAGAGTATAAATGAAGACATAATGGGGGTTTGTAAGAAAGGTACTGCAATAATCATATAAAAGCAAAATACTGCAGATGCTGGAATCTGAAATAAAAAACTAAAATGCTGGAAATCTCAGTGGGTCAAGCAGCATCAGTAGAGAAAAACAGAGTTAAAGTTTCAGGTCAATGACCCTTCGTCAGAACTGGCAAAAGTTTGAAATTAACAGATTCTTAAGGTGTACAGTCTGTGATAGGGTGGAAGACAAGAGAGATTTGAGAGACAAAAGCGATCATGAGCCAAGTTGAGATGGTAATGGCAGAAGTTAGAAAAAGATGTCGAGATAAGATGTGAATGGCAGAATAATTACCAGTTGCCATGGGAAACAGAGTGAAAAATACATAAGATCGGGTGAAGGGTTTAAAAAAAAAGAGGAAAGGGAGCAAAATATGGCAGAGGTTGTGGTCTGAAATTGTTGAACTCAATGTTGAGCCCAGAAGGCCATGAAGTGCCGAAACGAAAGATGAGTTGCTGTTACTCGAGCTTGCATTGACCTTCATTGGAACAGTGTAGAGGAGGCTGAGGTCAGAGTGGGAGTGGAGCAGAGAAATAAAGTGACAGGTGATCGGCAGCTCGGGGTCATGCTTACAGACTGAATTTAATGTATTTTTGTATTCTTCTCTCTCTCTGTTTCCCACAGCAGCTGGCAATTATTCTGCCATTCACACATTATCTAGACATCTCTTTTTCTAACTTCTGCCATTACCATCTCAAGTTGGCCCATCATCCCTTTTGTCTCTCATCTCTCCTGTCTTCCACCCGATCACAGACCTTCCCTTTTATTATTTCCTCCCTACCCCCTTTCAGTGCTCCTTAAGAATCATTTAACTTCAAACTTTCGCTAGTTCTGATGAAGGGTCATCGACCTGAAACGTTAACTCTATTGCTCTCCACAGATGCTGCCTGACCCGCTGAAATTTTCTGCAATAATCATAGGTGATTTTAATCTTCTTATAGATTGGACAAATCAAATCGGCAAAGTTAGCCTTGAGGACGAGCTCATGGAGTGTATTCGGGAAGCTTTTTTAGAACAATATGTTGTGAAACCAACGAGGGAACAGGCTATTTTAGATCTGGTAATGTGTAATGAGACAGGATTAATTAATCTCCTAAAGGATCCTCTAGGGAAGATTGATCATAACATGATAGAATTTCACATCCAAGGTGAGAAAGTTGGGTCTGAAACTAGTGTCTTAAACTTAAATAAAGGCAATTATAAAGGTATGAAGACAGAGTTGGCTAAAGTAGATTGGGAAAATAGATTTAAAGGTAAAACGGTAGAGAAGAAGTGGCAGACATTTAAGGAGATATTTCATAACTCCTTAAATGTCTCCTTAAAAGATATATTCCAGTGAGAAAGTTTCTACGAGAAGGCTGAACCATCTGTGGCTAACTATAAGGAATTAAGGATGGTATCAATTTGAGGAAAAAAAGCATACAATGTTGTGAAGATTAATGGTAGGCTAGAAGATTGGGAAATTTTAAGAAACCAGCAAAGGATGATTAAAAAAAAATAAAGAAGGGAGAAAATAGATTGAGTGAACTGGCAAGAAATATAAAAAGACAGCTAGAGCTTCTACAAGTATATAAAAAAGAAGAGAGTAGCTAAAGTAAATGTTGGTCCCTTACAGGATGACACTGGGAAATTAATTATGGGAAACAAGGAAATGGCAGAGACGTTGAACAAATATTTTGTATCTGTCTTCATGGTAGAAGACACTAAAAGCATCCCAATAATAGTCGATAATCAAGGGGCAAAGGCGAGGGAGTAATTTAAAAATATCATTAGAGAAAAAGTACTAGGCAACTAATGGGACTAAAGGCTGACAAGTCCCCTGGACCTTTTGGCCTGCATCCTAGGGTCTTAAAAGAATTGGCTACAGAGATAGTGGATGCATTGATTGTAATCTTCCATAATTCTCTAGATTCTGGAAAGGTCCCAGTGGATTGGAAATATGACCTCCCTATTGAAGAAAGCAGGGAGACAGAAAGCAGGATACTAGCCTAATATCTGTTGTCGGGAAAATGCTGGAATCCATTATTAAGGGAATAATAGCAGGACATTTAGAAAATCATAATACAATCAAGTAGAGTCAACATGGTTTTATGAAAGGGAAATTATGTTTGACAAATTTATTAGTGTTCTTTGAGGATGTAACGAGCAGGGTGGATCAAGGGGAACCAGTAGATGTAGTGTATTTGGATTTCCAGAAGGCATTCGATAAGGTGCCGCATAAAAGGTTACTGCACAAGATAAGAGATCATGGTGTTGGGGGTAATATATTAGCATGGATAGAGGATTGGCTAACTAACAGGAAACAGAAAGTCAGGATCAATGGGTCATTTTCAGGTTTGCAAACGGTAACTAGTGGGGTGCCACAGGGATCCGTGCTGGGGCCTCAACTATTTACAATCTATATTACTGACTTGGATGAAGGGACTGAGTGTACTGTAGCCAAATTTGCTGACGATACAAAGCTAGGTGGGAAAGCAAGTTATGAGGAGGACACAAAGAGTCTGCAAAGGGATACTGATAGGTTAAGTGAGTGGGCAAAAACTTGGCAGATTAAGTATAATGTGGAAAAATGTGAGGTTATCCACTTTGGTAAGAAGAATGGAAAAGCAGAATATTATTTAAACGGGGAGAGACTACAGAATGCTGCGGTACAGAAAGATCTGGGTGTCCTTGTACATAAAACACAAAATTAGCATGCAGGTACAGCAAATAATTAGGAAGGCAAATGGAATGTTGGCCTTTATTGCAAGGGGGATGGAGCATAAAAGCAGATAAGTCTTGCTACAATTGTACAGAGCATTGGTGAGACAACACCTAGAGTACTGCATACCGTTTTGGCCCCCTTATTTCAAGAGGGTGGGTGGGTATGGAATGAAGAGCAATGAGGTCACTACCAAGCCCTCTACCTGCATGGAGGAACCTCGGGACCATTACTGTCTCTTTTTGGGACATACCGCACCCTTCCTCCATGGTGGTCCTGGGAAGTAGCAGTAACAGGCCAACACCAGAAAAATTAATCATTGACCTGGGCCTTGCCCATTGCCATCATTTACATGTGGTGGCAGGGAAGAAGTGACCAGTGACCGTCCTGGTGCAATGGGGAAGTGAGGTGCTACTCACACATGAGGCAGCAGTAGGATCTACTCACTGAATTTTGAATCATTCTCTGTCACAATCCGTCCAAATTTTAGTCGGGAACGCAGTACGAACCCAGCCCAAGTTGTGCTGATGGAAAGAAATGAATCTGACTCTAACTGTTCATGTGCTGCATAACACAACAGCTTAATGATTCATATCGAGGCTTCGTCTACCTTCGGAAAAACTGAAGTACACATGCAAAAGACATAAGTACAGTTCTACTAGCAAGTGGGGTACAATTGTTATGTCTCCATTTCACACAATCATACAAGCTGATTATAGGGTAGTATGAGTCAACTCCCACAAATTAAGATGTCAGACTGCTTACAGGAGTGAGTGACTGAATAGTGTCATTTGGAGGAAGCTTTGTGCAAATTAGTTTCAAAGGATTAAATCTGCACTCTGCATTAGTGATTTTCTGTAACTGATGCTGACAATAAAAAGGAGAACTCAAAATAATTAAACTGAGCAGAAATTGGCTCATGGAACCAGCTTCACAATCTCTTTTCTCTGTGATTTAATTAGTACATTTTATTAATAAACAAACAAAGTAAATTAATGTAACACAGTTTCCTGGCAAATAAAGCGATTGCCTGGAGTAGGAACATCCTGTTTCCAGCTTCATTATTGCTTCCGAATAACCAGATACAGTAACTGACTTTAATTTTCAAACACAAGTACATTGTGTGCAGTGGTTGGCATCAAAAAAATTGCTCAACTGGGTTTTAAAAAAAAATATAGAGTGCTCTTGCAGGCTTCATTTAGAATATAGGTTTAATGAACTTTTAAGCAAATATTCCTGCAAAGTGATCAAATTGAATTGAAAATATGTTCACTGATCAGCAATCAACTGTAAGGAAAGTGAAAGGCATAGACAGCGCTCTCCTTAAACACCAGTGTAAGTGGCACAAAATACTCATTAGTCAAAGGAAGTAATTTATGTAACCCGTTTTTGATCAGTAAGCAGAAATGTTCACAGTGAAGTGCTTAAGCTTGCAATTTCTGGACAAAAGTTTAGGTCCCTATTTCCTTGCTGATATTTACAATTGGACCACTTCAAATGTGTATAATTCTTAGCAAGAAATCATGCCTTTGTGCTGTTGGGTGAGATTCATACTATGAATCTTGAATATATTGTTCTATCCATGTATAGTATAGTGTCATCATCATAGGCAGTCCCTCAAAATTGAGGAAGATTTGCTTCCACTCTAAAAGTGAGTTCTCAGGTGACTGTACAGGAATTACAGTCTCTGTCACAGGTGGGACAGACAGTCATTGAGGGAAGGGGTGGGTGGGGAGTCTGGTTTGCCGCACACTCCTTCCGCTGCCTGCACTTGTTATCTGCAAGCAGGGGCTGCGTCATCGCGCCAACCCTCTTCCTCGCTGCAATGCTCCATCTCGCGCTCAACAAGCTCCCCACTGGAGTGGAACTAAACTATACAACCAGTGGGAACCTATTCAACCTTTGCCGCCTCCAGGCTAGATCCAAGACCGTCCCATCCTCTTGTCATCGAACTACAGTACGCGGACGATGCTTGCGTTTGCGCACATTCAGAACTGAACTGTAAGCCATCATCAATATCTTCACCAAGGCATACGAAAGCACAGGCCTTACACTAAACATCTGTAAGACAAAGGTCCTCCACCAACCTGACCCCACCACACAGCACTGTGCATCAAAATCCACGGCGCAGCCTTGGGCAACTTTCCATACCTCGGGAGCCTACTATCAGCAAGGGCAGACATCGACGATGAGGTCCAACACCGCCTTCAATGTGCTAGTGCAGTCTTCAGTCGCCTGAGGAGGAGAGTGTTCGAAGACTAGGACCTCAAATCTGGCACCAAGCTTATGGTCTACAGGGCTGTAGTGATACCCGTCCTCCTGTATGGCTCAGACGTGGACCATATACAGCAGACACCACAAATTGCTGTACAGTGTATATAGTGGGAGATTAGTCAATTCCAGAGGCAGTTATTTAAAAGATGGCGCAAACTTCACACGGGCAGAAAGGTTTTATTTTTTACTGGCTCTGCTTCTTGTTTGCCCATTCCCTGTATTTTGCTATAACAACGGCTGATCAGAAAAGCTTTAAAAAAATTATTTACCAGAGTGATTTTGTTGTTTTTGATTTTTTTTCTGGTGATTTTCAAAAATGTTGTTTTACAAACAGGAGCATTGCAGCTACTGACCATGAACCAACAGACGCTCGGAAATCGTTCCCTTGTTTCGATGAACCCAATAAGAAAGCAACATACACCATCTCTTTAATATACAATGAGCCATATCAAGTGCTTTCAAACATGCCAGTTGAGGTAATTATATAACACTTCAAAAATAAAATTGGTGCAGTCAAAAGCCTTATCTTTTTTTTAATACTTCCAACAATTTAAGCTGTGATATCTGATATTTTTGTACAATAAGAACATAAGAAATAGGAACAGGAGACCCTCGAGCCTGCTCCGCCATTCAATAAGATCATGGCTAATCTGATCATGGATTCAGTCCCACTTCGCCGCCTGCTCCCCATAACCCCTTATCGTTTAAGAAACTGTCTATTTCTGTCTTAAATTTATTCAATGTCCCAGTTTCCACAGCTCTCTGAGGCAGCGAATTCCACAGATTTACAACCCTCTGAGAGAAGAAATTTCTCCTCATCTCTGTTTTAAATGGGCGGCCCCTTATTCTAAGATCACGCCCTCTAGTTCTGGTCACCCCAATCAGTGGAAACATCCTCCCTGCATCCACCTTGTCCAGCCCCCTCATAATCTTATATGTTTCGATAAGATCAACTCTCATTCTTCTGAATTCCAATGAGTTGAGGCCCAACCTACTCAGCCTTTCTTCATAAGTCAACCCCCTCATCCCCGGAATCAACCTAGTGAACCTTCTCTGAACTGCCTCCAAAGCAAGTATATCCTTTTGTAAATATGGAAGCCAAAACTGCATGCAGTGTTCCAGGCGTGGCCTCACCAATACCTTATATAGCTGTAGCAAGACTTCCCTGCTTTTATACTCCATCTCCTTTGCAATAAAGGCCAAGATACCATTGGCCTTCCTGATCACTTGCTGTACCTCCATACTATCCTTTTGTGTTTCGTGCACAAGTATCCCCAGGCCCCGCTGTACTGCAACACTTTGCAATCTTTCTCCATTTAAATAATAACTTGCTCTTTGATTTTTTCTGCCAAAGTGCATGACCTCACACTTTCCAACATTATACTCCATCTGCCAAATTTTTGCCCACTCACTTAGCCTAAATATAAAGACATTGAAACAAATCCAACATATAGATGTGTCAATGCTACATGGAGAATGTATTTAATGAACTTCTTTGTCTTCCAGAAAGAGTACAATCTGGGTGGTGGCCAGAAAAAAACAACTTTTCAAACATCTGTCAAAATGAGTACTTATTTGGTCTGTTTTGCTGTTCATCAGTTTACATTTGAAGAAAGAAAATCATTAAAGGGAATCCCTGTGAGTTATTTAATATCTTAGGAACAAGCTAGCATTTTTATGCTGAAGCATTCATTGTTTTACAAAATTGGAACTTTCCCCACACCAGAGTTTGTTTGTTTCACATAGTGGTCGCTGCGAGGTAACTAAATTACGTCATTGATGACCCGACTGGTAAACGGGTATTGGGGGTAATTTCTACTTTGTGTGATAATGTAAGATGGACGATAGCACAAAGTCAGAATTACTCCCATTGTGTGTGGTTTGATCAGGATCACCCATTGCTTTAGTGTCATATGTAGTGGCTACGTCCATGGTGTCTAAACCGATTTGGTGTTGAGAGACCAACACGGATGTTCCAACGTCGTAGCTCTACCTAGTGACTTTCTTAACATAAGTGGAGCTCAGCCATAAATATCAGAAAGGTCACAAGTTCAACCCTTAGTCTGCGCTCAGTTAGCTAGCCTGAGCAGTAGGGATGCTTCAATTGGCATTGGTGCTTGTGAGCTAGGGAGGGGAAAGTCAGCCAAGGTTCCTGCTCCTGGTTACTATCCCGTGATGCTGGAAAAGTGCATGTATGTAGATGCTGCTTGAAATTCCCTATCTTACCGCCTTGTGTTGGAGCCATATTTCTGCAAAAATTGGCTGCCTTCTCACTTCCAGCGTGGGTCACAGCGGTGGTTGTTTTATTGGGGTTTATAGTACTGCCATTGCCAGCACTGGTCTTTTAAATTCAAATAAGCAGATCATGACATCAATCAATATACAATGTCTGATTTGACATAAAACTGCTATTTTCGACGACATCGCAGCATAATGCCTTCTCTAAACCATGCAAGGAAGAATGTCCATGTAGCAGCACTGCAGGAATGTGGTCAGAGCTTCTTAAACGAACACATACATCTTTCAGAAGTTATTTTTTTCAGCTTTTGGAATGTTTTAAAAAAAATATTTGAATAAAGTAGCGGCTTGGTACCATATATTTAAAAAGTTGTTAAAGTGTGCAGTGAGTGCTGCTGGGCGCTTGCAAGGCTTTGGATGGTAAAGGAAGGCCTCTGAAGACTGAAAATGCTGGAAATACTCATCAGGTCAGGCAGCATCTGTGGAGAGAGAAACAGAGTTAATGTTGCAGGTTAAGATACTGGCTGACCTGAATATTTCCAGCATTTTTTGCTTTTATTTTAGATTTTCAGCATCTGCAGTATTTTGTCTCCGAGAAGGTTACTTGCTTACAGTCCTGGGGGGCACATGGAGATGAAGCAGAGGCAGCTAAAGGGACAAAATGCTCACAGAGGGAGAAGCAGAAGATGAGGAAGCGGAAAGAATGATGCAACCCAGACAGCCTCTTTCTGGCTGGGATATCTGGGATCGGATCATCACCTGCGGTACCAGTGACCACAACCCCAATTCCCCTTTCAACATTTGTCCCACACCTTGCCTTCCCTCACTTACTTATCATCACCGTATCCTCTTGGCCACAACACTGAAATAAAAGCCACCACAAAGCAAACTTTCCAATCCAACTTTATACATCTATCCCTCCAACATCAAGAAATCAACTTATCAGCCTTGTACATTCCCTTAGTGACTGTCTTGCGTCTGCCTTTGCCAATCCTACTGATGTCACGCAGTGCTACCCCAGTGACTACATCATGGCTGGTGGAAGGTGCTGACTTTCAGTGGGGGACAATGTAAATGGGATTGCAGGACAAGCTTAAGGAGCTTGTGGCTGGGAGTGTGAAATCAAGTGACAGTGCTGCTTCTTCTCCGCCACATGCGAGAATGAGGATACCTGTATCTTGTATTCTTTCAGTTAAGGGGGTGAGGTGAACCTAGAAGTGAGGTGTGCCTTGTGTTGGATAGAGATTGTTGGTAGGTGAATAATTGGTTAGGGGGATTGAGCAGTGTGTGAGGCTAGTGCTGCAGTTGGTAGGAGATGGCTTTTGAAGATGCATTCACTGACCTTGACCACATGAGGTCATGCAACTTCTTTGGACACTGGAGCCAGGTCCTGGGGCGACATTGCTGGCCGTGACGGCCTTGGCAATCTGGCCCCATGTCCTTTTCTCTGGAGGGCCTTCTGGCCTCCTATGGGTAGAGACTCTCTCTTCCACTTGTGAACACCTGCACAAAGCTGGCATGCTGCGTGCGTGACCCTGGGTGCCCCTTCTCTGGTTTGTTGAGCTATTTTTATTAGTGCTGAAACACTTTAACCATTTTTTTTACATGCAGAAGTAAGTTCAGCTTTAGAGCTGAAGATTGCCGTTTTGAAATTGTTTTTAATGTTTTTTTTTCCTTTTCAGAAGGCAGCTGAACTCTTAAGGGCTAAAGACTGCCTATTTTTAAATGAGTTTTACTTTTTTTTAATTTTAGAAGGCTGTTCCACCTTAAGGGCTCGAGACTGCTTTGTAAAATGACGCCATGCTTTAAGAAAAGGCTGCCTCGCTCCTGGGACGCTACGGCCACACTACAGTGGGCCTCCTGCTGAGCGCACAGCCTGAGGCAGTGCGATCCACACGAGGCTGTGCGCTCCAATCATTTCAAATCAGGCAGCACCAAAATAATGGAGCAAACCTCGCCCTGCGATGGAGTGTCCGTTTTCAGGCTTTATTGGATTTCTAGACTATGCACTGCAGCACACATCTGGGATTGGATTGCTGTAAGAAAAGGGAATGTATCTGTTTCTATTTGGAAATATGCAAGGTTTGAAAAGATTTTCTTACAGAATAAAGTGAATTCAGTAACACTATATTTGTTTAATTCTATTTTTGTTTGTTTTCATTTTTCAGCTGAGAATTTATGTCCAGCCTGAGCAGAATCATACAGCAGTGTATGCAGCAAATACTATGAAACGCATATTTGACTACTTTGAACAATATTTTAATATAAGTTATTCCCTTCCTAAATTAGGTAATGTTATTGTGATTTTGTCTTTTTTGTTTATTACAGATGGTTATACTATTGCAACACGCTAAAGAAACAAAGTAGAAAAATGTTGTGGTTTCTATTTGTAGTCTTGGATCACTTATCAGCCACATAGAAACATAGAAATAGGTGCAGGAGTCGGCCATTCGGCCCTTCAAGCCTGCACCACCATTCAATATGATCATGGCTGATCATTCCCTCAGTACCCCTTTCCTGCTTTCTCTCCAAACCCCTTGATCCCCTTAGCCGTAAGAGCCATATCTAACTCCCTCTTGAATATATGCAATGAACTGGCATCAACAACTCTCTGCGGCACGGAATTTCACAGATTAACAACTCTCTGAGTAAAGAAGTTTCTCCTCATCTCAGTCCTAAATGGTCTACCCCTTATCCTAAGACTGTGTCCCCTGGTTCTAAACTTCCCCAACATCAGGAACATTCTAACCTGTCCAGTCCTGTCAGAATCTTAGATGTTTCTATGAGATCCCCTCTCATTATTTCATAGTACAATGACTACAATAATCCTTTTCTTAAAAACTGCACAGAATTACTGCCGGTTGCTGTCTTACGAGAGGAACCCAGGACTATGAACCTCATTCTTATCATTGTTACCAATGAAGGGACAGGAATTTTTATTAGATTGCCCCCTTCCATTTTGCAACTAACTATCCTTCCTTTACGTTGCCCATCTCTTGCACTCTGCTTCATTTCCTGAACACGAGAATGGGCAAGCTAACAGCAACAGCAACTTGCATTTATATAGCAACTTTAATTTAGCTCAATGTCCCAAGATGCTTCACAATTGGGGGAAACCAATCCGAGCAGGAGTGGTGGTGGGTGATTCTGGAAGGTGGCTGAAGGTGCTGCTGAAGAGGTATGTTTTAAGGAGGATTTGAAGGTGCAGGGGTAATGTAGTAAGATATTGGGTTTATGGGGGGAGTTGCAGAGTGTAGGGGCAAGATGTCTGTAGTTAGAGCACAGAGAGAGAGAATGTGGGTTAGACCAGAGCAGGAATAGTAGATGATGCTATCAGGGATGTAGGGCTGCAGGAGCGTGCTAAAGTAATATTAGGCGAGTGTTATAGGTGAGTGGAATTTTGTGCAGGGTAGTATGCAAATATGTGGACTTCTGGATGAGCTGAAGTTTATGCAGGAGGTAGCTTGGGAGGCCATTTAGAGGGCAGTGGAAAAATCCAATTTGCATGTGATAAAAGAAGGCTGAGCTTTTCAGTGGCAATGTGAACTTGAACTGAAGGGAATGGGATGATGGCTATGATGCAAAGTTTGTGGTCATGCCCAAACACTGGAGCCAGTGCTGAGCTGCAAGAAATTGTGGCTAATCAACAACTTGATGTTGGACAGGCAGTCCACTAACATAGTAACAGTTGTGGAATCAAGAGTCAGAATGGAAGTTAAAGCTGGGCATTCTCGATTTACATGTGAAAGCTGACCCTATGCTTACAGTTATTGTTACTGTGGTGCAACATACTAATGAGGAATAAGATGGGGTGAAGATGGAACTTTGGGGCATACCAGAGGTGACTATGGAGGGGACAGTAGCAGAAGTCATTGGAGGAGATGTGCTTACACCAGTGATTCCAGTACGACTGGACCATGAGAGAGCAGTGTCAGGGAAGTGGATCAGGAAGAGGAGGTGATGGAGGATTGGTTGAGAGTCACAGAAACATCAACAAGGACAAGGATGAATAATGCACAGTGATCGTAATCAAAAAGAGTGGCGACTTTGACTTGGATTGTCTCAGCGCTATGAGTGGGATGAAAGCCAGACTCCGATTAGCACAGGGTGGGTATGGAACATTCTGGTCTCAGGATTTTCCTTTCTGTAACCAACATAGGTGGAGAGGTGCCTGACTGTTCATTGAGTTAACTCTCCCATGAATTTTCTCGCAATTAGAAACATAGAAACATAGAAAATAGGTGCAGGAATAGGCCATTCGGCCATTCGAGCCTGCATCACCATTCAATATGATCATGGCTGATCATGCAACTTCAGTACCCCATTCCTGCTTTCTCTTCATACCCTTTGATCCTTTTAGCCGTAAGGGCCATATCTAACTCCCTCTTGAATATATCCAACGACTGGCATCAACAACTCTCTGCGGCAGAGAATTCCACAAGTTAACAACTCAATGAGTGAAGAAGTGTCTCCTCATCTCGGTCCTAAATGGCTTAGACTGTGTTCCCTGGTTCTGGACTTCCCCAACATCGGGAACATTCTACCTGCATCTAACCTGTCCAGTCCTGTCAGTATTTTATATGTTTCTATGAGATCCCCCCTCATTCTTCTAAACTCCAGTGAATACAGGCCCAGTCGATCCAGTCTCTCCTCATATGTCAGCCCTGCCATCCCGGGAATCAGTCTGGTGATTCTGACTGCAAGGGATCTACATTTTTATTCACTAATCGTTTTCTCTTCCCATACCTATAGATTTTTTGCAGTCAGTTTTTATGTTCCCTGCAAGCTTACACTCATACTCTAGTTTCCCCCTCCTAATTAAACCCTTTGTCCTCTGCTGAATTATAAATTTCTCCCAGTCCTCAGGTTTGTTGCTTTTTCTGGCCAATTTATATGCTTCTTCTTTGGATTTAACACTATCCCTAATTTCCCTTGTTAGCCACAGTTGAGCCACCTTCCCCATTTTATTTTTACGCCAGACAGGGATGTACAATTGTTGAAGTTCATCCATGTGATCTTTAAATGTCTGCCATTGCCTATCCACCGTCAACCCTTTTAGTATCATTTGCCTCATAAGTTCCAAACACAGGATCCTGCAGAAAGGAATGCCTGGTCTACTTTCTTCATTGCCTGCTTGATGTCCCAGATATTCGAACCTAACTGTGTGGGCAGGTACAGGCATAAATCCATCTGCTCCCACAGTGTGATGCTGTCTATTGGTACCAATGCATTGCATCTCCAGATTATTCCAAATAGAAATCGATAAATGAGAATATAAGAACTGCAACATATTAAAATAGATATACATATTTCTCTCTTGTGCTCCCCTGATCACCTAGTAGGTAAAGATACTACCCAGTATAAATGCAGACCATACATTCCCAGGTTTGATTCTTGGTCTCTCCTGATGGCTAATTTTAGCTGGTGAAGCCGTTTGGGTGTTACAATTGGCTTCCGAGCCCTTGATTTAAATGTTAATTAATCGGAGATCCTGATCACTGTCTAGTGACCCTTGGTGGAAAGTGCTTGTGTGTGTAAGGTTCTTAGACTTGACATCAATTTTTGGT
The DNA here is from genome assembly GCF_044704955.1 of Pristiophorus japonicus. Taxonomy (NCBI): domain Eukaryota; kingdom Metazoa; phylum Chordata; class Chondrichthyes; family Pristiophoridae; genus Pristiophorus; species Pristiophorus japonicus. The sequence goes on along the minus strand of NC_091978.1, from coordinate 258,362,542 downwards.
TGCAAATCATCTTTATTGAGTTCAACTGAGTCTTGACAATTGCCCTGCACCCTGATTGGAGCCAGTAATCCACTCGGGGCCAGACTCGCAGTGTGGAGGTCCCGCCCCGGCAGCTGAATTGGGTTTAACGCCCCTCAAAGGAAGTGGAGTGCAATCACGCGCGCTCCACTTCCTTTGGGGATGGGACCAACGGCGCACGATCGGGACCGCTACACGGATGCTCTGCATAGTGCTGACACGTTTCAGTGCCCCTATCCTTTGCTTAAAGGGGAGGGCAGCTGCGCACTCTGCAAGGCCTCTGATGGCCTCCGCTGGACTACCAGGGCAGTGTGGTAATGAGGTCTGCAGCCCAGCACCCAAAACGGACTGTCGGACTGCACAATGGCAGCCCAGACCAAAAAAGAGGTAAGTGAGCCAACCTGAGAGTCGACAAAAAATGTAAGATTGCAGTGCGCTGGTGACCTCCCCTTAACTTCCGCACCGCGAGTAGATGTCTGCCAGCTTCGTAACCCAAAAAGCTGGCGTTGACACCTGCTCCTGGCAGCCTCGCAGACCACAGGGCAATTTCCCCCGTGGGGCGGTAAGTGGTCAGTGTGCGGCGCTGAAGGGTCGCCGCGCATGGTGATTCTGATCCGTGGTGGCCCAGGGCACTACCCGCGGGCCACGGCGCTGCTGTGACAGCACCTCCGCAAATTCTCAGGCAATTTCCCGGGAGCCTGTAGCATTTGGGTGCAGGAATGCCATTTCCCGATATTCGGATGTACAGCATGTCGAAAAGATTTCCATGTGAATTGGGAACACCCTAATTGGCTGCACCCACTAAAATGTTACCAATCATATCTGTAGGTCCTGCATACCTACCTGCCAATGACTGTGGGTAACTGTTTTCACATGGTCTGGATCATCAGATACTGGGTTATTCTTGTATGTGCCTGTCGATTCATGCCTATCCCTTGGGTTTCTTTGACCTTTTTCCTGTTATTTCTTAGTCTCCTCCCTCTTAAGTCTTACAAAAGGCTGCTCATGGGTCAAGAAAATTTCTGAACCTCGCCAAAGAATTTAAGAACATCCGTAGTATGTTCATATCTTCTCTGAGCACTTCCTGTCTCAATCACCTAGCTGATGGTAACCATTACAAAACATGGACAGCAATTACAGGAACTAAAATGTTTGGGAATGAGTGGAATTGATTGCATCTAATGAACTAGAGATAATTAGGTGTCCTTCATTTGTAGAAACATCCCATATTGTACATTCCCTATCGCAGATAGCTTCTATATCTAAGAACCTCGGAGTGTACTAAATTCAATTAGAAATCAGTACATTAACCAGTTTCTCTAAAATGAGAAATAAAATGTAATTGAACTTAGTATTTAATATTAATCATAAAATAAAGAAGGTCTACCGTCTAATCGTTAAATGCCAAATATAACATTTGATAATCATATAAGTACAAAGGAAAATGGGAGCTGTGAACTGCAGGTCAAAATCTATTGAATATTTGGTTCATTTTTTGGGCCCTCGTGGTTGTTTATTTTGTAATTCTGAAATAAGTGAATACAATGTACACATTTTTATCATTTAAATCTTTTGATAAAATTCTCTGAATTGCAGATATGATTGCCATCCCAGACTTTGGTACTGGTGCAATGGAAAACTGGGGATTGGTCACCTACAGAGAGACTAACCTACTGTTTGATAAAAATGAATCTTCCTCATACAATCAGCAACGAGTTGCTTCAGTTATTGCCCATGAACTTGTTCACCAGGTACTGTAAGAAGGCAACATTCAGTTTTCAGGAATGCCCAACTTGTGTATTATTATGGATTTATAATAAGCTGCAGATAATGAGCTCGACTTTAAGACTTATGCTAGTTGATAAATTTCTCCTGTGTGCCTTAAGGCATTCTTAACAGGGCTTGACAGGGTGGATGCAGGGAGGATGTTTCCTCTGGCTGAGGAGTTTAGAACCAGGGGTCACAGTCACAGAATAAGGGGTCGGCCATTTAGGACTGAGATGAGGAGAAACTGCTTCACTCAGAGCGTGGTGAATCTCTGGAATTCTGTATCCCAGAGAGCTGTGGAGGCTCAATCTTGTGAGTATATTCAAGACGGAGATCGATAGACATTTGGATATTGAGGGAATCAAGGGATATGGGGATAGTGCAGGAAAGTGGAATTGAATTAGAAGATCAGTCATGATCCCATTGAACGATGGAGCAGGCTCGAGGGGCCGAATGGCCCTCTCCTGCTCCTATTTCGTATGTTCTTATGTTTTTTTTCCTCTCACGTATTCAGTCTGGAATTGCTGCATTCCCAGTATCCTAAATTAGTTAGAATTATGAAAAGAAATAGAGACACTGACAAGATTTAAAAGGAGATAATATTGATGAGGCATAAATCAATAAAGTATGAAAAAATGCAAAAGGATCCAACAAAATCAATACTCATTGGATAAAAAGGTTAAGCAAGATGTGATGCCATCTTTTTAAAATGATGAAGAAGTGAATACATGAGTTGGAGGTGGAATTCTTTGTGTTATAGGATAGAAACTGGGGATCTGAGTATAGAAGAAGGAAACAACAATTTGTAAGTTAAAGAGCAACTATCTGCCATGTACAGTTGTTACTTTATTGAAAAGCCCTCCAACAAGCTTGCTGAATATCGACGCTTTTGAAACCTTAAGAAAACACACTGAAAGATTCCGAATTCAACTAGAAGAAAAGACTGCTGACTTAGTACTAAGGGTAAGGGGAGGGGAGATGAAAATGGACTGTGAGGTGCTGAACATGGGCCTAAATTATAAAATAACTAAAGTGGCTGAGAGTGCTTGTTCATACCTTATTTTGTTCTTCGAAATATCACAAAGGTTTATTGAACTCCAGCCTTCTTGATTCATTTTCAATGGTCTGTATTTTGCAGCACCTACTAGTGCATACGAGGTGCGTAAGCGCCCGTAAAGGACGTGTAAATTTAATTATTTTTTGGCGCGAAAACTTGGAACTTATGATCTATCTGTGGGAGGAGACTTGAGTTACCTGCCCAACTTTTGCCCAGCGAATGCCTGTGAAATTCTTACACCTGATAAAAGCAGTGCAATAAAAATAAAAATCTGTGCAATAAAGTAAGTATCTTTTTAGCCCCTTTAATACTTTTACATTTATTTTATAAAAATTAAATTTTTGTTTTAAATATTTAATAAATGGCATTTTAATTCATTTTAAATATGTAATGTTTTATTTTTATTTATTTGATGTGTAGATCTATTTTGGGGGTATTCCCATTCATGCTTATGGGGTTTCGATGCATACAGAATCCCCATAAGCATGAATGGAATTCCCTTCTTTTATTGGTTGTGTTGGCCCGTGAGATCCCAGGGCGCTTGCGAACCATGTGCGTCCCTGGGTTACGTGGGCCTCTACCCCTGGGTACCCATGGAGGCCCAGGACCATGAATTTCCGTATCTCCCGGACCACCAGGTATGCGGCATTTTATTTGCAGATCGGAGGCATTTCCCCGCGGGAAGCCTCCAACTGCAAATTCAGGATCATTATGTTTCTTTCAAAATGGTTTATAGATGGTGCAAGATGCAAAACAGCTGACAAATAAAAAATATTGTAATCAAATAACCAGTAGCACAAGATGGGCAGAAGTTATGAGCCATTTAAGAAAGATTTTCTATTTGCAAGTCATGGGGTTTTGAATGAGTGATTTGGTTAAGAAATATGGTGCAAGTTTGTTGATTTCATCTAACTAATGCTACTCTTCAGTATGTGGCAAAAAGGTTATTGAATCCATTGTACAATACATATGTCCATATTTTGAAAGATAAATATAACAATCATTGCTCAAAAACTAGTTCTGTAAGGGCTAAATTTCCCCACCATAGTCATGGACATCCATTCGGGACAGCAGTCTGTTTTGTAGCTTTTGACACTAGAATGATTTAAATTTAGCAATTTCGGCAAAGATCTTTGCATAACAGGAGCCCACATCAGGCATTCGGGTCCTGAGCTCAGCATGTCCCAAACGGAATTTGCAATCCTGCCACAAAGCTCTATGAGGCAAGCACAAAACTGTAACATTTTCCCCAAGTCCATGGCCCCAAGTTTCCACATGATTTGCTCCTGATTTTTAGGAGCAACTGGTGTAGAACGGAGTATCTTAGAAATCGGAATTCTCCACATTTAGTTTTCTGCAGTTCTAGTCAGGTAGAACAGTTTCACTTTGGAACAGAATTTTTTTTTCAAAAGGGGGTGTGTCCGGCAACTGACGCCTGTTTTCAAAGTTTCCACAGTGAAAACGTACTCCAAACTAACTTAGAATGGAGTAAGTGAAGATTTTTGTACGCTTGAAAAAACCTTGTCTACACTTTAAAAAATCAGGCGCAGGTTACAAATTAGGCGTCGGGAACGAGGTGGGGGGGGGGGGGGAAGGGATGTCATTAAATTCTACAATCAATCCTTAGTTATACTTATACAAATATTATACAAATAAATCCAACCTGAATAAAAATTTATAAGCAAAGAAAAGATTAAATAAACCATGTTCCTACCTGTGTGAAAGTGCTTCAGGCAGGCCTTTCAGGCAGCGGTGTGGCGTCAGTGTCTCGACGGCAGCGGCAGCAAGCAGCCTTCGAGCTGAGCTGCAGTGCTTGAGGCAGGGGTGTGGCGTCAGTGTCTCGTCTCGATGGCAGCGGTAGGCAGCAAGCAGCCTTCAAGCTGAGCTGCGGTGCTTGAGGCAGGCCTTCATTCCCCGCAAAGATGCAGCACCCGGACGGACTTGAGGCCATTCGGCCATGGGATTGCAGCGGCGTCAGTGGCTGGCCGGGAGCCGAAGAATGAACACAGGACACACGCAGCTGCAGATTTAAAATTCTTTAGGCCGTTCGGCCACGCTTATGGGGCGGCGTCAGTGGCTCGAAGGCTGCCGAAGAATCAGGAGCGGACGTGAGGCCGTTCGGCCATGGCATTGCAGCGGCGTCAGTGGCTGGCCGGGAGCCAAAGAATGAACACAGGACACAAGCAGTTGCAGATTTAAAATTCTTTAGGCCGTTCGGCCATGCTTATGGGGCGGCGTCAGTGGCTCGAAGGCAGCCGAACAATCAGGAGCGGACGTGAGGCTGTTCGGCCATGGGATTGCAGCGGCGTCAGTGGCTGGCCGGGAGCCGAAGAAAGAACAGCAGCAGCCTTCGAACTGTGAGTGGGAATGACTGAGGCCATTTGGACAGGGAGAGGCAGCCACATTGACATCTTTATATTTAAATTTGCAGAATGGGTGCTGCATTGTCAACACCACATATTATGCAAAGGTTTGTTTCCTCATGCAAGAAATTCTTTGTTCTTGGTGGAAGTTGATCCATTGCAAAGTTGAATTGGCACTTTTATTTCTCCAAACACACAGTCCTTAATTTGCAGGCACCGGTTCTGCAAGTTTAGCAGTGAAAAGCTGAACTCACTGATTTCAGCAGGTGATTTATTCAGCACTGCTGCTACAAGCACTCCCTCACACACAGAAATATCAAGACAATTAAAATACAAGCCTTTGCAGGGGTCCAATAAAGAAATCTTCACTTTTTCTGCAGTACTTTTAAAAATGGCCATGTGCCAATGTTTACTTCAGACTGCGCGTGCGCGAACACACCAACGCGCATGCGCAGGGTTTCCGGCACCAAGAAGCCTCATTTCAATTGTACCCGCCCCCTCCTACTTACAAAATCGGCGCGAGTGTTAGGCTCCGCCCCCTGTGCGCCGCGCCAAGCAGACATCGAGCTCCAAGGAGCTCAAGAATACCGCACTTTTTTTCCGGCGCCGTTTTCGGTGCGAAAAACAGGCGCCCAGCTCTGAGGTGCGCCTTTTTCGCCGCGTGTGGAAACTTGGAGCCCATATTTCTTTACTTGCTGTTGATTCATGAGTTTGTCAAACTGTGCTAACAAAATGAAGGCTATATGATACAGGAAAGGGGCCATTTAATATTTTGCATTATTCTAATGTGCGTTAATATGTGTAAACCTGAAAAATCCTGTGAAAGTTTTACACATGTGGTTACATTTGGTTTCTCTCAGAGCTGCACCGCACATGCACAGTGTTTACAATCCAGGATTAACAAGGGGGAATGTGGGGCTCAAAGTAAATTCACCTATTTGTACATTATAATCAAAGAGTATTATAATTCACAACTAAGATTTCCTAAACGCATATTGTAAGTTAAACTAAACCGTGAATCTCCGTACTGCTCGGACCACAAGGTACGCAGGAATTTTACTTGCGGATCGGAGGTATTTCCCCATGGGAAGCCTCCAACTGCAAATTCAGGGTCATTATGTTTCTTTCAACATGGTTTACCGATAGTGCAAGATGCAAAACAGCTAACAAATACAAATATTGTAATCAAATCACCAGTATCACAAGATGAGCAGAAGTTATGAGCCATTTAAGAAAGATTTCCAAGTTGTTAGTTGTGGGGTTTTGAATGAGTGATTTGGTTAAGAAATATGGTGCAAGTTTGATCACTTTAATCATAGGTCACATCTTTCTGCTTGGAAAATTATTGGAGCCATCCGATCTAGAAATGCTAGGTACAAATTGTGGATATAGTTGTGCAAACCCTCATGTCGTACTTCCAGATGTTTCATTTGGTTTTCTTTTTGATTGAAGTCAAATGTACTGACACCAAACTTATCAAACTCATTATCATATCAATAATATATGTATTATACTTGTAGTGGTTTGGAAATCTTGTGACCATGGATTGGTGGGACGATTTGTGGCTGAATGAAGGATTTGCCAGTTTCTTTGAGTACATTGGAGTAAATGCAACTGAACCTGATTGGTTAATGGTAAGTCAGTCTTTCATGTAGGTTCTAAAATTACATTGTGCGACACCAACATACAAACACTTAACACATTCTTTGGAATTTCCTTTTTCTACTATTTTACTGGAGGTATCAATGATGTGTTAACCTGTTTAAAATAAGTGGGCTCACAATGAGCTAACAAATTCGCAACTCACTGTCCTCTGAGCAGGAAGATCATCATCATCATAGGCAGTCCCTCGGAATCGAGGAAGACTTGCTTCCACTCTTAAAATGAGTCCTTAGGTGGCTGAACAGTCCAATACGAGAACCACAGTCTCTGTCCCAGGTGGGACAGATGGTCGTTGAGGGAAAGGGTTGGTGGGACAGGTTTGCCGCAAGCTCTTTCCACTGCCTGCGCTTGATTTCTGCATGTTGTTGGCGATGAGACTCGAGGTGCTCAGCGCCCTCCTGGATGTGCTTCCTCTACTTAGGGCGGTCTTTGGCCAGGGACTCCCAGGTGTCAGTGGGGATGTTGCACTTTATCAGGGAGGCTTTGAGGGTGTCCTTGTAATGTTTCCACTGCCCACCTTTGGCTCGTTTGCCGTGAAGGAGTTCTGAATAGAGCGCTTGCTTTGGGAGTCTCGTGTCTGTCATACGAACAATGTGGCCTGCCCAGCGGAACTGATCAGGTGTGGTCAGTGCTTCAATGCTGAGGATGTTAACCTGGTCGAGGACAGTAGTGTTGGTGCATCTGTCCTCCCAGGGGATTTGTAGGATCTTGTAGAGACATCGTTGGTGGTGTCTACTGTATATGGTCCATGTCTCTGAGCCATACAGGAGGGCGGGTATTACTACAGCCCTGTAGATCATGAGCTTGGTGGCAGATTTGAGGGCGTCGTCTTTAAACACTCTTTTCCTCAGGCGGCCGAAGACTGCACTGGCGCACTGGAGGTGGTGTTGAATCTCGTCATCAATGTTTGCTCTTGTTGATAAGAGGCTCCTGAGATATGGGAAATGGTCCATGTTGTCCAGGGCCAAGTCGTGGATCTTGATGACTGGGGGGCAGCGATGGTGGAGGACCTTTGTCTTACAGATGTTTAGCGTAAGGCCCATGCTTTCGTATGCCACAGTAAATACGTCGACTATGTCCTGTAGTTCAGCCTCTGTATGTGCGCAGATGCAGGCGTCGTCCGCTTACTGTAGCTTGACAAGAGGTTGGGGTGGCCTTGGACCTGACCTGGAGATGACGAAGGTTGAACAGGTTCCCACTGGTTCTGTAGTTATTTCCACTCCAGTGGGGAGCAGGAAGAGGATGATCATTGTCTTCAAGATGGTTGGGATGAGAAATTAGGGACAACGGAACAAAAAAAAGTTGTTAAGGCTACTTGCATCAAAGGGTGAGGCAGTTGATCAGTAGTCCTGAAAATCAGCTAAAAGTTTTTCAAAAATACTTCATTTAATAATGATGCATGTCTGTGAAGTGAAACAGAAATTACCCCCGTTCAAGTGCCAGTAACCTAAATTGTAACATTTCACTGAGTGAATGTATGCACGTTCGGATACACCGTTGCTGTTAATACTTAGTTACCACAGCAATTGTCTGTAAATTAACAAATATGTACATTGAATTGAAATTAAAGATGAAAATTAAGAATTATTTATTTTTCCAGAGAAAGCAGCTATTGTCTATTATTTTCTAATTGCTTTGCATCAATTTTTATAAGTTAACACACTGGCAGGTAATGTGCACCACCCAGTCCTCCTTAAAGTAACATATTGTACAAAATGCTTGATTGGTTTGATCAGTAACACCTCTGATATTATCTTTCACAGTTGGACCAGATCCTTACAGATGATGTTTTGTCTGTAATGGCTGATGATGCTTTGTTATCATCCCATCCAATCATTGTTGATGTATCAACGCCAGCAGAAATTACCTCCGTATTTGATGGCATATCGTATAGTAAGGCAAGAACTGCATTTAGTTATTATAAATGAGTTATACTTCAGACCACCTTTGTAGCACTATTTTGTGATGCATACAAAAAGTAGCTGCAGTATTTTATATGGGTTTTCAATGACTGAATGATTCAGAAACTATGGGATGAAATAGTGCTGTGTGATTATCAGTAAAGAATGCATTTGTATGAAATTCAGTATTTTAAAAGGTTAATGTCTTCATTAAAATCATGAAGAGGAATTAATGTGTTTTTCAATAATATTGTACAGCACAATTTCCATCTTATGATAGATTGTAGAATCTGACCTTGTAAATAGGAGCCACTATATTTGAGAAATGTGCAATAGTAAGCAGGTAAAACCTGTATATATCTGTAGTATTGTATTGCATAGCACACATCTGTTGACAGCAAGATACTTTGGTACTGATGGTGAAATGAAAGATTTGCTGAATTGATTGAACAAAATAATGTTGTAAGCAGTATCTGTCTTGCAAACTGCAAATTTTGAATGCAAACAATGGCCAGTCTGGAGCATAACCTGTTACAATCTTTGTAATGGAGCATTACCTACCTTTTAAAATTACAATCTATTAATTTACTGGAATTATATAGTCATACTGCTTGAAATGTATTGTTCAAATATTTTATTTTATGTGCCTTTATGACTGTTGCCCAATGTCACAAAAGTATTATAACTGTAAAAGGCAATAGAACATAAATGAATATGAGGTTGCTTCTAAGACTGCATCACAAGCGTGAAGAGCACACACAATTTAACAATAATGATCCCTTTAAACCAGTGCTTTGACGTGAAAGCAGCAAATTTCTATTGTTGTGCTGCCAGCAGGGGTCCTTGCCCGTCAGCGGTGTATTTTGGAAATGCGATCACATGCTGCGTACTATTTTCCAGCCATTAACTTATCTGGGTAGATCTGACTTTGTGCAATAGTGTACAATGGGGCTTAGCGAGTTGGCAGCCCATTTTAAATCCCTCCCGATTATTAGTTCCATTGACTTCCTTCCCCTTTCACCATCTCTTTTAAAATATTTTTTATTCTTATTATATTTATGCAATTCCATTTTAAATTGAATTTTGCCTCAATAACCATTTATGGTAATGCATCTATGTTCCCATTATATTTCTGTGTGAAAATACTCCTTCTAACGTTCCTCTTCATTCTTCCAGTGATAATCATGAGTCTATGCTACACTTACTGATTTACCGAAAATGGAAAGAATATTTCACTTTCATTAATTTGCAACTTGTCCAAGGTTTATTATAATGGCATTGGGGTCAAGATTCCAGGGGTAAATCTTCCTCTTCACTGTGTGGGTAGTAATCTGGCAGAACGGATCATTCACTCTTTATAGAACCCACCCAATTTTCATTGCAGTGCACTGAAAATCAAACGGGTCACGCTGGAATCCCACTAGATTCCCACTCTGCTAGAGCCAGTGCAGTGGAGCAGAACTCGTGGCCACCCAAATGCACTAATACAGACTTCATCCCCAATTATAGGGATGGGGTCATGGTTGGGGACTGGCAGATACTGCAAAGATGCATGAGCAGAGGCCTGGAAAATCTGAGGGACTCCATGTCCCTCCAAGGCTGGAAGAAAAGTTCAGGAAGGGCATGGCAAACAATGAATGTTGCTCTTCTCCAGCTCCCAATAGAAGTGGAGCTCTGCTGAAGGCAGTCTTGTATGAGTCGCCCTGAGACTTTATAAAGGTGTCGTCAAGGCAGCTCAGGGACTTCCCTAGTCGTGCACTCTTAGAATATGGGGTGGGGGCTGGATGGTGGATGGAATTAAAAGGATGCTTAAATGGGGTGTAACTCCAAATTTTAACCCCATTGCCTATATGAAGATGAACAAGTTCAAATTACTTGCTGAGTCATAAAATCTAATTGAATTATCCCCAACTATTGCACTTTGAGTTGAGCTTTCTCTCTGGTTTTTCTATGAACATAGTAACACAGAACCAATTTCAGGCACGAGAAGACATTCGGTCCATCAGCCCACCTATCCAGACTTGGTGCTTTTATAATAGCCATCAATCCCATGTGTTAACCAGAACCTCTCTCATTCTTTCTTGAATCCCATTAAAGTTTCTTGTCTCACCACCTGTGCCAATAATCTGTTTCACAGACTTACCATCCTTTCGTGAAAAAAAAAGTTCCTCCTAAAGTTTCTCCTGCACTTCCTATTTTCATTTTGTTGTCTTTAATGTAAAGGCTATAACATTGTTTGCTGAAGTTAGACTGTGAGGGACTACTCTGTTTTGTTCATGTCATGTGCTTATCGTTGCAGGGTGCATCGATTCTACGTATGTTGCAGGACTGGATGACTCCAGAACAATTTCAGCAGGGATGCCAGGTACATTTTTTGTTTTTTGGTTTCATAAGGAGAACGGCTAATTGGCAGGCTTCAAGAAGAATGGATAGCTAACTGGCTTCAAGACAGAAAGCAGAGAGTAGAAGTAAAGGGTAGCTATTCAGAGTGGTGGAAGGTGGAGTCCCACAAGGATCAGCATTGTTCACAATTTATATTAACCATTTAGACTTTGGAATCAAAAACACAATTTCTAAATTTGCAGATGACACCAAATTGGGGAGATAATCAATACGGAGGAGGACTGCAACAGCTTAAAAGAAGACATTCATAAACTTGCAGAATGGGCATATAATTGGCAAATGAATTTCAACACAGATAAATGTGAGGTATTATATTTTGGTAGGAAAAATAAGTTGGTCACATATTACTTGGAAAATAATAATCTAAATGTGGTAGAAGAGCAAAGGGATCTCGGAGTACACATACACAAATCGCTAAAAGTAGTGACACAGCTTAACAAGGCCATAAAAAAGCAAACCAAGCACTCGGGTTTATTTCTCAAGGGATAGAATTGAAAAGTATGGAATTTATGCTAACTTGGTTAGACCACACTTGGCGTACTGTGTACAATTCTGGTCGTCAGATTATAAAATGGATAGAGGCACTGGAGAGGATTCAAAAAAAATTTACAAGGATGATACTAGAAATGCGAGGTTAGACCCATCAGGAAAGGATGAACGGGCTGGGTCTCTATTCTGTTGAAAAGAGAAAACTGAGGGGTAACCTAATAGAGGTTTTTAAAATTATGAAATGTTTTGATAGAGTAGACACAGAAAGAGTGTTTCCACTTGTGGGTAAGAGCAAACCGGGGGGCCATCAATATAAGATGGTCACTAAGAAATCAAATAGGGAATTCAGAAGAAACTTCTTTACCCAGAGGGATCAAGTTTTGGCCTGAGTTACTCCTATTTTTTTGGAGCAACTAGTTTAGAATGAAATATCTTGGAAATTGCAATTCTTGGCATTTAGTTTGCTCCAGTTCTAGTCAGTTAGAACAGTTTCATTTTGGAACAGATTTTTTTTTTCAAAAGGAGGCGTGTCCGGCCACTTACGCCTGTTTTGCAAGTTTAGGCAGTGAAAACTTACTCCAAACTAACTTAGAATGGAGTAAGTGTAGATTTTTGTACGCTCAGAAAAACCTTGCCTACACTTTAGAAATCAGGTGTAGGTTACAAATCAGGCGTAGGGAACGAGGGGGGGAGGAGGGGAGGGAAGGGAAGTAATTACATTTTACAAGCATTCAACAGTCTTACTTGTACAAATAAAGAGCCATCCTGAATAAAAAAATTATAAATAAAGCAAATAAAAAATAATCAATATTCCTACCTGTGTGAAGCAGCAAGCAGCCTTCGAGCTGTGGAGGAGGCTGAGGCCATTCGGCCAGGAGACAGGGGCGGCGTCAGTGGCTCGACGGCAGGCGGAGAGGCAGCAAGCAGCCTTCGAGTTGCGAAGGAGGCTGAGGTCATTCGGCCAGGAGAAAGGGGAGGGACATGATTGGAGCCAAAGGCAAGGGCAACACAGCAGCCTCCACAGCTGTGAATTTATTTTTATAGGCTGCAGGCCGTTCGGCCAGGAGACAGGGTAGGCGTGCAAAGCAGCGGGAGGGAGAGCGAGCCAGACAGCCAGACAGTTTAAAAGTTACATTTGTAATTCAAGCTGCATTATCAACACCACGGATTATGCAATGGTTCGCCAGCAATTCACTGCATAGGTGAGAATTGATTAGAGCTCACCGCACCAGGAACGTCATAGCCCGTAGGCCGATGGGCAGGAGACCTTACCTACATCGGCAATATCGAGCCAGGTGCTCGTACCTGGACATGAGCGAGGCTGATTGTGTCAAAAGGCTGAGTTTCTACGGAGAAGCTGTTGCTGAGTTCTGTGATATGGTGAGAGCAAATTTGCAGCCCAGAAGCAGAACATCGACTGCCTTATCTGTTGAAGTGAAGGTAACAGCTGCACTTGCCTTCTATGCCTCGGAATTGTTTCAGGTTACAACTGGAGATGTATGCGCCATCTCTCAACGTGCAATACATGCCTGCATTTACCAGGTCATGGCTGCACTGTATGCGTGGAGGAATGACTTCATCAAGTTCCCAATGACCGCACAAGCAATCCATGACAGGGCTGTGGACTTCTCCAGGATTGCTGGCTTCCCAAAGGTACCCACATCGCCTGGCTAGCACCTGTGGAGGATTCCGAGCAGTACAGGAATAGAAAAGGTTTCCACTCTATCAATGTGCAGCTCGTGTGTGACGACAAGCAGTGCATCATGTCAGTCAATGCGAGATACCCTGGCAGCACCCATGATGCGTTCATCCGACGCGACTGCGTTATATCTGACATGTTTGAGCAGCAGCCAGAAGGGCAGAGACAAAGGGTATGGCCTGGCCACCTGGCTCATGACGCCCTATGTGTGACACGGACGGAAGCTGACCGTCAATACAACATGGCGCACACTGCGATGCGCAACTTCATAGAGAGGACTATTGGCATATTGAAACAGCATTTCCGATGCCTGGAGCATTCCGGAGGCCACTTGCAATACTCTCCCAAGATTGTCGGTCATTTCACTGTTGTGTGCTGCATGCTGCATAACTTAGGCATCATGAGGCAGCAGGAGCTGGTACTGGAACCAGAAGACCCACATGAGGGGCGAGTGCCTGATGATAGTAATTTGGAAGAGCAGGATGAGGATGATAATGATGATCAGGAAAGCATGCAAGTGCCTGATGCCGGAGCACGAGGTCGGAGGAGTGCCATCCATCGTGCTCCTTTAACGATTGCTTAAGCCCTGCGCTAGCAGCTCATCCGTGAACGCTTCAATTACTGATGCCTGAGGGCTCTGCGACAACTGTTGCACATGGACATGTTTATTTTTTGGAGTTGTTCCTATGTTGTGTTGTGTTAATGGAACATGATTCAGTTTTAATGAAAAAATATTTTATTGAAAAGTTAACGTCACTGTAATAAAATATTTGTTGTATCAATCTTTACTTTTTAATATGACTCTTGAAGATCACTTATAAACTTGTAAAGTAACAAAACAATTTCAATGTGAAAAATCTTACACTCTTAAGATCACTTAAACTTCAGGATCACTTTTTAGGTGCAAAATTAAATAAAAGATACAAAATGTGAGATCATTTACACTATAAGATCACTTAAAAACCCTAAGATCACTTATAAGTTGTAAAGTTGCAAAACAATTTCAATTTGAAAAACGCGACTACAGCCACATCAAGAACAAGAACAAAAGCAGCAAAGAAAGGCTGCAACCATGTCTCATCCACATCTCAGTGAATGTTCACTTCTTCATGGCGGGGCTCTGTGCCCTTATTGCAGCAGCTACCTCCATGAGGGCCTGTGCCATCACTTGCATGCCCTCCCTGACGGCCTGTGCCATCACTTGCATGCCCTCCCTGATGGCCTGTGGCATCGATTGCACTCCACTCGGACATTCCCTCCCTAAGTTCCCGTGCCATTACTGCTATTTCTCCCATCAGTACCGTCGGCTCTTCACCCACTGCACTGACACTACCGATGAGTGATCGGGTAAGGTCATTGCTCTCCACACCCAATGTCACAACCTGAGCACGCTGCATCTCAGGAGAACGTGTCTCCAATCTCCTTCTCCTCTGCCTGGGTCTGCCTCACGGCACCACTACACTGGGAGGCATGGGCTGGGACGGTGGGACGTTCGGTGTTCCAAACGGCACCACTACACTGGAAGGCGCGGGCTGGGACGGTGGAACGCTCGGTGTTCCAGACGGCAGCACTAGAGTGGGAGGCACGGGCTGGGATGGTGGGACGCTCGGTGTTCCAGACATCAGCACTAGAGTGGGAGGCACGGGCTGGGACGGTGGGACATTCGGTGTTCCAGACGGCAGCACTAGAGTGGGAGGCGCGGGCTGGGATGGTGCGGCCCTAGGTCTTGCATCCGGCACCACTCGAGTGCGAGCCGTGGGCTGGGATGGTGTGTCAGTGGGTATAAATTGCTCCGTTATATCAGCAGCACCACTAGGACCCGCAACGTCGGAATCAAAACCATGGAAGGCGGAACCAGAACCTATGCGAGTGTTAGGTGCAGGCTCGGACGGTGGGGCACCGACTGTAAACTGCTGGATTACACCAGCAGCACCACTGGGACCCGCAACTTTGGAATCAACACCATGGAAGGTGGAACCAGAACCTATGCAATGAGTTGAAACTCTGATGCCCCTTAATGTGGGCTCATAAATATTAATTTGGAAGTTCTCCCCGAAGACATTTCAGTCATTGCCGCCTGCAGCCAGTCTGGATTGTCCGCAACTGGTTCTACTGGTTCTTGTTCTGGATCTTCAGGGTTGGCATCATCATCATCATCATCATCTCCTACAAAATATATCAGAACAGTCAAATGTTTAGCAGCAGGATGGGTGGCATGAGTACTCTCAGACATAGCAGGCCTGGCAGCAGGTTGATTTGAAGGGCCACGATGCATTTTCAGGACTTACCCTCTTCCTCACGTGTGGGCCCAGCTTGTGCTGTACTGATTGCTTTTCTCCATGTACGACTCATCATAGCAGCTACCCTCTGTTCCAAGGGTGTCATTTAATGCAGATTGGGCGTGCCTCCTCCTGTTTGAGTTGCTTCCCTTTTGGTTTGGGCCAATTTCTTCTGCAAAGAGTAAAATATAACTTTTTACAGAGTGCGTCTTTCTGCAGGGTGGGACATACAAATAGTCACATTACAATTACGATTACATTAAAAAATGAAAATATTGCTTACACTAACTACTTGACGAAGGTCGTGCCATTTCTTTTTACACAGGCTTCCAGATCTCATGGTATGCACCACTGCGCAGTAATTTTCTGCAACTTGGTTCCAGCGGTTCTTCATTTCTTTAGGTGGCACTTTTATGTGACCTCTGTTGCAGGTATCCAGCTCCTGCCATCTCTGCTCAATGACGTTAACTAATGTCTCCACTTCCTCATGCAAGAAATTCTTTGTTCTTGGTGGACGTTGTTCCATTGCTGTATTGAATTGACACTCTGATTTTTCAAAACACACAGTCCTTATTTTGCATGCACCTATGCAGCACTTGTTCTGGAAGTTTAGCAGCAAAAAGCAGCACTCACTGATTTCAGCAGGTGATTTCTTCAACAGTGCTGCTAAATGCACTCCTTCAGGCACGAAAAATCACCAAGATTCAATCCCAAGCCTTTCCAGAGCTCCACGAAACAAATCACTTTTCTTCAAGATCCTTTTAAAAATGGCCGAGTGCCAATGTTTGTAACCTACTGCGCATGTGCGCGTTCCTACACGCACGTGCAGGGCTGCCGGCACGACATCCTCGGATCTGAGTTAGCCCCGCGCCCCTGCACTTTCAGAATCGGCGCAATGCTGTGGCTCCGCCCCCCCGCTGGTCTCTGCGCACTGAGCTCCGAGGAACCTGCAGGGAGGCCGAGAATTCCTCCGTAAGTTTTTGATGCACTTTTTGGCACGAAAAACGGGCGTCGATGTCGGGGCTGCGCCATTCTAGGCGCGGCCCGAAACTTGACCCCAGAGAGTGGTGAGAATGTGGAACTCGCTACCACAGGCAATGGTAGAAGCAAATAGTATAAATACATTTAAGGGGAAGCTCGATAAGCATATGAGGGAGAAGGGAATAAAGGGTTATGCTGATCGGTTTCGATGAGAAAAGACGAGAGGAGGCTCGAGTGGAGCATAAATGCCGGCATGGACAGGTTGGGCTGAATGGCCGGTTTCTGTGCCATATATCTTATGTAATTCTATGTATGGCATTAGGGAGTGTACCGTGGTTCCAGTGCATTGTCCCAAGAAGGTTATCTGTGCTGATATTCCTCTAATGGTGAGTTCCCATTATCAGTCATGCTGTCAGGGGGACACCAACTTGAGGCCAGCAGAGATGGAGAAGGGTCATCCAAGTGGCAGTGGCAGAGACATAATCACTTGGCTTCATCTTGCCTGTGAATGATGCAAGGTGCTGAGAGTCCAAGACGGAAAATAGTACTTGCCTTACCAAAAAGCAAAAATTTGTTTCAGTAACTGAAGAAAATATTTTAAATGCTGCACTCTACCTTCAGAAATACCTCAAGGATCATCAGTTTCAAAATGCAAAGACGGATGACTTCTGGGATGCCCTTGCTCAAGTAGGTCCAGTTTAGGCTATCTATTTTGCTCCATTTTGTGAGAGAATTTGCTGCTTGTGCTCATCCCAAATTTACATGGTTCTGGTGCAGCATTGATTTAATTTCTTTTGTAGGTCAGTGGTAAGCCTGTAAAGAAAGTGATGGATACGTGGACACGGCAGATGGGTTTCCCTGTACTGAATGTTGAATCAAACTCAAACCTCACACAGAAACGTTTCCTGTTGGACCCCGAAGCAGATCCAACTGAACCTCCTTCAAGTCTGAAGTAAGACATCCTGTCCAATGTAAAACTAATTTGCTTTGATTGTATTGAAAATATGACTTTACTTTATAACCTCTTACAATTGGTTTCAAATATACATTATATGACTAACTTAATCCAATGATTAAACATGCTTAAGATCAACCGGGTCAATTTTCATGTTTCGATCACTGATGCTGGAGCAGAATGGGCATGGTCAGGAAAATGGGTGGTGATCAATTCACCTGAAGCTTCGCCCATTCTACATCACATGTACTTCTCTGGTTAGGCCTTAAGGCCTAAGGAGCTCTTGCAAAAATAGAGGAGAGCTTCATTTTATTTTATATATATATAGTTCACAGGCAATTTACTTTGATTTTCATTGGAATAAGCTGTGCGCTAGATTTTCCATTTAAAATAAGTGATGAGAAACGGCTCCACATGTGCACAGTGCAGTGACCAAATACACCCTCCCTAATATTAGCGTTGGTGCTCATTCAGTTATTGGTGGATCCCCTTCTTTTCACCAGCTGTTATGTGACAGTTAAAGTAAGGTGCAACCACATTTAATACTCTTATAAGCGATACATATATGTACATAATATTTGTTGTCCCAGTGCTTCCCTTTGGTGACAATATCTGTGTGGATGCTCTAAAACCTAACTTAATGCCCCTTTTAGACTATTTTAATTGGTCTTGGGATGTAGCGGACACTGCAAGGCTGAATTTATTGCTCATCCCTCGTCATTAGTCTCTCCATCCAAACCCCCAACATGTTGAAAACAAACAAGCCAGTTTCTTGCAGATTGGATCCCAAGACCTCTATAGCAGTTTGAGATACTATGACTTGGTTTAGAGCCTCTGGCATGAGTGATACTGCACAGCAGCAGATCCCGTAGTTACCTACGTTCCATGCTAAACTCTGTTTCTGTTAAGCCACCAGAAATGCCAGCACAAAGACTCGGGTAGTGGACTTCACAGTCATAAGCATACCTTGCAAGGTGTTTGGCTCATTGTCAAATAACTTCATAAAATGTTGGTGCTTAGATAATAACCCTTTTAAATGCAGGTCTCATGACCTACAACTCAGGCCGCTACAGCTGAGGAAGGGGTTCACCTGGTGTATCCACATTAAACTAACTACCTAAATCCCCCAGGTGGGTGTACCTGTGCTGCTGCTTGCTACCAGTGGACAGAGTGAGTGACACTGCGTGTTGTGATGTTCTGTGCTTGTAAGTGCCTGTGGCTTCTTCCTGTTGGACACTTATAGAAACACTGTGGCTTCTTCCTGTTGGACACTTATAGAAACACAAGATGATGATGTTAGACTGGTGACTGACATGTACTCCCTGAAACAAAGTTTACATAGTTCTAGGGTAGATTGACTTTTAAGCGACTGACAGTCGGAGCGCTCTGGTCTATCGCCCATTCCGGCAGCAAAGAGGCCCCGTCATCGTGAGACTGCAGCATCATTTACATTTGGCTGGCGAGCTGCCGGGCACCAAACAGGCGTCCCAATGCAGCTCGCCAGATTGAAGACTGTAAATTGGACCAGAGTTGTTGCCAGCAAGGTAAATAGCTGGTTTGCGGGTGGGGTGGTGGTTGCGATCACAGAGGGTGAGGGTCCCTGGGTGACAGTAGCCCAGATTATTTTTGTGGGCCCCAAAAGTGCACTCCTTCTCCCAGGGCCTATCTACACCCAGCAGTTGGCCCCTTTTAAAACTGAGCCAGCCACATCGCTGGTGTTGACGGGGTGGCTCCTTTTGAGCCTATTGCCACCCCATTAACACCAGATGAAGGCACTCATAATCAACCCCAAAATGTGTTGTGGTGGCTCACTTTGTATGAGTGAGTGATTATGGAACAATAACAAAAAGGATAGCCCAGACCTCCAGGAAGGCCTCCAGTTTCACCACAGCAGAATTTCTATGTTCTTGGCTCACAGCATGTCCAGTTCATACTGACAGGTGTCTACGATGAAGAGAACTTTGTCTGGTTCTGGTCCGCACCTGCCTGTTGTGCACCACGTAAAAGAAGTACTGAGATGCTGGATTTTTGAACATTATATGGGTAAGCGACAGCGAGACACAACCGAGGTCTTCTGGAGCTTGTTTGATCATCTTCGGGGCTCGAAGAAAAATTTCCCAGAGTGTTTTCCCCCTAAGTGGCCTGAATTTTTCCCTCTTTTCTTTTTCCCAGGAGATTTTATGGATGGCTAGGGAGTAGGAAGGAGTGAGGGTTATGCTGTACATAAGTTGCTTGCTGGATCAGCTGTTTTTTTCCTGTCTGTTCTTTGCATATGTTCATATGGTTATGGTGCTCCCATCTCCAGTTGGATTTTCCCCTGATCAGAAAATCTAGGCTTTGATTTCAGCACGGTGGGAATGGAGTGAGGAAGAAGAGAGTGTATGACAGTGTAGTGGAGCTCAGAAGGAACAAGAGAGAGAAGTTGAGAGGAGCACAACCCATAATACTACGGTAAAACAATACGAAAAACCTCAAAATGCTCAATTTTTTTTCAATTTCAGCTACCGATGGAATATCCCCATACAGTGGCACACATTGGGTGGAAAAACTGGAACAGAACTTTTCAACCAGTCAAATTCAGCAGGTATGTATGAGGTGAAGGAAAGGTGGGACTCCGAACTGTTGGCCTTCGATAAAACAAAAAATCGCAAAGGCCGGAAAACTGAAATAAAAGCAGAAAATGCTGAAAGTACTAGCCGGTTGTGGAAATGATAACTGGATGGTTTCTATAACAGGCGGCCAATCTGCAACACCCGGGTGGGAAACTGAAACTCTACCCCGGAAGTCCAAACACGCAGCGAATCTAAATTACCAACGTGAGCTCCCAGCAGATGAGGCTTCCCACAGGAAGTGCAAACTCAGAAAATGACCCCTAACGTGTCAGGCCGGAGCATCAGCATCAGAATTGTTTTTATTTCTCTGAACTTTTTGAATATAAAATTATCTCATACAAGACCATTTACAAGATAACAATACAAAGGGATAGTCAGTGTTTCTGTAGTACAGGTTCCTTCCACATAACACTTAGTATAGATTTTTTCCCCAATATAGGTATTGGGAATTAAAATATCTATACTGCTTTTGACAGTTCTCAGCTCTTTATAACTTGATTAAATGAGTGTGATTCTATACAGTAGATTTTTCCGAGTCCTTTCCCATGGGGAGGTATCTCACCAGCCACAAACATGCATCGGAAAATGGCAGTCACTTGATTCCAAAATAGTGGTTCTTGCAATACTAGGGTCATCTGCTTACTAAAATGGATACTTTTTAAAGATGTGCTGAAAGATTTTTTTAAATACATAGGGGCCGAAATTGCCCACCGCGCGAAACGAAGCACACCTACCGTTTTCGATGTGTTCTGGCCGCCCTAATGTTCGAAATTCAGCACTTCGGGTTTTTTTTGGAGCGGTGCGGAAGCGACTTCATCATGGGGGCGGGGCGGAGTGGTCGTTTCTAGCGAGGCAGAAGTGGGGGCGGAGTAGCCGAGGCTGTCAGTCATCAGCGTTGGAGCGTAACAATATCTCTGCCCTTCAGTTAAAGGAGAGGGCCGCTGCGAACTCTGCAGCCACTTTAGTGGCAACCAAGAGGGGGTGCCAGGCTGCCTGTTGGTGACACGGCCGAACCCGCAGGCATAACTGTTGGCCCAACCTGGCAGTCGGCCGACAAAAGAAAAATGGCGTCGCCGGCAGTATCACCTCCCCTTTAAGGGCGGCCACGGTGCCATGCCACAGAAAGGGTACCGACAGCAAAAGCTGTCGGGGGCATAGATCGGCGGCGGTGCCGCCACTCCCACAGGGCAATTCCGGGAAAGGGGCGATTTCCTGAGTGGCAATTTCGGGAAGGAGTCTCCGCCAGTCGGTAAGGGGTCGATGAGTGCCCGCCGTGGTGGGAAAACGGGCAGAGCGGTTCCGGACAGCGCTCCAAACTTGAGGAAGGGCAATTTTCAAAATGGCGGCCCCTCCACGGAGACTCAGCGGCCATTCCACGCCGACCCATGGCCGCCGCTTTCATGCAGCCAGAGGCCTTATCGGAAGTGACAATTTCGGCCCCATATTGTTTAGACTAGTTTTAGGGATTTTAAATTATGGCACATAGCTCCTTTTAAAGTAACAATAACAACATATAATGCTGGAAAAGCAATTCGCTCTGCTTGGAGGATGTGAATTCAGGACCATGTCATTCCTACACTTTTAAATTTGTGAAATGACATCAGCAGCAAATGATAAAATCATACAGCATAGAAAGAGTCCATTCAGCCCATCGTGCCTGTGCTGGTAATGTGATTCTCCTGCCTCCTAACACAAGACGATGCTATAAAGGAAACCCACGCTATTGGCAGAATTTAAATCCTCTAATTAAAATGAAGTGGGAGACTGGCCTCCCAGACCAATCCTGCTGACTACAATGTTAAATTGTAGGCAAAATCAACACCTGCCTGAGGCGATGGGGTCCTTCTCTAAATATGCACATCGGATCCCAATGACATCAGTGACTGCCTTTTTGA
Organism: Pristiophorus japonicus; assembly: GCF_044704955.1. Classification (NCBI taxonomy): domain Eukaryota; kingdom Metazoa; phylum Chordata; class Chondrichthyes; family Pristiophoridae; genus Pristiophorus; species Pristiophorus japonicus. The sequence goes on along the minus strand of NC_091978.1, from coordinate 258,340,461 downwards.
CGCTGGTCTAAATGCGTACATTGCAATGGCTTTCCTGACAGACTGAAGCTAGCTGGAGGAGGATCAGCAGCAGAAGAGGCCCCTCCAGGCAAGGAATGCTCTTCCAGACCCCTACAAAATAAGTGTAGGCCTCCCCTGCCCAGATTTTCTCTTTCACCTCCTCCATCCCTGCACTTACCTTGGGCTAAATTACTGGCCTTTGAGCCACCTGATTTTAATGGTCAAGCACTCACTTCCTGGAAGTTGTTCAGTGGCATGTTAATGTGGTCTGACCATTAAAATTGGCTGGGCCTCCCACTGTTGGTCATAGACAGGCCGGCTGCTCTCCAGGCTTTCCTATCTGGGAGTTAAAATTCCGCTTCATGTCTCCAACCATGGCTGACCCAACTTTTTGTAGGTCTGAAGAACGGAGGTTGAAGATAAGGAAAATGCAGGCCTCCCCCTATTGGTCCATCACTGAAGACTAGTGGTGCACAGGTACAGTAAAGGGATGAGATTGTTGCTCTCCTGGAGAACTAACATCATTATAAAAGAGACTGAATATCTGATCGCTGAGTGGTTCCCTCCCCACAAGAGGGAAGGAAAATTAGAGGGAAAGTCATCTCTAAGCCACTTTCATGAAGCTTAGTGCAATCAGTTTCAGAAGCTGAAGAACATTTCTTGGCCATAGATGGTAAGGAAGAAGGACAAATAACAAGAAAAGGAAGATCTTACAGGAGGCAGCAGTTGTGATCTTAAAATAGGAGCATTAATATGTATTGGCGAATTCATGAATTAGAATCTAGGGATAAAGACTGGAAAGGACAGAACTTGCCAACAGAAGCAAGAGAGAAGTAAGACTTTTCTACAAGAAAAGAAGACTTTTGCTGATTATAGACATGACACTGGTCCAGCTTGAATGTTTTGTTACAATGCAGTTAACAATGGTTTATTTACTGTTCTTATTTGATAAATACTTAGGTATTAATTTAAAATATGATCCAACTGATGGACTACTGAAAATAAACACAGACCATGTTGGGTTTTATCGTGTGCAGTATGAAGCACCAACCTGGGTTCAAATCATCAATCAGCTGATAATGAATCATTTGGTAAGACTGATTGTTCTTCCTTTAGTTTTAGGTTCTAATGTGTAAATACTAGGAACTGTATAGTTTTTTTAAAGAGAGCTATGTGCTTACAAGATTCTGTATAACATCTGTTTCTCCATTTAGCGCTTTTCACTTGCCGATCGTACGGGATTTATTGATGACGCGTTTTCACTCGGAAGGTAAATGTTTGAGTAATTTACTTCTTGAGTTTTGAAAGCGAATGTTTCCAGAGGAGGAACTGGATGATGCAATAAATGATCATACTGTCCTACTGCCCCAGGACTTAGTCTCAAATCTAGGCTACAAGGGTTGAAAACTTTCAACTCAGTTCCTAGTCGGCAAAAGCTGACAACACAAAACTAAATTGGTGCGAATTGGGTATCCCCGATTTTCGGGCTGGGCGCTGAATGGACACCATCAGTGGTGCCTAATGAAGCAGTCGGGGGGGCTCAAACCCCCTCCAGGTTTGAGTCTCATTACCATTTCCTTGGTGAGCTGCAGGCGCCAAATAGGTTTACTTGGGAGGAAAATCGACCAGCTATTGCACACAGCTATCCAGCAGATTAAAACAACAGCTTGTATTTATATAGCGCCTTTAACATAGTGAAACATCTCAAGGCACTTCACAGGAGTATTATGAGATAAAAAATTTGACACCGAGCCACATAAGTAGAAATTAGCGCAGATGACCAAAAGCTTGATCAAAGACGTAGGTTTTAAGGGGCATCTTGAAGGAGGAAAGAGAAGTAGAGAGGCAGAGAGGTTTAGGCAGGGAGTTCCAGAGTTTAAGATCTGCTAGGGGAGCAGATATTGAGGACGTTACAAGAATGAGTCATGAGATTTATGTGGAGCCTAGAGGAACATTCCTGGTCCCCCCCAAATTTTTTTTTTAAAGTCTTACCTTTTTGGGAGAGGCCTCCAGAGGTCCCTGAGGGACTGCCGGACATGCCTCCCATTGTCTGGACAGATGGGACTGACGTGCACTGTGCATGCTTTGCCCGTTTCCCCTTTAAAAGTGTTAATCAGGGTCCTAAGCAGGCGTAGGACCCCAATTTGCACATCTAAACAGCTTTCCGTCTATTTTATGCAGGTGTACTCATTTAAAGACCTTCTTGAAAGTTGATTCAGGCAGAAAATGGGTGCACACATGCGCCATCAAACTTTCAACTGCCAGTCATCCATTTTCCAGGTGAGAAATGGGCTGCCGGCAGTTCAAAGTCTCTCCCAGAACTGAAGGAGCTCGTTCAGCTCCTTGCACCTGTGCTGGTTCTCTGAAAGAGTTGTGCACTTAGCTTGTCTTTTTCCCATACCCTTAAAAGTATATACTTTTCAAATATTTATCCACTTTGCTTTTAAAAGCTATTATATATCCTGCTTCCACCACTGTTTCTGATAAAGTAGTTCATGTCCTAACAACCCCCTAAAAATAAATAAATAAAACATTGGTAATGATCTTAAATTTGTGCTCACTTGTTATCAATTCACACTACAGTGGATTTTTTTTTGCTATTTATCTTATCAAGCTATTTGCTTTATTGAGTTGAGCATTACATCTTTTATATTTTTTTACTCAATGCCTCTATTTATAAAAGTTAGCGTTGCATATGATTTATCTTCCCTAGTTTTATCCAACTTGTCCTCTTACTTTTAAACATTTCTACATCTGAATTTCTAAGTGTCCTGATATCTGCTCCCCTAGCACTGGAACTCCCTGCCTGAACCTCTCCACCTCTTTACTCAAAGGAAAATAGCGACAGGAGTAGGCCATTCAGCTCCTTGAGCCTGTTCCACAATTCAGTTAGATCATGGCTGATCTCGGTGTCTATTTCTATTTATCGTTCATCCAGGAATGTATCACAATAAATTTCATCTAGCATCTAGCCAATCTACTAACCTGTCTATGTCTCCTGAATTCATTTAGGGTCATTGTCACAGTCAACTATACTCCCTATTTTTGTGCTATTTGCAAAATGTGATCCTTGATTATATACAAGTCCAGTCATTTACAAATTGAGAGAAGAGCACTGATCCGTGGGGAACACCACTATTTACCTCCATCCAGACCAAAAAACATCTATTAGCCACTACTCTATTTTCAGTCCTTTAATCGGCTTCGTATCCATGCTACCATATTTCCTTTGATATCGCATGCCTTAATTTTATCAACAAGCCAGCTATGTGGCACCTTATCAAACAGCTTTTGAAAATCCATGTGCACAACATCCACTGCTTTAGATTTCTCAATCCGCTCTGTTATTTTGTCAAAGAACTTAATTTTTCAGTCATGACTTGACTTTTACAAATTCATGCTGGCTGTCTTTAATAAATCCATTTCTTTCGGGGTGAATATTAAGTTTATCCCATATTATGACCTCTAGAAGCTCACCCACTACCAATGACAGGTTAGCTGATCTATCAATAGTTGGTTATTTTTTTTGAACATCCTGTTACATTGGCAACCCTCCAGTCCTCTTGGATCACAAGTATGGCTGCTCTGAGAAATAGGAATATCACACTTGTGTACGAGAGGTTGAAATTATGGCACGTTGGGACAAGATTTCCTCTGATCACAATTTCTAGATAAATCATAAAAGATGTTTTTGAAAGTATGTGATATTGATAGAAATAGCAAACACAGGAGATGTTTCTGCTATGGTTACAATGGGCTAGATTTTCCCCAAAATCCGCTAGTGCCAGATTGCCATCCAAAATACTGCTAAGATTTTCAAATTATCGCCAGCGAAAAATTTCATTTAAAAAAAAAAAATTCGCCCTGCGAAAAAGAAATGGACATTGCACTCCGATTCTTGCCGAAAAATGGAATCTTGGGCCAATTGCGCGGTTCTTAAAAAAAAAATATGGGCAGCAATTACTAAAATTTACACCAGGGCTGCAGGTTGGGCCTAGGTGGAGAAAAACACAAAAAAGTATTTTTTCAAAAAACGTAAAATAAAAAATCAGAAAACATTCTCAGGACCCTTTTCACCTTAATCACAAAGAGAATTTAAAAATAATCATTAAAACCCATTAACTTACCTTTTTTTGCAGGGATACTAACCTATCGCCCAGTTCCCGCTGCTTCATGTGGGCGGATTTTTTTCAACTTGCCTACGGGTCACCGCTGAGTCAAAAATCGGGAGATGGCGATCTATGGACAATACACACTGGCGGTCCACTCCCCAGTGGTATTTCGAAACCGCCGGTGGAAATTTTTGCCGACCCGGTTCTCGCCCAAAATGACCAATACCGCCGAGAAACTCTAACCCACTGTTACTAACATAGGAAGCTTTATCTCATTATTGTGGCATGGTTAAAAGCATTGCTCTGAAACTGGCTCTGTTATACCTGAAGTGGGAGTGTTTGATGCTGACAGTGAAGATCTAAAATAGAAAAGCAGGGATAATGGAAAGGAAAATCTCGTAAGGTGTACAATGGTGGCTGATCTTCTACCGCCCATTTTGTGCTCCGCCAAAGTTGAATATCAACGTTTCCTTCCCTGTCCCTCCTCCCAATGAGCTAAACTTTGCATCAACTTTGACTTGTTCATACAAAAACACCTCCAGACAGCATGTAACATCTTTCTGCCACTGCCAGTGACTCTCACCAAAGTCAACCTTTGCGCTGGGCATGAGTGAAATGTACTGGAGCCTGAACTCTCATTCCTTTAACATTTTGCCTTTTTGCAGAGCGACTCTCTTAAACTACTCTGTAGCTTTAAACATGACAAAATATCTGAAGAATGAAACAGAATATTTGCCTTGGTCGAAAGCGATTTCATCCAGTGCATATATTCGGGACATGCTACAGGACGATAACATTCTTTACTTGCAGTTCCAGGTGAGCTGAAATGAATACGTTGACCTTTTTTGAAAAAAAAGGTCTGAAATACTTAGCATGTATATTTCCTTGACAATGAAGATTAATTGCTATTTTTACTTTTGTAGAGTTATTGGAGGAAACAGGTTAAACCCATTACAGACAAAGTTGGTTGGATTGATAAAGGCTCCCATTTGAAAAGGTTTGCAATTGTTACTTGTAAAACAATTATGAATCACACCATCTATGACATTATATAAACTAATCCACAAGATTAATTTTGGTGTATGCACAGGTTATTGAGAGAAGATGTTTTGGGACTTGCATGCCGGATGGGAGATGAACAAGCATTAAACAATGCGTTCCAATTATTTGAAGCATGGATGACAGGAACTTGGTGAATATCGTGCCCTGATATTTTTTTGGGAGGCGGGAGGGTGTGGGGAGCATGGTAGTGGGGCGGTGGGTGGGGGGACAGGGGGGGGGGTGGGGTGGTAACCTGGAAATCTGAGCACATGGGGGTCCTGCCAAATCTGACAGCAGGACTTCATTGTAATTTTTTTAATTGTATTTCCTGCCCGGCAGCTGGCCAGATTGACAGGCTAGCTTACTGTCGGGCAGGAAAGTCAGTGTTAGGAGGCCACAGCCGGGCGGCCCCTGGCATTCAGCAAAGCTCGGGGGCATAAGGGGGGATCTCAGACAGGCAATCCGGAGCAGGAGGGAAAGATTACTGGGCATTGAGTCTTGGGTTTGGAGGGGGTGGGGGTGGGGGAGGGGAATTGGCCGACTGCAGCAGGAGATTTGCTTGCGGGGGGGTGGGGGGGCAATCCCGCTCCTCCTGGCTCACAAGCAGTGCTAGAAAAAGTACTTGCCTGCCTGATCTGGATGCTCCCATCTCCATTTAGCTGCCAGGTTTCCCGAGCCCTAAATTATAACTGCACAGTGGGAGCCGGAGTACCCACTTCTTGCGAACAGGGTATAAACACGCCACACAAACCACTGTAAAAGTGGCATCGGGTGCGTACGCTATGGGTTGGTGTCGCATTATATAAATCTTACATTTTAACCCCTGACCCACTCCTGCCCATCGTGGGGACGCTAACTTTTTCCCCCAGTGTCTTTTGTACTAATCTTAGCTATTAAGAATAATCTAAATTTGATGGAAGGAAAAATGAAGAGAAACTTTTGGTAATCATTTAAAATCAGTTTTTTTCAAAAATCCAGGATACCACCAAATCTGCGTCTGATTGTGTACCGTTATGGGAGACAAAGGCCAGAGAACATATCTTCATGGGAATTTATGTTTAAAAAGTATCAGGAAACAACTCTTGCTCAGGAGAAGGACAAGCTTCTGTACGGACTGGCTTCAGTGGAGGATGTTTGGCTTTTGCACAGGTAGTTACAATATTGCATCCAATTACATAGATTACTATACATTCTATTGACATAGAAACAGTGAAACTAGGTGCAGGGGTAGGCCATTTGGCCCTTCGAGCCTGCACCACCATTCAATATGATCATGGATGATCATGCAACTTCAGTACCCCATTCCTGCTTTCTCTCCATACCACTTGATCCCTTTAGCCGTAAGGGTCATCTCTAACTCCCTTTTGAATATATCTAACGAATTGGCCTCAACAACTTTCTGTGGTAGAGAATTCCACAGGTTCACAACTCTCTGAGTGAAAAGGTTTTTCCTCACCTCGGTCCTAAATGGCTCACCCCTTATCCTTAGACTGTGACCGCTGGGTGTGGATTTCCCCAACATCGGGAACATTCTTCCTGCATCTAACCTGTCCGGCAGAATTTTATATGTTTCTATGAGACCCCCTCTCATTCTTTTAAATTCCAGTGAATATATGCTTAGTCGATCCATTCTTTCTTCATATGTCAGTCCTGCCATCCCGGGAATCAGTCTGGTGAAACTTCGCTCCCTCACTAGCAAGAATGTCCTTCCTCAGATTGGGAGACCAAAACTGAACACAATATTCTAGGTGTGGCCTCACCAAGGCCCTGTACAACTGCAGTAAGACCTCCCTGCTCCTATACTCAAATTCTCTCGCTATGAAGGCCAACATGCCATTTGCCTTCTTCACCGCCTGCTGTACCTGCATGCCAACTTTCAATGACTGATGTACCATGACACCCAGGTCTCGTTGCACCTCCCCTTTTCCTAATCTGTCACCATTCAGATAATATTCTGCCTTCCTGTTTTTTCCACCAAAGTGGATAAACTCACATTTATCTACATTATACTGCATCTGCCGTGCATTTGCCCACTCACCTAACCTGTCCAATCACTCTGCAGTCTCTTAGCATCCTCCTCACAGTTCCACTGCCACCCAGCTTAGTGTCATCTGCAAACTTGGAGATATTCCTTCGTCTAAATCATTAATGTATATTGTAAATAGCTGGGGTCCCAGCACTGAACCTTGCTGTACCCCACTAGTCACTGCCTGCTATTCTGAAAAATACCCGTTTATTCCTACTCTTTGCTTCCTGTCTGCCAACCAGTTCTCTATCCACGTCAATATATTACCCCCAATACCATGTGCCTTAATTTTGCATACTAATCTCTTGTGTGTGACCTTGTCAAAAGCCTTTTGTAAGTCCAAATACACCTCATCCACTGGTTCTCCCTTGTCCACTCTCCTAGTTACATCCTCAAAAAATTCTCGAAGATTTGTCAAGCATGATTTCCCTTTCATAAATCCATGTTGACTTGGACGGATCCTGTCACTGCTTTCCAAATGCGCTGCTATTGCATTTTTAATAATTGATTCCAACATTTTCCCCACTACCGATGTCAGGCTAACCGGTCTATAATTCCCTGTTTTCTCTCTCCCTTCTTTTTTAAAAAGTGGGGTTACATTAGCTAACCTCCAGTCCATAGGAACTGATCCATAGTCTATAGAATGTTGGAAAATGACCACCAATGCATCCACTATTTCTAGGGCCACTTCCTTAAGTACTCTGGGATGCAGACCATCAGGTCCTGGGGATTTATCAGCCTTCAATTCCATCAATTTCCCTAACACAATTTCTTGACTAATAAGGATTTCCTTCAGTTCCTCCTTCTCGCTAGACCCTCGGTTTCCTAGTATTTCTGGAAGGTTATTTGTGTCTTCCTTAGTGAAGACAGAACCAAAGTATTTGTTCAATTGGTCTGCCATTTCTTTGTTCTCCATTATAAATTCACCTGATTCTGACTGCAAGGGACCTACATTTGTCTTCACTAATCTTTTTCTCTTCACAGATCTATAGAAGCTTTTGCAGTCAGTTTTTATGTTCCCTGCAAGCTTACTCTCATACTCTATTTTCCCCCTCCTAATTAAACCCTTTGTCCTCCTCTGCTGAATTCTAAATTTCTCCCACTCCTCAGGTTTGCTGCTTTTTCTGGCCAATTTATATGCCTCTTCCTTGGATTTAACACTATCCCTAATTTCCCTTATTTGCCACGGTTGAGCCACCTTCCCCGTTTTATTTTTACGCCAGACAGGGATGTACAATTGTTGAAGTTCATCCATGTTATCTTTAAATGTCTGCCATTGCCTATCCACCGTCAACCCGTTCAGTATCATTCGTCAGTCTATCCTAGCCAATTCACGTCTCATACCATCAAAATTACCTTTCTTTAAGTTCAGGACCCTAGTCTCTGAATTAATTGTGTCACCCTCCGTCTTAATGAAGAATTCTACCATATTATGGTCACTCTTTCCCAAGGGGCCTCGCACAACAAGATTGCTCATCAATCCTCTCTCATTACACAACACCCAGTCTAGGATGGCCAGCTCTCTAGTTGGTTCCTCGACATATTGGTCTAGAAAACCATCCCTTACACACTCCAGGAAATCCTCCTCCACCGTATTGCTACCAGTTCGGTTAACCCAATCTATATGTAGATTAAAGTCACCCATGATAACTGCTGTACCTTTATTGCACGCATCCCTAATTTCCTGTTTGATGCCACCCCCAACCTCACTACTACTGTTTGGTGGTCTGTACACAACTCCCACGAGCGTTTTCTACCCTTTGGTGTTCCGCAGCTCTACCCGTACAGATTCCACATCATCCAAGCTAATGTCCTTCTGTACTATTGCGTTAATCTCTTCTTTAACCAGCAACGCTACTCCACCTCCTTTTCCTTTCTATTTATTCTTCCTGAATATTGAATACCCCTGAATGTTGAGTTCCCAGCCTTGGTCACCCTGGAGCCATGTCTCCGTAATCCCAATTACGTCATATCCGTTAACAGCTATCTGCGCAGTTAATTCCTCCACCTTATTACGAATGCACCTCGCATTGAGATTCAGAGCCTTCAGGCTTGTTTTTTTAACACTCTTTGTCCTTTTAGAATTATGTTGTAATTTGGCCTTTTTTGATTTTCGCCCTTGATTTCTCTGCTCTCCACTTTTCCTTATCTCCTTTCTACCTTTTGCTTCTGCCCCCATTTTACTTCCCTCTGCCTCCCTGCAAAGATTGCCATCCCCCTGCCATATTAGTTTAAACCCTCCCCAACAGAACTAGCAAACACTCCATCTGGGACATCAGTTCCGATCCTGCCCAGGTGCAGATCGTCCGGTTTGTACTGGTCCTACCTACCCTAGAACCGGTTCCAATGTCCCAGGAATTTGAATCCCTCCCTTGTGCACCATTCCTCAAGCCATCTTAACTATCCTGCGATTCCTACTCTGACTAGCACTAGGCACTTGTAGCAATCCTGAGATTACTACCTTTGAGGTCCTACTTTTTAATTTAACTCCTAGTTCCCTAAATTCAGCTTGTAGGACCTCATCCCATTTTTTACCTATATCGTTGGAACATATATGCACCACGACAACTGGCTGTTCACCCTCCCCCTCCATAATGCCCAGCAGCCGCTCCAAGGCATCCTTGACCCTTGCACCAGGGAGGCAACATACCATCCTGGAGTCTTGATTGCGGCCGCAGAAATGCCGATCTATTCCCCTTATAATAGAATCCCCTACCACTATAGCTCTCCCACTCTTTTTCCTGCCTTCCTGTGCAGCAGAGCCACCCATGGTGCCATGAACTTGGCTGCTGCTGCCTTCCCCTGATGAGCCATCTCCCCCAACAGTATCCAAAGTGGTATATCTGTTTTGGAGTTGGATGACTGCAGAGGACTCCTGCACTACTTTCCTACTACTGCTCTGCCTGATGGTCACCCATTCCCTATCTGCCTTTACTTGTGGTGTGACCAACTCACTAAACATGTTATTCATGACATTCTCAGCATCGCGGATGCTCCAGAGTGAATCCATGCGCAGTTCCAGTGCCGCAATGCGGTCTGATAGGGGCTGCAGCAGGTTACACTTCCCACACACATAATGGGACACTAGAAGTGTCCCTGATTTCCCACATAGCACAGGAGGAGCATGACATGGGTCTGGGCTCTCCTGCCATGACTTAACCCTTAAATTAACTTAACTTGGCAACGATGCCAAAATTTCTTACTGATACGAAAAAGAAAATGAACATTTATTGGAGTATTTTTACCAGTTCATAAACTGGAAAGAATAACTCAATCAATTTGCCCACATTCTAAAAAGTAAGATCCTGATGGGGCTGCACCTGTGACTGATAGGTTGGATTCTATCTGAGGAACTGTGTCCAGGACTGGTCATCATACTGTTGTTAGCATATTATTGCTCTTGAAATGGTGCAGAATAAGGCAACAAATATATCAGGGAGCCAATTTTAGTTTGCTGTGGTGATCGTGCACTCGTGCTCATCCTGGCCCTGCAAAAATGAAAGAAAAAAAACATTGTCTGTTTTTGTAGCAGCCTGCAGCTCGAAGGACCACTGATTCGGCCGCTAAATGTCAGGGATCAATGGGCTGGTGTGCGTCACCTGCCCTCCGCCCATTTGGTGCATGAATATCATGTTTGGGTCCTACAATGGGAATAGCACTTCGATTGAAATATTTAAAAAAGGCCCTTGCCTGTTTTGGGCGGCCAGCCGTTTTCCAGGCCAGTTTGAAAAATCAGGCGGAAAGTGGGTGAGAACTTTTCCCAAATCTTCTTTTGCCTATCACCCTGTTCTTCAGCCCGCTGCCATTTTAACGGCACACTGTTCACAATCAGCCAAGGCTCCTATCACCAACCTCGTGAATACAAGTAAATTGGGGCCCTGTGGGGCAACTGTCGTTTTTACTACAAATCACAGCTGTCCTGCCAATAAAACCGTTAATTAAAAGTTTCAAAAATATATCTGTAATTAGCTTCTCAAGAATCAGTCTTCTCAAAAATATTATTCAAAAGTTTTATTTTCTGTGCATTGTGATGGGTTTCCCATGCGTTGAATTGGCTGATCAAAAGAATATATTCATTCTTGAAAAATTTTCAAGTTTCTCTTACTCTGTAACACAGGTTCTTACAATATCTTAAAAATGAAAGTCTCATTAAGAGTCAGGATGTGTTCACTGTTCTCCAGTACATTTCGTACAGCAAGTGTGGGAAAACTATGGCTTGGGATTGGATACGACTCAATTGGGAATACTTGGTGGAAAGGTAGGATCATCTTTTCTTCCATAGTGCAAATTTGATTGTAGGTAAATGTACATGTGTAGATGTGATTCTCCCCATTTTACCATGTCTTACACCAAATTTCTGACCATGTAGCTTTAGTTTCTTGATCAAATTTATGTTTCTCTCCAGTTATTAATGGTCAGTTCCACAGGTATTGTTCAGTTGAATCTTAATTCTTCTCAATACCAATTTAACTCACAGAATATGCAGTGGAATACCTAAAATACTATTTTAAAATATATAATTTTAGAGGTGAAATTCACAATTGGAATGATGTGGTGGGTGATGCTGGGAGACATGCCATGTTCAAGTGTCTAAGTAAGGATGGTCTCCATTAGGAGGCCTGTTTTTCTAGGATTTCTCTTTTTAAAACTTAACAGTTGAACTTCTATTTCTTTTGCTAAACTAACAAAGAAAGACATGCATTTATATAGTGCCTTTCATGACCTCAAGATATCCCAAAGCGCTTTACAGTCATTAAATACTTTAAGAATAGTCAATGTTGTAATGTTGGTAATGCAGCAGCCAATTTGCACACAGACAGCAACGTAGATTCATAGAATAGTTACAACACAGAAGGAGGCCATTCGGCCCATCAAGCCGGTGTTGGCCCGCGGCAAGAGCACTTCAGCTAGTCCCACTCCCCCGTAGCCCTGCAATTATATTGCCTTCAAGTACTTATCTAATTCCCTTTTGAAAGTCACGATTGAATCTGCCTTCACCACCCTTTCAGGCAGCGCATTCCAAATCCTAACCACTCGCTGCGTAAAAAAGTTTCTCTTCATGTCACCTTTGGTTCTTTTGCCAATCGCCCTACTGACACTTGATCTACTTCATTCCCCAAAACCAGATCCAGCAATGCCTCCTTCCTCGATGAGCTGACCACATACTGATCAAAAAGGTTCTCCTGAACACACGTCATAAATTCTTTCCCCTCTCTACCCTTTACACTATACTATCCCAGTCTATATTAGGATAATTCAAGTCCCCTATTATTACTACTCTATAGTTCTTGCCCGTCTCTATAATTTCCCTGCAAATTTGCTCCTCTATATCTTTCCCACTAGTTGGCAGCCTATAAACATAGAAACATAGAAAATAGGTGCAGGAGTAAGTCATTCGGCCCTTCGAGCCTGCACCACCATTCAATAAAATCATGGCTGATCATGCAACTTCAGTACCCCATTCCTGCTTTCTCTCCATACCCCTTGATCCTTTTAGCCATCAGGGCCATATCTAACTCCCTCTTGAATATATCTAACGAACTGGCATTAACAACTCTCTGCGGTAGATAATTCCACAGGTTAACAACTCTCTGAGTGAATAAGTTTCTCCTCATCTCGGTCCTAAATGGCTTGCCCCTTATCCTTAGACTATGTCCCCTGGTTCTGGACTTCTCCAACATCGGGAACATTCTTCCTGCATCTAACCTGTCCCGTCCCATCAGAATTTTATATGTTTCTATGAGATCCCCTCTCAGTCTTCTAAACTCCAATGAATACAGGCCCAGTCGATCCAGTCTCTCCTCATATGTCAGCCCTGCCATCCCTGGAATCAGTCTGGTGAACCTTCGCGACACTCCCTCAATAGCAAGAATGTCCTTCTTCAGATTGGGAGACCAAAACTGAACACAATATTCCAGGTGAGGCCTCACCAAGGCCCTAGTAGTCACCTCTATTATTTCTTAATTTCTAACCAAATAGATTCCGTCTTGCCCCTCCAAGACATCCCCTCTCTCCAGCACTGTAACATTCTCCTTAACCAATACTGCCACACCATCTCCTTTCCTTCCCTATCTTTCTTGAATACCTTGTATCCCGGAATATTTAAAATCCAATCCTGCCCCAGATCTCTGTTATTGCCACAACATCAGATTCCAATGTGGCTATTTGCGCCTGTTGCTCACCAACCTTATTTAGCAGGCTTTGTGTGTTTACACACATGCACTGTAAATCTATCTTGGACCTTCTTGTATTCTTTTAGTCTGACCCCATAAAATACCATACTATTTCTTACTCTAGTGCCCACTGTCTCTCCCAATCCTTTGTGCACTTTGTTTCTCCTTTCTACATCCTGGTGCCCATCCCCCTGACAAATTGTTTAAACCTCTCCAACAGATCTAGCAACCGCTCCCTGTGAGGATATGGTGCTGTCTCAGCTCCCACTAATTAGCACCTATGCAAGACACTTACAGCTGACTGACCGTTAACTGCCACTGACCCGCAGTTAACTACAGTTTTTTAAGTTCTAGGTTAAATTCAAAATGTTCAACTAAATTCCATCTTTTACAGCTAATACTTACCCAGTACTCACCAGATACTCCCACTCTCTCCAAGTTCCCAATTTAGCACTCTGTTTAGAAGCACTCTGTTTAGGATTACTCTGCAGCCCATGACCTCATGCTCTTTTTAGTTGTTGGTATACATATAGCCCTGATTTTCTGAGTACATGCTGCCAATGGAGAGTCTTACATGTCAGGAAACCGCAGCTAATACGCCCACCATTACCTCATATGCGTAGCATCGAACTGGCAGGGCACACTCAAATCTTCTCGGCTGCCTTTTAAAGATGAGATTTTGGAATAAGGCCATCATGGAGCTGTATCCTGGAGCAGTTCTTTAAATAACTGCTTGGTAAACTTCTATTTTGTTCATCTTTCAGATACACAATTAACGATAGAAATCTAGGACGACTAATTTCAAGAATATCAAGATCATTTAATACCCAACTCAGTTTGTGGCAGGTAAGCAGCAGGAAGTCTATCTTAAAAAGCTCTTATTGTTTGCGTCAATAGAGTTCACAAATCACGAGGAGACATGGTACATTTGACAAGACATACAGAGAAGTATCCTGATTGTTACGTACAGTTTGCGAGCGCTACTCAGATATTAGTCATGTCAGTTTTTAGTAGGTGTCATGGACTGAAGCGGGAGGAGGGAAGATGGGATCAGGGCAGATCAGCTATTGAATGTGGAACGTGGGGGCCAGGAGGCTTAGGCATTTAGGAGGGTGGTGGGTATTTAGCAACTTAAAGACATTAGTCTTATGACGAAGTATTCGAAGAACCTGGCATCGACCAAGGCACCGGACATGTCAAAGGCACACCCAGCCCAGTTGACCTTGCAAAGTCCTTCTCACTAACATCTGGGAACTTGTGCCAAAGTTGGGAGAGCTGTCCTACAGACTAGTCAAGCAACGGCCTAACATAAAATCAAATTCCCAGAATCATACCTTTTAGCCAACATCACCATCCCTGGGCATGTCCTGTCCCACCAACAGGACAGACACACCAAAGCTTGTGGCACAGTTGTATACTCTGGCCCTGGGTGTCCTCATCATTGACTGCGAACCCCATGAAGTCTCATGGCATCAGGTCAAATTAGCAAGGAAACCTCCTGTTGATTACCACTGACCATCCTCCCTCAGCTGATGAATCAGTACTCCTCTATGTTCAACACCACTTGGAAGAAGCACTGAGGGCAGCAAGTGCGCAGAACGTAATCTGGGTAGGAGACTTCAGTCACCAAGAGTGACTCGTTAGCCAAGAGTAGCACCACAACCGACCGAGTGGGCCGAGTATAGAAGGACATAGCTACCCGTCGGTGGCAAGTGGTGAGAGAATCAACACGAGGGGAAAAACTATTTGATTTCGTCCCTACTAATCTACCTGTTGCAGATGCATCTGTCCATGACAGTATTGGTAGGAGTAACCACCGTACAGTCCTTGTGGAGATGAAGTCCCGTCTTCACTCACCATCGTGTTGTGTGGTACTACCACCGTGCTAAATGGGATAGATTCATAACAGATATAGCCACTCAAAACTGGGCATCCATGAGGTGCAATCAGTCATCAGCAGCAGCAAAATTGTATTCCACCACAATATGTAACCTCATGATCCAGCATATTCCTCACTCTCACATTACCATCAAGCTAAGGGACCAACTCTGGTTCAATGATGAATGTAGAAGAGCTTGCCAGGAGCAGCACAAGGTGTTCCTAAAAATGAAGTCTCAACCTGGTTAGCGCCCCAGAGGGGCGGTAATACATCTCGAAATGCGTACCGCCCTGGCTTCCAGTGCCCCGCCGGGAAATTTGATGCCGGTTTTGTGGCGATACAAAACATTACTGCCTCACTCTATAATTTCATTCAGATTACGACGTCAGTCGTCGTGGAACATCCCGCTAGTACCCCGGTCGCAAAATTACATGGAAACGCCTCATTTAACATCCGCCCCAAATTAGGCCTTAAAAGCCAGGTACATCCATGGTCGATTGGTGCTATGTGCAGCGTACTGAAAGGGAGTGAAGAGGATCATAAATCAGAGGGCACATTGAGTGGCACACTTTCACTCCGGACGCTGCTTGAACCTCTGACTTTACATCTGAGCACTGATCTGCCATTATCGGGTCCTTACAGCTTGAGTGAAATAATTTAATGGCTACATTACTAGTTCGCCATTGTCGCCTACTCCATGCTGTGGTTAGGCAGCGTGAAGGTTAGAAGGTTGTTGGCCATGAATGAGGAGAGGCTGTGGACGTCTGGACAGGAGGCCACACCCCCCACGAGGTGACAGGAAGCAACGCTCATGCCTCCACCTCTCTGAGGAGTAGTGTGTGAGAAGGATGCGCTTCTGACAGGAAGTACTGAGAGAGAGAGATGCCATCTCCTACAGGCAACTTGCAGCCTCACATTGGGAGGGGGAGAATAAGGAACAGGAGCCTGGTGAGGCTCCGAATGGCCAGCCACACGAGGAGGAGCACCATCCACGGTGGAAGCAGCGTGGCAATGCTGCCAGTGCAAGAGCCACTCGTCAGCGACTCATAATGCATCGGGTCTCTTGAATGGAGGAAGATGAGAGATGTAGCTAATATGTGCCACCATAATGCCACATCTCCATTAAAGTCCACAATCATACTCCAGACTCCAATGCAAATGGTTAAAGTAACATTTTAATCACTTCACCAACATGGTGGCTACAAATCCACAACCAAAGCCCTCCCCAGCAAGTAACAAAACAATACAGGTTCAGGTGGGGATTGTCCCATGAGGAGTGATTGAGGAGATTAGCATATATTCCCTAGAATTTAGAACAATGAGAGGTGATCTCATTGAAACATATAACAGTCTTACAGATCTTGACCGGGTAGATGCTGGGAGGATGTTTCTCCTAGTTGGGGAGTCGAGAACTATGGATCACAGTTTCAGAATAAGGGGTCGGCTATTTAGAACCAAGATGAGGAGAAATTTCATCACTCAAAAGGTTGTGAATCTTTGAGCATCCACAGGGTAGAGAATTCCAATCATTGAGTATATTCAAGACCGAGACCGATAGATTTTTGGATATGGGGATGGTGCAACAAGCTGGAGTTAAGGTAGAAGATCAGCCATGATCTTATTGAATGACGGAGCTGGCTCGAAGGGCCAAAGACTTACTCCTCCTATTTCTTATGTTCTTAGTTCTTGTGTTCTTAACCTGAGGTTTTAACTTAGCTGTGTTCATGATTGTGCTGGCAAGAAAGAATCAGACACAACAGCAAAGTAGGAAGGCACTAAGGTTCTTTAGTAGCTTGCTATCTTTTTCTAACTGGCAGATGATCCAGATGTATGTGTGGAGTGTGAAACAGTTGAAGGATGCATGTTGTCACTGCTGGCTGGGAGAACTGAATGGCTGCATGGAAAACCATATTTTGGTTACAAAGGCAAAATACTGCAGATGCTGGAAATCTGAAATATAAACAGAAAATGCTGGAAATGCTCAGCAGGTCAGGCTGTAGCTGTGAAGAGAGAAACAGAGTTCACGTTTCAAGTTGATGACCTTTTGTCAGAATTGGAAAATGTTAGAGATGTAATAGTTTTTAAGCAAGTACACAGACAAGGAAAAGGGAGGGTGGCGAGGAGAGGAAAGAACGAAAGTGAAGGACTTTGATGAGGTGGAAGGCAGGAGTGATTAAATGACGATAGGGATGATGGTGCAACGCAAAAGGGGGTGGCAATGAGATAAGTAAAGAAACAAAAAAATGGCTCTAGAGAAGGTGTAAATGGCAACAACAAAATCAGTACCAATACCTGCTGTCTAAAAAATGGCAGCAGTGTTTATGATCTGAAATTGTTGAACTCACTGTTGAGTCCAGAAGGTAGTAAAGTGCCTAATTGAAAAATGAGGTGCTGTTCCTCGAGTTTCATTGGAACCGTGTAGGAGGCCGAGGACAGAGTGGAAGTGGGACAGAGAATTAAAATGGCAAGCGACCGGAAGTTCCGAGTCACATTTATGGACTGAATGGAGGTGTTCCGCAAAGCGATCATCCAATCTGCATTTGATCTCCCCAGTGTAGAGGAAACCGCATCATGAGCAGCAAATCAAGAGTATTAAAAAAAAGAGTAAAACTGTCTACAGTAATGCACACAGTGTCCATAATAAAAAAGAGGAGCTGGAGGCAATCATGAGTTGCAAGGATCCAGACATGGTAGGGATTACTGAGACATGGCTATAGAAAAATCAGGCTTGGGAATTAAGCATTGCAGGGTATAACTTATTTAGAAAAGATAGAGAAGGAAAAAGGGGAGGTGGAGTAGCTGTACTTATTAGGGATAATATAATGGCAGTAGAAAAAAGTGATGCAGCTATCAATAAGACAGAAATAAAATCCATGTAAATACAGATAAAAGATAATAAACGATCAATCACACTAATAGTCTACAGACCACCTAATAGTGGAAGGGAGGTGGAGGAAGAAATACGAGGACAAATTAGGGAAATTCGTAAAAAAAAACATAATCATGGGCGATTTGAACTACCATGATATTAATTGGACAGAAGAGGTAGGCAAAGAGGATAAGGGAATCGAGTTCCTGCAATGTGTACAGGGCTCCTTTCTAACACAATAGGTAAAAAGCCCATCAAGGGAGGATTCATTATTGGATCTAGCAATGGGGAATGAACCAGAGCAGGTAAGAGAAGTAAAAGTTGAAGAACATCTGGGCAATAATGACCAAAGTATAATATGCTTTAAGATAATGGCCCAGAAATTGCTTCCGACCTAATTTTTTTTTCAAAAGTACCTGGTGGTCCTGAAGGAAGAGAGAAACAGAGTTAACGTTTCAAGTTGATGACCTTTTGTCAGAATTGGAAAATGTTAGAGATGTAATAGTTTTTAAGCAAGTACACAGACAAGGAAAAGGGAGGGCGGCGAGGAGAGGAAAGAACGAAAGTGAAGGACTTTGATGAGGTGGAAGGCAGGAGTGATTAAATGACGATAGGGATGATGGTGCAATGCAAAAGGGGATGGCAATGAGATAAGTAAAGAAACAATAAATGGCTCTAGAGAAGGTGTAAATGGCAACAGCAAAATCATTACCAATACCTGTGTACAGTCTGAGGCCTCCATTCACAGCCCAGTGTATGGACTCACACATCGCAGGAACGTAAGCGCAACTTGGGATCACGTGGGCCTGGACCACCAATGAACATGGAGTATTCTCATTGACAATAATGGGACCTCTGTTTATACGAGCTCCCAATACTATCAATGAGAATACCACCAAAACACAGAAACACAACACAATAAATTAACACCTCACATATTTAAAATTAATTGAAATTAAAAACAAAAAAAACATTATTTTTTTAAATATATTTTAATAGGGTAAAAGTAAACTTACCTTGATAGAAAAATTAAATTTTATCCATCTTTTAAAATTCTTGCGCTGGTAAAAGCAGGCTGTATGCTTTTACCAGGCGTAAGAGTTTGAAGGACATTCGCTGGGCAGGAGTTAGGCAAATAACCCAAATCTCTGCGCGCGAATGTCCTTCTCCCGTGGATGAGTGCGAATGCTGACTCTTGGCGCATGCGCATTGCGCGCCAAGAACAGACATTTGCAAGGCCTCTTCGAGTGCGTGCGCGCACATCGTACGCACCCAGAGAGGCTGCAATTTACGGCCCAATAATTGAGAAGGACGTAATTATGATGCAGACTAGGGTAATAGATTGCAGAAATGATGAACTTAAGGGACTGAGAATAGAACTTCGGAAAATAAAACAACAATATTGGCAAACAATGACGTAGAACAGCAATGGCAAACATTTAAAACTGTGTTCAGCAGAGTCCAGGAAAAATACATTCTGCTAAAAAACAAGAACAAGTGAAATACTAATGAGACACTATGGATGAATAAAGCCATAAGGGAAAAATTGAGGGTAAGGAAAGAGACATACATGAAGTACAGGGACAGCAGGGGAGAGCAAGATAAGGGAGAACATGAAGAGATATGGAGCGAAGTCAAAAAAAACAATTAGGAAGGCAAAGAGGAACTATGAAACTAAATTATCAAAGAACATAAAACAAAATAGTAAAATATATTTCAGGCACATAAATAAAAAAGGGAAGGTTTGGTTGGGAATAAGGGATGGACAGGATAACAGCACAAGCAGTGATAGAGAGATGGCAGAAATATTAAATAATTATTTTGCTTCAATATTTATCAGGGAGATGGAACAGGTGAACATGACATTGGATGATGAGATGAGTAAGGAGATAACTACATTTAAAATAAAAAGAGGAGATATGTTAAATAAACTAATCAAACTCCGAGGAAAAAAACCCCAGTCCGAATGGATTACATTCTCTCATTTTAAAAGAGTCTGGGAAAGTGATAGCCAAGGCATTATTACTAATATTTAATTGTTACAAAAAGATGTAGTGCCAGAGGACCGGTGGATAGCTAACGTAATACCTATGTTTAAGAAGGGTCGATATTTCCAGCGAACTATAGACCAGTCAATTTAGCAGCGGTGGTAGGAAAAATAATGGAATCCGTACTAAAGGAGAAAATCGAAGAACATCTAGAAACCCAAAATATAATAATGAATAGTCAGCATGGATTTCAAAAGGGAAAGACTTGCATGACCAACCTCATTGAATTCTTTGAAGAGGTAACAGAGAGAGTAGACCAGGGTAATGCAGTAGATTAATTTATCTAGATTTTCAGAAAGCCTTCGATAAGGTACCACATAATAGACTAATGAATAAGGTCAGAGAATGCAAATTCAGGGGACAAGTAGCAGAATGGATATCCAGCTGGCTTCAAGACAGAAAGCAGAATGTAGGGGTAAAGGGTAGCTATTCACAGTGGCAGCAGGGGGATAGTGGTGTTCCACAAGGATCAGTGCTGGGACCATTGTTGATCACAACTTATATTAACGATTTTGACTTTGGAATCAAAAACACAATTTCTAAATTTGCAGATAACACCAAATTGGGTTATATACTGTCAATACTGAGGGGGACTGCAACAAATTACAGGAGGACTTTAATAAACTTGCAGAATGGGCAGAAAATTGGCAAATTAATTTCAACACCAATAAATGTGAGGCATTACATTTTTGTAGGAAGAATAGGGAGGTCACTTATTAATTGGAGGGCAAGAGCTGGGCTGGGAAGAGGAGAAAAGGGATCTGAGTACAAATACACAAATCACTAAAAGTAGCGACACAGGTTAACAAAACAATTAAAATAAAAAAGCAAACCAAGCACATGCATATATTTCTAGAGGGATAGAATTGAAAAGTAGAAAAGTTATGCTAAACTTGTATCGAACCTTGGTTAGACCCTACTTTGAGTACTGTGTAGAATTCTGGTCACCATTTTATAAAAAGGATATAGAGGCACTGGAGAGGGTGCAGAGAAGATTTACAAGGATGATACCAGAAATGCACGGGTATACCTATTCGGAAAGGATGCACAGGCTAGATCTCTTTTCTCTTGAAAAAAGAAGGCTGAGGGGTGACCTAATCGAGGTCTTTCAAATTATGAAAGGTTTTGATAGAGTGGATACAGAGAGAATAGTAATAATAATAACTTTTATTTATATCGCACCTTTAACGTAGTAAAACATCCCAAGGTGCTTCACAAAGGTGTTACAAGACAAAACAGATAAATTTGACACCGAGCCACAAAAGAAGAAATTAAGGCAGATGACCAAAAGCTTGAGGTAGGTTTTAAGGAGCGTTTTAAAGAAGGAAAGAGAGGTAGAAAGAGAAGGAAAGAGAAGAGAGGAGGAGGAACTGAAGGAAATCCTTATTAGGTGGGAAATTGTGTTGGGAAAATTGATGGGATTGAAGGCCGATAAATCCCTGGGGCCTGATAGTCTGCATCCCAGAGTACTTAAGGAAGTAGCCCTAGAAATAGTGGATGCATTGGTGATCATTTTCCAACAGTCTATCGACTCTGGATCAGTTCCTATGGACTGGAGGGTAGCTAATGTAACACCACTTTTTAAGAAAAGAGGGAGAGAGAAGATGGGTAATTATAGACCGGTTAGCCTGACATCAGTAGTGGGGGAAATGTTGGAATCAATTATTAAAGACGAAATAGCAGCACATTTGGAAAGCAGTGGCAGGATCAGCCCAAGTCAGCATGGATTTATGAAAGGGAAATACTGCTTGACAAATCTTCTAGAATTTTTTGAGGATGTAACTGGTAGAGTGGACATGGGAGAACCAGTGGATGTGGTGTATTTTACTTTCAAAAGACTTTTGACAAGGACCCATACAAGAGATTGGTGTATAAAATTAAAGCACATGGTATTGGGGGTAATGTACTGACGTGGATAGAGAACTGGTTGGCAGACAGGAAGCAGAGAGTAAGAATGAACGGGTCCTTTTCAGAATGGCAGGCAGTGACTAGTGGGTTGCCGCAGGGCTCAGTGCTGGGACCCCAGCTATTTACAATATACATTGATGATTTGGATAAGGGATTGAGTATAATATCTCCAAGTTTGCAGATGACACTAAGCTGGGAGGCGGTGTGAGCTGTGAGGAGGATGCTAAAAGGCTGCAGGGTGACTTGGACAGGTTAGGTGAGTGGGCAAACGCGTGGCAGATGCAGTATAATGTGGATAAATGTGAGGTTATCCACTTTTGTGGCAAAAACACGAGGGCAGAATATTATCTGAATGGCGGCAGATTAGGAAAAGGGGATGTGCAACGAGATCTGGGTGTCATAGTACATCAGTCATTGAAAGTTGGCATGCAGGTACAGCAGGCGGTGAAGAAGGCAAATGGTATGTTGGCCTTCATAGCTAAGGGGTTTTGAGTATAGGAGCATGGAGGTCTTACTGCAGTTGTACAGGGCCTTGGAGAGGCCACACCTGGAATATTGTGTTCACTTTTGGTCTCCTAATCTGAGGAAGGACGTTCTTGCTATTGAGGGAATGCAGTGAAGGTTCACCAGACTGATTCCCGGGATAGCAGGACTGGCATATGAGGAGAGACTGGATCGACTGGGCCTGTATTCACTGGAGTTTAAAAGGATGAGAGGGGATCTCATAGAATCATATAAAATTCTGATGGGACTGGACAGGTTAGATGCAGGAAGAATGTTCCCGATGTTGGGGAAGTCCAGAACCGGGGGACATAGTCTAAGGATAAGGGTTAAGCCATTTAGGACTGAGCTGAGGAGAAACTTCTTCATTCAGAGAGTTGTTAACCTGTGGAATTCTCTACCGCAGAGAGTTGTTGATGCCAGTTCATTGAATATATTCAAAAGAGAGTTAGATATGGCCCTTACGGTTAAAGGGATCAAGGGGAATGGAGAGAAAGCAGGAAAGGGATAATGAGGTGAATGATCAGTCATGATCATATTGAATGGTGGTGCAGGTTCGAAGGGCCGAATGGCCTACTCCTGCACAAATTTTCTATGTTTCTATGTTCTATGAGAGGTGGAGAGGTTTAGGCAAGGAATTCCAGAGCTTAGGGCCCAGGCAGCTGAAGGCACGGCCACCGATGGTTGAGCAGTTATAATGAGGGATGTTCAAGAATCCAGAATTTGAGGAGCACAGACACCTTGTGGGCTTGTGAAAATGAAAAAGATTACAGAGATAGGGAGAGGCAAGGCCATGGAGTGATTTGTAAACAAGGATGAGAATTTTGAAACCAAGGCATTGTTTAACCGGGAGCCAATGTCAGTCAGAAAGCACAGGGGTGGCAGGTCTGATATATGAGGAGAGACTGGATCGACTGGGCCTGTATTCACTAGACTTTAGAAGGATGAGAGGGGATCTCATAGAAACATATAAAATTCTGACAGGACTGGACAGGTTAGATGCAGGAAGAATATTTCCGATGTTGGGGAAGTCCAGAACCAGGGACATAGTCTAAGGATAAGGGGTAAGCCATTTAGGACTGAGATAAGAAGAAACTTCTTCACTCAGAGAGTTGTTAACCTGTCAAATTCTCTACCGCAGAGAGTTGTTGATGCCAGTTCATTGGATATATTCAAGGGGGAGTTAGATATGGCCCATAGATCATGGCTAAAGGGATCAAGGGGTGTGGAGAGAAAGCAGGAAAGGAGTAATCAGGTGAATGATCAGCCATGATCTTATTGAATGGTGGTGCAGGCTCGAAGGGCCGAATGGCCTACTCCTGCACCTATTTTTTATGTTTCTATGGGTCAATGGTTGTTTTTTGTGGACAGGGAAGATGATAGCAGATTTGAAGAAGAAGGGAACAGTACCAGAGGAGAGAGAACCATTAACAATGTTGGCTAACGTGGGAGCCAAAAAAGGAAGTTGGGTGGTCAGCGGTTTAGTGTGAATAGGGTCAAGAGAGCAGGAAGTGGGTCTCATGAATAAGGTGAGTTTGGAGAAATCAAAAGGGGAGATCAAAGAGAAACTAGAGAAAGATATGAGTTTAAGGCTAGGGCAGATGGGAGCCTCAAATGAAGTTTGGCCCTGTGGGTGAGGTGAAGGAAGGGAACTCCCAGAGGCAGCTGATCAGATGGTCTCGATCTTTGAGACAAAGAAGTATTTGAGCTCCTCACACTTGTTGTTGGAGATGAGTGTGGTGGAGACAGGGGAGAGGGGTTTAAGGAAATTGTCAGCAGTAGAGAATAGTAGCCAGAATGTTTCCACTTGTGGGGAAGACCATAACTAGAGGCCGTCAATACAAGATATTCACCAAGAAATCAAATAGGGAATTCAGAAGAAACTTCTTTACCCATAGAGTGATGAGAATGTGGAACTCACTACCAAAGGGAGTGTTGGAAGTGAATAGTGTAAATGAATTTAAGGAGAGGCTACATAAGCATATGAGGGAGAAGGGAATAGAGGGTTATGCTGATCGTTAGATGAGGAAAGATGAGAGGATGCCTGAGTGGAGCACAAACGCTGGCATGGACTGGTTGGGCTGAATGGCCTGTTTCTATGCCGTATATCCTATGTAATATTAAATTGTCAGATGTACAAGTAAATCATTGTTTCACCTGAAAGGAATTGTTTGAGGCCTAGGATGGTGGGAAGGGAGATGGTGAAATGACATGTGTTGCATCTCCTGCATTTGCATTGGAACGTGCAGTGAGAAGGGAAGCAAGTGTTGGGAAGGGGAGCGGGTGATGGAAGAGTGGTCCAGGGTGTCGCGGATGGAACAGTCCCTTCGGAATGCTGAAAGGGGAGGGGAAGACTTGTTTTGTAGTGGCATCGTGCTGGAGATGGGGGATGATGATCCGTTGAATGTGGAGTCTCATGGGGTGGAAGGTGAGGACAAGGAGAGCCATATCGTGGTTCTGAAAGGGAGGGAAAGGAGTTATTACTTTGGTTAACAAATTTTTAATTCCGCAATACCCAATTTATGTTTTTTTTCATTTCAGATGAAAGATTTCTTTGCAAAATATCCAAATGCTGGAGCAGGAGAGATTCCTCGTAAGCAAGCTCTTGAAACTGTGCAGACAAATATAGAGTGGTTAAAGAACAACAAGGTTGAAATCGAAGAATGGCTGCAGTACAATTCCTAACAACCCAATGATGGTGCAAAACATCAATAGGAACACAATCCTCTCTGTATAAACACAATGCACATTTGCATCAACAGCTTTCGGGGCAGCATTGTATTTCTTTTGCTGGAAAATTTTACAGAAAAGGATGGATATTTTTGCATAAGTATTGCTGTTTTGTAAAAAAATTTTTTAATTATTGCCTGGTAAACCAATATTGATTGTGCAAGAATTCAGGTGCCATCTTTTGTTTTCCTAATGGAACTATTGTGCCTTATGATGACAGTGTTTATAATCCATACAATCTAACTAGAATAAGTCATACATTGTAATTCTTGCAGCACATACAACAAAGGAGAATACTACTGCCGAAAGAAGATTTTTAAAATAAATAAAATGTGAACATTTTATGCAATCGGTACGGATTGTAGCTGTTTTTATTTGAATCTCTAATAGTGGATGTTTTCTTTGTTTAAAGGTATAAAAATGCTTTCCGGTGACCCGAATATGTCAGCTTAGTTCTATAACTAACATGGGGGTAATTTTAACTTTTGGCGATAGTGTAAAATGGGCGATATCAGATCGTCCGGATAATTGGAAGAGTTGATTAATGGCCAGCAATGAAAGAGAGAGCAGACATTGGGGGTTAAATTGGTTACCTCCCGAAAACATGCGTGGGGCTCGTGCTGCGTGCTCATTGTAATGATTTATATGTGCAGCCAGTACTCCCCACACTGTTCCTTTGCTATATGCATCAGCAGAGGGCCCAATATTGTTTCTAAGTTGTACTAAAAACTAGCCTGCACCTTTTAAAGGGGAGGTGAACTGTGGCTGGAGCAGAGGCTGGAAGTCATTCGACAAGTTAATCTGACCTGAGAAAGAATGAAGAATGGCTAGCCAAGGGAGACACCGAAATGCTTGGTGGATTGTTAGAAAGCCTGCGCTCAATGTCAAGGAGCATGGAGGAATCCGGCACTCACTTGGTACAGGGCTTTGCATAGAGCTTGGAGCCCATCCTTTCCAGCATAGATCGGGTAGCCACCTCCATCAACACAGTTGTGGAACCAAACATGATGCAGCTTCTGACAGCCGATGTCTCAGCTTCCATTGCAGCACAAGCAGCAGCCAACTAACGTTTGAGTGCTGCAGTGGAAACTCAGCCTGCTGCATCATGGCTCTGGACACCAATGTTCAAAGGAGCATCCAGGGTATCATAGCAATCTGTTCTTCAACATATTACTGGGATTGTTGAGCTGCCACCCCAGGAGAGTGGCAGTGACTCCATGTAGCATGGAGCTGCTGTCCTCTCTCAGGATGACAGCATTCGTGCTCACACCCCTTTCACCCCACCATTGCCCTTGCTGTTGCCTGTCAGCCAGCCAGCCCAGAATACTATGGCTCATGCCAAGATGATGCTGTCTGAAGTCGGGCTTTCTAGGGCCAGAGCTGGTTGAGGTTGCCCTCCATTAGCCATCTGCAGTCTCCTCCATGAAAATCAGTCTTTCACCAGCCATGCTGCAGCCATTTGGGGTAGCACCTCATCGGAGCACCAGGAAGAGACACAAAGGAAATGCACAAGGGTGATTATTTTTGTGTGCAGTATGGCATGATTTAATTTATACATTTAGATTGGAATGTATATTTTTGGGGACTTTTATTTTTGCATTGTGGGCAAGAGGGCGATGTGATGGTCTATGCTGGAGAAAAGGTACAGATTGTGCGACTGTTGGTGAATAGGGAATTGGGGCTGAGGTTACTGATTTTGCTCTTCAGTTATTGGTTCACATACAACCTGGGTAGAGGGGGACTGTCTGTGTTGCCACCTCTCTTCATCATCTTTTTCTGCCACCTCCTCTGCTTCCTCTTCCTCTGCCTCCTCCTCCTCAAGCTCCTCAGCTTATTGCAGTGCACGTCAAACTGCGAGATGTTGCTAATATCTCCCGCAACAGCCTGGAAGGAGCCGGAGACACAAATGTTCATAGCCACGGTCACCTTCACAGCCACTTACAATGTGATCCTTGCCCTGTTCTGAGGTTGGAGTTGTGGCTACAGCAGTTGGAGATTTCAGTGAAGACCTCCTTAGTGAAGTGCAGATGTCTTAAACATTGGTCGTCGCTGAAGTTTAGATAGGCCTCCTGCTAAGAGTCCTTCTCCCCTCCTCCTCCTGCTCTGCATGGCCTCTGCTCATTCTCCCAGTCATGCTCAATGGCAAGAGGAAGGGCTTGTCTGAGAGCAACTGGTTTGTGCAGAAGCCTTGAATTCAGCAGAAACGTACTTCAGCACCTGCCACACCACTCCCTGTAGACTTTTAAAACTTTAAACAACCAAAGAAAGCACCCAAATGTGTAGAATTGCAACAACAGTCAGAAGAAATATACCAGAAACTAACCTGTAAATAGTTAATGAAACCTTTAAGTAACATTGCTGGGGTGTCTGTCACGCTGCTTAACATCGTGTTCAGCTGTGTGAGGTTAGGAGAGGACGTAGGCTGGAGCGTGGAGGTCCAAGATGGCAGCACCGGTGTAAAATTGACATCATGATGGTCAGTGTGTCTCATGGTGGTCAGAGGGGGAGAGATCGCAGGGATGTAGACCATGGTCGGGGGAGCGAGTTGATGGTTGCGGTGGGTGAGATGGAGGTCGGGAGGGAGATCGTGGGTCAATGATCATGAGGAGTGGGGTGGGTGAGATGGAGGGCGTGAGATAGAGGTCGTGAGGGAGATCATGAGTCAATGATCATGAGTGGGGTGGGAGAGATGGAGGTCGGGGAAGGGTGAGATGGAGGTCAGGGAGGGGTGAGATGGAGGTCGGGGGCTGGGTGAGATGGAGGTCGGGCAGGGGGGGGGGGAGATTGTGGGTCAGTGATCATGAGTGAAGCAGGTAAGCTTTTGGGCTATGGGGGAAACACATCTGCTCCTCCTGGCCCACAAGTCGTACTGTAAAGTCTCTTACCTTATGGATCGAACGTTCTCTCCTTTTATCTGGCAGGTTTTCCGAAGCCCTGGAAACCCGCTGTAGTTAGTTAAAAATGGAAGCTTAATTTCCTTAAAAGCTGTTACCGACCGACATGCCTCCTGAAAGTGGATTGCCTGCCTACCATTCCACAAGGACTGCAGTGGTCACTGCTACCAATGCTGTCATTGATGACTATAGGCTGTAGTAATATCCACCCTCCTGTACGTCTCAGCGACATGGACCATGTACAGTAGACACCTCAAATCACTGGAGAAATACCATCAACGATGTCTCCGCAAGGTCCTGCAAATCCCCTGGGAGGACAGATGCACCAACATTAGCATCCTCAAGCAGGCCAACATCCCCAGCATTGAAGTAGTGACCACACTTGATCAGCTCCGCTGGGTAGGCCACATTGTTCGCATACCAGACACGAGACACCCAAAGCAAACGCTCTACTCGGAGCTCCTTCACGACAAACGAGCCAAAGGTGGGCAGAGGAAACGTTACAAGGACACCCTCAAAGTCTCCCTGATAAAGTGTAACATCCCCACTGCCACCTGGAAGTCCCTGGCCAAAGGCCGCCCTAAGTGGCGCTGAGCACCTTGAGTCTCATCGGCGAGAGCATGCAGAAATCAAGCACAGACAGCGGAAAGAGCGTGCGGCAAACCAGTCCAACTCACCCTTTCCCTCAACACCTGTCCCAATTGTGACAAGGACTGGGACTGTGGTTCTCTTATTGGACTGTTCAGCCACCTAAGAACTCATTTTTAGAGTGGAAGATTTGAGGGCCTGGTCTTTGAACACTCTTTTCCTTCGGCAGCCAAAGGCTGCACTGGTGCACTGGAAGCGATGTTGAATCTCTGCATCAATGTCCATCACCAAGGGTGACTTGGTAGTACCACTACTGACCGAGCTGGCCGAGTCCTGAAGGACATAGCTGCCAAACTGGACCTGCAGCAGCTGGTGAGAGAACCAACACGAGGGAAAAACCTACTTGACCTCGTCCTCACCAACGTACCTGTCGCAGTTGCAGAGTACATTCTGTGCCCTTGTTACTCTCAGTGCTTCTTCCAAGTAGTGTTCAACATGGAGGAGTACTGATTCATCAGCTGAAGGAGGGGGGTAGGTAGTAATCAGCAGGAGGTTTCCTTGCCCGTGCTTGATCTGAAGCTGGGAGACTTCATGGGGTCCAGAGTCAATGTTGATGACTCCCAGAGCCACATCCTACTGACTGTATACTGTCATATATTCAACTGTCATTGTAACCCATGTATAAACTGACCTAAGTTGTACACTGTGAGATCATTGACCACTAGGTGGTGAACTTGTGGGAGACACTCTTAACTTGGACTTTCAGGTATAAAAGGGGAAGGTCCAGCTACCTTCATCACTTCAGTGCTGGCTAATAAGGGTTACTGGTCACAGAGTGACCTTCTCTCAAGTATGGGCCTCGTGTGCATTTATACTGTATAGTAAGGACATATTGGCGACGAGAAACTGGGATTTAAACCACACGAGCATGGCCATTAGCAGCACAGATGAGAGGTATTGTGTTGGTGATGATTGAGACGATTTTATTGAGAGACTACAGCAAGTTTTGTCACTAAGGAATGGTTGGGACAGGATTCGGCCGACAAACGCAGGACTCATCTCCTGAGCGTTTGTGGATCCAGGACGTACTCCCTGATGAAGGACCTTCTAGCGCCAGAGAAGCCGGCAGACAAGACTTTTGAAGAGCTCAGAAAGTTGATCGGGGAACACTTTAAACCGGCGAGCAGCATGCACATGGCGAGACACCGTTTTTACACGCACCGGCGGCGAGAAGAGCAAAGCGATCAAGACTTCCTGGCAGACCTCCGGCGACTGGCGAGCCTATGTAAGTTCCCAGATGCCTGCCGAGCGGAGATGCTGCGAGACTTTTTTATTGAGCGCATCGCGAATGCTGGGGTTTTCAGGAAACTGATTAAGACCAAAGACTTGACCCTGGAAACGGCGGCTTTGGTGGCCCAGACATTTATCTCAGGGGAGGAAGAGACCAGAATTAATTTTGACAAAAATCTTGGTTTCAATGCAGCAAATGGACAGGGAGTCAACATTGTTAACGCGGCACACAGTTCTCCAGGCAGACGGGCAATCGGGCATGCCCCAGCATGTAGTCGAACCCAAAGGGGGAATTCAACAGAGACAATGGCTAGCTGAACGGCGATTCATGCCATCACAAGCGACAATGCGGCCAGTAATGGGGCTATCAACCCCTGTAATGGTGCACATAAGGACAGTTGCAGAGACAGTCAGAGATGATCGACTGGTAATGGACATTTTGTTTCCAACAACGGTTCATGTTGGAAGTGTGGAGGCAAATACACAGCCAGAGCTTGCAGGTATCAGCAATATACCTGCAGAAACTGCAACGTCAGCGGTCACTTGGCGCGTATGTGCAGGAAGCCTTCAGCCAGTTTGATGTACGAGGAGGATGGGCCCGATGTAAGCCATACGAGGCCAAATGGACACTGGGGGAAATCGCTGGAAGCTGAAGTTCAGAGAGTTCATGTGGAGCACATATACAGTTCATACACCAGGACGCCACTGATAATGATGAAAGTGCTCCTCAATGGCATCCCAATATCAATGGAGCTAGACACGGAGGCCAGCCAGTCCCTGATGAGTATCAAACAGTTTGACAAGTTGTGGGCGTCCAAGGCCAGGAGGCCAAAATTATTGCCAATTGACGCACAGCTACGGACATATACAAAGGAGATCATTCCGGTGCTAGGCAGCGCCACGGTAGTCGTGACCCACAAAGAATCGGAGAACAGGTTGCCGCTCTGGATTGTCCTGGGGGACGGTCCCGCACTACTGGGGAGGAGTTGGCTTGCTGTCATGAACTGGAAATGGGGCGATGTCAATGCAATTTCTTCTGTGGAGCGAATATCATGCTCACAGGTCCTGGACAAATTTGACTCACTATTTCAACCCGGCATTGGCACTTTCATGGGGACCAAGGTAGTGATTCCCATAAACCTGGACGCCAGGCCAGTACACCACAAGGCCAGAGCGGAAAAGATAGAAGGAGAATTGGACCGCCTGCTGAGGGAAGGCATCATCTTGCCAGTCGAATTCAGTGACTGGGCGAGCCCGATTGTGCTGGTGCTCAAGGCGGATGGATCGGTCAGGATATGTGGTGATTACAAGGCCACCATCAATCGGGTGTCACTCCAAGACCAGTACCCACTACTGAGAGCGGAGGACCTCTTTGCGACGCTATCCGGTGGAAAACTTTTTTCAAAATTAGACCTGACCTCAGCTTACATGACCCAGGAGCTGGCAAGTGAGTCGAAGAAGCTGACCACCATCACGACACACAAGGCGTTGTTTGAGTACAACAGATGTCCGTTTGGGATTTGCTCGGCCGCCGCGATCTTTCAACGAAATATGGAAAGCTTCCTCAAGTCGATTCCAAGGACAGTGGTTTTTCAAGATGACATCCTCATCACGGGTTGTGACACCGAAGAACACCTCCGCAACCTGGAGGAGGTGCTACGCAGACTGGACCGGGTAGGTCTGCGACTGAAAAAGGTGAAGTGCGTCGTCCTAGCTCCAGAGGCAGAATTCCTGGGGATGAGGGTACCTGAGGAAAAGAGTGTTCAAAGACCAGGATTTCAGTCGCGGCACCAAGCTCATAGTCTACAGAGCAGTAGTGATACCTGCTTTCCTATATGCTTCAGAGACATAGACTATGTACAGTAAGCGCTCAAAGCACTGGAGAAGTACCACTAACGCTGCCACCTGCAAAATCTTGCAAATTCATTAGCAGGATAGGCACAGCAACGTCAGCGTTCTCTCTCAGGCCAACATCCCCAGCATCAAGGCATTGACCACACTCTATCAGCTCCAATGGATGGGCCACATTGACTGCATGCCTGATGCTACATCTCTCCTAGCTCTTAGGATTCACTGGCCCAAGACTGCTCAAAGTGGAGAAGAAGCATCCGAGAAGGCACCAAACACTTCGACTCTCTTCGTTGGGAGCACACGGATGCCAAGTGCAAACAGCGGAAGGAGCGTTCAACAAATCAAGCACCCCACCCGCCCGTTCCTACAACCACCATTTGCCCCACCTGTGACAAGAGACTGTAGATCCCACATTGGGCTCATCAGTTACCTAAGAACTCATTTTAGCATGGAAGCAAGTCATGCTCGACTCTGGGGGACTGCCTAAGAAGAAGATGAAGACGACATACCCAGGGATGGATGGTGGAGGAGAAGTCTGGGACGTTGGCTGAAAGTTATGATTCTGTGAGTATGACTAATCTGTGGGGCAGCTCTCCCAATTTTGGCATGTCCCCATATGTTAGTGAGGAGGACTTTGCAGGGTCGACTGGGCTGGGTGTGCCATTGTCAGGTCCAAAGCCGGTGCCTAGGTCGATGCCGGGTGATCTATTCAGTTTTATTATTTTTATTGTTTTTTGTCATGCTTTGGTATAACTGAGTTGCTTGATAGGCCATTTCAGAGTGCAGTTAAGTGTTTACCACACTGCTGTGGCTCTGCAGTCACATATAGGCCAGACCAGGTAAGGTCGGCAAGTTTCCTTCCCTAAAGCACATTAGTGAACCAGATGTGGTTTTACCGCAATCCGATGATTTCATGGTCACCATTACTGATACTAGTATTTTTTTTTAAATTCCAGATTTAAAGTATACGTGAAAAGTATATGGTAAAAAGTATAGCATCTAACTCTTTTGGAGGAGAGCCCAGGAGGAGCAGGAATGCTGGCTGAATCGAGGCCTCCCCTGAGATTGCCCCTCCTCAGGCCCGACTTGGTGGCCAAATTCACAAACTAGTGAACTCCATCAGGGTGTCCCCTTGAGCCTGCAGCTCACCGGTGGCACTCAAAATGGCTCAGTCATCACCAATGGGCAGGTGGAGCAGCCACTCTGCTAACCTGGCACCTGTTTCAGGCACTATTTGGAATAACTCTTCCCATTCCCAAAATAAGGCTCCGGAATTTCCTGAAATGGTGCAACCGGTAAGTTATGGCAAAACTTATATCTTCCTGTGAGCGAGTAATGTTGAATTTTTTTGAGAATCACATTATTATATACCAGAATGTGAAAAATAATGTAAAACAAATGGAAATCAATGTAACTAATTGGGGTCCAAGGAAAATGCCAAATGTACACCATATTCCTTCTTCTAGTCCCTCTTTATGCATGAGAATTAAGATTTGAAGCAATCATCTATGCACATCAGGCACGGCATGTTTAAGAAAATGCAATTGTCAAGGTTTTTCCAATTGTTAATTCAAATTATTCTGATGCCATAAAGATGCATTCAAAGATACAGAAAATATACTGTAGGTCTCCGTGAGGAGAAATTTTTAAAAATAGATTTAAAATATGACTTTGGGTGCTTTTACGCACAAAAGTTTAAACATAAATTTACAGCAACTTCAGAATAAATGTAAATTCAGAAAATGTGCGTAAACTGCACTGTTTCATGGAGGGCAGAGTTATGTTAATGAATGGCAGAGGAGTTCAATGGAGGCTTTGTGCAGTCGGTGTGAAGATTGAGGAAATTCGAGCAAGGCGTAAAAAACGGATGTAAGTATCATATGCCGAATTTCGTCTAACTTTTACACTGCAAATTGGCACTATGCTGTTCTTTAGCCTAAGTTTCTAGGAAATTCCAGGCCTGAGCACGTTCAACTACATTTGTGCATTCTGAGCATGTGCAGGTTTGGGCATTTGACAACAGAATCGGTGCATTAATAGTAATTAAAGTGTAGAAGGACGTGTTCCCGCATCTTTTGAGCATTTGAAAGTTTGCTTTTTCCAAAAGAGTTTGAAAGAAAATGGAGATTAGATTATGAAAGCACTATTTCGGACAAGTAATTTAACGGTTGCTGTTTTCTATTATGACCTTTTTCGAGATTCATCATCATTATCATCATAGGCATTCCCTCGGAATCGAGGATGGCTTGCTTCCATTCTTAGCATGTGTTCTTAGGTGACTGTACAGTCCAATACGAGAACCACAGTCTCTGTCACAGGTGGGTCAGACAGTGGTTGAGGAGAAGGGTGGGCAGGGAGCCTGGTTTGCCGCACGCTCTTTCCGCTGCCTGCACTTGATTTCTGCATGCTCTCACTGACGATACTCGAGGAGCTCAGCGCCCTCCCAGATGCACTTCCTCCATTTAGGGCGATCTTTGGCCAGGGACTCCCAGGTGTCATTGGGGATGTCGCATTTTATCAGGGAGACTTTGAGGGTGTTCTTGTAACGTTTCCTCTGCCCACCTTTGGCTCATTTGCCGTGGTTGAGTTCCGAGTAGAGCACTTGCTTTGGGAGTCTCGTGCTGGCATGCGAACTATGTGGTCTGCCCAGTGGAGCTGATCAAGTGTGGTCAATGCTTCAATGCTGGGGATGTTGGCCTGGACGAGGCGCTAATGTTGGTGCATCTGTCCTCCCAAAGGATTTGTAGGATCTTGCGGAAACATCGCTGGTGGTATTTCTCCAGCTACTTGATTAAACTAGTAAGCAGCATCGCGTATTATGTGGGGGGTTTTTCTTGATGGTTAGAAATCATTTTTTGAGTCATTTGCCTGTATTTTAGTTTTATATTCTGCTAAAAAAAAGCTCTAATTTCAAACAGTTTATATTTTAAAGTAACTTTGGATATATGGGCAAGTCAATATCATTTGGAATTAAACCGTAAACCTGAATTCTAATGGACAACAAAACCCAATCATTAGCCCAGGGTGGATTTTAGACATTTGGCAGTGGGAGGAAACTGGTGGTAGAAAATCGCCCACCTATTATATACCCCACCTGATTTTCCTTTTCATTGATGTACATATGGCATGTGTCTATGCTGCTGATTCTATGCAATTATATATGTCCGAACCAAAGTTAAACCAAACCAAGTGGATGTAAAAAAAAAATCATGTTTTGAATATTTAAATAATTTCTATAAACGAATGCTTCTGAAAGATCCATAACCCTATTTTCTGCTTTGAATCAAGTCAGTGCATATCCTGACTTTCAAAAGAAATAACATGAATATGGTCATGTTCAATAGACTATCCTTCATTCTGTGAAAGAATATTAAAAAAAGATTGCTCAGCGGAGTACAGAAATGGCATATGATATCTTTTGAAATTTAAATGATTAGAGGCTGCCGAAACATGAGTTATTTTTAATTTTTGGTAATGTGGCAAACCATGTTCTTGTATTTCACCCAGTCCTTAGTATATTTTTAATTATTGAAAAGAACCTGCACGATTAAAATTTTGACCACTTAAATATTCCAAATGATGAGACTCCCTCATATTTGATGGATTCTAAATATTTAAACATTGATTGCTACATTAAAGGAGCATTAAAGAGAATAAATGGCTCTTATATTTCTCTCTGTGGCACCCTTTACATTACCCAAGGATTTCCAAGATTCCCGAGGCATTCTCCATCCTTCTGTCTCAATTTATTGTGTTGCATCTCATTGGGTGCCTCAAGAAGCTGATGGTGGGCTTTGCACTGGGACTCTCCTCAGATCGTGAGGTGCAAATCAAAGAAGACCAAACAGGTAGGTGCCCTACATATTACAGCAGCACATAGAGCCTTTGGTTGTCTGGAAGGCTTTTTGCTCCCTTGGGAGAAATACCTCTGAGGCCTAAAGTTGAACTCCTGATTCCACCCTTGATTCCTGACACAAGGTCCTACCAGAGGGTAGGGGTGCAACTGAAAGATATTAATGAACTGGGCCACAAAATCTTGATGTGCTTCAGGCAGGATAGGTAGACCACAATTCCAGTGTACTCCACCTGTCCAGCACTCAGGAAAGAAGGAGGGGAGCAAAATATAAGTTTAGCCCTTCTGTCTGCTGGCTGTAAAGGGACTTTGTGAAAAGAGTTTGGGCAAACTTAACTGTGTTCGTAATAGGAATGGGACTACGGGATAAAACTGTCCCTTTATTAACATTCAGTTTGCAACCTCAGTGCTCTTCTGAAGTTGGGACCATGGTTCATTATCGGTAGAGATAGAGGTAGCTTTACTCTGTTTCTAACCAAGATATGCCTAAGCAGGGATTGCTTGATGCTGACTTTGGGTTTTTGAAATAGAAACATTTCATTCCCCTGTGCTAACATCTAATAATAAATAAATATTTATGTAGTGCTTTTCACATCAAAGCATTTCAAATTACTTCACGCAATGAATTACGTTTTGAAGCATAGTGGATTGTTATGTATGCAAATTTGGTAAACGTTGTACTGGCTCAGCCCAAAAACAACTAGGAGATGAATGACCAGTCAATCTGTTTATCATGTAATTTTGATTGAGGGAGAAAGGTGGTCTTGGATACTCTGAGAACTCCCTACATTTCTTAGAATAGTGCTATGAGACCTTGAACATCCAGAAAGGACCTTGATTTCATTTCTCAGCTGACATTGTAGCACCTCCTTAGTATTGCACTGTCCATGTAGATCATTGGGAAGAAAAGCAATGTGTGACGAGGACACAAAAAAAACCTGCAAAAGGTCATAGACAAGCTAAATGAGTGGGCAAAAATTTGGCAGATGGAGTATAATGTTGGAAAGTGTGAGGTTATGCACTTTGGCAGAAAAAAAATCGAAGAGCAAGTTATTGGATAAAAATTCGACATCCCGGTTCCGTACGAAGTTTCTACAGACCCGGGAAGGCATCGGAAAAGCTGGTTTTCAGTGCGCAATGCGATTGCGCTGAAAACCGGCTTTTCTGATCTGTCAAGCTAGAGCTTGACAGATCCTAGACAGATCAGGAGCAAGGAAGACAGATCGAGAACGAGGACATTTGTACAGGCAAAATTGCGGGATTAAGCATATCTTGCTCGACAAATGTCCTCAAAAATCTTGCACCTGCAAAAGCTGGCACATAGCCTACTTTTACAGGTGCGTGTTTTAAAACACACATAAACACAATAAAATTTAATAAAATAAACACATTGTATTGTTAAAAATTCTGCCCACTAAGGTAAGTTTATTTTTAACCCGAATTACAAAACTTAAAAAAAATTGGAATTATATGTTTTTTTCTAAGGCATTTATTAACTTTAATTTCAAATAATTTTAATTATGTGAGGTTTGTTTTTTATTTTTTATTAGTGTGTTTGTTTTTTTCCCCATTAATAGCACTGAGAACTCGTAGTTACGTGAGTCTAAGTGCTATTAATGGGAACCTGTGAACTACCTACCTGATTGGCTGAGCAGTCACACATGACTGCATCTTCTGCATGGGAACCCTCTGGGTGGGAGCGCGCTTCGCAGCGCGGGAAGGGAAGGCCTCCCCATTGGAATCCAGGGCGCCTCCTAGACCATCAGGTACTTTCGCAAAAAATATTCAGCGAGGAGGCAATTGCCTGCGGGAACGGGAAGACCCCCAGAGCAATTTCTGCCCCATTATTTAAATGGAGAAAAATTGCAAAGTGCTGCAGTACAGCGGGACCTGGGGGTTACTATGCAGGTACCTAAAGTGATCAGGAAGGCCAGTGGAATCTTGGCCTTTATTGCAAAGGGGACGCAGTATAAAAGCAGGGAAGTCTTGCTACAGTTATACAGGGTATTGGTGAGGCCACACTTGAAATACTGTGTACAGTTTTGGTTTCCATATTTTAGAAAGGATATACTTGCTTTAGAGGCGGTTCAGGGAAGGGTCACTAGGTTGATTCCGGAGATGAGGGGTTGACTTATGAGGAAAGGTTGAGTAGGTTGGGCCTCTAATCATTGGAATTCAGAAGAATGAGAGGTGATTTTATCGAAACGTATAAGATTATGAGGGGGCTTGACAAGATGGATGCAGAGAGGCTGTTTCTACTGATAGGGGAGACTAGAACTAGGGGGCATAATCAGAATAAGGGGCTGCCCATTTAAAACTGAGATGAGGAGGAATTTCTTCTCTGAGGGTTGTAAATCCGCGGAATTCGCTGCCTTAGAGAGCTGTGAAAGCTGAATCATTGAATAAATTTAAGACAGAGATTCAGTTTCTTAACCGATAATGGATTAAGGGGTTATGGGGAGCAGGCAGGGAAGTGGACCTGAGTCCATGATCGGATCAGCCATGATCATATTAAATGGTGAAGCAGGCTTGAGGGGCCGGATGTTCTACACTTGCTCCTATTTCTTACGTTCTTATTCCCTTGAGCCCTGGTGTCAGCTCAAGATTTTGATGAGAGCAGAAATTCATGAAAAAGACAGTAAAAATAAAATAAATATATTTTAAAAAAGAAATGTACAATCATAACTGCTTCTATTCTTGTAATTACATGTTAGTTTGAATGCACTATATTGTGTTCCTAACACAAATGAGACTGCACACATGGAGGTTAAAGTAACAGTGACCTCAGTCTTTATTAAGACACTCCAGAGTGATAAACAGGCCTTAGGGGCCAGCTTAAATACAGTGCTCCCAAGGGATGCTGGGATCCCTTGGAACTTCAGGGGTTGCACTCCCTGGTGGCGGAACATGGGAGTGCATGCTTTACAGATACACAATATTACTCCCCCCCCAAAGTCAAAGTGAAAACTATTTACAAGGTGAGGCGGTCAGGCGCCTTCCTTTCCCTGGTGGACCGCCTCGGTACAAATGTCTGTTCTGGTGTGTTGGCTATGCCCTCGCTGGGCTGGCGTGTTGTTGGCCCTGCAGGGCTGCTGGGTGAGCCTAGCCTTGCTGGGCTGTTGGGAGTGATGGGTTCGATTTCCTGGTCCAGGGTGGTGTCGTTGATCCTTTGGGTGTGTGTTGTGGGCTCGAAAAAGGTGGTGTCTGCTGTGGGTTGTTCAGGGCAGTCTGTGAACCGCAGCCTCGTTTGGTCCAGGTGCTTTCTGCAAATTTGTCCATTGTCTAGTTTGACTACAAACACCCTACTCCCTTCTTTAGCTATATTCATGCCCGCGATCTACTTGAGACCAGGTCCATAGTTCAGCACATACACAAGGTCATTCAGATCAATTTCTCATGACACAGTGGCGTGACCATTGTTTACATTTTGTTGCTGCCGTCTGCTCTCTACCTGATCATGCAGGTTGGGGTGAACCAGCGAGAGTCTGGTTTTAAGTGTCCTTTTCATGAGTAGCTCAGCCGCGGGCACCCCTATGAGCGAGTGGGGTCTCGTGCGGTAGTTGAACAGTACTCGGGACAGGCAGGTTTGGAGTGAGCCTTCTGTGACTCGTTTAAGGCTTTGTTTGATGTTTGTACTGCCCGCTCTGCCTGCCCATTGGAGGCTGGTTTAAACGGGGCCGAGGTAACATGCTTGAACCCATTGCAGGTCATGAATTCTTTAAATTGGGCACTGGTGAAACATGGCCCGTTGTCACTGACCAGTATGTCAGGCAGGTCGTGAGTGGCAAACATAGCCTCAGGCTTTCAATGGTGGCGGTGCTTCCCGACATTATTTCTCATTCAGTCCATTTTGAAAAAGCATCCACCATCACCAGGAACACTTTACCGAGAAATGGGCCCGCATAGTCGACATGGATCCTCGACCATGGTCTGGAGGGCCAGGACTACAAACTTAGTGGTGCCTCTCTGGGCACGTTGCTCAACTGAGCACACACGCTGCATTGCCGCACACAGGGCTCTGTCAGAGTCGATACCGGGTCATCCCACCTGGGATCTGGCTATTGCTTTCATCATTACTATACCCGGACATGTGCTGTGGAGATCCAAGATGAATGTCTCCCTGCCCTTTTTGGGTAGCACTACGCGGTTACCCCACAACAGGCAGTCTGCCTGAATGGACAGCTCGTCCTTTTGCCGCTGGAACGGCTTGATTAGCTCTTGCATTTTAACGGGGATGCTGGCCCAGCTCCCATGCAGTACACAGTTTTTTACTAGGGACAGCAGAGGATCTTGGCTGGTCCAAGTCCTAATCTGGCGGGCCGTGACAGGTGATTTATCATTTTCAAATGCTTCCATACCATCAACAAGTCTGCGGGCTGTGCCACCATCAACAAGTTTGCAGGCTGCGCTATTTCCACCCTCGTGGTGGGCAATGGTAGCTGACTGAGAGCATCCGCACTATTCTCAGTGCCTGACCTATGGCGGATGGTGTAGTTATACGCTGATAGCGCAAGTGCCCACCTTTGTATGCGGGCTGAGGCATTAGTATTTATCCCCTTGTTTTCAGCGAACAGGGATATGAGGGGCTTGTGATCGGTTTCCAGTTCAAATTTGAGGCCAAACAGGTACTGATGCATTTTCTTTATTCCGAACACACATGCTAATGCCTCTTTCTCAATCATGCTGTAGGCCCTCTCGGCCTTAGACAAGCTCCTCTAGGCATAGGCGACAGGTTGCAACTTCCCCGCAACGTTAGCTTGTTGTAATAAACATCCGACTCCGTACAAGAATGCATCACATGCTAGCACGAGCCTTTTACACGGGTTATACAATACAAGCAGCTTGATGGAGCATAAAATGTTTCTGGCTTTCTCAAAAGCAATTACTTGTTTTTTTTCCCCATACCCAGTTCTCACCTTTACACAATAACACATGTAGGGGCTCTAAGAGGGTGCTTAACCCCGGTAGGAAATTACCAAAATAGTTGAGGAGTCCCAGAAATGACCGCAGCTCCGTGACGTTCTGTGGCCTGGGCGTGTGCATGATAGCCTCTGTCTTGGCGTCTGTGGGCCGAATGCTAACCGCCACGATCTTTCTCCCCAAAAACTCCACTTCTGTTGCCATGAAGATGCATTTCGACCTCAGCCCTACGTGATCCAGTCGCTGGAGGAGCTCCTCCAGGTTTTGTAGGTCCTCGACGGTGTCCCAACCCATGACCAATATGTCGTCCTGAAAAACCACCGTGCATGGTACCAACTTGAGTAGGCTCTCCATGTTTCTCTGGAAGATCGCTGCAGCCGACCGAATTCCAAACGGGCATCTGTTGTAGATGAACAGTCCCTTGTGCGTATTGATGCAGGTGAGGCCCTTTGAAGACTCCTGCACCTCCTGCGTCATCTAGACTGAAGTCAGGTCGAGCTTGGTGAATGTCTTACCTCCTGCCAGCATCGTAAATAGGTCGTCTGCCTTTTAGCGGGTATTTATCCTGTAGCGAGAAACGATTAATAGTTACTTAATAATCGCCACAAATTCTGACCGTGCCATCACTTTTGAGTACTGGAACAATCGGGCTGGACACTCGCTGAATTCCACTGGGGAGATGATGCCCTCGCATTGCAGCCTGTCCAGCTCGATTTCCACTCTCTCCCTCATCATGTGAGGTACCATTCGTGCCTTGTGGTGAATGGATCATGCCTCTGGGACCAAGTGGATCCGCACCTTCGCCCCGGAAAAGTTTCCAATGCCTGGCTCAAAAAGGAAAGGAAATTTGTTGAGAACCTGGATACATGAGGCCTCATCGACATGTGATAGCGCTCAGATGTCATCCCAGTTCCAGCAGTGTGGGGCCATCGCCCGGGACAATCCAGAGTGGCAGTTCATGCACCGTGCCCTCGTAGGTGACTTTGACCATGGCGCTGCCCAGGTCAGTGATGAGCTCTTTGGTGTACGTTCTCAGTTTTGTGTGGATGGGGCTCAGGGCTGGTCTGAATGCCTTGTTGCACCACAGTCTCTCAAACATCTTTTTACTCACGATGGATTGGCTAGTGCCAGTGTCCAGTTCCATGGCTACGGTAAGCCATTCAATTTGACATTTAGCATTATAGGTGGACATTTCATCAAAAATGTGTGCACCCCATGTACTTCAGCATCTGCCTCCTCGCTCTGAGGCTCGAAATTGCTTTGATCCACCATGGACCGATCTTCCTCTGCCATGTGGTAGTTAGCAGGTTTTGCAGAGCTTGCAGCTTGTCTGCAAGCTTGTTGGAGGTGCCCCATTGTTCCACAGCTCTTGCAAACATACCCTTTGAAGCGGCATGAATAGGCTGAATGGAAGCCTCCACAACGCCAACAAGGTGTGAATTGCCTTGCATTCATCCTTTGTTGCAGACTCTTTGAGTCATCTGGGTCACCTGAGGCCTGCTGGCAGTTGCAGACTCGTGGTTTCTGCCATGTACATTTCTGCTCGCAAACACAGTTCCAGTTAATTTATGAACATTGCTAGCACTTGTGTGCTGAGAGATTTGTTTGGTGTTATCACTGGTGGACATAAACGCCTGTGCTATCACAATGGCCTTACTGAGGGTCTGTGTCTCTACAGTCAAAAGTTTTTGTAGGATGGTCTCATGGACAATGCCCAGTACAAAAAGGTCTCTGAGCATCTGCTTCCTTGTCGGCATCAAACTCACATTGTCCTGCAAGTCGCCTTAGCTCGGTGACGTAGCTCGCCACTTCCTGACCTTCAGATCGCTGGCACGTGTAGAACCGATACGTCGCCATCAGCACGCTCTCCCTTGGGTTAAGATGCTCCCGAATCAGTGTACACAGCTCCTCATACGACTTATCTGTGGGTTTCACCAGAGCCAGAAGATTCTTCATGAGGCTGTAGGTCGGTGCCCCGCAGACCATGAGGAGGACCGCTCTCCTTTTTGCAGTGCTTCCTTCTCCGTCCAGCTCGTTGGCTACAAAGTACTGGTTTAGCCATTCAACATAGGCTTCCCAGTCCTCACCCTCCGAGAACTTCTCCAGGATGCCCACAGTTTGCTGCATCTTTGCGTTGGATTCATATTCTCGTCGCCAGTTATTGTGTTCCTAACACAGACGAGACAGGTTAAAGTAACAATAACCTCAGTCTTTATTAAGACACTCCAGAGTGAGGAACAGGCCTTAGGGGCCGGCTTTTGTACAATGCTCCCAAAGGATGCTGGGATCCCTTGGGACTTCAGGGGATGCGCTCCCTGGTGGCGGAACATTGCAGTGCGTGCTTTACAGATACACAACACAACACATAAGGTATTGGGTCACTTATCTTTCAAGAAGAATGCATACCAGCCTTGAGTTTGAAGAAATTGTCTATTGCTTGCTTGGAAGTTAGAGGTTTAAGTACATTGGCATGGCTAACATTAGTACAGTACTACAGCCTTACATTTCTCTCAAGACAAGTGAGTGCTAAAGCTGTTCAAATAGAATAGCACTCATTTCTAGCTATGCACAGTTGTTCTTGTATTCTTGCCATGAATGCTAAGAGCCCGGGAAACATGAGGCCATTCATTCTCCTCCCTGCCCCTTTCACTCCGGTGTGTTCATTCTCCTTCATGCCCCTCTCTCTCCTGTTGTAAGATTTCTAAATCTCTGGCATTAAATTGACAGCAAGACCGATTCTTTTAAAAGCAGTCCTCAGCTTTTCCTACAGATCTACTTAGTTACACCAAATACAATGATGTTACAATAAAAAAAGGTATACTTCACTTCCCTCTGGCAAAGAACAAGCACGTGGCATTCGTCCTTACTTCTGCTGAAGAGGGAGGTTCCTGCTTTGCCATGTGCTAAGGAGAAGTGAGACCCAGCCATCTTTGCTTGGATAGTTATACCCCTTATGGCCATTGTTTCTCAGAAAATCTCAGGAATGGGTATTATTGTCAGGGAAGTTCCTGATTGTCTTCTCCTCATACATGTGTCTGTCTGGAGGTCCAGTGCCATTTCTTGATTAGGTTAATGGCTTTCCAA
Source organism: Pristiophorus japonicus (assembly GCF_044704955.1). Lineage (NCBI taxonomy): Eukaryota > Metazoa > Chordata > Chondrichthyes > Pristiophoridae > Pristiophorus > Pristiophorus japonicus. The sequence continues at coordinate 258,296,694 of NC_091978.1, read as the reverse complement.
TTAACATCTTTTCTAGTTTGGTGAGTTTCAAAGCCATGCTGACATGAACTTGGGGAAGTCATTAATTTTGATTCTTTTAACACTGCAGCTTTTCTATTTAATCTACACTTTTAACATTTCGATATATACAGAATCAATTTTATCATTACTAAACACTTTTATTCTTACACTCTGTGTTCATTCTCCTCCATGCCCCTCTCACTCCTTTGTGTTCATTCAATAAGCTATTGGAAGTAGTGCTATTGAATGAAAGGTTTAAATAGCAGTAAAGATATGGGCCCAGATTTTGCAGTAAAGTTATGGGCCCAGATTTTGCAGTAAAAATAACGATGAGGCTACCTGCGCTCACTTTTATTAAAGTGTAAATTCTGCCGACCGCACATGCGCAATTAAACGTGGAAATCGGGAGGTTGCGGTCCAAGTTGCCCTGTTCCTCCAGAAGATTCGCTGTACCATCGAGAGACTCGGCATTGAAACACATGTAAGGGCATAAAGTTGTTGTAATTACTTGATAGATAACCACTAAACTCGCCAGAAAAAGTTCAGGCTTGTCCATTCCAATGCAAATAAAATTCCAGTGTAAGTAAGTCTTAATTACTGCCAGACCACCTTTCTGGCATTGAAAATTAACATTTACAAGTGTGGAGTCTCATTTCTTCAGATTTTAGTTAATGTTGGAATTTTAAAAAATAAAATTGTTTTTAAAACTTTTATCTTTCTTTTTTACCTTGCTCTCTTCATTCCATCTTTCTTTTCCTCTCTTTATTTTGCTTTCTGCATGTGATTTGACATTGAATTAAATATTCGAACTTACATTTCCTCAGTCAGGATTCTTCAATCTGATTGTTTCAGGACATGCACAGTTGCTTGCCTTGTTCACACAGGTCCCAGATTCCCTGTAGAGGGCGCCACACTATTTAGGCTCTCTAACTTCCAGTAAGTTCCAGTCCAAAATCTCATAGAAGGGCAAGGACAAGTGTAATGAACGCTGGCACCGTTTGTTCGCCACTGAGAGTAAAATCCAGCCCAATATGTGTGTGTATGAAATATATATATGTATTTAAATATCAGAACCCTAGCCAAGTTTAACTACATTGGGTTGAAGGGGATCGCACTCTGCTTCCTATTTGGGACTAGGGACATGAAATGATTGTTTGGAGAAAATGCACAATTAAAGCCAAGGATTAAGAGCGCCCAAAGATGCAACATTGCTTGCTTTTTGCACCAATTGCTCGTGTCAATCATTCCCCGTTCAGGAGGTTGCGGGATGGTTGCAAAGTAAAATCACCTCTACTCTTACTACCTGTGATTGTTCTCGAATGCTTATAGCATTGCATAATCTATATTCCTAGATACAATGTCACTTTTTCCACCAGCAAGGATGGATTGAGCCAGCAATTCGCTGATCTGGGAGTGCATGACACTGGGTGTGAAATGTGGGAAAATGTTCTACCACAGTGGACACAAAAATCCAGGTGAAAAATATGAGTAAATCTATAGAAACTTTCTTTCAGCTACTGGATACATTTCGTCAATGAGTTAAGATGAAAGCTTCACAAGTGAGGCTGACTGGAAAATCATGAGCAATGAAGTCATTGTTGGTGCTTGGTCAGTCTCACGAGTCAAGATATTTATCATTTCTTTCTGCTGGCCATGTCATATTTTATTTATATCACATGTTTATAAGTTTTTAACAAATTCATTGTTTTTATGGCTTCTCAAGTGAAGAGATGTGAAAAATATCTCTTTCCAAGACATTTAGGTGGTTAGTGTATGTAGACAACCAGAACTGAGGAGTATTGTGTGAAGGAGGCAGTGTTGCGGGACTGAATAAAGAATCCAAATAGCTGAAAGATAAAACATTGGCTAAGGATATGCTTGTCAGAGGTATAGAATGTGGTACTGTCCTCATATTGATGTAAAAATAGTGAGGAAAACAGTGACAAGGGACAGACCTTACTTCCCAGAGTGGAATATTATGTCAAAAATGATTAACAAATCTAGACTCGCAACAGACAAGAGTTGAAAGGAATTTATGCATATATAAGTGGCAGTAGTGATGCATCAAAATCTAGAGATAGAATAAAGTTGAGTGAACATATACAAAAAAGTGAACAGCAAGTTACCGCAAGTAAGTGAACATAACGAAAATAAACTAGATAAGAGTGAATATATACAGATGATTAATGCAATTGTAGTGAAATAAACATTTGAAAAAATGCAAATGATCCTTACTGGTTATAATTTACTTCTGATAATATTCCATAAAATCCAGACATTTTTCAGTTCTTACAGTGGTACAATCTGTGTTTCTGTCATGCTTCCTCTTAGAATGTATCTTGATATTTTAACTTTAGCAAGTGCAAGTAGTGTCCATACTGTACACCAACTGAATAGATCTAACTAGCAGTAAAAGGTAAGCACATTTTGGAAGTAAAAAAAGGTGAGAGGAATAACATATGGAAAAAAAACGTGGGTACTGATGTTTTCAACTCAGCCAAAGTTTTAAAAACAGGAAAATTGACACCGAGCTGCAGTAGAGCCTATGTAATAATGTACATTTTATTTTATTTAAATTTTTTTTATTAATTCCTGGGATGTAGGTGCCGCTGGAAAGACCAGCATTTCCCTAATTGCCCTTGAACCGCCTTTTTGAACTGCTGCAGTCCGTGTGGGGAAGTTATCACCACAGTGCTGTTAGCGAGGGAGTTCCAAGAATTTGACCCAGTGATGATGAAGGAATGCCGATATATTTCCAAATCAGGATGGTGTGTGACTTGGAGATAGTGAAGTTCCTATGTATTGCTGCCTTTGTCTTTCTATATGGTAGAGGTTGCAGGTTTGGGAGGTGCTGCCGAAGAAGTTTTCAAATAGCCACAGATGACCTAAATTTAACAAAAACAACTAAGGTGCGAAATTGCCCCTTTTATCGACGGCTGTTAGCGCCATGGGGCACAAAATGGATTTTGCCCGGGCACGATGCAAAAATCGCTCTCTTCCCCGCCCCCCCCCCCACCCAGTGGAATTGGGCCGGAGTTTTGTGGCGGCTCTGTGAGGTAGTGCCGGGATCGCCCTTCTGGGCTGCGTGCAGCGATAATGATGTCATCGTCATGCGCATTGCCCCCTTACTGGCCTGGAGGTTAAATTGCCCCGCGCAACCTACCTTAATGCCTGGTAATGAAAACGACAGCTTCAACTGTCGAGTTGTAGTCGGGAACCAGTGCTATTTTGCAGCCCATCTCACCGGGCGCTAAATGTTCAAACAAATAAAACTTAGCGCCTCAATCATGGCGCTACCCAATTTCGCCAATGGCTGACCTAGACTTGAATGGGCCTGTGGCCAATTTTAGCAGCTCCATGAATAGCTGTATATATAGAGTTCAACATTTGAGGTAATCTGGTTTTAATCTTTCTTATTTATTTTATAAATGTGCTCGGAAGTCAGGGTGAGACATGGACTCCTCAACCATATTATCACATTTGCAATGTTGTATATCTGAAATCACTTTGTATCAACATAAAAATATCTGTATAACTTGCAGCCTTTGATGGAAAATATGTGGTTGATTTTACCCTCCAGAAGGTGGCCTAATGAACATTTGAAAGCGATAGGAGGGAGGTTTGGCCGATTTTAACAGCTGAGCACGCCGCTTGCCACTTCCTGAAAAGTACTGTTGCGGCTTCGGGTGGGAGTCCTCGCTATCTAGAATTTAAAATTGCTTTCGGCCACATCGGGGCTGGAATAGAGTAGGTAAGTCCCCCACTTTATTTGAGCTGCGCGCCCCACCCATCCCCTTACCCCTAGACTGGTTTCCGCTGGACGTAGGGAGTTAAAATCTGCCCTTCTGTATGTGATCCAATAACTAACTATCTGGCTTAAAACACTTTCTATTGTGACAGATTGATTCAAACATTATAGCATATTTCAAACATTGAATTACTTTGAATATACATCTATATAAATAAAATGTATTTTTAAATTAGTCGAACTATGCAAGCAATTGCTGCAGCAGACTTTGCTGTGCACCACAGGAAATGATTGCAACAGGAAATGCCAGTCCTCAGTTACATCATCATCTTTCAACAAAGAAGAGAGGTAGTTACCTATTTTAAAAACCCTGGGTGGGTCACTAAGCTTCCATCTTGACAAAATAAATATTTGGCCATGATGTTAAGTGCCCTTTCAGCTTAGACACATTTATTTCACTTACTTCGCCCTTACACATGTGGAACCAATCAAACATCTGGAGTTTGTTCACTGCAAGAGAAGGAAACCCAGTATCTCGTCAAATGCACAAGGGTATAATATTTCTCACACAGAATAAAATTAGTTCAATAATATATCTGTAATTTTACCTTACTTTGTTGCATTTTTTAGCTGAGAATTTATGTCCAGCCTGAACAGAAACACATGGCAGTCTGGGAAGCAAATGTAAGAGGAACTGTATTTGACTACTTTGAACAGTATGTTAATATAAATTATACTCTTTTGATATGAAGTGATATTAATGTGGTTTTGTCTCAATAATTTTTATCTTTAGTTTTTTACTTCCCCTTCTGAAGTTGAGAATGACTTATAATGACCAAGAGGGCCACTAAATCCAGCATTTCACCCAACTGACCAGTCATTATATACAGCAAGTATTGAAAGGCTATTTCACTGTAGGGTGCATCACAGCTGAGCCTGACCCCACCCTTACTTGCTGTCCACACATGTGTACCTCCAGCACGGGTCATGGATATTAATCTGGCCGATATATAGTGCTCCTACTGCTACCCCAGTTCAGCTTGACTGAGTCAGCACAAAACCAGGGACCAAACCTGAGACCGTCCTGGTCTGCTGGGCTTGGTATCATTCTATCTGTTACATTTTCCCACTGAATCATCCGGTAAGCCTTGTATTTATTATTGATTAATATCTTAAGCTTGAAGAAGAACAGGGAGTTTTCCCAGTATCCTGGGCGACATCTCTCCTTCAATTAATGCAATAAAAACAGATTAGCTGGTCATTCATCTCTTTTCTTGTGGGATTGGCTGTGAGCTAACTAGTTTGTCTACATAACAACAGTCACTCAGCTTCAGTGCTTTGAGGTGTTTCTCAGGCACTAAATAAATGTAGTCTTTCATTTTCTTAGCTTGCTCTGTGATTATGCAAACAATCTTACTGCAAGGGTCTGGTTGATTGATTTGCCTTAAAATTAATCTCTGTTCAGTGTTTGTCAAATAGGTTATTTTCATTTTTTACCTAAATGTTGGGTGTCATTTAAACCTCAGTTGTTCCATTTATCAAAGAAAATGAATGATGGACAATTCAAATGTAAAGATAAAACTATCTAATGAAAGCATAAATGGGAAACAGCAGCAATTCCAGATTTAGAGCACCCTTGACACCCCAAAGGTTTTAATAATCTGACAATCATTAATATTCTTCCAAAGAGGTCCAGTGTTACCACAAGTATAGACCCAAAGGAATCTTTCCAAAAGAATCTCACCCAGTCGAGGATCAGTAATCCATAGCACATGTATAGGGAAACCAGATATCAAGGTTAACCATTCAAAATTAACACCTCATCAGACAGGAATGTGCATACAAAGTGGAAGACTAATAAATGAGCACCTCAGCCTGGAATTTTTATAGGAACTCAGTGAAAGCCAAGGAGGACAGGAGGAAGTGTGCTGAACACTGGAAGAAAGAACTGGATAGAAATGTAATTCATACTTGTAGGGGACATAGCAAAGGAGTTATTTTGTACACTGAAGGACAGTCCCTGGACTGCAGTGGGAGCTGAGCCAAGAGTTTAAGCTTCTCACAATGCAGGCAATGGTATTATTTCAATAGGCCAAGTCCCATAAGTGGTCTCTTAAGTAGAAATGGCTATACCAGTGCTGACAATTTAAGTCGTGAACAAATTGGCCAGAGTAAACAAGGGATGTATAGGAGCAGTTTGCTTCTGTTTGATTCAGTGAAGTCTCTGCATGACTCAATGGCTTTGCTTTATTTGCTCCAGTGGTATGAAAGATTGAACACTTGAGAACATTTCAAGCTGTTATATTGAACCATCATCAGTCATAGTAAACCCCAACTATCCAAGACTGATATATCCTGCAGGAATCATGGGGTGATTTTGATATATAGAGTACATTGGGTGCAGCAATTAACATGCCTGCTTGATGTCACCAATATGATGCCCAAAACATTTAATGGTTGGGCCTTATTTAAATTTGCCCAGTTATTTCCAATGCTGATGGGGGTGGTGAAAAATCCAGCAGCCCAACTGCAAACCAAGCTGGCAATTTGTAAGTAAATGAGAGATGCATATGTTTTGTCGATGAAGGAAGAGCTATTATGCATCTTTTTTTGTGGCCTCCAGAGGTCCTTTTGAGAGACACTGTTTGGCCTCATTCTACTATGTTGTAGTGCACAAGGCTTGGGCGTTTGCCCATCAAAATTGCCAATGTATGTCATAGGGTCCCGATTTGCATCGAGTAATAAGGCTCCCATCTGTTCCTGGAGGGAGCTTTGATATCTTTTTTCAATGGCCAGCACCAAAACTGGAGCAAGTGGAGAGAGAGCGGTAAGTTTTCCATTGTGATTTCGGTCCTGTTCCCACTGAAAAATGAGGCTGTGTGGAGACCAAAATTGACCCCCATACTGAAATGGTGAAAACAAGGGAATAAAGCCGGGAGGTTGATCAACTAAAATCACCCAGGTTACTTACCCGCCCTCGAGCTGCCTGGATCTCACTGACTGCAATGTTTATGCAGGATTCTAGATGGGCCAAAGCCTACGGAGTCCTTTTTTTAAAGTTTAGATCGAGGTCCAATGAAATTTTAACTCCGGCCTGAGCAGAGAAGCTGCTGCAGCTTTTCTGCTAGGCTGAACCAGGTCAGAAGAAGCTCAGGACGTGAAGAGGATCTGAAAGGTAAGTTTTCGCTCCTCCAGGCCTCACAAGGAAAGTTTAGGTCTTCCCCGAACCTCCACTTTCTTTCCATAAGACCCTCCCAGAACACCTTTACCCACAGTTACCTACATGCCAGTAGGTGGTTATGACCTGCCTGATTTTCCGTTGGTTAGCAGCCGCTTACCACCTATTCTTGGCATATTAATGAGACCTGAGAGTTAAAATAGCTGTGGCTTAATTTCTGCGGGAGTGTGTAAATTTTCAACTCACCCAAAACCCATCTGGATTTAAAACTGGGGCCAAGAAAAAAAATGGGAACTTCCATAGATACAGTTCTTTCCCAAATCAATTATGTTACAATAAAGTCACTTTGAACATTGTTGCTTGCAGTGGCATCTTCTCCAACTTTACTCACAGTCCATGTTTAAAATATTGGGGCTCCACCTTCACGTACAACGATTTGTCAAATCTTTCTAATTTTCCAGAACTGCAATATAATGACTTAAACCTCACTGAAATGCATCATAGCATCATATGAAAATGACAACACTGTATGAAAAGTGACAGATGGGTCTAGAAATTCGGGTGTGCCAATTTTTGGGCCCGTGGGTGAGGGACGGTGTGGGGGCACAGGAATTGATCCTTGCGACTGAATGGTGAGGCATGAGGCCTACCCAATATTAGGTCTCGAGCCTCATTTCCATCAGGCTGGCGAACTGCAGAGAACAAGAGGCATCTCGCCGGTGACATGGGATAGAAGAATGGGCCGCTGAGGCCCTCTGGTATGCAAGGTAGGGGGAGTAACATAGGGCCCAAGTTTCCGCCCCCTGCAAAAACGGCGCACCTCCATAAGGTACGCCAACTTTCTAGAATAAAAAGGGCGCCGGAAACTTACCTTCTAATTCTCCGGTCTCCTCAGGACGTCTTCAGCCTCGGCATAGTGCAGCACAAGGGTTTTTCAGTGCCGGGACCCCTGCACATGCGCGCTAGAGTCTGTGTGCATGTGCAATAGCTCCTCGCAGCCCGACGCCCTGCACTTCTGCTGCTGAGTTGTACGAATTGAACTGAGAAATAGTTTTCATTTTTAAACTAGTATAAGTTCATCATTGCAGTTAAACCTCTTGTACTGACCAGAGCAGCAAAAATGTACCAAGTGTTTGCGTGAGTTTATCTGATGGCACTGTATTTGTGATATTTTAAATATTTCACAGCTGGTTATTATGTTACTGTAAAATCTTGTAAATAAAAGGCTGACAGTAATGACTTGTGTGTGAGAATATTTTTTACTGTAGAATCGTCTGACCCATCTGAATGTTGTGTGTGGGTGGGTGCTGAGGAGAAGAGTGTCTGTAATTGAGTTTGTGTAAAGTCAGGTACTGTGCCTCTGAAATTGTCTCGGGTGCAAAAATTCCTGGTTGTTGCATGTGTGCGAGTTCTTTATGTTGTGTCACAGACTGCGGAGGCCCTAAGCTTTGTAGTTCCCTCTCTAATAAACCTCTATGCCTCCCCCCTCACCCCCGCGTACAGCCTCCTGTTCAGCCTCCCCCCCCCACCGTCCACGTTCAGCCTCTATTCAGCCTCCACCCTCTCCTGTTCAGCCCCTCCCCTTCCTCCTCCCCCCTCCACCCCCTCCCTCCTCCTCCTCCCCTCCTCCTCTTCTCCCCTCCCTCCCTCCTCCTCCACCCCCTTCCTCCTCCTCCCCCTGCACCCCCTCCCTCCTCCTAACCCCCCCTCTCCTCCCTCCACCCCTTCTCCCCCCCACCCCTCACTGTCAGAAGCACAGAGAGACACTGACAGAGACAGAGAGAGAGAGACACTGACACAGACAAAGAGAGAGACACTGACAGAGAGAGAGACACTGACGGAGACATGGAGAGGCTGACACAAACACCTTCCCTTCACATAAAGGTAGGACTTCTATTTTTTATTTGTTATTGATTGGTTGCTTATTACTTTAGCCTTGGTGCTTTAGGTGCAGGGTATCTTCTATTTTTTATTTGTTAATTAATTGCTTATTACTTTTTGTGCTTCGTTTAGTGCTTGGTGCTTTAAATGTTTTGTTTTGTTTGGTGCTTGGTGCTTTAAATGTACTTATGCTTCGTTAATGTTGTTGTGAAGGTGTTTAGTGCTTTGGAAAATCATCTAACTTCCCTCCCTGTTGATGTTGATGTGTCTGCCTCAGCCGGGAGCCTAACTTGCTTATTTATAAAAAGAAAAACAACTGTCCTCACTCAGCAGCTGTAAGGCAAAATATCATCGCAAGAGGTTTTATGCCATTTTAAGTGATGTGTTTAATGTTTTAGTCCTTTGTGTTTAATGCTTCCCACCCCTGTCTCTGGCTGTGCCTGCACTGAACTTAACTCTAGGTAAGCTTTTTCGGAACTTACAAAAATAGACACTTACTCCATTCTAAATTAGTTTGGAGTAACTTTTCACTGCCTAAACTTGCAAAACAGGCCTAAGTGGCTGGACACCCGACCTTTTGAAAAAAAAACTGAACTAAAACGAAACTAAACTAACTCACTAGAACTGGAGCAAACTAAATGCCGAGAATTGCGATTTCTAAGATACTCCAAACTAAACTAGCAACTCCACCCAAAACTTGGGCCCTTAGAAACATAGAAAATAGGTGCAGGAGTAGGCCATTCGGCCCGTCATGCCTGCACCACCATTCAATACGGCTGATCATTTTTGCAACTTTAGTATCCCAATCCTGTTTTCTCTCCATATCCCTTGGTCCCTTTAGCCGTAAGGGTCACATCTAACTCCATTTTGAATATATTTAATGAACTGGCCTCAACAATTTTCTGTGGTAGAGAATTCCACAGGTTCACAATTCTCTGAGTGAAGAAGTTTCTCCTCATCTCGGCCCTAAATGACTTACACCTTACCCTTAGTCTGTGACCCCTGGTCCTGGACTTCCCCAACATCGAGAACATTCTTCCTGCATCTAACCTGTCTAATTCCGTCAGAATTTTATATGTTTCTATGAGATCCCCTCTCATTCTTCTAAATTCCAGTGAATATAAGACTGGTCGATCCAGTCTTTCTTCATATGTCAGTCTGGTGAACCTTCGCTGCACCCCCTCAATAGCAAGAATGTCCTTCCTCAGATTAGGAGACCAAAACTTACACAATATTCAAGATGTGGCCTCACCAAGGTCCTGTACAACTGCAATAAGACCTCCATGCTCCTATACTCAAATCCTCTCGCTATGAAGGCCAACATGCCATTTGCCTTCTTCACCGCCTGCTGTACCTGCATGGCAACTTTCAAAGACTGATGTACCATGACACCCAGGTCTCGTTGCACCTCCCCTTTTCCTAATCTGTCACCATTCAGATAATATTCTGCCTTCCTGTTTCTGCCACCAAAGTGGATAACCTCATATTTATCTACATTATACTGCATCAGCCATGCATTTGCCCACTCACCTAACCTGTCCAAGTCACCCTGCAGCCTCTTAGCATCCTCCTCACAGCTCACACTGCCACCCAGCTTAGTGTTATCTGCAAACTTGGAGATATTACATTCAATTCCTTCGTCTAAATCATTAATGTATATTGTAAATAGCTGGGGTTCCAGCACTGAACCTTGCTGTACCCCACTAGTCACTGCCTGTCATTCTGAAAAGGACCCGTTTACTCCTACTCTTTGCTTCCTGTCTGCCAACCAGTTCTCTATCCACATCAATACATTACCCCCAATACCATGTGCTATTATTTTCTTCACTAATCTCTTGTGTGCGACCTTGTCAAAAGCCTTTTGAAAGTCCAAATACATCACATCCACTGGTTCTCCCTTGTCCACTCTACTAGTTACATCCTCAAAAAATTCTAGAAGGTTTGCGAAGCATGATTTCCCTTTCATAAATCCATGCTGACTTGGACTGATCCTGTCATTGCTTTCCAATTTAATAATTGATTCCAACATTTTCCCCACTACCAATGTCAGGCTAACCGGTCTGTAATTCCCCATTTTCTCAGGACCAGGAAAAATTTCAGGCTGATTTACCAATATGGCAGGTAGTGCACATGCAGCTCGTAATGAACGTATGCATCGTGCCCATGATATTGGATACCTAGGAGCTTGTTTAGTGCCTGTAAATTGGCTGCTGTGCCGCCGAATTTCTAGGCCATTTTTTTCACTTGTCTAAATAAATAAATTGCCCCTTTAAGTTACAACGATGCTGCATAACTTATGTACACGTTCATCCTACTTCCATACATTTCTTAGAAATTGAGGCAACAGAGTAAGGGCTAGATTTTCGGTTCCTGGCCGCCTCTGTTTTCACCCCGGAGGGGTGGTAATGGCAGCAGCGAGCATTTCCGGGCGATCGGCCAGCTTCCAGCACCCCACTGGGATATTCAGTGCTGGGCTTGCGGGGGCACGGAGCATTACTGCCTGGGAGAGGCGAGCCGATACGCAACGCCCCTGTTTGAGACACCTGCTCGATATTTGAAATTTTCCTGATCCATAGCGGGCCGCAGCACGCCCTAGTGGGATCGCCTGTGAAAGCTGGCAGTTCCAACTGTAGCGACCGCAGTGAGGGAAGGAATGTCTACCTCAGGTAAGTGTAATTGTTTTATATTTTTTTTATTTTCGCGATTCATGTGGCTGTGGCGTGAGGGAAGTATTGGGAATATTTTTGGTGGTTTCTTTTTCAGATTTTTTTTTTCACGGATATTGTGTCTGTAAGCATTCTTGTAATGATTCCATGAGGCAAGGTATTGTACTTGAACTGTGGTGACCTTAGTCCATTTATTACAGCTCCTGGGTGAGGGTACAGCATGGTGAGCTCCCTTTTATACCTGGTTACCTGTCGTGTACAGGTGGACCCCTAGGTCTCCACCATTTGCACCCTCTGATGGTACAAGCATAGTGTATACAGTGTGAAGGTATATCCAGTAGTCTTATATAACTGTACATTGAGTGTACAGCGAGTATACTTATATTATACATACACAACATCACTCTCCCCTAAGTCTTGTGCCACTGACCTTTGCATTGTGTGCTCTGGCCTTCAACTTGAGTGCCCAAAACCCGTACACCTTGTCTATGCTTTGGATAGGCCCTGTCCCTGTTGATCCCCAAGTCCTTATTGCCACAACATTGGGAAATTGTCAGCAGTGGACGGTTTGAGTTTGCAGTGGGGGTTGAGTGGGTTCTGGGTGTGATCCATGTGTGTCCATGGCTACATACATTCATTTCACCCCCCACCCCGCACCCCCCCCCACTTACATAGACCATGTGTGTGGCTCAACACCTGCATGTGCATACATGTACAGAAAGAAAGAACAAAAAAAACATAGGATTAGTTACATCACGGTTTGGTTTCTGCAGTAGTGGAACAAGTACATTTTACAGGTAAGGTACATACATGATATCACAGACTTGCCTCTGGGTTGTGTAGGTGCAGGTGGGTGAGGATGCTAGTTCCAGAGTGACCGGACTGTGTCCAGGTTGTCTGATGGCGGCGCTGCGCCCCCTGCCAGCTGGGTGGGCCCGGATCACTCACCTGGCTGAGTCTCAGGGCCTTTGCCATTGCCTAGTGGTGGGCAGAGCCACAGGAGTGTGTGGCCTCCCTGTCCTCCTTTGAGGGCTGCGGTGTCTCCTTGATGCCCTTCAGCGATAGTGGGAGCCTGATGATCCCAGGTCCCGTTGGGAAAGCTGGAGGGTGCAAGCCTCTTGCTCGCAGTACTGGCTTTGGTAGCCAGAGAGGTGGAGCCGATCGGGGCAGGGTACCGGTAATGGTGCCTTTGCTGTCTGCTGATTGCTGGCCCTGCAGCTGGTATGCTCCCTCTGTGTCTGGCCACGCTCCCTGGGGCATCACATTGGTCCCGGAGGCGCAGACTACATGATTGGGTAGCCCGCTGGACCTGGGTGCATCCGACTGGAGGTTGCCCTTGGTTTTGTCGGCGTACATGTAGAACCCAGTGTTATGTATTTAAACCTGTAAGTACCATGTCCAACAACCAGAAGGCTTATCCCCTGAAATCCCAAGGGATCCCACAATCCCTTGGGAGCACCTGTATATAAGGAGGCCTCACAGGCTGGAGAGGAACTCTGAGATCTGTAACAAAGGACTACGGTCACACTTATTTTGAGCTTGCAGTATCTAGTCTGACTCTTCATTCAAGTCATAACAACTGGCGATGAGATACAGATGACGTACCCCAACGCAACAATGCAAAGAACTGTGGGCATCCTGGAGAAATTTTCAGAGGGAGATGATTGGTAAACCTTCGTGGAATGACTTGACCAATACTTCGTGGCCATCGAGCTGGAAGGAGAAGGGAATGCTGCCAAACGAAGGGCGATCCTTCTCACCGTTTGCGGGGCACCACCGTATGGCCTCATGAAAAACCTGCTCGTTCCAGCAAAACCCACAGACAAGTCATACAATGAGTTGCGCACACTGGTCCGGGAGCATCTAAACCCGAAGAAAAGTGTTCTGATGGCGAGGTATCGGTTCTACACGTACAAGAGGTCTGAAGGAAGGCCAGGAAGTGGCGAGCTATGTCGCCGAGCTAAGGTGCCTTGCAGGACATTGCGAATTTGAAGGACACTTGGAGCATATGCTCAAGGACTGCTTTGTACTTGGCATTATCCATGAAGTAATACTTTGCAAACTTGTGACTGTAGAGACCCCAACCTTGAGTAAAACCATAGCGATAGCCCAGGTGTTTATCTCCACCAGTGACAATACCAAACAAATTTCCCAGTAACATTGTTTTCGAATCGAAATGCACATGGCAGGACTTACTTGCCTGTAGCTGCATGTCTGCAGATGACTCAGAGTCCGCCATCAAGGGTGGTGAATACAAGGCAGTTAACACCTTGTTGGTGCTGCAGGGGTGATCAGCGATTCCATTCATGCCGCTTCAAAGGATATGTTTGCAAGGGCTGTGGAACAATGGGACACCTCCAATGTATGTGCAGGTGAGCTGCAAACCACCATGTTGCAGAGGAGGACAGATCCATTGTGGATCATGACGAACCAGAGCCTCAGTTCGAGGAGGCAGAGGTATATGTGGTGCACACATTTACCACAAAGTATCCCCTGATAATGCTGAAGGTTGAACTAAATGAACTGCCGGTGTCCATGGAGCTGGACACGGGCGCAAGCCAGTCCATAATGAGTAAAAAGACTTTCGATAAGTTGTGATGCAACAAGGCTTCGAGGCCAGTCCCTGACTCCCATTCGTACCAAATTTAGAACGTACACAAAGAAACTGATTCCTGTAATTGGCAGTGCTACCATAAAGGTCTCCTACGATGGAGCGATGCACGATTTACCACTCTGGGTGGTACCGGGCGATGGCCCCACACTGTTCAGCAGGAGCTGGTTGGCAAAGATACGCTGGAACTGGAATGATATCCGAGCACTTTTGTCCGTTGATGACACCTCATGTGCTCAGGTCCTAAGCAAGTTCCCCTCGCTGTTCGAACCAGCAATCAGTAAGTTCCAAGGAGCAAAAGTGCAGATCCATTTGATTCCGGGGGCGCGACCCATCAACCACAAGGCAAGAGCGGTACCTTACATGATGAGAGAGGGGGTGGAGATCGTGTTGGACAGGCTGCAACGAGAGGGCATCATTTCGCCTATCGAATTCAATGAGTGGGCAAGTTTGATTGTTCCAGTTCTCAAGGGAGATAGCAGCGTCAGAATCTGTGGTGATTACAAAGTAACTATCAATCGTTTCTACCTGCAGGATCAATACCCGCTACCAAAGGCAGATGACCTTTTTGCGACACTGGTGGGAGGGAAAACGTTCACGAAGCTGGACTTACATAAGAACATAAGAATTAGGAACAGGAGTAGGCCATCTAGCCCCTTGAGCCTGCTCCGCCATTCAACAAGATCATTGAACTTGGCCTACATGACGCAGGAGCTGGAGGAATCTTCGAAAGGCCTCACCTGCATCAACTCGCACAAAGATCTTTTCGTTTACAACAGATGTCCTTTTGGGATTCGATCGGCCGCTGCGATATTTTCCAGAGGAACATGGAAAGCTTGCTGAAGTCGGTCCCGTGCACTGTGGTCTTCCAGGACAACATCTTGGTTACAGGTCGGGACACCGTTGAGCACCTGCAGAACCTGGAGCAGGTTCTTAGTCGGCTTAATCATGTGGGGCTCAGGCTAAAAAGCTCAAAGTGCATTATCCTGGCACCTGAAGTGGAGTTCCTGGGGAGAAGAATCACGGCGGACGGCATCAGGCCCACCGATTCGAAGACGGAGGCAATCGAGAACGCACCGAGACCACAGAACGTGACGGAGCTGCGGTCGTTTCTAGGACTCCTGAACTACTTTGGTAACTTCCTACCGGTATTAGCATATTGTTAGAACCCCTGCACTCTTTACTGTATAACTGAGATGAATGGGTATGGGGTAAAAGCCAAGAAAATGCCTTTGAGAAAGCTAGGAAGCTGTTATGTTCAAACATGTTGCTTGTGTTGTATGATCCATGTAAGCGTTTGGTACTAGCATGTGATGCATCGTCATACGGGGTCGGATTGCAACAAGCTAATGAATCTGGGAAATTGCAATCGGTTGCTTATGCATCCAGAAGTCTGTCTAAGGCCAAGAGGGCCTACAGTATGGTCGAAAAAGAAGCGTTAGCGTGTGTTTACGGGGTAAAGAAAATGCATCAATATCTAGTCAGGCTCAAATTTAAGTTTGGAAACTGACCATAAGCACTTATATCCCTCTTTTCTGAACATAAGGGGATAAATACGAATGCATCAGCCCACATCCAGAGATGGGCGCACACGTTGTCTGTATACAACTATGCCATCTGCCACAGGCCTGGCACAGAAAATTGTGCCGATGCTCTCAGTAGGCTACCATTGCCCACCACCGGGGTGGAGATGGCACAACCTGCAGATCTAGTTATGGTAATGGAAGCATTCGAGGGTGAGCAATCACCTGTTACCGCCCGACAGATTATAACCTGGACAAGCCAGGACCCCTTACTGTCCTTAGTAAAAAAAACTGTGTGCTCCACGGGAATTGGTCAAGTGTCCCGTTAGAGATGCAGGAAGAAATAAAGCTGTACCAGCGGTGCAAAGATGAAATGTCGATACAGGCAGACTGCCTCCTATGGGGTATTCGGGTAGTTGTGCCAAAAAAGGGCAGGGACCCTTTCATTAGTGATCTCCACAGTACCCACCCAGGCATTGCAATGATGAAAGCGATAGCCAGATCCCACGTGTGGAGGCCCGGTATCGATGCAGACTTAGAGTCCTGTGTGCAAAAATGTAATACATGTTCATAGTTAAGCAATGCACCCAGAGAGGTGCCACTAAGTTTATGGTCTTGGCCCTCCAAACCATGGTCTAGGGTTCATGTCGTCTATGCAGGTCCATTCTTGGGAAAATGTTTTTAGTGGTTGCAGATGCGTACTCCTAGTGGATCGAATGTGTGATAATGTCGGCAAGCATGACCGCTGCCACCATTGAAAGCCTACGGGCCATGTTTGCCACGCACGGCCTGCCTGATGTCCTTTTAAGTGACAATGGGCCGTGCTTTACCAGTGCCGAATTCAAGGAATTCATGACCCGCAATGGGGTCAAACATGTCACGTCTGCCCTGTTTAAGCCAACATCCAACAAGCAGGCAGAACGAGCAGTTCAAACAATCAAGCAGAGCTTGAAAAGGGTAACTGAAGGCTCACTGCAGACTCGCTTATCCCGAGTCCTGCTTAGTTACTGCATAAGACCTCACTTGCTCACCGGGGTCCCTCCCGCTGAACTGCTCATGAAAAGGGTACTTAAGACAAGGCTCTCGTTAGTCCACCCTGATCTACACGAACAGGTAGAGAGCAAGTGGCTTCAACAGAATATATATCATGATCGCGCAAATGTGTCACGAGAAATTGAAGTAAATGATCCTGTATTTGTGTTGAACTATGGACAAGGTCCCAAGTGGATTGCTGGCACTGTTTTGGCCAAAGAAGGGAGTAGGGTGTTTGTGGTCAAACTCGCAAATGGACTCACCTGCAGAAAACACTTGGACCAAACCAAACTCAGATTTATGGACAATTAGAACAACCCATAATAAACTCTACCTTTTTCGACCCTCCAACACACGCACAAGTTGCAACCGACCCAGCGGTTGACCACGAAGCAGAATCTATCACCCCCAGCAGTCCAGCAAGGCCAGCTGTGCAGCAGCTCAGTGATGGCCCATCAAATGACTCACCAACACCAGCATTTGCACTGAGATGATCAACCAGGGAAAGGAAGGCCCCAGATCGACTCACATTGTAAATAGTTACACTATTGACTTTGCGGGGGAGTGTTGTTATGTATGTAAACTTGTAATTACCATGTCTAACCACCAGAGAGTTTATCCCCAGGCGTCCCAAGGGATCCCACAATCCCTTGGAAGCACCTGTATATAAGGAGGCTTCACAGGCTGGAGAGTCACCCTGAGATCTGTAATAAAGGACTACGGTCACACATACTTTGAGCTTGCAGTATCTCGTCTGACTCTTCATTCAGACATAACACCCGGCATCGCACATCATTACTTCATTTACTCTTACAATACATTGATTCGAATCGCAGTCGCCTGACTTAACATGGTTAGTTACATTTACATACTTGAATTTGTCAATTACATCTCTTACATATGTATCACCGGCATCGCTGTATAAAGAGTGGAACTGTCCCTTTAATTGTGATGGGTTGCTGGCCTCCTTTAAGAGGGCCTTGCAATCTTTACCCCAATCCGGTTCGCTGCTCAGCATCACGTGTTGCTCCATCAACGCTGCCCCTCGTGGTCTGGCCATCGCCATCTTTACTTCAGGTGCTTCACCTCGTGGTGCGGGTGCCATCTTCTTTCTCTCCACGAGGTAAGCTGAGGTGATCCTTTTCTCCCCAGGTTCTGCCACGGAAATAGGGAAGTTACCTTCTGCGCTAGTTTTCTTCCTCCAGAGTCCTGCCACTGGAGCCTGAAAGATGAGGTCAGGTCGTTTCGGCTGGATAAACTCGCAGTTGGGTTGAGCAGTCTGGGTCGTCTCCACGCAGTCGAGTTGAGCGGCTGGTTTCTCAGGTGCTGTGCTGGATCCAACTTCGGGGCCGCGGAAGACATCGATCGCTGGAGGTTGGGGGTTTTCCCAGCTCCAACGGATCTTTTTCATCCATCTTCTTCCTCGCAGCGTTGGACCATCACCAGCAACAATCCACAAAGGTAACTTGTGCATCGCGCCGTCATGGGACATCTGGACATCACGCTGCCAACGACTGGGATGGTGTCGTTTGTGTAGGTGAGCAGCTTATTTGGATCAGGATCATTTTAGGTCGTTCAATTGGATTGTCCCAGAGTTTCTCAAAGGCCGCCTGATACATCAGTGATTGGCTCGCCCCCGTGTCCACCTCCATCGTGACTGGAACATCATTGATTTCGACTTCCATTTTCAACAGAGAACTCTCAGTGGTACAGGTAAACACTCCCTCCACCTCATCGTGGGGCTGAGCTGCCTCATGGACTCTCTTCATCGTCGCTGGAGTCCGGATGATCGGCCAACTCTTCATCGACTTGGTGAGTACAATTTCTCTTGCACATTTGCTCGAGGTGGCCCTTCATGTTCCAGACTTTGCAAGTATAGTCTTTGTAGCGGCACTGGTGGGCCCTGTGGTTTCCTCCACAGCGCCAGCATGGGGTTGGCCGGTTGGCCCCATGTGGCGGACTCAGGGTTGCGGGACTTGGGGTTCTGTTCTCTCTTCCCTGAGAGAGACTGCTTGCAGCAGCCTTGCCTCTAAAAGACGGCAGTCGGTTCACAGTACTTGCCGGGTTGGAGTCCTGGGGGTGAGTTATCCGCCTGGCTCGTGTTAATTGCCTTCTGCAGGGTGACCGTGGTGTCCGCAGAGAGCAGCTTGTGGAGAAGGCCCTCGTGGCCGATTCCAATAACGAAGATGTCCCACATCGCTTCGGTGAGGTGGTTGCCAAAATCACACGATGCAGCCAATCGCCTGAGGTTTGCAACAAATTTCGCGATTTCTTGGCCTTCGAGCCGCCGGTGTGTGTAGAACCGGTGTCTGGCTGTGAGGATGATCTCTTTAGGTTTGACCTGTTCCTGTATCATCGTTACGAGCTCCGCATATGTTTTGGTTGTTGTCTTTGCTGGGGCTAGCAAGTCCCTGACGAGGCCATAGACAGTGGGCCCACAATTCCTGAGCAGGATGGCTCTGCGCTTATCAGCCAACGAGGTCGTGTTGTCTCCAGCCTGACATCAGTAGTGGATAAAATGATGGAATCAATTATTAAGGATGCCATAGCAGCGCATTTGGAAAGAGGTGACATGATAGGTCCAAGTAAGCATGGATTTGTGAAAGGGAAATCATGCTTGACAAATCTTCTGGAACTTTTTGAGGATATTCCCAGTAAAGTGGTCAAGGGAGAACCAGTTGATGTGGTATATTTGGACTTTCAGAAGGCTTTCGACAAGTTCCCACACAAGAAATTAATGTGCAAAGTTAAAGCACATGGGATTGGGGGTAGTGTGCTTACATGGATTGAGAACTGGTTGTCAGACAGGAAGCAAAGAGTAGGAGTAAATGGATACTTTTCAGAATGGCAGGCAGTGACTAGTGGGGCACCGCAAGGTTCTGTGCTGGGGCCCAGCTGTTTACATTGTACATTAATGATTTAGACGAGGGGATTAAATGTAGTATCTCCAAATTTGCGGATGACACGAAGTTGAGTGGCAGTGTGAGCTGCGAGGAGGATGCTATGAGGCTGCAGAGTGACTTGGATAGCTTAGGTGAGTGGGCAAATGCATGGCAGATGAAGTATAATGTGGATAAATGTGAGGTTATCCACTTTGGTGGTAAAAACAGAAAGACAGACTATTATCTGAATGGTGACAGATTAGGAAAAGGGGAGGTGCAACGAGACCTGGGTGTCATGGTACATCAGTCATTGAAGGTTGGCATGCAGGTACAGCAGGCGGTTAAGAAAGCAAATGGCATGTTGGCCTTCATAGCGAGGGGATTTGAGTACAGGGGCAGGGAGGTGTTGCTATAGTTGTATAGGGCCTTGGTGAGGCCACACCTGGAGTATTGTGTACAGTTTTGGTCTCCTAACTTGAGGAAGGACATTCTTGCTATTGAGGGAGTGCAGCGAAGGTTCACCAGACTGATTCCCGGGATGGCGGGATTGACATATCAAGAAAGACTGGATCAACTGGGCTTGTATTCACTGGAGTTCAGAAGAATGACAGGGGATCTCATAGAAACGTTTAAAATTCTGACGGGTTTAGACAGGTTAGATGCAGGAAGAATGTTCCCAATGTTGGGGAAGTCCAGAACCAGGGGTCACAGTCTAAGGATAAGGGGTAAGCCATTTAGGACCGAGATGAGGAGGAACTTCTTCACCCAGAGAGTGGTAAACCTGTGGAATTCTCTACCACAGAAAGTTGTTGAGGCCAATTCACTAAATATATTCAAAAAGGAGTTAGATATAGTCCTTACTACTAGAGGGATCAAGGGGTATGGCGAGAAAGCAGGAATGGGGTACTGAAGTTGCATGTTCAGCCATGAACTCATTGAATGGCGGTGCAGGCTAGAAGGGCCGAATGGCCTACTCCTGCACCTATTTTCTATGTTTCTATGTTTCTAGGTCGTTCACAATGAAAAAGTTTTCGAGCCTTTCCACAAAGGCCTCCCAATCTTCTCTATCGGCGAATTGTTCAAACATGCCAAGGTTAGCCATTTTCGCGTGAAAATTCGTAATCTCGTCGCCAGTTATTGTGTTTGTAAGCACTTTAGTAATGACTCTATGAGGCAAGGTATTGTACTTGAACCTTAGTCCATTTATTACAGCTCCTGAGTGAGGGTACAGCATGGTGAGCTCCCTTTTATACCCGGTTACCTGTCGTGTACAGGTGACCCCTAGGTCTCCACCAGTTGCACCCTCTGGTGGTACAAGGATAGTGTATACAGTGTGAAGGTACATCCAGTAGTCTTATGTAACTGTACATTGAGTGTACAGGGAGTATACTTATATTATACACACACAACAATGGAAGCCTCTCTTGGGGCGTTCCAAGGCCGGCCCTTTACCTCGGGATTTTCATTAGCTCAGCCGATCTAGCACCCTAAAAGAAGTGTGTAATGCCTCCCTTAGCACTGTCCTCCACACTCAGGGCCCAGCTGCGGAATTTTGCGGCTGGAGACCCAAACAATTTCCTGCTGCAAAATCTACCGCTCCACCCGGGTTAACACCGCAACAGCGGCACGACCGAATTTCTCCCCCAAGTATATGTGACCTAACCCAGATTCATACATAGCATTTAAATTGCGTGATCTACCTGTTCCAAATTTCAGCATTATCTAAAATTAAAACTCAATTTTTTAATTCCTATTTATAATGTGGGCCACTAACTTGTCTTCCGGAGAACTCACTCTCTAATGATGTGGCTGGATGCCGAGATATTTAATTAAAATTACTCTGATGTTCTTTCGTTTAACAAGCGCATCAATTAAACATATTGGGGCCCAAATTGCCCACTGCTGGAAATGCGGCGCACACACCCTGTTTCTGATATTTTTACCGGTGGCCTCTTGAGCGAAGTTCCACTCTTTGGCTTTTTTTTTTGCCGGACCAGACGTCGGTCATAATGGAGGCGGTATTGCGGCAGTGAGCACACTAGAGGGCCGAAGTTTTGGGGGGGTGGGGGGTGGCGGGGCGGAGCAGCCACCGCTGTCAGTCATCAGGCATCATGTCACCACGGCTCTCCCCTTCAATTAAAGGGGAGAGCCTGCGTGATTGTTTCAGTTCGGTCCACTTGGCCACCATAAGAACATAAGAACATATGAAATAGGAACAGGAGTAGGCCATACGGCCCCTTGAGCCTGCTCCGCCATTCAATAAGATCATGGCTGATCTGATCTCAGCTCCACTTCCCTGCCCACTCCCCATATTGTTTAAGAAACTGTCTATTTCTATCTTAAATTTATTCAATGTCCCAGCTTCCACAGCTTTCTGAGGCAATGAATTCCACAGATTTACAACCTTCTGAGAGAAGAAATTTCTCCTCATCTGTTTTAAATGGGTGGTGCCTTATTGTAAGATCATGCCCCCTAGTTCTAGACTCCCCTATCAATGGAAATATCCTCTCTGCATCCACCTTGTCAAGCCCCCTCATAATCTTTTATGTTTTGATAAGATCACCTCTCATTCTTCTGAATTCCAATGAGTAGAGGCCCAATCTACTTAACCTTTCCTCATAAGTCAACCCCCTCATCCCCGGAATCAACCGAGTGAACCTTCTCTGAACTGCCTCCAAAGCAAGTATATCCTTTCGTAAATATGGAAACCAAAACTGCACTCAGTATTCCAGGTGTGGCCTCACCAATACCTTATATAGCTGTAGCAAGACTTACCTGCTTTTATACTCCATCCCCTTTGCAATAAAGGCCAAGATTCCATTGGCCTTCCTGATCACTTCCTGTACCTGCATACCCAGGGAGGGTTTCTGCCGGGCCAGTGGGCTCGCACCCAAGAGGGGGTGCCAGGCTGCCTGTTGGCAGCCCGGCCGAACACGGAGGCATAATTGTTGGCCCGACATGACAGTCAGCTGACAAAAAAAAAACAGCGGAATTAGGACCTCCCCTTTAATGGGAGCCACACCACCATTTTACAAGGACTGCACTGCCGGAGTGGGGACATCTGTGGTGCACACTCTTATGGCTCACTTAGGATGGATCGGCATCAGCGGAGCGGTAGGAGGTAAGCAGGTCACCGTCGGGATACCGCAGGAGCAGAATTTTAAACATGGCGTCAATTACACGAAATACAGTGACCGTTGCACTCTTGAGCATGGCTGCTGATTTCCGGCGCTAACTGACCTTAAGGGAAGGGGCAATTTCAGCCCCATATGCACTGCATTGCACCTTGAGTTGCTTTTTTGTTGTATAAAATCAAATTGTTGTAGCATTGCAGTGTAAAAAGTTGCATGTAACACATTAAATGCTACTCTTATGTATCCCAATAAAACATTCAGAAACACTCCACATGTCCAAATCCAGGTCATGTATTGTGTGCCACCGGTTGGATTTCAACCGTAATCTACTAAAGATTGCTCCATTATCATGTAAGGCTTTATATGAAATAAGTTATCAATGGGAATAAATTGTGTATTTCTGCCAAACAAGCTGTTTCTTTTATATGGAATATTTATATTTCTCTCCTTTCCCTTTCCATCGGTCTCCCCAATGCAATACACAGTATATGTTTGGCAGGATTTATTTCCATTTGAAAGACCCATGAAAGGCAACTTGAGTTTGGTTGGTCACTAAAATGTTTTCAGGTTCTTTTTTTAAAAATCCAGTGGTATTATTACAATTTATAGACACATCAAAAAACATAAAACACGTGAATTCTATTTTAAAGTTCTCATGGATAAGAGAATGAATTAGTAATTAACCAATGTATATTTTTTTTACATCGGATATACAGCACAGAAACAGGCCATTAGGCCCAACCAGTCCAAGCCGGCATTTATGCTCCACTCAAGCCTCCTCCCATCTTTCCTCATCTAACTCTATCAACATAAACCTCTATTCCCTTCTTCCTCATATGCTTATCTAGCCTCTCCTTAAATGCATCTATACTATTCGCTTCAACTACTCCCTGTAGTAGCGAGTTCCACATTCTCACCACTCTCTGGGAAAATAAGTTTCTTCTGAATTCCCTATTATGGTTTCTTAGTGACTATCTTACATTGATGGCCTCCCGTTTTTCTCTTACCCAGAAGTGGAAACTGTTGTGTATCTGTAAAGGATGCACTCCCATGTTCTGCCACCAGGGAGTGCATCCCCTGAAGTTCCAAAGGATCCCAGCATCCCTTGGGAGCACTGTATATAAGCTGGCCCCTAAGGCCTGTTACTCACTCTGGAGTGTCTTAATAAAGACTGAGGTCACTGTTACTTTAACGTCCCTGTGTGCAGTCTCATCTGTGTTAGGAACACAACAACTGGCGACGAGGACATGAATCCAACGCAAAGATGCAGCAAACTGTGGGCATCCTGGTGAAGTTCTCGGAGGGTGTGGACTGGGAAGCCTATGTCGAACGGTTAGACCAGTACTTTGTAGCCAACGAGCTGGACGGAAAAGGAAGCGCTGCAAAAAGGAGAGCGGTCCGCCTAACGGTCTGCTGGGCACCGACCTACAGCCTCATGACGCATCTTCTGGCTCCGGTGAAACCCACAGATAAGTCGTCTGAGGAGCTGTGTACACTGGTTCGGGAGCATCTTAACCCGAGGGAGAGTGTGTATAACAATAAGCTAATGTTGCGGGGAAGTTGCAAACTGTCGCCTATGCTTCCAGATGCTTGTCTAAGGCCGAGAAGGCCTGCAGCATGATTGAGAAAGAGGCATTAGCGTGTGTGTTCGGGGTAAAAAAAATGCATCGCTACCTGTTTGGCCTCAAATTTGAACTGGAAACCGATCACAAGCCCCTCATATCCCTGTTCGCTGAAAACAAGGGGATAAATACAAATGCCTCAGCCTGCATACAAAGGTGGGCACTCGTGCTATCAACGTATAACTATACCATCTTCCACAGGATAGGGTCCGAGCTGTGCGGATGCTCTCATTTGGCTACCATTGCCCACCATGGGGGTGGAAATGGCGCAGCCTGCAAACTTGTTGATGGTGGCACAGCCCGCAAACTTGTTGATGGTCATGGAAGCATTTGAAAATAATAAATCACGTGTCAATGCCCGCCAGATTAGGACTTGGACCAGCCAAGATCCTCTGCTGTCCCTAGTAAAAAAACTGTGTACTGCATGGGAGCTGGGCCAGCATCCCCATTGAAATGCAAGAGCTAATCAAGGCATTCCAGTGGCGAAAGGACAAGCTGTCCATTCAGGCAGACTGCCTGTTGTGGGGTAACCACATAATGCTACCCAAAAAGGGCAGGGAGACATTCATCTCTGATCTTCACAGCACACACCTGGGTATAGTAATGATGAAAGCGACAGCCAGATCCTATGTGTGGTGGCCCGGTATCGACTCTGACTTAGAGCAATGCAGCGTGTGTGCTCAGTTGAGCAACGCACCCAGTGCCGAATTTAAAGAATTCATGACCCGCAATGGGATCAAACATGTCATCTCGGCCCCGTTTAAACCAGCCTCCAATGGGCAGGCAGAGCGGGCAGTGCAAACAATCAAACAGAGCCTCAAACGAGTCACAGAAGGCTCACTCCAAACCCATCTGTCCCAAGTACTGCTCAGCTACCGCACGAGACCCCACTCGCTCACAGGGGTGCCCCCGGCTGAGCTACTCATGAAAAGGACACTTAAAACCAGACTCTCGCTGGTTCACTTCAATCTGCATGATCAGGTAGAGAGCAGGCGGCAGCAACAAAATGTAAACGATGGTTGCGCCACTGTGTCACGGGAAATTGATCTGAATGACCTTGTGTATGTGCTAAACTATGGACATGGTCCCAAGTGGATCGCGGGCACGATGATAGCTAAAGAAGGGAGTAGGGTGTTTGTAGTCAAACTAGACAATGGACAAATTTGCAGAAAGCACCTGGACCAAACGAGGCTGCAGTTCACAGACTGCCCTGAACAACCCACAGCAGACACCACCTTTATTGAGCCCACAACACACACCCAAAGGATCAACGACACCAACCCGGACCAGGAAATCGAACCCATCATGCCCAACAGCCCAGCAATGCCAGGCTCACCCAGCAGCCCAGCAGGGCCAACAACACGCCAGCCCAGCGAGGGCACAGCCAACACACCAGAACAGAAATTTGTACCGACGCTGTCCACCAGGGAAAGAAACCGCCTCACCTTGTAAATAGTTTTCACTTTGATTTTGTGGGGGAGTGATGTAAAGCATGCGCTCCTATGTTCCGCTACCAGGGAGCGCATCCCCTGAAGTCCCAAGGGATCCGAGCATCCCTTGGGAGCACTGTATATAAGCTGGCCCCTAAGGCCTGTTACTTACTCTGGAGTGTCTTAATAAAGACTGAGGTCACTGTTACTTTAACCTCCCTGTGTGCAGTCTCATCTGTGTTAGGAACACAACAGAAACACTCTTTCTGTGTCTACTCTTATCAAAACATTTCATAATTTTAAAGACCTCTATTAGATCACCCCTCAGTTTTCTCTTTTCAAGAGAACAGAGACCCAGCCTGTTCATCCTTTCCTGATGGGTCTAGCCTCGCATTTCTAGTATCATCCTTGTAAATCTATTTTGCACCCTCTCCAGTGCCTCGATCCACTTTATAATCTGGCGACCAGAATTGTACACAGTACACGATACATGTTTAGCATAACTTCAATACTTTTCAATTCTATCCCTCGAGAAATAAACCCTAGTGCCTGATTTGCTTTTTTATGAGCTTATTAACCTGTGTCAGTACTTTTAATGATTTGTGAATTTGTATTCCGAGATCTCTTTGCTCTTCAACCCCATTTAGATTCTTATTTTCCAAGTAATAAGTGACCTCCTTATTTTTCTCACCAAAATGTAATACCTCACATTTATCCTTGTTGAAATTCATTTACCAATTATACAGTATGCCCATTCTGCAAGTTTAGTAATGCCTTCTTGTGATTTATTGCAGTCCTCCTCAGTATTGACGATTCCCCCTCAATTTGGTTTCATCCGCAAATTTAGAAATTGTGTTTTTGATTCCAAAGTCTAGATCGTTAATATAAATTGTGAACAACAGTGGTCTCAGCACTGATCCTTGTGGGACTCCACCTTCATAAAATTATAGAAAAATTATGACACGGAAGGTGGCTATTTGGCCCATTGTGTCTGTGCCGGTCGAAAAAGAGATACCCAGCTTAATCCCACCTTCCAGCTCTAGCTCCATAGCCCTGTAGATTATGGATCTTTTATGTGCACATCCAAGTACTTTTTAAATATGATGAGGGTTTCTGCCTCTACCACCCTTTCAGGCCATGAGTTCCAGACCCCCACCACCCTCTGGGTGAAGAAATATTTCCTCAACTCCACTTAAATCCTTCTACCAACTACTTTAAATCTATGCCTCCTGGTTATTGACCCCGCTGCTGAGGGAAATAGGTCCTTACTATTCACTCTATCCAGGCTCCTCATAATTTTATACACCTCAATTAAATCTCCCCTCAGCCTCCTCTGTTCCAAGGAAAACAACCTCAGCCTATCCTCATAGCTAAAGTTTTCCAGTCCTGCCAACATTCTTGTAAATCTCTGCAACCTTTCTCGTTCAATCACATCCTTCCTGTAATTTGGTGACCAGAACAGCACACAGTACTCAAGCTGTGGCTTAACTAGTGTTGTATACAGTTTTAGCATAACTTCTTTGCTCTTGTATGCTATGTCTCGGCTAATAAAGGAAAGCATTCCGTATGCTTTTTTAACTACCTTATCAACCTGTCCTGCTACCTTTAAGGATCTGTAGACATATACTCCAAGGTCCCTCTGATTCTCCACACCTCTCAGTTGCCTCCCATTTATTGTGTATTACTTTGCCTTGTTGCCCTTCCCCAAATGCATTAACTCACACTTTTCTGGATTTAATTCCATTTGCCATTTTTCTGCCCAACTGACCAGTTCAATGATATCTTCCTGCAGTCTAGAGCTTTGCTCCTCACTGTCAACCACACGACCAATTTTTGTATCATCTGCAAATTTCTTTATCATGCCCCCTACATTTAAGTCTAAATCATTAATGTGCACAACAAAAAGTAAGGGACTGAGCTCTGTGGAACGCACTGGAAACAGCATTCCAGACGCAAAAACTCCCCTTAACCATTACCCTTTGTTTCCTGCCACGGAGCTAATTTTGGATCCAATTTTCTACTCTCCCTTGGATCGCATGGGCTTTTATTTCTTTGATCAGCCTACCATGTCAAAAGCCTTGCTAAAATCCATGTAAGCTGCACCAAATCACTGGCCTCATCAACCCCCCTTGTTACCTCCTCAAAGAACTCAATCAAATTAGTCAGACATGACCTTCCCTTAATAAATCCATGCTGACTCTCCTTGATTAATCTGTGTCTTTCTAAATGAAGGTTTATACTGTCCCTCAGAATTAATTCCAGTAATTTGCTCACCACTGAGGTTAAACTAACTGGCCTGTACTTGCTCGGTTTAAACAATGGTACAACTTTAGCTGTTCTCCAATCCTTTGGCACAACTTCTGTAGCCAGGAAGGATTGGAAAATGATGGTCAGAGCCACTGCAATTTCCTCCCTTGCTTCTTTTAGTAGTCTCAGATATATTTCATCCGGTCCTGCCAATTTATCTACTTTCAAGGATGCTAAACCCCTTAATAATTCCATCCAATATTTCACTATCTTCCTCCTGAACTTCAATGTCAGCATCGCCCCCTTCTTTTGTGAATACAGCCACAAAGTATTCATTAAGTACTTTACCCACATCCTCCGCCTCCACACATAGATCACCTTCCACCTTCTGCCACTCTGAATCGCTAACCTTTACTTCTACTCTCTGCTTTCTGTGTTGAAGCCAGCTAGCTATCCATTCTTATTGAAGCCAGCTAGCTATCCATTCTTATTGAAGCCAGCTAGTTATCCATTCTCCTTATGAAACCAAAAACCTAAAAATGTACCTGGTAGTCTTGCTGAAAATTTTCTGGAGTCATCCAGTCCCGCAACATACATAGAATTGATGCACCCTTACTATACGATATTAATTTTCATTCTTGGGATATGGGCATCATGGGCAAGACCAGCATTTATTGCATTCTGTCTGGTGCACTGCGCTGGGGAGGGAGTTCCAGGATTTTGACCCAGCAACAATGAATGAACAGCGATATATGTCCTAGTCGGGATGGTGTATGACTTTTGGGGAACCTGGAGGTGCTGGTGTTCCCATGCACCTGTTGCCCTTGTCCTTCTTGGTGCGTAACTTCACGGGTTTTAGAGGTGTTGTCAAAGAAACCTTGGTGAGTTGCTGCAGTACATTTTGTAGATGGTACAATGCAGCCACAGTGCATGTTTGGGATGACAAACAACAACAACAACAACAATAACAACAGCAATTTTTATTTATATAGCATCTTTAACATAGTAAAATGTCCCAAGGCACTTCGCTGGAATATTATAAGATAAAAAATTTGACACCGAGCCACATGAGGAGAAATTAGGGCAGATGACCAAAAGCTTGGCCAAAGAGATAGGTTTTAAGGAGCGCCTTAAAGAAGGAAAGAGAGGTAGAGAGGCAGAATCTTTAGGCAGGGAATTCCAGAGCATAGGGTCTGGGCAACAGAAAGCAAGGCCACCAATGGTTGAGCGATTATAATCAGTGATGCTCAAAAGGGCAGAATTAGAGGAGCGCAGATATCTCGGGGTGGGGGTCGAGGGGGGGGGATGTTGTGGGGCTGGAGGAGATTACAGAGATAGGGAGGGGTGAGGCCATGGAGGGATTTGAAAACAAGGATGAGAATTTTGAAATCGAGGCGTTGTTTAACCGGTAACCAATGTAGATCAGCGAGCACAGAGGTGATGGGTGAACGGGACTTGGTGCAAGTTGGGACATGGGCAGCCGAGTTTTAGATCACCTCTAGTTTACGTAGGGTAGAATGTGGGAGGCCAGCCAGGAATGCGTTGGAGTAGTCAAGTCTAGAGGTAACAAAGGCATGGATGAGGGTTTTGACAGCGGATGAGCTGAGGCAAGGGCTGAGACGAGTGAAGTTATGGAGGTGGAAATACATTTTTTTAGTTATGCCGTGGATATGTGGTCAGCAACTCATTTTGGAGTCAAATATGACACCAAGTTTGCGAACTGTGTGGTTCAGCCTCAGATGTTAGGGAGCGGGATGGAGTCAGTGGCTAGGGAAGGGAGTTTGTACCTGGGACTGAATACAATGGCTTCGGTCTTCCTAATATTTAATTGAAGAACATTTTTGCTCATCCAGATCTGGATGTCGGACAAGCAGTCTGAAAATTCCGTGGAGTGGTTGAGAGAAGTGGTGATGAGGTAGAGCTGGGTGTCATCAGCATACATGTGGAAACTGATGCTGTTTTTTCGCATGATGTTGCCGACAGGCAGCATGTAAATGAGAAATAGGAGGGGGCCTAACACCCCGATTGCTAGACACACTGGGCTGAATTTTAATGGGGAAGGCGGGGGTGTGGGAGGGGGCTCCGAGACGGTCGGAATACCCAGGAGATCGATTGGGTTTCCCACAGGCCCTGGCAACTTGAACAACAGGGCCTGACTTGCATGGGTGGCCTGTGTTTTTCACCCGCTGCCAGCAAGATTGAGGGGCTGGCTAACTCTGGGCAGGTAGGTCTGTGGTATTAGACTGCAGAGAGGAGGGAGGGAGGAAATGCGGGGGGGGGTGTCGGGGTCAGTCGGAGAAGCACGGGATGGGCCGGGACCAGCATGGGGCGGAGTGGTAGGGGAAGGGTTGTTGTTAATGTTGGTAAGGATCAACAACTTTCTGTGGTAGAGAATTCCATAGGTTCACAATTCTCTGGGTGGAAACGTTTCTCCTCATCTCGGTCCTATATGGCTTACTCCTTATGCTTAGACTGTGACCCCTGGTATTGGACTTCCCCAACATCGGGAACATTCTTCCTGCATCTAACCTGTCCAGTCCCATCAGAATTTTATATTCTTCTATGAGATCCCCTCTCATTCTTCTAAATTCCAGTGAATATAAGCCTAGCCAATCCAGTCTTTCCTCATATGTCAGTCCTGCCATCCCAGGAATCAGTCTGGTGAACCTTCGCTGCACTCCCTCAATAGCAAGAATGAACTTCTTCAGATTAGGAGACCAAAACTGCACACAATATTCAAGGTGTGGTCTCACCAAGGCCCTGTACAACTGCAGCAAGACCTCCCTGATCCTATATTCAAATCCTCTCGCGACGAAGGCCAGCATACCATTTGCTTTCTTTACTGCCTGCTGTACCTGCATGCCTACTTTCAATGACACTCAGGTCTCGATGCACCTCCCCTTTTCCTAATCTATCACTATTCAGATAATAATCTGCCTTCCTGTTTTTGCCACCAAAGTGGATAACCTCACACTTATCCACATTATACTGCATTTGCCCACTCACCTAACCTGTCCAAGTCACCCTGCAGCCTCCTAGCATCCTCCTCACAGCTCGCACTGCCACCTAGCTTCCTGCCTCATCAAAATATTTAATTAGAACCCCCGCCTCCTGGGAGTACATGGGGTTGGGAGGGTGAGGATCAGGCAGGGTTGGGGGAGCAGGGGTGTTGGGCGGGTCAGGCAGCTGAGGTAAGGGGGAACAGGCGAAGTCGGCCACTGAGGACAGGAGCAGCGAGGGCCAGGGTGAGGTCGGGCAGCGAGGGCCGAGGCGAGGTCGGGCAGCGAGGGCCGAGGCGAAGTCGGGCAGCGAGGGCCGAGGCGAGGTCGGGCAGCGAGGGCCGAGGCGAGGTTGGGGCGGCGAGGGCCGGGGCGAGGTCGGGCAGCGAGGGCCGGGGCGAGGTCGGGCAGCGAGGGCCGGGGCGAGGTCGGGCAGCGAACGAGGCACTGCAAGGATGTGCACATCACTCGCGCCATGACAGGAGCCAACAACTGCTGGGCGGACCACCGCCTAATCCGTCCTGTCATCAACATTAATATAGCCCCAAAGCGGCAACGGCAACGGCAACAAAAGCAGTGCTGCAAAAAAATCAATGTCGGGCACTCAAAGCCCCAGTTATGAGAGCCCTTTACAGCCATGCCTCACTGTCAACCTGGCAACCCTCGGTGACCCCGAGCCGCAGAGTGCCCACAGCGCTTGTTCTGCCCTCCAGGCCACCATAACCAGTGCCTACGAAGAGACGCTCGATCACTCAATCAGTAAACACCAGGAGCTAGATTTTATACTTTTTTTGCATGCATAACGCCCGCTTAACGTCCATTATACCGCTGAAGTGACGTATAATGCCAAGATATTGCTCATTTAGCCACAAAATGGAAACTGACGCCCAATTTCCGGACACTTATCGCTGAACACTACTTTCCACAAGTGCGTAACACTGGTAAAAAATAATACCGCCCGCCCTCTTTTTTTGGACGGAATCATCAGAATGGGTGAAACCAGTGACCATAATATCGATCAACATTACTTTCCACAAGTAATTAATACAGAGATGCAATAATACCGACCGCCCACTTTTTTTTGTCGTAAAGATCACATTTGCCGAAACTAACGTCACTTTCACCATCTCGCACACATCTTGCCCAGAATGTCGCTTGCCCAAAACACCGCTCAGAAAAAGTGGAACTGTTTTGAACGAATCACAGCGGTGTGGGCGCCATTTTTTAAAACTGCAGATCACATCATTCAAAAGGCTGTTTCAACTTTGGGGGAGTTTGGATTGACTCTGGAGTTCTTCTCAGGTGAAGTGACCTTCTCAACAGACATATTTTCAGACTCTGGACTATTGGGAGTTTACTGTCGGTGTATTTTAGTGAGGAAATTATTGCTTCTGATCAATCGCTATTATACTTTCATTGTAATGGGGCCAGCCATTTCTCAGCCTGCATCGATTAATATGCAGATGCTGCAGAGTGCAGATGGCTCAATGTGTGATGCACATCATTATGTGCCCAATTTAAGATGTGCCAGAATGAGGAGGAGGTCCAGACCATACACACCCTGCACGTACAGGGAGAAGAGGTCGTATCTCGACGTGTCCAAGCACACCTGCCTTTGGAGACTGCGCTTCCACAATGTTATTTATGTTAACTGGATTTTACCTGCCACCGGAAGGTGTGACTGTTGGAGTCCTAATGGTCACTAGCAGACATGTGCAAGCCGTGTATATAATGTTGGTAGCCATGTTGAATCCTCACTTTGAGAATCAATAAACTGGAGTAAGGTCATGCCTGAACTCATATTTAGCATCGTGGAGTTATTTGATATGTAACAATTGGCGATGAATTAAAAATACGAACTTTCACGCAACCATGTCTGTTGGAATTTTGGAGAGATTCATGGAAGGGGAAGACTGGGAGGATTTCACTGATTGCCTCGACCAGTACTTCGTAGCCAACAGATTGGAAGGAACCGATAATGCAATTAAGCGCAGGACGGTTCTCCTCACCGTTTGTGGGTCAAAAAGTAATGGCCTTATCAAGAATCTACTCTCACCGATTCGACCAATGGATAAGACTTACAATTGTGTACGCTGGTTCGGAGCCACTTTAAACCGAAGGAAAGCATCATCATGGCAAGGTATAGTTTCTATACACACAATCTCTCCAAGGGCCAGGACATGGCGGAATTTGTCGCCGACCTGAGATGTCTCGCTGGGCTGTGCAACTTCAGAGCTACATTGGAGGAAATTCTGTGGGACTTTTTCGTGCTTGGCATTGGCCACGAGGTCATCCTTGGAAAGCTGCTGGCTGCTGAATCTCTAGTCCTAAGCAGGGCCATCACGATCACCCAGGCACGCTTGTCCACGGATGAAAACTCGAAACAGATATCTTCCCAGCATCGAAACTCACCGGCAAGTATTGTGCATAAAATAATATCATTGGCAGGCAGAGCTGCACATGGCTGGGCCTACTTGTCCGTGCTCGTACGATCTGTGACTGCTCAAATTCCGCCATCGGGGGTGAATCAAATCTTGCCTTGTTGGCGTTGCGGGGGCTATCATTGGGCCCATCAATGCCGTTTCAAGCAATACATGTGCAAAGGCTGTGCAACATTGGGACACCTTCAGCGAATGTGTCCGCAACCGAGCAAGCGTGCTGCGACACACCACGTGTCTGAGGATGATCAATCCAATGTGGATCAAGCAGCACGGGCAACTCAACCTGAGGTACAGGACGAAGAAGTGTATGGGGATACATTCCTTTACCAAACGTCCTCCGACAATGCTGGAAGTTAAATTAAATGAGGTTCCAGTATCCATGGAATTGGACACGGGTGTGAGTCAGTCAATAATGAGCCAGAGGGCTTTTGAAAAGCTGTGAGACACTAAGGCAAAAAGACCCAACTGAGCCCAATCAATGCAAAGCTGCATACTTATACCAAAGAGCTCATACCAGTCATTGGCAAAGCGGCAGTAAAGGTATCGTACAATGGAGCTGTGCAGGATTTATCGTAGTGGATCATTCCAGGCAATGGCCCAACACTGTTGAGCTTGAGAAAATTAAATGGAACTAGAACGATATTAAAGCCTTATCATCAGTGGATGATGCTTCGTGTGCTCAAGTGCTGAGCAAGTTTCCCTCATTGTTCGAACCAGGTATCGGCACGTTCACGGGAGCCAAGGTGCAGATCCACCTCGGCCCGGATGCAAGATCCAGCCATCACAAGGCTCGGGTGGTTCCGTACATGATGAGGTCGAGATCGAACCGGACAGTCATCAACAGGAAGGAATCATTCACCAGTCGAGTTCAGCAAATGGGCCAGTCCAATTGTCTCGGTGTTGAAAAGTGATGGCATGGTCAGGAGGGTTGGAGGATCTAGTAAGGAGGAGGAACAGAGGGAAATCCTTATTAATCGGGAAATTGTGTTGGGGAAATTGATCGGATTGAAGGCCGATAAATCCCCAGGGCCTGATGGACTGCATCCCAGAGTACTTAAGGAGGTGGCCTTGGAAATAGCGGATGCATTGACAGTCATTTTCCAACATTCCATTGACTCTGGATCAGTTCCTATCGAGTAGAGGGTAGCCAATGTAACCCCACTTTTTAAAAAAGGATGGAGAGAGAAAGCAGGGAATTATAGACCGGTCAGCCTGACATCGGTAGTGGGTAAAATGATGGAATCAATTATTAAGGATGTCATAGCAGTGAATTTGGAAAGAGGTGACATGATAGATCCAAGTCATCATGGATTTGTGAAAGGGAAATCATGCTTGACAAATCTTCTGGAATTTTTTGAGGATGTTTCCAGTAGAGTGGACAAAGGAGAACCAGTTGATGTGGTATATTTGGACTTTCGGAAGGCTTTCGACAAGGTCCCACACAAGAGATTAATGTGCAAAGTTAAAGCACATGGGATTGGGGGTAGTGTGTTGACATGGATTGAGAACTGGTTGTCAGACAGGAAGCAAAGAGTAGGAGTAAATGGGGACTTTTCAGAATGGCAGGCAGTGACTAGTGGGGTACCGCAAGGTTCTGTGCTGGGGCCCCAGCTGTTTACACTGTACATTAATGATTTAGACGAGGGGATTAAATGTAGTATCTCCAAATTTGCAGATGACACTAAGTTGGGTGGCAGTGTGAGCTGCGAGGAGGATGCTATGAGGCTGCGGAGCGACTTGGATAGGTTAGGTGAGTGGGCAAATGCATGGCAGATGAAGTATAATGTGGATAAATGTGAGGTTATCCACTTTGGTGGTAAAAACAGAGAGATAGACTATTATCTGAATGGTGACAGATTAGGAAAAGGGGAGGTGCAAAGAGACCTGGGTGTCATGGTACATCAGTCATTGAAGGTTGGCATGCAGGTACAGCAGGCGGTTAAGAAAGCAAATGGCATGTTGGCCTTCATAGTGAGGGGATTTGAGTACAGGGGCAGGGAGGTGTTGCTACAGTTGTACAGGGCCTTGGTGAGGCCACACCTGGAGTATTGTGTACAGCTTTGGTCTCCTAACCTGAAGAAGGACATTCTTGCTATTGAGGGAGTGCAGCGAAGGTTCACCAGACTGATTCCCGGGATGGCGGGACTGACCTATCAAGAAAGACTGGATCAACTGGGCTTGTATTCACTGGAGTTCAGAAGAATGAGAGGGGACCTCATAGAAACGTTTAAAATTCTGACGGGGTTAGACAGGTTAGATGCAGGAAGAATGTTCCCAATGTTGGGGAAGTTCAGAACCAGGGCACACAGTCTAAGGATAAGGGGTAAGCCATTTAGGACCGAGATGAGGAGGAATTTCTTCACCCAGAGAGTGGTGAACCTGTGGAATTCTCTACCACAGAAAGTTGTTGAGGCCAATTCACTAAATATATTCAAAAAGGAGTTAGATGAAGTCCTTACTACTAGGGGGATCAAGGGGTATGGCGAGAAAGCAGGAATGGGGTACTGAAGTTGCATGTTCAGCCATGAACTCATTGAATGGCGGTGCAGGCTAGAAGGGCCGAATGGCCTACTCCTGCACCTATTTTCTATGTTTCTATGTTTCTATGATCTGTGACGACTACAAGGTAACGATCAACCGAGTCTCGATACAGGATCAGTACCCGTTACCCAAGGCTGACGACATGGTCGCAATGCTATCGGGGGGGAAGTGTTTCACCAAATTGGACCTGACCTCTGCTTACATGACACAGGAGCTGGTTGAATCTTCGAAAAAACTGACGTGCATCAACACGCACAAAGGACTGTTTATATACCACTGATGCCCTGTCAGAATTCGCTCGGTGGCAGCCATATTTCAGAGTACGAGAAGAAGCTTGCAGGGAACATTAAGACGGATTACAAAAGTTTCTATAGATATGTAAAGAGAAAAAGGTTAGTAAAGACAAACGTAGGTCCCTGCAGTCAGAATCAGGGGAAGTCATAACGGGGAAGAAAGAAATGGCGGACCAATTGAACAAGTACTTTGGTTCGGTATTCACTAAGGAGGACACAAACAACCTTCCGGATATAAAAGGGGTCAGAGGGTCTAGTAAGGAGGAGGAACTGAGGGAAATCCTTATTAGTCGAGAAATTGTGTTGGGGAAATTGATGGGATTGAAGGCCGATAAATCCCCAGGGCCTGATGGTCTGCATCCCAGAGTACTTAAGGAGGTGGCCTTGGAAATAGCAGATGCATTGACAGTCATTTTCCAACATTCCATTGACTCTGGATCAGTTCCTATCGAGTGGAGGGTAGCCAATGTAACCCCACTTTTTAAAAAAGGATGGCGGTGCAGGCTAGAAGAGCCGAATGGCCTACTCCTGCACTTATTTTCTATGTTTCTATGTTTACAGCCCCTTAGAGTTATTTGATATGTAACACACAAGGTGGTGATCAATGAAATATGCAGCCTGCCATCAGGACATCAGTGTCAGTGTCGGTCGAGGTCAAGGTCACCGCGGCATTGTCCTTCTACACGTCCGGGTCCTTTCAGGCCTCCGCAGTCGAGATTTTCCCTCTGTCTCACCATATCACCCATCGCTGCATTAGACAGGCCACGGAGGCCCTGTATGCGCGTAAGATGGTCTTTATCAGCTTCCCCATGACCACGGAGGCTCAGACTGACAGGGCTGGAGCATTCTACGATATTGCTCAGTTCCCCAGGGTGCAGGGAGCAATACCGTGCACTCACATCGCCATGCGGCCACCTTCTCAGGACCCAGAGCTTTTTTGTAAGAGTAAAAGGATTTCACTCCCTGAAGGTCCAACTAGTTGTCGACCACAACCAGATCATAATGGCAGTAAATGCCAAATGTCCAGGCAGCTTCGATGAGGCTCACATCCTGCGTGAGAGTGCGGTCTCTGACATGTTTAAGAGTCAGCCACAAGGACAATGCTGGATGCTTGTTGACAAGCAATATGGCCTAGCCACCTGGCTGATGAGCCCCCCGTGTGACACCCACACCGAGGCCGAGAAGCGATACAACCAGAGCCACAGAGACACACGCAATGTGGTCCAGAAAACAATAACTGTGCTTAAGCAGTGCTTCAGATGTCTGGACCACTCAGGAGCGGAGCTACAATACAACCCTGAGCAAGTAGGTAAATTCGTCATCGTGTGCTCCATGCTGCACAAACTGATTATCAGGAGGGGCCAAGAATTGTCAGAAGGGACTGATGGTCCACCTCAG
This sequence comes from Pristiophorus japonicus, assembly GCF_044704955.1. Lineage (NCBI taxonomy): Eukaryota > Metazoa > Chordata > Chondrichthyes > Pristiophoridae > Pristiophorus > Pristiophorus japonicus. The sequence continues at coordinate 258,259,068 of NC_091978.1, read as the reverse complement.
GAGAGAGAGGAAGAGGAGGACGAGGGGCTGGACGCTGAGCCAGGGCCAGACAATCAGGCTGGCTATGCAACCATGTCCACGTCCCCCTCTAGACCGCAGGAAAGGGCCTGTGGTGGCTACATAACTGCAAGACTCTTACGTCAGGAGCTCATAAATGAACGATTTGCCTGAAAGAACGTTGCTGTGAGTGACAATGCTGACACATTGCTGTGTGTGTGCAGCTCAGACATCAATGGTGGACATCACCTTGGTGCCAGTTAAAGTTTAAGTTGATTGAAGTTAAGTTTTATTTAACCCTTTCATGTTAAGGAATCACCAGTGTGTAATGGTCCAGCCATCTGAGACAATGCGCAACAAGGTTATGTTGAATAAAAAACATTTTATACGAACATTGATCTGAAATCATAAGTATCACGGCCAAAAACATCCCACCCTTGCCCACACCCCACTTTTCCACCATTGACATCAATTAAATAGTCAACATGTCCAGCAACATAGAATACAAAGGCAAAGCAGGAAGGTGGTCCCCTCTCCCCATACATTACAACAAATTCCATACACCCAGATGGAGATATAACACAGCCATCACCTGCGGACATGCACCTTAGATTTCTTCCCCCTCCTCTCCCCCTCTAGCCCTTCCCCTCCTCGCTCCATGCTGCCTGGCCGAAGAGCTCCTCAGGCGATGCCCCATTGGGGGGATGAAGGCAGAGGCAGTGGTTGGATGGGTACGGGAGCGGGGGGTGCCGAGGGGAGAACATTCTCTGATCCAAAAGCAGGATTTTGGTCCTGTCACTCTTCTGTCATTCGCAGTGGTGGTGCGGAACCTAGGGGTGGAGTGTCGCGCTCCGGGACCACTGGGAGGCCTGTGCCAGCAATGTTCCTGGCTATCGCATCCAGGGCCTCCGCCAACCGCAGAATGTATTCAGTCATGGTGGCCAGCTGTCGTGATATGACCCCAATGCATCAAGGATCTGGTCACCAATGTCTACAGTCCTCCTGGACAACTGTACCATCTCTTCACTCTCGTGGCGCTTGTGGACCAGACCTGCCGCGTCCACAAAATCTCCGCGAGGTTGGCACCGTCCTTGGGATAAATGCGGTACCCTGTGGCGAGGTGCTTGGGGCTGGTACCTCCAGAGTGGAGGCGGGAATGACCGGAGGAGCACTAGATGGCCTTGGGGTGGAATGGCTTCCGGAGCATAGCGATGCAGGTTCCTCGAAGTCCACGCTCTCATCCATGGAGAACAGACCCAGAGGATTCAGGGGCGAGAATCGGAGCTCCTCAGCACCAGATGTAGGATCGTCTGGCGAGTCTGGCCCCGTGCCCCAACTTCTGGCCTCTGTGGTCTTGCCTGGGGCTGTGCTGCTGGCTGAGCTGCAAAACACAAATGAAGTTGTTAGATGAGAAGGGGTTGCTACGTTCGCAAGGTGATTCCAGCATATGCACGACAATAGCACCACCATTATCAAAATCATCACAGACATCACATTTCATGACCATCAACACATTCTGCATTACAATGATTTTCATGAGGCCAGCATTATTTATAGGCTAATTTTAGAAATCATCTATCATATATGATTGTTCGGATATGAGTGGGTGTGGCATCTATTGACTTTACATCAAGCAATGTTGTAAACTTTACTCACGTCGCATCATGTCAGGGTCTGCAGATGCTTGCGTGGCTGTCCGGGGGTGCTTCCCCACGAGTGCTTGCACTCGCTCCTCCATCTCAGTGATGTCGCTGGGGACTGGTGGACCCCACCCGTTCGCCTCTGCACGGACCTCATCGTCGATAGCTTCTTCTGTAAAAGGTGACAGGACGACATGTCATGAGATCATTGCGTGATATCATTGCTAGGTACTGTCACAGAGACTGATACAACACATAACTGACAAATGTAATCATGATTATTATGATAATTATCATTCTTTACCTAAAGACGTGCACCATGACCGCAGGTTTTGACTACAACATTCCCGGTAAAAGTGAAAGACCTCACATCTGCTGATAGTCACTCATGACTGTTACAAATCAAATTATATAAACACATAAGTACATGTAAATAAATATAATACTTACTGTGTTATGTTCAGAATAACTCCACAAGAATGTATTGTAAGTTCAAACTGTCGTGACCTTAATCTCTTTACTGTGACTCCAGAGTGAGGAAGCAGCATGGTAGATTACCTTTTGTACCTGCTTTCCCAGTGTGCACAGGTGACCCTTAGGTCTCCCACAGGTGTGCCCCCTGGTGGCAAGTCATACATATTGGTGAGGCTTCCATACATACATAACATCACTCCCCCCAAAGTCTAATGTACAAGTTATTTACAAGTTGAGGCGCTCTGGCGCTCTGCGTTCCCGGGTCAATCACCTGAGTTGAAGTCCTGGCATGGGTGAGTTGGTCAGATCAATGCTGCACGGCCGCGTGGCTGGTCTGATCGGATTGACGGGCATGGTGGTTCATCTTCATGATTGACAGCGAGGTCGATTATGTTAGTGGGTAGCGGGGGGCCAGGTCCTTTCACAATGGGTCCTGGTTATCTGCAGTTCACAATTTGGTCTGGTCCAAATGCTTTCTGCATTTACCCATTACATGGTTTCACAACAAACACTCCATTTTCATCACAAACACTCCATTCCCCTCTTTGGCTAATACAGTGCTAGCAGCCCATCTGGGGCCATGAACATGGTCTACATCATTTATTCTGATGTCGCGTGGAGGAGCCGTGCTGCATGGTACATTCTTTGCTGATAGCATATGGAAGGCTCGGTTCTGAGTGATTCTGTCCAATGATTGCATTGCACCCGGGATAGCTGGGTCTGTAGGGAGTCTACTGTGACACATGTGGTGCTGATTTGGGCTGCCCGCTCTGGACTATTGTCACTGATTCTAAGGTCTGGCAAGCCAAGGATGGCGATATGGCCTTGAGACTTTCAGTAGTGGCGGGAGGCCGCGTGGTTCCCGTGGATCCTGGGCCATGGTATGGAGGCCCCGGACCACCGACTGTGTGTAGCCTCCCTGCCTTTCTTTGCAACGTTGCAGGTCTGCCCCATAGGGGGCAATCTGGTGGGATGAGCATTTTGTCTTTGCGACGGATAAGTTGCAACATCCCTTTTGGCGGTTCATCGTTAGCAGGCGGTAACGTGGGATCCTGGCTGGTCCAGGTCCTAAACTGGGGAGCCGTTACGGTTGACCCCTCGCTTTCTAGCACTTCCATAACAACGAGCAGGTCTGTGGGTTGCGCCGTTTCCACCCCAGTGTTGGGCAACGGTAGCCAATTGCGGGCATCAGCGCCGATCTCAGTGCCTGGCCCATGGCGGATCATGTTACAGTGCACAGACAGTGTTAGACATATTCAAAACAAAGCATTGATAATAGTGTCTCTACTCTCCAAAATCTGTGAGATTGGCAGCTTGTCTGACACGAGCAAATATTGGGGCACTCTTTGGTACATCTCTTTTGTCCCATGAACGCAGGCTACTGCCTTGGTTAATTTATTGGATACATGTACACCGGTTGGGGCTCGCCCGCTACTTTGGCTTGCTGTACAACACGCCCGACCCCAGGTGATAATACATCACTTGCTACAGGTGCTTTGTCAGATACATATACGACCGGTTGGTGTTCGCCCGCTACTTTGGCTTGTTGTAAAGTACCCCCGACCCCATATGATAATACATCATTAGCTGCGAAAGAGCGCTCACATGGGTTACACAGTGCAAACAACTTGTTGGAATGTAGTGGGTTCCTGGCCTTCTCAGTGGCCACCCCTTTACCTTTGCCCCAAGACCAGTCGTCTTCCTTGCTGGGCAACACATGCCTCTGTTTTGTTGTGGCAACATCCCAGGGTCTGAACGCGCTCTCATCCCATGGTCTGGATGCACTTTCGTCCCGTGGTCTGGATGCACTCTCATCCCGTGGTCTGGATGCACTCTCGTCCCGTGGTCTGAATGCTCTTTCATTCCGTGGTCTGGACGCACTCTCGTCCGTGTCCGTGATGTCGACTGCCGCGATCTTCCTCCCCAGGGATTTTGCCTCTGGCGTCGGGAAGACGCATTTGGATCGTTTCGGCCGGAGTCCTACTCTGCTTGGTCGACCTGGAGCCTCTTCCATCGTCGCGAAGAGGTCGTCGGCTTTGGGTGGTGGGTACCGCGCCTGTACCGCTGCTCGGTTGATTATTACTTCCTCATGGTCATGATGAGCGGCCTGTGCCTCGGGGATCTGCAAATGGATCTGCGCTTCGATGCCTGGTTCAGCTGAAGGTGGGGGCTTGATCAGCCTTTGAGCAACGGAGACGTCGTTCACCGGAGAAGGTACACAGAGGTCTTCCCAGTTCCATCAAATATTCCCCATCCACCTTTTATCAAGCAGCATTGGCTCATCACCTGAAGCAATCCACAGTGGTAAATCGTGCACCGCTCCCTCATGGGATACTGTTATGTCCGCACTACCAATAACTGGTATCAGTTCCTTGGTGTAGGTGCGCAGTTTTGCCTGAATCGGGATCAGCTTGGGTCATTGTGCTCTGTCGCCCCACAGCCTCTTGAATGCCTTCTGGCTCATTATTGATTGACTCGCCCCCGTGTCCAATTCCATGGAGATTGGAGTGCCGTTGAGTTAAACTTTTAACATTATCGGAGGGCTTTTGGTGGTGAAGGTGTGTATCCCATATATTTCCTCTTCATCCTCAGGTTGAGTTGCCTCTCTTGCTCGTTCAGTGTGATCCTCGCTGGATCGGTCGTCCTCTCCTGACTCTGCCACATGGTGGGTCACAGTTTGTTTGCACATTCACTGGAGGTGCCCTATTGTTCCACAGCCCTTGCACACATAGTGCTTGAATCGACATTGATGGGCTCTATGACTGCCCCCGCAGCGCCAACATGGTGTTAATGGATACATATTCACGTCCTACGGCGGTCTCTGAGTCACCCTAGGTCTGGCCTCTGCAGGCGTGGAGGCCCTGCCATGTACAGTTCTGCCTGCTGAAAGCATTATTTTATGCACAGTACTTGCCGGTGAGCTTCGATTCTGTGAAGATAACTGATTCGTTTTGTCGCTCGTGGATATGAAAGCCTGGGCTATCGTGATGGCCTTGCTCAGATCTAGGGATTCGGCAGATAGCAGTTTGCGAAGAATGACCTCGTGGCCGATTCCAAGCACGAAAAAGTCCCACAACATTTCCCCCAAAGATCCACCAAATTTGTACTGTCCCACAAGGCGTTTTAGGTCGGCAACAACTCTCGCCATGTTCTGGCCCTCGGAGCGATGGTGCGTGTAAAAGCGATGCTTGGCCATTAAGATGCCTTCCTGCGGCTTGAGGTGTTCCCGAACCAGCGTGCACAGCTCTGTGTAAGTCTTGTCCATTGGTTTGTCCGGTGCCAGCAGATTTTTGAGAAGGCCATATATCGAAGACCCACATACGGCGAGGAGAATCGCCCTGCGCTTGACCGCCGTCTCAGCCTTGTCCAGTTCGTTAGCCACGAAGTACTCATTGAGATGCTCTACGAAGGCTTCCCAATCATCACCCTCAACAAATTTCTCAAGAATACCAACGGCAGCCATTAATGTGTGAAAGTTCGTGATCCGTTACTTATCGCCAATTGTTATGTTCAGAATAACTCCACAAGACTGTATTGTAAGCTCAAACTGTTGTGACCTTGGTCTCTTTAATGTGACGCCAGAGTAGGGAAGCAGCATGGTAGATTACCTTTTATACCTGCTTACACAGCCTGCACAGGGTGCACAGGTGACACTTAGGTCTCCCACAGGTGTGCCCCCTGGTGGCAAGTCTTATATATTGGTGAGGTTTACATACATACATAACATACTGTTGCGGATCCGACAAGGTTGTTCCATCGCTTGCGGCATTGGTTGCCCTCACGCACCTCGTTGGTCACCGACGAGGCCACCTCTGCTATCTTGGCCCATATCTTCTGGTAGGCCTTTGGGATGGGCTTCCCAAGCCCTCCCTGGGTCAAATCACCCCACCGTAACTCGACCTTCTGCAGGAGGGACGCATTTGCCTCATTCGAGAACCTCCTCGCTCTTTTGCGCCCTCAAATGTGCTCCACTCCCAGCTCTGCTCTCGCCAGCTTCAGTCTCCAAAGCGTGCTGTGTCCCCTCCTCCTCGCCCTCCATTATAGGCACCAAATTCAGGAAAATATCTGGCTGGTAACAGGTAATTTTTGTTACCCTATTTACTCTAAAGCTCTAAACTCTCCCTCGTTCCTCCCAAAGCACCCACACCACACCCACACACGCCTTCACTCCCTCTCTGCTCCCTCTTTATCTGTCTCCTCTTCTGCACATGGCATGATGACCCTCGACCTCCTGAATCGCGGGAATCGAGCATTGCCATGCCGTTGCTATGGACTGCGACACTTTATGGCAGAAGGTCAGAGAGATTTAACGCTATCACCCATTTAATATCGATTGCGGTAACGCCCAATTTCAAAAATGGAGACTAGGGGCTTTGAGAATGGGCGACAAGCCGGCGGTCTGAAAACTCATTTTTACCGCCCATGCCAGAAATAACGCCTATTTTTGGGCGATCTGCACAAAAGTGTAAAATCTAGCCCCAGGACTGGTTTGACGAGAATGACCAGGAGATCCAGGAACTAATAAACAGCAAGCGCAGGACATTTCTAAATTAAAGCAGCAACCCAATTTGGGAGCAGCAAAGCAGCTCTACAGAGAGCTGATGGCCGAGGTCCAACAAAAAAACAGCGACCTAAAGAATAGTTGGTGGGTGGAGAAAGCACAGGAGATTCAGCAGCTGGCCGACAGCCATGACGTGCGAGGATTCTTCACTGCAGTTAAGTTCACTTATGGCCCAAGCATCCAAGGCCCCATACCACTACTGGCCAAGAATGGGGAGACACTCATTAAGGACACCGAGGCAGTGAGGGCCTGCTGGAAGGAGCACTTCGGAGATCTCCATAATCAAGAATCTGCCTTTGATACGAGTGTCCTCGACTCCATCCCGCAGCATGCTACCCGCCACCATCTCAGCAAAACCCCAGCCCTGCACGAGGTAGAAAAGGCCATCCATCAGCTCAAGAACAACAAGACATCAGGAGCAGATGGAATCCCTGCTGAGGCACTAAAGTATGGCAGAGAAGCACTATTGACACGAATGCACATCCGCACCTCTCTTATCTGGAGGGAGGAGAGCATGCCAGGAGAACTCAGAGATGCCGTAATCATGACCATCTTTAAAAAAGGGGACAAGTCCGACTATGGCAACGACAGAGAAATCTCCTTGTTGTCGGCCACAGGGAAAGTCATCACAAGAATCCTCCTGAACCGTCTTCTCCCTGTGACTGAAGAGCTCCTCCCAGAGTCGCAATGCGGATTTCGTCCACTAAGGGGTACGATGGACATGATCTTCACCGCGCGACAACTACAGGAGAAGTGCAGGGAACAGCACCAACTCTTGTACATGCCTTCTTTGATCTCACAAAGTCCTTTGACACTGTCAACCATGAGAGACTATAGAGCATCCTCCTCCATTTTGGCTGCCCCCAGAAGTTTGTCACCATCCTCCGCCTACTTCACAATGACATGCAAGCTGTGATCCTGACCAACGGATCCACCACAGATCTAATCCGCGCTCGGACCGGGGTCAAGCAGGGCTGCATCATTGCGCCAACGCTCTTCTCAATCTTCCTTGTTGCAATGCTCCATCTCATGCTCAACAAGCTCCCCGCTGGAGTGGAACTAAACTATAGAACCAATGCAAACTTGTTCAACCTTCGTAGCCTCCAGGCTAGATCCATGATTGTACCATCCTCTGTCATTGAACTACAGTACGTGGACGACGCTTGCATCTGCGCACATTCAGAGGCTGAACTCCAAGCCATCATCAACACCGAGGCATACGAAAGCATGGGCTTTACGCTAAACATCCGTAAGACAAAGGTCCTCCACCAACCTGACGCTACCACACAGCACAGCCCCGCAGTCATCAAAATCCACGGCACAGCCTTGGACAATGTGGACAATTTTCCATACCTCGGGAGCCTACTATCAGTAAGGGTCGACAACAAGATCAGCATCGACGACGAGATTTAAAACTGCCTCCAGTGCACCAGCACAGCCTTCAGTCACCTGAGGAAGAGAATGTTCGAATACCAGGACCTCAAATCTGGCACCAAGCTTATGGTATACTTTGTTGTAGTGATACCTGCCCTGCTATATGGCTCAGAGACGTGGACCATATGCAGTAGACACCTCAAAGCGCTGGAGAAATACCACCAACGCTGCCTCCGTAAGATCCTGCAAATCCATTTGGAGGATAGATGCACGAACGTCAGTGTTCTCGATCAGGCAAACATCCCCAGCATTGAAACACTGGCCTCACTCTAACAGCTCCATTGCGCAGGCCATATCATCCGCATGCCCGACACGAGACTCCCAAAGCAAGTGCTCTATTTGGAACTCCTACGCGGCAGGCGAGCCCCAGGTGGGCAGAGGAAACTTTTCAAGGACACCATCAAAGCCTCCTTGATAAAGTGTAACATTCCCACCAGCATCTGGGAATCCCTGGCCCAAGATTGCCTTAAGTGGAGGAAGAGCATCCGGGAGGGCGCTGAGCACCTCGAGTCTCGTCGCCGCGAGCATGCGGAGGACAAGCGCAGGCAGCAGAAGGAGCGTGCGACAAACTAGACTCCCCACCCACCCTTTCCTTCGGCGACTGTCTGTCCCACCTGTGACAGAGGCTGTAATTCCCATATTGGATGGTACAGTCACCTGAGAACTCACTTTTGGAATGGAAGCAAGTCTTCCTCGATTTCGAGGGACTGCCTATGATGATGATAATGACTCAATGGAGTTGAAGTTTTATTTGGTGTGGGGATTGAGCACCATAATATGGTAGAATTCTTTATTAAGATTGAAAGTGACACAGTTAATTCAGAAACTAGGGTCCTAAACTTAAGGAAAGCTAACTTCGATGGTATGAGACGTGAATTGGCTAGAATAGACTGGCAAATGATACTTAAAGGGTTGACGGTGGATAGGCAATGGCAAACATTTATAGATCACATGGATAAACTTCAACAGTTGTACATCCCTGTCTGGAGTTAAAATAAAACAGGGAAGTTGGCTCAACCGTGGCTAACAAAGGAAATTAAGGATAGTGTTAGATCCAAGGAAGAGGCATATAAATTGGCCAGAAAAGGTAGCAAACCTGAGGACTGGGAGAAATTTAGAATTCAGCAGAGGAGGACAAAGGGTTTAATTAGGAGGGGGAAAATAGAGGAAGCTTGCCGGGGACATAAAAACTGACTGCAAAAGCTTCTATAGATGTGTGAAGAGAAAAAGATTGATGAAAACAAATGTAGGTCCCATGCAGTCAGACTCAGGTGAATTAATAATGGGGAACAAAGAAATGGCAGACCAATTGAACAAATACTTTGGTTCTATCTTCACGACGGAAGACACAAATGACCTTCCGGATGTACTAGGGGACTGAGGGTCTAGTGAGAAGGAGGAACTGAAGGATATCCTTATTAGGCGGGAAATTGTGTTGGGGAAATTGATGGGATTGAAGGCCGATAAATCCCCAGGGCCTGATTGTCTGCATCCCAGCGTACTTAAGGAGGTGGCTCTAGAAATACTGGATGCATTGGTAATCATTTTCCAACAGTCTATCGACTCTGGATCAGTCCCTATGGACTGGAGGGTAGCTAATGTAAACCACTTTTAAAAAAAGGAGGGAGAGAGAAAACGGGTAATTATAGACTGGTTAACCTGACATCAGTAGTGGGGAAAATGTTGGAATCTATTATTAAGGATGAAATAGCAGCGCATTTGGAAAGCAGTGACAGGATCGGTCCAAGTCAGCATGGATTTATGAAAGGGAAATCATGCTTAACCAATCTTCTGGAATTTTTTGAGGATGTAACTAGTAGAGTGGACAAGGGCGAACCAGTAGATGTGGTGTACTTGGACTTTCAAAAGGCCATTGAAAAGGTACCACATAAGAGATTGGTGTACAAGATCAAGGCACATGGTATTGGGGGTAATGTACTGGCGTGGATAGAGAATTGGTTGGCAGGCAGGAAGCAGAGAGTCGGGATAAACGGGTCCTTTTCGGAATGGGAGGCAGTAACTAGTGGAGTACCGCAGGGCTCAGTGCTGGGACCCCAGCTCTTCACAATATACATTAATGATTAGAATGAAGGAATTGAGGGTAATATCTCCAAGTTTGCAGATGACACTAAACTGGGTGGCGGTGTGAGCTGTGAGGAGGATGCTAAGAGGCTGCAGGGTGATTTGGACAGGTTAGGAGAGTGGGCAAATGCATGGCAGATGCAGTATAATGTGGATAAATGTGAGGTTATCCACTTTGGTGGCAAAAACACGCAGGCAGAATATTATCTGAATGGCTGCAGATTAGGAAAAGGGGAGGTGCAACAAGACCTGGGTGTCATGGTTCATCAGTCATTGAAAGTTGGCATACAGGTACAGCAGGCGGTGAAGAAGGCAAATGGCATGTTGGCCTTCATAGCTTGGGGATTTGAGTATAGGAGCAGGGAGGTCTTACTGCAGTTGTACAGGGCCTTGGTGAGGCTTCACCTGGAATATTGTGTTCAGTTTTGGTCTCCTAATCTGAGGAAGGACGTTCTTGCTATTGAGGGAGTGCAGCGAAGGTTCACCAGACTGATTCCAGGGATGAGGAGAAACTGGAACAACTGGGCCTTTATACCCTGGAGTTTAGAAGGATGAGAGGGGATCGCATAGAAACGTATAAGATTCTGACGGAACAGGACAGGTTAGATGTGGGTTGAATGTTCCCGATGTTGGGGAAGTCTAGAACCAGGGGACACAGTCTTAGGATAAGGGGTAGGCCATTTAGAACTGAGATGAGGAGAAACTTCTACACTCAGAGAGTTGTTAACCTGTGGAATTCCCTGCTGCAGAGAGTCGTTGATGCCAATTCATTGGATATATTCAAGAAGGAGTTAGATATGGCCCTTACGGCTAAAGGGATCAAGGGGTATGGAGAGAAAGCGGGAAAGGGGTACTGAGGTGAATGATAAGCCATGATCATGTTGAATGGTGGTGCAGGCTCGAAGGGCTGAATGGCCTACTCCTGCACCTATTTTCTATGTTTCTATGTTTCTATGTGCAGAGAAGTGCTGGTGGTACAAGGCATTTCATTAAAGGTTTGGTGAATGAGACCCTGCCTGATGCCTGTGGCAGCTGAACAACTCATTTTACAGCTGTTTCTTCTCTCCCCAGTAAAGATCATCATCTTCTGCTTCAGGGAGTTAAGGGATATGGGATAGGGCGGGAAAGTGGAGTTGAGGTGGAAGATCCGTCATGATCTTATTGAATGGCGGAGCAGGCTCGAGGGGCCGAATGGCCTACTCCTGTTCCTATTTCTTAGTTTCATATGTTCTTGTGCTTATGGTGCTTTTATTTTGATGGCTGTTCCACGGTTAGGTCTCTATGGAGGACAAAGCAGGCAACAGTCATTTTGGAGGCCTTGTCTAAACTATACTGCAGCATTCCCTCTGACATCATGGAATAATACAGTGCAGAAGGAAACCATTCAGCCCATTGTGCCCGTGCCAGCTCTTTGAAAGAGCTCTCCAATTAGTTACATTCAAAACTGCCCTGCAAATTTTCCCCTTCAGGTATTTATCCATTTACCTTTGGAAGTTACTGTTGAGTCTGCCTCCACCGCCCTTTCACGCAGTGCATTCCAGATCATAACTCACTGCGTAAAAAAATTATCCTCATCTCGTCTCTTTTTCTTTTGCCAATTACAACAACAACTTGTAATTATATAGCACCTTTAACGTAGTGAAACATCCCAAGGCACTTCACAGGAGTATTATGTAATAAAAAATTGACACCGAGCCACATAAGTGGAAATTAGAGAAGGTGACCAAAGGTTTGGTCAAAGAGGTATATTTTAAGGAGCATCTTGAACGAGGAAAGAGAGCTAGAGAGGCAGTATCGTTTAGGCAGGGAGTTCCAGAGCTTGAGGCCTAGGCAACAGAAGGCACGGCCAGCAATGGTTGAGCGATTATAATCAGGGATGCTCAAGAGGGCAGAATTAGAGGAGTGCAGACATCCGGAGGAGATTGCAGAGACAGGGAGGGATTTGAAAATAAGGATGAAAATTTTGAAATCGAGGCATTGCTTAACCGAAAGCCAATGCGAGCACAGAGGTGATGAGTGAGCGGGACTTGGTGCGAGTTAGGACACGGGCAGCCGAGTTTTGGATCACCTCTAGTTTACGCAGGGTAGAATGTGGGAGGCCAGCCAGGAGTGCATTGGAATAGACAAGTCTAGCGATAACAAAGGCATGGATGAGGGCTTCAGCAGCAGATGAGCTGAGGCACGGGTGGACACAGACGACGTTATGGAGGTGGAAATAGGCGGTCTTAGTTATGCTGCAGGTATGTGGTCAAAAGCTCATTTCAGGGTCAAATATGACACCAAGGTTGCGAACAGTCTGTTTTAGCCTCAGACAGGATATGGGGAGAGGGATGGAGTCAGTGTCTAGGGAATGGAGTTTGTGGCTGAGACTGGAAACAATAGCTTCAGCCTTCCCAATATTCAATTGGAGAAAATTTCTGCTCATCCAGAACTGGATGTCAGACAAGCAGTCTGACAATTTAGAGACCGGAGGGGTCAAGAGTCGTGGTTGTAAGGCAGAACTGGGTGTCATCAGTGTACATGTGGAAACTGATGCTGTGTTTTCGGATGATGTCGCGATGGAGCAACATGTAAATGAGAAATAGGAGGAGACCAAGGATAGATCCTTGGGGGACACCAGAGGTAATGATGCGGGGGTGGGAAGAGAAGTTGTTGCAGGTGATTCTCTGGCTACGATTAGATAGATAAGAATGGAACCAAGCAACTGCAGTCCCAACGAGCTGGACGATGGTGGAGAGATGTTGGAGAAGGATAGAGTGATGAACCTTGTCAAAGGCTGCAGACAAGTCAAGAAGGCCGAGGAGGGATAGTTTGCCTTTTTTCACAGTCACAAAATATGTAATTTGTGACTTTGATGAGAGCCATTTCGGTATTGTGAGAGGCGAGGAAACCGGATTGGAGAGATTCAAACATGGAATTGTGGGAAAGATGGACACGATTACCTTAAATCTGTGTCCTCTGGTTACTGACCCTTCTTTGACTGGGAACAGAAGGTGTGTGTCATTATGACCTGATGGAAACACGGACTAAATTGTACCTCTCCTCAGCATTTGTGTCATAATCCACATCTGCAAGGCGTGTCCTTGGTCCCCCGAAAACAATCCTCAGAGGCATCATGGCTCTTCAAGTAATGCTGGCAGCATTGACTGCCGCAGAATGAAGGAATCATGGGAGCTGCCAGGATAACAAACATTGACACGCATGACTCTCTTCCTATGGTCACACTCCTGCACACTCTTTCTATTAATGAATGGAATTGCATTGGGGATAGGGGATAAAATGTAACTTCCCCACCAACACCTGGGAGTTCCTGGCCAAAGACCGCCCTAAGTGGAGGAAGTGCATCCAGGAGGGCACTGAGCATCTCGAGTCTCGTCGCGAGAGCATGCAGAAACCAAGCGCAGGCAACGGAAGGAGCGTGCAGCAAACCAGTCCCACTCACCCTTTCCTTCAACAACTGTCTACCCCACCTGTGACAGGGACTGTAATTCCCGTATTGGACTGTTCGGTCACCTAAGAACTCATTGTTAGAGTGGAGGCAAGTCTTTCTCAATTTCGAGGGACTGTCTATAATGATGAGGTGCATATATGGCCACAGGAGTGCAGTCAATGCTGCCCTGCACTTGTGGGAATCTTGCCACATAGTGGAAGTGAAGGGTTCTCCCTGCTTCCCATAAGAAAATATATAAAATCTCCACCCTTAGCAAGCAACGCATTGGTGATTTGCTTGTTGCAGTTGTGCACTGAAAATTGAGAGACATGAGAAAGATCTCTGACATTTGCCTGGAAGGAGCCTGCCACATATAAGATTTATGCTGCTGTACCTTGACAGCCACTGGCAGAGCTGACTCTGTGCTCGAGCTGGTTTCCTGGGGCTCAATTTTCCCATGATTTGAGCCATTTTTTTGGCACACGCTGCTTTTTTTGGCCTAAATTTTAAAATCCAAGTTTCCTCAGTCTTTTTGCACCAGCATAACTCAGTTAGTTACGACTTTTCTAGGTTAGTTTTTTTTTGCGTAACCTGATGTCTGCGCCAGTTTTTCACATTTATGCAAGTTTGGCCAACTTACATTTCTCCTAGGATGGTGTATGTGACACCCCCACGAAAAAACCTTCTGGGCACGTAAGAAAAACCAGCGCATATCAAAAAATTGGCGCGGAAAGATGCCATTGTTTTTATACAAAGTTTTGGAGGGAGTCAAGAACACATTAAATATGCATTATCAAGCTTAATTTCTTTCAACTGAACACACAGAAAATGGAAGTTTCTTGCAATTCTTTAATTTTGGATTGTTTTAAAAGTGCCACGCCACCACCGAATGTCTCCAAACCGGGCTCGAGGGTCGGAGCATCGGCCGGCAGAATCGGTCCCTCGCCCGGACAAAGGGGCTTGGGTTTGGCTTCAAAAGAAGCCCTTGGGGGGGTGGGGAGGGGGGGTGGAAGCTGAACTGACGGGATGAGAACTCTTACACGACTCAGCAAGCAGCATCAAATGAAGCCCGGGGAGGAGGGGGAGTGAAAGCTGAACTGAAGGGATGAGAACCTTTACACTATGCAGCAAGCACCATCACATGAAGCCCGGGGCGTGTGGTGGGTGGGTGGGAGTGGGGGTTCCTGATCTAAGAAAGCTTATTGCACATGCTCAGACCCGGGATGTGGTCCATACTAGGGTGTCGACCTTGGGGTGAGAGACAACAAAGAAGCTTGTCCTGCCTTCCGTTTTGAGCTTCTTGCAAAGGTACAATTTAATCATGGGGACAATACAGACAATGCCATACCTCGTGCAAGCCTTTTGCATGATGGTGCTGCAGAGGAGACAATTGATTCAATGTCATCGCATGAGGAACCTCAGAGCATGTAGAATGATGGGCAGGAGGCCTTACCCACGTGGGGTATATCGAGACAGGTGGTCATACCTCCACCTGAGTGATGCAGACTGTGTGAGAAGGCTGCGTTTCCGCAAAAAAGTTGTAACTGAGATCTGTGAGTTAGTAAAAGCAGACCTGCAACCTATTCAGGAAGACTGCTTTGTCAGATGAAGTGAAGGTTACAGCTGCACTTTCATTCAATGCATCGGGATTGTTCCAGGCTACAACTGGGGATGTGTGCGCCATTTCTCAACATGCAACACATATCTGCATTCGGCAGGTGATTGCTGCACTAAGTGCCAGAAGGAATGACTACATAAAGTACCCATGACTGCCCAGGAAATGTGTGAAAGGGCTGTGGGCTTCTCCAGGATTGCTGGCTTCCCAAAGGTACAGGGCTGCATTGATTGTACCCACATCGCCTTGCGAGCACCTTTGGAGGATTCCGAGATGTACAGGAACAATAAAAGCTTCCACTCCATTAATGTTCAACTCCTGTGTGACGACATACATTGCATCATGTTAGTTGATGCAAGATACTCTTGGAGCACCCATGATGTGTTCATACTACGCGGGAGTGCTATATCTGCCATGTTTCAGCAGCAGCCAGAAGGGCAGAGCTGGCTACTGGGAGACAAAGGGTATGGCCTCGCCACCTGGCTTATGATGCCCCTACACATAACCCGGAAGAAAGCTGACCTGGAATACAACATGTTGCACATTATGACGTGCAGCATCATAGAGAGGACCATTGCATCTTGAAACAGCATTTCTGATGCCTGGATCATTCCAGAGACTACTTGCGATATTCCCCTGAGATTGTGGGTCAGTTCACTGTTGTGTGCTGCATGCTGCATAACTTAGCCATCATGAGGCAGCAGCAGCTGGTCGTAGAAGACCCACCTGAGGTGAGAGTGGCTGATGATGATGCGGAAGATGCAGATGAGGAGCAGGAGGTGGAGGTCGAGGACGAGGAAGCCATGCAACTATCTGAACCTGGAGCACGATGGCGGAGGAGGGCGGGCCATCCTGCCCTTTTAATGATTACTCGAGCCTTGCGTCAGCAGCTCATCCGTGAACACTTTGCTGCCTGAAGGCTCAGCGGCAACTATTCCAAATGGACCACGTTTACTGTTTGGACCTGTTCTGTAATGTTGTGTTGTGTTAATGGAACAAATAATGGAAATGATTCTTCTTTACTTCAAAAAATTGTGTTAATAATGGAACAAATAATGGAAATGATTCAGTTATAATTTAAAATATATTTTATTCAAAAGTTTACAAACACTTGTTTATACTTAACTTAACTTTAATAAAAATATTCTTGTATCAAACTTTAAAGTTTTCAGTTAAAATCACTTACAAACTTTAAGATCACTTACAAACATTTAGGTCTAGACTTTCCATTGGGTTCGCCCCATAACCGCCCAGTTACTGTCCATTTAACCGCTAAGATTTAGTCTAACGCCCATATTTGATTAAAAATGGAAACTAACACCCAATTATGGCCGGCATAAGTTTTGACATAAAGTTAACGCTGAGAATTAGCTGAACCGCCCACCCATTTTAAAAAAAAATTATGATGTCATCAGTCATGCACCGCCCAGAAGACTGTTTATACTGAAAACTAACACCCAAATACTGCCCAGAATATCACTGAGTGTTACTTTCATGCATCTCGCCCATATATCGCCCAAATAATCGCTCACCCAAAATAACGCTCAAAAAAAGCTGCGCTCACCTGACCTTAACCCAGCGGTATGGACGCCAATTTGTAATTCGGAGGACTTTTCATAAAAGGCTGCTTCGTTCATGAGAGCTTTGAAGTAATTCATGAGTGCTTTTAAGATGGTTTTAAAATCTCTTGACAGCCATCGAAT
Organism: Pristiophorus japonicus; assembly: GCF_044704955.1. Lineage (NCBI taxonomy): Eukaryota > Metazoa > Chordata > Chondrichthyes > Pristiophoridae > Pristiophorus > Pristiophorus japonicus. Next base: position 258,242,132 of record NC_091978.1, on the reverse strand, counting down.
CATATTGTGGTGAAATTGCATTCTTTATTGAGTTTTTAGAGGACAATTTAATAATTTTGAATACATATAAATATGGCATTTAGTAATAGTAATGGGGCCTGTAATTTCTCAGCCAGTATTGATGACATGCTACTCACATGCTAGAGACTAGAGATGGGAGAAGATTCATTGAAGAGTATTATGTGCCCAATCAAAGCGGTGGCAGAGTGCTGAGGAGGAGGAGACCTTACACCTGACACACTTACAGGGATAAGTGGTCATACCTGGACTTATCTGATAACATGTGCCAAGGAAACGTCCTCCGAGTCAGAAGCAAGAGCTTCCTCCTGACTTGCATGTGTCGGTGGCAATGGCGGTACGGCACCTTGGGGTGCAGTGCCATATTACAGGACGACTGGCTGCCCTCTGGCATCCATGGACTCGGCTATTCTCTCCATCACCGCTACCAACCGCGACATCTCCTGCGAGACTATCGTGGTCAGTGCGGCAACGTGGCCAGTTAACCCGCCCATTGCCTGGAGGAGCTCTCGACCTATGTCGAAGCTTGTGCTGGACAAATTAACCATGTCCACACTTAAATCTGTCGGTGTTGGAGCAGTCCGACCTCACCAAACCAACCTCCGCGGGGTCAGCGCAGGCATGGAACCACTCGGGGTGCCCTGCTGTAAGGAGCTTGGCCACGTTACCTGCTCGGTGGAAGAGGACGTGGCTGCAAGAACACAAGACGAGAGGGCTGCAGGCTCCTCCTCCGCCTCCTCACTATCCTTGATGGATCTGCAGAAGGACAGGAGAGTCTCTTGCCTCCTCGCCTCTGGTGTCAACGGGAACCTGGGGATCCTGTGAAGGCTGACGAGCCTGGGGAACCTGGAAAGCCTGGGGAACCTGGAAAGCCTGGGGAACCTGGAAAGCCTGTGAGGCCTGCTGACCTAGAAAACATAAATGAGGTTAGTAGAAGAGAAGGGGTTGCCAGGGTCACATGAGACTGCTTACCCTACGCAGGCATATGTATAAGGAGCAACACTACTGCTGTAAATATACTGACAGATATCACATATAATTAACATCATGTTAGTACAGAATCTGCATTGCATTACAATGATATTTCATGATCCCATTAATTGCATAACATTACATAATATTACATCAATCTTATATTATATTGGAATGGCATTAAATTACTTTAAATCACCAATGGTTTATACATTACTCATGTGGCACAAAATCGGGTTCAGCACCACCAGGGGTGGCCGACCGGTTGTGGACCCCCTCTAAAGCCAACGCCGACTCCTCGAGGTCCATCAGTGGGGTCAGGTCTGCTGGTCCTCCACCAGTACATTTCTGCTCTGATAGATTCTTCGAAAGCTTCTTCTGCAAAGATGATAAGAGCATGGCATAAGATCGTTGCCTAGGTACTATTACAGATATGATAGATATCAGGTTACTGACAGATATCAGATTATTATTATTACTATTATACAACACAGCACAGAACACACAGACAATCCCATGCTATTCATCGTTAAAGTTATATGCTAATACGCTTCTGTTATGTCTTGAATGAAAAGTCAGATTAGATACTGCAAGCTCAAAGTAAGTATGACTGTAGTCCTTTATTACAGATCTCAGAGTGCCTCTCTAGCCTGTGAGGCTTCCTTATATACAGGTGCTGCCAAGGGATCCAGGGGACTCCAGGGGATAAGCCCTCTGGTGGTTAGACATGGTAATTACAGGTTACATACAAAACAACACTCCCCCCCCCCCCCCAAAGTCAATAGTGTAACTATTTACAATGTGAGTCGATCTGAGGCCTTCCTTTCCCTGGTTGATCGTCTCGGTGCAAATGATGGTGTTGGTGAGTCATTTGTTGGGCCTTTGCTGGGTTGCTGCGCAGCTGGCCTTGCTGGACTGCTGGGGTGATGGGTTCTGCTTCATCGTCAACCGTTGGTTTGGTTGCCACTTGTGTGTGTGTTGGAGGGTCGAAAAAGGTAGAGCCTATTGTGGGTTGTTCTGGATAGTCCGTAAATCTGAGTTTGGTTTAGTCCAAGTGTTTTCTGCAGGTGAGTCCATTTGCGAGTTTGACCACAAACACCCTACTCCCCTCTTTGGCCAAAACAGTGCCAGCAATCCACTTGGGACCTTGTCCATAGTTCAACACAAATACAGAATCATTTATCTCAATTTCGCGTGACACATTTGTGCGATCATGATATGTATTCTGTTGAAGCCGCCTGCTCTCTACCTGTTCATGTAGATCAGGGTGGACTAACGAGAGCCTTGTCTTAAGTGCCCTTTTCATGAGCAGTTCAGCGGGAGGAACCCCGGTGAGCGAGTGGGGTCTTGTGCGGTAACTAAGCAGGACTCGGGATAAGCGAGTCTGCAGTGAGCCTTCAGTTATCCTTTTCAAGCTCTGCTTGATTGTTTGAACTGCTCGTTCTGCTTGACCATTGGATGCTGGTTTAAACGGGGCAGACGTGACATGTTTGACCTCATTGCAAGTCATGAATTCCTTGAAATCGGCACTGGTAAAGCACGGCCCATTATCACTTAGAAGGACATCAGGCAGGCCGTGAGTGGCAAACATGGCCCGTAGGCTTTCAATGGTGGCAGCGGACGTGCTTGCCGACATTATCACACATTCAATCCACTTGGTATTCGCATCTACAACCACTAAAAACATTTTTCCCAAGAATGGGCCTGCATAGTCGACATGAACCCTGGACCACGGTTTGGAGGGTCAAGACCATAAACTTAAAATTCTGACAGGTTTAGACAGGTTAGGTGCAGGAAGAATGTTCCCAATGTTGGGGAAGTCCAGAACCAGGGGTCACAGTCTAAGGGTAAGGGGTAAGCCATTTAGGACCGAGATGAGGAGAAACTTCTTCACCCAGAGAGTGGTGAACCTGTAGAATTCTCTACCACAGTATGTTGTTGAGGCCAATTCACTAAATATATTCAAAAAGGAGTTAGATGTAGTCCTTACTACTAGGGGGATCAAGGGGTATGGCGAGAAAGCAGGAATGGGGTACTGAAGTTGCATGTTCAGCCATGAACTCATTGAATGGCGGTGCAGACGCGAACGGCTGAATGGCCTACTCCTGCACCTATTTTCTATGTTTCTATGTTTCTATGACTTCCGATGTTTGTGTACATGGAAATTGTGACTGTTATGCCACTTGACTCAATATTTGCATTAAAGTCAATTTGGACAAAATTTGTCATAAGTATCTTGTCCCTAGGGTCATTTCTGATGTCTACTTATTAGAGTTAAAGTGCAAGTTAATGCTTGCAGCATCCCTTTTGAAAGAATCATTTGTTTTGTCAATTTCACAAAGTCCATTTTTAGTATCTCTATCTGATATCCACAAGTTGGCTGATTATAAACATGCTAAAGCTGACAGGAAAGCCCATTTGAAATGTGTTAATACAACAATGAATAGGATTATCTTAATAAACATAAACACTTAGGAGCCGAACTTGCCCACCGCTGGAAACGTGGTGCACCTATCCTGTTTGAGCTGTGTTCACCACTGCAATGGATGCGGTGGCCTTGTGAACGAAATTCTGCTCTTTAGCTTTTTTTTTCCAGCGGCCCGGAAGTCAGTCATAATGGGAGCGGAAGTGTGGCGGAGAGCGGAAGTTCGCACACAAGAGGGGCGGAAGTGGGGGGGCAGGCGGACTCTCCGCTGGTGTCACTCATCAGTGTAACGCTGATGATGCCATCGCACTGGTGCATCACCACATCTCTCCCCTTCACTTAAAAGGAGGGGGGCCACTACGAACTCTGTGTTTATTTTAGTTAGGGCCACTGGGCAACCAGGGAGGGTTTTGGCCGGGCCAGCGGACTGGCACCCTGGTTGGCGGCCTGGTTGAACCCGGGGCCATAATTGTCGGCCCGACCTAGCAGTCGGCTGACAAAAAAAATAAGATGGCGGCCGCGGCAGTGCGCCCTTCTCTTTAATTGCGGCCACACCGCCATTTTACAAAGAGTGCACTGGCAGAAAAAGCTGTCATTGGCACCGAGAGGCAGCAGCAACATTTTCTCCGCAATATTTTGCATTCGGGGGGAACATTGGCGGTGCTTGCTCTGGTGACACACTTAGAATGGATCGGCAGCAGTGGGGCGGGAATGGGAAGTGCGGGTTACTGCTGGGAAACCGAAGGAGGGCAATTTTCAAAATGGCAGCCGTTCCATGAAAAATCACTTGCCATTCCACTCCTCAGCGTGGCCGCTGGTAACAGGCCTTAAGGAAAGGGTCAATTTCGGCCCCTTAGTGTCAGGACGGCTCAGTTGGTAGTACTCTTGTCTCAGAGTGTTCAAAGTGAGCCAGAAGGTTGTGGATTCAAGCCCCACTTTAGGACTGGAGTGCATAATTTAGACTGACATTCCAATACAGAACTGAACGAGTGCTACACTGTTGGAGGTGCCAATGCCCGACTTCTCCCCCCTCAATCACTCACTTACCAACAATCTGTACTAATCACGAGGCACATCTCCCATTCTTAGCTCTGCCTCATCCCCTTGAGGGAGACATTGCAGGCGATTCTTGAGCCCTTGGCCAGCGGCGAGGCAGAAAGGATACAAGATACTGGTGTCCTCATATGGTATCTTCCTTCTGACATGCACCTTTTGCTTTCCCGTCCTCCACTCAAAACAACTCCACTCTTGCGCTTTCCTCATTTCATATACCCAGGAAATGCACCCTGCCCAGCCAGTGGAAGTGGGAGGAGGAGTGGGAGTGGGAGTGGGAGGAAGTGCGAGTGGGAGGAGGAGGAAGTAAGCAGTGGTGGGAGGAAGAGAGGGAGGGTGGAGATTTGCAGCAGCATGCATAACCTTGATGGCAGTCTCCGGGTTGCCAGTAAAGCTTCAATACTGTTTTTCAAATATCAAACTATATCGAATGACATACTGCCATAATTTGAATATCATTTCAATATACCCACCTATATATGGGCAGACATATTAAACATCACCTGTCACTTCTGGCAGGAAATCAAATGGTATAAAAATGCGGCACATTGGGCTGCATCCCCATCTCACTTTCTGGCCCTACCTGCCATAAATAGGCAGGGCAGGAAAGAAGAGTCAGGTCATGATGTCATCTAAACCATATGCGTGTGCCTCCCCTATAAGGCATGATTGTCCTACTTCTTAACCTAAAACTGGATGTTAATGCTTCTTATTTGGGAGGAGCAACTGTAATGGGTGAGATTGGCCCTGTGGAAACGGTTATGGTCCTGAAACTGGGTGCAGGGTCATGAAATGATGCTGGAACAGCTAGAACCACAACTGGCAATGCAGTGGCTACCAGCACCTGCTTGCTCCTAGAGAATGCATCAATCCTTTAAGGAGCCTGGCTGGAGTGGGAAGATGTGTGGCCACCTTGAGAGAAAATTACCTCATCAGAAACTTCTCCTGCTACACACCTGATGCCATACTCCCCAGCTGGAGATAAGGAAAGGTGGAGGGCAGAGAAATCAAAGGCAAAAATCAAAAAGGGCCACATTACAACATAATTCTAAAAGGACAAAGAGTGTTAAAAAAACAAGCTTGAAGGCTCTGTGTCTCAATGCGAGGGGCATTCGTAATAAGGTGGATGAATTAACTGCGCAGATATCTGTTAACGGATATGATGTAATTGGGATTACGGAGACATGGCTCCAGGGTGACCAAGGCTGGGAACTCAACATCCAGGGGTATTCAATATTCAGGAAGGATAGACAGAAAGGAAAAGGAGGTGGGGTAGCGTTGCTGGTTAAAGAGGAGATTAATGCAATAGTAAGGAAGGACATTAGCTTGGATGATGTGGAATCTGTATGGGTAGAGCTGCGGAACACCAAAGGGCAGAAAATGCTAGTGAGAGTTGTATACAGACCACCAAACAGTGAGGTTGGGGATGGCATCAAACAGGAAATTAGGGATGCGTGCAATAAAGGTACAGCAGTTATCATGGGTGACTTTAATCTACATATAGATTGGACTAACCAAACTGGTAACAATAAGGTCGAGGAGGATTTCCTGGAGTGCATAAGGGAAGGTTTTCGAGACCAATATGTCGAGGAACCAACTAGAGAGCTGGCCATCCTAGACTGGGTGTTGTGTAACGAGAGAGGATTAATTAGCAATCTTGTTGTGCGAGGCCCCTTGTGGAAGAGTGACCATAATATGGTAGAATTCTTCATTGAGATGGAGAGCGACACAGTTATTCAGAGACTCGGGTCCTTAACTTAAAGAAAGGTAACGTCGATGGTATGAGACGTGAATTGATGAGGATAGACTGCCGAATAATATTTAAAGGTTTGACGGTGGATAGGCAATGGCAGACATTTAAAGATCACATGGATGAACTTCAACAATTGTACATCCCTGTACAAATAAAATGGGAAGGTGGCTAAACCGTGGCTAACAAGGGAAATTAGGGATAGTATTAAATCCAAGGAAGAGGCATATAAATTGGCCAGAAAAATCAGCAAACCTGAGGATGGGAGAAATTTAGAATTCAGCAGAGGAGGACAAAGGGTTTAATTAGGATGGGTAAAATAGAGAATGAGAGTAAGCTTGCAGGGAACATAAAAACTGACTGCAAAAGCTTCTATAGATATGTGAAGAGAAAACGATTAGTAAAGACCAGTCAGAATCAGGTGAAATTATAATGGGGAACAAAGAAATGGCAGACCAATTGAACAAATACTTTGGTTCTGTCTTCACGAAGGAGGACATAAATAACCTTCTGGAAATACTAGGGGACTGAGGGTCTAGCGAGAAGGACGAACTGAAGGAAATCCTTATTAGTCAGGAAATTGTGTTAGGGAAATTGATGGATTGAAGGTTGATGAATCCCCAGGGCCTAATAGTCTGCATCCCAGAGTACTTAAGGAAGTGGTCCTAGAAATAGTGGATGCATTGGTGGTTATTTTCCAACATTCTATAGACTCTGGATCAATTGTTATGGATTGGAGGGTAGCTAATGTCACCCCACTTTTTAAAAAAGGAGGGAGAGAGAAAACAGGGAATTATATACCGGTTAGCCTGACATTGGTAGTTGAGAAAATGTTGGAATCAATTATTAAAGATGTAACAGCAGTGCATTTGGAAAGCAGTGACAGGATCGGTCCAAGTCAGCATGGATTTATGAAAGGGAAATCATGCTTGACAAATCTTCTCGAATTTTTTGAGGATGTAACTAGTAGAGTGGACAAGGGAGAACCAGTGGATGTGGTGCATTTGGACTTTCAAAAGGCTTTTGACAATGTCCCACACAAGAGATTAGTGTGCAAAATTAAAGCACATGGTATTGGGGTTAATGTATTGACGTGGATAGAGAACTGGTTAGCAAACAGGAAGCATAGAGTAGGAATTAATGGGTCCTTTTCAAAATGGCAGGCAGTGACTAGTCGGGTACCAAAAGGTTCAGTACTGGGACCCCAGCTATTTACAATATGCTTTAATGATTTAGATGAAGGAATTGAATGTAATATCTCCGAGTTTGCAGATGACACTAAGCTGGGTGGCAGTGTGAGCTGTGAGGAGGATGCTAAGAGGCTGCAGGGTGACTTGGACAGGTTAGGTGAGTGGGCAAATGCATGGCAGATGTGGTATAATGTAGATAAATGTGAGGTTATCCACTTTGGTGGCAAAAACACGAAGGCAGAATATTATCTGAATGGGGACAGATTATGAAAAGGGGAGGTGCAACGAGACCTGGGTGTCGTGTACATCAGTCATTGAATGTTGGCATGCAGGTACAGCAGGCGGTGAAGAAGGCAAATGGCATGTTGCCCTTCATAGCGAAAGGATTTGAGTATAGGAGCAGGGAGGTCTTAGTGCAGTTGTACAGGGCCTTGATGAGGCCACACCTTGAATGTTATGTACAGTTTTGGTCTCCTAATCTGAGGAAGGACATTCTTGCTATTGAGGGAGTGCAGCGAAGGCTCACCAGACTGATTCCTGGGATGGCAGGACTGACATATGAAGAAAGACTGGATCGATTAGGCTTATATTCACTGGAATTTAGAAGAATGAGAGGGGATCTCATAGAAACATATAAAATTCTGATAGGATTGGACAGGTCAGATGCAGGAAGAATGTTCCCAATGTTGGGGAAGTCCAGAATCAGAGGTCACAGTCGAAGGATAAGGGGTAAGCCATTTAGGACCGAGATGAGGAGAAACTTCTTCACTCAGAGAATTGTGAACCTGTGGAATTCTCTACCACAGAAAGTTGTTGAGGCCAGTTTGTTAGATATATTCAAAAGGGAGTTAGATGTGGCCCTTATGGCTAAATGGATCAAGGGGTATGGAGAGAAAGCAGGAATGGGGTACTGAAGTTACATGATCAGCCATGATTATATTGAATGGTGGTGCAGGCTCGAAGTGCCAATTGGCCTACTCTTGCACCTATTTTGTATGTTTCTATGTTTCTATGTTCTTGAGAGTTGTAGGATGCCAATCACTTGTCCATGTAGCTGTTAGACAGGTAGTAATTTTAACTTAACCCACCCAGTGGAAAACTTGACAGGATCAAATCAGTCACCCGATTTACACACTGCCCGATTTTACTCTCCATTGAATTCACTGGAGAATTCACTGGAGAATAAAATCAGGCAGTGTTTAAAATAGACGACCAATCTGATCCTATCAGTTTCCTGCCGGGCAGATTAGGCTAAAATTACCCCCACAGTGTGGGCTCGCAAGATGGCCAGATATTTCCTCTTCCTCTTTTGCCACCTCCATTTGTTTCTCCGCACACATGACTTGTGACTCACTGGGTGCACTTTCCTCAGACTTCACATTTTCGGATTGGCAGGCTGTAAATGGTGGGGTTCCGCAAGGATCAGTGCTTGGGTGTCAGCTATTTACAATATGTTTTAATGACTTAGATGAGGCGACCGAGCGTAATGTATCCAAGTTTGCTGACGATAAAAAGCTCGGTGGGAAAGTAAGTCTTGAGGAGGAAGCAAAGAGACTGCAAAGGGATATAGACAGGCTAATTGAGTGGGCAAGAATATGGCAAATGGAATATAATGTGGAGAAATGTGAAAGTATCCACTTTGGTAAGAAAAATAGAAAAGCAGAATATTTTTTAAATGGTGAGAGATTGGGAAATGTTGGTGTTCAGAGGGACCTGGGTATCCTTGTACACAAATCACTGAAAGTTAACATGTAGATACAGCACGCAATTAGGAAAGCAAATGGTATGTTAGCCTTTATTATAAAAGGATTGGAGTATAAGATTAAAGAAGACTTACTGCAATTATATAGGGCCTTCATGAGACCACACATGGAGTTTTGATCTCCTTACCAAAGGAAAGATATATTTGCCTTCAAGGGAGTGCAATGAAGGTTCATTAAACTGATTACTGGAATGAGGGGATTGCCCTATGAGGAGAGATTGAGTAGCCTAGGCCTATAATCCCTAGAGTTTAGAAGAATGAGAGGTGATCTCATTAAAACATATAGGAGCTGGATTTTCTGGTCCTTCGCGCTCCGGATTTCGCCCCGGAGCGGCGTGAAAGGCAGCGGTGTGGTCTTCAGTCCTCCGGTTGGGTTTTGCACTGAACAGCATCACCCAGAATAGCTGCGTCCAGTGTGCAATGTCCCAGGTTGCGACACCGTGCGAGTTTTGAGTCTTGCCCGACCCGTCCGCCCAGAAGTGTGCCCGCAATGATCGCCTGGGCAATTAGAGCGGTCCAAAAATCCCGTCGGCGGAGAGGTAGGTAATGGACTCCTGAAGTCAGTGCGATTGTTTTTTATTTTATTTTTTTGTGCAATTTGTGTTGCGGTGGAGTGGGCAATGTTTTTGTTATATCTGTAATGCACTTATGAATGACTCCACGAGGCAATGTGTTGTACTCAAACTGTAGTGACCTTGGTCCTTTATTTGTAACTCGAAAGTGAGACCCAAGCATGCTGGACAGCCTTTTATATTGGGCCCTGCGAACCTATGCAGGTGACCCTCAGGTCTCCCACTGCAGTTTCCTCTGGTTGACAGCCCCTGCCACAGGGGCAGGAACCCCGGTCTCCACCAGTTGCACCCTCTAGTGGTGCCAGCATAGTATATACACAGTGTAAACCTTATTGCTAGTACATCAGGTAACAACAGCCCTTGCACCTTGGCTGTGCTTTGGCTTGGCTCTCTCCCTGTTAACCCCCAAGTCCTTTTGCCACAATGTTGGGTAGTGGTTACCAGTTTGGATGGTTCGGTGATGCAGTGAAAGTTCCAGTGGGTTCTAGGTGTGATCCATGTGTGTGTCCATGGCTACATACATCCAGTTCCACCACCACCCCCATCCCCACCCCCCGACCTCCCCACAGCGAGATCGTGCAGCAGGCCCATTACATTAACATACAGGATCAGACGCAGTGTAATTACAAAGAAAGGAAGTTACAGTTTGTTTTGTGACACCTTGGTTCAGTGACTTACATTCGTTATGCTTTGTGGTCATGCGCGAGGATTGGGTAGATTGCATTCATGGTTCAGTCATGGTAAGTACTGAGGTAGCAGTACAGGTTTGTGAGGACACTAGTTCCAGAGCAACCGGACTGGGTCCTAGTCGTCTGATAGCAGCGCTGTGTTCCCTACTATCAAGGTGGGCTTGGTTCGCTCACCTAGCCAGGACTCAGGGCCTTTGCCGTTGCCTAGTGGTGGGCAGAGCCACAGATGTGTGTGGCCTCCATGTCCTCTTTTCAGGGCTGCAGAATCTTCTGCCTGCTCTCTAACGGTGTTGGGAACTTGCTGTTCCAGGTCCCATTTGGGGAACTCGTTGGTTCTGACCTTTCGCTCCCAGACATGGCCAAGGTAGCGACTGGGTCTGGGGGCTGCACCGTCTCCACCCGGGTGGTGGGCAACGGCGGCCGACTGCGTGTATTGGCGCCGTTTTCATTTCCAGGTCCATGGCAAATAGTGCCATCCAGTGCCTGCAGCATGGGATAGACCTGGGGCAGGATATCTGGATCAGTGCCTTCACCCTCCTGAGGCCGTGGCCATTTTATTTTTCAGCCACGTTGCATCTCGCTGCAGCAGGGAAGCCATATTGCCTCTGTCCTCGAGGTCGACTGCCTTGATCCTTCTCTCCCGCAATTCTGTCACAAAAGCTGGAAGAGTGCCTGTGAATTCGATCTTTCTCCCCAGGAGTCCTGCCACTGGAGCCGGGAAGGAACTTTTAGGTCATTCTGATCAGATCATTGCCACACAGTCGTGATGGACAGTCTCTGCCTCAGGTGCTACGCTGGTCTGTTCTCTGGTGCCTGGCCCAAGCGAAGGTGAGGTTTTGCTCTGCGTCTGAGCATGGGGGACATCGATTGCTGGAGAGAAGAGAATTTCCCATTTCCACTGGATCTTCCCCATCCACCTTCTTCCGAGTAGTGTTGGACCATCACCTGCAACAATCCACGGAGGTAACTTGTGCACCACGCCATTATGGATTACACTTACATCCGCACTACCAAGGACTGGGATCAGCTCTTTGGTGTAGGTGCGCAACTTTTCCTGTACTGGAACCAGCTCGGGTCGTTTTTCGTTCCATAGTCTCTCAAAGTCATCCTGGCTCATCACTGACTGGCTCGCTCCCGTGTCTATTTCCATGAAGACTGGAACGCCGATTATCTCAACTTCCATCTTCACTGGAGGACAATCGGCGGTGCAGGTATACACTCCATACACTTCTTCTTGGAGCTGAGCTGCCTCTCTGGCCAAATCATCATACTCCCCGCTGGATTCAAAGTCATCTACTAACTCCTCTGCTAGACAGTGAGTCGTATTTCTTTTATACACAAGTTGGAGGTGGCCCTTCGTGTTACAGGCTTTGTATATGTACTCAACAAACCGACACTGGTGAGCCCTCTGGTTTCCTCCGCAACGCCAGCATGCTGCTACTCGATTAGCACCCCTTGGCGGACTCTGAGTTCTGGAACCCTGAGGTCTGTGCTTTCTGCCCTGGGCAGTGCCACGTTCTACAGTCTTGCTGTGAAAGGCACCATTCTGTGTACAGTACTTGCCGGGTTTGAGTCCACAGGATGAATAATTTGCTTGGTGCTGCAGGTCGAGGTCATGAACGCCTGACTGATGCTGCTGGCCTTCTGCAGTTGACTGTGCTGTCGGCAGATAATAGCTTGTGAAATAGGCCCTCTTGGCTAATTCCATAACGAAGATGTCTCGCAATGCTTTGTTGAGGTGCGTGCCGAAATCACACGGTGCCACAAGTCTCCTGAGGTCGGCAGCATATTTTGCAATCTCCTGGCCCTCAGGTCAGCGGTGAATGTAGAATCTGTGCCTGACTTTGAGGATGCTCTGTTTTGGTTTTAGTTGGTCGCGAATTAGTTCAGTCAGCTCATTGTATGTCTTATCCTTGGCCTTCGTGGGTGCCAGCAAGTCCTGACGAGGCCGTAGACCTCGGGCCCACAACTGGTCAGCCTTGCGCTTCTCTGCAAATGTGTCCATCTCCCCTGCTAGGTCGTTTGCCATGAAATATTGCTCGAGCCTTTCCGTGAAGGCATCCCAATCATCACCCTCTGCAAAGTCTTTTAGTGTGCCAAAGGTAGCCATAATCGCGTGAAAGTCCGTATTCTCATGCCAATTGTTATGTCTGTAATGCAATTATGAATGACTGCACACGGCAATGTGTTGTACTCAAACTGTAATGACCTTGGTCCTTTATTCGGAATTCCAGAGTGAGGCACAAGCATGGTGGGCAGCCTTTTATACTGGGCCCTGCACACCTATACAGGTGACCCTCAAGTCTTCCACCGCCATGCCCTCTAGTGGACAGCCCCTGCCACAGGGGCAGGAAACCCCAGTCTCCACCAGTTGTACCCTCTAGTGGTGCCAGCATAGTATACGCACAGTGTAAACCTTATTGATAGTACATCAGGTAACAAGTCTCCATCTTATGCAACTATACAGTGACTACACACAGTGTATATCTATAGTCTGCATATGTAAGAGTTTTTGTGGGGGTTTTTAGGTTTCCTCCCCTCTCCCACTAAAAAAAAACCTCTCTCGGAATGCTCCATGGGTTGGTTGTTTAGCTCTGGAGTTTCCCATCCTATCACCAAGAGAGATGTCAAATGCCTCCCTTAGTGCTGCGCCCCCTGATGTAGGGCCCAGATGCCCAAACTTAACAACTAAGATGCAAACTATTCCTGGCCACTAACTTTCTCGCCCTGCCACTATTATTGCCCGAAAACATAAAAGCCTAGAAACCAGCCCATAAAATTCTTACACAGCTTGGACATGGCAGATGTTGGGAGGCTGGCTCCCCTGGCTAGGCAGTTTAGAACTAGGGGTCAGAATCTCAGAATAAGGGGCCGGCCATTTAGGACTAAATGAGGAGAAATTTTGTCACTCAAAGGGTTATGAATCTTTGGCCTTCTCTACCCCAGAGGGCAGTGGATGCTAAGTCGTTGAGTATATTCAAGACAGAGATTGAAAGGTTTTTGGATACTAAGGGAACCAACGGATATGGGGCTATTCTGGGAAGATGGAGTTGAGATAGAAGATCAGCCATGACCTTATTGAAAAACAAACCAGGCTCGAAGGGCCGAATGACCTATTCCAGCTTATATTTCTTATGTCCTTATGTTCCTATTAATATCAGGATTGCTAATATCTGTGTGGGGCTAGGACAGTGAGGTGCTTGACACAACATACTGTGGATGTTATGCATGCAACCCTACGTAACCAGTACTATACCACCACCAGAGGATGCACCTGTTGGAGTCCTAAGGGATCTCAGCAACCCTTGGGAGCACTGTATATAAGCAGGCCTCCCATGCTGCACCAACACTCTTGGAGTTAGAATAAAGGAACTAAGGTCACACTTACTCACGTCTACAGTACTTAGTTGCATTACTTTATTTGAGAAATATCAACTGGCGACGAGATAACGAACCATCACGCGAAAATGCAGAGAACTGTTGGCACCCTGGAGAAATTCTCAGAAGGGGATGATTGGGAGGTCTTCATGGAGCGACTCGACCAATATTTCGTTGCCAACGAGCTGGAAGGGATCATGAACTCTGCCAAATGAAGGGCGATCCTCCTCACCGTCTGCGGGACAACAACCTATGGCCTCATGAAGAATCTTCTTGCTCCGGTGAAACCAATAGCCAAATCGTTTGAAGAACTGTGTACGCTGGTCCGGGAGCACCTAAATCCGAAGGAGAGCGTTCTGATGGCAAGGTATCGATTTTACACATGTCAACGGTCTGAAGGCCAGGAAGTGGCAAGCTACGTCGCCGAACTAAGGTGCCTTGCAGGACATTGTGAATTCGATTGATTTCTGGAGCAAATGCTAAGAGACTTTCTTGTACTTAGTATTGGCCATGAGTTATCCTTTGCAAACTATTGACTGTTGAAACACCGAACCTGAGCAAAGCCATAACGATAGCCCAGGCATTTATGTCCACCAGCGATAACAGACTGCAAGGCATCAGCGCCGTGCTGATAACATAATCGCGCTGGTGCGCCACAATGTCTCTCCCCTTCAGTTAAAGGGGATGGCTGCTGCGAACTCTGCAGCCACTTCAGTGGCAAACATTGGGCCACCAGGGAGGGTTTCGGCCGGGCCAGTGACCTTGCACCCAAGAGGGGATGCCAGGATGCCTGTTGTCATCCCAGCCGGACCCATGGCCATAATTGTCGACCTGACCTGGCAGTCGGCCAACAAAAAAAAATATGATGACGTTGCCGGAAGCGACACCTCCCCTTTAAGGTTAGCCGCGCCGCCAAGCCACAGAGAGTGTACCAACGGCAAAAGCTGTCAGTGGCACCGACCGGCGGCGGTGCCACTCCCGCAGGGCAATTCCGGGAAAGTGGCAATTTCCTGAGGGGCAATTTCGCCGATAGTCCCCGCCAGTCGGTAAGTGGTCGGCACGTGCCCGCTGCGGCGGGAAATCGGGCAGAGTGGTCCCCTACACCGCCCCAAACCTGAGGAAGGGTAATTTTCAAAATGGCGGCTCCTCCACAGAGACTCAGCAGCCATTCCGCACCGACCCATGACTGCCACTTTCAGGCGGCCAGAGGCCTTCTAGAAAGGAGCAATTTGAGCCCCAGAACCTCGTGGATAAGCCCATAAATAAGCTAATGGAATACTAGGCTTTATGGCAATAGGTTTAGAATATAATCGTGATTCTATATAAAATGTTAACAAGACCACTTTTGGAGTACTGTCTGCAGTTTGGGCTCCTCGGTATAGGAAGGATGTTAAGCCAATAGAGTGTGTACAGGACAGATTCACTTGGATGCTGTCTGCTATAAGGAAATACAAATACAAAGTAAGGCTTGAAAAATTGGGACTTTTTCATTCGAACCAAGAAGATTATGGGATGATTTGAGAGAGGTGATTACATTTATGAAGGGATGGCACAGAGTAGATAGAGCAGACTATTTCTGGTGGTTGAGGAATCAAGAATAATGGGACATAGATATAAGATTAAATGCAAGAGATTTTGGACAGTTAGCAGGAAAATCATTTTACACAGAGCGTTGTGAGGCTATGGAATGTACCGGAGTTAGTGATCATATCAAATTTAAGAATAGGTTAGTTCGGCGGGTTGAAAGAAAGTAGTATATTGGGATCGAGGAACAGGGTGAGAACATGGGATCAGGACTACTGCTTCTGTGCAGGATAAATACTACCATGGACTGGATCAGCCAGATGGCTTGTTTCCATGTTGTAATTTCCATGCAATTTTGTGAATCTCAGCCAATAACAGATAGATTCCCTGTTTTCCATGCACAAATGAAGGGGAAGGGTCACCTCACAAAACTCAGCCCTTCCTGCTGCCGTGTGGGTATGCCTCAGGCAAGCGTGGCACTGATTTTACCAATCTCGCAAAATTGACTCATTTGAGCCATTTTGTCCTGCAAGTGGAGAAGTAGTCTTGAGCTGCTTTTAGGTTTAAGAAGTACATAAATACAGTGACAGACTAAGATTTACCTGGTAAATTCGAGAAACTGATTTTTCTTTTTCTTTTTAAGTGGCAATAGTAGAAATGCCACCTGCCACCCACCTGGTTTGGCTCAGACAGTCTATTTTCTGAGTGCTGTATCAATAAAAATCAGACGTCAAAAGACTGTTTTTTTCCCAATTTATCAGTATGTCTTGTGATTTGGAATGTTAGTTTTTATTATTATTTAGATTTGCAATGAAAGTCAATAAAGCAAAGATCAGACCATAATCCATTGCGGCAGCTATTCTGCCCCTGATCTAGTTTTGGGACTGCAAAATGATGCCAACCTTAGAGAACAGCATTATATAACCCACCGAGAGAACAAAGATTGTGGATTCAGCAAGACTTTTAATATAAATCAGGAACTGATTACTTTGAAAGCACTATTAAAAAAATTGTTGTCTGTTCTGCATTTATTTTATCAATTATAAAGCACTCAATTCTGAATTGACAGTGTTAGTCAGGGTGCGCATATCAGTGCTAGCCCTCAGGATAAATCCCTGGAATGTTGTTACTGCACATTATACATCCACTTTACAAAATCATAAATTGGTTGCAATATGATAAGGATTTGTTCTCCTGAAGCATACTAAGCAGTTATGAAGTACAAGAACAAGGAGATTATGCCTGTCAACTCCAACAATTAAAATGTTATCCTATATTTTGACCTGGAGAGGGGAGGTGTGGGGAGATGTGGAAGGCCAGTGGTAGAGCAAGTTAATCTTTAAGGATGACAATGAGCCAGAAAGAATCAATCTCTCAGAGATCCCAGAATCTTGCCTTTTACCCATTCCTTACAACACTCTGCGAATTAAACCCATTGTTTCCAAAAATTGGATTGATTAATTGAGTAATCAAACACCATACTCTCTGGTATTGAGCCTTGGAACGTTTGATTCTTTCCATTTCAGAAAGATATGATGATGTATTGCAGCAGATCTTTTTCTAATTGGCAAAAGAAACAGCTTCTTTAAATTGTGGCGGGTGAGTGGGAAACAGAACACATCAGGAAAAAGTATTTTGCTGCCAAGTCTATTACAGTGCAGGCATGCTGCACAATTCAGTTCATTGGGAAGATATTTTTGTGGGTAGCATTACAGTTCCCCAAATTAATGTCAGTTTAATTACATAATCTCTATTTTAGAATATTTTGTCTGCAACTGTCATGTCAGCTTTTAGGATTTTACATAGAAAGGACTTGAAAAAGATTTATTTTTAGTGTTGGATTTCTTAATCAAAGTGTATTCTAGCAGTTTTTTAAAAAAGGACAACTAGACGAAATGTGGTTAATTTACTAATTGGAAGTTATTCTCCCCAGAGACAAAACAATAAATAATACATTTGCTTGTCTAGGTAATTGGAAAATATCTCAACCCATTATGTTGGAAAGTCCTTTGTCGGGAGATAAAAAGATACAGGTTGGGCTACAAACTATCAGAATGGCATTTAAACAGAGAGCTGTGAAAGCTTTAGGCACGCTCAGATTATCAGAAATGCCGATGGAAAAGTTCACCCGCTGAAGACATTGGGGATTAATCCGTGGAGATTCTCTCACTTGTCTGCCTTATCTTTGCAGAAAAGCCGTGGAAACCCTGAAAAATAATGTAAACAGCATGGCTTGTTCTTTATTTTCTATCATTACGTGGAGTTAAATGGTACTGTTTGAAATAAGTAAGCACAATCATAACTATGTTCATCTAACAGTGAAATAATACAGATTATCGATTCATATCAGGCCTCATCTCACCCAGTGTTTGTTCAGTCTGCCTTTGAAGAGCTTGCAGAAGCACCTTTGTGAAAGTCGTGAGTCTCTGGTCACAAGGGGGTATTGTTGTTATATCCTGGATTTCACTACCATACAGGCAGTGTGAGCCAACTCCCATAAAAGTAAGGCATTCAAACTACTTATGGGAGTGACTGATGCCACTGAACCTAAGAAGGTATCTGCGGCAGACTCAAATTAAAATAAATAATTTTTATACGTGTGGAAGATGATTGTTTATTGGTACTTCTTTATTTGTCCTATAACCAATTCAAGTTGTTAAAGTCACCCACTTCAGCACTGAAAATATAAAAGCCAAAAATCCACAAGGGGTGAATGTCTGAATGGGCCATTACTGACTCTGCTATAGTTTGCTGGGTAAGGGAAAGTTCCTTGGTTTCCATGACATTAGGCATGCATTTAGGATGTCCGCCAAAGACATCACAAATTGCAGCAGAATTGTGCCTGGCATTTGTAAAGGGGCCGTGTTTAATTCATCTTTAAAAAGACTTACTCCCTTAGTTTTTGAAGGTCCGGGTCATGATCAGAGTCTGGATCCCCAGGTACAGTTCACTACCACCCTGGTATCACTAGTTTTGCTGTCGCTGATGCTATGCCAGGTTCTGTGAAAGCCAGGGAACTCCCATTGTTGGGATTCCCCTGTTCCTCCATCATCAGAAGCTCTGTCCACGACAAGGCCCATGTGAACTTTAATGTTAGGCTGGGATCTGACGTACCAAGGTCCTGCCCTAATCTGTGGCCCTTCTGGAGGATTCTTGCCAAAATTATGGCAGGATTGCACTGGAAAGGCAGCAGATTTTTGGCTCCACACACTCGGTAAATTAATAGCTATTAAAGCATCACCTCACAATATAGTGACCATTGATGTTCCATTATAACTGGGTGTAGTGTACACATTTGGAACAGAATTATTATTTGCTTTCTGCCAATTCTGGCCTCTTATGCATCCCCAATTTCCTTCACACAACCATTGGTGGCCGTGCCCTCAGCTGTCGAGGTACACAGCTTTGGAATTCCTTTCCTCTCTACTTCTCTTTCCCCATTTAAGATACCCCTTAAAACCTACTTCTTTGACTTAGCTTTTGATCACCTGTCCAAATATTTCTTTATGTGGCTTGGTGTCAAATGTTGCCTGATAATGCACCTATGAAGTGCCTTGGGTCATTTTGCTATGTTAATGGCACTGTATATATCTAAGTTGTTGTTGTTTTGTGTGACTGTGATTGCCAGATTCTGACACAGACCTGTGTAACAAAATGTGCTTGAGGCACCAAAGAGATAACCTTTTACTGCTGTGCTGCTGCTGTAGACCAACGTACAACAGTATAACATATTTGAACACAACATTCTATCCTTATTTGTTAATATATGTGATAAATACAGTCTATATAAAGTATTTCTGGTCAACATAAATTAATTTTATTTGTAAATTCCTTCCTTTAAATATGACTGCATCCAATTTATTGCAGCATGTTTGTTAAATTTACATTTGTAGCAGTGTTATGAATATTTTTTGTCTCAAAGTAAGCTGAAAAACAGAAGAAAACACAAAATAACTGGACCTGTCAGCAGGGCAGAAAAGATAACCAGCCGAGGTAACATGAGAACACAGAGCTCTGTGCTGTCAGAAGACTATTCTAGGGAGGTCCCAAATCTGGGTGAACATCTTAACAGCAGTAAAAACAGAGATTTGGCCCATTGAATATATCCCCCCCCTCCCATATTATAAGGTGGAGTTGCCCTTCTTCCTTTTAAAACTACCCACTTCCTGAACTAAAATTGCCAATCCTTTTTAATATATTTGCTTCTTTTTTGATGAATAGGGAATTCACATTTTGTTATTATCAATTCCTGTCTATTGGTAATTGCTTCTTACAGTCAGTGTAGTCCAAAAGCAGTTCAAATACATTAAGCACTTTGAGACATTTTGATGACATGATAAGGTCTTACATAATTGGAAGTATTTCCTAAGTTATTTTTCTTCCCCATTTAGTCCAATAAATCTGAGTGTACTCATATCTTTAAAACACAGTGCACTTGCGCAGAGGGAAAAAATTGAGGCCAATGAGTCCACATCCTGCCATTACAACCTATGTGTGGATGGACAATGTGTTTCTCTGAACAAGCACATGTTCACTTTGTGTATCCTGCTAACAGTTTTGTGTGGAAATGGTAAGTATCTGCTGCCCTGGTTGAGGGGAGAGACTTTTCCTCCTCCCTATTTTCTTTATTTTCCCTTTCTCTCCTGAAGGTGATGATTCCTATTGGACCCTCAGATATTGGTTGCCCTTGTCCAAGTATCCATTCTTCCCTTGTGAGACAGGACAATAGGAATAATTTTGACCTTGGGTGATAGTGTAAAATGGGCAATATTGATTCAACTGTTTATTGGGAGAGATGTATAACGGGCAGCTGAATCGATATAACAGTTGGCTCAATTAATATCTCTCATTTTAAACTATCACCCAAAGTCAAAACCAGCCGCTTATGAGTCTCACCGGGCAATTTGACCATGGATCATTACATCGAAGAAAGAAAGACTTGGATTTATATAGCGCCTTTCATGACCACTCGACATCTCAAAGTGCTTTACAGCCAATGAAATACTTTTGGACTGTAGTCTGTCTTGTAATGTAGGAAACGCAGCAGCAAATTTTTGCACAAGCAAGAACCCACAAACAGCAATGTGATAATGATCAGATATTCTATTTTTGTTATGTTAATTAAGGGATAAATACTGGCCAGGACACCAGGGATAATAGCCCTGCTCTTCTTCGAAATACTACCATGAGATCTTTTATGTCCACCTGAGCGAGCAGAAATGGCCACGGTTTAATGTCTCATCTGAAAGATGGCATCTCCGACATGCAGTGCACCCTCAGCACTGCACTGGAGTGTCAGCCTAGATTTTTGTGCTCAAGTCCGTGGAGTTGAACCCACAACCTTTTGACTCAGAGGCGAGAGTGCTACCCACTATGCCACAGCTGACACTCACAACGTGATCCAGTCCCTATCCAATGTCCCCACACAGAATGTTTCAGCAGAAGTCACTGGATAGTAATCCAGAATCCTAGCCACTATTTTTCTTTGTCATAGCCCAGAGGTACTGAGGCTAATTGTAGCACCCCAACTGTTGCCCCAGCTGAGATCAGTTTACTCAGCAGAGATTAGGGGCAGAACTTTCCGGGAGGTCAGCGGGAGCAATCGGTGGCGGGACAGGTGGGAAAATGATTTTTTTGACAGCGGGTCAGGACCCTGCTCTCAACCCGCCGCTATGCACCTATCCCAAATGTCAGGACTTCGAGTGCTGAGCAGATCTGACACGCAGCGGTGGGGAGGCAAGTGAAATCATTAGTTGCTTGTTTACAGCCACTTAACAATGCTTTTTTCCAGCATTTTTATTTTGACAGGTTGCCCACCGGTTTCCTGCTGTGCCGAGACCTCGTCAGTAAAGCTGAGGCAGGAGGTGACTTGCAATTGTTTCAGCTGATGAATTGACAGCTTCAACTATTTTTAGTTGAAATGTAGATCAAGTGCCCCCTTATTAACAGGGGGCACTAAAACCGATAAATAAACAAATTAACTTTTTACCACGAACTTAAATCAAATAAAAATTTGGTTGCCAGGGGTGATGATGCACTCCAGTCCCCCTGGTGCCCACCTCTCGCGGAAGGCGGCAAGCATACCAGTTGATACCGCGTGCTCCATCTCCAAGGACACCCTGGCTCAGATGTAACCGCGGAAGAGAGGCAGGAAGTCGGGTTGAATGACGCCCTTGACCACCCGCTGCCTGCACCTGTTAATGGCCACCTTGGCCATGCCCAGGAGCAATCCTACGAGGAGGCCTTCCAACCAGCCCCCTCCCCTCCACACAGGGTGCCCAAAGATCAGGAGCGTGGGACTGAAGTGCAATCAGAATTTGAGGAGCAGCCCCTCAAAATAATGGAATGGGGCTGCAACCTCACACATTCAACATATACATGGAACACGGACTCCTCCAGACCGCAGAGATTGCAGGCGATCTGGGAGTCCGTGAACCGACTTAAAAACCTATTGCACGGGACTGCTCCATGCAATACCCTCCAGGCCAAGTCCCCAATAAATAAACGGAGGACTCCTGTGTAGAGAGCACCCCATTGGGGACCCCCGCCTCCTCCAGAAGGCAAGATGGTGCGCCATGGCGGGTCCAGACGGCAGACGAGTATGGCAAAGTGGAGAGTGTGCAAAAGCAGCCCGTATAGGAATCCCCTCCACACAGAACTGAAAGGCATGGAGGGGATTTCCTGGAGGAAGCTCAAGTTGTGAGGTGCCGGCTCCTGAGGGAGGTTTCAGGGCTTGGCACCGATGAGGAATTCCATCCGGACAGGGGTCAGTTCAGATGGGATCACCCCACGTGCTTGAGCATCCTTGTTGACAGCTTCAAAATCAAGCCAAAGCACCCTGCTGAATAAGGTATCTTCCCTTAGCCATTAGCTTCACTAAACTGCATTTCCACTACAGATTAGAATGCTGCAAGTCTTTACACAAGTCTCCATCCAGTCTAACCTCATTACCTACTTCATCTCTACTTCACCTGCCATCTATTCCATCAGCATTGGTGCCCTTGAAACTATCTCACATTGGCCCTCAGAATCCCACCACGATCAGCCCCAACACCAGAAGTACCAGTCACACCAGCAGCACCAACAACGACACCAACCTTCTCCGCAATCAACTGATGCTGCACAGGGCAGGGAGCATGTGCACCCGAGCATATTGCTGCCCGGGAGGCCAGGGATAGTCTGACCATCGCCTGATTTATTACACTTGATGCTGTACACTCTGGCTGCCACATGATGTGCCAGGTTGGCACCATCCCACATCAACACCATAAAGCATCCCCACAATGCTCAAGCCACACTCATCGCCATTGTGGTGGTACCGTTATGTCTCACCATTCACTGCAACTCACTAAGCCACTCCAAAGGTGCACATAAATCTGTCCAAGAATGCAAAGTGGTGAAAATAAAGCTTTCAATGTTTGACACCACATTAACAGAAACTTTACATGAACATTGCATAAAACATCCATGTGCCTACCCTTGTGTATTGATAGTTGGTACGATTGGACTAGGATGAGGGTGAGTTTGAGGGGTGGCTAGTAAGATGGGGATGTGATAATGTAAATAAAGAAGGCTGGGTGGAGGTTCGAGGTAAGTTGGTGTGAGTAAGGATGTGCAGGAGCAGGGTAGGGAAGGCAGAGTGATGGAGATGTGATGAGTGGCACA
The DNA here is from genome assembly GCF_044704955.1 of Pristiophorus japonicus. Lineage (NCBI taxonomy): Eukaryota > Metazoa > Chordata > Chondrichthyes > Pristiophoridae > Pristiophorus > Pristiophorus japonicus. The sequence goes on along the minus strand of NC_091978.1, from coordinate 258,219,134 downwards.
GCAGGATGAGGTTGAGTGTTGCTTTGCAGTAACATTTTGTGATCTACTAAGATCATTGGAAGGTTTGTGCCATTGTTGCTTGGTCTTCCTGATGACATCCTTGCTTGTGTCCTCCTGTACAATGTGTAACTAGGCTGTGTTGGTGTCCTGGGGAAGTCATTTCCGCCCATTGGAAGGGAAGAGAACCGCCATGCGTGCTGGGACTCCCTCCATAAGCATTTGGAGGGAGTCATGCACCTTTGTGCAGTGTTTGTCAGTGTTTTTAGAACACTGATAGCACAACTGTCAAAATCAATTTGCGCATCGTCCCTTTAAGGAAACCGGCTGATAACGCATCATGAAATGACGTCATCAGACTCGCTTCCTTCAATTGGCTGGGAAGCACGCTGGATGGGCTTAACAATCCCAATCAGGGGAAAATCATTTTGGACAGCGGGCTGGAGCCAGCAGCGCGACCAATACCTGCCACAGACTTCATCTGCCACGGACCGGCCGAGGTTCATAAAATCCAGCACTGGGCTTCAAGAGGAGGTGATCTTAAAGGAAAAATAGTGTGTAAGTATCATCAATGATAAGTATTAATGCATGTATTTGCTCCCTTTAGTTTAAACTTTACTTTCAAAATAATCTCACTTAGGTTGCTTTGTAAATAAAAATTAATCTTATATGAGTAGGCACAAGCAAACTATTCCTCACACATATAATAAAACACCCTAAGACATTTAACCATGCAAGAATTGCTGAGGTAAATATTAATCACACTGACCATAATTAGACAAGTATATTTTTCAAAGTTTGTGTGCTTGTGTGACATATGTGAAGTAGTAAGGGAAAATGTGACACTAAAAATGAATCAACAAAGCATTCAAATAGTCCATAGAAAGACGGAAAGACCAAATTACTAAAGTATAGACATTGCTGAAATATTCCACATGGAAAAACAAATTTAAAAAACTTCAAACATATTTGAAGAGAATCTCCTTATAAGATTGATTCCAAAGAACATAAATACTTTTTCAAACCACTGAATAAAGCTTTAAGTTGACAGTGAGAGCATGCACTGGATGGCATCAACATCTGTTGGCATGCAGCATTAACAAGCACACAGGCTCCAGGGCCATGGAACACATTAACCTCACCCAGTGCATTATGGCATCATATGGCATGCATTTGCATAATCATGTTATATAGCACAAACAAAGTTTCTTTCTTTAATCTGAAACATGGCTGAATTATCTCTGAAAACACATGTACTGCACGATAAATGGATCAAATGATTTGTTAATGCTGCTTTATAGAAAATACACTTTAAACAGCATGCACCTCTGAACTTGACAACTCCACTCTGAAATCTGGTTTGTGTTACACTACACTTTGAATATACTTCTCAGCTCATTGTAATCTAGGCAAGATGTGCTGTTTGGTAATGCTTTTGGCCTGCTTTCCCATCCATTGTTGAATAAAATGTTTATTTTCCCTTGCAATGTTGGTGGTCTGTTTTGGGTGGAGTTTCTGTATCAGATCCCTTACAATGTGCTATTGTCATTGACTGTGTCAATAGTCCTTGGAAGTCTAAAGAGTATCTGGTGGGATCTGAACGGTGCAACAACAAAAAATCGGGACAGAAAACATTCGCAATATAATACTGACCCCAAATAAAGATAAATTGCAAAAAGAAAGCAAAAAAAAAAATCACACTTATCTCATGCAGTCATTCCTTCCCTCACCACCGCCGGAACAGCTCAGACCGCCCACTTTCCTTGGCGGTCCCACTATGGGGCGCTATGGGTGGCACTGCAGCCAAATTTCACAATGCTGTTGAAATGGGGGGGTGTTGCACATGTTGACCGATGCTCCCGGGCGGTACTGCTCAGCACCACTGCAAAACCGGCACCAGATATCCCGGCGGGGCACTGGAAGCTGGTCACCCGAGTGGTAACTATCCCCAGAGGGAAATCGAATGAGAGGTTTCACCCAAAAAAACATTTCTGTCAGATGTTGGCCAATCTGCAGTGCTTTTCCAGCATTTTCTGCTTTTATCTCTTGTCAGTTGTCAATTGTCTGACTGTCAGTGTTAAATGTGCTTTTCAAAATAAAATGAAGAAGCATTTAGCCTTCCCTCCCAAAAAACACCACAAAAACTGGCAGTGTTTCAAATTCTGCTCCTGATTTAGTTAGACTGACATTATCCACCCTATTATACAGCCATGCTAACTGATTCTGCTTTACAATCTTTGAATAAGGCATTCAGGGAACATGGGTCATAGGACACAGTTTAATCATGTGGGCCATACATGTGGACAGCACAGACAGAGTCTGTCTGCACGCTTCAGCTCTACCCGCACCACTGATGATGAAAAGGATTGAAACCAAATATTTGCTTTAAAATAAAAAATATATTCTGTCATCTGAGCAGCCTGAATATGGAGTTAATTTTTGGAACAGTAAAATATTTCATCATATTTCTTTTTTGTGAGTGCGATTTAGAACTCACTGTCAGTTATAGCCATGCACAGATGTATGGGGGATTAAAGGAATGAGCACTGATAGCCGCAATGTTAAAAGGAGGACGATTTAAATGAAAGGGGGAAGACTGAGGAATAGTTAAGGACAGCAGGAGAAAAGATCAAAACAAATAAACCCTTGTTTTTTCACAATGCTGCTCCTTATTTTTTTGTTTATTGCATCTTTTGCATTTTCAGGTTACTTTATAGCCTGGAAATGACTGTTGCCAATACTAGTGGGCAAACATTTAATGCATTTGTATGACATTCTTCCGTCTGCTGTTTAAGCAGAGGGATTAACTCACTTAAAATAAACAATGGGCCAGGTATTGATGTCAAAATAATGGTAAGCCTAATGGCACTCTCCGTTATTTATGTGTATATTGTACAGCAACTTCAGACGAGGGGCAGATGCGCGCTTAAACTCAAGTATCCAAAAGTTGCTGTCCGATTTGCACCGCTCCGCTGTTAACTTTGTAAAAATGGCATTCTGCTGAACATCCTCCATCGTGTTGTGTGGCATTACTACCATGCTAAATGGGATCGATTTAGAACAGATCTAGTAGCTCAAAACTGGGCAACTATGAGGTGCTGTGGGACATCAGCAGCAGAATTTTATTCCACCATAATCTGCAACCTCATATCCCTCACTCTACCATTACCATCAAGCCAGGGGACTAACCCTGGTTCAATGAAGAGTGCAGAAGAGCATGGTAGGAGCAGCACCAGGTTTACCTAAAAATGAGCTGCCAAGCTCGGGAAACCTCAACACGGGACTCCTCATCACAGGCAGTCCCTTGGAATCGAGGAAGACTTGCTTCCACTCCTGAAGTGAGTTCTTTGGTGGCTGAACAGTCCAATACGAGAGCCACAGACTCTGTCACAGCTGGGACAGATAGTTGTTGAGGGAAGGGGTGGGTGGGACTGGTTTGCCGCATGCTCTTTCCGCTGCCTGCGCTTGATTTCTGCATGCTCTCGGTGTTGAGACTCGAGGTGCTCAGTGCCCTCCCGGATGCACTTCCTCCACTTAGGGCGGTCTTTGGCCAGGGAATCCCAGGTGTCAGTGGGGATGTCGCACTTTATCAGGGAGGCTTTGAAGGTGTCCTTGTAATGTTTCCGCTGCCCACCTTTGGCTCGCTTGCCGTGAAGGAGCTCCAAGTAGAGCACTTGCTTTGGGAGTCTCGTGCCTGCGAACTATAGTTGATCGAGTGTGGTCAGTGCTTCAATGCTGGGGATGTTAGCCTGAATGAGGACACTGATGTTGGTGCGCCTGTCCTCCCAGGGGATTTGTAGGATCTTGCGGTGACATCGTTGGTGATATTTTTCCAGCGACTTGAGGTGTCTACTGTACATGGTCCATGTCTCTAAACCATGTACAGCCCATGTACAGGGCTTGTATTCACTGGAGTTCAGAAGAATGAGAGGGGACCTCATAGAAACATTTAAAATTCTGACGGGGTTAGACAGGTTAGATGCAGGAAGAATGTTCCCAATGTTGGGGAAGTCCAGAACCAGAGGTCACAGTCTAAGGATAAGGGGTAAGCCATTTAGGATCGAGATGCGGAGGAACTTCTTCACCCAGAGAGTGGTGAACCTGTGGAATTCTCTACCACAGAAAGTTGTTGAGGCCAATTCACTAAATATATTCAAAAAGGAGTTAGATGAGGTACTTACTACTAGGGGGATCAAGGGATATGGCGAGAAAGCAGGAATGGGGTACTGAAGTTGAATGTTCAGCCATGAACTCATTGAATGGCGGTGCAGGCTAGAAGGGCCGAATGGCCTACTCCTGCACCTATTTTCTATGTTTCTATGTTTCTATGAACCATACAGGAGGGCAGGTATTACTACAGCCCTGTAGACCGTGAGCTTGGTGGCAGTTTTGAGGGCCTGGCCTTCAAACACTCTTTTCCTCAGGCGGCCAAAGGCTGCACTGGCGCACTGGAGGTGGTGCTGGATCTCGTTGTCGATGCCTGCTCTTGTTGATAGGAGGCTTCCAAGATATGGGAAGTGGTCCATGGTGTCCAGGGCCGCACCGTGGATCTTGATGCAGTACTGTACAGCCAACAGCAGACACCGCATACTATAGACAGAGCTAAGCAATTCCACAACCAACTCTGCAGTCCTGCCACATCCAGTCGTGAATGGTGGTGGATAATTAAACAATTAACAGGAGGAGGAGGCTCCATGAATATCCCCATCCTCAGAGGCCAGCACACGAGTGCAAAAGACAAGGCTGAAGCATTTGCAACTATCTTCAGCCAGAAATGCAGAGTGGATGACCCATATTAGCTCCCCACAATCACAGAAGCCAGTTTTCAGCCAATCTGATTCACTCCATATGATATCAAGAAATGGCTGAGTGCACTGGATATACCCAATAACATCCCGACTGTTGTGCTGAAGACCTGTGGGCCAGAACTAGCCGTGCCGCTAGCCAAACTGTTCCAGTATAGCTACAACACTGCCATCCACCCGACAATGTGGAAAACTGCTCAGGTATGTCTTGTCCACAAAAAGTAGGACAAATCCAATTTGACCAATTAACGCTCCATCAGTGTACTCTCAATCATCAGCAAAGTGATGGAAGGTGTCATCAAGCTGTGCTATCAAGCGGAACTTACTCACCAATAACCTGCTCACCGATGCTCAGTTTGGGTTCCACCAGGACCACTCAGCTCCAGACCTCATTACAACCTTAGTCCAGACATGGAGAAAAGTTATGAATTCCAGAGGTGAGGTGAGATGACTGCCCTTGACATCAAGGCAGCATTTGACCGAGTGTGGCATCAAGGAACCCTAGTAAAATAGAAGTCAATGGGAATCAGGGGGAAAATTCTCCACTGGCTGGAGTAATGCCTAGCACAAAGGAAGATGCTTGTGGTTGCTGGAGGTCAATCATCTCAGCTCCAGGATATCGCTGCAAGAGTTCAACAGAGCAATGTCTTTGGCCCAACCATCTTCATCTGCTTCATCAATGACCTTCCCTCCATCATAAGATCAGAAATGGGGATGTTTGCTGATGACTGCACCGTGTTCAGTTCCATTCATAACTCCCCAGATAATGAAGCAGTCCAGGCCCACATACAGCAAGACCTGGACGACATTCAGGCTTGGGCTGATAAGTGGCAAGTAACATTCGCGCCACACAACTTCCAGGCAATGACTATCTCTAACAAGAGAGATTCTAACTACCTCCCCTTGACATTCATCTGCATTATTATCATCGAATCCCCCACCATCAATATCCTGGGGGTCACCATTGACCAGAAACTTAAATTGACCAGCCACGTAAATAATGTTGCTACAAGAGCAGGTCAGAGGCTGAGTTTTCTGCGGGGTGTGTCTCACCAGCTGCCTCCCCAAAGCCTTTGTACCATCCACAACGCACATGTCAGTGGTGTGATGGAATACTCTCCACTTGCCTGGATGAGTCAACAACACTCAGGAAGCTCGACACCATCCAGGACAGAGCAGCCCATTTGATTTGCACTCCATCCATCACCTTAAACATTCATTATCGCCACCACTGGTGCACTGTAGCTGCAGTATGTACCACCTATAAGATGCACTGCAGCAACTTGCCAAGACTTCTTATATAGCACCTCCCTAACCTGCAACCTCCACCTAGAAGGCCAAGGGCAGCAGCTGCACAGGAACATCATAACCTCCAAGTACCCCTCCAAGTTACACACCATCTTGACTTGAAAATATATCACTGTTCCTTCATCATTGCTGGATTAACATCCTGGAACACCCTCCCGAACAGTACTGTGGGAGAACCTTCTTGACATGGATGGTAGCGGTTCAAGAAGATGGCTCACCACTCAAGGGCAATTAGAGATAGGCAATAAATTCTGGCCTTACCAGAGATGCCCAGATTCCATGTGTTACATTTAGAATAACTCCACAAGACTGTACATCTTAAGCTCAAACTGTTATGATATTGGTCTCTTTATTGTAACTCCAGAATGAGGAGGCAGCATGGTAGTCTGCCTTTTATACCTGCTTGCCCAGGGTGTGCAGGTGACTCTTGGTCTCCTACAGGTGCACCTCCTGGTGGCAAGTCTTACACATTGGTAGTGTTTACATACATAACACCATGATGACAAAAAATAAACAAACTAAACTTGCCACAGAAAGTTAAGTATTGTTAGTAGTAGCGCAAGTATCATATTAATGATGTGATAATTATTAATTACTGCCAATTAACCTCCCTGGCACGGAAAATTAACTATTACATGTGTGGAGTCTCATTCCTTCAGGTTTTATTGTTGATGGAGATTTTAAAAACTTTTGTTTGCTTTTCTTTTCTTTCATTTTTTTCTGTCTCTTAACCCAATCTTTCTTTCCTTTTATTTATTTTTCTTTCTGTACTTGATTTGACATTGAATTTGTAATGTCCTTACTCAATGGCACAAAACTCACACAAGGCACATTCTATGGACAAGGTCACTCTATGACCTGGACCTTTATTCACAGGACCAAGAAGTCATGACCCTGCGTGGGACCTCCCTTTATATACCTGGATGACCAGATAAGGAGTGTCTCCCACAAGTTCACCCCCTGTGGTCAAGGTGTGCATTGCTTAAGTATATACAGTATTGCAGTGGTGTTACATAGAGGTTACATACATGACAGAATTCACCCACTCTAATTCACCCTCCTTCTCAGTCCTTCTGCTGTTTATTTCTCAATCCTTAAATCTGATTGATTAAGAAGATACCCTGTTTGCTTGCCCTGTTCATTCAGGTCCCAGATGCCCTCTTTTCCTCACTGCGGGCTCAATTTTCCACATGGGTGATTTTTGGCACAGTTGAAGAGGTACATACGATTTTTTAGTGGCCCAAATGTGCCAAAAAAATACAAGTTTCGCCGGAATTAACTTTGAATTTGGAGCAGCGCAGATTAGACTTAAGCTTTGTGGGTGGAGCTTAAGGGCTGCGCCAAAAACTGATATTGCTAGGGTAATGAAGGACGCTCAGAAAGGCTGAGGTTATAAACTGAAAAAGGGCTGAGGCTGGGCTGGAAACGGAAGCCGCTGCCATCCCCAGCCAAAAAGACCCCGCACCAGTGCAGGCTCCTTTCGACCAGGGAAGGCAGCAGGTCGGTGCGGGGGCCTTTCGGCCCGGGAAGGAAACAGGCCGGTGAGGGTTCCTTTCGGCCAGGGGAGGCAGCGGGCCGGTGCGGGGGCCTTTCGACCAGGGAAGGCAGTGGGCCGGTGCGGGGGCCTTTCAACCAGGGAAGGCAGCAGGTCGGTGCGGGGGCCTTTCGGCCCGGGAAGGTAACGGGTCGGTGCGGGGGCCTTTCGGCCCGGGAAGGTAACGGGCCGGTGTGGGTTCCTTTCGGCCAGGGGAGGCAGCGGGCTAGTGCGGGGGCCTTTCGACCAGGGAAGGCAGCGGGTCGGTGCGGGGGCCTTTCGGCCCGGGAAGGTAACGGGCCAGTGTGGGCTCTTTCGACCAGGGAAGGCAGCGGGCCGGTGCGGGGGCCTTTCGACCAGGGAAGGCAGTGGGCCGGTGCAGGGGCCTTTTGGCCGGGAAGGCAGTGGGCCGGTGCGGGGGCCTTTCAACCAGGGAAGGCAGTGGGCCGGTGCGGGGGCCTTTCGACCAGGGAAGGCAGTGGGCCGGTGCGGGGGCCTTTCGGCCGGGAAGGCAGTGGGCCGGCCTGCACCCATCCTGGGCCGAAATGACCCAGCCTCCCAACTACCTGCCCTGTCTTCAGCTTCCCGGTCTGCTCCCCCGCCCCTAGCCCTGGCCGGGGTCTCCTCGCTCCCGGTCCCTGCAACTAACTACACCCGAAAGGCTTCCCCCCACCTCTCACTTCCTCCCCCACCTCTCTCTCCCTCTCTCTCTTACCTTTCCTGCTGCTGCTGTCCGAGCATCTGCTGCACTTACCTGCGCCAATTTCTTTACCTGCGCCAATTTCTTGAACTCTCTGCAAGGGTTTTCTCGCGTGGCCACATACGCTGGCCTGAGTAGAAATGGAGTAAATATTAGCTGGCCAAAGTTGCCTAAATGGCCAGAATTGGCGCAGGTGGCTGGTAACCACCCCCTTTTGAGCAAAAAGAAACTTACCTAAAAAAAACAAAAATAATCAGTTACGCTGGTGCAAATTGATTGGGGAAACTGGGGATTTTTAAGTTAGGCCAGAAAAAGTATCCTACTCCCCAAAAAATGGAACAAATACTGGGGAAAATTGAGCCCATGTATAATTATCAGCTCACACTTTCAGCAAATTAGTGGGCAAAAAATGTTTATAGTTGAAGGGTGCAGGGGCACCATTAGATACCCTGAGCCTGGCCCAATACTTTTTAAGTTTGTTACAAAACTTGTAGGATTAAAGCTGGTGTGCAAGATTTGTAGGGAACTGCACATCAGGATTCACAACTTCATTAATGGGAGTGGTATACTGCTCTTGATTATTGATGGTACTAAGGCAAAGAAAATTTGCCCGGTACATTATGGTCCCACAAAACAATTCCAGCGAGCAATTGCTGCAGTATTGAACTTCCTTGTAAGATTCATAAAGCAAGTTATTGTTTGAGATTGGTGTGCAAAATTAAAGCACATGGTATTGGAGATAATGTATTGACTTGGATAAAGAACTGGTTGACAGACAGGAAGCAGAGAGTCGGGATAAACGGGTCCTTTTCAGAATGGCAGGCAGTGACTAGTGGGGTGCCGCAGGGCTCAGTGCTGGGACCCCAGCTCTTTACAATATACATCAATGATTTAGATGAAGGAATTGAGTGTAATATCTCCAAGTTTGCTGATGACACTAAGCTGGGTGGCGGTGTGAGCTGTGAGGAGGATGCTAAGAGGCTGCAGGGTGACTTGGACAGGTTAGGTGAGTGGGCAAATGCATGGCAGATGCAGTATAAAGTGGATAAATGTGAGGTTATCCACTTTGGTGGCAAAAACACGAGGGCAGAATATTATCTGAATGGTAGCAGATTAGGAAAGGAGGAGGTGCAACGAGACCTGGGTGTCATGGTTCATCAGTCATTGAAAGTTGGCATGCAGGTACAGCAGGCGGTGAAGAAGGCAATTGATATGTTGGCCTTCATAGCTAGGGGATTTGAGTATAGGAGCAGGGAGGTCGTACTGCAGTTGTACAGGGCCTTGGTGAGGCCTCACCTGGAATATTGTGTTCAGTTTTGGTTTCCTAATCTGAGGAAGGACGTTCTTGCTATTGAGGGAGTGCAGTGAAGGTTCACCAGACTGATTCCCAGGATGGCAGGACTGACATATGAGGAGAGACTGGATCGACTGTGCCTGTATTCACTGGAGTTTAGAAGAATGAGAGGGAATCTCATAGAAACATCTAAAATTCTGATGGGACTGGACAGGTTAGATGCAGGAAGAATGTTCCCGATGTTGGGGAAGTCCAGAACCAGGGGACACAGTCTAAGGATAAGGGGTAAACCATTTAGGACCAAGATGAGGAGAAACTTCTTCACTCAGAGAGTTGTTAACCTGTGGAGATCCCTACCGCAGAGAGTTGTTGATGCCAGTTCATTGGATATATTCAAGAGGGAGTTAGATATGGCCCTTATGGCTAAAATGATCAAGGGGTATGGAGAGAAAGCAGGAAAGGGGTACTGAGGTGAATGATCAGCAATGATCTTATTGAATGGTGGTGCAGGCTTGAAGGGCTGAATGGCCTACTCCTGCACCTATTTTCTATGTTTCTAATGCACTTGACTGTGGCACAGCAATGTATATGTTGTTCATAATAACCTGAATCTGTTTTGCATATTTCTGTCATAATACAGACAAACTCCTCAAGGATATTTCAGTTTGTGTTTTGCAGCTTTATAATCCATTTCAGATCACAGCAGAAATGGAAGCGAAATGCGGATTGATAGCTGGATGCACACAAGGTGGAGAGGATTGAGTTCAGTGGTTGAGTGGCTGTGCCCTCTACTGCCACTCGGTGTTGAAACAGGCAAATTGCAACACAGAGATCCAACTATTGGAATATTCAAGGGAACCACTCCATCATAGCCATCGGATAATCCAGGGTAGCTGGACTCAAATGATAGAAAAAAAATAATTGTGTTTTTTTTGTACCAGTTGCAGTGGTAATTCCCAGCTCCACCAGTGTGATGATGTTTTTCTTTCGTTTTATCTTCCTTTCGGGAAATGTAACACATCCTCAAATATGATATAAAATGCAACATGAGCTAAAACATGATGCGGCACAACGGGAAATGTAACATGATCTAAACCGTGACATAAAACGTGCCATAAATTGAACCATGGCCTAAAATGCAACCCGATGGAAGATGTGACATGACCTAAAATGTGATGCAACGGAAAAGGTATCTTGACTTAAAACATGACATGATGGGAAACATAATATGACCTAAAATGTGGTGTAAAATGCGATGTAAAGCACAACACGAACTGAAACACGACGGGGAATGTAATACAACCTAAAACGTGATGTAAAACGTGACGTGACGGGAAACATGAAACGCGACATGATGTAAAACGTGACACAAAGGGAAACATAAAACATCCTAAAACTCGGTATAAAACACGCCCGCCTTAAATTGCAATGCACCGCGACATGACCTAAAACATATCATGACCTAAAACGTGCCACAAAACACAATATACCCTAAAATGTGACAGGAACCATGACACGATCTAAAACACAACACGCCCTAAAATGCGATGTGACACGACATAAAAGACGACCTAAACTTCAACGCAACGGAACACAAAACATAATGTGAAATGCTTTGTGAACTAACATGGCCTAAAAAGTGACAGATCAGGAGGTGTGACACGACTTGAAATGCTTTTCAACCTAAAAATTGACGCGAACTAAAATGTGAATAGACATAAAAGGCATCACGATGTGACATGGCGAAAAGCACGATGTGATGGAAGGTGTAGCAATATAAAATATATGACCTGAAATGCAGCACAGCCTAAAACACATCGCGAGCTAAAATACGAGATGAACTAATACACGTCACGACTTAAAACTCGCCATGTCCCAAAACACGATATGATGTAATACAACAGGAAATGTGACACAACCTAAAACGTGCCATGACCTAATATACGACGCAATGTGATCTAAAATGCAATGTGACATGACCTAAGATGTGAAATGATATATAACACGATGATACAGCGTGAAATAAAACACGACATAACGGAAAACCTGTCACGTCCTAAAATGCGACATCACTGGAACTGTAATGTGATGGGAAATGTAAGGCAACATAAAACATGACGCGTCGCAAAACGAGACATGGGCTGTAATTTTTACGTTTGAGTCGAGTTGGTGTATGCAGGCCATGTAGCATGTTGGGAATGCGATGTTCTGAGCAGCACGTTGTTCAGAGCGACATTAACTTAATGACCCCAATTGAAAGACTCATACGCATTTCCCGGCCCTATTAAATGTTGCAGCTCTGATGACATCATCGATCACTCGGTTCCAGCGCCGATATTTAAAGCAGCCTTGCACTCAACTCATTTGAAGGTTACTAGAGGAGGGTGGAACCTGACAGACAAAATCCACAGTATTCTTATAAAGCTGCAAGGAAGGATAGCCAAAGACAAAGGCTGCACCATTCTTCTCAGACTCATCCTGCATATTCTGGTGGAGGCTGTCAGAGCACGCAGAGAGGTCCTCTTCCCTACTGATCGGCAAAGGAGACCCCCTCAAGAAACCAAAATAGCCTGGCTGGATATAGCTGAGGAGGTCAGCAGCAGGGATGTGATGAGGAGGACCCGCATACAGTGCAGGAAACGCGTCAATGATCTCATGAGGTCAGGAAAGGTGAGTGCATGGCACACTCACCTTCATCCTGATGTGCCTGTCACCCCATCACTCTGCCTTCCCAATCCTACTCCTGTACATTATTACTCACACCAACATACCTTCCAGGTCCACCCATCCCTCTCTCTCTATGTACATACTCACATCCCCATCTGATTAACCACCCCTCACATTCACCCTCATCCTAATGCAACCATAGCAAGTAACAACACAGAAGGTTGCCATTTGGCATTGGCACCCCACTCCCTCATAGTCATCGTCTACAGATGTAACCCATCCATTCCTTGCACTCATTCCATCACTCTCACTCAAACTTCTCTTCTTTCCCTCCTTGCAGGCAAAAAGAGCTCAGAAGAACAGGGAGAGGGAGAGAACTGATGGCCCTTCAGTCTTCACACAACTAGCAGCAGCAGAGGAGGGGGCTCTAGAGATCTCTGGAGCTCGAGAGAGGCTGGCGGTGGGAGATGAAGCGACGGGGCATCCTAGCAACCTGGTGACAGAATCACATCTCATACGTCACATGGCATATGGTGCCTGATGTCAGCAGCCAGTGAAATCCCATTATGCGCATAATGGTGACATTAGCGTTAAAAGAGTTCTAATCCATCTCTTTACTCTCCCACAGATCAATCAAGAGCTCCCCAGCTCTGTCCAGCCAGAGGAGGAAGACGACTCCTCAGAGCAGCCTGCAGCCTCTGAGGGTGCAGCATTTCCAGACCCAAGCGTTTCCAGCAGCAGCGCAGATACGCATACCTTGGTGGGTCCTTTGCGCCATAGAGTAGAGTTGTCACCTGGTGTCTCACAATTCACAAGTGAGCAAGAGCAGGTGGTGTTGACAGGGACAGCAGTGGAGTGTCCTTGCGGGAGGGTGTAGGACGCTCTGAACTATGCTGAGCTGTATGCAGACACTGAGCCTCGAGGGCCATCAAGAAAGAGGATGATCTTGGAGGGGCAGCAATAATTGCGTCAAGCTCTGGCAGTTTTGCAGCTGCAATGTCTGCAAATGAACAGAGAATGGAGGAGTCTATCTCCAACATGAGCACCACCATGTCGCAGGCAATGGCGATGATGTGCTGTTCCATGGAAAGGATGGCCACCTACATGGAGCAGCAAATGCGCCAGTCAAACAAGACCATGCTTGCTGTGGACAACAGATGGCAGACGCTCATAAATCACATCTCTAGAAGGGATGTAAACGTAGACTTGGGTGTTCATCACCCCACTGATGTGCAGCAAGCTGCTCTCCAGCTCCTTGCTAGCAGGGAAATGCGGGTGGCCCATGAGAGGGATGATGGAGAGAGGGGACATGGAAGTGGGGGCTCTTCTCAAAGCGCTCCCACTTCTCCCCCGTTGCTTCCCCCTCAGTCAGAGCCCCACATGCTGACTCAGATCCTAATGGCCGAGTCTGCCCCTGCACAGTCACAGGAGGAGAAGACTTTTGGCAGGGACATCACAGGCTCCAAAACCCAGAGGACATCTGGCAAAAGTGTCTAACCAGCCTCAGCAGGGAAGTGAGCAACCTGCCTCTACCTCCGCTGAAGCCACAGGGGTTGCATCATGTAGAAGCACTCAGAAAAGAAAAAAGAACAAAAGTAGATGCACACAGGTATGCACATGGGTGTATCAAAAATGTCAGTGTTAAGTTTCAGTTATTTTGATGACACACATAAACATTGTTCTTTGCACCACTTTCACATCTTGTCCATACACGTTGGAAGCGGATTTATCATTTGGAGTGAATGCTGAGACATTAACCTCAATCGTTGGGGCTTTGGGTGAGAGGAATGGATTGGCCATTGTATGGATGCTTTATGGCATTGTTGGGGGATGCAGCATGTGGCTGCATTGGAGCAAGTTAAGTAAATCTGGCCATGATAAGGCCATCCCGGGTCTCCCGGGCAGCAATGTACGCTGCTGCTGGTGGCATCTGCATCTCAGATTCCTCCTCCTCCTCTCTCTTGCTCTTCCTGCAGCTCCAATTCTCGTTGCTGTGCTATGTTGTGCAGTGTGCACCAGATAACAATGATTCTAGTGTCCTTGGCTGGAGTGTATTAAAGGGCTCCTCCAGATCCGTCAAGGCATCTGAAGCACATCTTCAGCATGTCTATTGTTGGCTGTATGACACATAGGATTACATAGGATATACGGCACAGAAACAGTCCATTTGGCCCAATCAGTCCATGCCGGCATTTATGCTCAACTCAAGCCTCCTCCCGTCTTTCCTCATCTAACTGTCAGCATAACCCTCTATTGCCTTCTACCTCATATATATATCTAGCCTCCCCTTAAATGTATCTATACTATTTGCCTCAACTACTCCCTGTGGTAGCGAGTTCCACATTCTCACCACTCTCTGGTTAAAGAAGTTTCTTCTGAATTCCCTATTTGATTTCTGAATTCCCTATTTGATTTCTGGAGGACACGTGGCTCTCATTATAATGCTCCTTGCCCTCAGTACTTGGTGTCCTCAAGGATGTCATGAGCATGTCTTCAGTGGATAGCTCTTGTCTCCAAGTAGCCAACCAGTAAGTCTGTTTGGAGGTGGGAAGAGCTGAAGGAAGGTGGATTGGCGCAGAATGAAAGAGTCATAGCAGCTGCCGGGTAATCTGGTGCACACATGCATGATTGTCTTTTTATGGTTGCAGACGAGCTGCACATTGAGGGAGTGAAAGCCCTTGTGGTTCACGAACACTCTTGGTTGCTGAGGGGGTGCTCTGATGGCTACCTGTGTGCAGTCGATGATGCCCTGTATCTGTGGGAAGCCAGCCAGTGCCGCAAAGCCGAGCGCCCGCTCAGTAACAATGGCCTCATCAGTGGGGAAGTTGATATAGTTGACTGACTTGTGATGGTCACCTGGATGATGCATCTGTGGGCGGCCGACTGTGAGTTCCCTTAGTTTCTCTCTCCACGGATGCTGTCTGACCCGCTGAGTATTTCCAGCATTTTCTGACTTCTAAAAACCTTTTGTTTTCCATCGAAAGCCTTGCAAGCATCCAGCAGCACTTCCTGAAGTCACTCCACTCCGCCTGCAATACAAGTAATCACAACCCCAATTCCTCTTTCAACATTTGTTCCACACCTTACCTTCCCTCTGTTACTGACCATCACTGCATCTTCTTGGCCATAATGCTGAAATAAAAGCCACCACAAAAAAATCCAACTTTATACATCCATCCAATGCGCGTCAAGAAATCAACTAATTGCCTTCAGTAACTGTCTTGTATGTGCCTTTGCCTATCCTACTGATTCATGCAGTGTTAACCCTGTGGCTGCAGGATGGCTAGTGAAAGGCTTCTGGCTTTCAATGCATCATAGGCACTCCCTCAAAATCGAGGAAGACTTGCTTCCACTCTAAAAGTGAGTTCTTAGGTAACTGAACAGTACAATAGAGGAATTACAGTCTCTATCACAGGTGACGGAAAGGGTGATTGGGATTGGTTTGCCGCACGCTCCTTCCGTTGCCTGCGCTTGTTTTCTGCATGCTCTCGGCGATGAGACTCGAGGTGCTCAGCGCCCTCCCGGATGCACTTCCTCCACTTAGGGTGGTCTTGGGCCAGGGACTCCCAGGTGTCGGTAGGGATGTTACATTATCAAGGAGGCTTTAAGGGTGTCCTTGAAACTTTTCCTCTGCCCATCTGGGACTCGCTTGCCGTGTAGGAGTTCCGAGTAGAGCGCTTGCTTTGGGAGTCTTGTGTCAGGCATGGGAACAATTTGGCCTGCCCAAGAGAGCTGGTCGAGTGGGGTCAATGCTTCGATGCTGGGGATGGTGCTTTCAGTGCAGGACACTGCACATGGTCTTGCAGGACGACCTTGAGGAGCTGGTGGCTGTGATTGTCTTCTTCTTCTTCTTCTCCTCCTCCTCCTCTCCTCTCCCTCTTCTTGGTCAACCAATAGCTGGACAGGCTGCATTTCATGGGTGTGTGAACACAAGATTGGTGTTGTGATGAGGGGAGAGCAGGGAAGCAAGAGGTGCAGGCCAGAAGGAGGATAAACGTATGAGGATACCAGCATCTTGTATCCTTTCTGCCCTGCCACTGGTCAAGAGCTCAGCGATGCCCCTGACCAGAATAGCCAGCAATGTCTCTTCCAAATGGGTGAGGTGAAGCTAGCAATAGGAGGTATGCTTCGTGTTTGGTGCAGATTATTGGTAGCTGAGTGCCGGTGTTGGGGGGGGGGGGGGCGATGTCATGCATTGAGACGTGTGTGAGGCTAGTGGTGCAGTTGTTAGGAGATAGCTTTTGAAGATGTATTCACTGACCGTGACCACTGCCCCTTTCCAGGCTTGCTGAGCCATTTGTGTTAGTGCTGAAGCATTCTCCCATTTTTTTAGGTGCAGAAGGGTGCACCTTATTTGATGCTGGTATCCTAATACGTTTATCCTCCTTCTGGCATGCACTTCTTGCTTTGCTGTCCTCCCTTCATCACAACTCCAACCTTGTGTTCACACACCCATGAAATGCAACCTGCCCAGCTAATGGTTGACCAAGGTGCTTTAAGAGCTGAAGACTCCCATTTTGAAATTTGTTTTAATGTTAATTTTTTTTCCAAAGTCAGTTGAGCTGTAATGGCTAAAAGCTGCCTATTTTTACATGAATTTTTTTTCATTTCAGAAGATAGATCCCCTTTAAAGACCAAACTGCTTTATGAAATGACAGCCTTGCTTGAACAGAAGGCTGATCGTGTTGCAATAACAGAATGGCCATGCCACATTGGGGCTGCCTGCTGGGACGAACACCACCAGTGTTCCCAGTGAGTTTAGCGCTGGGCTAATGTTAATTAGTCCTTATCGACAATTTTTCTGTCCTGCCAGCGCCATCATTTTCGACGGCTGTTAACAACCAGACCACGGTGGCACCGGCAGGTTTTTTACCAATATCGAATTTTTAGGCCTTTGTAATTCTCTGTGATATGAAAATTAAAGGGTAATTCCAAGTCCTTGGCATGCACCCCCATCCACAGCATGCATAAGGGTATAGACATTAGCCCTATTCTCATGGAAACTGCCTTTCTGTGAATACAAGAAGAATGAATGAATTATAATACTAGACTTTGTGCTAAACATTAACATTTAGAAGAACATGGCAGTGCTTCCAGCTGATAGGACTGCGAAGTTTCAATGCGCCTTTAACCATTTTCTCTTCAAATATGTTTGTTAAGGTTGGAGTAGAATTATTGTAAGTGAGCACAAAAAGCAAAATGTTATTTTTGTGTTGTTGGTTGGCTCCAGTGAAAATGCAAAGTGCACTGCCATAGTATGAAAATCAATTCTATTCAATGCTGAAGTGTGTATTTTTATTAGTTGGAAATAAATCTAAATCTGATCATTTTTAAACAGATTAATCAGAACACAAGGGAAAGGCAGTACGTTATTGTCAAATTTGAATCTCCATTTCTAGGTTCATCAGGGCAATGCATGCACTTCTATGGCCAGGTTGGTGACCTACAGTGAGGCTTCATATGATGCAGTTTCAGGGACCTGCATGAGGATGGCCTGGTAATGAAGTTCTCTCCAATATTTTTTTCTCCTGTGTGGAGAAAACTGGCGTCCGCTCTGCATTTACCACAACAGCATTGCTGTGAGATTAGCGATACGGCGGAGTGCAGAAATGGATCCTATGTCCCTCCATTCCATGGCATCCTGCACTTATGATAGCGCTGATGATACAAAGATGGGAGGAAGGGTAAAGTGTGAGGAGGACATACAGAGGCTGCAGGAGGACATAGACAGGCTAAGTGAGTGGGTAAACATTTGGCAGATGGAGTATAATATTGGAAAGTGTGAGGTCATGCAGTTTTGCAGAACAAATCAAAGAGCAAGTTATTATTTAAATGGAGAAAGATTGCAAAGTGCTGCAGTACAGCAGGACCTGAGGGTACTTGTACATGAAACACAAAAGGATAGTATACAGGTACAGCAAGTGATCAGGAAGGCCAATGGAATCTTGACCTCTATTGCAAAAGGGATGGAGTATAACAACAGGGAAGTCTTGTTATAGCTGTACAGGGTATTGGTGAGGCCACACCTGGAATACTGCGTGCAGTTTTGGTTTCCATATTTACGAAAGGATATACTTGCTGTGGAGACAGTTCAGAGAAGGTTCACTAGGTTGATCCCGGGGATGAGGGGGTTGACTTATGAGGAAAGGTTGAGTAGGTTGGGCCTCTACTCATTGGAATTCATAAGAATGAGAGGTGATCTTACAGAAACGTATAAGATTATGAGGGGGCTTGACAAGGTGGATGCAGAGAGGATGTTTCCACTGGTGGGGGAGACTAGAACTATAGGGCATGATCTTAGAATAAGGGGCCACCCATTTAGAACTGAGATGAGGAGAAATTTCTTCTCTCAGAGGGTTGTGAATCTGTGGAATTCGCTGCCTCAAAGAGCTGTGGAAGCTGGGACATTAAATAAATTTAAGATAGAAATAGACAATTTCTTAAATGATAAGGGGATAAGGGATTATGGGGAGTGGGCAGAGAAGTGGAGCTGAGTCCATGATCAGATCAGCCTTGATCTTATTGAATGGCGGAGCAGGCTCAAGAGGCCTAATGGCCTACTCCTGCTCCTATTTCTTATGTTCTTATGTTCTTATATGTTCTTATGTTCAAATGGTACCACCATGCTGCCCAACTGTCACATATATTTATATCAACATGACTTGATTGCATTTGGCTTTACATGGTTAATCCAACAACTGCTAGGCCCCAGGTGTAAGCGCTCCATCAATTGTCATAAAAAGATTCCACAGATTGACATTCACATAACAAGTCAAACAAGTCGCAACAGCAGTTGAACACAATTTGATTCCGTGCCATCAGCAATTATTTTTCAGAGGAAGAAGAGCGCAGGAGCAACACCCATCACAGAAACGTTTAAAATTCTGATGGGTTTAGACAGGTTAGATGTAGGAAGAATGTTCCCAATGTTGGGGAAGTTCAGAACCAGGGGTCACAGTCTCAGGATAAGGGGTAAGCCATTTAGGACCGAGATGAGGAGAAACTTCTTCACCCAGAGAGTGGTGAACCTGTGGAATTCTCTACCACAGAAAGTTGTTGAGGCCAAGTCAGTAAATATATTCAAAAAGGAGTTAGATGCAGTCCTTACTACCAGGGGGATGAAGGGGTATGGCGAGAAAGCAGGAATGGGGCACTGAAGTTGTATGTTCAGCCATGAACTCATTGAATGGCGGTGCAGGCTCGAAGAGCCGAATGGCCTACTCCTGCACCTATTTTCTATGGGTCCAAGTTTCGGGCCGTGCCTAAAACGGCTCAGCCCGGACCTGGACGCCCGTTTTTCGCGACAGAAAGTGCGCCTAAAAAAAACGTACCTATTCTCTGGCTCCCTGCAGGTCCTCTGGAGCTGGGCACGGTGCAGCACGAGCTGTAGGGGGCGGAGCCAGGTCGCTGCGCTGAAAACAGTGCCGGGACCTTTGCACATGCGCGCTACAGTGGGCGCGCATGTGCAGTAGCTCCAGGCGCCCAAAACTGTGGGAGGGGCCCGAAGCACACAGCCACTAGCCCTGGCCGAATGGCCTCAGTGGGGCTGCGTGAATAAGGCTCCTCCCACCTGACCTGACCTGACCCCCGCTCTCCCCCCCCCGGACCTCCGAGACCCTCTCCCCTCCCCACCCCTCGGACCACTGCGACTCTTCGCCCCCTCCCCCCCGACCTCCGCGACTCTCTCCCCCCCGCCGCCTCCGCGACTCTTCCAGCCGCCCCCCCCCCCCGTGACTCTTCCCCACTTCCCCCCCGGACCTCCGCGACTCTCTCCCCCCCCTCCCCCGGACCTCCGCGACTTTTCCCCCTCCCCCGCGACTCTCCCCCCCCCCCCCCCGGACCTCCACGTCGCTCTACCCCCCCCCCCCAGACCTCCGCGACCTCCCCGGAGATCCAGCCCGAGGTCTTGGGCCCGGCCGTTCAGCCTCCTTTTCTCCCTCCCCCACCCACCTCCCCCCTCTCTCTCCTTCACACCCACCTCTCTCCGTCCCCACCCCTCTCTCCTTCCCTCCCCCCCCCCTCTCTCCTTCCCTCCGCTCCCCCTCTCTCCTTCCATCCCCCCCTTTCTCCTTCCCTCTCCCTCTCCTTCCCTCCCTCCCCCTCCTTCGCTCCCCCCTCCTCCCTCCCGCCCCTCCTCCCCCCTCCTCTCTGTCCCTCCCTCCTCTCTCCTTCCCTCCCTCCTCCCTCCTACCTCCTTCCCTCCCTCCCTCCCTCTCTCCCTTCTCCCCCTCTCCCCCCTTCTCCTCGCCCCTCCTTCTCTCGCCCCTCCTTTCTTCCTCCCACCCCTCCTCATCCCCCCATCCCATCCCCCCCCACCCCACCCCTCCTCCCCTCCCCCTCCCCCACCCCCTTCTCCCCCACCCTCTCCCCCATCCTCCTTCCCCCACCCCACCCCCCTTCTCCCGCTCCCCCCACCACCCTTCTCCCCCTCGCCCCACCTCCCCCACCCCCTTCTCCCCCTCCACCCCACCCCCTTCTCCTCCTCCCTTCTCCCCTCCCTCCCCCTCCCTTCTCCCCCTCCCACTCTCCCCCCTCCCCCTCTCCTCCCCTCCCCCTCCCCCTCTCCCCTCCCCTTCTCCCCCTCTCCCCCTCCCCCTCCCCCCCTTATCCCCCTCCCCTTCTCCCCCTCCCCCACCCCCTTCTTCCCCTCCCCCCACCCCCCTTCTCCCCCTCCCCCCCACCCCCTTCTCCCCCTCCCCACCCCCTTCTCCCCCTCCCTTCTCCCCCTGCCACTCTTCACCCCTCCCACTCTCCTCCCCTCCCCCTCTCCCTCTCCCCTCCCCTCCCCTTCCCCCCTCTCCCCCTCCCCCTCCCTTCTCCCCCTCCCTTCTCCCCCTCCCTCCCCCTCCCTTCTCCCCCTCCCACTCTCCCCCCTCCCCCTCTCCTCCCCTCCCCCTCCCCCTCTCCCCCTCCCCCTCCCCCTCCCCCCCTTATCCCCCTCCCCTTCTCCCCCTCCCCCACCCCCTCCCCCCCTTATCCCCCTCCCCTTCTCCCCCTCCCCCACCCCCTTCTCCCCCCACCCCCTTCTCCCCCTCCCCCCACCCCCTTCTCCCCTCCCTTCTCCCCCTGCCTCCCCCTCCCTTCTCCTCCTCCCACTCTTCCCCCCTCCCACTCTCCTCCCCTCCCCCTCCCCCTCACCCTTACTCTCTCCTCCTCCTCCTCCCCTTCTCCCCCTCTCCCCCTCCCCTTCTCCCCCTTCACTTCTCCACCTCCCCTCGCTGTCAGAAACACAGACACTGACAGACAGAGAGTGAGAGACACACACACACACAGACAGAGAGATAGAGACACTGACAGAGACACACTGGAAAAACCATCCCAGCACGCTGTTGGAGGACTCCCGGTGCTGCAGTCGGTAAGTAGAAAATGTTTTATTTATTGATTTTTAAACATTTTTTTTATTTTTTATTAATTTTTTTTGATTGATTTATTGGTTGATTTATTGATGTATTTCTCATTTATTATTGATGATGGCTCTTTATTTGTAAAACTGAAGTGTTTAATGTTTGTAAACTTCCCTTTAAACCCCCCCCCCCCCCCATTCCCTACGCCTAATTTGTAACCTACGCCTGATTTTCTAAAGTGTAGACAAGGTTTTTTTGAACGTACAAAAATCTTCACTTACTCCATTCTAAGTTAGTTTGGAGTAAGTTTTCACTGCCTAAACTTTGAAAACAGGCGTAAGTGGCCGGACACGCCCCCTTTTGAAAAGAAAATTCTGTTCCAAAGTGAAACTGTTCTAACTGACTAGAACTGGACCAAACTAAATGCCGAGAATTCAAATTTCTAAAATACTCCATTCTAAACCAGTTGCTCCAAAAAAACAAGAGCAAGTCAGGCCGAAACTTGGCCCCTATGTTTCTATGTTTCTATATACCTCTATCATACAATAACTGTACTTGTAGATCGTTCAATTTCCCCAAAAGCTATCTTAGCTGCACAACCCCAGAGGCTCATTTACATGACTCAGAAGAAAAGTTAGAACAAGCATATACTTATACAGTAATTATTCTTTAATAGTAAGTTCTTAGCTATTCTGTTTAATAATGTCATTTCAGGGGATATTGCTGGAAATTACAGCAGAAAGGGAGATGGCAGAAAGAATTTGGTAGAAATTAAATTAAGAATTACTGAGTTATCTATTGCTAGCTTGTGAGGAACAGGTAAGGAAAAAGCTCTTTAAGTAAGTGAAAGAGACTGCAGATAACCATTACATAATAATAATGGGGTATTTCAATCTCCTGTAGGGCAATTAGATAAATCAAGTACATCTGGAAGGGAGTAAAAGTAGACACCATTTCATAGAGCAATAGGGTAATAAGTGATTGTTTTTTAATACAACATATAAAGCAAGTCACTATAAAAGATGCTATTCATTATTGGTTGTCTCAGTCACTGTGTAGATGTTTTTATGGCTGTTCCACATTTGATTTGATTTGTGATATTAGAGTGGCTCTTTGTACAGTGATGAATTCCAAGTTCTTTCTGTTCTGTGTATATACACACAAATGTTATGTACCTACAAGTAAAATATAGATTAGCTTCAAGCAGCATTTACTCAGTGGCTCAGTCCTGCAATAGCAAACTACCCAGTACCGCAAATGAGATTAAAACCACAACAAAATATTTCCTTGTAAAGAAAACTTCAAACAAACACTTTATGCAACACATCAAATACTTGCAAGGGATTAGCCCTAGTCCTGTAGTAATTAAATTTCAACCGCGCGCTGAAGGCAAAAAATAGACTTTGAAATCATATACAGTATATATAGAAACATAGAAACATAGAAAATAGGTGCATGAGTAGACCATTCAGCCCTTCGAGCCTGCACCACCATACAATATGATCATGGCTGATCATTCAATATCAGTACCCCATTCCTGCTTTCTCTCCATACCCCTTGATCCTTTTAGCCGTAAGGGCCACATCTAACTCCCTTTTGAATATATCTAACGAACTGGCCTCAACAACTTTCTGTGGTAGAGAATTCCACAGGTTCACAACTCTCTAAGTGAAGAAGTTTCTCCTCATTTCGGTCCTAAATGGCTTACCCTTATCCTTAGACTATGACCCCTGGTTGTGGACTTCCCCAACATTGGGAACATTCTTCCTGCATCTGATCTGTCCAATCCCATCAGAATTTTATATGTTTCTATGAGATCCCCTCTCATTCTTCTAAATTCCAGTGAATATAAACCTAGTCGATCCAGTCTCTCCTCAAATATCAGTCCTGCCATCTTGGGAATCAGTCTGGTGAACCTACATTGCACTCCCTCAATAGCAAGAATGTCCTTCCTCAGATTTGTAGACCAAAACTGTACACAATATTCAAGGTGTGGCCTCACCAAGGCCCTGTACAACTGCAGTAAGACCTTCCTGCTCCTATGCGCAAATCCTCTCGCTATGAAGGCCAACATGCCATTTGCCTTCTTCACCGCCTGCTGTACCTGCATGCCAACTTTCAATAACTGATGTACCATGATGCCCAGGTCTCGTTGCACCTCCCCTTTTCCTAATCTGTCACGATTCAGATAATTTTCTGCCTTCGTGTTTTTGACACCAAAGTGGATAACCTCACATTTATCTGCATTATACTGCATCTACCATGCATTTGCCCACTCACCTAACCTGTCCAAGTTACCTGCAGCCTCTTAGCATCCTCCTCGCAGCTCACACTGCCATCCAGTTTAGTGTCATCTGCAAACTTGGAGATATTACATTCAATTCCTTCATCTAAATCATTAATGTATATTGTAAATAGCTAGGGTCCCAGCACTGAACCTTGTGGTACCCCACTAGTCACTCCTGCCATTCTGAAAAGGCCCATTTATTCCTACTCTTTGCTTCCTGTCTGCCAACCTGTTCTCTATCCACGTCAATACATTACTCCCAATACCATGTGCTTTAATTTCTTGTGTGGGATATTGTCAAAAGCCTTTTGAAAGTCCAAATACACCACATCCACTGATTCTCCCTTATCCACTCTACTAGTTACATCCTCAAAAATTCTAGAAGTTTTGTCAAGCATGATTTCCCTTTCATAAATCCATGCTGACTTGGACCGATCCTGTCACTGCTTTCCATATGCGCTGCTATTACATCTTTAATAATTGATTCCAACATTTTCCCCACTACGATGTCAGCCTAACCGGTCTATAATTACCTGTTTTCTCTCTCCCTCCTTTTTTAAAAAGTGGGGTTACATTATCTGCTCTCCAATCCATAGGAACTGATCCAGAGTCTATAGAATGTTGGAAAATGACCACCAATGCATCCACTATTTCTAGGCCACTTCCTTAAGTACTCTGGGATGCAGACTATCAAGCCTTGGGGATTTATCGGCCTTCAATCCCATCAATTTCCCTGACACAATTTCCTGACTAATAAGGATTTCCTTCAGTTCCTCCTTCTCGCTAGACCCTCGGTCCCCTACATGTGCACGTGAACCAGATCATATGAGAGAGTGTGGCACAAGCCATATTATTCAAAATAACAAAATGATGCAAAAATATAAAAGAATGAATCTGCGCTCCTATACAAAGGGAGCCTTTCAGAAATGAGTTACTACTGTTATTAGCAAAGATCTGGCAATGTTCTGATTGCTCACACCCAGCAAGGGACTCTCGTCCACCAAGAGTGCCTTTCAGTAAATCATTGGAACACTCCCCCTGATTTCCAGCCTATTACCATTGGACAGAAGAATATGGGGAGAATGCCCACAATTCCCTGATATGTATTCCCAGTGGACAAGGGTGCATATCTGGAGTGTGTATTTGGAAAATCAACCTGTGGAGCACATAGGTAAAATAGTTACACAAACAAAGGTCAGTCATATAGTTTGCTTACTGTAAACCATTTAAATATTGCACATATATATATTCCCTATCATGAAAAGTTTTGTGTCTGGTGCAAAGCATTTGACAGTCATTGGGGATGAAGCATACTTATTGACTCAACCTTTACACAACTTCAAAAAGCAACCAATCAGAAAGCATTTAAACACTTACACACGATGCACTTCAGTACTTCTCAAATAAATTCACTCACAAATAAAGTAAACAATCAAATGCTTGATTTTTTTCAACATTTTTTGAGTGGCCATCAATGTATATTTGACTATATACCTTAAAATTAAAGTTGATCCCAGAATAAATGCAATACTTCCAACAACTTTCCTCTGCACAGGATTTCCCTCTCTCAGAGGCCTTGTCCTTGCTTTCTACTCCATTACAGAGCTAGCATTTTTCAGTTGGGCTTTGTCTCCTGATATTTTTCACCAATCCATGCCTGCAAGCCGTCATTGAACAACGGTACCAGTTTTTCTGACCTGCGTACTTCCATGCATAATCTTGGTGCTCGCCAATGTAATTTGCAAACTTTGGCCTGTCCATAGAGAGAGCAATAAGAAATAAAGCAGTGTAATATATTCGGGTAAAACAAATGAAGGACAGAGATATGATGAGTTGCTAATCCATGTGCTTGCTTTATTAGGCCAGAGCGAACTGAGCATGCTCATAACAAACCATGTGATACATTAAACTGTTTTCCCCTTTTGCAATGATTTTCCCCGTGGACGACAGCAGGGAGATTCCTCTGTAGTTACTGCAGTCGGACTTATCCCCTTTTTTGAAGATGGTCACGATTACAGCGTCCTTGAGATCTCCTGGAATACAAGAAATTAGTTCATGTATTCATGCCAAAAGTGCTTCTCTGCCATGCTGAAGTACTTTGGCGGGAATTCCATCTGCTCCTGTTGCCTTGTTATTCTTCAGCTGATGGATGGCCTTTTCTATCTTGTGCCGGGCTCGGGTTGTGCTGCGATGGCAGCGGGTGGCATACTGCGGGATGGAGTCGAGGACACTTGCATCGAAGGCAGAGTTTCAGTTAAGGAGATCATTGAAATGCTCCTTCCAACGGGCAATGACTGCCTTTCTGTCGTGGATGAGTACCTCACCGTTCTTGGCCAACAGTGGGGTAGGGCCTTGGATGCTTGGGCCGTGGATGGTCTTGACTGTGCTGAAGAATCCACGCACATCGTGGTTGTTGGCTAACTGCTGGATCTCCTGTGCTTTCTCCACCCACTCTCTGTTTCTAAGGTTACGGGTTTTTTGTTGGATCTCTGCCTACAGCCATCTGTAGAGCTGCTTTCTTGCTCTCCTGCTCGGTTGCTGTTTTATGTTCAGGAATGTTTGCACTTGCGGGAAATTAGCTCCTCGATTTCCTGGTCATTTTCATTGAACCAGTCTTGGTGTTTCCTGGTCGAGTGACCGAGTGTCTCTTTGCAGGTGCTGATTATGGAGACCTTGAGGGCAGACCAGGTGCTGTCCTCAATTGTCTTCTCCCTGTGGCTGAAGAGCTCCTCTCAGAGTCGCAATGCGGATTCCGTCCACTGAGGGGTACAACGGACATGATCTTCACTGTGCGACAACTACAAGAAAAATGCACTCAAAAGTTTGTCACCATCCTCTGTCTGTTCCACGATGACATGCAAGACATGACCAATCCATGTCCAGACCGGGATCAAGCAGGGCTCCGTCATCGCACCAACGCTCTTTTCGATCTTCCTTGCTGCAATGCTACATCTCACCCTTAGCAAGCTCCCTGCCAGGGTGGAGCGAAATAAAAGAACAAATGGGAATCCATTCAACCTCATCCCATCCTCTGTCATTGAACTACAGTACGCAGATGACTCTTGCGTCTGCGCACACTCGGAGGCCGAACTCCAAGCCATCGTCAGCACCTTCGCTGAGGCATGCTAGAGCATGGGTCTTACGCTAAACATCTGCAAGACAAAGGTACTCAACCAACCTGATCCCGCCACACAGCACAGCCCCCTGATAAGCAAAATCCAGATGAAGCCTTGGACAACATGGACATTTTCTGTATCTCGGGAGCCTATTATCAGCAAGAGCAGACATTGACGACGAGGTCCAACATCGCCTTCAGTGCACCAGCGCAGCATTCAGTCGTCTGAGGAAGAAAGTGTTTGAAGACCAGGGCTAGATTTTAAACTTTTATGCTTATCACCCAAAAATGGACGTTATTTCCGGTGTGGCAGGTTAAAAATGGGTTTTCGATCGCTGGCTTCTCATCCATTCTCAAAGCACCTTGTCTCCAGTTTTGAAATTGGGTGTTACCGCGAGCGATATGAAATGGGCGTTAGCGATAAACCTTGCTGACCTTCTGCAATAAAATGTCGCCGTACTTAGCAATGGCATGGCAACGCTCGATTCCCGTGATTCAGGAGGTCAAGGGCTATCATGACAGGCGCAGAAGAGAAGACAGAGAGAGAGGTTGCTGAGAGGGACTGAAGGTGTGTCTGGGTGCAGTGTGGCTGCTTTGGGAGGAAGGAGGGAGAATTTAGAGCTTCACAGCAAACATGAAAACAAAAATTAGCTGTTACCAGCCACATATTTGCCTGAATTTGACCTATAATGGAGGGAGAGGAGGAGGCATCACAGCACGGTGTGGAGACTGACGCTGGAGAGAGCAGTGAGGTGGGAGAGGAGCACAGTGGAGTCTACAAACGAGCCACGAGGTTCTCGGACGAGGCAAATGCCTCCCTCCTGCAGGCGGTCGAGTTACGCTGGGGTGATTTGACACAGGGAGGGCATGGGAAGCCCATCGCAAAGGCCTACCAGAAGATATGGACCGAGATAACAGAGATGGTCTCGTTGGCGACCAACAAGGTGTGTGAGGGTAACCAATGTCTCAAACGATGGAACAACGTTCTGGGATCCGGAAGAGTAAGTATTACATTTATTTACATGTACTTTTGTATTTCTAATTTGATTTGTAACAATCATGAGTGACTATCAGCAGATGTGAGGTCTTCCACTTTAACCGAGAATGTTTTACTCAAAGCCTGCGGTCACGGTGCACGTCTTCAAATAAAGAATGATAATTACCATAATAAGCATGATTAAATCTGTCGGTTATGTGTTGTATCAGACTCTGTGACAGTCCTTAGCAACGATATCAGGCAATGATCTCATGCCATGTCGTCCTGTCACCTTTTACAGAAGATGCTATCGACGATGAAGTCCGTGCACAGGCGAACAGGTGGAGCGTCACAAGTCCCCAGCGACATCACTGAGATGGAGGAACGGGTGCTCGCCCTCGTGGGGAAGCACACCTGGACAGCCACGGAAGCATGTGCAGACCCTGAAGTGATGCCACGTAAGTAAAGTTTACACCATTGCGTGATGTAAAGTCAATAGATGCCACACTCACTCATATCCGAGCGATCATATATGATCGACGATTTGGAAATTGTCATAGAAATAATGCTGGCCGAATGAAAATCATTGCAATGCAAATGTGTTGATGGTCATGAAATGTGATGTCTGTGATGATTTTGATAGCACTGGTGCTTTTGTCGTGCATATGCTGTGTGTAGCGCTAGATTCACTTTGTGACCCTAGCACCCGCTTCTCCTCTAATAACCTCATTTGTGTTTTGCAGCTCAGCCAACATCGCGGCCCCAGGCAAGACCGCAGAGGCCAGAAGGTGGGGGCGCGGGGCCCCGACTCTCCGGATGATTCTATATCTGGTGCTGAAGAACTCCGATTCTCGCCCGTCAATCCTCTGGATCTGTTCTGTACGGATGAGAGCGCGGACTTCGAGGAACCTGCATCAGCACGCTCCAGAAGCCATTCCACCCCAAGGCCATCTAGTGGTCCGCCAGTCATTCCCGCCTCCACTCTGGAGGTACCGGCTCCAAACACCTCACCACAAGTCAGCCCATTTGACCCCAGAATGGCGCCGACCCCGCAGAGGCCTCGTGGACGCAGCAGGTCTGGTCTACGAGCGTCACATGAAAGCGGAGAGATGGTACATTTGTCCAGGAGGACTGTAGACATTAGTGACTAGCTCATCGAAGCATTGGGGGGCATATCCCGACAGCTGGCCACCATGACTGAGTACGTTCTGCAGATGGCGGAGGCCCTGGATGCGATAGCCAGAAACATGGAAACATAGAAACATAGAAAATAGATGCAGGAGTAGGCCATTTGGCCCTTCAAGCCTGCACCACCATGCAATAAGATCATGGCTGAACATTCACCTCAGTACCCCTTTCCTGCTTTCTCTCCATACCCCTTGATCTCTTTAGCCGTAAGGGCCATATCTAACTCCCTCTTGAATAAATCCAATGAACTGGCATCAACAACTCTCTGCGGTAGGGAATTCCACAGGTTAACAACTCTCTGAGTGAAATCGTTTCTCCTCATCTCAGTCCTAAATGGCCGACCCCTTATCCATAGACTGTGTCCCCTGGTTCTGGACTTCCCCAACATCGGGAACCTTCTTCCAGCACCTAACCTGTCCAATTCCGTCAGAATCTTATATGTTTCTATGAGATCACCTCTCATCCTTCTAAACTCCAGTGATTACAGAATACAGGCCCAGTCGATCCAATCTCTCCTCATATGTCAGTCCTGCCATCCCGGGAATCAGTCTGATGAAACATTGCTGCAGTCCCTCAATAGCAAGAACGTCCTTCCTCAGATTAGGAGACCAAAACTGAACACAGTATTCCAGGTAAGGCCTCACCAAGGCCCTGTACAACTGCAGTAAGACCTCTCTGCTCCTATACTCAAATCCCATAACTATGAAGGCCAACATACCATTTGCCTTCTTCACCGCCTGCTGTACCTGAATGCCAACTTTCAATGACTGATGTACCATGACACCCAGGTCTCGTTGCACCTCCCCTTTTCCTAATCTGCCGCCATTCAGATAATATTCTGCCTTCGTGCTTTTGCCACCAAAGTGGATAACCTCACAATTATCCACATTATACTGCATCTGCCATGCATTTGCCCACTCACCTAACCTGTCCAAGTCACCTTGCAGCCTCTTAGCGTCCTCCTCACAGCTCACAATGCCACCCAGCTTAGTGTCATCCACAAACTTTGAGATATTTCACTCAATTACTTCATCTAAATCATTAATGTATATTGTAAAAAGCTGAAGTCCCAGCACTGAGCCCTGCGGCACCTCACCAGTCACTGCCTGCCATTCTGAAAAGAACACGTTTACCCCGACTCTTTGCTTCCTCTCTGCCAACCAGTTCTCTATCCACGTCAGTACATTACCCCCAATACCATGTGCTTTAATTTTGCACACTAATCTCTGGTCTTGCCTTTTTACACCACATACACCACATCCACAGGTTCTCCCTTGTCCACTCTACTAGTTACATCCTCAAAAAATTCTAGAAGATTTGTCAAGCATGATTTCCCTTTCACAAATCCATGCTGACTTAGACTGATCCTGTCACTGCTTTCCAAATGTGCTGCTATTTCAACTTTGATAATTGATTCCAACATTTTTCCGATTACTGATATCAGGCTAACTGGTCTATAATTACCCATTTTCTCTCTCCCTCCTTTTTTAAAAAGTGGGGTTACATTAGCTACCCTCTAGTCCATAGGAACTGATCCAGATTCGATAGATTGTTGGAAAATGATCACCAATGCATCCATTATTTCTAGGGCCACTTCCTAAAATACTCTGGGATGCAGACTATCAGACCCCGGGGATGTTTCAGACTTCAATCCCACTAATTTTCCGAATAAATTTCACGCCTAATAAGGATTTCCTTCAGTTCCTAATTCTCATTAGACCCTCGGTCCCCTAGTATTTCCGGAAGGTTATTTGTGTCTTCCTTCGTGAAGACAGAACCAAAGTATTTGTTCAACTGGTCTGCCATTTCTTTGTTCCCTATTATAAATTCACCTGAATCTGACTGCAAGGGACCTACGTTTGGCTTCACTAATCTTTTTCTCTTCATATATCTATAGAAGCTTTTGCAGTAAGTTTTTATGTTCCCAGCAAGCTTCCTCTCATATTCTATTTTCCCCCTCATCATTAGACCCTTTGTCCTCCTCTGCTGAATTCTAAATTTCTCCCAGTCCTCACTTTGCTGCTTTTTCTGGCCAATTTATATGCCTCTTCCTTGGATCTAACACTATCCTTAATTTCCCTTGTTAGCCACAGTTGAGCCACCTTCCCCGTTTTATTTTTACTCTGGACAGGGATGTACTATTGTTGAAGTTCATCCATGTGATCTGTCAATGTTTGCCATTGCCTATCCGCCGTCAAGCTTTTAAATGTCATTCGCCAGTCTATTCTAGCCAATTCATGTCTCATACCATCGACGTTACCTTTCTTTAAGTTCAGGACCCTAGTCTCTGAATTAACTGTCACTCTCCATCTTAATAAAGAATTCTACCATATTATGGTCACTCTTCCCCAAGGAGGCTCACACAACAAGATTGCTAATTAGTCCTTTCTCATTGCACATCACCCAGTCTAGGATGGCCAGCCCTCTAGTTCGTTCCTCGATATATTGGTCTAGAAAACCTAATACACTCCAGGAAATCCTCCTTCACCGTATTGCTACCAGTTTGGTTAGCCCAATCTATATGTAGATTGAAGTCGCCATGATAACTGATGTACCTTTATTGCACGCATCCCTAATTTCTTGTTTGATGCTGTCCCCAACCTCACTATTACTGTTTGGTGGTCTGTACACAATTCCCACTTGCATTTTCTGCCCTGTGGTAATCCGCAGTTCCACTCATACAGATTCCACATCATCCAAGCTAATGTCCCTCCTTACCATTGCATTAATTTCCTCTTTAACCAGCAACGCTACCCCACCTCCTTTTCCTTTCTGTCTATTCTTCCT
This sequence comes from Pristiophorus japonicus, assembly GCF_044704955.1. Taxonomy (NCBI): domain Eukaryota; kingdom Metazoa; phylum Chordata; class Chondrichthyes; family Pristiophoridae; genus Pristiophorus; species Pristiophorus japonicus. The sequence goes on along the minus strand of NC_091978.1, from coordinate 258,187,132 downwards.
GAATGTTGAATACCCCTGGATGTTGAGTTCCCAGCCTTGGTCACCCTGGAGCCATGTCTCCGTGATGCCAATTATATCATATTCATTCATTATTGCCTATGCAGTTAATTCATCCAGCTTATTACGAATACTCCTCGCATTGAGGCACAGAGCCTTCAGGCTTGTCTTTTTAACACACTATGCCCCTTTAGAATTTTGCTGTAAGTTGGCCCTTTTTGATTTTTGCCTTGGGTTTCTCGGCCCTCCAATTTTACTGTTCTTCTTTCTATCATTTGCTTCTGCCCCCATTCTACTTCCCTCTGTCTCCCTGCATAGGTTCCCATCCCCCTGCCATACTAGTTTAACCCCTACCCAACAGCACTAGCAAACATTCCCCCGAGGACATTGGTTCCGGTCCAGCCCAGGTGCAGACCGTCCGGTTTGTACTGGTCCCACCTCCCCCAGAACCGGTTCCAATGTCACAGGAATTTGAATCCCTCCGTTCTGCACCACTCTTCAAGCCATGTATTCATCTGAGCTATCCTGTGATTCCTGCTCTGACATGCAGGTGGCACTGGGAACAATCCTGAGATTACTACCTTTGAGGTCCTACTTTTTAATTTAACTCCTAGCTCCTTAAATTCAGCTTGTAGGACCTCATCCCGTTTTTTACCTATATTGTTGGTATTTATAGGCACCATGACAACTGGCTGTTCACCCTCCCCCTCCAAAATATCCTGCAGCCGCTCCGACACATCCTTGACCCTTGCACCTGGGAGGCAACATACCATCCTGGAGTCTTGATTGCGGCCACAGAAACATCTATCTATTCCCCTTACAATAGAATCCCCTACCACTATAGCTCTCCCACTCTTTTTCCTGCCCTCCTGTGCAGCAGAGTCACCTGCTGGCATAGACCTCCCAGTCCCAGAGCGCGGCGCTTCAATCCTAGGTTCCACATCACCACTGCGAATGACAGATGAGAGCATCAAAGAATGTTGCCCCCTCGGCAACCCCCCCTACTTCCATACCCTTGCAATCACCGCGCGTCTGCCTTCATCCCCCGCAATGAAGCATCGCCTGAGGAGCTCCTCGGCCAGGCGCCATGGAGCGAGAAGGGGAAGTGGTAGAGGTGGGGAGAAGAAGGGGAGGGGGTAAGGTAAGTGCGGTGCATGTCCGCAGGTGATGGCTGTGTTATATCTCCATCTGGGTGTATACAATTTATTGTAATGTATGGGGGGAGGGGACCACCCTTCTGCTTTGCATTTGTATTCTGTGTTGCTGGACATGTTGATCATTTGATTGATGTCAATGGTGGAAAAATTGGGGTGTGGGCGGGGGTTGGGTGTTATTGCCTGTGATACTTATGATTTCAGACCAATGTCTCAGATAGCTGGACCACACTGGTGATTCCTTAACTGAAAGGGTTAAATAAAACTTAACATCAATCAACGTAAACTTTAACTGGCACCAAGATGATGGGCACCATTGATGTCTGAGCTGCACACACACAGTAGCGTGTCAGCATTGTCACTCACAGCAATGCTCTTTCAGGCAAATAGTTCACATATCAGCTCCTCACATAATAGTCTTGCAGCTATGTAGCCACCACAGGCCCTTTCCTGCAGGCTGGAGGGGGTCGTGGGCATAGTTGCATAGCCAGCCTGATTATCTAGCCCTGGGTCAACATCCAGCCCTTCGTCCTCCTCTTCATCACTCTCCTGAGGTGGACCACCAGCCCCTTCTGGCAATTCTTGGCCCCTCCTGATAGCCAGATTGTGCAGCATGGAGCACATGACCACAAATTTAGCTACTTGCTCAGGGTTGTATTGTAGCTCCCCTCCTGAGTGGTCCAGACATCTGAAGTGCTGCGTAAGCACAGTTATTGTTTTCTGGACCACATTGCGTGTGTCTCTGTGGCTCTGGTTGTAGCGCTTCTCGGCCTCGGTGTGGGTGTCACGCAGGGGGGTCATCAGCCAGGTGGCTAGGCCATATCGGTTATCACCAAGCATCCAGCATTGTCCTTGTGGCTGATTCTTAAAGATGTCAGAGACAGTGCTGTCATGCAGGATGTGAGCCTCATCGAAGGTGCCCAGACTTTTGGCATTCACTGTCATTATGATCTGGTTGTGGTCGACAACCAGTTGGACCTTCAGGGAGTGAAATCCTTTTGTGTTACAAAAATGCTCCGGGTCCTGAGAAGGTGGCCGTATGGCGATGTGAGTGCACTGTATAGCTCCCTGCACCCTGGGGAACTTAGCAATGTGGTAGAATTCTCCAGCCTTGTCAGTCTGAGGCTCCATGGTCATGGGGAAGCTGATAAAGTCCATCCTTCTCATGCACAGGACTTCCGTGACCTGTCTAATGCAGCAATGGGTTGCATGGTGAGACAGAGGCAAAATCTTGACCACGGAGGCTCGAAAGGAACTCGATGCGCAGAAAGACAGTGCCGCGGTGTCTTTGACCTCGACCGAAACTGATGTCCTGATGGCAGGCTGCATATGTGGTCTGATGAGCTCACATATTTCATTGATCACCACCTTGTGGAAACACAGTCTCCGAAGGCAAGTGTGGTCAGAGACGTCAAGGTAAGACCTCTTTTCCCTGTACGTGCAGGGTGTGTATGGTCAGGCCCTCCTCCTCATTCTTGCATGTCTTAAATTGGGGACATAATGATGTGCATCACACATTGAGCCATCTGCACTCTGCTGCATCTGCGTATTAAACGATGCAGGCTGAGAAACGGCTGGCCCCATTGCAATGAAAGTAAAATAGCAATTGATCAGAAGCAATAATTTCCTCACTAAAATACACCTACAGTAAACCCCCAATAGTTCAGAGTCAGAAAATATGTCTGTTGAGATGCTCACTTCACCTGAGAAGAACTCCACAGTCAACGCAAACTCACCCGAAGTTGAAGCAGCCTTTTGAATGAAGCAACCTGCGATTTAAAAAATGGCAGCCACACCGCTGGCTTTAGTTCAGAACAGTTCCACTTTTTATGGGCATTATTTTGGGCGAGCGATATTGTGGGCGATATGTGTGCGAGGTGGTGAAAGTGATGGCGGCCAATCTCCTTGGCGTTAGTTTTGCCAAATGTGGTCTTTACGACAAAAAAATGGGTGTGCGGTATTATTGAATCTCGGCATTAATTCCCTTCGGAAAGTAACGCTGGGCAATATTATGGCCGTTGATTTTGCCCCAAAAAAGTGGGCGGGCGGTATTATTTTTTCCCGCCGTTAAGCACAAGGGGAATGTAATGCTTGGCGATAAGTTTCCAAAAAATGCCCGTCAGTTTCCATTTTGTGGCTAAGTGGGCGATATATCAGCAGTAAAATGAACGTTAAGTGGGTGTTAAGCATGAAAAAAACGTGGAAAGTCTAGCCCCAGGACTTCAAATCTGGCACCAAGCTCATGGCCTACAGGGCAGTAGTGATACCCGCCCTCCTTTATTGCTCAGAGAAATGGACTGTATACAGCAGCCACCTCAAAGCGCTGGAGAAGTACTACCAGCGCTGCCTCAGCAAGATCCTGCAAATCCATTGGTAGGACAGTTGTACCAACTTCAGTGTGCTCGCTCAGGCCAACATCCCCAGCATTGAAGCATTGACCACGCTTGATCAGTTCCGTTGGGCAGGTCACATCATCAACATGCCCGACACGAGATTCCCAAAGCAAGAGCTCTATGCAGAGCTTCAACATGGCAAGTGAGCCCCAGTTGGGCAGAGGAAACGCTTCAAGGACACCCTCAAAGCCTCCTTGACAAAGTGCAACAACCCCACCAATTCCTGGGAATCCCTGGCCCAAGATCGCCCAAAGTGGATGAAGAGCATCCGGGAGGGCACTGAGCATCTCGAGTCCCATCGCCGAGAACAAGCAGAAACCAAACGCAGACAGTAGAAGGAGCATGCGTCAACCCAGGCTCCCCGACCACCTTTTCCTTCAACCACTGTCTGCCCCACCTGTGACAGCAACTGGAATTCCTGTATTAGACTCCTCAGTCACCTGTGAACTCACTTTTAGAGTGGAAGCAAGTCATCCTCGACTCCGAGGGACTACCTATGATGATGATTTCCCCCTTTAAAAAAGTGTATGTATTCCCCCCTCAGATACAACAAAACTATGGTCCCTCGTTTCCCAGATTTACATGTACCACATAACAAAAACTTCTGGCTTTTAAAAAAAATGAACTGCAAATCCAGTTTAATAACAGGTTTGCGAAGCCTTCCTGATCTCCTTACAGAAGGTTTTGCTGTTGAACACATTTTTGGGCTGTTTTGTTTTAGCTTCAAACTCCAAGATGATCCTGTTTCTGTCTCAGACTTGTTTGAACCTAATACTTCAGTTGCTGAAGTCTGAACTGAGTCAAACTCATGTTTGTGTTTATGATCAAGTGATTCACGATTATGTCTTGGTTCACCTCTAGCAGAGATCATTTGATCTATGTGAACACTTTGGATTTTGTCACCAATTTCAAACAAATATGTCTTGGTTCCACCAACCTCTACTATGGTTCCTACATCCCACTTGTATGAACTCGACTTGCCAGGGGGATTATGAACACGAACACACTTGTTTTGCTTGAAACTGTGTTCTTTCTAATTGTTGCCATAATAAAGTTTCTGGCTCAACTATTTCTGTTCAACTCTTCAGGCCAAATTCGGTTGAACAAGACTCAATCCTGTACTCAATCTCCTCCATCAAGAGTTCTGCTCGGGTATATCCTGATGTAGTGTGCGGACTAGTTCTGTGCTTCAGCAAGAAATTTCCTAAACACTGCTTCATGCTGAGTCCCAAATAGCCCTGCAATACTTGCTATTTGAGAGCTTCTTTCACTATTCTGACTGACCTTTCAGCTGCTCTGTTTGAAGCTGAATGATATGGTGGAATGAGAGTGTGTTTGATACCGTTCCATTTCATGAATTCTTAGAATAGAGCAGAATGGAATTGAGGGCCATCGTTAGAAACAAGCTCTTTAAGCATCCTTGTTTTTTGAAATCCCCCCATGGCCCTGCCCCTCCCTATCTCTGTAATCTCTTTCAACCCCACAACCCCCCAAGATGTCTGCGCTACTCTAATTCTGCACTCTTGAACATCCATGATTATAATCGTTCAGCCATTGGTGGCTGTGCCTTCTGTTGCCTAGGCCCTAACCCATGGAATTCCTTGCCTAAATCTCCCTCAAGATGTTCCTTAAAACCTCCTCTTTGACCAAGCTTTGGGTCACCTGCCCTTATTTCTCTGTATGTGGCCTGGTGTTAAATTTTTTGTCTCATAATACTCCTATAAAGTTTATCAATTCATCGCCTGGTCTGCTGGACCACATAACGCTTTATATTTCATCTGCTAAAATTGCTCACTACTCCAGAATTATTCTGGAATGCAAAGATAAACCCCAGCTTCTATTCTCCCCTGCTAACCGTTTACTTAAACCCCGCTTCTGTCTCTACCCTCACCTCCGACAATAATTGTGAGGAGCTCATGGACTTCTTTGTCTCTAAGATTGAGACCATTCATTTAGCTGCTTCTGCCACTTCCCATCATTCCACTAGCCCACTGAGCCAAACTTCCTCTAAGGATCTCCTCTGCCCTAGCCCTGATCTCACATCTTTCTCCAGTTTCTCTCTGATCTCCCCTCATGACCTCACCAAGCTCATCTTGTCCATGACTTACCGCTCCCTTGACCCTATTCCCACAAAACTGCTGACCACCTAACTTCCTTTTCTGGCTCCTACGTTAGCTGACATTGTTAATGGCTCTCTTTCTCCAGGTACTGTCCCCCTCTCTCTCAATTCTGCTGTCATCACCCCTCTCCTCAAAAAAAACATCCATGGTCCCCTCCGTCCTTGCCAACAACCGCCCCATCTCCAACCTCCCTTTCCTCTCTAAAGTCCTTGAACGTCTTGTCGCCTACCAAATCCATGCCTATCTTTTCCGCAACTCCATGTTTGAATCCCTCCAATCCAGCTTCCACGCCTGCCACAGTACTGAAATGGCTCTCATCAAAGTCACAAATGACATCCTTTGTGACTGTGACAAAGGCAAACTATTCCTCCTCATCCTTCTTGACTTGTCTGCAGCCTGTGACACAGCTGACCATTCTATCCTTCTCCAACGTCTCTCCACCGTCGTCCAGCTGGGTGGGACTGCACTCGCCTGGTTCCATTCTTATCTATCTAATCGTAGTCACAGAATAGTCTGCAATGCCTTCTCTTTCCGCTCCTGCATTGTTACCTCTGGTGCCCCCCAAGGATTTATCCTTGGCCCCCTCCTAGTTCTCATCTGCATGTTACCCCTTGGCAACATAATCCAAAACCACGGCATCAGCTTCCACATGCACGTTGAAGACACCCAACTCTACCTCACTACCACTTCTCTTCACCCCGCCACGGTCTCTAAATTGTCAGATTGCTTGTCTGACATCCAGTTCTGGATGAGCAGTTAAATATTGGAAAGACTGAAGCCATTGTTTTCGGTCCCTTACACAATCCCTAGCCACTGACTCCATCCCTCTCCCCAACTTCTGTTTGAGGCTGAACCACACTGTTCACAACCTTGGTGTCATATTTCACCCCAAAATGAGTTTTCAACCATACATCTGCAGCATAACTAAGACCGCCTATTTCCATCTCCATAACATCACCCATCCCAGCCCCTCCCTCAGCTCATCCACTGCAGAAAACCTCAACCATGCTTTTGTTACCTCTAGACTTAACTATTCTAACGCACTCTTGGCTGGCCTCCCACATTCTACCCTACATAAACTTGAGGTGATCCAACACTCAGCTGCCCGTGTCCTAACTCGCACCAAGTCCCACCCACCCATCACCCCTGTGCTCGCTGACCTACATTGGCTCCCAGTTAAGCAACGCCTCGATTTCAAAATTTGCATCCTTGTTTTAAAATCCCTCCATGGCTTCACCCCTCCCTATCTCAGTAATCTCCTTCAGTCCCTTAAGACGCTCCTTAAAACCTACCTCTTTGGCCAAGCTTTTGGTCACCTGCCCTAATTTCTCCTTATATGGCTCAATGTCAAATTTTTTGCCTCATAATATAATGTATATAATGACTCGAAAGACTTGTTACTGTAAACTCACTCAGGTGTAAACCTGCTTCAACTTTATTCGCGCCCAAAGTGCGCACATGACATGGTACTCGCTCTTATATACTAGGGCCCGCGCACACGTGCGTACAGCCCGATGACCTCCGACAGTGGCGCCCCCTGGTGTATAGTGACCCCAAGCATCAATACAGAACAACATCCCCCTTCATAATATCAGTCTCTTTACAAATTAAGATGGTCTGTGGCTTTTCGCTCACGAGTTGATCGTCTCAGTTCAACTCCAGTTCTGGGCGAGCGTTCTGAGTCAGTTATGACTGGAGGCTGAGTAACTGATCTGATGGGAATGGTAATGACCCTATCAGAGACTGAAAGTCCAGGTTCAGTAATGACAGCAGAGTCTTCTGATGAATGAACATTGGTTGGTTGATCACTGACTGCATCTTCCTCAACCGGTTCCGGTTCATCCGTGTGCCGCAGTTTTATCTGATCAACATGTTTCCTGCATGTTTGCCCATTCTTGAGCATGACAATAAAAACTCTGTTACCCCCCTTGGCCGTAACAGTACCGATGATCCACTTTGGACCTTGACCATAATTCAGCACATAAACTGGATCGTTGACAGAGATGTCACGTGACACAGCAGCACGATCATGATACCATTGATGATTTTGACGTCTGTTTTCAACATGATCATTCAAATCAGGGTGGGCAAGAGAAAGCTTGGTCTTGAGACTTCTCTTCATCAATAGTTCAGCACGGGAGATCCCGGTAAGCGTGTGAGGTCTTGTCCTGTAACTAAGCAATATACATGGCAAACGAGTCTGCAGTGAACCCTGAGTCACATGTTTCATGCTTTGCTTGATCGTTTGAACCGCACACTCCGCTTGGCCATTTGACACAGGTTTGAATGGAGCAGACCATACATGTCTGATACCATTGAGTTTCATGAACGCCTGAAACTCAAGACTTGTGAAGCAAGATCTGTTATTGCTCACAACAATGTCAGGCAAACCATGAGTGGCAAACATGACACGAAGGCTCTCAATAGTACCTGTGGACATACTGGATGACATAATAATACACTCTATCCACTTTGAATATGCATCCACCATAACAAAAAACATCTTTCCCAGGAAAGGGCCCGCAAAATCGATGTGCATCCTCGACCATGGTTTAGATGGCCATGACCAAAGACTCAGCAGAGATTCCGCTGGTACTTCACTTAGCTGCATGCAAATATTGCATTGATGCACACATGATTCCAGATCAGAGTCAATTCCAGGCCACCAAACATGAGCCCTGGCAATGGCTTTCATCATGACGATACCAGGATGAGTGCTATGTAGTTCATGTACAAATTTTTCTCTGCCTTTCTTAGGCATAACAATAAGATTGCCCAACAGTAGACAATCTGACTGAATGGATTGTTCATCTTTGCGACGGTTGTAAGGTTTGGTCTCATCACACATTTCCATTGGTATTGCAGACCAATCACCACTGAGAACACAACGTTTCACAACGGATAAAATAGGATCATGGCTGGTCCAGATCCTCACTTGTTGAGCAGTGACAGGAGTTCCTTCACTCTCAAAAGCATCCATTACTAACAGTAGATCTGCAGGTTGAGGCATCTCCACTTCAGGTGTGGGCAACGGCAGACGACCCAGTGCATCGGCACAATTCTCAGTGCCAGGTCTATGACGAATAACATAATCATATGCAGACAATGTCAATGCCCACCTCTGGATACGGGTCGATGCATTGGTATTAATACCTTTGTTTTCCGAAAATAATGAAATGAGTGGCTTGTGATCCGTTTCAAGTTTAAAATGAAGGCCAAACAGGTGCTGATGCATCTTTTTGACCCCATACACACAGGCCAAAGCTTCTTTTTCTACCATACTTTCCGCCTTTGACAAACTTTTCAAAGCATACGCAACAGGTTGTAGCTTACCTGACTCATTTGCTTGTTAAAGTACACAGCCAACCCCATATGATGAAGCATCACAGGCCAATACAAGACGCTTACACGGATCATAGTGAACAAGCAACTTGTTCGAACAGAGCAGATTCTTGGTTTTCTCAAATGCTCTATCTTGAGATACACCCCAGACCCAGTTCTCGTCTTTTCTGAGCAGCATGTGCAGTGGCTCTAATAAAGTGCTCAATCTGGGTAAGAAATTACTGAAGTAGTTGAATCGGCCAAAGAATGAACGCAGCTCAGTCACATTCTGAGGTCTGGGTGAATTTTTGATGGCCTTGGTTTTCAAATCAGTAGGCCTGAATCCATCAGCAGCAATCTTCCTCCCTGTAATGTCTGTAAGCTTGTAATGTTTGTCACTTCCCACTGTGGATGTGGACGTATTGTGTACTGCAACTGCATAGTTAATAATAAACAGAACCAGGCAGATTCCGGAGGCTTCCGAGAGAGAGCTGTCTGCCATGTTGGAAGCTGTGTGTGCTTGTGCTCTGTGAAGATATCACATTTGGCGGTGAGATGGGATTTATCGGATGATTTAAAGCTTAAATTTTGTTGGTGAAGGATTCAGACAGCCGAGAGAGAGATTTTGGAAGTTTCTGTCTTTGGAAAAAGCTACAAAATCCGAGGTAAAATACAGTACACGGTGTGAACAGCTAAAGATTAAAATGGCAGGTGTAACGGACATTTGGGGGAATATTGACACGACCGGAAACGTTTTAAAGCGTATGTGGATCGGCTAGAAATGTATTTCACTGCAAATAACATAATCGAAGTTCCAGACAATGCAGTCCAGAACCGGGCTGTGTTGGAACGTAAGAAAGTGATTTTCTTATGGGAGGTGGGTCCGACATTGTACGAAACCCTTGTAAATCTGCTTGTGCCTGACGAGCCAAAGGACACAATGCTTAAAGAGATTTTAACGAAGCTGGAACAGCACTATAAACCCAAACCGTTAGAAATTGCTGAAACCTATTGTTTCAGGATTTGGAATCAAAAGGCTGATGAAAGTATCAGTGATTATATCGTGGCATTAAAAAAGCTATCGATGCACTGTAATTTTGGAAACTTTCAAACCGAGCATTACGGGATCGTTTTGTTTGTGGGGTGAAAAATGATGCGATCAGAAGGAAGTTATGGACAATGGATGACTTGACTTTTGAGGTTGCTTGTCAGAGAGCAAGGTTGATGGGTATGGCCGAACATTATTCCCGAGAATTAAATAAAAATTATGGTTGTCAGTTAACCGAGGTAAATCACCTGCAGGTTCAAAGTAAAAGACGGTGGGGGATCAAAGTCTCAGAAACTGGAAATTCTAACAGAGCATCAAAGTCGTGCTATAGGTGCCTGGGACAACACATTGCTCAAAGTTGTCCATACGTGAAGGCAGAATGTTTCTTCTGCAGGAAGACTGGGCATCTTGCGAAGGCATGCCGACTAAATTGTAAACCAGCTTCCAAAGCTATGCGTCCAGCGTTCAAAACTATGAGTAGAAATCCCAAGAGACTACATAGCATGAAAGGACAACAACAGGTCGAGGAGATGTTAGAGTTACACGTCATCAGGAACACGAGGTTAACGAACAGTGATTCGAAAAGCATCAAAATCCACATAGATGTTGCGGGATTCAAAATACCAATGGAAATTGACATGGGTGCATCCTGAGTGTAGTACCGGAGTCACTATATCGCAACAAATTGCGTGACTTCCAACTGGAGAAATCCAAGATAGAGCTGCGAGGCTACTCGGGAGAGAAAATTCCTGTGGTAGGTCGTATCACCATACCGGTGAAATATAAAGATCAATTTCAGAACTTGCCTTTAATAGTAGTGAAAGGAGACAAGTCTGCCTTACTAGGAAGAAATTGGTTGAGTTCACTGAAGCTGGATTGGAGTAAGATTTTCTGTGTGGAAGCGAGATTTTCATCAACGGATGAGGTTATCAAGAAGTATCCAAAGGTGTTCTGCGAATCAGGCAGTCCGATCCAAGGCTTCAAGGCGAGTGTCAGGGTACAGAAGGATGCTAGATCGGTTTACTACAAGCCACGTTCCGTACCATATGCACTCAAGGAGAAAGTTGAGCAAGAACTCAAAAGACTAGAGACTGAGAACATTATTTGTAAGATAGATCGATGTAATTGGGCTACACCCATTGTTGTTGTACCTAAGTCCGATGGTAAGGTAAGATTGTATGGTGATTATAAAGTAACCGTAAACCAGGTTCTAGAGGGTAATGTCCCCAATACATTGCCGAATATAGAAGATTTGTTCACAACACTGACAGGTGGTCAGATCTTCTCAAAACTGGATCTTACGAATGCCTACTTACAGCTTGAACCAGATGAGGAGTCCAAGTCATGTTTGACTATAAATGCTCATCTAGGCCTATATCAATTTAATAGGCTACCGTTTGGAGTGTCTTCCGCCCCTGCCATATTCCAAGGGGTGATGAACCAGATTTTGTAAGGTATTGAAGGGGTCGTATGTTATTTGGATGACATACTAATTTCAGCACCAAATAGACAAATTCATAATAACATATTGAATGAAGTCCTCAAATGGCTAGAGAAGCACAGAGTACGAGTGTCTGCTCATAAGTGTGAGTTATTTAAAAATTCAGTGGAGTACTTAGGGTACAGAGTAGACAAAGATGGTTTACATCCAACCATGGAAAAATTGGATGCAATTAGAAATGCACCCACTCCCAGGAATGTCACTGAACTTCGTTCATTCTTGGGTCTTTTGAACTATTATGGGAAATTCCTACCAAAGTTGGCTACAGTATTACATCCACTGAATGAACTTTTGAAAAAACAGGTCCATTGGAAGTGGTCAAAAGAGTGCGATACAGCATTCAAGGAGTGTAAAAGTAAATTGGTAGAGAGCACCATGTTAGTTCACTATGACATATCTAAGGAGATTAAGCTAGCATGTGATGCCTTTCCGTATGGAGTAGGGACAGTGATCTCTCATGTATCACGTAATGGGGAGGAGAGACCAATTGCTTTTGCTTCATGCATTCTCAGTGCCAGTGAGAGTAATTATGCGCAAATTGAAAGGGAAGCTTTGGCATTAATTTTTGGGGTCAAGAAGTTTCACAAATACTTGTATGGTCGTATGTTTACCATCGTTACGGACCATAAGCCCCTAATAGAAATCCTCCATCCAAAGTTCCCAGTTCCAACATTAGCTGCAGCCTGAATGCAGAGATGGACTTTGATTTTGTCAGCAAATACATATGATATTGAATACAGATGATCAGCTGATCATAGTAATGCTGATGCAATGTCTAGATTGCCTTCCCCATCACAAGTTACACCTGATAGGGAAGAAGTGTTTTATTTTTCATACGTTGATGAACTGCCAGTCACAGCTGAAGAGATTGGTAGAGCAACCAAACGTGACCCAGTGATGTCAAAGGTGTATGATTATATTGCAAATGGATGGCCAAACCAGGTAACAGACGAAGATACACACCGTTCTTCATTCGTAGGAATGAATTATCAGTCGATAAAGATTGTATCATGTGGGGTGCAAGAGTGGTTATACCAAATAAATTCAGGTCCAAATTATTAGGAGACCTCCATGACCAGCACCTGGGAATGTGCTTGACCAAGAGTTTTGCATGCAGTTATTTATGGTGGCCAGGACTTGATAAAGATATAGAGTACATCGTGAGTCAGTGTATGCCATGTCAATCGGTAAGCAAGCAACTACCACCAGTACCATTACAGCCATGGAAATAGCCTCCCAGGGTGTGGCAAAGGCTACATATTGATTTTGCAGAGTTAGAAGGACAACAGTTGTTCATTGTGATTGATAACCATTCGAAGTGGGCTGAGGTGTTTTCAACGTGGAAAATAACAAGTAAAATATTGGACATTTTATGAAAATTATTTTCTTCATTTGGCCTCCCTGAAGAGATTGTTTCGGATAATGGACCACAATTTCGTTCAGAAGAATTTTCACAATTCATGAGCAAAAATGGTGTGAAACATACCAAGGTTCCACCATACCATCCTGTTTCGAATGGTGCAGCAGAGCGCACTGTACAAATTGTAAAACATGCCCTCATAAAACAAATGTTCGATCCAAATCCAAGGAAACGACAGTTGTCATTGGATCACAAATTGGCTAATTTTTTGATTACATATCGCAATAAGTTTTTAAGTTGGTTCACGGGCTCCCACGCCGCTTTTAATTTCTGCAGTCTAGAGGAGTCCATGTTCCATGTGTATATTGAGTGTGCGAGGTTGCAGCCCCTCTTCCAATATCTGAAGTGGCTGCTCCTCAAATTCTGGTTGCACTTCAATCCCACACTCCTGATCTTTGGACACCCTGTGCGGAGGGGAGCGGGAAGGTTGGAAGGCCACCTCGTAGGACTGCTCCTGGGCATGGCCAAGGGGGCCATCACCCGGTCCAGGCAGTGGGCAGTCAGCCCAACTGCCTGCCTCTCTTCCGCGGTTACATCCGAGCCAAGGTGTCCCTGGAGATGGAGCGCGCGGTGTCCACTGGTACGCTCGCGGCCTTCCGTGAGAGATGGGTGCCGGCGGGACTGGAGTGCATCATCACCCCCGGCAACCAAACTTTAATTTGATCCTTAATGTTTAAAGTTTAATTTGTCTATGTTTGTCGGTTTTAGTGCCCCACCCCTTTTAGCCAGGGGGCAATTGTATAATTTGTGTTTCTGGTGCCCTCAAAAAAAACAAGGGGGCACTTGAAAAGTTTTTGGAGTGTGACCTCCCTTTAATCAGGGGGCACTTGTTTAATGTTCACAACTAAAATAGTTGTAGACCAGCAGGTTCTGCTGCCATTAACTTGAGTCCCGCAGAACCTGTCTTGCCTCTCCCAGTGCAGGCCCACAAGGCAGCAGCTCTGCCAATTATGTTTGAAGCAAATAAAAACAGAAAATGCTGGAAATACTTAAAAAAAAATTTGTTCATGGGATGTGGGCATCACTGGCAAAACCACCATCCCTAATTGCCCTTGAGAAGATGGTGGTGAGCCGCCTTCTTGAACCGCTGTAGTCCGTGTGGCAAAGGTACTCCGACAGTGCTGTTGGGGAGGGAGTTGTAGGATTTTGACCCACCGACGATGACGGAACAGCGATGTAGTTCCAAATTAGCATGGGGCATGACTTGGAGGGGAACGCGGAAGTGGTGGTGTTCCCATGCACCTGCTGGTGTTGTCCTTCTAGGTGGTAGAAGTCACGGGTTTGGGAGGTGCTGCAGAACAATCCTTGGTGAGTTGCTGCAGTTCATCATCATCAACATCATCATAGGCAGTCCCTCGTATTGAGGATGACTTGCTTCCACGCCAAAAAGGGATGAGTTCACAGATGTTTCAATGAAGGACCTAATATTTCAGGTCCTAAGCTACATGTTGAAGGGTGGAAGATGCCTGTGCATAGATTTTTTAATGTGTGGTGACCGTTGCACACCAGCCACTGCACAGGCTTGACAGAGCTAGGTCTTGGTCCAGTGTCAAGGATTAACCAAGACGGCTGTAGCGCATCTTGTAGATGGTACACACTGCAGCCACAGTACATCGGTGATGGACGGAGTGAATGTTTAAGGTGGTGGACGGGGTGCCAATCAAGCGGGCTGCTTTGTCCTGGATGGTGTTGAGTTTCTTGAGTGTTGTTGGAGCTGCACTCATCTAGACAAGTGGAGAGTATTCCATCACACTCCTGACTTGTGCCTTGTAGATGGTGAAAAGGCTTTGGCGAGTCATGAGGTGAGACATTCACCACAGAATACCCAGCCTCTGACCTGCTCTTGTTGCCACAGTATTTATGCGGCTGGTCCAGTTAAGTTTCTGGTCAATGGTGACCCCCAGGATGTTGATGGTGGAATATTCAGCGATAGTAATGCCGTTGAATGTCAAGGGGCGATGGTTAGACTCTTGATTGTTTTAGATAGTCATTGCCTGGCACTTGTGTGGCGTTAGAGGGAGTTAGATATGGCTCTTATGGCTAAAGGGATCAAGGAGTATGGAGAGAAAGCAGGAAAGGGGTACTTAGATGAATGATCAGCCATGATCTTATTGAATGGTGGTGCAGGCTCGAAGGGCCAAATGGCCTACTCCTGCACCTATTTTCTATGTTTCTATGAAATACTCCTCATACAACGACTGGTAGAACACCAGCAGAGTTGTTTCTCAAATGACAGCCACGAATCAGTTTCTCGTTGTTAAACCCAAATTTGGCACAGTCCGTAGAAGAGACACAATTAAGACAGAAAGAGAATCAGGTTTGTTCATATTGACCATATTTTACCTACAGACATAGAAGGAGTTGAAGGTGGGAACGATTCAATTATTTCTGACTCATCAGATAGATTTGATACATCAGTAGCAAATCCTAAATCCAATGTACTGGAAATAAATCCCGGAGAGAATCAGAATGAAAGTCTGTGTCCGAGTCAGGAAAACAAAGAGTCGGAAGTTAGAGTTAGTTCAAATGAAAATCAAGGCAATTCCATGGAGGAAAACGTTCCTCAGGATGAGCCTCGAATGAGTGTGAAATCGACACCAGGTATGGAAAGTTCTGTTCGAGAGCGAAGGTATCCTCTTCGAAACAGAAAACATATGGTAAAGTTAAATTTGTAAATATGGAAAAAAATAAGTCTATATCCTGTGTTATGTATAAACATGAAAGTTATGTATGATATTTATTGTAATAACTTCTTCATTAAGGAGGGAAAAGTGTAATGTCTGTAAGCTTGTAATGTTTGTAGCTCCACACTGTGGATGTGGACGTATTGTGTACTGCAACTGCATAGTTAATAATAAACAGAACCAGGAAGATTCCGGAGGCTTCCGAGAGAGCTGCCTGCCATGTAGGAAGCTGTGTGTGCTTGTGCTCTGTGAATGTATCACACTCCCCAAGAATTCAAACTTCAGGTGCCATTAGGACACACTTTGAACATTTCAGCCTGAGTCCCACTTTGTCCAGACGATGTAGGACTTCTTCAAGATTGTTCAGATGTTCAGCAGTGTCGCGACCTGTGACCAAAATGTCATCTTGAAACAAAACGGTTCTAGGAACGGACTCTCCATGTTACTCTGAAATATGGCTGCATCTGAACAGATTCCAAAAGGAATCCTGTTGTAGGCAAACAGTCCTTTATGGGTGTTGATGCAGGTGAGTTTCTTCAAAGTGTCAACAAGCTCCTGTGTCATATAGGCCGACGTCAGATCCAGTTTAGTAAATGACTTTCCACCAGCTAGCATGGCGAACAGGTCATCAGCCTTCGGTAGTGAATAATGATCCTGTTTCAAAAATCGGTTAATCGTAACCTTGTCGTCTCCACAGATCCTGACAGTGCCATCACTCTTTAACAGAAGAATGATAGGACTGGTCCATTCATTAAATTTGACCGGAGATATGACCTCTTCAAGGTAGAATCTATCAATTTTGACCTTCTCCCTCATCATGTACAGAACAGACCGAGCTTGATCATAACATAAGAACATAAGAATTAGGAACAGGAGTAGGCCATCAAGCCCCTCGAGCCTGCTCCGCCATTCAACAGGATCATGGCTGATCTGGCTGTGCACCCAGCTCCACTTACCCGCCTGCTCCCCATAACCCTTAATTCCCTTATTGGTTAAAAATCTATCTATCTGTGATTTGAATACATTCAATGAGCTAGCCTCAACTGCTTCCTTGGGCAGAGAATTCCACAGATTCACAACCCTCTGGGAGAAGAAATTCCTTCTCAACTCGGTTTTAAATTGGCTCCCCCGTATTTTGAGGCTGTGCCCCCTAGTTCTAGTCTCCCCGACCTCTATCTTGTCTATCCCTTTCATTATTTTAAATGTTTCTGTAAGATCACCCCTCATCCTTCTGAACTCCAACGAGTAAAGACCCAGTCTACTCAATCTATCATCATAAGGTAACCCCCTCATCTCCGGAATCAGCCTAGTGAATCGTCTCTGTACCTTGGTCTTGCATCAGAATCCAGGTGAATCTGCACCTTGGCTCCAGTAAAATTGCCAATGCCCAGTTCAAACAAAGAAGGAAACTTCTTCAGCACTTGAGCACGCGAAGTGTTATCCACCGAGGACAACGCTTTGATATCATTCAAGTTCCACTTGAGTTTCTGGAACCAATTTCTGCTGAACAGCATTGGACCATTGCCTGGGATGATCCATAATGGTAAATCGTGAACCACACCATCATACAACACCTTGACTACTGCACTGCCAATCACCGGTATGGGTTCCTTAGTGTAAGTACGCAACTTGGCATTGACTGGATTCAGCTTCGGCTTCACAGCCTCAGTGTCCCACAGCTTGTCGGATGTCCTTTGGCTTATTATCGACTGACTCACACCCATGTCCAGCTCCATTGATACAAGCACACCATTCAGCTTCACATTAACCATTATCGGTTGACTCTTTATCAGGAACGAATACAGGCCGTATACTTGCTCCTCGGTTATCTTGGGTTGCATATCCGGGCTAGCACTGGACTGGTCATCATCATCAATGTGATGAGCAGCAGCACGCTTGTTCAGTTGTGGGCACATTTGCTGAAGATGCCCCACTTTTGAACACTCTTTACAGATGTACTGTTTAAACTGACACTGATGAGGCCGATGATAGCCACCACAATGCCAATAGGGTGAAATCGGATTCGTACCAGTTGGCGGACTTTGAGCAGCTACAGGTTTCACATAAGCAGTCGAGTAGGCCCTGCCATACGCAGCTCTGCCAGGTGACGACACAATCTTGTTTACAGTACTTGCCGTGGAGCTCCGACTCTTCAATGATATCTGCCTTAAATTATCATCAGTCGCTATGCATGCCTGGGCAGTTGCAATGGCATTGCTCAAATCCAACGTTTCTGCAGCCAATAACTTCCGAAGGATCACATCATGGTTGATGCCTATCATGAAGAAATCTCACAGCATGTCTTCCAACGCGATTCCGAACTTACACAGCTCAGCCAGACGTCTTCGGTCGGCGATGAATCCCGACACATCCTGGCCCTCAGCACGAACATATGTGTAGAAGTGATAGCGTGAGATGATGATCCCCTCTTTTGGTTTGAGATGTTCACGCACCAGAGCATACATACTCCCATACTCTTTGTCCATTGGATTTGCAGGCGAGAGAAGATTCTTTATGAGGCCATAAATTTTTGGACCACAAACGATGAGGAGAACCGCCCTGCGCCGAACTGCGTCACTAGCTTCCTCCATTTTGATGGCCACGAAATACTGATCCAGGCAGTCGATAAAATCCGCCCAATCCTCGCCATCCACGAATCTTTCCAGAATTCCAATGGTGCTCATTGTGCATGCGAAGGTTCTTAAGATACCTCATCGCCAAATGTAATGTATATAATGACTCGAAAGACTTGTAAGCTCACTCAGGTGCAAACCTGGTTCAACTTTATTCACGTCCAAAGTGCGCGCATGACATGGTACTTGCTCTTATATACCAGGGCCCGCACACAGGCGCGTACAGCCCGATGACCTCCGACAGTGGCGCCCCCCCCATCCCACCCCCCGGTGTCTAGTGACCTCAAGCATCAATACATAACACATAAGTACTCCTGTGAAGCACCTTGGGACATTTTACTACTTTAAAGGTGCTATATAAATACAAGTTGTTGTTGTTGCATCCATGTGCTTCACTTCAATCCACTTTGACTATCTACAAGTACCTGGAAATAGTAATTTGCTTTCTCACAGAAGTCAACATGTACTCTCTGAAAAAGTTTACTTGGCCATGACCAGGGTTGTAGTGGAGTTTTGGGTGGTTTGTTTCTGCAGTTTTGACAAATGCTGCATTTGCTGACAAATGATTCAAGATCACTGTCCAATCCAGGTTATTAAACAAAGCTACTTGCAATTGATTTCACATTGATGATTCCTGGATGTTCAGTATGAAGTTCAGCCAGAATTCTAACTCTCAAAGTAGGTACCACCACTTTGTTTCCACACTTGATACAACCTTGCTCACAAGAAATTTCAGGATGACAGTTATGGAATGGTTTCAATTTTTTGTCACTGATCAGTCCATTCATTCAAGGGGCCCGAAATTCATCGACATACCGCCCACTACTACCCGCTTACCGCCCGCTTACTGCCCGCTTAGCGCCCAAAAATACAAGTTTCGTCAAAAAACAGGTACATACCGGCGACATATCGCCCAGCGGAAGATTCGTCATTGACATACCGCTGAGCCATGTAGAACCGCCCACATACTGCCCAAAAAGTTCAAGTTTCATGACATACCGCTGACATACCACAGGAGCTGCATACTGTACTGGAGAAGGTGGTTTTACTTGATCTTAAGTGGGCGGGAATGGGCGGTAGTGCTCGGTGCCACCATTTTGAAATCGGGAACAGTCAGCCAAAGTAGCACCTCAGTAGTTCAGAGGTGAACAGTGACTTTACAGTGCGATTTATAGCGGGAAATATATTTTTATTGGTACTGAGTAAGATAGAAGGCATTTGAGTTAATTTTTTTTCATTTTAAAATCATTTGAGTTTATCTGAGGATCTTTGAGAAGATTCTGGGGATTTAAAAATAATGGGGCCTGTACTATCTCAGCCTGTATTGCTATCTAATGCAGGATCCAGATGGGAGAAGATTTATTGAGCAGAATTATCAGGGTAATGGAGGAGGTCGCAGACTGATGAGGAGGAGGAAGCCTTACCCTGCAAAGGATTTTCAGGGAGAAGTGCTCATACTTGGACCTGACCGATCGACAGTGCATTCGAATGCTGTGCTTCCTAAAGGGTGATCAATGAGATTTGCCAGCTCATTAAGGCAGATCTGCAGCCCACTACCACCAACATTACTGCACTCTCTGTTGAGTTGAATGTGACTGCGGCACTTTCCTTTTATGCATGCGGCTCTTTTCAGGCATCAGCTGGGGACATATACTTTATTTCTCAGCATGCTACTTATCGCTGCATTTGACAGGTAACCGAAGCACTGATTGTAGGCTGGATGGAATTTATCAACTTCCCAATGACCAGGGAGGCATAGAGTGAGAGGGATTTGGGTTTTGCATGCATTGCCAGCTTCCCCATGGTACAGGGTGCTGTTGACTGTACCCATATTGCCTTGAGAGCACCATTACAGGAGGCAGAGGTGTACCGAAACCGTAAGGGAATCCATTCCCTCAATGTGCAGCTCATCTGCGACCATACACAGCGTATAATGGCGGTGAATGCCTACTTTCCAGGGAGCATCCATGATGCGCACATCTTGCGTGAGAGCACTGTGTCTGACCTGTTCAAGTCTGAGCCACAAGGTAAATGCTGGATGCTGGGGGACAAAGGGTACGGCCTCGTCACCTGGCTCTTGACACCCCTGCAGAACCCTCAGACAGAAGCTGAGCAACGATATAATAAGAGCCATATAGCCACAAGTAATATAATGGAAAAGACAATTGGAGTGCTGAAGCAGCACTTTCGATGTTTGGATCACTCGGGGGGGCAGGCTGCAATACCACCCTGAGCAGGTTGCTCAGTTCACAGTGGTGTGCTGCATGTTGCATAATTTAGCAATCATGCGGGGACAGGAATTGCCACAGGGGACTGCAGGACCACCTGAGGAGAGAGTGCAGGAGACAGAGGAAGAAGAGGAAAATGAGGGGGAGGATGATGACGAGGAGCTTCCAGATGAACCCATGGCACCACACCCCCCCCAACATCACAGCGGAGGGCACACAAAGTGTTTGCCACTGCAAAATTGTTACGTCAGCAGCTCATAAATGAACGCTTTGCTTGAATGTGGAGAGCTGTGTTTCCCTGATGACTGTTACCCCAAAAATTTGACACTGTACAAGAGTGCTTTAATTCAATTGAAATGTTTATGTTAAAATGTAAAAAATATATAACAATTGTAAAACGTTGTAAAACTTATAACTATAACTTTGAACAACTGTAACAAATTTACAACGTTAACAACTTTAACAACGAGAAATAAACTTTAAAAAATCAAACTTCAACTATTTTAAATGAACAATGAACACTTGACTGCAACAAAGCACCCTTTACTATCCTCGATCACCCTTCGGACTCACATCCCCTTTCTTAATCCTGCCCTTCCCTTTCCCACTGCCCCTGAGCCCGGACCTCCCATGGTTGTACCAAGCCAATGTGCAGCACCGCACCCCGAGTGCTGTTGCTTACATTGGGGGTGAGACATTGCAGGCGCAATGAATGAGGCCTCATGAGAAGTTCGTGATGTGGAAGGCACGGCTTCAGTTCTGGAATCTGCTGGCAGCTCCCCTCCCTCAGGTGCTGTCGACCCGACTACAATGGCACGGCGGGGGGGAGGGGGGGGGTGGAATTCAGCGCCATGTCCCAACCCCGTTGATTGCCACATGGCTTCGACGGAGTTGGCAGTTCGCTCCATCGCGGTGATCAGACTTGACATATCCTCCAACTGTTGTTCTGATAGCGCCGCGATGTTTCCAGCTATCATAGCCATGGCCTTGAGCAGCTCTTGACCTATGTCGACTCTGGCCTGTGACAGATGCACCATGTCCTGGTACACGCCTATCTGCCGTGCAGCAACGGAACTTTTCTGCACCAACCTCCGTCGCTGCGGCAAAGGCGCTGCAAATCTTGGGGTGCATTGCTGCACACTACTTGGTCCCTCAGAATCAGCGGAGGCATGGGGGAATCCCATGAATGTAGAGTCGGTGGTAGAGGATGTTCCAGCTGACCTACATGGAACTGTTATATCCTCCTCTGTCTCTACCCCCACCTCCACCTCCACTGGCTCCAGGATGAGCTGTTCTTCATTTTCCTCTTCATCATCTCTGGCAGGGGTGAAGTCGGGAGAGGGCTGGGTGACGCCAGAGGTGGAGGCAGTGGGTCTGTCTTCTGGTCTCTCTGCAGAGGTCTTGTCTGAATCCTCCGAGTCTGGAAGTACAAAACAACATTTCAAAGTGTTTGACACCAGGGAAGGGGTCCGGATTATGTGAGTACATGAGTACAGTGACGTAGCGTAGTCTTACTTAAATGTCCACCATTGCTGCATTACATATATACATATACATATGCATTGCATTACATGCCCCCAACATTGCAGTACATCACATGAGCCCAACATTACAGTGCAATAAACTTACATTACATTACATGAGGCCAACATTACAGTTACAGTTACATTACATGACATTACAGGACCGCAACACAGACCAAGGATTGTATTGAACTGACCATCCTGGGTGGGTGGGTCAGCTCCAATGCCGGTGGTGGCACAGTTGCTATCCCTGACCAGCGATAGGGCACGGATTTCAATCTCCATCAATGGTTCTTGCGTTGTGGGTCATCCACCCATACGCAGCTGATCCGCTGCTATTGCAGATGTCTTCTTCTGCAGAAAGTGAAGTAAATGAAAGTAAAAATCTTCAATCCATTTAACATCGCAGACACACAGGTTCACACACGCCCACACACACACACACACACAAACACAAATCAAAACACTGAGTTGATCCTCTTGTCATTACCTGAAAGCACAAATACATCACCGTAACCTTGGGATAAATAATATCCATGTGACACTGAACCTACATTTACATGGTACATGGCACATGTGGGGTGCATAAATAAAATCGTTACTTACTCTTGCTACCCTCATCAGGTCGTTCCACCTCTTACGAGACCTTTCTCCAGTGCATACCATTGTACTTGTAGAGAAGACAGCCTCCCCAAACACGTCCCATATTCTGTGGTACTTCTTTGGGGGTGCTTTGCACAACCACCCTTCGTTAAGTCGGTGTATCTCTCCGTGATATTCACCAGCAGGGCAGGTAGCTCCGTTTCATCAAAGGCGGGCGCCCTCAAACTCCCGTCCTTCTCTATGTCCCTGCATGTCAACTTCTTTTTCAGCATTTCCATTATATTTATAGTTTTTATATTTATATGATTTTTTATTTATAAAATATGTATTAGTATTGTTGATATTGTATAATTATTATTTGTTATTAATATTATTTGACTCTGGAATCTCTGATGAAAACAACTGACCCTCGAATACTTTGCTGCTCCTTCTCACTCTCTCTTCCTTGACTTCAACTTTCTGTGCATGCGCAGGTGACCCCTGACCCCCCAAATCACAGGGAAAATGCATCTGTGAAAAAGAAGCAAAAAAA
Organism: Pristiophorus japonicus; assembly: GCF_044704955.1. Lineage (NCBI taxonomy): Eukaryota > Metazoa > Chordata > Chondrichthyes > Pristiophoridae > Pristiophorus > Pristiophorus japonicus. The sequence goes on along the minus strand of NC_091978.1, from coordinate 258,163,975 downwards.
ACCATTTCTGCAAGGGCAGTGCAGTGCCGCACCTTCCATCAATAAGAAAGTGGATCTCGATCGACTATAATACTGTATACCGCTCACTGCACACAGCTCACATCCTGCTCACATACCACCAAAAAAAACTTCACCAAATTAGTGCTTTTCAGTCTTGGCGGTATTCTGGCAGTTTTAATTTTTATTTTTAATACCGCCTAGTCCTGATGAATTTCGGGCCCTAGGTGTTTTCATACACTCTTTTCAGTACTGAGTCTTTTTAAGTCTCATCTGCAATCTCAGTTGCCTTCACAGGAAAGTCTTTGCCAACTGTACCTAGCGTGAAAATCGTGCCTTCACTCCCAACACTGCGTGAAAATCATGCCTTCACTACCATCACATGAGTCCTCATGTGGCAACCTGGACAAGGCATCTGCGATCGCATTTTGCTTTTGTAATAGAGCTCCACCTAGTGGACTACTGATGTAGTATAATAAAGGGCTCATTGGCGGGCGGTAATGGGTTGGCGGGTGCCCGACAGGGCAGGAACACGGGCGAGGTGCAAAGCCGTTTCCGCTGCCCCCAGCCCGGATCAATTTCTGATCGGTTGACGATCCGCCTGACCCCAGTCTTGGAGTCGGCAATGGACCTTAAAGAGGGGCGCAAATTCAGCCCCTCTGCCTTCATATATGGACAGCTTTGAGCAATGTGTTGTCCCAGGCACCAATAGCATGATTTAAATCCACTGTTACCTTGGTCAGTTGCTGAGGCCTTGGGGCCAAACTGCCTTTTACTTTTAACTTGCAGGTGATGACTGGAAATGACACGAAATTCTCGGGAGAATTGGTCAGCCATATCCATCAACATAGCTGTCTAACAAGCTAAATCAAAAGTCAAGTTAGGGATTGTCAACAATTTCCTTCTTATTTGTTCATTTTTCAAGCCACAAACAAAGCGGTCACACAATGCACGGTCCTGAAAGTTTGCGAAAAGATAGTGAATGGATAGCTTTTTAAAGCTACAATAGACTCACTGATTCCCTCGTCAATTACTAACTTTCAGCAATTTCCAGAGGCTCAGGATGACCAGGAAACATCGACTGGTTTGATGAGAATGACCAAGGCATCCAGGAGCTAATAAGCAGCAAGTGAAAGGCATTTCTGAACTTAAAGCAGCAACCGAACTCCAGAGCAAGAAAGCAGCTCTACCAAAGGCTGAAGGCTGAGGTCCAACAAAAAACCCGTGACCTAAAGAACAGATGGTGGGTGGAGAAAGCACAGAATATTCAGCAGCTGGCCGAAAACCAAGACGTGCGAGGATTCTTCAGCGCAGCCAAGACCACCTACGGCCCAAGCACCCAAGGCACTACCCCATTGCTGGCCAAGAACGAGGAGGTACTCATAGAAACATAGAAACATAGAAAATAGGTGCAGGAGTAGGCCATTCGGCCCTTCGAGCCTGCACCACCATTCAATAAGGTCATGGCTGATCAATCATCTCAGTACCTCTTTCCTGCTTTCGCTCCATACCCCTTGATCCCTTTAGCCGTAAGGGTCATATCTAACTCCCTCTTAAATATATCCAATGAACTGGCATCAACAACTCTCTGCGGTAGGGAATTCCACAGGTTAACAACTCTCTGAGTGAAGAAGTTTCGCCTCATCTCAGTCCTAAATGGCTTTTCCCTTATCCTTAGACTATGTCCCCTGGTTCTGGACTTCCCCAACATCGGGAACATTCTTCCTGCATCTAACCTGTCCAGTCTCGTCAGAATTTTATATGTTTCTCTGAGATCCCCTCTCATCCTTCTAAACTCCAGTGAATACAGGCCGAGTCGATCCAGTCTCTCCTTATATGTCACTCCTGCCATCCCGGGAATCAGTCTGGTGAACCTTCGCTGCACTCCCTCAATAGCAAGAACGTCCCTCCTCAGATTAGGAGACGAAAACTGTACACAATATTCAAGGATTGGCCTCATCAAGGCCCTGTACAACTGCAGTAAGACCTCCCTGCTCCAATACTCAAATCCCCTAGCTATGAAGGCCAACATATCAATTGCCTTCTTCACCGCCTGCTGTACCTGCATGCCAACTTTCAATGACTGATGTACCATGACACCAAGGTCTCGTTGCACCTCCCACTTTCCTAATCTGCCGCCATTCAGATAATATTCTGCCTTCGTGTTTTTGCCACCAAAGTGGATAACCTCACATTTATCCACATTATACTGCATCTGCCATGCGTTTTCCCACTCAGCTAACCTGTCCAAGTTGCCCTGCAGCCTCTTAGCGTCCTCCTCACAGCTCACACCACCACCCAACTTAGTGTCATCTGCAAACTTCAGATAACACCACTTTTTAAAAAAGGAGGGAGAGAGAAAACGGGTAATTATAGACCGGTTAGCCTGACATCAATAGTGGGGAAAATGTTGGAATCAATTATTAAAGATGAAATAGCAGCACATTTGGAAAGCAGTGATGGGATCGGTCCAAGTCAGCATGGATTTATGAAAGGGAAATCCTGCTTGACAAATCTTCTAGAATTTTTTGAGGATGTAACTGGTAGAGTGGACAAGGGAGAACCAGTGGATGTGGTGTATTTGGACTTTGAAAAGACTTTTGACAAGGTCCCACACGAGATTAGTATGCAAAATTAAAGCACATGGTATTGGGGGTAATGTACTGACATGGATAGAGAACTCGTTGGCAGACAGGAAGCAGAGAGTCGGGATAAACAGGTCTTTTTCAGAATGGCAGGCAGTGACTAGTGGGGTGCCAGAGGGCTCAGTGCTGGGACCCCAGCTATTTACAATATACATTAATGATTTGGATGAGGGAATTGAGTGTAATATTCCCAAGTTTGCAGATCACACTAAACTGGGTGGCGGTGTGAGCTGTGAGGGGGATGCTAAGAGGCGGCAGGGTGACTTGGACAGGTTAGGTGAGTAGGCAAACGCGTAGCAGATGCAGTATAATGTGGATAAATATGAGGTTATCTACTTTGGGGGCAAAAACACGAAGGCAGAATATTATCTGAATGGCAGCAGATTAGGAAAAGGGGAGGTGCAACGAGACCTGGGTGTCATGGTACATCAGTCATTGAAAGTTGGCATGCAGATACAGCAGGCGGTTAAGAAGGCAAATGGTATGTTGGCCTTCATAGCTAGGGGATTCGAGTATAGGAGCAGGGAGGTCTTACTGCAGTCGTACAGGGCCTTGGTGAGGCCTCACCTGGAATATTGTGTTCACTTTTGGTCTCCTAATCCGAGGAAGGACGTTCTTGCTATTGAGGGAGTGCAGCGAAGGTTCACCAGACTGATTCCCAGGATGGCAGGACTGACATATGAGGGGAGACTGGATCGACTGGGCCTGTATTCACTGGAGTTCAGACGGATGAGAGGGGATCTCATAGAAACATATAAAATTCTGATGGGACTGGACAGGTTGGATGCGGGAAGAATGTTCCCGATGTTGGGGAAGTCCAGAACCAGGGATGTAGTCTAAGGATAAGGGGTAAGCCATTTAGGACTGAGATGAGGAGAAACTTCTTCACTCAGAGAGTTGTTAACCTGTGGAGTTGTTGATGCCAGTTCATTGGATATATTCAAGAGGGAGTCAGATATGGCCCTTACGGCTAAAGGGATCAAGGGGTATGGAGAGAATGCAGAAAATGGGTTCTGAGGTGAACGATCAGCCATGATCTTATTGAATGGCGGTGCAGGCTCGAAGGGCCGAATGGCCTACTCCTGCACCTATTTTCTATATTTCTATGTTTCTATATTACACTCAATTCCTTCATTTAAATCATTAATGTATATTGTAAATAGCTGGGATCCCAGCACTGAGCCCTGCGGCACCCCACTTGTCACTGCCTGCCATTCTGAAAAAGACTCGTTTATCCCAACTCTCTGCTTCCTGTCGGCCAACCAGTTCTCTATCCACGTCGGGACATTACCCCCAATACCATGTGCTTTAATTTTGCACAGCAATCTCTTGTGTGGGACCTTATCAAAAGCTTCTTGAAAGTCCAAATGCATCACATCCACTGGTTCTCTCTTGTGCACTCTACCAGTTACATCCTCAAAATATTCTAGAAGATATGTCAAGCATGATTTCCCATTCATAAATCCCTGCTGACTTGGACCGATCCTGTCACTGCTTTCCAAATGCGCTGCTATTTAATCTTTAATAATTGATTCTAACCTTTTCCCCACTACTGATTTCAGGCTAACCAGTCTATAATTACCCATTTTCGCTCTCCCTCCTTTCTTAAAAAGTGGTGTTACATTAGCTACCCCCAGTCCATAGGAACTGATAGACTGTTGGAAAATGACCACCAATGCATCCACTATTTCTGGGGCCACTTCCTTAAGTACTCTGGGATGCAGACTATCAGGCCCCGGGGATTTATCGGCCTTCAATCCCATCAATTTCCCTAACACGATTTCACGCCTAATAAGGATTTCCTTCAGTTCCTCCTGCTCACTAGACCCTCAGTCCCCTATTATTTCCGAAAGGTTATTTGTGTCTTCCTTCGTGAAGACAAAACCAAAGTATTTGTTCAACTGGTCTGCCATTTCTTTGTTCCCCATTATAAATTCACCTGAATCTGACTGCAAGGGACCTACGTTTGTCTTCACTAATCTTTTTCTCTTCACATATCTATAGAAGCTTTTGCAGTCAGTTTTTATGTGCTCAGCAAGCTTCTTCTCATACTCTATTTCCCCCCTCCTAATTAAACCCTTTGTCCGCCTCTGCTGAATTCTAAATTTCTCCTAGTCCTTAGGTTTGCTGTTTTTTCTGGCCAATTTATATGCCTCTTCCTTGGATTTAACACTATCCTTAATTTCCCTTGTTAGCCACGGTTGAGCCACCTTCCCCGTTTTATTTTGACTCCAGACAGGGATGTACAATTGTTGAAGTTCATCCATGTGATCTTTAAATGTCTGCAATTGCCTATCCATTGTCAACCCTTTAAGTATCATTCGTCAGTTTATTCTAGCCAATTCACGTCTCATACTATCGAAGTTACCTTTCCTTAAGTTCAAGACCCTAGTCTCTGAATTAACTGTGTCACTCTCCATCTTAATAAAGAATTCTACAATATTATGGTCACTCTTTCCCAAAGGGCCTCGCACAACAAGATTGCTAATTAGCCCTTTCTCATTACACATCACCCAGTCTAGGATGGCCAGCCCTCTAGTTGGTTCCTCGCCATATTCGTCTCGAAAACCATCCCGAATACACTCCAAGAATTCCTCCTCCACCGCATTGCTACCAGTTTGGTTAGCCCAATCAATATGTAGATTAAAGTTGCCCATTATAACTGCTGTACCTTTATTGCACACATCCCTAATATGTTGTTTGATGCTGTCCCCAATCTCCTTCCAGATAAGAGAGATGAGGTCATGCATTCGTGCCAATCGTGCTTCTCCACCATGGACGTCAAGGACAGAGAGGCAGTTAGTTCCCGCTGGAAGGAGCACGTCAAAGACCTTCTCAACTGAGACTCTGTCTTCGACGTGAGTGACCTTGACTCCATCCCGCAGCATGCTACCAGCCACCTTCTCAACACAACACCAGCCCGGCACGAGGTAGAAAAGGCCATCCATCAACTGAAGAACAACAAGACATTAGGAGCAGATGCAATTCCCACTGAGGCACAAAAGTATGGTGGAGAAGCACTATTGGCACGACTGCATGACCTCATCTCTCTTATCTGGAAGGAGGAGAGCATGCCAGGAGATCTTAGAGACGCAGTAATCGTGACCATCTTCAAGAAAGGGGGCTGTGGTTGCTACAGCGGAATCTCCCTGCTGTCGGCCACAGGGAATGTCATCTCAAAAATCCTCCTCAATCATTACTCCCTGTGGCTGAAGAGCTCCTCCCAGAGTTGCAATACAGATTCCATTCGCTAAGGGGTACAACGGACAAGATCTTCACCGCGCAACAATTATAAGAGAAATGCAGGGAACAGCACCAACCCTTGTACATGGCCTTCTTTGACCTCACAAAGGCCTTTGACACTGTCAAACATGAGGGATTATGGAGCATCCTCCTCCGTTTCGGCTATCCTTAAAAGTTTGTCACCATTCTCCATCTGCTCCATGATGACATGTAAGCTGTAATCCTGACCAATGGATCCACCACAGACCCAATCCATGTCTGCAACAGGGGTCATCACACCAATGCGCTTCTCGATCTTCCTTGCTGCAATGCTCCATCTCACTATCAACAAGATCTCCGCTGGAATGGAACTAAACTATCAAACCAACGGGAATATGTTCAACCTCCGTCGTCTCCAGGCTAGCTCCAAGGTCATTCTATCCTCTCTCATTGAACAACAGTACGCAAATGATGCTTGCGTCTGTGCACACTCAGAGGCCGAACTCCAAGCCATCGTCAATACCTTTACCGACACATACGAAAACATGAGCCTTGCACTAAGCATCCATAAGACAAAGGTCCTCCACCAACCTGACCCCATCATACAGCACTGCCCCCCCGGTCATCAAAATCCACAGGAAGGTCTTGGACAACGTGGAGCATTTTCTATACCTAGGGAGCCTACTGTCTAAAAAGGCAGACATCGATGACGAGTTCTAACACTGCCTCCAGTGTGCCAATGCTGCCTTCGGTCGGCTGAGGAAAACAGTATTCGAAGGCCAGGACCTCAAATCTGGCACTAAGCTCATGGTCTACAGGGCAGTAGTGATACTTGCGCTCCTATATGGCTCAGAGATGTGGACTATATACAGTAGACACCTCAAAGTGCTGGAGAAGTACCACCAGTGCTGCCTCCGCAAGATTCTGCAAATCCACTGGCAGGACAGATGCACCAACGTCACTGTTCTCACTCAGGCCAACATCCCCAACATCGAAGCACTGACCACGCTGGATCAGGTCCGTCGGCAGGCCACATCGTCTGTATGCCCGACATGAGGCTCCCAAAGAAAGCGCTCTACTCGGAGCTTCGTCACGGCAAGTGAGCCCCAGCTAGGCAGAGGAAATGCTTCAAGGACACCCTCAAAGCCTTCTTGACAAAGTGCAACATCCCCTCCGACTCCTGGGAATCCCTGGCCCAAGACCACCCAAAGTAGAAGAAGATCATCTGGGAGGGCGCTGAGCACCTCGAGTCTGAAATTGAACAAATATTTTGTATTGGTCTTCATGGTAGAAGACACTAAAAACATCCGAATAGTGGATAACCAAGGGGCTATAGGGAGGGAGGAACTTAATATGATCACTATCACGAATCATGTAGTATTAGGTAAAATACTGGGACTAAAGGCAGACAAGTTCCTTGGACCTGATGGCTTACATCCTCGGGTCTTAAGAGAAGTGGCAGCAGAGATAGTGGATGCATTGGTTGTACCAAAATTCCTGGATTCTGGGATGGACCCAGCGGATTGGAAAAAGGAGGCAGACAAAAAGCAGGAAACTATAGACCAGTTAACCTAACATCTGTCGTTGGGAAAATGCTGGAGTCCATTATTAAGGAAGCAATAGTGGGACATTTGGAAAAGCGTGATTCAATTAAGCAGAGTCAACATGGTTTTATGAAAAGGAAATCATGTTTAACAAATTTGCTGAAGTTCTTTCAAGATGTAATGAACAGTGTGGATAAGGAGAAACCAGTGGATGTGGTGTATTTGGATTTCCAGAAGGCATTCGATAAGGTGCCATATAAGAGGTTACCGCACAAGATAAAAGCTCACGGGGTTGGGGGTAATATATTAGCATGGATAGAGGATTGGCTAACTAACAGAAAACAGAGAGTTGGGATAAATCGGTCATTTTCCAGTTGGCAAACTGTAACTAGTGGGGTGCCGCAGGGATCATTGCTGGGTCCTCAACTATTTACAATCTATATTAATGACTTGGATGAAGGGACCAAGTGTAATGTAGCCAAGTTTGCTGATAATACAAAGATGGGTGGGAAAGCAAATTGTGAGGAGGATACAAAACATCTGCAAAGGGATCTAGACAGGCTAAGTGAGTTGGCAGAAATTTGGCAGATGTAGTATAATATGGGAAAATGTGAGGTTATCCACTTTGGCAGAAATAATAGAAAAGCAAATTATAATTTAAATGGAGAAAAATTGCAAAGTGCTGCAGCACAGAGAGACCTGGAGGTCCTTGTGCATGAAACACAAAAAGTTAGTATGCAGGTACAGCAAGTAATCAGGAAGGCAAATGGAATGTTGGCCTTTATTGCAAGGGGGATAGAATATAAAAGCAGTGAAGTCCTGCTGCAACTGTACTGGGTGTTGGTGAGGCCACATCTAGAGTACTGCATACAGTTTTGGTCTCCGTATTTTAGGAAGGATATACTTGCATTGGAGGCTGTTCAGAGAAGATTCACTAGATTGATTCCAGAGATGAAGGGGTTGATTTATGAGGATAGCTTGAATAGGTTGGGCCTATACACATTGGCGTTCAGAAGAATGAGAGGTGATCTTATTGTAACTTATAAGATAATGAGGGGGCTCAACAAGGTGGATGCAGAGAAGATATTTCCACTCAAACGGGAAACTAAAACTAGGGGACATAGTCTTAGAATAAGGGGCCACCCATTTTGCACTGAGATGAGGAGAAGTTTCTTCTCTCAGAGGGTTGTAAATCTATGGAATTCTCTGCCCCAGAGTGCTGAGGAGGCTGGGTCATTGAATATATTAAAGATGGAGATAGACAGATTTTCGAGTGATAAGGGAGTGAAGGGTTATGGGGAGCGGGCTAGGAAGTGGAGCTGAGTCCATCATCAGATCAGCCATGATATTAAATGGCGGAGCAGACTCGAGGGGCCAAATGGCCTACTCCTGCTCCTATTTCTTATGTTCTTATATTCTTGTGTCTCATCGCTGAGAGCAAGTGACCCCTTTCCACCCCGCGATGTAAATTGCCCCACAGGAACGGAGCCGCCACCGTTCGGTGCTCCCAACAACTTTTCCCGGAGGGAAGCTGCCAGTGGCTGGGTGCTGCATCCACTCTTAAATAGGAGGGTGCACCGCCGCAGCTGCCGTTTAAAAAAAATTGTCGGACGACTCTAAAGTCGGCCCGACAATGGCAGCCACGGGTTCGGCGGGGCTGCTAACCGACAGGCCGACACCCCCTCTTGGGTACTGGACCACTGGCCCAGCCGAAGCCCTACCTGGTGGCCCAGTAGATGCCACTAAAGTGGCCGCAGAGCTCACAGTGGCCTTCCCCTTTAAGTGAAGGGGTGGGATGTTGTGACACGTCTGCGTGACGTGGCACGTCCTCATTACGCTGACGTCATAAGTGTCATGCTGATATGCTCAGCGCGGCGCTCATGACACCTCCCGCCTTCCACACCGATCCCAGCGCAGTCGCCCGAAACACCGCCTGGATATTTCAAGCAGTTTAAGTGGCCAAAGTCGCGTTATTTGCCCCCCAATGCCTGGAAGGTCTGCTGACCTATGTCAACAGTCCTCCTGGATAACTCTACCATGTTGCCGCTCTCATCTGGCGCTCCTGGAGCAGACTTGCTGCGTCTAAGAAACCTCCGCAAGTTCGGTGTCGTCCTGGGGACAAATGGGGTGCCCTGTGGCGAGATGCTTGGGCCCGGTACCTCCAGAGTGGAGGTGGGAATGGTCAGAGGAGCACTAGATGGCCTTGAGGTGGAATAGCTTCTGGGAGCCTGGCGATGCGGGTTCCTCAAAGTCTGCGTTCTCATCCGTGGGGAACAGACCCAGCGGATTGACAGGCGAGAATCGGTGCTCCTCAGCACCTGATGTAGGTTCATCCGGCGAGCCGGGCCCCACGCCCCCACCTTCTGGCCTCGGTGGTCTTGCCTGGGGCTGCGCTGCCGGCTGAGCTGCAAAACACAAATGAGGTTATTAGAGGAGAAGGAGGTGCTAGGGTCACAAGATAAGTCCAGCGCTACACACAGCATATGTACGACAAAAGCACCACCGCTATCAAAATCATCACAGACATCACATTTCATGACCATCAACACATTCTGCATTGCAATGATTCTCATGAGGCCAGCATTATTTAGAGGACACTTTTAGCACTCATCTATCGTATATTATTGTTCCGATGTGAGTGGGTGTGGCATCTATTGACTTTATATCATGCAATGGTGTATACTTTACTCACGTGGCATCACTTCAGGTTCTGCAGCTGCCTGCGTGGCCGACCGGGAGTGGGTCCCCACAAGTGCGACCACCCGCTCCTTGATATCAGTCGATGATGACTAGTGGCCCCCCCACCCATTCGCCTCTGCTCGGCCCTACTCCTCAAAAACTTCTTCTGTGAAAGGTAACAACAAGATGACATGGCATGAGTTCATTGTGTGATATCATTGCTAGGTACTGTCACAGAGACTGAAACAACACATAACCGACAGATGTAATCATGATTCCCGGTAAAAGTAAAAGGCCTCACATTTGATTTTAATCACTCATGACACTTACAAATCAAATTATATAAATATATAAGTACATGTAAATAAATATAATACTTCCTCTGGCGGATCCCACAAGGTCGTTGCATTGCTTGCGGCATTGGTTGCCCTCACGCACCTCATTGGTCGCCGACGAGACCACCTCGGCTATCTCGGCCCATATCTTCTGGTAGGCCTTTGGGATGTGCTTCCCACGCCCTCCCTGTGTCAATTGACCCCAGCGTGACTCGACCTCCTGCATGAGGGAGGCATTTGCCTCGTCTAAGAACCTCCTCGCTCTCTTTCATCCTCCCATTTGTTCCTCTCTCAGCTCAATGCTCTCGCCAGCGTCAGTCTCCACAGTGTGCTGTGTCGCCTCCTCCACTTCCTCCATTATAGGCACCAAATTAGACAAAATATCTGGCTGGTAACACCTAGCTTTTTTCTCATAATTTTGTATTAAGCTCGAAACTTTCCCTCCTACTTCCCAAAGCAGCTAAACAAGTACCCGCACCACACCCACACATGCCTTCACTCCCTCTCTGATCCCTCTCTCTTTGTCTCCTCTTATGCGCATGTAATGATGACCCCTGACCTCCTGAATCGTGGGAAACGAGCATTGCTATGCCATTGCTATGGACTGCAACACTTTACAGCAGAAAGTCAGAGAGATTTAATGCTAACGCCCATTTCAGATCGCTCGCGGTAATGCCCATTTTATAAACTGGAAACTAGGGGTTTTGAAAATGGGTGATAATCCGGCGATCTGAAAACCCATATTTACCGTCCACGCTGGAAATAACGCCCATTTTTGGGCGATCTGCACAAAAGTGAAAAATCTAGCCCATAGTCCTAAAACAAGATTGGAAAGTTCTGTTCCAGAATGAAGGTATCCTCTTCGAAACAGAAAACCAGTGGTTAAGTGTGATTTGTAAATATGGAAAAATAAGGTCCTATCTTTTGTTGTATATACCATGCAATTTATATATGATGATTATTTTGTTATGATTACTTCTTCAATAAGGAGGGAGACATGTAATAGAATTCCACCTAGTGGACTCCTGATGTAATGCAGCTACTGATGTAATAATAAAAGGTCATGTGGCAAAGTCACACAATGACAGTTTCTGTTAAGGAGCCATCTTGTGCAGTGTGTGCTTGTCAGTGGTCTCTGTAAAGATATCACAGCTTTGAATCATATAGTCATATTGTGAAAACAATATTGCCCAATGTTGCATTCTTGATGTGGCAGATTTGGGCCCCAATATTGCTAGGAGCAGTTTGTGATCGGTTATCAGGGTAAACATTCTGCTGATCAGAAACTGTTGGAATTTCTTGATTCCAAACGCCATGACAAGTGCTTCCTTTTAAATTTGCGCGTAGTTTCTTTCGCTCTTTGTGAGTGTTTGCTATGCGAATGTGATTGGTTTCTCTTGGCCATCATCCATTACATGGCTTATTGCAGCTCCCACATCATAACTGGAAGCATCACATGCTAACTTAAGCTAACGCTCTGTGCCATAGTGCACAAGTAGTGCATCGCTAGAGAGCCTTCTCTTGAAAGCGCATAAGTTTCCTGTTGTGCTTTCGTCCACTTCCACCGGACATCCTTCTGGAGGAGCTCATGCAATGGAGCTAACATGGTTGCTAACTCAGGTAAGAAATGTGTGTAGTACTAGACCATTCCAAGGAAAGATCTTAATTCAGACATGTTCTGTGGCTTTGGAGCATTGATGACAACATCAACCTTTTCCTTCACTGGTTGCAAGTCATTTGCATCAACTTTCAGACTAAGGTACACAACCTTGAGCTGCACAAAAGCACATATGCTCCTTTTTAATTTGACATTGAAGCACTAAATCTAACACTTCTAGATTGTCTTCCTCGCTGCTTTTTGCGATCAGCATAAGCATAAGCAATTTGGAACTTGTAAAATCTTATCCATCGTAGCCTGGAAGATTTTGAGGGAGGACTTTACACCATATGGCAGCTTGATGTATGAATACAGTCCCTTTTGTGTGTTGATGGTGAGATACTGTTGACTCTCTTTGTGAACATTCAGCTGAGTGTAAGAGTGCGATAGGTCAAACTTGGAGAAAACCTTTGATCTGGAGAGTGCTCTGTACAAATCTTGCGATGTAGGTAACCGGTACCGCTCATCGTCAGCTGCTTGGTTGATAGTAACTTTGTAGTCACGGCATAAGCGTCTGCTTTGGGCACTATCACAATCGGGGTTGCCCATTCAGTTTTGTCAATTTTTACTAGCACTCCGTTCTCTCTGAGCTTCGCTAACTCTTCCTCCACCTGACTTTTCAATACAGTGGGGACCGGCCTTGCCTTGCAATAGACAGGCTTTGTGTTGGACTTGAGGTGGATTTGTGTGTCATACCCAGTGATGCTCTTCTAACTGTCTGTGAACATGCTTTCGTACTTGTTCAGCATTGTGTCGAGTAGCTTCTTTGAAGATGTTTTTCCAGTCTAGTTTTAACTTTCTCAAGCAATCTTTTCCCATGAGAGTTGGCCTGTTGTTGTAGCTCGCTACAATAATAGGCAGCTTTACTGACTGTCCAATGTTTTGAACTGTACATTCCATTTGTCCACATGACTGCAGGATTGTCTGCAGTAGGTTTTTAACTCTACAATACTCTTTGTAAGTGGTACTTTTTTAAACTTACTCTCATATGTGTCCTTACTCATGACAGGGCAGTCTGCCGCCGTATCGATACACATATCAACATGTTGCTTGTTGATCAAAAGTTTTGTACGGAAGTCTTGCTCATGACTGCTAGTATTGCTGTTAGTGGCATAGATACTGTTGATGCCTAGTTCTTCAACATGCCGTGTGTTCACTTCAATATTGTGCACTCCTTCATTTTGTTGCATCTGCTTAGTATTGCCAGTAGAACGGTTCTTAATTCCTGCTTTTATCTAGCTCTGCAAGCTATTGAAATATGGCCTTGCATCTGGCAGTGAAAACACTTCGCATTTCTATATTGGCAAGACTGTGATTTCCATTGCAGTGATAACAATTCACTGAACTGCTCTCACTGATATGCTTTTGACTCAGTCTCACAGCTTTAGGTTTGGCAGTGGCTTTGTGACTGTAGACCATAGCTGCACTAGTCACTTGAGTTCGTCGGAACTCCCAAGCATTCTTAGATGCCATCTTCATACATTCCTTTAAGGCACAAAAGCCCCACAAGAAAAGTGATTCAAACGTGGCCAACAAGAGAAGTAAAAGATAGTATTAGATCAAAGGAAGAGGCTTGGAGTACTGTGTGCAGTTTTGGTCACCTTACTTAAGGAAGGATATACTAGCATTGGAGGGGGTACAGAGATGACTCACTAGGCTGATTCCGGAGATGAGAGGGTTACCTTATGATGATGGATTGAGTAGACTGGGTCTTTACTCTTTGGAGTTCAGAAGGATGAGGGGTGATCTTAAAGAAACATTTAAAATAATGAAAGGGATAGACAAGATAGAGGCAGAGAGGTTGTTTCCACTGGTCGGGGAGACTAGAACTAGGGGGCACAGCCTCAAAATATGGGGGAGCCAATTTAAAACTGAGTTGAGAAGGAATTTCTTCTCCCAGAGGGTTGTGAATCTGTGGAATTCTCTGCCCAAGGAAGCAGTTGAGGCTAGCTCATTGAATGTATTCAAATCACAGATGGATAGATTTTTAACCAATAGGGAATTAAGGGTTACGGGGAGCGGGCGGGTAAGTGGAGCTGAGTCCACGGCCAGATCAGCCATGATCTTGTTGAAATGGCGGAGCAGGCTCGAGGGGCTAAATGGCCTACTCCTGTTCCTAATTCTTATGTTCTTATGTTCTTATATAATGTTGCCGAAAAGAGCAGTAAACCTGAGGATTGGGAACATTTTAGAATTCAGCAAAGGAGGACCAAGAATTTGATAAAGAAAGGAAAATAGAATATGAGAGGAAACTAGCAAGAGACATAAAAACAGATTGTAAAAGCTTCTATAGGTATGTAACAAGGAAAACATTAGCAAAAGTAAATGTGGGTCCCCCACATACTGAGACAGGAGAAATTATAATGGGGTATAAGGAAATGGCGGGAAATTAAACAAATACTTTGGGGCGAAATTGATTAACTCACTGCCCACTGCCGCCAACTGCCACCGACATTCCTCTGGAAGATCCACCTAGTGCCACTTTCGAGGTGGCCTGGAGTGGGCGGGAGGGGGGGAGAGCCACCGGCAACCCCCGCTGATGTCAGCGGACGGCCGAGTGGCGAAACTGACCTCCCAGCCGCCGAGCTCCCATATTGATGCGGGAGGGAGTCGGCGGGAGTCGGTGCCAGAATGCGGGTGGACTGCTGGCTGAAGGCTGGTCTGTCCTCGACGGTAAGTATGAAGATCCTGAAAAAAACTTAGTGAACATTTTATATATATTTTTTTCACAATGACTTACCTGGATGGGGTCCCCTGAAAGTCTTCCGATAATTTTTTTATTTTTTGCTGATGATTTTTTTTTCCAGCTGTGTAAGTGGTTTCCCTTAGATGCTTTCGACGCACCCCCACTTTACAATAGTTCTAGAGCTGGGAGTGATTACTGTACTGAGCAGATGAATGAGTCAGGGATGAATACCTTGGTCTCAACTGGTAATGCTTTTATTAAAGTTAAGACACACACCTGCACCCAGTAAAACCACAAACACCCTGGTGTGTAAAACAAACAAATACAGTACAACACACACTCTGGCCCATCTAAACTGGCCCCTAATATGAAGTACCCACATCTAAAATTGCCCCTGAAAACCCCTGAGATTTGGTTGGGAGAACACACGATACCCCCTCACATCGTGACTGTGATCTTAAAAAAAGATGCGTGTGCAGAGATGATGCTCACCGATTCGTTGGCTTACTCACTGCTTCTCCTGATGAAAACGTGTCTCTTCTGGTTTCTTCTCTCTATCCCGCACGGAGGGATCGGTTCTTGCAGAGGTGAAGCAGCGAGAGCAAGAGAGGACGAGCTGTGGCCGCATGGCTTCTTTCATAACCTCTGTTTGTTTTCCTTTTCAGGCCGAATAAAGTTTGTTCTTGCTCCGAAGCTTCCTGTTTGTGTATCTTCTTCTGGCCCAGTAAAGTTTTTTCCTTTGTTTTGAGGCTTCCTGTTTTGCCAGTGATGGGTTTTTGCATCTGACCGGTCTGGGCTTAATGGCTTTCTGGTATCTGATCCAGGTAATGGCTCAATCACTGATCAGTTCATCTGATCTACCTTTGGCGAGTTCACATTGCTTAACAATGGACTCTCCATTTGCCCATCACCTGCAATGAATTGCCTTATCTTGGCCATTGTCTTCACAGACCCCCTGCCCATCAGGTGTGGATTTCAAGCACACCGTGGTAAAGTACCTGGGCTCCTCCCACAAACAGGCATCCAGGTTTTCTGCAGCGAGAAGATATTAAAACGCAATGTCCAGATGATGTCCAACAAATCCTTGGGGATTAAAACGCAATGTCCAGATAATGTCCAACAAATCCTTGGGGAGCCGATGCTTACAGCTGTTTGACCCTCCGTGGGCCCGACTCCATCCTTGGCGGCATTTGGGCAGCAAGATCCTCTGCTGCCGAGAATGAGACCTCCCACCTGCTGCCGCCCAGATTGGCAGTGTACGTCGTCCATTTGCGCCCTGCCAACCTTCGAGGGACCTTGGCGATGAATATCCTGCCCAAAGTACCATCCAGCACATCTGTGGCCATCGGCGGCCCTTTTGGCTGCACTTGGGTGGGCGGAGGCCTTGATCAAAATCGACCCCTTGGTGTCTGTCTTCACAGAAGAAGACACAAAAAACCTCCCGGAAATAGTGGAGTATTAGGGGCCAAGTGAGAATGAGGAACTGAAAGAAATTAGTATTAGTAACAAAATAGTACTGGAGAAATTAATGGGACTGAAAGCCAATAAATCCCCTGGACCAGATGGCCTACATCCTAGGGTTTTGAAAGAGATGGCTATAGAGATAGTGGATGCATTGGTTGTTATCTTCCAAAATTTCATAGATTCTAGAACGGTTCCTATAGATTGGAAGATAGCTAATGTAACCCCGCTATTTAAAAAAGGAGGGAGAGAAAACCGAGAACTACAGATCAGTTAGCCTGACATCAGTAGTAGGGAAAATGCTTGAATCTATTAGTAAGAATGTGGTTACAAGGTACTTAGAAAATAATAACAGGATTGGGCAGAGTCAACACAAATTTATAAAAGGGAAAGCATGTTTGACAAATCTGTTAGAATTTTTTGAGGTTGTAACTGGTAGAATAGATAAGGAGGGAACCAGTGGATGTGGTGTATTTGGATTTTCAGAAGGCATTCGATAAGGTGCCACACAAGAGGTTATGAACTAAATTAGGTCTTATGGGATTGGGGTAATATACTAGCATAGATTGAAGATTGGTTAACGGACAGAAAACAGAGAGTAGGAATAAACGGGTCATTTTCGGTTTGGCAGGCTGTAACTAATGGAGTGCTGCAAGGATCAGTGCCTATGCCCCAGCTATTCACAATTTATATCAATGATTTGGATGAATGGTCCAAATGTAATATATCCAAGTTTGCTGATGATAGAAAGCTAGGTGGGAATGTAAGTTGTGACGAGGATGCAAAGAGACTTCAACGGGATATAGACAGGCTAAGTGAGTGGGCAAGAACATTGCAAATGGAATATAATGTGGAGAAATGTGAATTTATCCACTTTGATAGGAAAAATAGAAAAGCAGAGTATTTTTTAAATGGTGAGATTAGGAAGTGTTGGTGTTCAGAGGGACCTGGGTGTTCTTGTAGAATCATTAAAAGTTAATATGCAGGTGCAGCAAACAATTTAGAAAGCAAATGGTATGTTGGCCTTTATTATAAAAAGATTTGATTATAAAAGTAAAGACGTCTTACTGAAATTATATAGGACCCTGGTGAGACCGCACCTGGAGTATTGTGTACAGTTTTGGACTCCTTACCTAATGAAGGATATACTTGCCATTGAGGGATTGCAACAAAGGTTCAGCAGACTGATTCCTGGGATAGGGGGATTGTCCTATGAGGAGAGATTGAGTAGACTAGGCCTATATTCTCTAGAGTTTAGAAGAATGAGAAGTGATCTTATTGAAACATACAAAACACAGAGGGCTGTTGAGGCTCAGTATTTGATTATATTCAAGACAGAGATCAATAGAATTTTGGATATTAAGGGAATCATGGGATATGGAGATAGTTCAGGAAAGTGGAGTTGAGGTAGAAGATCAGCCATGATCTCATTGAATGGCAGAGCAGGCTCGAGGGGCCAAATGGCCTACTCCTGCTCCTAATTATTATGTTCTTATGTTCATAAATAGGGTAATTTTTCATTCTATGTCAAACATTAGGTTTGGAGTGTTTAGTAACTTGGACTGTGTGCGTTCATCCACCAGTCCACACACAAGCTTATCTCGCAACGCACGATCCAAAAATGTGCCGAAGTTACAATACAAAGACAAGTTCTTCAGAGCTAAAATGGACTCACTGATGGTTTCACTTTGTTTTAGTTTTTTTTTACCAAACTTATAGCTCTTTGTTATTGCTAAAGGCTTTGGGTCAAAATGGTCCTCAAGTTTCTCAACAATGTCTTAAAACGACCCATCCTTCGCTATGTCGGTTTGTCAGTGTTCCGTAGACATCTGGCCTGATCGGCGTTAGAAAAATTGCTTTCTTCTGTTCACGAATTATTTTGAGCTTGAACATTATCATCTGCACCTTCGGTCTCAATAATGTTATTGGCTCTAAAAAACATTTTCATCTGCTCAATGTAAGAACTGAATGGTTCGTGAGCTTGGTCATACATGTGGAGGTTTCCGATAAATCCCGTAGGTGTAGTCAAGATTGTCCCAATCCCATCGAACAGTGACTCAGCACGCTACCTGTGTACATGTGAGAATCAATGCCACTGTTGCCATGTTTACATACATGCAAAGACAAAGCAGATGATTCTACATGAATATTAACAGTAAAACTTTGCAAAAAATTAGTTTAGATGTCACAAATTAACCTTAAGCTTGTCCACTTGAAGGTTGAAAACTGTGTCCTTCTATGATCCTTAGAAATGCCTTTGGGATCCCATCCTCGTCACCAAAATGTAATATATGTGAGTAGAACAAATGAAGAACAGAGACACAATGAGTTGTTAGTCCATGTGCTTGCTTTATTAGGCCAGAGTGAACTGAGCATGCTCATACCAAACCATGTGATAATACATTACAAGCAGAAAAAGAAAAGAGGCATCTGTACTGAGGAAAATAAGAGTGCATGGGCAAACAAAGTGAAGCAGAGAGAAAACAGAGGATGTAAAGAAGGAGGGTGGGAAAGGTTTGAGTGATACGGAAGAGAGGAGCAGAAATAAAATAGAGGGTTTCTGCCGCACTTCCGGCAAAGTTATGGTGGCAGAGTGGAAGCAGTTCTGGGGAATTTCCCTAGCCATTGTCAAAGATTAGTAAAGGGCTTCCACCAGAATGAGTTTCTCTGTGTAAGCTTTTACCATTATGCTGTTCTTCAATTTCTAACATGGTTAGTCATGACCTTTAGCCAAATATGTATGGTTTTCAGAGGGGGATGATTGAAGGTGAGGGGTAGGACCATTCAGGAAATAATATGGGAGTCCTCCGGAGATTCACACATATGGGGGGAGGTGGCATTAGGGTGCTGAAATCTACAAGCTCTGAGAAGGCAGGGCTCATAAGAGCTCATGGGGAGGAGTGGAGAACTGGTATTGCATAGGAGAAGGGGTGGACAGCTGGAAGCATGGTGGAGGGTGTGGAGCTCCATGAATACTCAGGAGAGAGTGACCTTGGGGGTGCTGGGAGTATGAAATATGTCAGCAACAGAGGTACAAAACCTGGGGGGAGGCTGGGTCTAGGAGAACTGTGAAGGGGAACTGGAGCCTGCAAATTCTAGGGCAGTGTCTTAGACCATGGGGAAGGCTGACAGCATTGTGGAGGAAAGACGTCTGAGACTGACAGATCTGAAAGCCTGGAGGTGGGAGGGCAATGTATTTCCAGGAGTAGAGGATAGGCCCAGACCCAGCAGCAACTTTGAACATCTGGGTAATTAGTTGGAGCCAAAATGGCCACTCAAACTTTGCCATTTTTGTTTGAATGTGAAGCTTAAATCATTAAGCATCAGCTCTCCCTTACAGACACATTTGACACTTACCTATGTTCTATGTACACATCAGACATGCATTTGATACTATGGGAAAAGAGCTAGTGACTAATTGTATAGCTCTTTCAAAGAGCTGGCACAGACAGTATTGGCTGAATGGGCTTCTTCTGTGCTGTATGATTTTATAATACAAAACTTTTATTTAGTTAGAATATTGCAAGCAATAGCAACACTCTTGAGTGTGTTGTGTATGCATGCCTGCTTACTGTGTGATGTCTGTAACACTGTTATGCCACACTGAATGTACCCTTATACTGTACACACCTTACCTGTACACCAGAGGGTGCTGCTGCTGGAGACCTAAGGGTTACCTGCACATGACAGGTAACCCAGTATAAAAAGGAACTCACAGCTTGTTGTCCTCACTCAGGAGCTGCAAGTAAAGGACTACAGGTCTACACAGTTTAAGTATCATACCCTGCCTCGTGGAGTTATTACCAAAGGTGCCTTCATACACTACAACTGGCGACGGGAATACGAGGTCACGAACCTCACGCTCAGCATGTCGAATCTCAGCATCTTTCAGCAATTTACCGATGGGGAAGATTAGGATGCTTTTGTAGAAAAGATTGGAACACTTAAGGAGACTGGCTGCACCGTGCGGCTTTGGCGACCACCTAAATGAAGCACTAAGGGACTCTAAACCGACGAGAGCAGTGCACCACATGGACACTTCTAAGGGCAGAAACACTGCCCTGAGTCCTGCAACCCTGAGTCCGCCACATAGGGCAAACCGGCTAGCCCCGTGCTGGCGCTGTGGAGGAAACCACAGGGACCACCAGTGCCGCTACAAAGACTATGCATGCAAATAGAAAAGGCACCTTCAAAGGATGTGCAGAAAAAGCTTTACTCACCGCGTCTCTGATGAGTTGGCTGATCACTGGGGCTCCGACACAGATGAAGGTGAAGTTGCTCAACCCCTGGAAGAAGAGTATGCAACTCATACCTGCTCCACCGAAAGTTCTCCGTGGACGATGGAAGTGGACATCGACGGGGTCCCAGTTCCTATGGAGATCGACACAGGGGCGAGCCAGTCTGTGATGAGCCAAATGACCTTTGAAAAAATTTGGACAAATCCTGCCAATCGACCAAAACTGTCTCCTGTCCAGGTGAGGCTGCTCACCTATACCAAAGGTAAAATCCAAATCATTGACAGCGTAGACGTCCAGGTCTCCCAGGGCGGCGTGTTGAATAAACTCCCCCTGTGGATTGTAGCCAGCAATGGTCCCACGCTGCTGGGCAGGAATTGGATGAACCGGGTCCACATCAAGTGAAGTGGCCCTGTGGAAGAAAAGACCACCACAGCCCACCTGCAGGAAGTGGCTGCAAAACCAGCATCATGAGGAGAAAAACTTGCAATCAAAATGGCCGGAGTCATACCAAGAGTGAGCATGGAGGAGCAGCACGTGACACCGAGCGGCCATCGGATTTGAAAGCTCCCTTAAAGGAGACCGGTAACCAAAGAAGTTTAAAGGGGAAGTTTCAATTATTTGAGTACACGGACTTTAAAGCTAAAGATGCAATTAAAGGGTGCAAGTATGAAAATGTATGCAATGTAACAATAAATTGTGATGCTGGTTTAACTAATGTGACTAATGAGATGAATGCAGGTGTCAGTAAGGTTAAGAACAAGTTTATTATGATATAGAATGATAGAGAATGTGAAATGCCTAATGTAAGCATGTCAATTGAAACCAGGACACCCAAAAGTGATGCAAATGCTAGAATATATAATGCAGGCTTGACTATGTGTGATCAGAGCCAAGGTGTCATGTATACAGATAGGACACTGCCAAAGGACATTGGGTCCTACAGGGACCATGCTGATGCCAATTGAATCCCCCTGTGGGAGACCTTCAGGTCCAGCAGGATACCTGACCATGTAGCCTGGACCTTTGGAACGAATGTGATGCCCCTTGCAGGACACACACAGCCAGTGGGAGCAGACCCACTACAGGGACAGTGGTCAATTGGCAGCCCAGCCACCACCAATGGCAACCTGCACCAGACCAGCCCTACAACCCCTGGCCACCAGGGCCAACACCAGAAGCATAAGGCCAATACCCTCCAGCTTCCCTGGTAAACCCTGGGATGACCTGACCCTCATCCCAATTGGTGGACAAGCAGCCCACCCAGTCTTGTGGCCCTGCCCACCACCCCACAACTTGGTCTACGTGTGAGGGAGGGGAAACGTACGAGGCCAGCCTCAAGCACAGAGGTCACACCTGGCAACCACACAACCCTCACCACAACCTCCCATGGCTCACCACTAATCACCTCCCCTGGTCATGACAAGAAGGATATGAAAAATGCTTAGGGGGGAGTATTGTTGTGTATGCATGCCTGTTTACTGTGTAATGTCTGTAACACTGTTATGCCACACTAAATGTACCCTTATACTGTACACACCTTACCTGTACACCAGAGGGTGCTGCTGCTGGAGACCTAAGGGTTACCTGCACACTGCAGGTAACCCTATAAAAAGGAACTCACAGCTTGTTGTCCTCACTCAGGAGCTGCAAGTAAAGGACTACAGGTCTACACAGTTTAAGTATCATACCCTGTCTCGTGGAGTCATTACTAAAGGTGCCTACATACATTACAGTGTGGATCAGAAAAAAACTTTTTTTAATTAATTAAGAAAACTAGATGAAGGGCCAGTGCAAGGAAACATTAGGGTTGAAAAGAATAGTTGAGAAGTTGAGCTAATTTAAAAAGTAGTAGTTTCAGTGATACCATGCTTTTGTTTTAAAAGATTGCAAGAGAAAGGAAAGACTGAAGGGCAGTTTGAAGTTCTGAGAAAGAAATAAATGAAACAAGGAGTGTGACTTCAACATAGTGAAAACGCAGGGAAGAAAAAGAGTGCACAGGACATCATGTGAAGTTTATTGGAACAAGAGAGAATAGGTCAGAGCAGTAACAACAATGGTGCTATTAATAAAACAGAAAAGACAAGAAAAACTTCGAGATCCCACAAACTGCAGGTGAATGAATGACCAGAGAACCCATTTTATGGTGGTATTGTTTGATGGAAGAATACTAGCAAGGGCACCAGGAGAGCTGCCTGCTCTTCTTCAATTGGTGCCACCTGGGCAGGCAAACAAGACCTTGACTTAACATCTCATCTGAAAGACGGCAGCTCCTACAGTGCATCACTATCTCAGCACTGCACTGATAGCATGCAGCCCATGTAAAGATGGTTGTGGATTCTGGGCATTCCATTCTAAAAGCTTTATTGCACATATCTGTTAAATTAAGGTATCTGTCCAGAACATCTCAATAAAACTAAATATGATATTGCAGCGAGCACAGTCATTCATCTCTTTTGGGGCATTTGCTAATCACACCAAAAAAATATTGGTCCAGAATTTGCATTTAATGATAATTATTTTTAAAGTTTGTTTATGAAATTTCAGCTTCTACCTTAATCCCATGGGAAAGTCCCAATCTTTAATTTGCGCTCTGTAAAACTTAGTAAAAGTTAAGGATAATCAGTGCATTTTATTTCCTGGTTTGCTGCATGTGAGGCTTTCTCAATGTGATTGGCCGCTGAGCTGGATTGATGACAACACTGTTCCTGGATGCTTGAGATCCCCTCGGCTTGGAGCCAGATACAAATTAACATTGGGAAAGATGAATTTCATGCCACAGAGATCGCCAAATCTTTGTGGGCAGCATTCTTCGAGGTTAACGGCGAACACCATCACTTCATCGCTGACTGCAAAATCTTGGCAATTATTCTTTTTTAGAACAGATTTGAATAACTTAATGAACAGATTACTCAGGAAGAAGTGATCTTCAAACTGGTAAATAGGAATATATGAACAAGAATAGGCCCTTCAGCTCCTCCAGCCTACTCCACCATTCAATTAGATCATGGTTGATCTATACCTCAACTCCATTTACCCCCTTTACTCCATAATCCCATGATACCCTTACCCAACAAAAAATCTATCAATTTCAATTTTAACATTTTGAATTGACCTAGCCTCAACAACTTTTTTGGGGAAAGAGTTCCAGATTTTCACTAACCTTTGTGGGAAGAAGTGCTTCCTAACATCGCTCCTGAACAGCTTAGTTCTAAGTTTAACTTTATTTCCCCTTCTTCTGGACTCCTCCACCAGAGGGAATAGTTTCTCGCTATCTACCCTATCAACTTCTTTAATCATTTCAAACACCTTACTTCAATCACCCCATAATTTTTTTTATTCGTTCCTGGGATGTGAACATCGCTGGCATGGACAGCATTAATTGCCCATCCTAACTGCATTTGAGAAGGTGGTGGTGAGCCGCCACTTTGAACTGCTGCATTCTGTGTGGTGAAGGTACTCCCAAAGTGCTGTTAGGGAGGGAGTTCCAGGATTCTGACCCAGTGATAATGAAGGAATAGTGATATATTTCCAAGTCAGGATGTCGTGCAACTTGGAGGGGAACTTGCAGGTGATGGTATTCCCATGTGTCTGCTCTAGGTGGTAGAGGTCACTGGTTTTGGAGGTGCTGCCGAAGAAGCCTTGGTGAGTTGCTGCAGTGTATCTTGTAGACGGTACACACTGCAGCTTCATTGCACCTGTGGTAGAGGGAGTGAATGTTTAAGGTGGTGGATGAGGTGCCAATCAAGCGGGCTGTTTTATCCTGGATGGTGTTGAGCATCTTGAGTGTTGTTGGAACTGCATTCATCCAGGCAAGTGGAGAGTATTCTATCACACTCTTGACTTGTGCCTTGTAGGTGGTGGAATGGCTTTGGAGAGTCAGGAGGTGAGACATACACCGCAGAATACCCAGCCTCTGATCTAGAAACATAGAAACATAGAAAGTAGGTGCAGGAGTAGGCCATTCGGCCCTTCTAGCATGCACCGCCATTCAATGAGTTCATGGCTGAACAGGCAACTTCAGTACCCCATTCCTGCTTTCTCACCATACCCCTTGATTCCCCTAGTAGTAAGGACTTCATCTAACTCCTTTTTGAATATATTTAGTGAATTGGCCTCAACAACTTTCTGTGGTAGAGAATTCCACAGGTTCACCACTCTCTGGGTGAAGAAATTCCTCCTCATCTCAGTCCTAAATGGCTTCCCCCTTATCCTTAGACTGTGTCCCCTGGTTCTGGACTTCCCCAACATTGGGAACATTCTTCCTGCATCTAACCTGTCTAACCCCGTCAGAATTTTAAACGTTTCTATGAGGTCCCCTCTCATTCTTCTGAACTCCAGTGAATACAAGCCCAGTTGATCCAGTCTTTCTTGATAGGTCAGTCCCGCCATCCCGGGAATCAGTCTGGTGAACCTTCGCTGCACTCCCTCAATAGCAAGAATGTCCTTCCTCAGGTTAGGAGACCAAAACTGTACACAATACTCCAGGTGTGGCCTCACCAAGGCCCTGTACAATTGTAGCAACACCTCCCTGCCCTTGTACTCAAATCCCCTCGCTATGAAGGCCAACATGCCATTTGCTTTCTTAACCGCCTGCTGTACCTGCATGCCAACCTTCAATGACTGATGTACCATGACACCCAGGTCTCGTTGCACCTCTCCTTTTCCTAATCTGTCACCATTCAGATAATAGTCTGTCTCTCTGTTTTTACCACCAAAGTGGATAACCTCACATTTATCCACATTATACTTCATCTGCCATGCATTTGCCCACTCACCTAACCTATCCAAGTCGCTCTGCAGCCTCATAGAATCCTCCTTGCAGCTCACACTGCCACCCAACTTAGTGTCATCCGCAAATTTGGAGATATTACATTTAATCCCCTCGTCTAAATCATTAATGTACAGTGTAAACAGCTGGGGCCCCAGCACAGAACCTTGCGGTACCCCACTAGTCACTGCCTGCCATTCTGAAAAGTCCCCATTTACTCCTACTCTTTGCTTCCTGTCTGACAACCAGTTCTCAATCCATGTCAGCACACTACCCCCAATCCCATGTGCTTTAACTTTGCACATTAATCTCTTGTGTGGGACCTTGTCGAAAGCCTTCTGAAAGTCCAAATATACCACATCGACTGGTTCTCCCTTGTCCACTCTACTGGAAACATCCTCAAAAAATTCCAGAAGATTTGTCAAGCATGATTTCCCTTTCACAAATCCATGCTGACTTGGACCTATCATATTACCTCTTTCCAAATGCACTGCGATCACATCCTTAATAATTGATTCCATCATTTTACCCACTACCGATGTCAGGCTGACCGGTCTGTAATTCCCTGTTTTCTCTCGCCCTCCTTTTTTAAAAAGTGGGGTTACATTGGCTACCCTCCACTCCATAGGAACTGATCCAGAGTCAATGGAATGTTGGAAAATGACTGTCAATGCATCCACTATTTCCAAGGCCACCTCCTTAAGTACTCTGGGATGCAGTCCATCAGGCCCTGGGGATTTATCGGCCTTCAATCCCATCAATTTCCCCAACACAATTTCCCGACTAATAAGGATTTCCCTCAGTTCCTCCTCCTTACTAGACCCTCCGACCCCTTTTATATCCGGAAGGTTGTTTGTGTCCTCCTCAGTGAATACCGAACCAAAGTACTTGTTCAATTGGTCCGCCATTTCTTTGTTCCCCGTTATGACTTCCCCTGATTCTGACTGCAGGGGACCTACGTTTGTCTTTACTAACCTTTTTCTCTTTACATATCTATAGAAACTTTTGCAATCCGTCTTAATGTTCCCTGCAAGCTTCTTCTCGTACTCCATTTTCCCTGCCCTAATCAAACCTTTTGTCCTCCTCTGCTGAGTTCTAAATTTCTCCCAGTCCCCGGGTTCTCTGCTATTTCTGGCCAATTTGTATGCCACTTCCTTGGCTTTAATGCTATCCCTGATTTCCCTTGATAGCCACGGTTGAGCCACCTTCCCTTTTTTATTTTTACGACAGACAGGAATGTACAATTGTTGTAGTTCATCCATGCGGTCTCTAAATGTCTGCCATTGCCCATCCACAGTCAACCCCTTCAGTATCATTCGCCAATCTATCCTAGCCAATTCACGCCTCATACCTTCAAAGTTACCCTTCTTTAAGTTCTGGACCATGGTCTCTGAATTAACTGTTTCATTCTCCATCCTAATGCAGAATTCCACCATATTATGGTCACTCTTCCCCAAGGGGCCTCGCACAACGAGATTGCTAATTAATCCTCTCTCATTACACAACACCCAGTCTAAGATGGCCTCCCCCCTAGTTGGTTCCTCGACATATTGGTCTAAAAAACCATCCCTTATGCACTCCAGGAAATCCTCCTCTACCGTATTGCTTCCAGTTTGGTTAACCCAATCTATGTGCATATTAAAGTCACCCATTATAACTGCTGCACCTTTATTGCACGCACCCCTAATTTCATGTTTGATGCCCTCCCCAACATCACTACTACTGTTTGGAGGTCTGTACACAACTTCCACTAACGTTTTTTGTCCTTTGGTATTCTGCAGCTCTACCCATATAGATTCCACATCATCCAAGCTAATGTCCTTCCGAACTATTGCCTTAATTTGCTCCTTAACCAGCAATGCTACCCCACCTCCTTTTCCTTTTATTCTATCTTTCCTGAATGTTGAATACCCCTGGATGTTGAGTTCCCAGCCCTGATCATCCTGGAGCTACGTCTCCGTAATCCCAATCACATCATATTTGTTAACATCTATTTGCACAGTTAATTCATCCACTTTATTGCGGATGCTCCTTGCATTAAGACACAAAGCCTTCAGGCTTGTTCTTTTAACACCCTTTGTCCTTTTAGAATTTTGCTGTACAGTGGCCCTTTTTGTTCTTTGCCTTGGGTTTCTCTGCCCTCCACTTTTCCTCATCTCCTTTCTGTCTTTTGCTTTTGCCTCCTTTTTGTTTCCCTCTGTCTCCCTGCATTGGTTCCCATCCCCCTGCCATATCAGTTTAAATCCTCCCCAACAGCACTAGCAAACACTCCCCCTAGGACATTGGTTCCGGTCCTGCCCAGGTGCAGACCGTCCGGTTTGTACTGGTCCCACCTCCCCCAGAACCGGTTCCAATGCCCCAGGAATTTGAATCCCTCCCTGTTGCACCACTGCTCAAGCCACGTATTCATCTGCGCTATCCTGCGATTCCTACTCTGACTATCACGTGGCACTGGTAGCAATCCCGAGATTACTACTTTTGAGGTCCTACTTTTTAATTTAGCTCCTAGCTCCTTAAATTCGTTTCGTAGGACCTCATCCCTCTTTTTACCTATGTCGTTGGTACCAATGTGCACCACGACAACTGGCTGTTCTCCCTCCCTTTTTAGAATGACTTGCACCCGCTCCGAGACATCCTTGACCCTTGCACCAGGGAGGCAACATACCATCCTGGAGTCTCGGTTGCGGCTGCAGAAACGCCTATCTATTCCCCTCACCATTGAATCCCCAATCACTATTGCTCTCCCACTCTTTTTCCTGCCCTCCTGTGCAGCAGAGCCAGCCACGGTGCCATGAACTTGGCTGCTGCTGCCCTCCCCTGATGAGTCATCCCCCTCAACAGTACCCAAAGCAGTGTATCTGTTTTGCAGGGGGATGACCACAGGGGACTCCTGCACTACCTTCCTTGCACTGCTCTTCCTGTTGGTCTTCCATTCCCTATCTGGCTGTGGACCCTTTCCCTGTGGTACGACCAACTCGCTACACGTGATACTCACGTCATTCTCAGCATCGTGGATGCTCCAGAGTGAATCCACCCTCAGCTCCAACTCCACAACGCGGTCTGTCAGGAGCTGGAGGCGGGTACACTTCCCGCACACGTAATCGTCAGGGACACCGGAAGTGTCCCTGAGTTCCCACATGGTACAGGAGGAGCATAACACCCGACCGAGCTCTCCTGCCATGACTTAACCCTTATATACACTTAAATTGGCAACAACAGTGTTAAAAGTTACTCACTGATAAAGAGAAAAAAGAAAAACTACTCACCAATCACCAGCCAATCACTTACCCTCTTGGCTCTGATGTCACCTTTTGATTTCTTTCTACTTCTTTTTTGCCTTCTCCCTGTAGCTGCACAAGTCACGCCTTTTATACGCCTCACCAACGGACCTCCTCGACGCTGCTCCCGACTGCCGCCTACGCTGGGCCCCGGACTCCCTGCTGTGCCTTTTATAGGCCTCTCCACGCACCTCCTCGACGCTGCTCCCGACTGCCGCCTACGCTGGGCCCCGGACTCCCTGCTGTGCCTTTTATAGGCCTCTCCACGCACCTCCTCGACACTGCTCCCGACTGCCGCCGACTCTGGGCCCCGGACTCCCTGCTGTGCCTTTTATAGGCCTCTCCACACACCTCCTCGACGCTGCTCCCGACTGCCGCCTACGCTGGGCCCCGGACTCCCTGCTGTGCCTTTTATAGGCCTCTCCACGCACCTCCTCGACGCTGCTCCCGACTGCCGCCAACTCTCGTTCCCACAGTATTTATGTGGCTGATCGAGTTAAGTTTCTAGTCAATGGTAACCCCTGAAGATAGTGATGGTGGGAGATTCGACAATGGTAATGCCGTTGAATGTCAAGTGGCGGTGGTTAGATTCTCACTTGTTGTAGATAGTCATTGCTTGGCACTTGTGTTGCACTAAAGTTATTTGCCACTTATCAGCCCAAGCCTGAATGTAGTCCAGGTCTTGCTGCATGCAGGGATGGATTGCTTCATTATCTGAGGAGTTGCTAATGGAACTGCACACTGTGCAATCATCAGTGAAAATCCCCACTTTGACCTTATGATGGAGAGAAGGTCATTGATTAAGCAGCTGAAGATGGCTGGTCCTGGGACACTGCCCTGAGGAACTCGTGCAGCGATGTCTTGGGGCTAAGATGTTTGACCTCTAACAATAACAAGCATTTTCCTTTGTGCTAGGAATGACTCCAGCCAGTGGAGATTTTCCCCCCTGATTCCCATTGACTTCAATTTTACAAGGGCTCTTTGAAGCCACACTCCGTCAAATGCTGCCTTGATGTCAAGGGCAGTCACTATCTCCTCACCTCTGGAATTCAGCTCTTTTTTCCATGTTAGTGAAGGGTCGACTGGGCTGGGTGTGCCTTTGTCATGTCCAAAACCAATGCCTACGTCGATGCCGGGTGGTCCATCTGGTTTTATTATTATTGTTTTTTGTAGTGGTTTGGTACAACTGAGTAGCTTGCTAGGCTATTTCAGAGGGCAGTTAACCACATTGCTGTGGGTCCGGAGTCACATATAGACCGGACCAGGCAGATTTCATTCCCTAAAGGACATTAGTGAACCAAATGGGTTTTTACGCCAATCCGATCGTTTCACGGTCACCATACTAGCTTTTTATTCCAGGTTTATGTAATTAGCTGAATTTAAATCCCCAAGCTTCTGTGGTGGGATTTGAAGTCTTGTCTCCTTTATTAGGTCTCTGGATTACTAGTCCAGTAACATAACCACTGTGCTACCATTGCTGGTGAATCTTCCATATTCAAGGAATTCAAGGCTAGTCTATGCAATCATAGTTTAACCCTTTTAGCCCTAATATCATTCTGGTGAAATAAGGCTCTCATTTAGAATTGATTGTTTTGAGGACTGAAATTCTACAAGGGATCCACACATGTCCCAATGTAACACCAGCAGGATCACGATGGAATCCCCAGGAGGATGGTGGAGACCCAGTTGCACAGAGCCTCTGCCATTTCCAGGAGTGTCCAACCCTTCAGCATAGGCAGTCCCTCGGAATCGAGGAAGACTTGCTTCCACTCTTAACATGAGTTCTTAGGTGGCTGTACAGTCCAATACGAAAACCACAGTCTCTGTCACAGGTGGGACAGATTGTCATTGAGGGAAGGGGTGGGTGGGACTGGTTTGCCGCACTCTCTTTCTGCAGCCTGCGCTTGATTTCTGCATGCTCTTGGCGACGAGACTCAAGGTGCTCAACACCCTCTCGGATGCACTTCCTCCACTTAGGGTAGTCTCTGGCCAGGGACTCCTGGCTGTTAGTGGGGTTGTTTCACTTTATCAGGGAGGCTTTGAGGGAGTCCTTGTAACATTTCCTCTGCCCACCTTTGGTTCGTTTGCTGTGAAGGAGTTCCGAGAAGAGCGCTTGTTTTGGGAGTCTCGTGTCTGGCATGAGAACTATGTGGCCTGCCCAGCGGAGCTGATCAAGTGTGGTCAGTGCTTCAATGCAGGGGATGTTGGCCTGGTTAAGGATGCTAACGTTGGTGTGTCTGTTCTCCTAGGGGATTTGTAGGATCTTGCGGAGACATCACTGGTGGTATTTCTCCAGCGACTTGAGGTGTCTACTGTACATGGTCCATGTTTATGAACCATACAGGAGGGCGGGTATTACTACAGCTCTGTAGACCATGAGCTTGGTGACTGTTTTGAGGGCCTGGTCTTCAAACATTCTTTTCCTCAGGTGACCAAAGGCTACACTGGCGCACTGGAGGCGGTGTTGGATCTCATCGTCAATGTCTGCTCTTGTTGATAGGAGGCTCCCGAGATAAGGAAAGTGGCCCACGTTGTCCAGGGCCACGTGTATCTTGTTGACTGTGGGGCAGTGCTGTGCAGCGAGGACAGGCTGGTGGAGGACCTTTGTCTTACTGATGTTTAGCGTAAGGTCCATGCTTTCGTATGCCTCAGTAAATACATCAACTGTGTCCTGGAGTTCAGTCTCTATGTGCGCAGACGCAGGTGTCGTCCGCGTACTGTAGCTCGACAACAGAGGTTGGGGTGGTTTTGGACCTGGCCTGGAGACAGTGAAGGTTGAACAGGTTCCCACTAGTTCTGTAGTTTAGTTCCACTCCAGCGGGGAACTTGTCGACTGTGAGGTGGAGCATGGCAGCAAGGAAGATTGAGAAGAGAGTTGGGACAATGACGCAGCCCTGCTTGACCCCGGTCCGGACATGGATTTGGTCTGTGATGGATCCATTGGTAAGGACCACGACCTGCATGTCGTCGTGGAGCAGGAGGAGGTTGGTGACGTACATTTGGGGGCATCCGAAATGGAGGAGGATGCTCCATAGATCCTCGCAGTTGACAGTGTCAAAGGCCTTTGCAAGTTCAAAGAAAACCACGTATAAGGGCTGGCACTGTTCCATGCATTTTTCCTGCAGCTGTCGCACTACAAAAATCATGTTCGTTGTGTCACATAAGGGATGAAATCTGCACTGCGACTCCGGGAGGAGCTCCTCGGCCACGGGAAGAAGACAGTTGAGGAGGACTCTAGCAACGACTTTCCCAGTGGCTGATAGCAGGGAGATTCCTCCATAGATGCCGCAGTCGGATTTTTCCCCTTTTTTAAAGATGGTCACGATCACTGCATCTCTAAGATTTCTCGGCAAGCTCTCCTCCCTCCAGATGAGAAAGATGAGATCATGTATTCGCGCCAACAGTGCTTCTCCACCATACTTCAGTGCCTCAGAAGGGATTCCATCCACTACCGTAGCCTTGTTGTTTTTAGCTGTCTTATAGCTTTTTCTACCTCATGCAGTGTTGGGGTCTCACTGAGGTGGTGATGGGTAGCATGCTGCGGAATGGAGTCGAGAACACTCGAGTCAAAGGCAGAGTCTCGATTGAGGAGATCTTTGAAGTGCTCCTTCCAGCGGGCCCTGACTGCCTCGGTGTTCTTAATGAGTGTTTCTTCGTTCTTAGCCAGCAGCGGGGTGGGGCCTTGGGATTTTGTACCATGGGTGGCCTTGATTGCGATGAAGAATCCTCGCATATCATGGCTGTCCACCCCTTACAAGGTAAATGATAGACTCCCTAAGCCGACAGTTCCCACTCTTCAGGCTAGTTGGGGACCCGGCACGGTAGTGATGATGATAATGGGTGGCAAGCAGTCTGAAGACTTTTTAAAATAGTTTTTAAAAAGTTTTCGCTGATTGGCCACTGCGCTCAGGGTACCAATAGGATCATTGTTGGGGTTGGAACGGGCAACCCCTCCCAATGGGCCAGCAAGCACTGGAGCAGCTGTAGAAATTTAAAAATGGGCATTTTTTACAGCGACCGGCAAATCCACAATGACAGTTCTATGCCAGGGCGGCAAGTTGAAAATCTACTCTAAGGAAGATAAAAGATGAATAGGGAGGAAATTAACTCTTATCAGTAGTTATGTCTTGTAATGGCAATTTGATCTCAATGGCTGGAGCATGTCACTTGTTACACTTTTATTGTTCACATAATCTTCTGGAAAAATGCACTCAAATTCCTCAGGTACTATATTCTCAAGGATTGTGCAAAGAGTGTGTTGTTTCAGAAGCCCAGATCTTGTAGTTTAGTTCCACTCCAGTGGGGAACTTGTCGACTGTGAGGTCTCTAGGGAATAAATGAAGAAAATTAGGTAACTTGGTATATAATCTCAATTTATTTCAAATATATCAGAATTAAACCAATTAATTTGTCAAAGCCTGCGTTCTGTGTCTGCCTCTGGAAAAACCAAGTCAATTACAAGTACACTTTCAAATTTCCAACTGTCCAGCCTTTGGCCCAACATTCACCATGGCATTTCTGCAGCTACCGATCTGCTCAATCACACCCTCACATCCACCTTTGATGCCCTAGTCTCCATTAAAACCATTGCTCTCTCTCTCCTTGTTTGTTCCCCCTGGTATGGTCTTCATCTCCACTCCCTTAGGTCCAACGTTGAATGTTGAACTTAGGTTTAGCTGGAATACAAAGATAACCATCTTCTTAAAACATTCTCCCCGGCCTCCTCCATCCTCACCTCCAACAACAAGTGCAAGGAGCTCATGGATTTCTTTGTCACTAAGATTAAAACCATCCATTCAGCTGCCTCTGACATCACCATCCCTTCCCTAGCCCACCAGCCTAACCTTTCTCAAAGGTTCCCACTTGTCATAGTCTTGAACTTGCATCTTTCTCTAGTGTCTTTCCTATCTCCCCTCATGCCCTCTCCAAGCTCATCTTGTCCATGAGACCCACCTCCTGCTCACTTGAACCTATTCCCATCAACTGATGACCACCCAACTTCCCTTCCTGGCCTTCATGTTAACTGATATTTTCAATGGTTTTCTCTCCTCAGCTACTATCCCCCTCCCCTTCAAATCTGCCATCATTTTTTTAAACCTCATAATACTCCTGTGAAGCGCCTTGGAATGTTTCACTATGTTAAAGGTGCTATAAAATACAAGTTGTTGTTGTTGCCATCACCGCTCTCCTCAAAAAAAACACCCTTGATCTCTCTGTCCTTGCAAACTATGGCCCCATCTTTAACCTTCCTTTCCTCTCAGGTCCTTGAATATGCTGTTGCCTCCCAAATCAGTGTCCATCTTTCTCGCAAGATGCTTGAATCCCTCTAATCGTGATTCCACCCATGCCACAGTATAGAAATGGCCTTTATCAAAGTCACAAATGACATCCTATGTAACTGTGACTATGGTAAACTATTCCTCCTCATTCTTCTCAACCTTTCTGCAGCCTTTGACACCGTTGACCACATCATCCTCCTCCAAAGCCTCTCCTCCATTGTCCAGCTGGGTCAGACTGCACTCGCCTGGTTCCATTCTGATCTATTTAGTCATAGCCAAAGAATCGCCTGCAATGGCTTGTCTTCCTGCTCTGCTCCCACACAGTTAGCTCTGGTATCCCCCAAGGATCTATCCTTGGCCCTTCCTATTTCTCATCTACACATCGGGTTCCATATGTATGCTGATGACACTCAGCTCTATCTCATTACCATCTCACTTGAGCCGCCCCCACCCCGCCCCCCCCACCCCACAGTCTCTGTTTTGTCACACTGCTTGTCCAATCTCCGGTACCGAATGAGCAGAATTTCCTCCATTTATATATTGGGAAGACCAAAGCCATTATCATTAGACCCCACAAAAAAAATCAGTTCCCTAGCTTCCGGTCACATATCTGCTCGATCACCAAGACTCTCTACTTCCAACTCCGTAACTTCATCTGACTCTGACTCTGCCTTTGCCTCAGCACATCTGCTGCTGAAATCCTCATCCATGCCTTTGTTATCTCTAGACTTCACTATTCCAATGCTCTCCTGGCCGGCCTCCCATCTTCCATCGTACATAAACTTGAGCTCATCCAAAACTCTGCTGCCCATATCTTAACTCGCACCAAGTTTTGCACACCCATCACCCCTTTACTTGCTGGCCTGCATTATCTCCTGGTCTGGCAACACCTCAATTTTAAAATTCTCAGCCTTGTTTACAAATCCCTCCATGGCTTCACCCTTTCCTATCTCTGTCACCTCCTCCAGCCCTACAAACATCTGAGATCTCTACACTCCTCCAATTCTGGCTCTTGCGCATCCATGATTTTAAACACTCCACCATTGGCAGCCATGCTTTCAGCTGCTTAGGCCATAAGCTCTAGAATTCCATCCATGAACCTCTCTGCTTCTCTTTCTCTCTCTTCTTTTTTAAGACGTTCCTTAAAATCTATCTCTTTGACCAAGCTTTAGGTTATTTGTCCTAATATCTCCTTATGTGGCTCGGTGTCGAATGTTGTTCAATAACGCTCCTGTGAAGCGCCTTGGGACATTTTATTACATTAAATGCACTATAGAAATGCAAGTTGTTGTTGTTTTTCCATACTGGAATCACAAAAGCCCTCCAATTTAATCCTAATGGCATGATAAATACTGTCTGTATAATGGAATAAGTGTGCCTTGTGAAACACTTGACACTTCAGAAATTAAAAAATAATTCAAATCTAATTGGTGCTTCATCATACACCATTATGTTATTTTGCTTTAGTAGAAATTAACTGAAATGAACAGAAGACGAGCAGGAAAATTGTTTGCATCTTTGTGTATGTCGATTTTCTTTTGCGTTATTTTTAACCCTGAATTGTGGCATTTGCTTAACATGTCTTTTTGGCATCTGCATTGCGGTTTGAGTTAAGAAAAGGATGTCCTAATTAGTTCATGGCTGGTTTCAAGCACTTGCGGTAGAAGAGCTGTTTATTCTACCACATTATGCTACCAGCTGTTTAATGAGCTAGAAACTAGGGAAGGAAAATACTGCAAAATTAATGAGTTGTGTGATTCTAGTCTGAATTAGATGCCATAACTATCCTACATAAAATTAATCTGGGCCAAGCTCATTCCAGTACCTGGTGGGAAAAGGCCCACAGCACAAACTGTCTAGAAATTCAGTTCTACTTGGCACAAAGGGCCTGAAATTGTGCCACAGGTGCTGACATGGTACAGAAGGAGTGGAAAATCTGGAATTTCATCCCTGCACGGGGTTTGTGCTAGTGCTGGGTTTTGGATTGGGTCTGTACTGGGGCATAAGAGGCTTGCACTGCCCCATGGCACACATTAAAATATATTTATTTGGGGTGCTCTGAGAGAGTATCCAGGCTTCTCCAGGAACTGCAGTACTTTGTGCCATTGACGCAGTGCCATTTTGGTGAGCCAAAAGAAAACAACTGGAGCAGAGGACTACATCTGGAATTGCCCGAAAGTGAACACATAGATGTAGAAATTTGTTGATGGTGTGCCCATTTTACAGGCATGAAACAGTGCTTAAGCATTCAATATGGTGGGTGGCGTTTGCGTGCACATTCAACAGCGGAATAGCACCACCCACCATATTGGTAAAGGCACCAATATAGGCATCCAGCCTAACAACAGGGGTTTGATCCTTTACATAAGCAAATGCATGTTTGAAGCCCCCTTTGCGAAATTGGATGGACCTGCACGCAGCTGCCGCTGGGCCGGCTGCGTTCAGGATAACCATGTCTACTTGCGGCCTAAACGGCAATCCTTAAAGGGAACAATGGAGGCCACCACCAAAAAGCTAAGTCTTTTCAAAAATACTAACCTGAATGTATAGCCGGAAGAAGCAGGACTGTTCCTCTCAGCTGCACAGCAGTCCTGGAGACCATTGCAGGCTCTCTCCATATTTACTCCCTCCCGATCTCCCCTCCCTCTCTATCAACTCCCTACCTCTCTCCCAATAGCCCCCCCCAGGGTCCACTTAAGTCATGTTGCCGGGGAGGCAGCCAACCCAACTGCATCTGCGTGAAACCAGTGAACTGCATCGCCGCTAATACGCTGATGAGGCCGAGGCCCATTTTTGGATGAGCCTCAAGCCGCTGACTTCTGGCACATACTCCCAGCATGCTGTCAATTTCAGGCTTGTAAACACAGACCCAATCCATGTTCGGACCGGGATCAAACAGGACTGCGTCATCGCCCCAACCCTCTTCTCAATCTTTCTCGCCGCCATGCTCCACCTCACAGTCAACAAGCTCCAAGCTGGAGTGGAACTAAACTACAGAACTAGTGGGAACCTGTTCAACCTGCGCCGTCTCCAGGCCAGATCCAAGACCACCCCGACCTCTGTCGTCGAGCTACAGTATGCGGACGAAGCCTGCGTCTGCACACATACAGAAGCTGCACTCCAGGATATAGTCAACGTATTTGCTAAGGCGTACGAAAGCATGGACCTTACGGCAAACATCCATAAGACAAAGATCCTCCATCAGCCTGTCCTCACTGCACAGCACTGCCCCCCAGTCATCAAGATGCATGGCGCAGCCCTGGACACCGTGGACCACTTCCCATATCTCGGGAGCCTCCTATCAACAAGAGCAGGCATCGACGACGAGATCCAACACTGCCTCCATGCACCAGTGCAGCCTTTGGCTGCCTGAGGAAAAGAATGCTTGAAGACCAGGCCCTCAAAACTGTCACCAAGCTCATAGTGTACAGGGCTGTAGTAATACTTGCCTTCCTGTATGGCTCAGAGACATGGACCATGTACAGTAGTCACCTCAAGTTGCTGAAGAAATATCACCAACGATGTCTCTGCAAGATCCTACAAATCCCCTGGGAGGACAGGTGCACCAACATCAGCGTCCTCATTCAGGCTAACATCCCCAGCATTGAAGCACTGACCACACTCTATCAGCTCCGCTGGACAGGCCACATAGTCCGCATGCCTGACACGTGACTCCCAAAGCAAGTGCTCTACTCGGAGCTCCTTCACGGCAAACGAGCCAGAGGTGGGCAGCAGAAACGCTACAAGGACACCTCAAAACCTCCCTGATAAAGTGTGACATCCCCACTGACACCTGGGAGTCCCTGGCCCAAGACAACCCTAAGTGGAGGAAGTGCATCCGAGAGGGCGCTGAGCACCTCGAGTCTCAATGCTGAGAGCATGTAGAAATCAAGCACAGACAGCGAAAAGAGCGTGCAGAAAATCAGTCCCACCCACCCCTTCCCTCACTGACTATCTGTCCCACCTGTGACAGAGTCTATGGCTCTCATATTGGACTGTTTAGCCACCTTCAGTACTCACTTCAGGAGTGGAAGCAAGTCTTCCTCGATTCCGAGGGACTGCTTACGATAATGATGATGATGTAAACAAGCCAAACCGAATTTCCACCCCATTATCTTTATGCCCAAATTTGGTAAAAGCAATAGTATTGGCATGTTGCTTGTTTTTTTGTTATGTCAGTTAATTTTTGAGGGCTTTTTTTGACTTTTGAATTTCTATGTGTTTCTTTTTCATGTGGAGTGGTGCAGTCACTTGTAGACATTTGATTGAAAATTTGACTTCCCCATCCCTAAATATACAGATACCTTTGTTGGCTTAATCAAGTTGACCCAAACCAAGGGTATATCGATAGGAATTCCAGCAAGCTCTTCTCGAGATGGAGATGAGGGAGTAGAATTTACGGGTGAGATCGATGCTTCCTAATCTCTCAATATAATTTTGGCAGAGACCCTGAAGAACTGAGGTAAATAGATGTTTCCTCCATTTCTCTGGAGTTTTTGCCAATTTCTCACTGAAGTTACAGCAAGAGATCAGGAAACTTCCATAGAAATCCTATCCAAGGAGTGATTGGACCAGCAGCAAAAGAAGTGACCAAAGATGAGTTAGGAATAGAGGCACAAAATGTATATTTGTCAGTATCTCATAAACAAGACAAAGGCGAAATAAACCCCAACTTTAATTCCAAGGTTTTCAGCCTTCTGCTGAAATATTTGTGGATCAGGATCGCTCAGGCAAAATGGACAATATTGGAATCTTTAATGGCCCGCCCTCCAACAGTGAATGGGCAAGAGGCAAGGGGGTGTGTGAAGATAAGAAAGAATTCCATGTGAGTACGAAGCTGATGAAAGTGAAAGTGTGTGTGTTACCGGCATGCCATTGCCAACCTGTGCAAACTGATAAGTGCAACAATCCAGTAGGAGTTCAAAATAACACCCTGCTCCTTGGTTCATTGGGTGACAGAATGGACAGATTCTATCAAGTTTTCTCCGAAAATATAGCTTTAATTTCTATTAACAAATTGAGAACATATTCATTACTATCAGAAGACATGTAGATAACTCCTACCACAGTCTTGCATCCACACTAGTATACTTTATTGCCTTTAAAGTATCTAATTGCAGAACAGATTTCTCACAATGGTATCATTATAAAATAGTATTCAAATCACAACTGGTCACTATCACGACTGTTGCACTTGTAACCCCTTACAGCTATTTCATTTGACAATGAAAAAACAATTCTAACAAATCATTTGGGGTTCATTAAAAATATGTAAGCTGACTCACCATATTAGGTTTATATTAAGCACACTTTGGTGAATGTGCATTTTATAAAAGAAATGTTGTTATCAATCTTTTGCTTTGCTAGGGAATACCAGAATTACCATCATTGATGTGTGTGCAACATAGCTGTTATCAGGAATGTTTCCAATACAAAACGCTAACATCTCTCTGGTTCCCATGACCCAAGTAATACATGCCATTGTTTGCATTACATAAAAGATGTTCTTTCAAATGGTAATTTTATCATTATAAAATTCAAAATGTTTGCACAAGGGACATGCTCCTGTAGTTTATGGATTAAAGAGATGTGAAAAAAATGTTATTGTATTGACTTTGAAGCCAATTTGATTCAATTGTGATGCATCATTCAGTTTGTACCAGGGAGAGACGGAGTTCTGAAACACAACCTGAAATCCAGCCCACTGATGGGCAATGAACTGCAATCATATATCACCGGTGATTGATAGAAGCCTGAGGTGAAATTATATTTATTCAGAGCAAGGATCTATTTTGTACAATGAGTCAACTATGTAACCAACCCAATGGACCAGGAGGGAATATTCTCATCCTTAAATGAAAATCAGCACAAATGAAAAGAACTGCTGTGACTGGGATAACCAACTCCAAATCAATGTTTATTGCCACAAAAACATAACAGAACCCAGAACCGCCTCAGTCAGTTCTCATAAGTTACTGGAATTTCCCATTGTGCCAATGGACACCCTAAAGTTAATTAGAACACATACCTGGATTAATGGAAATTAGTTCCAATAGTTGCCATCTACTTTCCAATACAAATTAGAGCGCAATTACAAACAAAAATTACTTTCATTGAATAACTGCAGTTCTGCCTGCCTTTAGAATAAAAATGCCATTGCCTAGAAATTACCATACTCCATCCCCTTCCACAGCTATTATCTCAGATTAAATCAGTTTTCAACCTTGGTGACCTAGTGGACCCTGAGCTGAACTTATAACCCCATAGCCTCTTCTTCACAAAGACCACCTACATTATCATCATCATAGCCAGTCCCTCGAAACGAGGATGACTTGCTTCCATGCCAAAAAATGATGAGTTCACAGGTGTTTCAATGAAGGACCTAATATTCCAGGTCCTGAACTACATCCTGAAGGGTGGAAGATGCCTGTGCGTGGATTTATGTAACGTGTGGTGACTGTTGCACACCAGCCACCACACGGGCTTGACAGACCTAGGTCTTGGTCCAGTGGCAAGAGGTATCCAAGACGACTGGAGACCTGCTCTACTGCACGGACCTAGTGCGCACACATATCGCAGTGTGGGCTGGCCCGTGCTGCCCCTGGGTGCCTGGCTCTTCCTCTATCTTAGCCCATCTGTCACGTAAAGCCTCATCCATACATTTGCAACTACACACACAATTCTGCCAGTGTTCTCCTGGTCTTCCTCTTATCCATCACCCTCTGTACACTTCAGCTCATCCAAAACATTGCTGCCCATATCTTGTCCCACACCAAGACTAGCTTGCTCATCATCCCTGTCCTCTCTGCATTACATTGATTCCCAGATGTCCAATGCATCAAATTTAAAATTCTTATCCTTGCGTTCAAGCCCCATCACAGCCTCACTCCCTTCCACTTTCTAAAATATCCTCCAGCACTACAATTGCTCCTGGTTCAGGATAAGTCTGATCCATGGTGGGGGGGAGGGGGGTTGGGGGGAAGGGCTGCTCTGAATGTTTGCCTATCTTTCACGACCGGTACGTGCCTGGATGCCCCTGGAGAGGGATCACACGAGGGGAGAATTTTCACATGAAAAAACAGGTCGGTTGGAGGTGGTGGCAATGGGGGGGGGGAGGGTGGAGTTGCGGGGAGAAAGTTACAAAGCTCTAAAACCCAACCCTAACCCACCCACTTTCACCTTTTACTCAGGTGGGATGGAAGGCAGGCAGCCAATCACGGTCAGGAGACAGACTGCAGCTTCTGTTTTAACCTGCTGTGTAGGTTTAACTATAGATGGCCCGGGATCCCAGGCATCAGGATTCCCGGCAGCTGCAGCAAGGTGGGAACATCTTCAGGGAGCAATCCATGTGGGCTGGGAAGAGCAAGGGTGCTTCCACCGGGTCCCCCAAGCTCACCCACCAACAGCCCATCCCTATCTGGGGTCAGGAATCGGAACCACCCAGGGATCAATTTCACTGGCCCCCCGACCCCCACCAACCCGGGATTGCAACTCTGCCCTGGGTTAGGGGATCAGCCCCGTCCTGAGCTTGGAACCGCACCCCTGGACCCAACACTGAACTGTTGCTGCGGCGTGCTGGTCAGCCAGCGATCTGCGCCCAACTAGAAGCTTGCCTGCCAATCACGCGGGCTTCCAGGCAGGGAACCTACCCATTACGTCGCGCACACACTGTGTAGTTCTGTGGAGAACTCCACAGTGTGCCAGGAAACCCGGACATCTGGGTTTCCTGTAGTCTACCACATGCCCTCACATCAGGCAGTTGGGAAACTGGAAAATTCTGGTGTCTGACGGAACATTTGAGGTCTTCCACAACCAGTGGAGACCTCAGGATGTTAATTGTATTAATTGAACAAATCAGATAAGAGAAAAAGTAAAGAAATGCAAAGTTAATGATTTTTTTTGTATATTTTTTAAATATGAACTCTCCCCTTTAAGTAGAGAAAGATTGTTTATCATTCTATAGCAATACTATTGCTTCTGGATTATGGTTCAGTCTGAAGGTTTGGGTAAAAGCCAAAAGGAGAATAATTATCACAGACCCATATCTCATCCAGCCTTGAAAGCTAAGTACTATCATCACTTACAACAGATGTTACTAGTCTTGCTATATTGCAAGCTTCAAAGATTCATACTTATAAGACAAGTGTGGACAGATGTTTTTTTTTCCACCTATCTATCTAATTAAGAAATTAAGATGATCTTAGAGTGCCTCATTTGTATAACCATTATGACATTGTCTTCTCTGTCCTCAGTGAAAATGACTTCCCATTACTTTAAAAAAAAAGAACATATAACTAAATTTGTTAGAATACAAAGTGTAGACTATAATTTGCTGTGGCAGGGCATTTAACGGTGCCTGCCATTTGTTAGACTTTCCCTTGCATGTTTAGGTTTTTAATTTTTTTGCATGGCAAATTTCTGAAAGTACGAGTTGATAACATAACAGCAAGTGAAGCCAAGCTTCTGGAACATGAATGAACAGGGCATGCAACGGTTACTTCTTTAACCAATCAGATGAAGGATTGTGAAATTAACAGTGCAAGGGCTGAGATGGAAGTGTAAATTCAAGTGGGTGAATTCAATGTCAAATCAGGTACAGAAAGTGAAATAAAGTGAGGGAAAGAAAGATTGGATTAAGAGAGAGAGAAAAAGACAGAGAAAGGAAAAGTAAACAAAAAAGTGTTTTAATTTTAAATTTTTTAAATTTCCAACAACAATTAAAACCTGAAGGAATGAGACTCTGCACTTGTAATAGTTAATTTTCAATGCCAGAGAGGTTGATTGAAAAAAGAAAGAAGGACTTGGATTTATATAGCACCTTTAACGACCACTGGACATCTTAAAAGCGCTTTACAGCCAATGAAGTACTTTTGGAGTGCAGTCACTGTAGTAATGTCGGAAACGCGGCAGCCAATTTGTGCACAAGCAAGCTCCCACAAACAGCAATGTGATAATGACCTGATAATCTGTTTTTTTGTTATGTTGATTGAGGGATAAATATTGGCCAAGACACCAGGGATAACTCCCCTGCTCTTCTTCGAAACAGTGCCATGGGATCTTTTGCATCCACTTGAGAGAGCAGATAGGGCCTCGGTTTAACATCTCATCGGAAAGACGGCACCTCCGACAAAATAAATCATTGAATTTCTGAGGACGTGAAAGGTTGAATAAATGCAAGTTCTTTCGTCTCTCCTTCTAGAGGGGGCATTGGAGGGGAAATGGTAAGCCAAATCATTTTCTGTATATTTGTAATATGAATTGAGTCTTACTGGTTAAAATAATTGAAACAAATTTTACTTCTTTTATGAGCAGATTGATATAAATCAGTCACAGCTTCACAAATCATATGTTGTAGAGTCACTCGTAATGGGGAAATAATTTTTTCATACAAACCTAGGATTACTGTTTCTCATGTTAGCAGATGAATGTCTAATATATTGATCTGACTTTCCTCTGTCTACTATTTTAGTAATACACTACCCTATTAATTTTAAACAGGTTAATGCCTCCATTACAATAGCATGTGAAAGTTGTACAACTGCATTAATCATTCATCTACTAATATTGCTAATAGCAATTTCTAACCACAGGTGGGTTCTATGTGCAGCATGGTAACATTTGCCATTGAATTTAACAAATAGGAAAGTATTTAAAAATCAAATACACCTTTTGCAAAGGACTTAACTTTCTATCATGTTCTAGTGTACACATAATTTCATAACAAAAATATGCAGATTAAAATAATTTCTTAATTCTGGGGCAATGTCCAGGGCTTAATAACTGTCAGAAACAATACACTTAATGTACACCACACTCCTCCAATATCCTGTTTCAAGCTTGGATTCATTGGCAAGCAGATCATGTTATCATTTCATCTATGCATATCTATACTACCTACAATAAAAAGAGTGAATGATTTCCACTAAGTTCATACTGCTACAACTGTTCACTGCATTGGAAATATCCTTTGAAATATCAAGTCACTTTGCAGATGAAGCACCAAATATGAATTCATGCTTGAAGCTAACTATTGGATAAGTGCACTGTGCATTAAATAAAACATGTTTTAAACTGAAACATACAGATCAGGAGTATCCCAGGTTTAGTGCTTTGTCCTAAATAAATTCATTGGGGTGGCAGTTGGGGTATTGCAACTCATCTCAGAGAAGAAGAAAATCATTGAGGGTTCCCACTCTAGATCACTATCCAGGGATTCCTGTGAAGTGCAAATGTCAGATGAGGACAGGATTTGGCTTGGTGATGATGCCTCCCACAGTCAAATAGCCTGTCAGTATTCACAATTTGGACTCACAAAAAGTATGGACTCTTGGGTGATGTAGTTGGGGCTCATAAAATGGAACTGTGCCCAGCCTAAGTCAACACTCTCAAGAGAAATGGGGAAACAATTAATAATAAATAAATGTTATTTGATTTCTAGTTTTAAAGCTGCAGAGTTGTTTGTCTAATTATTTCCTTTTTGCCCTAGGCCTAAACAGAGTGAAATTAAAAATAAAGAACTATTAATACTTCATCTATGTATATCATTGACTTCCAAAACTTCACATTGAGAAAGAGATATGGAAAAAAGTTGATTTATTGCAAAAAACAATAAAGAGATGAATATTGATTGGCTGAAATTATATTCTTGGTTGCAATAAGGTGACTTACAGAGAGCTAAAGAATAAATGAGTATACAGCTTGACTGGGATGTCATTACCTCCAGATTTCCAATCATATAAACATTCAGAAGTC
Source organism: Pristiophorus japonicus (assembly GCF_044704955.1). Taxonomy (NCBI): domain Eukaryota; kingdom Metazoa; phylum Chordata; class Chondrichthyes; family Pristiophoridae; genus Pristiophorus; species Pristiophorus japonicus. The sequence continues at coordinate 258,119,434 of NC_091978.1, read as the reverse complement.
AGACTGGACCTCTTAATCGTCAGTGTAGATGGAGTACATTTATTAATCCCAGCTTCAAGTTCATGCCAGCATCAATTTGGAAATAGAATTATCTAAATTCTCGCTGAATTTATATGCACATATACTTTCTTGTAACTGCCAACCATCCATTATATGATACAACATGCTTAATCTGTGCCTATGGATACATTAATTCAGAGTTTGATTTTGCATGCTTGCAGCACAGTACATAAGCAAGCACTCATCACGCATCTATGCACACACACAAATATACATATATTACAACTGTACAGTTGAAAGCCAACAATATAAATCAATAGCTCCACTCAACCTGCACACAACTAAGCTATTTATATACTGAATTCAGTGCATAATATAATATTATCTGAATTGACCCTAGTACAACCCACTCTGCATCCAGCTGATAGGGTTATTTCTTTGATACCACAGAACTCATGCCCTTTAATCTAGTCATTAGGGTGCACAGGGAGAGTCCACTGCAATGAATTGACAACCCTACACTGCCATCCCCTGTTACTTGGAGACAAATAATACTAAATAAAAGAAGGAAGACCCTGCTGCCACTCAGCAATCTTGATCTATAATTGTTATATTGGCTTCTGATACACAGAATCTAGGATCATTCTATTTTGTTCCTGATTTGGAAAATTTAGGATGCATATTATGGATTGGATTTTGGTTGAATTCAGAATCATTTTGACCCTCAATGTACAATATAACTAAGTGTAAACAGTGCAGTGACTTTGGACTCATAACAGTATTAAACTCATAAAAGTGGGAATTCAGTTTCTGTGCCAAAAAACTGCAGTGCCAGAATAACATTCCAATAGTCCACTTACATCACCTACTTTGTACCAGCATGAGTCCAGTATAAACTTGGGCAAGATCAGGATTATCAATCCAATGTAAATCACACTGGCATGTAAAGTTACCATTAGCTGTGAACTTGATGCTCATGATTACAGTAGAGTCCATGATACCTAGTCTGACACAGAAAAGAACCATTGATCTTCCTCTCTAAGCATTGTTGATGTTCTGACTCTGTGAATGTGCAGTTCTATATATAACCTTATAGGTTTGCAGCAGTGTAAACTAGAGCACCATGAACCATCGGATATCATGGTAAACACAGAGTTGAATCTATATAAGACTCATTACAGAAGACTTATAAGGTAAATTGGTGAGGATTATTGATCTTTACTGTCTGACAAGAACTTTTCAGAAAATGTCAGTGCCATCCTATTTTTAATGTAAGCCACTGGGACAAACCATTATTTGGCCATAATTGATATAATTTGACCCAATATTCTCATTTGCCTTATGGAGGGTGTACAATATCTAACACTTTTTTCTAGATGGGTTGACATTTTCTAAGATAGATTTAAAAGATATAAAATTGTACATGCAGGTAATCTTTAAAATGTATCAATATGTCACCACTACTGTATTGTGCTCACCACTATCCACAAGCATGGACCTAAAGCGCAGATATGTATATATATAATTTTGCATGAAAGTGTACCTTTTTGAAATATGATTCATAAGGTGATGTATTTGTTATATTTAATACACACATATATATATTCAACATTACATATACAGTACCTTTATGACTCATTTCTCACAAAAGTACACTTTCATGAAAAATTACGATAATCTTGTTTGATCTTGTCATGTTTTATTAGAATTTACTGCACGCAAAATATTGCATACATTGGAATCATTGGCTAGATTATTTGTGCCATTTGAACATGCAAAGACTCAAAAGGTAATTGTTACCGAGAATGCATGGTAGATGTTTAGGTTTTGCTCAATGATCATGGCAGTGGTTACCGCCGATTCATTCAAATTTTCAGCAACCATGACAAAGATAATGACTGGAACACCTTCGTCTTCACAAATTGTGAAAAATTGAATGTGTTCCCTAATGGTTTCCCAGTTTTATCGAAAGTTACCAAAAGAAAAAATGCATGTATTTTCCAGACACTTTCAATGTTCCTATTTCCTTGTATTGGGAGCTTTTCAATTATGTAGTAACTCTTAAATGTAGTATCAAATTCTTAAGACATCCATGAACATCCACAAAATGATCTAAAATATTAGAAACTATTGAACACTCACAAGACTACTCTAACTTGCTGTATGCGCACATGTAGTACGCGAAATTGCTCAAGAATAGCACTGGCCCTGCTACAATCAGCGTTTTCTGTTGTCATTTATACTTTAAACTCAACTGTTTATTCTTGATAATTAAATAGTTTTCTACTTCGAAATTGTGTTTATTAACTATGAGTGTATTATTACCTGGACCTACCACGTCTGTCATTTCTCACATACATGCGACGCTATGGATTATCTTACAAGTAATAAATAAGAGTAGGACAGACAATATAGAGCAAAACATGATTCTTTTGTTCTCTGAATTCACACACACACACAAAACATTTACTCCATACAGTATGGGAAAGATCATTTAATTCTGTACCACAAGTGCGATTTAAAAAGTCTATGGACACGATCATCCATGTGCTCTTTCCTTTCTGTAAAACCTATAATTTCAATCCTACTAACTCAGTAATGAAATCCAACACAATTAGTGGCTATGCTTTCATAATTTAGAGCACAACGAGAATTCGTTTCTGTCAATTTCCGGCTTAGAAGAGGAAAATAATTCTGAAATGTGTTGTTGTCTAAAGTGTCTTTCTATTTTACAGGAACACTCCTATAACAGTCTACGGCAACCCCAACCAGTTTTGTCAAGTAGCGCCTATGATTCATGAATGGTTGAATCAGACAAGTGGACAAATATGGGTGCATTTATGTACACTATATGTCTCAGGTGCGTTCTGCTGTAAAAAAAAGATAAATTCATAAAAGCGAACCTGTTGATATACAGTACCTTCTGGATTGCATTTAAAAGTATGATGTGCGGGCGATCAGATTGATCCTTTTAGATGAGAGTTCTGAGTACTATTTACCCAATCGTCTCCTAATTTTATACCTGTAACCGTGTTTTCTCCTCCAGCTGCAGTAAGGAATCGCCCACATTTGTTGTCTGGCTCCACCCATCGACAGCATTAAGGCCATTTGATATATCCTGGTATAACCTGCGCCAATGAACTCTGGCAGACCACAGCGCCTCGACGCTATCACGTATTTCCTCTTCACGGTCTTTATTACTATTTACTGCTGCTACTCCGGCAAGTTGTTCAGCAATATATTCTGAATACAAATACGCAATTATTATAGAAATGTAGTAATTACACATAACTCCAGTTTTAAAACGGTATATTTTCTGATCAGGGATTTGGTGTATTTCTGAGTACAAATTAAATAACACAATGTGAGAAGGAAAGCTTCGCGAAGTGTATAGAGGGCGGTAAGGCAGGACCCAACTAATCGTCAAGATGGACGTAGGTTAGAGAGTTTCAGTGACCAGGACCACCGTCGCTAGAGTATGTAACCCGACTCCAATTTCTTTCACTAAAGCTTACAATTGTAACTCAAAGCAACAGCGGCACTCGGCGACTTTGCACTTTCGGTCTGTTTTTTCCGCTAACACTAATAAACAGGCAAGTGTCCCTTTGCACTGCGAATCACCGGCCCGCATATTCAGGTCAAATAATTCTTAGAGCATTGTCCGTCCAAATATTGGTTACACGAAACAAAGAGCTCCTTGAATACTACCTTACAACCAAGCAGAGCTAATATGCACTATTTTAAAATGAATCGGACTCCAAAAGGGCTCGATTCCTCATCAACCTGGTACCAGATTCTCAACAACTTGTTATCTTTAAAAAAACACTGCCTTCTTTCGGCGTCTCTCTAACTTTCTCTATCACGTATTAAAGGTCTATTCAAGCGCTCCTGGTATAAATCGTTAAAAACGACTGCCACTAGAAATGTCAAGTGTCAATCATTTCAGAAAACAAATGTTTTTATTCAAATCTGGCCAGGCCAATGTCAACCTATTTAATCCTACATAGAATCAAAGGTGAAGTCAGCATTATTTTTTAAACAGCACCCGGATTTCAGTCTTCATACTTTCCAATACAGAATGGGTTACATTTCAAAGCAAAAGAATTCAGTATCCATACTGGAAGAATTGTTTTTAAGTTGTTTTAATTTTTAAAAAATACACCACAGACATTAAGGCTGTAAATATTTATGTTACTGTGCCATTAATGTAAACTTTACAAGTGCTGCTCGTGAGTTTACAACATCCAGAGCTATTACTGTATCTCCGCAGCATTCGGCGTGTGCCCCATGACTGGCGCGGGCCTGCAATATAAACACACAGATGTGTTAACAAAGGGAATATAACAAAAGGAATATCAGTTGCTTATTTCTGCAAACAACTGATAAGCATATGCTTCTGCAAACCAAATAAGGGAATGGGACGATAAAGTTCTCACTAATAGAGCGTGTTGCTGAGAGTTTGCCTGTTGTTTTGTGCAATTGTGGAAAGCCCCAGGGTTTGCTCTTATTCGGGTCGATGTTAAGTTGCAAACTCTAGCCTTTAACCCACCGCTTTAAATTATGAGACACGGAGTCAATAAGCAAGGGATGTAAAGGTCGCCATGTCGGAGAGACTGCGCTCTGACACCCCGCGACCAAAGCTGTCGCATTTCCATGAAATGTAACACGAACGATACTGAAGAGAAGTTCCAGCCGAACAGCGACACGTGCTGTCGTTGTGATTTCTTCGCAGAGCATTGCTCAGTGCGCCATCCGACATGACTTGCAAACCCAGTATGCCGATGTGGTTATTTTTGCACTCATCGACAAAAGGCAGGGGGTATGTTCCCTCCCAGAAACAAAAGCACTTAAATTCCAATTAAATAAGGGGCCTTGAACAGCTTTGCTATATCTGGTCCGGGAAGAATGTAAAATGAATCGCTCGACTTGTGTTCTACTCATCAGTTCAAAACAAATACAGTAATTGTGAGACACCCGGCCAACCAGCGTCCAAGGAGCGACAGACATGTACCCGGTGTTAAGAACAAGAACATATGCTTCGGTTTGTATAAAGATTGCTGATTCTGATCATCGATTGCTTTCGCTGGCCTACTGATTTTGTGTGTGTTTCCCCTATCATCATTCTACCTACACTTTGTGCAGAATTCCAATCGAATACGCGAGAAAACTCTGAAAATGCGTGATTTTTCGTTATTGATTTCTCCATTGAGTCCGGCTGCAAACCATTTGAGGTGCAAAGGTCTCGCACTGGAGCGGCTGACTAACACATTCTTGCTTCTCCGAATTACAGGAAGAATATCCAAAAATTAAAGGCCTGGGTCACATTTTCCTAATCAGATCATATTAGCAAATGCTTCGGGATGTCACTGGCTGAGCTTCGAGCCAAGAACAAAGTTGACCTTTTTCTTACCGACCCCCCCGCGCCGCCCACATCACATACCCCATCCCGCCAATCCTTTATTCTTACAAATAGGTCGAAACAAAATAACGATTGGACTGGGAGACTGGGACTCTAACCACGCTCGTGAATATTTTTGCACTTTTGTTAAATTTCTAGAATCTATATAATACAGGGGCGGACTAGCACTGTAAATTGTTACTATGTGCAGCTCACTCAGAGAACTATTAGAATTAATTTCAAAGCACCCCTTTGTTCCTTTATCTAAACACTGAAGGTTATCCTATAGTCGGTGAGGTGGCGATAGTGACACAACTCGTCATCTGGTTATTTCTGGAAGGTTAAATAAAACGCCTGTTAATACAATGCCATGCCCGCTTTCTCGTCGTCTCTTCCAGGAACATGCAGTATTGGCACAGAAACTGGGTTTACACGCCACGGCGGTCTCTTTGTTATTTATAGAAAGTAACTGTTACAATAGACTGATCAACAAACAAAAAATAACAACGGATCTGACCCTGCCAGCCTACACAGAGACTGATATGGAGAGGTACAACACATAGTGCTAGCATTCTATAATTATTTCCCTACAGGTGGAAGAGTTGCAATCTCCCTTTCTGTGACAATTATCGAGAGCTTTTCAGCGGAAACTATAAACTGAACAAAAAAAACAACCCCCAACATTCCTTACACTATTGAATATTATTTTTTAAATAGTCAATTGATACAGTCGGATTAAAAAAATAAACCATTTTGAAGACACTTACTTTTCTTTGTAATTGTCCTTAAGCTCTTTCAGTTTGCTTCGTGCTGCACGCAGCAGATTGACGGCAGTGTGTTAAATCAGACTGGACTGAAAACACAGATCAGCTCGGTGTGGATTGAGATGTGGATTGGGATGTGTATTGGGTCCCCAAAACCCAGACACCATTGTTCGTTCCCCACTGAGGTCGTCTTCACTGGAGAGTGGCGTTTCCATCGCCCATTCAGCCACCTCCAGAAGAGAGAACTCGCTCCGGGATACGCGACACTGCAACCGAGGAGCTCTGAGCAAGAGAGAGAATGGCGGAGTAACGCGGTCAAATATAAAGGACGTCAGCGGGAAGAAAAAGTCAAACATTATGGTAGCGTAATGTCTGCATTCTTCCAGTTTGAAATCTAACAAATGTGCAGCCATTCCACCCAGGGGTAAACGAGATAAAGGGAATAGAAATATGAAGAGTGTCATTTGCAGCTGCACCTAACCATGTGTATTGTTTGGGAAAAAATAAAGGGATCGATTTGAAAACATTGTTAATCAAAAGAGAAAGCCGATTTTTTTTTTGCTTTGTGATTTTTTTAAAAATCAATCCCTTTAGAGATTATGCAGACCGAAGTAATCGGTACACTGACAACTTGCTTCATTATAAACCGAAAATTCTTCACATTGTCAGCGCGTCCAGAAAGAATAAGGGGTGGCGACTCCTCCCGACATTTTTCATCTGCATTTTGTATTTTTCTTACCCACGGAAGAACAGCCATTGGCAGCAAGAGTATGTCTGATTTACACGGGCTATTCAGGAAAACGTCCAAATCGCTCGTGATAAATATATTTTGGCAAACGTAATTGAATTTACTTACAACGAAAGCCTTAAAAAGTCAAAAGTCCCTCAACGAGCTCCACTCGGCTTGGACGCACACGTCGTCTCTGTGATCGACGCAAACCAGCAGCGTGGCGCCAAAAATAGAAACAATATTCTAAACTTTCCACACTTCTCTTCAAACTTTTATCGAATCCATCTCGATGATTTATTTTTTTTAAATCCATTTATCCAGTAGGGCGAGGGTTGTTGCCAAGTTTAATCATGTTTCTTATTAACTCTCCTTACAGACTCTGAACCTTTAGATTTGGACCTCGGTTGTTTGCACCTCCTGTCTGACTGCCATCTTAGTCTGGCTGCTGACTTATATATATATATATACTTAATACGTGACCAAATCTGAGGTAGATAAGCCTTCAATCCGGCTTTTGGTTGGCATCTCGGCCTCAATACTTTGTGGTCTGAAGGCACCTCATAAAAGCGCACGTTGATTTTTTTAACACTTCAGTAAATTAGCGTTGCATAATCGTCCCCAGGGGTTTGAATGGCAAAGATATCCCAATCCACAAAACTGTCTGCCTCAGTCCTGGATGAAAACTAACTGAAAGGTTATTTTCCTCCTACCTCTTTTGTCTTTGCTCCCATTAATGTCATGGTGCTTTTAAGATTTACTATACAATCTTTCATAAAACGTTAAAAACATCTTTGATCTCAGTCTTAAGCGGTGTCATAGAGTTCACACATCTACCTCTTGGAGGTTGCTGTTTTAATGCACACTTTGAAACAAAGCTTTTAATTTTGTAAAATGGTTTCATTTTCTATAACACATTTTCTTCCATGACGTTAAGAAGTCAATTAGAAGCACTTCCATGTCTCTTCTAAATATCTGCTTTATTTAACAAGAGTCGTCTTTTTATGTTTCGCTCAGCAGCCCCCAACCCAATCAGATCATGTGACTGGTATACTACTGTATAATTTATCTTCATTTGCACTCTCATTATGGACTCTACACGACATAATCCTGTATGATTTAATGTGCAAACAGGCCTCACACAGGAGAATGCTAGATCAACATTATTAATAACCAAACACAAACTGTCTGACCTTTAATAAGGTAAAATAAGCCTAATAAAGTCATCGAAAATGTAATATGGCCTTTGAACCTGTGATTTTGAAAAATGCCCTTTTACCCAAATCGGTTACAAAAAGGAGGAAAAACCCAACGTCTGATGTTGGTTATGATCTGTACGCATCGAGTACTTTCTGAAAATAGGCTTTTCAACATAAGCTGTTTTGGCTTCGCCCGAAGGTAGCATTCAGTAATATTCTTAATAGTTTTTAATCAAACTAACCTCGCAGCGCTGATAATCTATATTCACCAGTAATGTATATCAGCGATATATTGAAATGTATTGATTTATTTCATTTGTTTAATAATCCGATAACATCTTAGAATATTCTCCGGCAGAAGGTTGACCTGATTTTCACTTGATTATTTTCTTTCCGAAAACAATATTCGAGTTCCTTGAAATCTGTATTCTATCTGTGATCAGTTTTGAGGTGTATAAACACTCTAGAAATGGTAATTAGATTTATAGATTGCTGTTGGTGCTGAGCGTGTTTCACTGTGAAATAAATATTGTTTTCGTGTCAGAACTGTATTGAGTCAAGGGTAGATGGACAACGCTTTTGTTTTTTTATGTATCTTATAATTTTTTCAGAAGTTATACTTCTATGGATTAAACACTTCAATACAAAAACGATCCAATTAGACAAAATGGTTTTATGGTATATTTTTCGTCCCAGGAAAGCACAATGCTTCATTTCTTTTTGACTTGAAGAAGAAACACGTAACGCCGTAGCCAGTTTTATACACAGGATAAATTGTACATGATTTTTTTCCCCCCGGAACATCACTGAATCTTACAACTAGAGGTACTAATCTTAAAACTGATATTCACACAGACTTTTAATAATAATAATTAATAATAATAGACAGTGTTAGAAACATACAGGTGTTGCAGTTAGTATATACATTCCCTCGCTTTTAAGCGGAAATAATCCTTCAAGCTTCCGCGTGACATGCTTTATTTTTATGTAACTTCAAAAACACTGGCGTGATATTACTAACAATTGCTTTTATAAAATTAATTTGACATTTCGATATATACACATCCGTCCCGCCAAACATTTCTTTTATTATCACAATGCTGAACTTAAAAATAACAAGCTTATATAGTATTAATAAAGGTGATATCCAGTCAAATAATCAGAGTATTTCTTTTAACGATCAAACGTCCCTTTATCTGATGAAAAATATTTGCAAACGGGGTGTCAAGGGAGGAAATAACACTTGCGCTTTTCCCTTAAATTAGAAAGTCGGCTCTGTGGGGTTTAGCTACACAGGTTCAGTGGTTTTGTCTGTAGTGCCCATTATATTTTAAATTATTTCTTGGAGTTCGTCAGTCTGAGAAGTTGCATCTTATTTCTCACACAGGCCTGTCTACAGCATACTGGCAGGCGCTCAAGTTAGACGCTGGGTTCTGAACACTGGCGTATCCGAAACTTGAATGTTGCTTGGCTTTGAGTCTAAGGCTGGCCAAGCTTGAATTGCAAGTGTCTCTGTAGACGTAAGGTGGGGTTGGCGGAGCATAGGGGCAGGCTGCTGCTGGGACGGCGGAGTTTAGAGACGGATTGCTTAGGTTGTTCAAGTTATTGAGACTGTTGAGGCCGGAGCCTGGAACCCCGGTAACTGCAGAGGGGACCATGCTGGATGACATGCTCATTGATGAGATGGGATTGGGACCGGAGAACATAGCTTGAGAGGACAGCGGATTCACGTTCATAGAGTTGAAGAAAGGGAAACTTTTGGTGGAGAGCGAAGCCGATGTCAAGCCTTTGGCTGCCCAATTGTTGTAGGAGTAGCCCGGGTACATGTCGTCGTAGGGTTGCATCAGACCATTAAATTGAGGTCCAAAGCCGCTTTTGCAAAGCTCCGCTTGTTGGTTGCGCTCCCGCTTCCTCCACTTGGCCCTGCGGTTTTTAAACCAGACCTAAAGGGAAAACAACAGTCTTGTTTTCAGAAACATGCAACAGAATGAAAAAAAAGATTCGTCAGCACACATCTAAACCATCTGTGCATTTAAATAATAACAGATAAAGTACACATGAAACGGTCCAATTATAATTTTGTTCCAGCAAACATAGCTGGTCCTTTTGGGACCTAATAAATCAGTCAGATGAGTCTGTGGTTTTTCAATCATAGAGGAAAGTCACAAACATTTGGTGTATCGCATATGGAAATAGGTATTAGGTCTTTTATTACAACTATACCACACGACTAACCTACTGAGTACTTAATTAGAAAACATAACTTATGCAAAAATCATAAACCATATCATAAATTTTAATGGAATATTTAATCGCCGAAGTTCCGAATAAATAAATGAGATCAGCGACTTTAGTATAATGTTCTTCAACAAAATCTTCAGGCAACCGCTTAACATTTGTTTCCGATATATAATTAAGAAGCATCAATAAAACCGGGAGGTTTATTAACAAATCTCAACAGGCTATCCGGAAACACAATCACGAAAGGTGGCGAAAACGCTACAATTCATTTTATTGGGAAACTTGTCATTTAGTGTACTTTATATTTGATGCTGTTTCTGTGTGAGAGAAAAACACAATGAATAAGTGTAAAGGTAAATTAAGCAGAGTAGCACACATATGAATCTAAAATATAATCAATGACTCAAATAATTCCACGAATATGGCTAAACTCTGTGATTGCGATACTAATCGATTGTGAAGACTGTGATCCAATGCTGCTTTTTGCATTGTTTGTCATCAGGAAGGTTTATAAATTAATAATTCAGGCATGCCACAGTACGAGCAAAATGTATAGTGTGAAAGCAATACCTAAAATTCAATTCGATAGGTGCTGAAGGATGCATTAATGCGTTCGGAAACACAGCACTAATGGAAAACACATTAGCTTTCGGTGGTGTGTTTTTCCGAGATGTAAATTTGAAAAAATGCATAGCTCGAAATATATTGGAAAGAGTTGGTCTGCAGTTCAATACGTTATTTACAAACATGCAATATGGCCTGTTTCCATTTATTGTACTATAACTAGATAACCAACTGGATTGCCCATTATATTATCCGTTTCGCAATTACACATACATGATTTCATTTCGTTAATATAGTTCCGTCGCCGACACGTGAATTTTATGGCTTTCTACGGTGATGTGGATCATAAATGATTGACATACTTTGCAGCAACTAACAACTTTCCATACATATAGATATACTTTCTATCTATCTAGAAAGTTGTTGGAGGCGCTAAGTGAAGCCTAATGAACCATGTCAACCATAAGGAAAATCCTCCTTTTTCACAGTTCTTGGAATCCACATTCAGCACAGGGAGACGTCTCCTTCTCAGCACGCAGCGACATTTGTGTATTGGGATGTGAGCTCAGACAGATATCACAATGGCCTGTTACACGGGATTGTTTACACAACTGGTGTTCTACACTGACAAACTAATGTTAAACCGTATTTAGCAAGTGGCACTGTATCCCAGTGTGAAATCAGTATTGCACTTTAATTTAGAAAGAACAACATTTCGATGGACTTTTTTTTTACACTGGGCAATATTACAAGATATGGTTCAAACTTTGCTTATCTCCCTTTGCTATCAAGAGATGACAGGAATATGTGATTGCGACAAGTCTATTTTGCTTAATGTAAATAATTTCAAGAAAGTTATCAATGCGTACAGTTGCATTAATGATTATATTCTGGCATAATTTAATGTTCTTGTCTGATTCAGATCTAGTCTTCAAAAATTAGTGATATTGCAAAATTATTTGTAATTTTCTTGCTCCTAGTTAAGGGAATGGAATGGGAAGGCATTCAAGATGAACCTACCCGAACTCGAGCTTCGGTTAAATTGGTCCAAACTGCAATCTCTTCCCTCGTAGACATGTCTGGGTAGCGGTTTCTCTGAAAAGTTGCCTCCAGTTCTTGTAGCTGTTGACTGGTGAAATGAGTTCTCTGGCGCCTTTGTCTCTTTTTCTTTGACGGGTCGTCTGTATTCGTGTCATCATTTTTGCTTTGCTGGATTTTATCTTTTTCTGAGAACAAAAAAAAATGATGCAATAAGCGGTGATTTCCCTATTGATTGGGCATTAAACAAATAGTGAACTTAGATATTCGAGAAAAGGAAATGCCAACGAAAAACAATGAACTATATATTCCACATCTCAAAGTTACATTTGAGTACATTACGACTGGCAATATTGCGGATTTCAATTCTAGTAACCCACGAGTAAGGGGTTAAATTAAATTCATTTGTTTCACTTTTAAACGACGAAAGTTTATTTTTGCGCATTGTTTTATAGATTTCATTTGTACATTTGTAGAGTTATGCAAGGATTGTTGTGATACAGAAACAAAAATGACGTATAATGTATTTCAGTGCCTGATTTATACCGACAACTGCGTGTTTTGTCAGGGTCAATAAAATACAAACAAGCTATTCACATCATTGGCACATGTAAAACACCTTTCCTTACACATGCGGATAAAAGTATGAACAGACCCATTTTAGACTGTAATAATTGAATGAATATTTAATATTCCTACTAGTATTTAATATGCAGTACACAATATTTCATATAACATTTCATTGCACACCCACAGAGATATAAATCAGAAACGGTGCAATTTGTAGATATACTATGTGTAGAATGGAACATATCATCTCGTAGTATTAAAATGATTGCTGATGCCAAAACGCATTGCATTTATTTTTCTGAGTCGCAATAAAGTTATGCCATAAAATAAGGAAGTGGCACAATGTCCGACGGGAGTGAAATCGATGCGATGTTATGTGGATGGAAAAGGCCTTACCTCCCGTGTCAGGGCTGGAGGTGTCCGATAAAGTGTGAACCTCGAGCCGGTGCTTGGGTTCGCTTGTTCGTACTGGTTGCAAACCCGAAGCCATGGCTAAAGCTGTCTGATCCCGCACCAGTTTATTGCCGCTGATGCTGTTTCTAAGGTGGTCCAAAGTCAACGGATCTTTTGCACTGTTCATCTATAAACAAATACAAGCAGCCGGGCGACGTTTCCGGAGAGGATTAAATTTCCTCGCAGCCCACCTTACACTAAAAAAAAGTCCAATGGGGAATGCAATGACCTGGGGGTGGGGTGATCCAGGAGCTGTAGTGCACAAACCTTCAGTAAATAGTTGCACAGCTCTTTGAAACGCGCTTTCGAGCTGCTGTCTTCATTAAAGCCCGTGCAGAAATTAAAGGGTGCCAGAGGAGAAGAAGCAGCAGTGGGGTTACAATGAATGAATTATTCCGGGCTGACACTGTGTATGTGTGTGTCCGAGTGACAGGGATAGGTAACTGCAGATAAGGATCCTCAGGCTGCCGCTGCTCCTGCCGTAAACGCGCTCCCTGTTCGCCAGTGGCTTTAAGAGCGGGGCCGCTTCTGATAACCTCCAGCGTTCCTCCTCCCCACCGGCCTCCGCCTTCTCCCTGTCACTCAGACAGATTGACGTGGCTTCCCGACCCGTGAAAAGATCGAGAGGGCGGGACTCCAAGCGAATGGTCGGCGTCACCGAGCCAATCACAGCCCGAGGGCCGGTGCCCGCCCCCCTGCGTCTGTGACGTCACCAGCGCGCGAGGGCGAGGGATGGTGTGAGCGCCCAGAATGCACCTTAAGAGATGCCTTTCACTCACTGACAGCAAACACCGCGGGCAAAACGGGCTATTTGTTATCTATAGCAATAAAATAAAAATAATGCACACTTCCATTGTCACTTGAATCCCGCACATGTTGCTATTTAACTTATTATCAATTGCGCAACTAATTATTAATGCCACTGAATCTATCGGTTATCAAAAATTAAAAGCACGCCAACAGGTTACGGTAACATTCATTTCCGATGGCTACATATTTTAAGCACCTTGTTCGTATTAGATGCTTTATATCCAACCATGGTTCGATCACGTTTGTGGTTTTTTAAAAAAGTGTTCGGAACAAGTTGGTTAATTTGCCCCGCACCTCAACTATTGCCCATTCCAAGAGAACAGGTAAACGATGCTCGCTCTACCTGGTGGGGAACATACTTTTTGAGAACTTGATTGAATAAAACAATAGTATCATATAAGGCGGAGGGGAAGCTATTCTTTCTGATCACCCTATTACTGTTTGAGTACGTTGTCATCGTACTCATATGTATCGCTTTATATTTAGTGTGTGGCATAAGAGATTGGCAACACCAATTTTTTTTTAAATTCTGGAGAATTCAGTAATTTGTAAAAATAAACACCTCCTTGGAATGTGTAGTAATTTGGCTTTTCTTTGGAGGACATATCCAGTATTTACGTGCTTTCTTGATACAAGTTAGGTTATAAATATTGGTGCTATTAATAAAACAAAAACAAATATATGTTTACAGTTGCAATTGTAATCGTTTCTTAATTTACGGATTCACATCACATCTTTATATCTTTATTGCGATACAATGTTAATAATAATTCGCAAAGCAAAAAGAAACGAAATAGATGTATAATTCCGATTACTGTAGTTTCGTAGTTTGCACCGAAGCTGTAGGATTTGATTCCAAGCATGGGTTGTCATACAAGGGCAACATTAATTCAAAGGATGAACTTCAAGCAGTGCTATTATTCTTGATAACTAGCGTGATTCAGTGTGTAACAAGTAAGATTAAATGGTTAGGTATTGCTTAGAAGTAACAAGAATATTGGAAATGCGCAGCCGGTTGATTAGTATCTGAAGGACAAAGATAGGTTAACGGTCTGGTGTAACCCTTGGTAGAATATCTCATTCTGATGCCGACCAGCCTGTGTAGCATTCGGTTTGTATTTCAGATCTCCAGCATTTTCTTTTATTTCTAATTTACCATCTCTACAGTTCAAATAACAATTACAATAGGCTCGAAAGAAAGTGAAAGCTAAATGCAGAGAGGTGAAATTATTCCTCCGCATATGACAGTGTCGAATACGTTAAATAAATAATATCTAATTATTATTGTGTACGTTAAAAAAACACAAACCAGTTTACGCGTTAAAACAACCAAGAAATAAAATTAATATAAAATGATATTTTCGTAATATGACACGTTTTAAAGTCTCTTTCATTCTGCTGATTTTAAACACATGGAGATAGATATATCCTCTGATTTGAATTCTCCAGCGAAAAATTAAATATTTTTGGATCCCAACAATGCTGGTTGTTATAATTATTTAAAATTTAAGGAGCCAAGAGCTGCGAACAAAACAGATATAAAGGCGCCTTGTTTAGATCGATTTGGTCCAATGACAGTTCTTTAAACATGTTTGATTCAATAAGTAAATCAGGTTTGCGCCCAGTTGTAAAATATAAAGTCGGAAAGCTCTCTGCCTGATTAACCTGACTCGTGAATACCGGTGACGAGGCTAATAAGGAAGGATTTGTAGTGACACGGGGGCTCTGACACTTTCTTCTCTCAGTATCTCAGCCTCCGCGTTTACCATTTCGCCAAAATACAAAAAAACAGCAAAAAATATTTGGAATCCCCTCCCGGCTAAAAGCCTTTCATTAATCGGTATTCTGCTCATTAGCTGCTTTAAAACACCGTCTATCCCCGAGGTTTGGCAAAGATTCACCCCCGCAGAACCGCGCGAGTTAGAATGGAGAGAATGCTCTTAAATTTGTAGTGGTTTTTAATCTGATAAGACGCTAATTTGCTTAAGACTTTTAAATAGGCTTTAAACGGGTTCTGACAGTTTTCTTATTGAATTTCTTCTAATTCCCAGATGATCATAAAGTACTGACGTCAAGTAAATATTTCCTTTCTCGGGCGCTGAATGTGACCTAGAAGGAAATCAACCAGTCTGATGCCGAGAACCTTTCTAAAAACGGCACAACCTGGCGAGGGACTTCTTCACCCTGTTAACCTCGGGTTCTCTCTATCCTCTTGAATTCAAGTGTCTTGGCTATTAACATTAACAATACAATTAAGCTTGAGTTTGAGAGCGGTAGAATGAAGTGATCAAACTTAATACAGATTTTAAGAAGTTTGTAGTTTTTATTGATTTAGTCCATCGGGTGCTGCCGCCGAATTATCAATTCTTATTCCACCTTTGACGCGAGAAGATCTAAGCTCAATATTTTGGTTTATTTGTGTAAACACTTTAATGCGAAACTTTGGAACCGATATTCTTCGTTATAGGCTGCAAACGCGATGTTAGTTTACTACAATATCATTAATGCATATTAATTTCAATGTCCTGGCCTTTATCATTTTGAGGCATCGTGAAATTGCGTTTTCCCATTTATTTTCAATGGAATTACTTTGGACAATGTGG
The DNA here is from genome assembly GCF_044704955.1 of Pristiophorus japonicus. Classification (NCBI taxonomy): domain Eukaryota; kingdom Metazoa; phylum Chordata; class Chondrichthyes; family Pristiophoridae; genus Pristiophorus; species Pristiophorus japonicus. The sequence goes on along the minus strand of NC_091978.1, from coordinate 258,103,067 downwards.
AATGTATTCGCGCAACTCACAACATCGCATCGTTAAAAGAACAATTACATGGCAGTTTTCTCAATCGCATTAATCAATTAAATTACTGTCTGCCTATAAAACAGCTGAACTGAAAACAGTGCAATTATATGTCTATGATGCACTAACTTTCACCTAGTTTTTTTGGCCGTTTACAACTTCGATGTGTCCAGATTGATCCTTAAATGCGCATGTATTAATCTTACAAGCGTTTAACGCAAACGTTGACAGAAGGATCAGTAGGTTCGGTTTTAATAGAAATAGTTTTTCTTGAAAAAAATTCAGCATATTGATATCGAAACCTTAAGATGGCGAGCATGGGATGTTCGGCCATGTTTGGAAATTCATGCAATCTAGACACCGTCCTCGCCGTTACATCCTTGGGATCATGTTGGCACTTAATATGAACACTGAACTTCGACCGAAACCAGTATATGTATTTAAAACATGTGAATGACATTTACGTATTAAAAACAGGAAAACATTTAGCTCTATTAAACGTTAAAGATTCCAAATGCCTAGTTTAAACCACTTGGAAGCACCCAATTGTAGATGCACATGAACTTATGAGATCCCCTTATTTAGTCTCAACTGAATGGAGATACGTGAACATTAAACGGTGTAATTTATACAGCTCCACGCTGATTCAAAGGCGGGTGTAATTTGGGAACATGTCAGTTCATACCTGTGAGCTAAATGTTAGTCGATGAACCCAACAAGTTCATAGCATTAACTGCAGCGCCTCAACTCCTTGCGTACTTACTCAGTAATTTCCTGGGTCAAGTTCTATTGCCTGAAGGACATTAACTACTTTCAACCCGGATTAGAGTCTTGCTTATTTGTCAAGGACGGTTAGGATTTGTGTATGTTTCAAACTTTTTAAAGCGCTTTTCTACTGCAGATTGGGGTGGTATCGGGTGAGAAATCCCCTTGGTAAAATATGCAATTGAAACCAGGAAAGGACGAGGAGGAGGGAGAATTACTGTTGCCATAGAAACTGTTACCACAATTTAAAAGATATTTTTCAACCTGAACTTCACTGTTTACCTGCTCACTTTTATCTCCCCCCTTCATCAACAGGCACACAGAGGTGCCGCGGACTGTGCATGTGCCGCTAAGGTGGTCGGTAAAAGCCCGCACCCATCCGTTTGATTAAAGGTCTGCGAGTTTTTGTGGCGGAGTATTGGGGAGCGAACATTCAGCATTAGTTGCCATGGTTACCGTAAATCACATAAATCCAAAAAATACCGACCTATAATCTGAGGCGAAGCTTTGATTTCCCTGGTGAAATAATATTTAAAAAGGTTGTCAGCTGACAAAACAACCTTATTAATTTTCCACGGGTAAGAAGATAACGCTCAGAGTTTTCATTTAAAACTGCGTGTCTTCAAATAGCCGGGCAAAATATGTATAAAATGGTACTATGTCTTTAATATTTGTAATTCAGGCATTATAACAACAGAGCTTAGTGTGTTATTATCGGGCATGTTATGTTTTTAAAATTTATCAACATTTACTAAAATTTATTTATAATCTTAAAATATGTATTTATTATACATCAGCTAAGCAGGAAAAAATGATATACGTTTTGTGTTGTGTGTCTGAGCGAGAGAGAGAATTATAGATGGAGTCTATTGAACACAATTGTGTCCACCATCAAAGATTGGCTCCTGCACTTGACCATGTGTTTGACAGCACAAGATGGCTATATTGAACACAAATTGCTCTGGTATGAGTAAGATTGTCTGATTTTTTTTTGTCGTACAATTTGAGAAAATCTAATGATTACTTTTAAAGATTGCACCTGGAAGGGGCCCATCTAAAGCGAATCGCCTAGTTTCATTCTCTCCCTTTCTATCTATAAACACTGCCAGTTTATATCCTTTCCATGAAGTCTGCCTGAAAGTAGGCCAGCGCAAATGTCAATTGTAACTTCTCTGATTTTCACGTGGTCCTACACCTGGAGTTACTTTCTATATCTGTCTATTTTACGCATGGATAAGGTAGCTTTACATAATTGTGCGCAATACTACAACATACAATGGTGCTAAACTACGAAAGATTTATTTTCCTGTGGGGTAAGTTAGCAATTTTCATATTTTTATAATAGGAGCTCAAGGGAAGATACGAGACTAGTCGCTGAATACTTAATGAGCAACGTATGATTGAAAAACAAAATCCAAAACATGCATTACTTGTGCTGACTCATGGAAGGGATCACGAAGCTCATCTCAAAAATCGCAGAATAAAAGCGTTAAGTTAAAATGCATGTCTGATCCATCAACTGTGCGTCTGTTACAAGGCGTTTTAGGTATCGGATTATGATGTTTGTAGTATTGTGATATGGTCTCTGCTTTTGGTTGTATTTGCACATATACATTAGAAGATTACTTCCAGAACTTGTAGTCTGTTAAGTGGATGAATTGGCGCTGTTTGGGTAGATTTGTGCTTGTTTTGTTGTCTTATACCTTGGGTTTGTTGTCTTTTTCCTATGTTGGATTACTGAGTATTCTCCAAGATGAAGAGCCATTAATTACCCATTCAGTCAATATTAGGAAGACGACAAAGCTTTTTACAAAGGATTAAGAAGACATCAAATTGTTCCATTAGTATATTCCTACTCACGAATAAGCTTTCATTATACATTTAGTTTTCCCTCGAGTCAATCTAACAACTGCTGCATATATTACACAGACTGTACAACACCGATCGACAGTAAACAGATCGCATAAGGAAAATAAACTTTCTTTCATTGATATTCGACAAATTTCTAGTTCTCGCCCCCTCTCTGACGCACACACGGAGAGTTAGCAGTATAATAACATCTCTATAGTCCCCAGCACTATATCACTCTTCACGTAAAACATGTTCCCAGAATTCTTGTTAAAAGATTCTCACAATCAACATTATTTAATAATATTTCATGCACCATATTATACAAAATGCTCCTCCAGACGAAAGGATTACCGAAGTGAACAAATAAACATTTGTTAAAGAGTTCGAACAGAAATTGCAGCATGATTTACCTTCAGCAAAACTAGGTATTTCCTATTGTTCGCAATTCATACAACCATGAGTTATTAAAGAAATAAACCATCTTGAACCTTTATTTTACATTTAGAATTAGCTTGCACCGGCATACAGGTAATAAGTTACACATACAACATATGGGTTCCCAGACATTACTTGGCATTCTCAATGTAATCTGATCATTTAAAATTGTGTCTGACCACCTGAATAGTAATAGTAAATTCTATCATGTTTGTGTGCAATTACTCAAAGTCTATACAAAGGACGTACTGTAAAAAAATAACGATGAACACAATGTACTGACTAAAAACATTTCGACATACACCACATTCGTACACACGTGGAATTAAAAAAAAACCCTCAAACGTAAACTTTTGTTTATGGGCAAATTAAAAGTGCAGATAGCATGTTAAAACATATACATTCGAAATTAGCAGTTGAAATGGATGCTGCACAATATTACAGCAAACTTGTTTTTCATTCCGTTCTAGTTTTAAGATTGACTGCATATGTAATTTCATACTTTTTTGCGAAATAGTTAACTAATAGTTAACTAGTGTATAGATATGCAGGTCCGGTGGAACGATAGTTTGCAAATGGAAACCTGAATATGATTTGATAGGTTTAGGTCAAACTGTTTAGTGAACGTAGGTCACACCCCGGTAGCTGACAATAAAAAAGTACAGTTCTGGACACAAACACAATACCTTCAATTTAAAATCATAGAATAGAACGCAGAAACTAAATCACTCGCACATCTTTATACCTTAAGATGAAAAGGTAGCGCAGGTTAAACCTAATTTTGCAGATTACAGAATAATGTAAAGTTGCCGCAACTATCAATACACAGCAGGAAACCCGCAGCACATAAAGAGGCATTGAATGAACTGTGAAGAAAACCATCTTATGTTACAGAAAACAGCTTTTGTAAGGTTGATAATTTTTCTTCAGACGAGCGTTTTGTTTCAAAATATGAGATTATCGAAGTGTTCTTCAAAATAACATAATTGGTTTGTACTCCCACAAAAGTGTACATTTTAAATATTAGAAATCACAGGTGCGCCGAGAATTTGCACCTTTTTAAAATGTAGGCAAAATATACAAGAATTTATAAAAATTAACAAATCAAAAAAAATGATAGAACCGAATAGAAAGATAATCTTCAATATTTTATTATTTGTTGTTTTGTGCATGTATTTACAGTTTCGTCAAATATAAATTATTCAAATAAATCCAGGAAGAAAGAAAAATATTTTGCTGAAAAAGACATGGATTTAAAATTGAATTTGGATTTAAAACTTATAAGGACTAGAGCAAAGGAGGGTGGATTCACAGAGTAAACAGAACTCCTTCGGGAATGGTGCACTTTGCCTTTTATACTGCAGGGGCCGCTCTAACACAAAGTTTAGATTAACGCTTGCACCTGAAAGATTGCTTTCAGTTTGGTTTAAGAGGATGTGGTGGAATTCTGTTGTAAGGTTTAATATAGTGAATGGTGTTAATGTAAATATCTCAAGACTTTATATTCGGAGATTATATTTGTAGAGGAGACGATTTTGTTTTGCCTACCATTCGAGTCGAGGTGATGCCTCGGGAATTTATTGTCTTTTCTGCTATTTCCAGCTTCAGTTGCAGAACTTAAGTCAGATTTTCGTATTTCTGTGTCTTTCGTAAATAAACATTCCACAACAGAGGGCTGCGACGCTAAGAGAGGGAAACATAGAAACGAAACTCACATGACCTAATAATTGTAAGAAATGTAAACTTAACGTAATAGGAAATTCTGTTGGGCCTTCTGATTTTTAGCAATTCCAAACCTTAGTTCAGATTGTTCCGTTGATTCTCGTCATTTATGCACGCTCTCGCCAACGTCCTTTATCAGACATTCACGTTTTACGTTTAAAAATCTATCAGAAAATTCCGAATACCGTTAAGTAGTCCTAGCAAAATGCATTTGTAATACCAGCAGCAAAGTCATTAGATAAATCAGATGCTAGCTAACTTTTGGGCAGGCGGAAACAATCGGCGGATAAGAAAGTATAGCGGCAGCTTTGAAGAGATTTGTGTTTAAACTATGTTATAACCTTTAATTTTGATCGTTTTTTTTATCTGTATAGGCTTTTAAAATTTGTTTTTTAAAGGCAAACATTTTTGTCTAATTATTCTTAAAGGACCATGTTAATAATGGTACAAAACAGTTGTTTGAAACTAAGTATTTCCCCTTGTATTCTTATGGAATGAACTGTATTCTGGTTTGTCTGCATTTTATTCGCTCCCTCTTTTTGCAGTACTGAAAATATATCGTTCTCCCAGATTATTGCACAGGCACTGCATTTTCAAACTTACAAGAAGCAAAAAAAATGTCTGTCCCAATACTGGAGTTAATTAAACGTTCCTTATGGCACATCGAGCTCCAGCTCTCTCCTTTGGTGTCTACTTAATTAATGTCAGCCATGACATCATCAACATGCATCACACGCAACACCGTTTAACATCTTGGTGTCTGCAGAACTTTAGAACTACGATTGGTGTATACTTTAAAATATCTTGTCGGCGTTTATTCAAAAACTATATATATATATTACCTTTTAAAATTGCTAACATTTATAATTTTACCTTTGCATTAATATTTCTTTTATTTTTGCTCTCATTACGCATTGCAGGGATGTTTATTATATTTTGTTGCTGGGGAAAAAAATAAAGTTATTACTTAGGACTGATAGATGCTTCAAAATGCCATTTTAGACGGTCATATACAAAGTGAAATATCCTCTGTGGATGTTGGTATTAGACGGTGTATCAAGGCGAAAAGAGCTCCAGTGACTTAACACCGCAATCAATTATGCCTAATTCAGCTTCAATACGTGTCAATTATATATAGGTTAAAAAATTTGCACAAGTATTAACCAACCTATATAGCAGGATCTGTTAACAAAAAAGTATTTACTCACACAATTCGACGCAATGCTTGCGGCAGTTGGAATCCATAATACCGCCAGTCAATAGTCAATATCTAGAGAGAGAATGGCACAAGATTTACTGTCAGAAACAACGTAACATCATCAGACATGGAAGCAAACATTGTTATATATGTATAATTACAGAATATGAAAATGCAATGTCAGAATATGGAAAGGGGCAACCTGGGCAATAAAATGAAAACTAATAAGCAATGTTCAGAACTACGAATAGAAACCCGCTATTTTATCAGCCGTTAGTTTATTAAGAACGCAGTTGTTTAAATTCACTACTTATCAGGTTATAAATACATATCGTCCTTTGTTCAATTTGTTTTACACACTTCTAATCATGCATTTGATCAAAATTAGAAAACCGTCAATGTGATATTAATAAGTCACATTGTTATTAATATATCGGAAGTACGAATTGAAGAGCTGATCTTCATTCAAATATATTACTCTGTCATTTTATATTGCGAAATTATGTTGCTGGTCTATGCTTGAGCTGGACTTAAAATGTACCAGAGAACAGCAATTTTACAGCACTTTTAACAAGAAAAGCGAGTTCTTGGCAGACGATGTCCCGTGATCAATCTCATCCCAAATCCGAGCGATTTCACACGATTTAATCTGTTTCTTGTTTTCTAAACTATAGGCGCAGGCACGGCCACAAGTGCCAAAGTGCGACAGTTTGCCTGCTGGATATTTAGTGATTCCGCAGTAAAATCACAGGATTAGTGTCTGATTGAGATGTCTGTCGGTGGGATATTACAAAATTCATTATCAGAGCGGTGGACTAACTCGATATGAAGTAACACAGATGGGATTTTATTAGTCCAGGCTTCAAATGTTTGCTTATGATAATTTTTTAAAATTTGCATGTCATCATCATGGTAATCGTTTTTTGCTGCTTTTCAAATCTATCTGGAACTAAACTATTTCCCTTGCAACAATGCTGCGCTTGCTACGCTCGAGAGTAGGAATAATTTGCTAAACATTAAGACAAGAGCACCAAAATGAAAGGTAACACCGGACTTCCGATATATTTCCAGTAAAATTCCACGTATTTCTACGCAGTTATTTTTGGTTTTCAACAAGTTAATTCCAATTTTAATAATTATTGTATCACTTTGTGCCCGAGTGACTTCAATAATTTAGTATTGTCTGCAAAAAACTATATTACCTACCAAACACAATTTCATAAAGTATAAATACTATTTAGGCATATGGCAACGACATGACTCACAATTACTATAACCAACATTTCAAGTGGTAGAATAAAATGTAACTGTGTACATATACTTTCCAATTACTTTCCAAATTAAGCGTTCCTTCAAATGTCATTGTATGCAGACCAAAACAAACGTTACTTTCTTTCTCGCCGCCCTCCTTTTTTTTAAATCTTTCGTAAAGTCTAGTGAATAAGGCTACCGAACTGAAGTTTTGAACCGCTAACATAACAGCACCTACCTAAAGTACATTAAGTGCATTCACGTTCGTTAATCATTGCGAAATGCGCACCTCATGGGGTCAAATATTTGGTACATTATAAGATTACCCGGAGTCGCCACGAATCTTAATCACCCACAATAGATTAACTTCCAACATTTCCCCTTGCATTGCCTGTACAAATCTGAGTTTTCCCACACTATTTAGATTTAAAGAAGCTTTGGTGTGCGACATCAAGTTGGCGTGTGCGTTTTTGTTTAAATCTTTGACATGTTTCCATATTTCAGAATGCAGCAAAATCCACATCACGCCTGATCCTGATGTCGGAGAATTGGTGGCATTGCAAATTATGGCCTCGCTGCCTTATTATGTGCAAGCATGGTTGCAAATAACATTTCAATTGCTGCCAACCGGATTTAATAGCGTTTCATTGTATTAAATTGTAGGGATTTGTCGGATTCAAAACACAAGACTGAAATCAGGTGCGAGCGAAGGTCAAGCACCATAATAAAAAATTCTAGCCTATAACGTTGTATAAAAATAAAACGATACAATCATACTGTCATGGTTAAGAGTAATAACATATCGGTTAAGAAGTAATCAGCTTCACCAACATTGCAATGGACAAATGGGTATGAGCGCACAATTGGCAGACGTCGCGCACATGCCAGCAAAATACACCTTGCAAAGTAAGCATTTATTTGCCACTAAAGCAGAACACGCAACCGACTGCGAGGACAAGTTTTCAGTGCAGTTACTGCTGAAATAACAAGGCCCACCTTACACTTCGCCGCAAAAAGACACGCAAGCCTGTGCACCATGACCCTAAAACTGCTCTCGTGTAGCTGGTGCTGGTTGGCGAGTTTGCAGCGGCGCTAAGCCAATTTCCAAAACCTTCTTACTTTTCTAAAAGAAAATGATAATATAACACGCAAAAAGAGCTGCTGGAACTTCCCGATAACTGCCACTGGGGGACGGGGTAGGAGTTCAAAGAAAAGTGCATCTTTAAAAAAAAACTGCACCCTTACCTCCCCTCTCCTCCCTCCCCTTTACTGTAACTGTACAGACACAGGATCTGCAGCAAAGTGAAACCGTAGAACTAATCACTTATTTGATTGTGCGAGGAAATGGGAAGAGCAGTAAAATGGTGATCGGAGTTACAAATCACACACACGGGGGTTTGGGAAAGTGGAACGAATTCTCAGACTTGCATTATCTCACATCGCCTCGACTTACCAGACAGAAGCTGAGTTTTTTTTTGGTGTGTGCTGTTCTAGTTGTTCTTGTAACAGTCCTACGGACAGCAGATGCAAGGTTGAAAGATTATACAAAATAAAATCAACGAAAGCTTCCGCGTGTGCTCCTTGTGTTGCCCTCTCTCTCCCTCTCTCTCTCTCGATTCTTTACGATCTGTTTCTCTGTCTATTTTAGAAAGACGTGACGTCAGGAAAGATTCCAATATATCACGGGAAGAGCGAGAGAGGGAGAGGGAGAGAGAGAGAGAGAGGAACATTCTTTTAAGAAAGGGACTGAGCCTTTGAGAGTTTGGACAAATCCCCAAAAGAGCAAGCCACTCCGCTGTCATCAGATTCCACTTTTAAAGAAACAGCGCAATGAAAAGGAGACATTTGTCAAATAACCTATTTCGCTGTATAGTACACGTGTTATTTAAACCATACCTGCACACTCGTTTAGACATCAACCTTATTTCTAGTATAAAAGTGCAGGGGAGGGAAGTTTACAAATATTTCAATTGTTAGCAATGTATATAAAGTGACACATATCCTGGTATAATGGATTTTAAAAAATTATGCCGTAATTTACTTCTAGATGAGTTTTCCCCTCCTGACCCGCACAATGCGGTCTGCTATTGTAGCATAGTAATCTGATTTATATACATCATGCTGTCCATTGAAATAATTATGATTATACAGTATTGCATTTTCAAAAAGTGTAAATAGCCGTGTTTACCATTACAATGATCTAACTTTGGAATGAATTACAGTACATGTTCTTTTGGGAAGGCCAATATGTGTGACTCCGGAAAAGTTCGCGTTTACCTCGCCTGCCACGTAGGTTCTTCAACCATGGTGCTGTACATGTTGACTTAGTTTGGCAGCAAATACAAATGATTGACAATCCCAGGATCAGGATTCCGGTAAAGTATACAAATGGCCAGGTACAATTTTCTTTCAAAGGTTCGGAGGTGATGGGTAGAATAATTACTTTAAGAATGATTCATTGCTATAAACGTTGAGAACTGCTGGTGGGATGTTGCAACCCGTCTATACGTTACAAAAATGTCAAATGGGGGTTGATGACAATTTATTTTTCATGGTTTGTCTAAAGAACGAATTTTACCAGAAGTTTGGACGAATTTAATTATTGTTAGTATTTCCAGGGTTGTAGAAAAGAAGTAAGCGAGATCTTACAGCATCCCTCCACGAACTGTACAGATGCAATGAAAGACGCCCTATTGACACCGAGGATGTTTAGAATGCCTAGAAAAAACAAAATGTGAATGGCAGGCAATTTTGACGCGTTTTCGAATAAACCAGAAGGAGCAAAATTAAGTTATTTTAATTAATTAGTTTAATTACTATTACCTAGTTAAATCAAGATGTACACCAGCTATAGAGTCTTACAAGCTTCCTAATCTGTCTTTCTTGCTTTCTCACTAACCGCCTAGCCCGCCATTCTGCCATACGTGTTTAATTCGATTCGCCTGTGCAGCTTAAGTGAGCATCTGGTGTAAAATGCAAATGTACCAGAGAGAAACATAAGATACAGAATGCTTCTCATTCGGATCTCGAGTGTGTCCAAGGAGCTATACATACGTTTCACCGCCTTAATCCTTCTTTTACATTTTTAGTCATACCCCCATTAAACAACTAATTAATGCCTTTAATCACCAGGGGATAAAACATTAGACAGGCCGCTGGAGAAAAGGGGATTGCTGGTAAACCTAGACATCCTAACATAATTAAGGGCAGTAAAATAATGGTGCTTTATGCAACCTTTTCAAATGTGTATTACTGCCTCTTTTCTAGATGTATAAAACAAGAGGTAGCTGATATAAAAGATCTTCATTCTACACACAACTAGAAATAGTGCTAAATCAGCGGTGTTTTTCATTTGAGCTTCTTACAGTTTTCGCGCCCCCCCACCCCACCACAGAGTTAAATGCACTTATATTTCTGGATATATTATGTAAACCTATAGCCGCCTCAGTGTCTTTTAAGCACAAATTGCGGAAAATAGTAACTTTCTGGGATTAAGGTTCGTACTGAAGCTAAATCCGCCTGCATTTTCACGGATCTCACGGTTTTACATTGATGGACATTTCAACTTCTGAACCAAATTCCATTAAAATCCGACGGAATAATCATTGTCGCCGACACGATTGTGCACTTCCATAACCCCGCAGAAATTGTTTAAGGCGTCAGAATAAATCATCGCGCAAAAATACTGACTTCTGCAGCACCCTATCTAAATGGTGCTTTTGATTTATCTTTAAATTCCCAGCGTAGAAATCGTGAAAAAAGGTTCCTTCCGATGCACTGTTGAATTATAGTAAATCATTTCAAACAGGATAATACAGCTCAGGTTCAAAATTATTTTTCCGGAACGCCCTCTGTTTACATAACGGAAACCCGAGCCTGTCAAGTACATCCGTACACAGCATAATTCATTTATGTTTTAAACTAGAATAATTACAGATTGGTCTATTTATTATATGCCACCTTTTACACCTTACAAGGATGCTCAGCATCATTGGCTCGGCGCCAAGTTGCAACATTAAAAAAATGGAGTCTGGAGAACCGCATATAATTATGTATTCTCTGTTAATTGAGGACTTACCTTCATCAGGGGACCCCAGAAGCGCTTCTTTCTCAGGGAAAAGGTGCAGAGGAATCCGCCAACTTCAGAAAAGGCTGGGGATGTGAGATGTGTAGCCTCGGGGTAGCGATCAGACCCTTTCATTTGAAGGAGTTATCGATTTGCTGTGTTGTCATCTTTGGCGACGCAAAGGACACTTGCAAAGAATTTCTGATAGGACTCTCCGAGAGACGAGGTGACCTGGTCGTCTCACGAAATTCTTAATTACCACATCAACTACTCCACACATGCATCTTCTGACAGTGATAGAGCTGTAAGCTTTCAATGCCCTGTCTTCTATCATACAATTGAAACTTTACATTACAATGCAGTTGACAAATTTTAGCAGGTGTATTATTATGTGTCACTACGTTGGCAACTCTTACTGTGTGTGTGCTATCGTCTATTCCACTCTCCATAACTGCATTATTGTCGCTTTCTCTAACTGCGCTAATGGGATGGACCGTTAATTTACGTTTAATGGCAATTCATGTAAATCTTCAGAGCAGCCTGCTGTGGTGGAGCAGCTATTTACTGTATCTGTGTGTAAACCCTCTTCCTGCCAGATTAATAACACAAGGAACGTCTGTGAATCCAGAACTGATGGAAATTATTTCTGGTACATGTGGAATAACAAGCAATCCTCTTTGTACTTCACAGATAGCACATAAGGCGGCGGCTGGTTGCTCACAACTTTGTCGCTATTAAAATAACACGAGCGTCTTATTATTATTTCCTCATGAACAACCAGCTCTGGTTGCAAAGAACAGGATTAGGATATTGGGATATAAAGCTATACCTCAGTTCATCGCACACTGCTTTATTACACGCACACTATCGGAGTAGAATGATAAAATGTTAATGAATGGAATTATTTTACAGCCTGTTACAGGTTACCAGAGTTGAAGTAATAAAGAGAAGGAAGTACATCAGCTTTTGCTGAATACATTGTCACGATTGCTTGTGCCTGAACTTAGAAGATTTGATACTTTAGTCGCATGAAACGTTGAATTTGCAGTCAATAGAGAAGAAAAAACGTGTAACATAAAAATATACTGACAATCTCTGGCAACTGGTCCACTCTTAGAACGTGAGATAACTGTAAATCTTTTGTGGCAGAACAAATATGTGTTTATATGCAATGAGTGTCATCCATTACTGAATTAAAATAGCTTTCAATGGAACGTTTTAACCTAGAGAATTCAAACGACAGCAGGCTGCTCCAATCTAAATGCTACAGAGTAACTTTTATGGACTAGTAAGAATATTGCTCCCATTCCAGCAGTATTACTGTCATCTTTGATTGATTTTTTTGGGAATGTGCTAACGCAGATTGATTTTTTTGTTTTTAATGAGAGGTACTTGCAACCTAACAACACTGAAATATACGCGCATACAAGTGTACAGTTTTTTGTAGTTTAAGTGTGGAAATAAAATAAAGCTTTCAGTAACTGATGCTATTGTGGCTAGGCACCCACCTTGCTTCTTAGTTGTAGAAACGGAGTGGAGAGCACTATAAGGACTGAGTTGAGCGAAAGCATGTTTAATTCAGTAAGTGTTAGGAGATGTAATTTAATAAAACTGAGGCAGCTATTAGGTCGGTAATTTGGAATTCTCGATCTTCAGGTTGTAAGTCATTCATCCCAAACGATCCGTGCACTGTAGGGGACTTTTCTAACAACGTTTAGAAGGCAGCAATCTCTGATGCGTGGAATTAAACATTTATCGTCTAATTCTTCGGATACACCCTCATTTGCATTTGTATAGATCTGGATTCTGGGGTAAGTCATTCCAGCATAATTTTAATTTAACTGAAAGCGTAAAGTTAAAGAAAAACTTTTGAAAATGTTCCAAGGATTATTGGGGAAATAGTTTGTCCTTACAGTATAGATTTAAAAATGTGGGCATTATGTTATTTACAAGCCAACCTCCATCCAAAGATATCGATCGTATGAACTAGGGTTGGACAGTTAATATCCGCAGTTTATTTTTCTAATAAAATACATTATTTAAAGCTCTAAAACGTTCTTTCATATTTGTCCCAGATCTCTTATAAAGTACTATACAGGTCTTTAAAGATTTAATTAGGAACAATGCTCATGCCGATTCACCACTGGGATTAGCTCTTGTTTTAGATTCCTGATCTTACCTGCCGGAATCATAGTAATGTTTAAAATAACACAATTTTTGAAAATACCGGAGTAAGTAAAATGCGACTTAACATCAATTCTGATAGCTCAATATAGGCCGATTGAAGGACAGATTTTTTACAAGGCTGTACGCAGTTTTGCATTGTAGCATGTCAACAGACATTTCAAAACAAGAAAATAAATGCCACCTGAGGAACAACGTTTTCTCAGTCATTATAATAATGTATCTTACACATTTGGACATTGAAACATTTTTGCATAATTATGCCTCATTAGAATAGACATACATCATAGGGCGTGACCACTATCTTCACATGAACAACTAAAAGAGTCAGGAACGACTATATTTGGCAGGAAAACCTGCTTAATTTTGATATATTGTATCCTTGAACAATTGGAAATTATTATTTTGAAGTAGAGATCAAATAATTGCAACATGTAACATGTGGCATTTTCACGGTTATAACATTTGCATTTAAATTCCCACTTCTCGATTCCTTTTTATTTTACCTTCATGAAGGTGAATAGATGAACAGCACTGTTGTCCATTTCAGTTCTGCAGTACCTTTTAATGGGGCAGTTAAATGGAGTGTATCTGCTCCGAAATCATTCAGATCCAAGTTACTTTTCACCTTGTAGTACAGGGGATGGCAACAATGGGCATTTGAGCAATGCGGAAACTCATTTCCTAGGCACACAAGTATTTTGACGACAGCTGGGCTCCCAATCTTACCATAACACATCTTGGTAAAACTTTCAGTTAAAAACTTAATGATCATCAAGATTCAACGATAGACGTAAACATCAGAACAATTCACTTACTTTGGGTAAGAAATGTAATTGGTGTAAGACTCGATGGAAATACAAATTTAATAGGTAATAAAAATGACTACCTTCTATTTTAACAATGAGTTATAATATATGCAGTCATATTTGTTTGAATATTGATAGTACGCCGAAATATTGATTAAAGTATTTTACGTTATTCGTATAATCGTATATAAAGAACTGCAACCGTTCATATCACCTTACCATTGGTGAGAAAGTTGTATTCATGACATTTCAGATAAATGAAAACATTCTACAATTTATATCAGAAACGTTTGTATCAACAGGTTCTCCTCAATATATAAAGATGTCTTACATAAAAAGGCCAGCGTTTACTGTTATTCACTTATATAGGGTGTGGTAAACATCTAAGAGGTCTGGCATATTCATTTATAATGGCCACATTTGTCGAGTTCTTGTTCAGTATGTGTAAAATCAACGTAATAGTTATCAGTAATAGCAAATCATTCTGTATTATATTATTGAAATATCAGCTGGCTCTGCAATAGCGGGAGAGAAGGTGTTTGGTGTTGGACTCCACTGTTGGGTAAAATAGTACCAATTGGCCCGTGTGGTATCTGAGAAGGCCATGTATTCCATGCCGGGAGAGCTGCCTTAATGCGGTTTATTTATGGAGCAGAAAAGCAACTTAGTTACATGGAAGAGTATTTCTAAACCTCGGTTATCTAATTAAAACGAACTATATTTAAGTTGCACGTTAATTATTGTATTGCACTACACGCAATTCAACACAACGCCGCCCTTCCTCTTCAGGTAGATGCATATTGGTCATTGGTCAGTCAGTGATCATCCGAGAAACAACCGGAAAAGCTTTCCAGAGTCACTGAAAGTTGTGTCAGTTATATAAAAAAATAAACGCGCATAAGTGTATGAAACTTAGCAAACATGGAGTAGAAGTTCAACGGACATTGGTTCAGTTTTTTGAATTACTAAATGTCAAAGCCTGCAGCGCCATGCGCCCACTTTGGCGCCATTTTTGCAGAAGTGTTGGCTGCGAGCGCCCAGGCGGCCGGACATGCTGTAAATCGCAAGCGCCTGAAATAGAATCAGCATCAGCAACCCGCCGCAGCCTCCACTCAAGCGAGGCACCGCGCTCAGGAAAAGTCTCGCATTTCATCAGATATCTGAGGTAAAATGACACGCAGCGTTCACCTTCAACTAGTTTTGGTGACGAACAGTTTCCTCTCGAAAGTTTAGGGTGAACACATGATGTTGTGGTTTGTAACAAATTGTAACTTAAAATGGCACAGCGGTGCAACGCTTACATGTGGGAAGCAAACCCACAAAACTACAATGAGCAACATGTTCAAAACAAATCTTCTTGCAGCAAGTGATTTTGTTTTAGAGTATTCAGGAGTTTTTGCATGATTGTAATTTACAGGAAATGCACACCACAGAGTGATAGCTAAAAATCAAATAGTTTAAGCTTGCAAAATGGGAAAGATTTTGGAGTGGAAATTTGGTTGCGCCTCTGTTGCAGCATTAATCTAGGTGGAGCGGTAAATTTTGCACCGGGGAATGGTTTGCGGCCGCAAATTCACCAGCTGGGCCCCGACTGTGGAGCTGAGTGCGAAGGGAGGCGTTCCACACCTCTTTTAGGGTGCTAGGCTGGCTGAACAACTGAAAATCCTGAGGTAAACAGCCAGCCTCGGAGCACCCTAAGAGAGGATAAAAAAATAAAACACAATCACAATGGGGAACAAAGAAATTGCAGAGCAGTTGAACAAATACTTTGGTTCTGTTTTCATGAAGGAAGACACGAATAACCTTCCGGAAATACTAGGGGACCGAGGGTCTAGTGAGAAGGAGGAACTGAAGGAAATCCTTATTAGGTGGGAAATTGTGTTAGGGAAATTGATGGGTTTGGGAGGCCGATAAATCCCCCGGGGCCTGACAGTCTGCATCCCAGAGTACTTAAGGAAGTGGCCCGAGAAATAGTGGATTCATTGGTGAGCATTTTCCAACAGTCTATCGACTCTGGATCAGTTCCTATGGACTGAAGGGTAGCTAATGTAACACCACTTTTTAAAAAAGTAGGGAGAGAGAAAACGGGGAATTATAGACCGGTTAGCCTGACATCAGTAGTGGGGAAAATGTTGGAATCAATTATTAAAGATGAAATAGCAGTGCATTTGGAAAGCAGTGACAGGATTGGTCCAAGTCAGCATGGACTTATGAAAGGGAAATCATGCTTGACAAATCTTCTGGAATTTTTTGAGGATGTAACTGGTAGAGTGGACAAGGGAGAACCAGTGGTATGGTGTTTTTGGACTTTCAAAAGGCTTTTGACAAGGTCCCACACAAGAGATTGGTGTGCAAAATTAAAGCACAGGGTGTTGGGGGTAATGTACTGACGTGGATAGAGAACTGTTTGGCAATCAGGAAGCAGAGAGTTGGGATAAATGGGTCCTTTTCAGAATGGCAGGCAGTGGCTAGTGGAGTGCCGCAGGGCTCAGTGCTGGGACCCCAGTTATTTACAATATACATTAATGAGGAGAAACTTCTTCACTCAGAGAGTTGTTAACCTGTGGAATTCCATTCCGCAGAGAGTTGTTGATGCCAGTTCATTGGATATATTCAAGAGCGAGTTAGATATGGCCCTTACAGCTAAATGGATCAAGGGGTATGGAGAGAAAGCAGTAAAGGGGTACTGAAGTGAATGATCAGCCATGATCTTATTGAATGGTGATGCAGGCTCGAAGGGCCGAATGGCCTACTCCTGCACCTATTTTCTATGTTTCTATGTTTCTATCTCACGTCAACATTATTTCACTCACTGCGGCTGGTAAGACCGCCTGCTTTCACAAGCAGTCCCACAAGGGAACGCTACGGGATGCTACGGATCGGGCGCAAAACAAATATCGAGCCGGTGTCGCAACCAGGGGCGTTGCACATCATCTCGCCTCTCCCGGTGTGTACTGCTCTGTGCTCCCGCAAACCCGGCACTGAATGTCCCGGCGGGGTGCTGGAAGCTGGTCGGCCACCCAGAAATGGTTTCCGCCGCGATTAGCGCCCTTCTAGGACGAAAACAAAGGTAGCAACAAGCCGAAAATCCAGCCTATTAACGTTTAAGGTTGTTATTGTGGTATGACCTTTGCATTGATGTGAAGCAGTTTCTGGTGAGCATCGCCATAAAAGTGTTCCTGTAAATCAGATTGAGGATTTGACTCACATTAAAGCAAGAGTTGGGTGATCACCTTCAGTAGGCAGTGTCACACCTCTAAGATTCTCCACCTGTGTAGTATAACTTCAACTTGTTTCAAAGCCTCATTGAGAAATGCTCAGGTACCTGATAACCTTGGGCCATCTAGTTCAAAGTTGTTAGATGCCTGAGCATTTCTAAATGAATAAAAATGTATACTTTTAGTAATCTTTTTAATTAGTTTCAAATCACTCTCTGGCCCTTGCTGATCCTATCTCTGTGATTTTTTGCAGCCTTAGGACGCTGTGCACATATTCACCTCTTACTAGCTGGCACCTCATTCTCAAAATCCCTCCATTCCACCATTATGCCCCTGCCTCTGGAACTACTATATCTCTGTCGCAACCTCTCAATTTTGTCTCCTACCTCTCCGCTTTCAAAAGCTTGCCAAAATTTTGTTTCTTTAACCATATTCTCAGCCCAACCCAACTCCAATCTCGTCAGACTCTTCCTTTGTTTAACATCTATTCCTTGCCCACTACCCTGCAAAAATCTCTGAGATGTCTCTTTGTATGAGAAGTGCTATAGAATCATAAATTAGGAAAAAAATGGATGCCACATATCACTTTTTTGTAACATTAAAATGAACCACTTAGGGAATTAAATCCTCTGCATGTACCATGTTCGAGGTGCGTGCAATGCACAATGAGCTGCAGCCAGGGGCGACTGGCTTCCCAAAAATGTGTGGGATTCTCATAGGAAAAGGGAAGTGCCAATAATACAATGCTATGGAATAATTCACAGGAGCACTTGACAAATCTTCCAATTCCTATATGGTCAGTCCATCCCTGGGTGCAGCTGGCATTTTCTGTATCAATGAGACATGGAAGCCTGCAATCAAAAAGCATTATAACATACCAGGGAACTCATGTATGTAAGAAGTTGAATTCAAATTCCACATTTTTAAAATGTTTATCATTTTGATGTACACATTTTTTTGCTGTTCAGCTTGCCTCTGCCATAGTAATAATATAGTTGCTCCATTTTGTTCAGGTTATATCTAAATTTTTGTTTGTTTTGAGCTATTGCAAATAACAGGGCATTACTCTGTCCATTGTAATAAGGATGGGAAACCTGAATACAAAATTATTTAAGTGGGACCACTTATGATTTAATAATGATGTATAATAACATTACAGAATCTTGTACATTATATGTACTCTGTAAGATCTATGAAGATATCAAGTGCCAATCAGATCCAGTGTATTATTTGCATAAGGGCATGCAGTACCTCCAAAATCTTTTATATTTGTTGTTGGGAATCAATAACCATTAATCTCTAACACTAAAATGCCCAAATTAGTATATACAGAGTCTGGCATGGATTGTTTTTTTCAAACTGCAGACCATATTAAAAATTGAAGCAGACAGAGAGCTCACTGCAGCACGGATTTAAAAGAAACGAACATTAATTTTGCATTAAACCATTTTAACCTTAAATTGAAATACCGATTACAGCTTACATAAAGGCTCTCAAATAGTTTACTCCACCTGTCATTGTATATCATTGTATCGAACAATAATATCAAGTAATTTATTGCATTAAATAAATAATTCAATGGAAAAATTAGCCAGGATAGGTAATAGAAAATTGTAATTTTATTATGAATTTCTTATCTTCTCTCCGATATTTCAGGAAGAAACTCGCATGCAAAATAGTACTCCGGTGGGAGTAAGAAGAGCATCAGCTGTTGTTATGACCACACAATCGTGGCAGTAACATGTACAAATCCTGTATTATTGTAGAGCTGCTCCAGGATCTATCAATGTCATGCTTCTTCTATATCCAACCATCTGTCTCTTGCATTTGTTTCTTTCCATTGCTATGATATTTTGCCTTGATATTTATGTCCATTCTGATTTCCTATTTCTTCAAATCATTCAGTATCTGTTAGTTATTCTGCTGCTGCTGCTCTATTCCCTTATTGATTTGACTATTCCATGTACTTTTTGATTGGGTGCTTGTTTCCCCACCCCGATTCTCTTTGCTCCATTCTCTGTGTTTACCACATTTTCCATCAATGTTGGATCCAGTAATTTAAATTCTTCAGTGGTCTTTCTTAGATTTTAATCTTTCTAACTTTTCTCCCTGTTGCCCCTTGCTGGATCCAAATAGATTCCTCTATAGGTTGGGGGATGGGTAGAAAATAAATAAAACAAGAGAGTCCAAGAAATCATAAATTAGTCTCAGGGCAGCAAAGTGTAACTGTATAAAGTAAAAATAGATGAGATAAAAGGACAGAATGCAATATTTAAATGTAATGAAAATCCATGAAAAAAACAAGAATAAGAAGGAAACAAGATAAGAAAACATATAGAAAACTGCAATCAATTATAACCTATGTAAAATTAATTAAAGAACCTAAAGAGAAATCTGTTCAAAAATCAGTAAGGATGAATTGTGAATGGGTAAATTTAGATTCATAGGGCAAGAAATTGGCCAAATAGCGCCAGCACCATTTTTTTGGTGCTAATCGCGTTTAACGTCTTTTTTTTAGCACCAAAATAGCATCAAAAAATAAACACGCAAAATTGGCCAAACGCTTTTTGACGATTGCTATAGCGGTAAAATAGCACCGTTTTCAAAAACTTTTGTGCGTCGAAACGCAAATATTTTTTTTTCGCCCGCTTTTTTCTACCGATCCTTCTGGCATCTTCCAGGTCACATGCAGGGTGTGCCCACGCATGCGCAGTACACATCACAGTTCATCAAAAATGATTCAGCAAGGCAGAGGGCCAGGAAATTCACTCAAGCTGCAAATGAGGCCCTTATCACTGCTGTAGAAAGCAGATGGGGGGAGATTTTGAGGAAGAGTCATTGAAAACCATACACATCTGCTATAAAACGAGTGTGGAAAAGTGTGCCTGAGCAGGTTTCCTCAGTGGACTCTATCGAGAGGAACCATGTCCAGTGC
This sequence comes from Pristiophorus japonicus, assembly GCF_044704955.1. NCBI lineage: Eukaryota > Metazoa > Chordata > Chondrichthyes > Pristiophoridae > Pristiophorus > Pristiophorus japonicus. The sequence goes on along the minus strand of NC_091978.1, from coordinate 258,082,615 downwards.
AGGAAGAAGTGGAAAGACCATTGCAGGGTCGTCAGAGTAAGTGATATTTTTATTTATGCACTCTTACTACTTAAATTGTAAATGTGATACATGTTGGTATCGCTAGGCTTAGTGTTGCACTTTATTTGCCATGAATGATCGACACACATTATAAAGACTGCTTTTTGACATCTTAAAAGATGTTTCTGCACTTCGATGTTTTCCTGATGAACCACGTGCAACTACCAGAGCCATTAAACAGAGCGCTGTATTAAATGCACACAGTATGGTATAAGTGCTTTGATGACTATCTGTGTGTGCCACAAGAGCAGAAGGGCCCTCTGTTAAAAATTTGTCACCTTTGCAGGGAAAGTTGTCCCACAACCGCCAAGAGCAATGGAAAACAGGCGGCGGTCCGGCAAAACTGGTCCCACTCGCCCACCTTGAAAGTTGCGTGGCAAGTCTGATGGATGGCTTGCAGAGATCGACCACCCATGGGGGTGCGGACCCCACGTTGGTGAGGGTAAGTCATGCTAAATCCAAGGTCTGGGTTGGCTCAATGTTATGTACCCTGTCTGTGGGCTAGAGTTTGGTTTATGCGATGTACTGATCTGCAGGTTAGGGTTCAATTAATGCAATGTACTGTCAGTTGTTGATATGTAATGCAGTAGTGGTGGTCCTTCATATGAACCTGTGCTATGTGAGGCTACTGATGTCACCCTGCTCCCTCCCCTGCTGCTAACCAGTCGTCTGTTGTTTTCTATTTTGCAGATGTGGATTCCGAGTCATCAACTGCAATAGAGGAAACCCCGAGCTCGCTGGATGCCATGGTGGAGGACACCAACCTCAGCCCTGCTGAGGAACTTCGATAGGAGGAGGAACAAAGTGTAATGGGGGGTGGTGGGGGTGGATGTGAGGGAGCCCACGCAGGCACTACCAACTTCAGCTGCAGGAAGCAGTTTATCGGACAAGGACACCATTACATTCCATGGTTAACCAGCATCCAGGTCCCCGGGTCCCAGTGGGTTGCAGCAAAGCACACCGAGGGCAGAAACCTGTATGCCATCTGTGCAGAGGCTGAGTCGGCAAAGCCGCTCTGCCGAAAGGCAAGCAGACAAACAAATGGATTTGGTGGGACGGTCTGGGGAGAGCATCCAGCTCAGCCGACAGCTCCTCGAGGTCATGGGTGGTATATATGAATAAAGAGTCTGACTGGATACTGTGAGCTCAAAGTAAAGTGTGACCGTAGTCTTTTATTGCAGGTCTCCAGAGTGCCTCTCCAGCCTGTGAGGCCTCCTTAAGTACCTGTGCTCCCAAGGGATTGTGGGATCCCTTGGGACTCCAGGGGATGAGCCCTCTGGTGGCTGTACAAGGTATATACAAGTTTACATACATAACAATACCCCCCCCCCCCAAAGTCAACAGTGTAACTATTTACAAGGTGAGTCGATCTGGGGCCTTTCTTTCCCTGGTTGATCGTCTCAGTGCAAATGCTGGTTTTGGTGAACCGTTTGTTGGGCCCTTGCTGGGCTGCTGTGCAGCTGGCCTTGCTGGGCTGCCTGGTGTGGTGAGTCCTGCTGGGCTGCTGCGGGTGATGGGCTCTGCTTCATGGCCAACCGTGGTGTGTATGTTGGGGGGTCAAAGAAGGTAGGGTCCAAAGTTGGTTGCTCAGGATAGTCCGTGAATCTGAGTTTGATTTGGTCCAAGCGTTTCCGGTGAATTAGTCTATTTGAAAGTTTGATCCGAAACACCTTGCTCCCCTTTTTGGCCACAAAAGTGCCGGGAAGCCACTTGGGACCTTGTCCATAATTCAATACAAATACAGGATCATTGATTTCAATTTCGCGTGACACGTTAGCGCCATCATGATATGTACTTTGTTGAAGCCACCTGCTCTCTACCTATTCATGTAGATCAGGATGAACTAACGAGAGCGCCTTGTCTTAAGTGCCCTTTTCATGAGCAGTTCAGCAGGTGGAATCCTAGTGAGCGAGTGGGGTCTCGTGCGGTAGCTAAGCAGAACTCGGGATAGACAAGTCTTCCATGAGCCTTCAGTTACCCTCTTCAAGCCCTGCTTGATAGTTTGCACTGCTCTTTCTGCCTGACCATTGGATGCTGCTTTGAACGGGGCAGATGTAACATGTTTGATCCCGTTACGGGTCATGAACTCTTTGAACTCGGCACTGGTAAAACCTGGCCCGTTGTCGCTCACAAGGACATCAGGTAGTCCGTGCGTGGCAAATATGGCCCGCAGGTTTTCAGTGGTGGCAGCGGACGTGCTTATCTCACATTTGATCCATTTGGAGTACGCATCTACAACCACAAGGAACAGTTTACCCCAAAATGGGCCTGCATAGTCGACATGAACCCTGAACCACGGTTTGGAGGGCCAAGACCATAAACTTAGTGGTGCCTCCCTGGGTGCATTGCTTAACTGCGAGCATGTGTTACATCTGTGCATACAGGACTCTATGTCCGCATCGATACCGGGCCACCACATGTGGGATCTGGCTATCGCTTTCATCATTACGATGCCTGGGTGGGTACTGTGGAGGTCACTGATGGAAGTGTCTCTACACTTCTTGGGGACAACTACCCGATTGCCCCACAGAAGGCAGTCTGCCTGTATAGACATTTCATCTTTGCACTGTTGGTACGGCTTTATCTCTTCCTGCATTTCCACTGGGTCACTGGACCAGCTCCCGTGAAGCGCACAATGTTTTACTAGGACAGTAAGGGGTCCTGGCTCGTCCAGGTTCTAATCTGTCGGGCTGTGACGGGTGATTGCTCACTCTCAAATGCTTCCATAACCATGACTAAATTTGCGGGCTGCGCCATTTTCACCCCCGTGGTGGGCAATGGCAGCCTGCTGAGAGCATCGGCATAGTTTTCTGTGCCTGGCCTGTGGCGGATGGCGTAGTTGTATGCGGAGAAGGTGAGCATTGTAAGGGGTGGTCCTGGGGGTCAAGTTCACCTCTGACCTACTTGAGCGGTTTGAATCGCTCCCACTCCCTTGGTTTCTAGACTCTGGGTTTATTTGGGGGATGTGACAAAGTGCAAAGGACAACTGGTTTGATGCAAAAGAACTTTGACTTTATTACAGACAAGAAAATACAACATCAAACTTATAATCACTCTAATAAAGAACAATACATTATACATTCACAGGGGGTTACAGTAAAAATTACACTTCCCACCTTCTAATACCTAATCCTAGCTAGGTTAGACGCCAGGGAAGGCAGGGACTATGCTTACCAATCTTTTCTGGTCAGTTAGCAGTAGTTCGCGATTTCGGGGTTCGTTGAGTTCTGTAGGTTTTGCTTGCCATACTCCGAACGTCGGAGAAGACTTCTTACTGCGCAATCTTCAGTTGGGTTGAGTCCGCTGATGCGGTAAGGCGCATTTTGGATCTATGGGGTAAGTACCCGGTTTCCTTCATTAGAAATAGGTTCAAAGTCTTTTTCGGTAATGTTTTCACCTGTTGGTAGTCAGGCCTTAGATTGTAGAGTGGAAACTTTCGATTCTTCGGTTTCTTTCTGTTGGAGTTTTGTTTCGAGTTTGGTCGATCATGGTGGTTTTTCGTTGGTACCACATTGGCTGTGGTCGGTTGCTGCCACGATGGTGATGTTCTTCCTTCCTTCAGGACTTCGAGGCTGGAGAAGTTAGTTTTCAACTGTCGCGTTGGTCTCGCTCCCTTCTTGATGACATAGTCGTAGTATAGCACGAGCAATATGGCATACAGTGGCTCCTGAGGTAGTAGCAACCTTGTAGCTACCTAGCAACCTAACCCTTGTTAAAACAGGGGCCAGTTATATGGTTTGAGATGTTCTAATCTTCGCGCCAAATCAGTTCAGAATTCTTTGTTTAAATTTGGCGGGCTCGACTTTTCTTTGTAATATTTTGGCGGGCTCATTAAAAGTTAATATGTCGAGGGTGGGTTGCATTTCTAAATCTATTTCCTGATGGAAATATTAACTTGTGAATTGCAATGTTCTTTTGTGCTTGGTTTTTCGCATACAGGCTGTAGTGGGCCCTTTGTTCTTATTCATGTTGAAGATGGCTTTTCTCAGTTTAGTTTAATGGCTGGCCATCTCTGAGTTATTGTTATAATTTAAATGTCTCTTGTGGAGAAGAGTTTTCGAATGTCCATTTTCCAGATAAGTTAACTTAGTCCCAACACCCAGAGAGTTCCAATAATCTTTTGTTTCCTAGGCCCGCCCACAGGCCTGAATTTGTCTTGTAAAAGTCCAAAATTTGAATAAAGTTCTTAGTTTCTTCCATAAGCACTTTTAGGATTTCAAACTTTCCGGTAGATAGTCCCAAATTAAATTTCCTTTCGAATGAGCCCAAGCAACGGGGGGGTGGGGGGGGGGGGGGTTCTCATGAATTTGGCACCCTTCAATGCCCATCTCTGGATGCGGGCTGATACATTCGTATTTATCTCCTTGCTCTCGGAAAACAGGGATATTAGTGGCTTATGGTCCATTTCCAATTCAAATTTTAGCCCAAACAGATATTGATACATTTTCTTTACCCCATAGACACACGGTAATGCTTATTTTTCAATCATGCTGTAGGCTCTCTTAGCCTTAGACAGACTTCTGGAAGCATAAGCAACCGGTTGCAATTTCCCAGATTCATTAGCTTGTTACAATACTCACCCGACACCGTATGACGACACATCACATGCTAGTACCAAATGCTTACATGGATCATACAACACAAGCAATTTGTTTGAGCATAACAATTTTCTAGCTTTTACAAAGGCATTTTCTTGGCTTTTGCCCCATACCCATTCATCTCCTTTACACAGTAAGGCGTGCAGTGGTTCTAACAGTGTGCTGAGACCCAGTGAGAAGTGACCAAAGTAGTTCAGAAGTCCAAGAAACGACCGCAGTTCTGTGGCCTCGGTGCGTTCTCGATTGCCTCCATCTTCGAATCGGTGCACCTGATGCCGTCCGCAATGATTCTTCTTCCCAGGAACTCCGCTTCAGGCACCAGGAAAACACACTTTGAGCGTTTCAACCTGAGCCCCACGAGGGAGCCCCTCGACTGTGTCTCGACCTGTAACCAAGATGTCGTCCTGGAAGCCCTCCGTGCGTGGGACCGACATCAGTAAGCTTTCCATGTTTCTCTGGAATATTGCCACTGCTGATCGAATTTCAAACGGGCATCTGTTATAAATGAAGAGACCTTTGTGCGTGTTGATGCAGGTGAGGCCCTTCGATGATTCCTCCAGCTCCTGCGTCATGTAGGCCGAGGTCAAGTCCAGCTTCCTGAGTGTCTTTCCTCCCGCCAGCGTAGCTAAAAGGTAGTCAGCCTTTGGTAGGTATTGATCCTGCAGGGAGAAACGATTGATAGTTACTTTGTAATCACCATAGATTCTGACAGTGCTGTCTCCCTTGAGCACTGGAACAATCAGACTGGTCCACTCACTGAACTCGATCGGTGAAATGATGCCCTCTCATTGCAACCGGTCCAGCTCGATCTCTACCTGTTCATCATGTACGGTACTGCTCTCACCTTGTGATGGATGGGTCGCGCCTCCGGAATTAGGTGGATTTGCACTTTTGCTCCTTGGAACTTCCCGATGCCTGGTTCGAACAGCAAAGGGAACTTGTTTAAGACCTGGGCACATGAAGTGTCGTCAGCGGACAAGAGCGCTCGGACGTCGTCCCAGTTCCAGCGTATCTTTCCCAGCCAACTCCTGCCAAGCATCGTGGGACCATTGCCCAGTACTACTCAGAGTGGTAGCTTGTGTACCGCTCCATCGTAGGAGACCTTTACAGTAGCACTGCCGATTATGGGAATTAGTTCCTTTGTGTAAGTTCTCAGTTTTGTGCGAATGGGAGTCAAGACTGGCCTTGAGGCCTTGCTGCACTACAATTTTTCAAAAGTCTTTTTGCTCATAATGGACTGGCTCGCGCCTGTGTCCAGCTCCATTGACATCGAGAGTCCATTTAATTTAACCTTCAACATTATTGGGGCCACTTTGCGGTAAATGTGTGCACCCCATATACGTCGGTCTGAGGCTCTAGTTCGTCGTGATCCACCGTGGATCTGTCCTCCTCTGCAACATGGTGGTTTGCAGGATTGACATGGTTTGCAGCTCGCCTGCACATACATTGGAGGTTCCACAGCCCTTGCAAATGTACCTTTTGAAGCGGCATGAATGGAAATAATGATCAACCCCGCAGCGCCAACAAGGTGTTAATGTCCTTGCATTCATCACCCTTGATGGTGGACTCTGAGACATCTGAGGACATGCAGCTGCAGGCATGTGGGGCCTGCCCTGTACATTGTGATTTGAAAACAACACCACTTTGTTCACAGTACTTGTAGCAGCACTCGTGTGCTGAGAGATTTGCTTGGTATTGTCACTGGTGGCAATGAACGCCTGGGCTATCGCTATGGCCTTACTCAAGGTTGGGGTCTTTACAGTCAAAAGTTTGCGAAGTATCACTTCATGGCCAATGCCAAGTACGAAAAAGTCTCTGAGCATGTGCTCCAAATGTCCTTCAAATTCGCAATGAGCTGCAAGGCGTCATAGCTCGTCGACATAACTCGCCACTTCCTGACCTTCAGACCTTTTGTAGGTGTAGAACCAATACCTCGCCATCAGAACGCTTTCCTTCGGGTTCAGATGCTCCCGGACCAGTGTGCTCAAATCATCGTACGATTTCTCTGTGGGTTTTGCTGCAGTAAGCAGATTTTTCATGAGGCCATACGTTGGTGCCCCACAGACGGTAAGGAGAATCGCCCTTCGTTTGGCAGCGTTCGCTTTTCCTTTCAGCTCATTGGCCACGAAGTATTGGTCGAGCCGTTCCATGAAGGTTTCCCAATTATCTCCCTCTGAGAATTTCTCCAGGATGCCCACTGTTCTCTGCATTATTGGGTTCGTCATCTGTATCTTGTCACCAGTTATATATGAATAAAGAGTCTGACTGGATACTGTGAGCTCAAAGTAAAGTGTGACTGTAGTCTTTTATTGCAGGTCTCCAGAGTGCCTCTCCAGCCTGTGAGGCCTCTTTAAGTACCTGTGCTCCCAAGGGATTGTGGGATCACTTGGGACTGCAGGGGATGAGCCCTCTGGTGGCTGTACAAGGTATATACAAGTTTACATACAAGTGGCACCTCAGCAGACATTGCAGCATTATCTGCAGACATAAGGGAGGGCATGTTGCAGCTAGTAGCTGCAACGTGGGAGAACACCGAGGCTGTCAATGCCCAGCGGCAATTGACAATCTCGACTCATGGCACTCCAGTCCCCAGTTTCATGTCACCCAGACTGACAGCACCCATTAGTGGTGAGGCTGAGAAACAGGCTCACCACTCAGATGCCAGGTCTTCCACAGCCCCAGCTTATCCAGAGCTCTGAATAGCGTCACCTACGTCTGTCCCCCAACAACAGTAGCGCCCTGTCCAAGCTGCTGATAAATTTTTTGGGAACACTCGGGGTAGGGGTATGGGCAAGGGCAAGGGCAACAATGGACGGGGGTGGGGGGGGGGGGTTTCAAATTAGGGGGGGAGAGGGTAAAGGTGACTGCAGCTGAATGATATTTAGTGCAAGGGTAGTTTTGTTGTTCTTTTGTTGTTGTTTTTCTATTTTTTAAGTAAAGTTTACATTTCAAAAGTTTTAACATTCAAAAATCTTATTGAAGTTACTAAATTAACATTACAAAGTTGCATTAATGTACAATTGTATAAATGTTTAGTAAATATAAATTTATTTTTTCACCTAAACCAAACTTGTGCAGTGTTTCATTTGCAGAACAACAGGGGGAAATCGTCAACATGGTGTGATAGAGTGGGCAGTCAATGATGAACCGTGCCGTTCAGCCTTCAAGCAAAGCATTCAAATATCAGCTGCTGACGTAAGGCTTTTGCAGTGGGGAAAGCTCCACGAGGCCTCCTCCCATGTCGTTGTGGGGATGATGCTGACATGGGTTCCTCATCCTCGTCCTCCTCCTCCTCCTCCTCCCTTCTCTCCTGAGGTGGTTCTGCAATCCCCAGTGGAAAATCCTGTGCCCTCATGATGGCTACGTTGTGCAGCATGCAGCACACCACAATGAACTCAGTGACCTGCTGAGGGTAGTATTGCAGCGAGCCTCCAGAGTGGCCCAGGCATCGGAAGCGCTGCTTGAGCACTCCAGTTGTCTTTTCGACGATGTTGCGTGTGGCTGTATGGCTGTTATTGTAGTGATGCTCGGCTTCTGTCTGAGGGTTGCGGAGGGGGATCATGAGCCAGGTGGCGAGCCCATAACATTTGTCCCCCTGCATCTAGCTCTAGCCTTCTGGCTGATGCTCAAACAGGTATGAGACACTGCTCTCTCGCAAGATGAAAGCATCATGGATGCTCCCTGGAAATTGTGCATTTACTGCCATGATGCACTGAGTGTGGTCACAGACAATCTGTACATTCAACGAATGGAATCCCTTTTGGTTTTGGTAAATCTCTGGATCCTCAAAAGGTGCTCGCAGAGTGATGAGTGTACAATCAATGGCAGCCTGTACCTTCGGGAAGCCAGCAATTCATGCAAAGCCTATAGCCCTCTCATTCTCTGCCTCCCTGGTCATTGGGAAGTTTATGAAGTCCTTCCTGCGTGCATACAGTGCAGTAGTCACCTGGCGAATGCAGCGATGTGTAGCGTACTTGGAGATGGAGCATATGTCCCCTGCTGATGCCTGAAAGAAGCCGGAGACATAGAAGGCAAGTGCCGCAGTTATCTTCACCTCGACGGGCAGTGCAGTCCTCACACTTGTAGGCTGTATGTCTGCCTTTATGAGCTGGCATATCTCTGTGACCACCTCTTTTCAAAAGCGCAGCCTTCTAACACATTGTGTCTCAGACAGGTGGAGGTGTGAGCGATGTTCCCTGAAAACTTGTGAGGGTAAGGCCTCCTCCCCATAAGTCTGTGAGCTCCTTGATTATGCGGATAATGCTGTTGAATAAGCCTTCTTACAGGTCACTGCTCCATAGAAAAAGCAGCCAGCAATAATGGCAGAGATAGCATAGGCCCCATTTTTTTTAATGTCCTTAAATGTCCTTAAAAATGAAGTATAAACTCAGAAAACACTCAAAGTGTAAAACGCAGCCTTACCTCCAAATGCTTTCATTCACTGAACTATAGCTCCATTTTTCAAGATGGCACCGTTAGCGTCAGTTTCGTCGTGAATCCGAGCTGGTAAGACTTGCATTTTTTGAGCTTTTTTTTTTGCGGACTTTAAAAATGACGGTATTGGCCAATTTTTCAAAAACGGCAGTATCAGAGCGTTTGATGCCAAGTGAAGTCACAAAAACAGTCTCAAAAAGGTGGATGGCATTTTTTACCACCGCTGGCCAATATAGCAAAAAACACACTTTTATTGTGAAAAAATGGCAGCAAAACGGGTGCAATCCTGGCCAATTTCTAGCCCTTAGAGTTCAAAAATCTATTGTTGACCGGTGGTAATCGGAGCAGTTTTTTCAGCCTGACATGATTAGTTTTTTTGGCACCGAAAACAAACAGACCTTCTGCACATACGCAATTTTTTTTCCTTCCCATTTTTTATTTTCCCCACGATTCTGGTCCGGTGTCAGGGTTAGAGTGTGCCCATGCATGCACAGAAGGTCTGTTTGCTTGTTATCCACTTTTGAGAGAATTTTGAAAATAGAAGATGCAGCAGGTTGAGCTCGCAAGGCAAAGGGCCAGAAAGTATAGTTTGGATGTCCAAGAGGCACTTGTGGCAGTCATAGAAAGTAGACGGAGGCAGTTTAGTAGGAGTGGTCAAGAAAATCCTCCCCCAGCCGTAGCAAGGACTACTGTTGCTGAGGAGAAAGAGGTGGAATGACCTTTGAGCATCCACGAGAGTAAGTAATACTTTTATTCATGAACTCCTTGATTACTTACATTGTAAATCTGACATAGGTTGCTGCAGGTAGGCTTAGTGTTGCACTATATTTGCAATGAATGATCTTTACACATTATTAAGATGGCTTTCTGAGATCTTAAAAGAAGTTTTTGCACTTTGATGTCTTGCTAATGAACCATGTGCAGCTTAGAAACATAGAAACATAGAAAATAGGTGCAGGAGTAGACCACTCGTCCCTTTGAGCCTGCACCACCATTCAATAAGATCTTGGCTGATCATTCCCTCAGTACTCCTTTCTTGCTTTCTCTTCATACCCCTTGATCCCTTTAGCCGTAAGGGCCTTATCTAACTCCCTTTTGAATATATCCAATGAACTGGCATCAACAACTCTCTGCGGCAGGAAATTCCACAGGTTAACAACTCTCTGAGTGAAGAAGTTTCTCCTCATCTCAGTCCTAAATGGCCTACCCCTTATCCTAAGACTGTGTCCCCTGGTTCTGGACTTCCCCAACATCGGGAACATTCTTCCTGCATCTAACCTGTTCAGTCTCGTCAGAATCTTATACGTTTCTATGAAATCCCCTCTCATCTTTCTAAACTCCAATGTATAAAGACCCAGTTGATCCAGTCTCTCCTCATATGTCAGTCCAGCCATCCCTGGAATCAGTCTGGTGAACCTTCGCTGCACTCCCTCAATAGCAAGAACGTCCTTCCTCAGATTAGGAGACCAAAACTGAACACAATATTCCAGGTGAGGCCTCACTAAGGCCCTGTACAACTACAGTAAGACCTCCTTGCTCCTATACTCAAATCCCTTAGCTATGCAGGCCAATATACCATTTGCCTTCTTCACTGCCTGCTGTACCTGCATGCCAACTTTCAATGAACCATGACACCCATGTCTCATTGCACCTCCCCTTTTCCTAATCTGCCGCCATTCAGATAATATTTTGCCCCCAAAATGGATAACCTCACATTTATCCACATTATACTGCATCTGCCATGCATTTGCCTACTCACCTAACCTGTCAAAGTCACCCTGCAGCCTCTTAGCGTCCTCCTCACAGCTCACACCACCACCCAGTTTAGTGTCATCTGCAAACTTGGAGATATCACACTCAATTCCTTCATCTAAATCATTGATGTATATTGTAAAGAGCTGGGGTCCCAGCACTGAGCCCTGCAGCACCCCCACTAGTCACTGCCTGCCATTCTGAAAAGGACCCATTTATCTCGACTCTCTGCTTCCTGTCTGCCAACCAGTTCTTTATCCATGTCAGTACATTACCCCCAATACCATGTGCTTTGATTTTGCACACCAATCTCTTATGTGGGACCTTGTCAAAAGCCTTTTGAATGTCCAAATACACCACATCCACTGGTTCTTCCTTGTCCACTCTGCTCGTTACATCCTTAAAAAATTCCAGAAGATTCGTCAAGCATGATTTCCCTTTCAGAAATCCATGCTGACTTGGACCGATCCTGTCACTGCTTTCCAAATGCACTGCTATTTCATCCTTAATGATTGATGATTCCAACATTTTCCCCACTACTGATGTCAGGCTAACCGGTCTATAATTACCGTTTTCTCTCTCCCTCCTTTTTTAAAAAGCTTAATAGCCCATTAAACGGAGGACTGTATTAAATGCACACAGTATGTTATAAGTGCTTTGATGGCTATCTTTGTGTGCCACAAGAGCAGAAGGGCAATTCGGTTAACCATTGCTATTGTCATTTTTGCAGAAAAAGCTGGCTCACAATCTGAAAGAACAGTGATGGACAGGCGGTGGTTCAGCCAACACGTTGCCGCTGACTGGCGTGGAGGTGCTGATCCCATGACTGGAACTGACGGTAAGTCCTGCAAAATCCCTGGGCTGGGTTGGGGTCATGTAGTGTCTGTGGATTCGGGTTCGGGTAATTTCATGTAGTGTCACTCGACGACATATAATGCAGCACTGGTGTTCTTTCAAATAAGCCTGCACTATGTGACCAAACTCATGTCACCCTGTCCCCTCCCCTGCTACTAACCACTTGTCTATTGTTTTCTATTTTGCAGATATGGAGTTGCATATGGTTCATCTCCAGATGCAAGCCTCCACCTCATTCCATCATACCTGGGTCCAAGATGAAGAGGTGGATGAAGAGGAAGAGGAAGATGGGGATGAGGGCTGCCTAACGGACCCATTAGAGAAACAAAATGGTCAAGCGGTTGCAGTGCAGGGGTGGGGGGGTGTTGTCATTGGGGGTGGAGAAGGAGGAGGGGGTGGAGGGGGAGGAGGGGTTAGAGGAGTCAGCACTTGTTTTAGCTGCAGCCACAACTTCCTTGGAGGAAACCACATTTCGATCCTTCTCCGCCTCTGAGGCAGCGGGACTAAGAGACTGAGTCGGCAAAGCCGGTCTGCTGAAATACAGGCAGACGCAAACCTGGACATGATGGGAATGTCAAGGGAGAGCTTCGAACTGGGTCGCGAGCTCCTCCAGGCCCTGGGTGACATTTCCGGCAACATCGCCGCACAATCTGAGAGACAAGCTGTGGACATGTCGCAGATGGTTGTTGCGATCCGGGAGAACACCAAGGCTGTCAATGCCCTGCGGCAATTGATGGTCTCGACTTTTGGCACTGCAGCCCCCAGTGTCATACCACCCAGACCGACAGCACCTGTGAGTGGGGAGGCAGAACAAGAACCTTCCGACTCCGAAGCCGGGCCTTCCATACCCCAAGCTTCTCCAGTGGATCCACACATGGCGTCTATATCGTCTATTGCCCGACAAAAGCAGAGCTCTGTACACCATCATGGTCGCAACGCGGGTAGGGGGAGGAACCAAGGGGCTGGGGAGGGGGTTAAGACCGCGGGCGGGGGGGTGGGTGGGAGAGGTGGCCGCAGTTTAAAAATAAGTTTGGTGTGGGGGAGGGTAGGGGGGATTTGTTGATGTTGTATGCTGTGTGCAGCACACTACAATGAACTCAGCGACCTGCTGAGGGCTGCCTCCAGAGTGGTCCAGGCATCGGAAGCGCTGCTTGAGCACTCCAATTGTCTTTTCGATGAAATTGCGTGTGGCTATATAGCTGTTATTGTAGCGATGCTCGGCTTGTGATTGAGAGTGCCAGATGGGGGTCATGAGCCAGGTGGAGAGGCCGTAACCTTTGACCCCCAGCATCCAGCTGTGGCCTTGTGGCTGATGCTCAAACAGGTATGAGACAGTGCTTGCATGCAAGATGAAAGCAACATGAATGCTCCCTGGAAACAGGGCATTGACTGCCATGATGCGCTGCGTATGTCGCAGACGATCTGTACCTTTAGGGAGTGGAATCCCTTTCGGTTTAGGTAAACCTCTGGCTCCTGTAAAGGTGCTCGCAGGGTGATGTGCATACAGTCAATGGCACCCTGAACATTAGAGAAGCCAGCAATTGGTGCAAAACCCACAGCCCTCTCATTCTGTGGCTCCGTGGTCATTGGAAAGATTAGAAAGTCCATCCTGCATGCATACAGTGCAATAGTCACCTGGCGAATGCAGCAATGTGTAGCGTGCTGCGAAATATAGCATATGTCCCCTGCTGATGCTTGAAAGGAGCCGGAGGCATAGAAGGCAAGTGCCGCAGTCACCTCCACTTCAACTGGCAGTGCAGTCCCCCTCACGCTTGTCGGCTGTTTGTCTGCCTTTATGAGCTGGCATATCTGACCACCTCTTTTCAAAAGCGCAGCCTTTTAATACACTGTGCCTCAGACAGGTGCAGGTATGAACGCTGTTCCCTGAAACCACATTGGGGTAAAACCTCCCCATAAGTCTGCGAGCTATTTTATTACGCTCATAATGCTTTTGAATAAACCTTCTTCCAGCTCTGATCTGCATAGAAAAAATAGCCAGCATTATTGGCAGAGATATTATAGGCCCCAGTCTTTTAAATGTCCTCAAATGTCTACCAATGTGCTCAAATAGCCTTTAAAACAAACTATGAACTCACATAAAACTCACTGTGTAAAACATACCTTCTCTCAAAATCCTTTTATGCACTGAACTTCTGCTCCATTTTTCAAAATGGCATTGTCACCGCTGGGTGCATTGTGGGTCCCAGCAGGTAAGACTTCAGTTTTCACGATGGTTTTTTTGGCCGGCGGTAAAAATGGCAGTATCGATGAAATTACCGCCGGCGGTAATTTTTGGGTATTACACATCAATTGACATCATAAAAACGGTGAAAATAAAGGGCCGATGGTATTTTTTACCGCCAATGGATAAGCACTGATGAATTTACCGACGGCGGTAAATCATTATATCCACTGAAAAATGGCGGTATTTTGGCGGTAAATTATTTTATCCGCGGTAAAACAGCAGTAAATGGGTGGAAAGCTAATGAATTTCCAGCCCCTTGATCTTTATATTCAAAAATACTGTGCCAAAAATCCAAAACGTAGTTGTCTCCTTTAGTTTTGAGTTTATGGGCCCAAGTTTTGGCTGGAGATGCTCCTATTTTTTTGGAGCAACTAGTTTAGTTTGGAGTATCTTACAAATCGTAATTTTCGGCATTTAGTTTGCTCCAGTTCTAGTGAGTTAGTTTAGTTTAGTTTTAGTTCAGTTTATTTTTCAAAAAGGGGGCGTTACCAGCCACTTATGCCTGTTTTGCAAGTTTAGACAGTGAAAAGTTACTCCAAACTAATTTAGAATGGAGTAAGTGTCGACTTTTGTACGCTCAGAAAAATTTGCGTACACTTTAGAAATTAGGCGCAGGTAGCCAGAGGTGGGAGAAGGGGGCGGGGGGGGGGGCAGGGGGACGGGTGGGGGAGGAAGGGAAGTTAGAGGGAAGTTCAGGGATTTTCCAAAGCATTAAACACTTCACTTTTAAAAATAAAGAACCATGATCAATAATAAATGATAAACCAATCAATCAATCAATAAGTAAAACATTAAAAGTTCCTACCTCACCTACTGCAGCATACTTAGTCATCGTGTAAAATGCTGATGCTATTTGAGATACATAGACATCAAAGAGGTAAGTTCTGGCAGGGCTGATAATTCAAGAACAAAGGGTCCTGCCTCCTGAAAAGAGTGCTAGGTAAATATGTCATATATGCATGCTCAAAGTAATTAATTTTATGTACTGGCGTATATTATATAGACTGTCAACATTATTTCCTTTGCACTGCAAACAAAGTGGGCTAAATCTCCCTGTGTACACTCTCCATATTGCCATGTTGCCATGGGAACTGTTCAGGGAGTGCGGGAAGGCAGCGGCCGGCCTGTGCAGCAGGTCACTCGACCCGGGGTAGGGGCTACGAACATCACGTCGTCCCTTCGGCCAGGGATAGGGTCGCCTGGAGACAGGACGCGCTGGGAGGGCCAGGAGCGCCTGCGCACGCGTGCAGACTGCACTGCGCACATGCGCAGCTGCCGGCACTCTTTTCGGCGCAGGGCTGTAGCTCCACCCCTTGCTGCTTCTGCTGCACTGCGCTGAGTCCAAAGCAGGCCTGATCATGGTGGAGAATACCAAGATAAATATTAGGTGCGCTTTTCGTTCTAGAAAGTCGGCGGACCTCTCGGAGGTGCGCTGTTCTACTGGTCGGTCAAAACTTGGGCCCACAGTTTCTAAAATATTAATCGGATCTTGGGCTCCGACTGACATAGTTTTCTTTTGACCAATAGCAAGACAGTAGTATAAAAGAGCACATCTACAAGTAAGTGAATAGTAAATTGCTATTATATGGAAAGAAAGAGAAAGATAAAATGAAAATCACACTGACAGGCCGTATTATAGAATGATCCCAGCACACATATCTTAATGAATTATGTAAATTGAGTGTTATTTACCTAAACGTTTTACTTGTCTGTATGAGAGGCAGAATTAAAACTGACTTGTCCAGTTACAGTTTAACATTACCTATGTTTCGATGTAGTACAGTGCTTAGACTCAAAGACCACAAAGGAGTTTGCTGAATAATGACTCAAAAATACATTAAGAAATAATATATAGGACTAATTTTATCTGTGCACTATGCCTCTGCGATATCTGATAATGCAGGAATATCTAAGTGCACAATTAGAAAGTCTAGCTGCTCTCTCAGAGGTTAGACGTGGTTGGATTCAGGAGGCAGTGAGATGGCCTCGTGATTGTTTCAATTAAAGGTTATTTTTGGATTCCTCTGGGATCAGTACAGACTTAAAAAAAATATATATATATTTTAGATGCCATCTTTTTATATGCCTTTGGGGCAGATGGATACTGGCAACTTCAAACTTCGTAGGCAAATTAGGTTAATTAGAAAAAAATATTGCAACCATGTGATTTAAACCATTCTGAATCTTGAAGTGCATGATTGCTATGTCAGTTGGGAAATGTATTCATTAATTATGCTGATTAGAATAACATGTTCATATCGGGTCAATTAGAAAGTATAATTTCTACAATATGTTTCTCAGACTGTAGGTTCTACCTAGTTTGGTGAAAATTGGCAAGTATAATTGTTACACCAATAGATATCCTGAGGTTGTCTTTGGATGCCCTTGGGACAGATAATTGGCTTTCCTATTATGTACATGCCTTGGGGGGGGTGAGGCGGGGGGGGGGAAAGTTGGGCAGATGAATACGGAGGATTTTGAACCTTTTCTGCAAATCAATTTAATGGAATTTGCATGCAAATAACCAAGAAATTATGTGAATAATGTCTAATTTGCATATGCAAATATAAAAAGACTTCTTATTACTCAGAAGCCATGAATCGTCATTGGAAAACACGGAAGGAATATGTGTGCTTATGTTAGGCGTAACATGTAGATTAATTATAATTTGCCACAAATAAATTATATTAGGGAAGTACAATATTCTTGAAGGATGTAGTATTTGTAATCAAGAATATCAAATAAACACTGCCAAAATATATGTTAATAATTTCCCTGCAATGTATGCACCTGTGAGAATGCTCACAGGTTTGTAGAGTTGTTGCATTGTGAGTTGTCCAGGGCCGCACCTTGGATCTTGATGATTAGAGGGCAGTGCTGAGCGGCAGTGACAGGCTGGTGGAGGAACTTTGTCTTACGAACGTTAAGCGTAAGGTCCATGCTTTCAACGTGGACCATTTCCCATATCTCGGGAGCCTCTTAACAAAGGCAGACATTGATGCGGAGATTCAACATCGCTTCCAGTGCACCAATGCAGCCTTCGGCAATCTGAGGAAAAGAGTGTTTGAAGACCAGGCCCTCAAATCTACTACCAAGCTCATGGTCTACAGGGCTGTAGTAATACCTGCCCTCCTGTATGGATCTGAGGCACGGAAGATGTATAGAAGGCACCTCAAGTCTCTGGAGATATATCACCAACGATGTCTCCGCAAGATCCTGCAAATCCCCTGGGAGGACAGGCACACCAACATCAGTGTCCTCAACCAGGCTAACATCCCCAGTATAGAAGCACTGACCAGACTTGATCAGCTTCGCTGGGCAGGCCACATAGTTCACATGCCAAATATGAGACTCCCTAAGCAAATGCTTTATGCGGAGCTCCTTCATGGTAAACAATCCAAAGGAGGACAGCGGAAATGTTATAAGGACACCCTCAAAGCCTCCCTGGTAAAGTGCAACATCACCACTGACACCTGGGAGACCCTGGCCGAAGAAAGTACATCCAGGAGGGCGTCAAGATCTTCGAGTTCCAACACAAAGAGCATGAAGAGGCCAAGCGCAGGCAGCGGAAGGAGCACGCAACATACCAGCCCCACCGACCCCTTTCCTCGACGAATATCTGTCCAACCTGTAACAGGGTCTGTGGCTCTTGTATCGGACTGTTCAGCCATCAAAGAACTCACTTTGGGAGTGGAAGCAAGTCTTCCTCGATTCCGAGGGACTACCTATGATGATGATTGTGAGTGGCTTAGCCAGTCATGTGATGTTCACAAAACTCAATAAAACCCCGGTCATGTACAATGAGGCATGTAGTTGTGAGCCTAGTGGATAAACAGGTAAAGTGTAATGTGATTGTTAAACCTTTGTTAATAAACCAACTAGTTATTAATAACACTGTGTTACTATGAATTCTTAAGCAAAGAACCCACGAAGCAAATACATTACATTCCCCATCTTTCACAAAATCATAGAATGATACAACACAGAAGGAGGCCATTTCGCCCATTATGCCTGTGCCAGCATTTGAAAGAGTTATCCAATCCACTCTTCTGCCCTTTCCCCATAGCCCTGCAATATTTCCCCCTTCACGGCTTTATCCACGGCTGAAAGCTATTATTGAATCGGCTTCCAACACCCTTTCAGGCAGAGCATTCCAGATCATAACAACTTGCTGCAAAAAATAATCTCATCTTGCCTCAGATTCTTTTACCAGTTAGCTTAAATTTGTGTCCTCCGGTGAGCGAATTTTCTGGCACTTCAAACAGTTCCACCTTACTTACTCTTGATAAACCTTTACCGTTCATAATTTTGAAACAGAAATGTTAACTTTTTCAAGTGAGGAAACTGTTGCTGGAGACTCAACATGTTTGGTTTCCCATTCTGGAATGAGTGGCCCAAGAGATGCGACAGCATGTCTGTTTTTGGCCAGCTACTGTGATACTGAGTCTTGAATCTGTTCTCGGTGCTCCCATGCAATTAAAATGTTCAATATCTGCGAAGACTTGAACCATAGCCCATACTGAACTTGTTCAAATTTATTAGAGTGCCAATTTCAGCATCCAGGATTGGGAAGGATGGTGATCCCCACACAGTGGAGTGAGAGCAGGCCGAGGACAGAGCCACTGCATATGTCATCCAAGCGGGTCTTTTCTGGCTAGCTATTGCCCAACATGACGGATGTCCAACAGATTGTTTTCTCAGGAAAGAAAAATGGGAGGTTATGCTGTCGCGTAGGAGAGATCATAATTAAATATTCTTATCCAGTCTTTAGGGAAAGGAAACGTTTAGATTAAAAACAGCTCTTCCTTTCCTTTTATAATTATAAAATAGCCTTTTCTTTATAACAGAAAACTTGCTGCTGCACAGTGAGTACTATTATTAACAAATGTCAATTAGCAGACAGTAGTGGAAGCCATTTAATAACACAATGGCCTGGAAATCCCGGCCTCCCTGGGTCCGTACGAAGTTTCTACGGACCCGGGAAGGCATTGGAAAAGTCGGTTTTTCAGCGCACAATATGCATGCGCTGAAAACCGGCTTTTCCGATCTGTCAAGCTGGAGCTTGACAAATCTCACGCGTATCGGGGGCGAGGACATTTGCATGGGCAAGATTGCAGTATTTACCCATATCTTGCCCAGCAAATGTCCTCAAAATTCTTGCGCCTGATCAAAGCAGGCGCATAGCCTACTTAAGACTTTAAAAACATACAAAAATATAATTAAATTTAAAAAATACATTATTTTTAAAAACCCTGCCCACCACGTTATATTTATTTTTAATCATAATTAAAAAAACTTAAAAAAAACTTGGATGAGAAAGCTGTGGAATACAGTACCTGATTGGCTGAGCAGTCATACGTGACTGCACCGTCTGTGTGGGAACCTGGAGGACGGGAGTGCGTTTCGCAGTGCAGGAAGAGAAGGCCTCCCCACCGGAATCGTAGGCTCCTCCTGGACCACCAGGTAGACTCCCCCAACATCGGGACCATTCTTCCAGGTTAGATGCAGGAAGAATGTTCCCGATGTTGGAGGAGTCCAGTACCAGGGGTCACAGTCTAGGGATAAGGGGCAAGCCATTTAGGACCGAGATGAGGAGAAACTTCTTCATTCAGAGAGTTGTTAACCTGTGGTATTCCCTACCGCAGAGAGTTGTTGATGCCAGTTCGTTAGATATATTCAAGAGGGAGTTGGATAAGGCCCTTACTGCTAAAGGGATCAAGGGGTATGGAGAGAAAGCAGGAAAGGGGTACTGAGGTGAATGATCAGCCATGATCTTATTGAATGGTGATGCAGACTCGAAGGGCCGAATGGCCTACTCCTGCACATATTTTCTATTTCTATGTTTATTCGTAGAAATTTTTAAGATCGCAGGAATCTGCTGTAGAATTTACCAATATTTCACAAAGTTTCCTGGTACCTTTCCCCTGCAGAGGAGAAGAATCCCTTTCTGGACTTTTAAAATGGAAGGAAAAGCTTCGGGACACAAATGAGTTTTAAAGGGGGAGACAAGGCCTGCATGGGGATAAAAGGGGATGCATTCATGGAGACCCCCCCCCCCCCCCCTGCCCCTAGTGTTTGGACTCATAGGAAATGGAATTTAATTTGGAACTATCCACCAGAAAGTTTGAAATCCTAAAGTGCACATGGAAGAAACTACGAACTTTAATCGAGTTTGGGACTTTTAAAAAGTGAATGTTGGGTGCGCAAGAAAAGGGGTGGGGTCAATCTCTAAAGGGCCAGTTTGGACATTGGAGCTAATAAAATTGTCTGGGAACTGTTTGCCCTTGAAACTTGCTCCTAGAAAACATTAGCATTTAAATAATTGACCATGGAAGAAACATTATCACCCCACCCAGAGGACCCAAATGTCACATACATATTCCAACACCTTTTCAACAGGCATAGAAATATCTGGCTCTTGCCAGACTAGCACAATGGACGAGAGCTCATCAACTTCGAAAAGCCTATTAATGCCAGATTAAAATCACTTAATCAATTTTCAGTTAGCTGGGCTGCAAAATCGAAATAAAGAGCTGGGCCAGAGTTGGAGAGAGATAAGGAAGCCTTTTTGGGGTATATCTATTCCCAGTTTTACCAGGAAAATATACAGACTCGAACACAGACAAGCAGCCGGAGCTGGGAGTGAAGAAATGGAGTAGTGAAGGAAACTACAAGAAATCGTCAAGGACCGACCGAGCACGAGGCCCACGAAACGGAAGGTTGTCAGCAACCAAATTGATAACCACTCTGCAATCTGCCTCTGAACGACCCAATGGGTGAGAAATTACCAAAAAGGATTAACGAAAACTATTCCTAAGCAAAGAAAGTGGAGAAGAATCCCTTTCTGGACTTTTAAAATGGAAGGAAAAGCTTCGGGACACAAATGAGTTTTAAAGGGGGAAACAAGGCCTGCATGGGGATAAAAGGGGATGCAAATATCCATATATCCAAAACGCAACATACCGCATCAACGGACGCACCCCAAACGAAGACTACGCAGTCCGAAATCCTCTCCTCCGTCCGGGGTACGGCTCGCCTAGAAGGCCAAGTGCAGCGAACCCCGAAACTGTGACTCACCAGCAACTGTCTAAAGGGATTGGTGAGCATAGCTCCTGAACCCCCAGAGCTATAACTTAGTTAGTTAGGGGAATTGGTAGGAGGAGGCTGGGATAACTTTTGTAAATGTATCTGCATTCTCTTCTTTATCCCGTTTAGAGTTTGAGCTGTATTTATTTTCCCCACAGGCTGTATTTTGACATTTTATTCAATGTGTTGTACCCCTCAGTGTGTATTGGTATTACTATTCTGTGTATGTTATTAAAGGTGTGCCTTTTACTTCTTTTTAGACACAATAAAGCCATACCTGCTTCCTACCTTGAAACCGATTGTCTGTCCAAGTCTGTCACAGTCCCTTCATAATTCAACTGTCTAGAACCATGGGTGTGGGAGCGATTCGAAACCGTTCATATAGGGTCAGAAGGGAAAGCTGACCCCCTGAAAACCACCCCTTACATAATGGCGACCCACATGGGACACTGGTGCAAGGGACATGATAAGGGAGAGACTGGTTTCAGGAAGAGAAGCAAAATGGAAGAGGGGATTTCCTCGTATGTGTTTAAGAGGGTAAATGTGGCTAACGAGTGGGTACTCGATCTATTGTATGCTGAGCATCCAGAAGATGCTGCAGCTCAATGGACCGAGAGCAAGGACCATAAAAGGTCGATAGAGAAGGCCATTTGGCTAATTTGCCTTCAGTGACAGATCCGGCTTCTAGATGAGGAGAATGAGAAATTAAAGGAAGTATTGAGGCAGGCAGAAGAGTGGTCTAGCGCAAGGGCCACAGTCGGGGAAAGGCTGTGGACAGAGGTGGGACAGTTAAAGGAAAGTAGAGAGCTCACTAAAGAAAGGCACAAAACCCAACTGGACCTTTTACAGTGTCAGATTATTGAAGCCAAGAATGGCGAACTGGCATTGCGGGAAGAGAATTCCTGCCTCGCCAAGCAAGTTAAAGAGTACGGGGAGAGGGTGAGAGATATTCAGGTAGCCTATAAGGTAGCCAGTACCAGGGAATTTGAGGCAGGAGACCACGGCCCTTGCCAGCATCAGATCCAAAGCCTGAACATAGAAACATAGAAACATAGAAAATAGGTGCAGGAGTAGGCCATTC
This sequence comes from Pristiophorus japonicus, assembly GCF_044704955.1. Classification (NCBI taxonomy): domain Eukaryota; kingdom Metazoa; phylum Chordata; class Chondrichthyes; family Pristiophoridae; genus Pristiophorus; species Pristiophorus japonicus. The sequence continues at coordinate 258,060,504 of NC_091978.1, read as the reverse complement.
GGCCCTTCTAGCCTGCACCGCCATTCAATGAGTTCATGGCTGAACATTCAACTTCAGTACCCCATTCCTGCTTTCTCGCCATACCCCTTGATCCCCCTAGTAGTAAGGACCTCATCTAACTCCTTTTTGAATATATTTAGTGAATTGGCCTCAACAACTTTCTGTGGTAGAGAATTCCACAGGTTCACCACTCTCTGGGTGAAGAAGTTCCTCCGCATCTCGGTCCTAAATGGCTTACCCCTTATCCTTAGACTGTTACCTCTGGTTTTGGACTTCCCCAACATTGGGAACATTCTTCCTGCATCTAACCTGTCTAACCCCGTCAGAATTTTAAATGTTTCTATGAGGTCCCCTCTCATTCTTCTGAACTCCAGTGAATACAAACCCAGTTGATCCAGTCTTTCTTGATAGGTCAGTCCCGCCATCCCGGGAATCAGTCTGGTGAACCTTCGCTGCACTCCCTCAATAGCAAGAATGTCCTTCCTCAGGTTAGGAGACCAAAACTGTACACAATACTCCAGGTGTGGCCTCACCAATGCCCTGTCCAACTGTAGCAACACCTCCCTGCCCTGTACTCAAATCCCCTTGCTATGAAGGCCAACATGCCATTTGCTTTCTTAACCGCCTGCTGCACCTGCATGCCAACCTTCAATAACTGATGTACCATGACACCCAGGTCTCTTTGCACCTCCCCTTTTCCTAATCTGTCACCATTCAGATAATAGTCTGTCTCTCTGTTTTTACCACCAAAGTGGATAACCTCACATTTATCCACATTATACTTCATCTGCCATGCATTTGCCCACTCACCTAACCTATCCAAGTCGCTCTGCAGCCTCACAGCATCCTCCTCGCAGCTCACACTGCCACCCAACTTAGTGTCATCCGCAAATTTGGAGATACTACATTTATTCCCCTCATCTAAATCATTAATGTACAGTGTAAACAGCTGGGGCCCCAGCACAGAACCTTGCGGTACCCCACTAGTCACTGCCTGCCATTCTGAAAAGTACCCATTTACTCCTACTCTTTGCTTCCTGTCTGACAACCAGTTCTCAATCCATGTCAGTACACTACCCCCAATCCCATGTGCTCTAACTTTGCACATCAATCTCTTGTGTGGGACCTTGTCGAACGCCTTCTGAAAGTCCAAATATACCACATCAACTGGTTCTCCCTTGTCCACTCTACTGGAAACATCCTCAAAAAATTCCAGAAGATTTGTCAAGCATGATTTCCCTTTCACAAATCCATGCTGACTTGGACCTATCATGTCACCTCTTTCCAAATGCACTGCTATGACATCCTTAATAATTGATTCCATCATTTTACCCACTACCGATGACAGGCTGACCGGTCTATAATTCCCTGTTTTCTCTCTCCCTCCTTTTTTAAAAAGTGGGGTTACATTGGCTACCCTCCACTCTATAGGAACTGATCCAGAGTCAATGGAATGTTGGAAAATGACTGTCAACGCATCCACTATTTCCAAGGCCACCTCCTTAAGTACTCTGGGATGCAGTCCATCAGGCCCTGGGGATTTATCGGCCTTCAATCCCATCAATTTTCCCAACACAATTTCCCGGCTAATAAGGATTTCCCTCAGTTCCTCCTCCTTACTAGACCCCCCGACCCCTTTTATAACCGGAAGGTTGTTCGTGTCCTCCTTCGTGAATACCGAACCAAAGTACTTGTTCAATTGGTCCGCCATTTCTTTGTTCCCCGTTATGACTTACCCTGATTCTGACTGCAGGGGACCTACGTTTGTCTTTACTAACCTTTTTCTCTTTACATATCTATAGAAACTTTTGCAATCCGTCTTAATGTTCCCTGCAAGCTTCTTCTCATACTCCATTTTCCCTGCCCTAATCAAACCCTTTGTCCTCCTCTGCTGAGTTCTAAATTTCTCCCAGTCCTCAGGTTCGCTGCTATTTCTGGCCAATTTGTATGCCACTTCCTTGGCTTTAATACTATCCCTGATTTCCCTTGATAGCCACGGTTGAGCCACCTTCCCTTTTTTATTTTTATGCCAGACAGGAATGTACAATTGTTGTAGTTCATCCATGCGGTCTCTAAATGTCTGCCATTGCCCATCCACAGTCAACCCCTTAAGTATCATTCGCCAATCCATCCCAGCTAATTCACGCCTCATACCTTCAAAGTTAGCCTTCTTTAAGTTCTGGACCATGGTCTCTGAATTAACTGTTTCATTCTCCATCCCAATGCAGAATTCCACCATATTATGGTCACTCTTCCCCAAGGGGCCTCGCACAACGAGATTGCTAATTAATCCTCTCTCATTACATAACACCCAGTCTAAGATGACCTCCCCCCTAGTTGGTTCCTCGACATATTGGTCTAAAAAACCATCCCTTATGCACTCCAGGAAATCCTCCTCCACCGTATTGCTTCCAGTTTGGTTAGCCCAATCTATGTGCATATTAAAGTCACCCATTATAACTGCTGCACCTTTATTGCACGCACCCCTAATTTCATGTTTGATGCCCTCCCCAACATCACTACTACTGTTTGGAGGTCTGTACACAACTCCCACTAACGTTTTTTGCCCTTTGGTGTTCTGCAGCTCTACCCATATAGATTCCACATCATCCAAGCTAATGTCCTTCCTAACTATTGCCTTAATCTCCTCCTTAACCAGCAATGCTACCCCACCTCCTTTTCCTTTTATTCTATCCTTCCTGAATGTTGAATACCCCTGGATGTTGAGTTCCCAACCCTGATCATCCTGGAGCCACGTCTCCGTAATCCCAATCACATCATATTTGTTAACATCTATTTGCACAGTTAATTCATCCACCTTATTGCGGATACTCCTTGCATTAAGACACAAAGCCTTCAGGCTTGTTTTTTTAACACCCTCTGTCCTTTTAGAATTTTGCTGTACAATGGCCCTTTTTGTTCTTTGCCTTGGGTTTCTCTGCCCTCCACTTTTCCTCATCTCCTTTCTGTCTTTTGCTTTTGCCTCCTTTTTGTTTCCCTCTATCTCCCTGCATTGGTTCCCATCTCCCTGCCTTATTAGTTTAACTCCTCCCCAACAGCAATAGCAAACACTCCCCCGAGGACATTGTTTCCGATTCTGCCCAGGTGCAGACCGTCCGGATTGTACTGGTCCCACCTCCCCCAGAACCGGTTCCAATGCCCCAGGAATTTGAATCCCTCCCTGCTGCACCATTGCTCAAGCCACATATTCATCTGAGCTATCCTGCGATTCCTACTCTGACTAGCACGTGGCACTGGTAGCAATCCCGAGATTACTACTTTTGAGGTCCTACTTTTTAATTTAGCTCCTAGCTCCTTAAATTCATTTCGTAGGACCTCATCCCTTTTTTTTACCTATGTCGTTGGTACCAACGTGCACCACGACAACTGGCTGTTCTCCCTCCCTTTTTAGAATGTCCTGCACCTGCTCCGAGACATCCTTGACCCTTGCACCAGGGAGGCAACATACCATCCTGGAGTCTCGGTTGCGGCCGCAGAAACGCCTATCTATTCCCCTTACAATTGAATCCCCTATCACTATCGCTTGCCCACTCTTTTTCCTGCCCTCCTGTGCAACAGAGCCAGCCACGGTGCCATGAACTTGGCTGCTGCTGCCCTCTCCTGATGAGTCATCCCCCTCAACAGCACTCAAAGCAGTGTATCTGTTTTGCAGTGGGATGACCACAGGGGACCCCTGCACTACCTTCCTTGCACTACTCTTCCTGCTGGTCTTCCATTCCCTCGCTGGCTGTGGACCCTTCACCTGCGGTAAGACCAACTCGCTACACGTGATACTCACGTCATTCTCAGCATCGTGGATGCTCCAGAGTGAATCCACCCTCAGCTCCAACTCCGCAACGCGGACCGTCAGGAGCCGGAGGTGGACACACTTCCCGCACATGTAGTCGTCAGGGACACTGGTGATGTCCCCGTGTTCCCACATGGTACAGGAGGAGCATATCACGTGACCGAGCTGTCCTGCCATGACTTAACCCTTAGATACACTTAAATTGGCGACAACAATGTTAAAAGTTACTGACTAATAAAGAAAAAGAAAAACTACTCACCAATCAGCAGCCAATCACTTACCACGTTGGCTGTGACGTCACCTTTTGATTTCTTTCTACATCTTTTTTGCCTTCTCTCCCAGCTGGAGCTGCACCGGTATGCCTCTCTCGACTCTCGCCTCTCTCGACGCTCCCCGGACTGCTGAGCCTTTTATAGGCCGCTGCCTCTCTCGACTCCCGCCTCTCTCCCAAAATTCGTGGGTAAACTGATGGCTCGTCCAGGGCTATCCCGGGCTAAAGGCATGGTGTGCCTGATAAACCCGGGTTTAGCCCAGGAACACCTGGTAGAGCAAGGAGAAACCCCTCAGTCACCGCCTGCAGCTCCCGGGAATGGTCCGGGGCAGCAGGGGTGTCAGCCAGAGTGTGGGGCAGGCAAGGATTGCGAGCTACCAACACCGGCAGCCCCGAGTTTTAACTCGGCTTGGCAGCAGGGGGAAGCGGGCGAGCCAATACAAGGAGGGCCGGAACCAGGGCCAATGCACCCGGTCCGGCAGCAGAAGTTTGGCCCGCCTGACGCCAATGGGGAAGCAGGGCCCCTAGAAAGCAACTTCGTAGTCCCCCACGACATCCAAAAACTGAGGGCTATGATAGGCCACCTAAGTAAGCTCACCCAACAGGGGGATCCCTCGGTACACTTCTTGGAAGTGGAACACACAGGGGATATTAACGGGTGCGATGATTCGGAGCAGGCTAAGCTGTTGCTCTTCTCGCTAGACACCAAGCTGTGCCATTCCCTCTCTGCAGACAGCAGAAAGGGGCGAAACACGTACGCTATGGTTAAGGAGGAGGTTCTAGAGGCCATGGGTATGAATGACGGGAGTCTTTTCTCCCGAGTGGAGAAAACAGTGCAGCTCTATGGGGAGACTCCACAGGCTTTCGCCGACAGTTTGTGGCTGGTCTACGAAAGGGCCTGTCGTGGGGTTCTTGACCGGGCCCACCTGAACCCTAACGAGCTGGCTCACTGGCTCCGCAGCCTGGTGGCAAACAGCTTACCTGGAATAAAGGCAAAAGCTGAGGTCTGGTTCGATCCAAGAGATCCCAGAACCACTGAGGAGACAGTGGTCAGACAGTTGACTCTGGCTTACCAGAACGGTAGAGGGACAGCGGAGCCCTCCTCTAAAGAGACGGTCCATGAGATTAAACCCAGCCAAGGCAAGAGAGAGTGGCATCAGGAAGGTGGGAACCCTCCCCACAAAGGGGGCGAGTGTTTTGGGTGTGGAAAAAGTGGGCACTGGAGAAAGAACTGTGGGAACCCCTGGAAAGAGACTAAGGGAAAGGCCACTCCAGCCCCAGCCCGTAAGGCCGGGGCAGGAACACCCGTCTCATATGAGACACTCGTAGCCGCCCTACAGACATTATAAATGGACAGCGAGCAGTAGCTATCGCAACCGGTGCAGTAGCCGGTGCGGTAAAACCCTCTGCTCCAACCCACCCAGATGCAGGACGAGAGCCAGCGCAGCCTGTGTACCTGAGTACGATGCCTGGAAGAGACCGTGTGTTACGATGGAGGTGGAGAAAGTGAAAGGGACCTACCTGCTAGATACTGGTGCTTCCAGCACCCTTGTATATGCAGATAACCCAGCTACCTCACCTCTATCGAACGTAGTCCCGTACAGTCTCGTGGGGTTCACAGGCAATGAGCAAACTGGTTCATTTTCCATCCCGCTCACCATTCAGTTAGGGACACTCAAAACCAAATGGAAGTGTGTCCTGATGAAATGGGAGCAGAAGGGAAAAGGGATCCTGGGAACTGATTTTATCATTAGCCACCAGATCCTAGTGGATTTCAGGAACCACTGTCTATGGGGAGCCATAGGGACAGACAGGAAAGGTGAGGTGGCGGTGATCCCAGAAAAAGGGACCAAGGGAACGTTGTGTACTGTGAAGCCAAAGGAGGGTTATGACATGGAATTACTGGTCATTAACACCCCAGTGGAGTACCAGGCATATGTACGGGCACACCTTGCAGCATTCGCCACCCACAAACATGACTGTGGCAGGGTAACGGGGGTGGAAGTTAGTATAAAAGGGGACTCCATGACCCGACCACAGAAGCAATATAACTTCCCCAGGGAGGCAGAGGCAGACCTGACAACGGCGCTGGGATCACTGGTAGAGCAAGGGGTGTTAATACCGATAGCTCCCATGTGAACTCTCCACTGTGGCCGGTTAAGAAACCGGACAACTCATGGAGGGCCACCGTGGACTATTGAGTACTAAAAAAGAATATCCCTGCCGCCGTAGCGGACCTCATAGGGAGTATTCCAGCATCCGCGACCACTTTCACGGTGCTGGATATTTCAAATGGGTTCTGGTCCATTCCTTTAAAACGGGAGGACCAGTACAAGTTCATCTTTACCTTCAAGGGCCAACAATACACGTGGAACTGTCTTCCCCAGGGCTTCCACAACAGCCCAAGCATTTTTCACCAATGCATGGCGAACTGTTTAAAGGGCTTTAGCAGACCCCAGCAGTTGGTGCAGTATGTGGATGACCTGCTTCTGTTCACCGATCAGGGGGAGGAACATGGCTCACTGCTGGCTGAGCTGCTGGAGCTGCTAAAAGAAGAAGGGTTTAAAGTAAACCCCAAGAAGGTACAGACCGGCCAGAAGGAAGTCAGATTCCTGGGGCTGACTGTGCGCGCTGGGGAAAGGGCCATAGACAAGGCTAGAAGGGAGGCAGTACAGGAGTTACCAGCCCTCAACACAGTGACAGGGGTAAGATCCTTTCTAGGACTCACTGGGTACTGCAGAGATTTTATTGAGGATTATGCAGCCACTGCAGCCCCTCTGCTCAGGCTCCTACCCAAGGGTGTAGAGTGGGACTGGGATGAGGGTTGCGAGGCAGCATTTAATCAGCTCAAGAAGGACTTGAAGACCGCGCCAGCCTTAGGAGCGATAGATATAGGAAAGGAGTTTTTCCTGGAGGTGGCAGCCAGCGGGGACAGTTTGAGCTCAGTGCTGCTTCAAGAGTGGCACGGCCAGCTGAGACTGGTGGTTTACTCCTCCAGGATCCTGACAGATGTGGAGAAGGGGTACTCCAACTGTGAGAGACACCTCCGAGCCACACATTGGGCAGTGAAAAGATCCTTGATCTTCACGGGAGGGTCTCCTCTAACACTCCTAAACCACCACACACCTACTCAGATGCTCCTAGATGGGAGGATTAAGGACGGGATGGTGAGCAGTGCCCGCATTGCTCGCTGGACCCTGCTAAGATGGACCTCAGAGTAGAAGGCCCCGCAGCCAACCTAATCTACCCAGGGAAAGCCCACAGGCGCTCCATAGAAGGGGTATGGGAGACGAACATTGGCCTCCGGGCGGGGTTACACCCTACAGGCCAGGACATCTACGTGGACAGGTCCAGCACGGTATCTGCTGGCGAGCGACTCACTGGGTGCGGAGTCTATGACCCAAGGGCAGGTATTGCCCTGGCAATCATGCTCCCCAGCACCATGAGCGCCCAGCATGCTGAACTGTCTGCCATAATGTACGTAGTGACCCACCCCGAGGAATTCCCTACCCTGTACATGATTTGCTCGGACAGTATGTTCACCTGCAATTCATGTACAGAGTACCTGGCTATCTGGTCCCGTCGCGGATACACGTCCACTGATGGGAGATCCCTGGCAATCAAGCCCCTGCTGGAGAAGATCATGACAGTGGTGGGGGAAGAGAGAAAGATCTACATACATAAGGTGAAGGTCCATTCAAAAACCGAACCCCGTGCAGAGGGAAACCAACAGGCTGATAAACTGGCCAAAGAAGGTGCCCGCACGGGAAAGTTCTGGGACCCCTTTGACACCGGCCGCATAGCAGCGGTCAAGAATAAGAACAGGGAGCAGAGAGTACAGGGATAGCTTTGGCCCCGAACTTAAAAACAGTTCAGGCACAGGACCCGGTCCTGAAAGCTGTCCTGAATGCGCTAGCTAGAGGAGAGAGAGTAGAAGATCCGTACGGCACAGCAACCATTACCGTTAAGGAAGGCATGCTGTTTAAAGAGGGACAATGGGTCATGCTGCAGCAGCACCAGAGGGAATTCCTAAAACTGGCCCATGAGGGTCCAGGAGCGGGACACCCCGGGCCTGAGACCACCTGGCAATGGGTGGAACAGGGAGAACGTCCACGAGTTCTGTGCGAATTGCGAACAACCCTGACCCCCAGAAAAGGAAGGTGTCCCTAGGACACGTCAGGAGGGTAGAGGGACCATGGCAGTCAATCCAAATTGACTACATCGGGCCCCTAACCACCGCCCAGGGAGGCTACAAATAGTGCCTAGTCCTGGTGGACGTGTTCTCAAAATGGGTTGAAACCTTCCCCTGCCGAACAGCCATCACACTCGGAACAACTAAGATTCTAGTGAGGGAAGTGTTCTCCCGGTGGGGACTCCCACAGTATGTGGAGTCGGACCAGGGGAGCCATTTCACCGGGCAGGTAATATAGGCAACCCTTAAGGTGCTCTGCATTGAGGGAAAATGGCACGTTGCCCACAACCCACAGTCATCGGGTATTGTGGAGTGTTTAAACTGCACCATTAAAGAAAGGCTGCGGAAGGAAATGGGAGACTCACCTCAAAAGTGGGTGGAGGTCTTACCGTTGGTCCTAATGGGGATCCGAGCCAGCCAGTCAAAGAGCACAGGGTATTCCCCATACGAGCTCATGATTGACCGGATCATGCAGACACCCACCCATATCCTAGCCACGGTGCTCACAGAAGGTCAGCTCAGAGAGGTGAACCGGGACCGGTTTGTCAGGAACCTGTTTGAACACCTCAGACAGATTCACTAGCAGGCTGCAATAACATGGGCAGACAGCATCGGAGTAACCGATTGCTGCTAGAACCCAGCAAACACCACTAATGGGAGATAGGGGACCAGGTCATGGTGAGGAACTATGCTCAGGTCGGGGTTTTTGAAGCATTATATATGGGGCCATACAGCATTGTCGACAAGGCAAGCCCGATGGTCTATGCCATAAAGTTGCTCTGCCATACTAAGTGGTTCCACATCAACCAGTGCAAGCTGTACAACCCAGGGTCAGCCAAGCACAGAGGGCAGCCGGGAGGGGTGAACCGTCCTCAGGACGGGGACCCTCCATTGGCCACCCCCGACGGTGGAGGACCCACAGGGAATGTGGCAGGCTCAGAAACCGTGCCCATAGGGGCGGTGAATTGCAGTACTGGAGGGGCTATCCCACCCATCGTTTGTGATTCGGACGCACCCCCAGTAACCCAAGCCCTGAGAAGGACCCTCCGTACACCACGGTCAAAGATACCGTGGTCACCGGCATCTGAGCCTCAGCGATTCTACCCTAGGAGAAGGGCAGCCCAACAGGGAAGGCCAAAGGTCAGAAGTACAGAGGCCGCTCAGAGTAGGGGCCCCCAGCCAGCCGTCTCCAGCGGTGAGGGTCTCACAGAAGCAGTAGCAACGAGCTATCCCAGAGACAAGGGTCTCAAGCTCACTGGTTGCGGGGAAACCCTAGCATCCAGGCGGCTATCAGACCGCACAAGGCATGGGCCTGACAGGGATTAACCAGGCCAGCCGGAGATGGGTGATGGTTGTACATAGCTCTAATTTTTAGTTTGAGGCAGCTGACTGCATCGTTTTACATTTTAAGTTCAGTTTAGAATTAAGGTTAATGTTGCAGTAATGTTTAGATGATTGTTTTGAGTTTGTCTTGTGTGTCAGCCAGCCTGAGAGCAGTTCTCAAGGGCAGGATCCAGACATTACCGGGTGATGGACAAACCTCAGGAGACCAATTGATGTTGTTTAATTTTAATCTATGTTCTTCCTTCTGTAATGTGGTTGCACGTTGCCTACATGCTGGTGAATATAATGTAACTGAAATGAAATGTAACTGTGCTGAAATGCAATTGTAATGATTGAACCCCCCCTCCAAGCTGGGAGGGTGTAAATGTAAAAAGTTTGTACCTGTAAAGGGAAAAGTGTGTATCTATGGTGATGTTGCATATTTTGGGTATTGTTTAGTTAATTTACGGGGAAGGTTGTCTCTTGGGAGTCAGGAACTTTGCTCACCTGGAAGATAATACCATAAGTGGTATGGTATCACAGGGGGGAGTGTAGAATTTACTAATATTTCGCAAAGTTTCCTGGTACCTTTCCCCTGCAGAGGAGAAGAATCCCTTTCTGGACTTTTAAAATGGAAGGAAAAACTTCGGGACACAAATGTGTTTTAAAGGGGGAGACGAGGCCTGCAGGGGATAAAAGGGGATGCATTCATGGAGACCCCTCCCCCCCCTGCCGCCCCCAGTGTTTGGACTCATAGGAAAGGGAATTTAATTTGGAACTACCTACCAGAAAGTTTGAAATCCTAAAGTGCACATGGAAAAAACTACGAACTTTAATCGAGTTTGGGATTTTTAAAAGGTGAATGTTGGGTTGCGCAAGAAAAGGGGTGGGGTCAATCTCTAAAGGGCCAGTTTGGACATTGGAGCTAATAAAATTGTCTGGGAACTGTTTGCCCTTGAAACTTGCCCCTAGAAAACATTAGCATTTAAATAATCGACCATGGAAGAAACATTATCACCCCACCCAGAGGACCCAAATGTCACATACATATTCTAACACCTTTTCAACAGGCATAGAAATATCTAGCTCAGGCCAGACTAGCACAATGGACGAGAGCTCATCAACTTCAAAAAGCCTATTAACACCAGATTAAAACCATTTAATCATGTTTCAGTTAGCTGGGCTGCAAAATCGAAACAAAGAGCTGGGCCAGAGTTGGTGAGAGATAAGGAAGCCTTTTTGGGGTATATCTATTCCCAGTTTTACCAGGAAAATATACAGACTCGAACACAGACAGACACAAGCAGCCAGAGCTGGGGAGTGAAGAAATGGAGTAGTGAAGGAAACTATAAGAAATCGTCAAGGACCGACCGAGCACGAGGCCCACGAAACGGAAGGTTGTCAGCAATCAAATTGACAACCACTCTGCAATCTGCTTCTGAACGACCCAATGGGTGAGAAATTACCAAAAAGAACTAACTAAAACTATTCCTAACCAAAGAAAATGGATACTTATCCCATACATCCAAAACGCAACTTACCACATCAACGGACGCACCCCAAACGAAGACTACGCAGTCCGAAGTCCTCTCCTCCGTCCGGGGTACGGCTCGCCTAGAAGGCCAAGTGCAGCAAACCCCGAAACTGCGACTCACCGGCAACTGTCTAAAAGGATTGGTGAGCAAAGCCCCTGAACCCTCAGAGCTATAACTTAGTTAGTTGGGGGAATTGGGAGGGGGAGGCTGGGGTAACTTGTGTAAATGTATCTGCATTTTCTTCTTTACCCCGTTTAGAGTTTGAGCTGTATTTATTTTCCCCACAGGCTGTATTTTGACATTTTATTCAATGTGTTGTACCCCTCAGTGTGTATTGGTATTACTATTCTGTGTGTGTTATTAAAGGTGTGCCTTTTACTTCTTTTTAGACACAATAAAGCCATACCTGCTTCCTACCTTGAAACCGATTGTCTGTCCAAGTCTGTCACAGTCCCTTCATAATTCCAGTGTCTAGAACCAAGGGTGTGGGAGCGATTCGGAACCGCTCATATCGGGTCAGAAGGGAAAGCTGACCCCCTGAAAACCACCCCTTACACTGCCCGCGGGAAGCCTCCGACTGCAATTTCTGGGCCAATGTCCTTTCAGCTTTTTGGCCAAAGGCATTACGAATATCTACTTTCTATTTATACATTTTCATCAGCTGATGAGAGTAAGTTGTGTTGTGTAGTTGTATATCTGTTTCAGTGGTCACATGTCTTTATTTTCTCTAGGAACTGTATATAGCATGATACTACTTATTATTTACTGTGTTAAGATAAAACATTGACAAGTGCTCTGCAGATCACACTGAATTACTGTTGTGAGGCTGACAGAGTGACCAGATGCACATTTTTAGCTTAGCATTTGGAACATTTTGTCAATAAAGGCCTTTTATTGGTAATATTTTTTATGTAGGCCCACAAGAACTAGAGTTTGACCCATATAATCATTACATATCTTATGGTATTTGAATATTTTTAAACCATATCATTATTACTATTGTTATTAGTTTCATTTTAATAAAAATACAAAATAATATTTATTGCAATGATGCATGATTGTGAATTAAGTAAATCAGTTTGAAGCTGCTTTCAGTAAGTTTGAATAAAAAATATGTTTTTTTATAATTGTAGGTCTTTTAAAACTATGAAGAGGGAACACAATGGGCCAGACTTTGTTGTCGCAGGGCATCTAACTTCGTTATGCTTTGTGCACTAAGTTGCTGAAACTGTGAGCTGATAATGCTACAATGAGGGGAACAGGGCAACAAACTCTATCCCCTTAACCAATCCGATCGAAGGATTGAGAAATAAACTGGGAGGACTGAGAAGGAAGTGTAAATTAGAGTGGGTGAATTCAATATCAAATCAGGTACAGAAAGAGAAAGAAGAATTCAATTAACAGAGAGAGAAAAAGAGACAGAAAGGAAAAGTAAAAAAAAGTGTTAATTTTTAATTTAATATTTTTAAAATCTCAATCTCAATTAAAACAACAATTAATGTCTGAAGGAATGAGAGTCCACAGTTGTAATAATTCATTTTCAGTGCCAGAGTGGTTGATTGGCAGTAACGAACAATTATCACGTTGTTAAAAAGAAAACAATGGCACTAAAGAGTGACAGATCCCCAGGACCAGATGGATTTTTGGGCTGTACGCAGGCGGTAGTGGGCGGTATGTCGATGAGTTTCAGGCTCAGTGACTTTTCTTCCATGTCATACTTTCTTCTTTTTGTAAAGTACCCGTTTGGTCTTGTACTCTCCCATTGCATATCTTGTATGTCTGTTTTTGCATGGAATTACAGAGGGAAGCGAGACTAAATGGCACATGCAGTCACAAACCTTACTAAGAACTGGCACTTTATTTTGCATCTGCTATTTGTTGGTATTTTATGATCCTGCTATACTTGCTTAATGTTGAAAAACTTGTTTGGAATCTTGGTAGAATAACACTTGAGCTCCTTTTCACAAGATTTTAGATGCAGATTCAACCAGTAAAACTTTTATTAAGCTTTATTAACATTCTCAGACATCTCCATATCATTTCTGCATTGAAGGATAACCATAAGGAAAGAATAGGCCTAATTCTTTGTGCTTTGCCAACATAAACTTAAAATGAATTGTTTTGCCTGGATTGTCAAAATATTAACACGTTTATTGGCATGTGATTTAGGAGTCTTGCCTTTTTGATATCTCATGCACCAGATTTCAAGTACTTCAGTCGAGTTCTAAATGTCTTGCCATTTGAAAATCAGTTTGGACTTATTAGCGTGTGAATAAGAAACAGATGAGCCTGTATGGATGGTGTTCTTGTGTTTAGTGCTCAAGCAAGTTGCATGCAAGGCTTTTCCACATTGAGTGTTAGGTATAATTTTGTGCTCTGCTATTCTGTTTTTACATTTGGAATTTAATAGCATAATAAGTAAAATTCAACAAGATTACTTTGTTTTGTTTTGTACCACACATGATTTCATCTCCATGAAATATGTTTCATATTACATGGAAATGATGTCATAATTGAGAACAGATGGCGTTGTGAGAAGAAAATTGTTTAAGTGACGTCACTGGAACCACTCTACAATCGATGCCACAATATAGTTTACACTGAACATTACTGGTTACCTCTAATTCTTTTTATTTTAATTTGATATTTAATGTGCAGAAAAGAAAGAATTCTTTGAAGTGTACCACAATGTTGTATAGACTCCATCGCTGGTCTGTGGTGAGTTCTTATGAAATGTTTGATCATCAATAACTTGCATTTATACATTCTTTTAATGTAAAAAAAATTGTCTGAGGGCATTTCACAGATACACTAGGGGAAATGGACTCCAGACTAGGAAAGGAGAGATTAGGGGTGGTGACCAAAAATTTGGTAAGATATGGGTTTTGAGAGATTTTTAAAGCAGAAGAGAGAAGTGGGGGGATGAAGAGATTTAAGGAGGGAATTCGGGAATAGGTGATGCAGCTGATGGCTTTGCCAACAATAATGGGGTCAACTGAGAAGATGCACAAAAGTCTGGAGTCAGAAGAATGAAGGTTGGTTGTGGAGGAGGGGAATATAAGGTTGGAGAAGATTGGAGAGGTAGGGTTGAATGAGGCCTTGCATGGATATAAAGAGGAGGGCAAGGATTTTTAACATATGTATTGGGGTGCAAGAAGCTCATGTATATCGGTGAGGATGGAGTCAGTGAACGAGCGGCACATAGTGCAGGACAGGACATGTGCAGCAGGAATTTATGGAAGGTGGAGGGTGGAAATCCTGCCAGGAGAGCATTGGAATATGCCTTTAGGTGACAAACACCTGTATAAGGATTTAAAGGTTTGTGTGGCTGAAGTAGAACTGAAGATGGGCAATATTGCAGAGGCAGAAATAAGCAATATTTGTGATGGAAAGGAAAATGTGTCTGAAACGAAGTTTATGAGCGAACAGGATGTGAAAGTTGCAAACAATCTGGTTCAGCCAGAGAACGTGGCCAGGATAGGGGCCATCCATTATACACCCTGACTGATTTTCCTTTACATTATGTTCAGTGGGTGGCTGATCCAGTACCAAATGATTCCCCCCACCACTAAAGTTAAAATTAACCCCTCCCACCCCATAAGATATAGGGCCTTGGTGAAACCACACCTGGTATTGTGTACAGCTTTGGTCTCCTTACCTGAGGAAGGATATACTTGCCAGAGAGGGAATGCAACAAAGGTTCACCAGACTGATTCCTGGGATGGGGGGATTGTCCTATGAGGAGAGATTGAGTAGACTAGGTTTCATGTATTCAACTATCATTGTAACCCATGTATAAGCTGACCTAAGTTGTACACCTTGAGAACATTGACCACAAGGGGTGAACTTGTGGGAGACACTCCTAACCTGGACTTTCAGGTATAAAAGGGGAAGCTCCACCCACCTTTATCACGTGAGGTCTTGGTAATAAAGGTAACTGGTCACAGAGTGACCTTCTCTCAAGTATGGGCCTCGTGTGCATTAATACTGTATAGTAAGGACATATCACTAGGCCTATATTCTCTAGAGTTTTGAAGAATGAGAGGTGATCTCATTGAAACATACAAAATTCTTACAGGGCTTGACAGGGTAAATGCAGAGAGGATATTTCCCCTGGCTGGGGAGTTTAGAACAAGAGGTCACAGTCTCAAAATAAGGGGTTAACCATTTAGGACTGAGATGAGGAGAAACTTCTTCACTCAGAGGGTGGTGAATCTTTGGAATTCTCTGCCCCAGAGGGCTGTGGAGGCTCAGTCGTTGAGTATATTCAAGACAGAGATCGATAGATCTTTGAATATTAAGGGGATCAAGGGATATTGGGTTAGTGCAGGAAAGTGGAGTTGAGTTAGAAAATGAGACACGATCTTATTGAATGGTGGAGCAGACTTGCAAGGCTGAATGGCCTACTCCTGCTCCTAATTATTATCTTCTAAGTGATCCAGATGTGTGTGAGCAAAGGAACTTCAGATGATGGGTAAATGACTTGAGATATTTGGAGAAGTGACCAGTGAGCTTGACGAAAAATCTTTACTTGCTGGGTTGAGTGATTGAGTTGGTATATAATTTGTTTAGTTTGGGATAGAGGCTGTGGTGGTCTGCAGTTAAATGTGGAATTGGATGGGGGAAAGAGAGGAACTATATGGCGATGAACTAGTTTCACTGGAGAATAGATTTTCTACTGCAATTTATATAACAACTTTTAAAATCCAGGATGGGAAAAGACCACTTGATCTATCAAGTCTGTTTCATCCAGAACCTAGAATAATCATACATAACATGGACGACCCTCCCATACTACATGCTGATCCTCTACTTTGGGGAAACATTAAGTCTTCCCTTGTGGATCACACTAAGTGTGGCAAGTCAGAACTGACTTTTTCTCATCACTTATTATTCTTAGATTACATTTTCTTACTGTTTGTGCCATTTTAGGTTCTGTGGGTTTAAGGACCACAGGGCAGGCCCTCAGTGCCTGGTATAATAGGCAGAGTGCATGTGGTGATGTATGCCTTACCCATTTATGTCTGAAAATTGCAATTGAGGTCCTACAACTGTTGTGCCATTTTATTACACTGTATTTAAGCAGCCTCTTGCCGGAAATGGGTAGTGGACTGCTCACCAGTTTACAGACTTGCCTGAAAATTGCAGTAGCTAGGCCTTGGGTTTAGTGGGTGAATGCATTGTCTTGTATGAAACTAGGATCAATTTCCAGTGTGTGTTGAGTTAAGCTGATCAGAAAGGGCACTACAATAAGGGTCAGATCCCTGTACTAGCGAGAGGGAAAATTATCCAGGAATTCCATTCCTGATTACTATCCAGTGACTTCTGTTGAAAAATATGTATAAACATTCCGGACAGGATTGAGCTCAGCTATGATGTATCCCTCAACAATCAAATACTTGTTTTCTGAGCTTACACATGAGGAAGGGTCACTTGGATGAGGTACTGGGTGAATGCAGCCCACCATGAATCAGCCCTTAAGCGAGGAGTGGAAAGAACGGAAGCAAACTGAATGAATTTTTTTTTTTAAATTCAGGTTGATTTCAGATTTTAAATCTAAACATAGGATAGATGACGAGCTGTTAAATATTTAGGCAGCATGGTTTGCCAGTTTTCAAAGCAATCCTCTTCCTCCCTTGGTTTTGCTTCCATCCCACAGACAACTTAACCAAGACTGCTGAAAGTCTTTTGTTGAAAAAGACTAGGGGAAACCAATGTTCACTGTTGCCTGCTGATGTCAATTAGCGGGCAACAGTGAACATTTTTTAACCTACATGACAGGTCTCCAGCTAGTCAGGTTTGGTATTGGTGAAAGGGTAAATTGATACAATGTATTTAACTTCTCACAAAAGCTGAACCAATACAGTTTTGAACCTGACATCTTAATTGTCTGTGAACCATCATACTGATTAAATAGAGGATTGCTTTGAAAACTGGCAAATCATGCTGCCCTGCAGGTGAACCAGCAAATGGTATTGATGGTATGAATGGAAACGCTCCTGAGTTGGACAGTCTTCACTGAAGAAGAGAACATAGAAATTGGTAAGTTAATGGGAGCGGGGGCGGGGTGGGGAAATCGCAGAGAATCGGGAAAAAAATAATTCATGATTATCTGTTATTTTCACAAAATTGGATAGACTTATTGAGACTTGAACAAAGTAGGTAAAAGTATTTCTTATTTTGTTTCACTTAACATCTGAAGGTTAGAATTGCCACATTGTAGATTTTCAGATTACAAAATGCACCTTCAGGGCACAATAATGCCAGGAATTAGAACATAATTTTAGACACCTCTATAATCCTTGGGAATGTGTAGCTCTCACTTGTATTTGTATGGCATGCTTTAATTTATTGTCATTTATGTTGAGTAAAGGTGTTTAAATCTATTTGATAACCTATTTCTGTTTGATTCTTTCACTATGTACTGTGAAAGTATTCTAGTCAAACCATGAGGAAATTCCACAATATTTAGAATCTTATATTTGGAGCCATCTAATTTTGAACTGCTGATTAGAATTCTAAGGAAGGAAAAATTGTCCCATCTCCTCTGTGTAGTGAAATTGTAAACTGTTTTTTGAATGCATTCACAATGTTCCATATAGTGAACAGAGCAATTTTTTCTCCCCTTGCTAGTTAGATGAAATTGAGAAAACAACAAGTTGAAGTGCAGTCACAGTAAACAGTCTGCGCAACTTGGAACGGTCATAGTTTTGACATCCATTGAAAAAGTGATTCATATACTTTCTAATCCAAACAACCTCCGGATCTGTAGATTATGAGTTTGACCAAAGAGTGACTACATTTCTCACAAAAAGGTTTGTGATCCTTAGAATGATTGTGTCCTGTGGCTAGGCTGGAACAAACTTTACAAAAATATTATGAGATTTAGTCAGTGTACAGACTAAGGATAAAGGGCTAGAACCTCCACTTTTTTTCCTGCTTAACGCCCACTTAACGCCCATTTAACCGCTGAAATGACATATAACGCCCAGATATCGCCCATTTTGGCACAAAATGGAAACTGACGGGGTTTTTAAGGAAACTTATTGCCAAGCGTTATTTTTCCAATGGGCTTAACGCCGAGAAAATATATTACCGCCCGCCCATTTTTTGGGGGCGGAATCAGCAGAATGGATGATTTCAACGCCCATATTATCACCCAGCGTTGCTTTCCTCAAGGACATAACGCTGAGATTCAATAATAACGCTCGACGAATGTTTTTTGTCGTAAAGAGCATATTTATCCAAACTAGCGGCCATGGAGATCGCCCACCGTCAATTTCACCACCTCGCACACATGTCGCCCAGAATATCGGCCACTCAAATAACCGCCTACAAAAAGTGGAACTAACTGGGACGGATGACAGCGGTGTGGCGGGCATTTGTTAAATCCCACTTTTACGTGAGGAGCTGATATCGGAAAGATTTGCCTGAAAGAGCGCTGATGTGAGTGACAACGCTGACACACTGCTGTGTGTGTGCAGCTCAGACATCAATGGTGTCCATCACCTTGGTGCCAGTTAAAGTTTATGTTGATCAATGTTAAGTTGTATTTAACCCTTTCATGGTAAGGAATCACCAGTGCATAATGGTCCAGCTATCTGAGACAATGCACAATAAAGTTATGTTCAATAACAAAAGTTTAACACCAACATTGGTCTGAAATCATAAATAACACAGCTAATAAAACCCAACCCCCGCCCACATCCCACTTTTTCCACCATTGACATAAATCACATGGTCAACATGTCCAGCAACACAGAATACAAAGACAAAGCAGGAGCGTGGTCCTCAGCCCCCATACATTGCAACAAATTGCATACACCCAAATGGAGATATAACACAGCCATCACCTGCGCACATGCACCTCACTTTCCTTCCCCCTCTCTTTCTTCTTCCCAACTCTATCCCTTCCCTTCCTCGCTCCACGACGCCTGGCCGAGGAGCTCCTCAGGCGGGACCTCATTGGGGGGGATGAAGGCAAATGCGTTGGGTGGATGGGTACGGGAGCGGGGGGTGCCGAGGGGGCAACATTCTCTGATGCAGAAGCAGGATCTTGGTCCTTACTTGCATCTGTCATGCGCAGTGGTGGTGCGGAACCTAGCGGTGGAGTTCCGTGCTCTGGGACCACTGGGAGGGCTGTGGCACCAGTGTTCCTGGCTATCACATCCAGGAATTCCGCCATGCGTGGAATGTACTCGGACATGGTGACCAGGTGTCGGGATATGCCCCCCAAAGCTTCGATGAGCTGGTCACCAATGTCTACAGTCCTCCTGGACAACTGAACCATCTCTCCGCTATCATGTCGCACACGTGGAACAGACCTGCTGCGTCCATGAGGCCTCCGCGGAGTCGGCGCCGTCCTGGGAACAAATGGGGTGCCCTGCGGAGAGGTGCTTGGGGTCGGTACTTCCAGAGTGGAGGCGGGAATGACTGGAGGACCAATAGATGGTCTTGGGGTGGAATGGGTTCTGGAGCGTGGCGATGCAGATTCTTTGAAGTCTGCGTTCTCATCCAAGGAGAACAGATCCAGCAGATTGACGTGTGACAATCGGAGCTCCTCAGCACCAGATGTAGTTGGATCGTCCACCGACTCCTGCCCCACGCCCCCACCTTCTGGCCTCTGTGACCTTGCCTGGGGCCGCGCTGCTGGCTGAGCTGCAAGACACAAATGAGGTTATTAGAGGAGAAGGGGGTGCTAGGGTGACAAGGTGAGTCCAGCGCTACACACAGAATATGCACAATAAAAGCACCACCGCTCTCAAAATCATCGCAGACATCACATTTCATGACCATCAACACATTGTGGATTGCAATGATTTTCATTAGGTCAGCATTATTTCTATGACACTTTTAGAAATCATCTATCATATATGATTGTTCGGATATGAGTTGGTGTGGCATCCATTGAATTTACATTATGCAATGGTGTAAGCTTTACTCACGTGGCATCACTTCAAGGTCTGCATATGCATCCGTGGCTGTCCGGGGGTGCTTCCCCATGAGTGATAGCACTCGCTCCTCCATGTCAGTGATGTCACTGGGGACTGGTGGCCCCCCCACCCGTTCGCCTCTGCACAGACCTCATCGTCGATAGCTTCTTCTGTAAAAGGTGACAGGACGACATGGCATGAGATCATTGCATGATATCATTGCTAGGTACTGTCACAGACTCTGATATAACACATAACCGACAGATATAATCATGATTATTATGATTATTATCATTCTTTACCTGAAGACATACACCAGGACCGTAGGCTTTGAGTAAAATATTCCGGGTAATAGTGCAAGACCTCACATCTGCTGATCATCACTCATGACTGTTACAAATCAAATTATATAAATATATAAGTACATGTAAATCAATGTAATACTCTTGTGGATCCCACAATGTCGTTCCATCGTTTGCGGCATTGGTTGCCCTCACGCACCTCGTTGGCCGCCGTTGAGACCACCTCTGCTATCTCGGTCCATAACCTCTGGTAGGCCTTTGGGATGGGTTTCCCACACCCTACCTGTGTCAAATCACCCCAGCGTGACTCGACTTCCTGCAGGAGGGAAGCATTTGCCTCATCCGAGAACCTCCTGGCTCTTTTGCGGCCTCCAATGTGCTCCTCTCCCACCTCACTGCTCTCTCCAGCATGAGTCTCCACAGTGTGCTGTGATGCCTCCTCCTCTCCATCCATTATAGGGCAAATTCGGTCAAATATGTGGCTGTTAACAGCTACTTTTTGTTTGCCTACTTGCTGTGAAGCTCTAAAGTCTCCTTCCTTCCTCCCAAAGCAACCACACCACACCCAGACACACCTTCAGTCCCTCTGAGCTCCCTCTCTCTCTCTGTCTCCTCTTCTGCATATGTCATGGTGACCCTTGACCTCCTGAATCGCGGGAATTGAGCATTGCCATGCCGTTGCTAAGGACGGACACACTTTACAGCAGAAGGTCAAAAAAATGTAATGCTACCGCCCATTTGATATCGCTCGCGGTAACACCCATTTTCAAAAATGTAAACTAGGTGTTTTGAGAATGGGCGAGAAGCCGGCGATCTGAAAACCCATTTTTACTGCCCACGCCGGAAATAATGCCCATTTTTGGGCGATAAACTCAAAAGTGGAGGTTCTAGCCCAAAGTCTTTATGACCAGTGGCACCATTTTTATTGATTCGTGAGATGGATTCCATTATATTTTGTGGGCTGAACAATAAAGGATTGTTTATTGTTCAGCCTTTCACCCACTATAAGTGAATATTTATTTAATTGTAACAAGAGCGTTGTTTGATTCAGTTACATTATAAGTGAACTGGGACATAGATTTTTTCCCCACTGTAAACTCAGTTTCACAATGTTTGCTGCACTGTATTGGTAATCATAAACTTATTGCAGTCAGTTTATTACTGTTAATCATGGCTGTTTGGATTCCAAATCAGTTTATTTTCAAAAGATGTCACTGTATAAACTTAAACTGGATTGGCAAGTAATTCAGTCCAAACGTTAGTTTTATATCCACTCATCAGCTTCTATTGTTTTGCTCATATACTTCTATGACGCACAGAATTTTTGTAATCATCACGTTGCAAAAATATTTAAATTTGCAAAGTTCTAAGTGATTTTTTTTTGTTGAACTATTGTCTTACACACAGGTGCCTTGCTTGTGTTATATAATAAAATGTATATACAGAAAGCAAGTACAATGATTAATTTTACTTACAATTTGACAGGAGTCTATGGCCCATATTTTGCAGTTGACGAGCTACGCCGCTGGCTTCTGAACTGAATGTGTACTTGCTTGTTGCAAGGCCCCAAACTAAAAGTTGCTGTCAGATGCTGCAGAGTTGAGCGCAGCGTAGTGACCTGCGGATCCCAGGGGCGCACCGTGTACGTAAGTGTACCGGGGATCACGTGCATTAAACAGAAGGTCTCTCATTCTCCCCCACTAGATACTGTGGCATTTTCTGGGGAGAATATAGCAGCTATGTTGATAAGTTTTTATGCATTTTGTATCATAGAAGATAGAATGAGGCGTGTAAAGGAAGTGTATTTTTTATTTATTTTTTAATTTGATAAACTGTCAGTTTCCCCAACAGTCTCTCACTTTGTTCAGTCTGGATTTGCATTCCTTTTCTCATATATTTAAACAAAAAAGCATCAGATGCAGATTTTTATTGACGGGTCTCCCTTAACGCTGTGCAAACAAGCTGTTGTGTCTGTTTGCACCAGCCGTAAAATTTTCAAATGTAATTGCTGGGCAATTGGTGGGCAATTAGCCCAACTCTGCGCCAGCAATTAGGATTTCAATGTCAGAGTGGATGATCTGTCAATTCAGAAGTTGACATCGCAAGTTTGGGGTTTAGCACATGCGGAAATCCCGAACTTGCTGTCCATTTCAAAGGCAGTATGATGGCATACTCTCAGAGAATGCCATTATACCAACTGCAAATTCTGGCCCTGTGTTTTCTATCCACAATGCTTGGAACAGATTAATTGAATGTGTTAATGAAGATACTAGTAGAAGAAATCCCGTTCAGGTAATGTAATATATGCTTTGAAATAAGGTTTATTTTAGTAATCCTTGATCTCTTAAACTGATTTATATTGAACTCTAAATATTTTTAAGGCTTGCATGCATAAACTAGTTGCCAATCATAGAATAAAAGCAGTAGCAAGTTGCATTACATAATATATTAGTACCTTTTAAAGGAACAAATATAAAATGCGAAGAGTAGCCTAATGATTTTCTCATATTCATAGGGATATATATTTCATGATTATTGAACTGTTATAGTGGAACTCACAATAGCGGGATTACATTTAGTCATGTGGGGGAAAGATTTCTTTTGTGTGGTATGAGTAACAAAATCTTAAACTATTTATAAAGAATGGATTTATGATTTTGCTACACATTGCATACATCCTTCCCCATACTGTAATTCTCCAGACTCTCACCTCTGCAGTAAGTGGTTATTGTTATTTTTCCCTGCCTCAGTTTTCTCTCCTCTCTTGAAGATGCTGACTTGAACTGGGCCAAGAATATGTAGGTGCTGGCATCTCTTCTGTAACCTCACTCAAATGCCACTCTTTGCATGTCAGATAGTAACTGTCATCAGGCATTTACCACAGAGATCAAGTGATCACTGGACGGTGATAAAGAGCATGAACCCTGGCTCATTTCCCCCCCCCCCCCACCACCACCACCTACCCCACCATAAGGATAGTGAAACTGATTGTAGATATTTAACAGCATTTGTTAACAGTATTTGTTGGTAATGCATAAAAGGTTAAGTATTTTATTGTCCATTTAGATAACTGAAAATGACCTAGGCTGGGGATTTTAAGCAACTGAAAGTTTGATTAATTGACTTTAAATGAGCACTTTTGCTAATTGTACAAACCTTTTCTAATTATAATGTTTTTTATGCAAGCTATTCTCCGTGGGTCACTGACTACTCTCATAGGTAGATCTCATGACCTTTACTAAGCAGAACTAGCTTACTGGAATATACTACAGGCCATCACATAACCTTGATGATTTGATCCATCAGATTGTAGCTCAGGCTACAAACCAACAGACAGATTTATTGAACATGAAACAGGTAAATGAACAGTGCTAAGTGCAATCAGTATATTTGCAATAATTACAAACTCTTGTTCTTGAAGTGTTAATACAACAAAGGCACTTCTCCTGTGCTAATGCTCAAAATAAAATTGACCCTTGAAACAGTCACTATTTTTTAACGTGGCACTCTGCTACCATAGGACCCTCTGATTACCTTTGTTTGCCTGATGGTCTGAGACTGGAATTTTGCAGGGGTATATTCATGAAATATTGTTTGGCATGCCATTTTGTTGGGGTTGGTGGGTAGTGGGGTGGGGGGGCGGTGAAGAGCCAGAAAAGCCTTTTTTTGTCAATGACATCCTGCATAATGATGTAAACATTAGGGATGTATTTTTTGCATTTTTGTTTGGATCAAATTTCATGATCTTTGAGTTCAGAAAAGACAAATGTCACAGGTTATGTACTTTTTTTTGAATAGAACAGCAGAGTACTTGACCTATAAATTACTGTTTCATAGCTGTCCCGATTAAAGCACCTGTTTCTTGTATGGGCCACTGCTAACAATATGGATAGGGAGCCACAGGTCTCCTTGTAAACTTTTCTCTTTTCTCCCTGAATGTTTTGTGAATTTCACAGGCCAGATGTGCAGCAAAACTAAACCAAACTTAAATGACAGATTTAACTCGAGCAAATGTAATTCTTCAGTGGGTAGTGAGCCACTCCCACCGTATTGTTAGCAGCAAGCACATTTTCAACATCCTGGTCATGAAACCTGAAATGAGTGACAGCACAGCAACATAGCCAATGATTAAATGCACACAAGTTAGGAGAGAGAAGCAATAATAAGCTTTTAAATCAAAGAGATTGCAATGTCAGCCTTAGGCTCTGATCTCAAATCATTTACTGTGGCAAAGTTTCTTTCTTGGATCCTGTTTAGCAGTTACTTTGCCTTGATATTGATGAATTTTATAGGTTCTATTTGGTTGCATGGATTCTGTGCAGCCCCAGTAATAATGCATTCTGGCACAATATACACCAAAAATGTATAAAAAAACACTTTTCATAAGGATATGTCCTTCAAAATATGCAGTGAATTTTATGGGGTTTTGTGCTAACAGATTCTTGATCTATTTAGATTGGAAGCTCCTTTTGCAAACATAAGCTTGTCAGGGAATAGCCATTCAAATAAGTAGTGTTTTTGTAAACAATATTTAAAAAAAAATACAATGTACTGTTTGTTTTTTTATTTTAGTAAGAGTTATTGCAACAAATCATCCTCTCTTTTAAGATGCAGTAAATTAGCAATAAACATCAATCGTAATAATGGTATATAAAGGATAAAGTGATAAATGCACAGCAGTTTAATTAACATAAGAACATAAGAAATAAGAGCAGGAGTAGGCCATATGGCCCTTCGAGTCTGAAAGTTACTTAGGAAATATAGACACAGAAATAATATTTTCTACCATACTGAAATGCTCCCCATTAAAAACAAGCAAACTGAAAACTTAAGATATCTAGGTAGGAATAAGAGAGAAATCACTAGTGCTCTACAATTATATGTAGAAATAGTACACTCAGTGAGTTAGAGCAAGGCTTAATTACCTAATCAGCTGTGAATGAGATAATGTGGCTTGTGTTGCCATGGAAATTATACACCAAGTTGGTGACAAGCTGTGTTTAACCCCCTTACACTTTTGCTATTTCATCTTTTCCTTACTTTGTCTTGCATATTTAAAATTTTGTTCACTTTAATTTCACTCTTTTTCAGATGTTGAGTTTGTTTTATTTTGTGACTTTTTCCAAATGTGTCCATTTATACAATATTTTAGTTTTTTTTTAAATTTGGAACTTGATACAGCTTACACTTCTGTTTTGTTTAAGCTGCAGTACCCCTCTATTAGTAAAATATGATTTGAATTTGCTGGAGGAGTATGTTCATTGTGCCCCAAAAAATCATGTTAATATTACACCAAATTTTATTTGGGAGTCAGCCAAATAGCACATTATAACAAAATGGTATTATGAAGAGAGTCCATTTGTGTTTGCACTGAGAAACTCTTCTGCTTCTGATGTACGTTGGAGCCTTTTATTTGTTGCTCTGAAAAGGTTGGCAGGACCTACTTGTTTTTCAAATCTTAATGTAAACAATGTTTTGATATTTTTCTTCAAACATTGCAGTGTCTCATAGTTTTAGAAAAATAAAAACAGCAGGGCTGATAGTATCAGCTGGGAGAAACATAGAATACAAATATTAAAAGGTAGGAACAAGAAAAGGCCTGTTATAGCACTGCCCTTTCACCTCTGAGACCTGGGTTCCCAATTTACCCCAGATCAATGAGATGAAACTCTTCTCTTTCCACTAGCTTTAAGAGACCAGTGTAAAATGAGTTTTAGAAATCTTAATCCCTTTTTCTTGTGAGTCTGTCCATAATCCAGCCTCAATTAGTATTACATTACAATTGGTATTCTATTTTCCAAGCCAACCATTTTTGTGCCATCTCACTCAGAAAAATGGCTTGGAAAATAAAAAATTCCCACTGGTACAGGAGGGAATACTTTGTTGTGGTTAGGGCATCCAACCTGTATTGTACCTGATCTGGGAGTGTTTTAAATATTCCCATTGGGTGCCAAAAGTAGAAAAGTTTTCTTTTCCCCAATATTGACAAAAACATGGCCAAAACTTAGGAAAAAATCCATTAACAGAAATTGCTCAAATTATTTTTTAGCATCTTGTTGCCTTGAATAACACCATCCTATCTGGGAGTAGAGCTAAATGACATAAAATAGAGCAGTCAAAACAAAAGAAATACAGATTGCTAGTGCAAAGAGTGACCAGAGAGAACATTAGTGCCAGGAATGACTTGGGAAAGATTTTTTTAAATGATGAGGGCAAATCCAGCAGAAGATGTGAGAACATCGGATTTGAGGTAAATCACAAGTCAAATTTGGAGCTGTGGAGTGCATTATCATTAAGAACAAGCCATAGCAGGGATTGTTGAATTTGAAATACAAGCTTAATTGACAAAAACTATTTACCTACAAATGAATTATTTAACTTCGGAGTTAATTTACAATAAATGTATTATAGGAATGGATTCAAATGTCATCATCATCATAGGCATTCCCTCGGAATCGAGGAAGACTTGCTTCCACTCTTAGCATGAGTTCTTAGGTGGCTGTACAGTCCAATACGAGAACCACAGTCTCTGTCATAGGTCGGACAGATAGTCATTGAGGGAAAGGGTGGGCAGGGAGCCTGGTTTGCCGCACGCTCCTTCCGCTTGATTTCTGCATGCTCTCGGCGACAATACTCGAGGAGCTCAGCGCCCTCCCGAATGCACTTCCTCCACTTAGGGCGGTCTATGGCCAGGGACTCCCAGGTGTCAGTGGGGATGTCGCAATTTATCAGGGAGGCTTTGAGGGTGTCCTTGTAACGTTTCCTCTGCCCACCTTTGGCTCATTTGCCGTGGACGAGTTCAGAGTAGAGCGCTTGCTTTGGGAGTCTCGTGTCTGGCATGTGAACTATGTGGCCTGCCCAGCGGAGCTGATCAAGTGTGGTCAGTGCTTCAATGCTGGGAATGTTGGCCTGGACGAGGACCTGCATACTGACAAAACCCGCCAGAAAGTAAGCACCAAACTCTAAAAGGAGCAGGCAGGAAGAAAAAAAGTTTCAAATTTTTTATGGTTTTCAGTATTTTCAACATGAACTTCAGCAACATAATGGCACAATCAAGTTTTTAAGATTGGAAGCATGTAAGCAAATCAATATCCAAATAAAGAAACAATCAATCAAAAAGGAGATGTTCAAAACCCCGATTTTCTTGGAGATTATTGCCAGGCTAGACTATTACAAGATATGTTTGCCTTTTAAGATGATACAGTATTACTGGCAATAAAAAATAATGCTGAATTGTCAATATGTTTGTTTTAAAATTTTACCATTGTTTCTGCATTAGCACAATACATGGATTTAAATACAAAGGCATTGGAATGGAATTTCCTGCGGTAATCTGTGGTTAAACCTGAAATTCTGCCCATTCGTGAGCCCAATTTGCCAAAGGCAATTTATGCCTAAATTTCTTGCCAATCTCATTACTATACGCCGGAAAGTAAAAATCGATGTAAACAAGCGGGGCCTGAAAAAAGCGTAGAAGTCGCACCATATATTCCTTCTTTAAATATGAAAATTAAAGTTTCAAGCTATCTAGCTATCTTTATGAAATTAGGCACAGCATGTTTAAAAACATACAATCGTGGAAGTTTTTCAATTTTAATATGACTCATACTGGTGTCGTGAAAATGCCTTTTGAAGAAACCGTAAATACAGTGCAGGTCTCAGTGAGGACTGAAAAAAAATCACAATGAAGTACCAGCATAGCAATCGAGGAATTTAGAGCGTAGTAGAATTATGTGTAGAACACACTTGCACTTGAGTTTCTTTGATCTTTTACACTGAGTATTTGCCCAATTTATGCCCAATTATTTGCGTCTCTGACGGCAAGTACACAGCCAATTCCACCCCGTTATTCTGGAAGTATTTGTGCTCTTTTTTAAAAACAAGATTTATAATTTGCAACATTTTTAAGAATGGGTAGGAAGGCAGGTGTACTTTTCAACAGTTTTCTGGTTCAGTAGGTGGATATAGATTTTATGGTAATAATACGATTAAAAATGTGACTTAGAATTTATTTTGAACTGTAATAATTGTAAGGTTGGCCTTTAATAGAGAATGTATGGGAATGATACTTTTACAACTACATCTATCTTCAGTTAAAATTATTACAAGTTGTGTAATTTCTTCCACTATTTATCATTTGGACTGTGTTAAAATAAACTGGGTACAGTTTTCATCAGTCTGGAGTTTGTCCAGGATCTCACTTTAAATGGCAGTGCTCTCATAGCTATATATAAACTATTGCAAAAATCTGGATTTCATTGTAGACAATTAAAAGCTCCACATACAGATACGCAATTTAAAAAAGAAACTCCGAAAAGTGGAGAAATTAAACCTATATGTGCATATTATATACTGAAGGGGTTGTTACCACTGGTGTGCAATGACATAAAGGCTCTGATATTAACGGGCAGGCGGGGGGAAACCGAAATCAGCAAAGAAATTGGCATGACTGGGGACATGGAGACCCTCCCAATCTTAACGGGAGGGTCTCATTAACATATCGTAGCACTGCATCCTGTCCAACAACCCATAAATTTGACAGCCTGGCTGGCGGGCGGGAGGGAAGGCTAGCGGTGGGAGGCCGTAGCCAGGGACTCTTAGGAACGGTCCCCGGCACTGGGAAGGGAGCTCCGGTTGGCAGTTGGGTGGACTGGGCGGTTGCTGACAAATAGGAGGGCTGGGGGCAGGCTGGCAATTGGGATAACCAGGGGGAGGCTGGCAATCAGGAGGGCTGGGGTGGGTGAGGCTGGAGATTGGGACGGAGGGAGGCCAAAGGTTTCCTTAAGGGACCTGGGGAGAGCACCCCTGCTCCTGACACACAAGGAGTGCTTTTCCGAAGATACGTGGCTCTTTTAGCACTCCTTGAGAGTGGGGAGCAGGAGTGCTAAAAGAGCCACGTACCTTGGGGAGCCAGAAGATCTGGCTTTGGATTGACTGTCGGGGATTTCAAAGATCGTGCCTCCCCCTCATACACTATTAAATTTAAGTTGCAGTGCTGAAGGTGACGTCAGTTGACATGTTAATTAGATCCTGCCTGCCTTTTTGCACGAGCCTCATCCATAGCCTGACTCCTGCACTTTAAAATTTAAAGGGGCAGGAATGGTGTTGGTTTGGGTTGAGTTGTCCGATCCTGATAATTTAACCCCCCTCCCCCACTCCAGACCCTCTCTCACCCTTCAGGGGTGGGGTGGGGCAGGGTTAAAATCGAGGCCATAGAGTTTCCATGTTCGTGCTCATCATCTAAAAGAATACCATTAGTTAATGAGACATTTCCACAGAAGTGCATACCTACATATAATTATTCCTTCTAAGAATCAAAACAAATGTGAAAGCATTAAATTG
This sequence comes from Pristiophorus japonicus, assembly GCF_044704955.1. Lineage (NCBI taxonomy): Eukaryota > Metazoa > Chordata > Chondrichthyes > Pristiophoridae > Pristiophorus > Pristiophorus japonicus. The sequence goes on along the minus strand of NC_091978.1, from coordinate 258,030,798 downwards.
CTTCTATTTATCAGAATTTTTATATGATGTAAATAGTATAGCAGGTTCTGGATGTGCTACCGCACTCAAGGCTTCACTGCTTGTGTGTCATGTGCGTCCAGGCCACTGGTTCTGAAACAATATAATAATTTGAGTACCTAACTGTCATTTTATGGAGATATATAGAACAACAGGAGTCTGAGAGTGGGCTACATATTCAAGGGATTCACATGTTAACATAAGCTGAGAGCAAAGCTCAAGTGGTTGTTAAAGTCATCGAAATTCCAAGATTATGGCCCCGATTTTAAGTTTGGAAGTGGGTGGGGTGAGCCCGGAAGTAAGTGCAGAGCATCTGTCAGCAGCTTTTTAACTCAGCCACCTCATTATCCTTTTAACTTCCGGGTTTCCCATCCAATCAGTGGCAGCGGATATAATGACGACCCGCATGACACGATCTGAACTGCAGTATTTAAAGGGACACTCCAAACATGCAAGTTGAAGGATTTGGAGTTGGCTGTCAGAGAACTGGAAGTGTCCGAATGGAGCACAGACAGACAAAATCTGCCTCCCGTTTCACTGACACCTCCCTGCATGTGCTGCTGGACACTGTGAGGAGTAGGAGAGAGATACTCTTCCCGAGCAATGGGAGGAAGAAGCCTGCTGCTGAGACAAAGAAAGCTTGTTTGGAGGCTGCGGAGGAGGTCCACGCTCCTGGATTCATTGCAGAAAGCTGATTAATGACTTAAGCAGATCAGGAAAGGTAAGTACAGTGGCACATTCACCTACATCCTGTTGTATGTTTCACCCACTCTCTCATTCTCAAGCCTACTCCATCTCATCACTCCTCACCAACTTACCTTGCAGGTGCACCTATCCTTCTCTTTCTATGCACATCCCCATCTATCCATTCACCACTCCCACTCACCCCTATCCTTATGCAATGTTGTGCTTCTCCCTCTTAGTTACCCTCACCAAATGCACTCCATTCATCCGATGAACACATGCCATTACACTTACTCATAGGTCTGTTCTTTCTCTCCTTACAGAAGAAGAGAGCACAGAACACCAGGGTGAGGGAGAGAACTGTGGTGAACCTGTGGAATTCTCTACCACAGAAAGTTGTTGAGGCCAATTCGCTAAATAGATTCAAAAAGGAGTTAGATGTAGTCCTTACTACTCGGGGGATCAAGGGGTATGGCGTGAAAGCAGGAATGGGGTACTGAAGTTGCATGTTCAGCCATGAACTCATTGAATGGTGATGCAGGCTCGAAGGGCCGAATGGCCTACTCCTGCACCTATTTTCTATGTTTCTATGTTTAACTGGAGGGGGCCCTGTGCAGATCATGCAGCTCACAGCTGCAGAGGAGGAGGTGCTGGAAATAAGTGGGGATATGGTGTCCCTGGCTGTCGGAGATGGGGAGCTCCCGGCTACCTGGTGACGCAATTAAATAAAAGCCACCCACATGTCATACGGCACTCAGTCACGTTGACTTTGTTTCAACAGCGAATGAAATATCATTATTTTCACAAAGATAACTTGTTACATTTTTACTTTTCCAGGACTAATTCATGTATTTTACCTCCTACAGGGCCTTCCCATTTGCAGCAGGAATCGGTGGACATGGCGGGTGACGTGTCCTCAGAGGAGCTGAGTACTTATGAGTTTGCACCGTTACAGTACCCATTCAGACCATGCACCAGCTCAGATACTCGCACTTTGAGTGGGAGCAGTAAGACAGAACGTTGGGGTTTCATTTGGTGACTCGCACCACAAGTGAGCAAGAGCAGATGATGGAGACAGTGACAGCAGTGGAGAGTCTGCATCGGAGGGCGCAGCCCACTCCAACCCCTCCTCAGCTGGTGACAGATGCTGTACCCTGGGGACCGCCGATGAAAAGGAGGATCATTGAGCAGCAGCAGATAATGTATGATGATAGGCCTTCAAAGTAGACTCGTTATGATTGCAGAGAGATTGGAGAGTCCACCTCAGGCATGAGGGAGTTGATGTCGCAGACCATTGAGATGATGTCGTCTTCTATGGATAGAGTGGCGGCACCATGGAACATCATACAATCCAACCAATTGAGTCCATCCACTCCTTCAACACCACCGTGGAGACTCTGGATAGGTTGACAGATACATTGGCCTTGGCCTTACAGGGTCGCATTGATATGCACCAAAGTGTTCTCCAGCAGCTGCATCATAAGAGGGATGATGGCGAAAGGTATCATGGAAGTGGAGACTCCACTCAAAGAGCTTTCACTTTTCACCCACAGCCCACCTCTTCGTCATTAGCCCACATGCTGCCTTGTCTCCCGATGGCTGAGTCTGCCCCTGCACAGGTACAGGTGGAGCAGTCTTTGGCGGGGCCCTTACAGGCTCCAAAACCCAGAGGATGTCGTCTACGAGCATCTCAGCAGTCACAGCAGGGATCAGAGCAGCCTACCTCTACCTCTGCTGAAGTCACACAAGCTGCACCACGTAAGAGTAGCAGAAAATGAAGAGTAAGGCTTTGTGCATGGGTGGCTGAGAAAATAATGGCCCGTAATTTGTGGTCTGTGATAAAGTGAAGGCATTCGCTGCTGCCCACAATCTCACAATCTTTGTGGCAAGAAGATTGTATTTTTTGACGTTCAGTTGAGATCAGTGTAGTATAATGGGGAATCCCTAGAGCGCTCTGCTTTGACATCAACAAGCTGTCTAAGCAGCCAATCACAATGCAGAATTCTCACAGACAAGAAACCAGGAAGTGAAGAAGTTACTTTTATTCTGACTTTTAAAAAAGTGTTACAGAGAGCAAAACAAAGATTGGAGTTCTCATATGGGTAAAAGGTAAACCTGAAATAAAGATGAACAAACTTTTAAAATATATATATTTTTAAAATATCTTAAAAATTTTAATTTTTATTATAATGGATAAATTTGACATGCTACAAAATTAGTTTTTCAGGGCCATATATTTGTTTAACAGTCAATATGATGTTAAAACCCCAGTTACACCTAATCCAACAAGGTCTAAATTTTAATGGTGTATTCATCAGCAATATTACTGTGGAAAAGTCCAACTTTTTGTCAGTTTCACAGATTTTCCTGATTACACTGATTGCCAGCTGCAGTGGGGGTGGGGACTGTTATGTATGCAACTATGTAATACTTGCCACCAGAGTCCTAATGGTCACCTGCACACACATGCAGGGCCAGTATAAAAGGTTGGCTGCCATGTTGTTTAGGCACTCTGGAGTTGTAAGAAAGAAGACTAAGGTCACACTAAGTTTAGCTCGCAGTACACAGCCTCATGGAGTTCTTGTATACATAATAATTGGCGACGAGTAACAGAATACAAACCTTCACGCAACCTTGGCTGGTGTTGAAATATTAGAGAGATTCATAGAGGGTGATAATTGGGAAGCCTTCGCTGAGTGTCTCGACCAGTACTTCGTGGCCAACGAGCTGGAAAGAGACACGAATGCGGTCAAGCGCAGGGCGGTTCTCCTCACCGTCTGTGGGCCTAAAATATATGGCCTCATCAAGAATCTGTTTGCACCGACAAAGCCAATGGAGAAGGAATATACAGAGTTGTGCACGCTGTTTCGGGACCACCTCAAGCCGAGGGGGAGTATCCTCATGGCCAGATATCGTTTTTACACACACTATCGCTCCGGGGGCCAGGATGTGGCGATTATGTCGCCGACCTGAGACGCCTCGCGGGATCTTGTGATTTTGGAGCTGCATTAGGGCAAATGCTGCGGGACTTTTTCATGCTGGGCATCAGCCACGAGGTCATTCTTCGAAAGCTGCTGGCTGCCGAAACCCGAGACCTGAGCAGGGCCATCGCGATCGCCCAGGCATGCATGGCCACAGATGAAAACACCAAACAGATATCTTTTCAACATCGAAGCTCACCAGCAAGTACTGTGCTTAAAATGACATCGCTAGCAGGCCGAACTGCATATGGCAGGGCCTATATGTCTGCGGCTGCAAGACCTGTGATGACTCAGAGTCCGCCATCGGAATGTGAATCCATTAGTACCGTGTTGGCACTGCGGGGGTAATCATCGAGCCCATCAATGTCGATTCAAGCACTACGTGTGCAAAGGCTGTGTAACAATGGGGCACCTCCAGCGAATGTGCAAATGTGCAGCGACATACCACATGGCAGAGGATGATCGATCTGGTGCAGATCACATAGCACGAGCAACCCAACCCAAGGGAGAAGTGTATCGGGTACATAGCTTCACCACTAAAAGCCCTACTATAATGCTGAAAGTCAAATTAAATGGAGTTCCAGTATCCATGGAGTTGGACACGGGTGTGAGTCAGTCAATAATGAGCCAGAAGGCTTTCGAAAAACTGGGGCAATAAAACACAAAGGCCCAAACTGAGCCCGATTAATGCAAAGCTGTGTACTAACACCAAAGAGCTCATACCAATCATTGGAAGTTCGGCAGTGAAGGTACCGTATGATGGAGCTGTGCATGGCCTATTATTGTGGATTGTTCCAGGCAATGGCCCAACGCTATTCGGCAGAAGCTGGCTCGAAAAGATTAGATGGAATTGGAATGACATCAAAGCACTATCTTCAGTGGATGACGCCTCGTGTGCTCAAGTGCTGAGTAAGTTTCCCTCGCTATTCGAACCAGGCATCGGCAACTTCACAGGCGCTAAGGTACAGATCCATCTAGGCCCCGATGCACGACCCATCCATCACAAAGCTCGGGAGGTTCAGTACATGATGAGGGAGAAAGTCGAGATCAAACTGGACAGACTCCAACATGAAGGAATCATATCGCCAGTTGAGTTCAATGAATGGGCCAGTCCAATTGTTCCAGTGTTGAAAAGCGATAGCACGGTCATAGACTACAAGGTAACGATTAACCGAGTCTCACTACAGGGCCAGTACCCACTGCCCAAGGCGGATGACCTGTTCACAGCGTTAGCGGGGGAGGAAGTTGTTCACCAAGTTGGACATAACCTCCGCCTACATGACACAGAAGGTGGCTGAATCTTCGAAAAGACTGATGTGCATCAACACACACAAAGGACTATTTATATACCACAGGTGCCCTTTCAGTATTCGCTCAGCTGCAACCATTTTCCAGAGAAACATGGAGAGCTTGCTGAAATCTGTTCCGCGCACCGTTGTGTTTCAAGACGACAGCCTGATCACTGGTTGTGACATCATCGAACACCTACACAATCTGGAAGAGGTTCTAAGCTGCCTAGACAGAGTGGGACTCAGGCTGAAACGCTCCAATTGTGTTTTCCTGGTGCCAGAAGTCTAATTTTTGGGGAGAAAGATTGCAGCAGACAGCATCAGGCCCACAGACTGAAAGACAGAAGCAATCAAGAATGCAACCAGACTACAGAATGTGACGGAGCTGCGTTCGTTCCTGGGACTCCTCAACTATTTTGGTAACTTTGTACCCGTATTGAACACATTGTTAGAGGCTTTGCACATGTTGGTATGTAAGGGTGATGACTGGGTTTGGGGCAAATCTCAAGGCACAGTCTTTGAGAAGGCCAGGAACCTGCTATGTTCAAATAAGTTACTTGTACACTATGACCCATGTAACTGTTTAGTGCTAGCTTGTGACGCCTCATCGTATGGGGTCAGCTGTGTGTTACAGCAAGCCAATATATCGGGCAACCTCCAACCGGTTGCATACGCATCTAGAAGTCTGTCCAAGGCTGAGAGAGCCTATAGTATGATCGAGAAAGAGGCGTTAGCATGTGTATATGATATTAAGAAAATGCACCAATACCTATTTGGACTTCGGTTTGAGCTTGAAACTGACCACAAGCTTCTCATTTCACTGTTTTCAGAGAGCAAAGGTATAAACACCAATGCTTCATCCCGCATCAAAAGATGGGCACTAACATTATCTGCTTATGACTATGTTATCCACCAGAGACCAGGCACTGAAAACTGTGCCGATGCTCTCAGCCGGCTACCATTACCCAGCATTGGGGTTGAAATGGTGCAGCCCGCAGACTTGCTACTGGTCATGGATGATTTTGAGAGCGACGGGTCACCCGTCACGGCTCGCCAGATCAGGGCCTGTACCAGCCAAGATCCTGTGCTATCATTAGTAAAGTGTTGCATCCTAAATGGGAACTGGTCGGCCTTTCCCAGGGAAATGAAAGATGAAATTAAGCCATTTCACCAACGCAAAGATGAAATGCCCATCCAGTCGGATTGTCTCTTCGGGGATAATCGCGTGGTTTTGCCAAAAAAAGGCAGGGAAACATTTATACGCAACCTACACAGTGCCTACCCAGGCATTGTCATGATGAAGGCAATTGCCAGGTCGTATGTTTGGTGGCCCGCCATTGACTCGGACTTGGAGTCATGCGTGCATCAGTGCAACACTTGCTCACAACTGAGCAATGCACCATGGGAGACTCCACTGAGTCTGTGGTCATGGCCCTCCAAACCATGGTCCAGGATCCACGTAGATTTTGCCGGCCCCTTTCTAGGAAAGATGTTTTTAGTAGTAGTGGACGCTTACTCCAAATGGATTGAATGCGTAATCATTTCATCCAGCATGTCTACAGCCACCATTGAAAGCCTCCGGGCCATGTTCGCCATCCATGGCTTGCCCGAGGTCCTTAACAGCGACAATGGACCATGTTTCACCAGCTCAGAATTCAACGAGTTTATGACCCACAATGGCTCAAGCATGTCAGGTCTGCTCTGTTTAAGCCCGCGTCTTACGGTCAAGCTGAGCGAGCAGTCCAAACAATCAAGCAGAGCATGAAACGCATGACGGACGGCTCCATGCAGACCTGCTTGTCTCGCATTATGCTTAGTTACCCTACACGACCCCACTCGCTTACCTGGGTTCCCCAGGCAGAATTGTTAATGAAGAGAGCAGTCAAAACCAGGCTCTCCCTAGTCCACCCGGATCTTAATGATCACGTGGAAACTCGACGACACCAGCAGAACATGTACCATGATCGTGCGACTATTTCATGTGACAATGATGTTAATGACCCTGTATTTGTCCTGAATTACGGTCATGGTCCCAAGTGGGTTGCTGGCACTGTTTTGGCCAAGGAAGGGAATAGGGTGTTTATAATCAAACTGTTAAATGGCCAAACATGCAGAAAGCATTTAGATCAGACCTGTTATGTATTTAACCCCTTGTAACCTGTATTACACTACCACCAGAGGACCTACCTGTCGGAGTCCCAAGGGATCCCAACATCCCTTGGGCGCACAGTATATAAGCAGGCCACCTACGAGGTACCTGCACTCTGGAGTCTTATTAAAGGAGCTAAGGTCACACTTGCTGATTGTACACAGTACTCAGTTTCATCCTTTATTATGAGCATAGCAATTGGCGACGAGGTAACGAACAATCACGCAAAAATGCAAAGAACAATTGGTATCCTGGAGAAGTTCTCAGAAGGGTAAAATTGGGAGGCCTTCATGGAGAGACTCTACCAATACTTTCTGGCCAACGAGCTGGAAGGGGACGAGAACGCTACCAAACGAAGGGTGATCCTCCTAACTGTCTGTGGGGCAACAGCCTATGCCCTCATGAAGAACCTCCTAGCTCCAGCAAAACCAACAGAGAAATCCTATGAAAAATTGGGTACGCTGGTCCGGGAGCACCTAAATCCTAAGGAAAGCGTTTTGATGGCAAGGTATCGGTTCTACACGTGTCAGCGATTGGAGGGCTAGGAATTGGCAAGCTATGTCGCCGAACTAAGGCACCGTGCAGGACATTGTGAGTGTGAGGGATTCCAAGAATAAATGCTGAGAGACTTTTTTGTATAAGGCATTGGCCATGAGACAATCCTTCGCAAATGCTGACTGTAGAAACTCTGAACTTAAGTAAAGCCATAACGATAACCCAGGCATTTATGATCACCAGCGACAACACCAAACAGATTTTGCAGAGTAAAAGAAGTTTCTGCCCGTACTGTGCATTAAGTAATGTCGGTTTCGAGCAGAAATATACATGGCAGAACGTACACACCGGCTGCTGCTGCCCGACCTCAGATAATGCAAGGCAGTTAACACCTTGTTGGCATTGTGGAGGTGATCATTGGCCCCATCAGTGCCGTTTCAAGCATTATGCATGCAACGGTTGCAGAACAATGGGACACCTCCAGCGAATGTGCAGGCGAGCTGCAAACCCTGCAAACCACCACGTTGTAGAGGAAGATCGATCCACTGTGGATCAGGCTGAATTGGAGACTCGTACCGAGGAGGCAGAAGTGTATGGGGTACATACTTTCACTACGAAATATCCACCAATAATGTTGAAAGTTGAACTGAATGTTGAATGTTGAAGAATCTATGGAAGTGGACACGGGTGCAAGTCAGTCCATAATGAGTAAAAAGGCCTTTGACAGGCTGTGGGGCAAAAAGGCACACAGGCCCAAGCTCAGCCCCATTCATATCAAACTAAGGACTTACAGCAAGGTACTAATCCCTGTAATTGGCAGTGCAGAAGTCAAAGTCTCCTATGACAGAGCATTACACGAATTCCCGCCGTGGATTGTACCAGTGGATGGCCTCATGTTGTTTGGCAGAAGCTGGCTCGGCAAAATCCACTGGAACTGGGATGACATCTGAACGTTTTTGTCCGTCGATGATGCTTCATGTGCCCAGGTTCTGAGCAAGTTCCCATCGTTGTTCGGGCCAGGCATTGAAAGCTTCTCGGGGGCGAATGTGCAGATACGCGACCCATCCACCACAAGGCACGGGCGGTACCGTACATGATGCATGAGAAAGTGGAAATTGAGCTGGACAAGCTGCAGCAAGAAGGCATCATTGCGCCGGTGGAATTCAATGAGTGGGCTAGTCTGATTGTCCCGGTACTTAAAGAGGATGGCACGGTTAGAATTTGTGGGGACTATAAAGTAACGATTAACCGTTTTTCGCTACAGGACCAGTACCTGCTACCCAAGGCAGACGACCTATTCGCGATCCTGGCTGGAGGGAAGACATTCACCAAGTTGGACCTGACCTCGACCTACATGACGCAGGAGCTGGAGGAGTTTTCGAAAAGCTTTACCTGCATCAACACACACAAAGGTCTGCTCATCTATAACTGGTGCCCGTTCGGGATTTGGTCGGCCGCGGTAATCTTCCGACGGAACATGGAGAGCCTGCTAAAATCGTTTCCTCGCACCATGGTTTTCCAGGACGACATACTGGTTACAGGTTGGGACACCATTGCACACTTGAAGAATCTGGAAGAGGTTCTTAGTCGGTTGGATCGCGTGGGGCTCAGGTTGAAACGCTTAAAGTGTGTTTTCCTGGCACAGGAGGTCGAGTTCTTGGGAAGAAGAATCGCGGCAGATGGCATTAGACCCACCGACGCCAAGACGGAGGCCATCAAGAACGCGCTGAGACCACAGAACATGATGGAGCTGCGGTCGTTCCTGGGACTCCTTAACTATTTTGGTAATTTCCTACCTGGGTTAAGCACCCTGCTGGAACCCCTACATGCGCTACTACACAAGGGAGATGACTGGGTATGGGGAAATTCACAAGAGGCTGTCTTTAAGAAAGCCAGAAATCTTTCATTCAAACAAACTGCTTGTCCTGTATAACCCTTGCAAAAGATTAGTGCTAGCTTGCGATGCGTCGTTATACGGGGTCGGTGTGTATTACAACAGGCTAACGAATCAGGGATATTGCAACTGGTCGTTTATGCGTCTAGGAGTTTGTCCAAGGCCGAAAGGGCCTACAGCATGATTGAAAACGAGGCTCTGGCATGCGTTTATGGGGTAAAAAAAATGCACCAGTACTTATTTGGCCTCAAGTTTGAGCTTGAAACTGACCACAAGCCTTTCATATCGCTGTACTCTGAGAGCAAAGGGATTAACACCAATGCCTCTACCCGCATCCAAAGATGGGCGCTCACACTGTCGGCATCCAACTATGTAATCCGCCACAGACTGGGCACAGAGAACTGCGCAGATGCTCTCAGTTGGCTGCCATTACCCACCACCGGGGTGGAAATGGCACAACCTGCAGACTTGTTCATGATCATGGAAGCATTCGAGAACGAAAAGTCCCCCGTTACGGCCTGCCAGATCAGGACCTGGACTAGCCAGGATCCTTTACTGTCCTTGGTAAAAAACTGCGTCCTCCGTGGGAGCTGGTCCAGTGTCCCAAAGGAGATGCAGGAGGCGATTAAGCCGTTCCACAGGCGCAAAGACGAAATGTCCCTGCAGGCGGACTGTCTGTTGGGCAATCGCGTGGTCTTGCCCAAGAAAGGCAGAGATACGTTCACATGTGAACTGCAAAGCACCCACCCAGGCATTGTAATGATGAAAGCCATAGTCAGCTCCCATGTATGGTGGCCTGGCACCGACTCAGATTTAGAATCATGCGTGCACCAGTACAACACTTGCTCTCAGCTGAGCAATGCACCCAGAGATGTACCGCTAGGTTTGTGGTCGTGGCCCTCCAAACCATGGTTGAGGATCCACGTGGACTATGCGGGCCCATTTCTAGGCAAAATGTTTTTGGTTGTCGTGGACGCTTACTCAAAATGGATTGAATGTGCGATAATGTCTGTAAGCACGTCCACGGCCACTATTGAAAGCCTACAATCCATGTTTGCCACTCACGGCTTGCCTGATATCCTAGTCAGCGATAATGGGCTTCACCAGTGCTGAATTCAAGGAATTCATGACCCGCAATAGGATCAAACACGTCACATCTGCCCCGTTCAAGCCTGCATCCAACGGCCACGCAGAACGGGCTGTTCAAACCATCAAGCAAATCTTGAAACGTGTGTCGGAAGGCTCCCTGCAGATCCGGCTGTCCCGAGTGCTGCTCAGCTACCGCACCAGACCCCACTCGCTCACCGGGGATCCTCCAGCCAAGCTGCTCATGAAAAGAGTGCTAAAAACAAGGCTCTCTCTTGTCTACCCTGATCTCCATGATCACGTGGAGGGCAAATGGCATCAACAAAGTGTGTACCATGATCGCGCAAATTTGTCACGCGATATTGAGATCAATGATCCTGTGTTTGTGCTCAATTATGGACATGGTCCCAAATGGCTCGCTGGCACAGTCACAGCCAAAGAGGGGAGTAGGGTGTTTCAGGTCAAATTGGCCAATGGACAAACGCAGAGAAAACATTTGGACCAAATCAAATTGCGGTTCACCAACAGCTATGAACAACCCGAAGAAGACACCACCAACTTTGACCCTCCAACACACACACAAGTGACAACTGACATCATGGTTGACCACAAAGCTGAACTCACCATCCCCAGCAGCCCGGCAAGACCGGCTGCCCAACAGCCCAGTGAAGAACTAACCAACTCACCCACACCCACATTTGTACCGAGACGATTGACAAGGGAGTGAAAAGCCCCAGATCATCTCACCTTGTAAATAAGTGTCCTATTGACTTCATGGGGGAGTGATGTTATGTATTTAACCCCCTGTAACCTGTATTACACTACCACCAGAGGGCCTACCTGTCAGAGTCCCAAGGGATCCCAGCATCCCTTGGGAGCCGGGCATATAAGCAGGCCACCCACGAGGTACCTGCACTCTGGTCTTATTAAAGGAGCTAAGATCACACTTGCCGATTGTACACAGTACTCAGTTTCATCCTTTATTATGAGCATAGCAAGACCAAATTGCGATTTACTGACAACCAGGAACGACTTAAAGAGGACATCACAATCGATGATCCGCCAACACACACCCAACCAGCAATCGTCCTCGCTGTCAATCACGAGGATGAACCCACCGTTCCTGACACTCCAGTCAGACCAGCCGTGGTGCAATGCAGCAATGGTCTGACCAACTCACACACGCCAGGGTTTGCACTTAGATGATCAACCAGGGAGCGAAGGGCTCCGGATCGCCTCAACTTGTAAATAACTTGTACCGAAGACTTTGGGGGGGGGGGGAGTGATGTTATGTATACAACTATGTAATATTTGCCACCAGAGGGCGTGACTGTTGAAGTCATAATGGTCACCTGCACACACGTGCAGGGCCAGTATAAAAGGTTGGCTGCCATGTTGTTTAGGTACTCTAGAGTTGTAATAAAGAAGACTAAGGTCACACTAAGTTTAGCTCACAGTACTCAACCTCGAGGCGTTCTTGTATACATAATAGCGGTGGCAGGGGGATGTTGTGGGGGACGGACTGCAGCGCATTCAGTGTCAAAGCAGTGAATGACTGACTGCAACTTCGGGATTTGCACATTAGGATGCGCATGCGCTACATCCTGAAATTGTGGTCAGTTTCAAGGTTGTAATATCAGTCAAAGCTATTTGTTCGTTGTTACTGCCCACCACAAATTCCAGGTTGTTGATTTGATAACTTTTTGTTCTTTATTTAGCTCATATAAATGTTATTTTTCACCGCTTTTCCATCTTGTCCGTTCTGATGAATGAATGTGAAGACATGAATTGATGGGGACAATGGAAGGTATGTTCAAGGGGTGGTTGGCTGGTTTCAGGGCTGCTTTGTGTCGGTGGCATGGGGGTAGGGGTCAGGGGGAGGGGCAAGAATGGTCATTGTATCTTCTAGTGACATGGGTGCATTGGTGCAAACTACGTGAACCGTGTATTAATAATGGCATCCACGGCAACAATGTGAGCAGCTGGGAGGGGTGAAGCACCATATCACTCTGCTCCTCCCCCTCCGAATCATCTGAGGAGGGTCTGTGCTCTTCGCCTTGTTCCTCCTACAGGTTCAAGCTTCGCTGTTATGCAGAGCACAGCAAACCACAACCATTCTGGAGATTTTGGCTGGTGCATACTGAAGGGCGCCTCCAAATCAGCCGCATCTTCAGCATGCCGATGGCCTGTTCAATCACACATCTGGTGGTAATATAGTATTCATTGTAGTTCTGTTGGGCTTCAGTGTTGGGATTTCTGACGGGTGTCATGAGCCAAGTTTGCAGTTGGGGTATCCCTTGTCATCTAGCAGCCGTTCCTTAAGTCTGTTTCTAGGTCCAAAGCGATCAGGGAGTTTGGACCATTGCAGGACCAAAGCAGCTGCCCAGGTATCTTGCACACACCTGTGTAAAGATATTTTTGTGGTTGCATACCAGTTGCACAGAGATGGAGTGGAAACCCTTGCAATTGGTAAAAACTCCTGGTTGTTCTGTGGTGCTTGGATTGCCATGTGTTTGCAGTCGATGATGCCCTGCACCTATGGGAATTCAGCCAGAGCCGCAAAGCCGAGCACCCGCTCCTTCTGACTGGCATAATTGCAGGCAAATTTGACATAATTGCCGGCCCTGGCAGACATCTCATCAGTCACCTGTCTTGTGCACTTGTCGGCGGCCGACTGGGAAATCCTGGATATGTCTGCGGCAGAGCCCTGGAAGGATCCAAAGGCAAATAATTTGAGAGCGCTGATGACTTTGACAGTGACTGGTAATGCGTAGCCACCAAGTCCAGCAGGTAGCAGATCTTCTAGGAGGCTGCAGATGTCTGCCACCACCTGATGAGCCTCGTGACAAACTGGTGTTCAGACATGTCAAGGAAACTGAGCCTCTACCTGTAAACACTGTTTCGTGGGTAGTGCCTCCTGTGAGCTGAACCTCTGTTTCCAATTACTATATTGTTACCATTGAAATATCACGCTAATTGAGCGATTAAAATGTGGTAATTGGCAACCTGCCTTTCCTGAGGGGTCTGCATGCACGCAGCCGAATACTGTCGAGTCAAATGCGGAAGTTGGTGGCTTGGTGCCGGCTTCCCGACGAGCTGCCAATTTTTCTGGTCTTAAGCCCACACCCAAACCCATGCGCCCCTGCAGATTAAAATTCAGCCCTAAGTTACAAGCTTGTAACCCACTATTCCTTAGAATTATATAGCCTTTACAGCACAGAAGTAGTCCATTCGACCTAACAGATCTATGCTCCACACGAGCTTCTTCTTACCTTGCTTCGTCTCCCCCTATCAACATACACTTCTATTCCTTTGTCCCTCATGTACTTATGTAGCTTCTCCTTAAATTCATCCATACTAATAGCCTCAACCACTCCATGTGGTAGCAGGTTCCATATTCTAATCACTCTCTGAGTAAAGAAGTTTCTCCTGAATTTCTATTGGATTTATTAGTGACTATCTTTTATTTATTGGCCCATAGATTTGGAAACTCCATAAGTGGAAACATCTTCTCTATGTCAACCCTATCAAACCACTTCATAATCTTAAAGAAGTCTAGCAGGTCACCCCTTAGCCTTCTCTTTCTTTAAAGGGGTAAGAGCCCCAGCCTGTTCAGTCTTTCCTGATAGGTCTAACCTTTCTGTTCTGGTATCATCACTGTAACGTGCTTGTTATTTCTGATGTTACTGTATCATCTTCGGATTTCCTATTTGGGATCAGTTCTTCAGCTTTCATCACCTAGTTTTGATGCTTGGGTTTGCATTGTTTGCTGCAAAAGCCATGTTTTGCCATTTTGATTAGGATCTCCGACCACTGTTATGTAAGCACTCAAAGTGGGTCATTATGGTCGCAATTTTCCTTACTTTGGCAGGTCCAGTGCGGCCGGTGTTGGTGGCATGTCACAACACCATTACTGGCTCCATTCCGCTGTATAAAATGAACTTACCTTAATGGGGCCGATTAAAGCCGCCCAGAGCGTTATCCGGCCCAATGAGATGGAGCGGGTCTGGTGTAAAGCCGGGATCCTTAAAGGGACCCTGGCCACACTAAATTTTAAGTTTAACCTAACATAGTGGTTATTGGATCTTGACTGTACAATAATGTAAAAGTTATATGTGAGTGACAAGAAATATTTAAATAATATCAAGTAATATGACTCCATCTATAAATACGATCAAGAACATAATTCGATAAGTACATTAATTATTGGTGCTTTAGTCACAAAGCTATAGGGGCCTCCTCACCCGCTCCCCCCCCCCTCCCCTCACCAACTAAGTGTAGGCGCATTCACTGTTCTCTAAGATTTTTCTCTGCCCCAATCCATGTTGTATTTTTTTTCCGGTCGGGACAGATGTTGGGTTGTCAGTGGGACGGAAGTGCTGGTGGGTCGGATCAGCCGAGGCAGCGTGACGCAGACGTGCCATGTTGCACTGACAAGTGACAATGTCCTTCCCCTTCAGTTAAAGGGGAGGGCCGCTGTGAGCTCTGCAATGTTTAGTTTGGCCCACTGGGCCATCAGCGAGGGTTTCGGCTGGGCCAGTGGCCTGGTACCCAAGAGGGGGTGCCGGGCTGCCTGTTGGCGGCCCGGCCGAATGCGTGGCCACCATTGTCGGGCCAACCTTGGAGTCGGCCGACAATTAAAATAAACCGGATGTGCTGGCAGCGCATCCTCCCCTTTAAGGGCAGATGCGCCACCCAGCCATACTCAGCTTCTCACAGGGAAAACCTGTCAGTGGCACCGACCAGTGGCCACTTAAGCAGATTTTAAATATAATTGTAAAGGGGTGGATTTACAATCTTATGAAAGTTCAGTGGAATAGCTGCAGAATCCCTGACAAACATCATCATCATAGGCAGTCCCTCGAAAACGAGGAAGACTTGCTTCCAATCTAAAAGTGAGTTCTCAGATGACTGTACAGTCCAATACGGGAATTACAGTCTCTGTCACAGGTGGGACAGACAGTCGTTGAAGGAAAGGGAGGGTGGGGAGTCTCATTTGCTGTAAGTTCCTTCTGCTGCCTGTGCTTGTTTTCTGCATGCTCTCGGCGATGAGACTCGTGCTCAGTGCTGTTCCTCCACTTGGGCAGTCTTTGGCCAGATATTCCCAGGTGTCAGTGGGGATGTTGAACCTTATCAAGGACTTTGAGGGTGTTCTTGAAACGTTTCCTCTGCCCACCTGGGGATCGTTTGCCGTGTAGGAGTTCCAAGTAGAGTGCTTGCGTTGGGAGTCTTGTATCAGGCATGCGAAAAATGTGGCTCGTCCAACGGAGCTGGTGGAGTGTGGCTTCGATGCTGGGGATGTTAGTGTGTCGATCCTCCCACGGGCTTTGCAGGATCTTGTGGAGACAGCGTTGGTGGTATTTCTCCAGCACTTTGAGGTGTCTACTGTATATGGTCCACATCTCTGAGCCATAGTAGGGCAAGTATCACTACATCCCATAAGCTTGGTGCCAGATTTGAAGTCCTGGTCTTCGAACACTCTCTTTCTCAGGAGACCGAAGTCTGCGCTGGCGCACTGGAGGTGGTGTTGGACCTCGTTGTTGATGTCTGCCCTTGCTGATAGTAAGCTCTCGAGGTATGGAAAGTAGTCCACATTGTCCAAGGCTGCACCATGGATTTTGATGACTGTGGGGCAGTGCCGTGTGGCGGGGTCAGGTCGGTGAAGATGTTGACGATGGCTTGGAGTTCTGAATGTGCACAGACACAAGCGTCATCCGCGTACTGTAGTTCGATGACAGAGGATAGGATGGTCTTGGATCTAGCCTGGAGGCGACGAAGGTTCCCACTGGTTCTATAGTTTAGTTCCACTTCAGCGGGAGCTTGTTGAGCGTGAGATGGAGCATTGCAGCGAGGAAGATCGAGAAGCGGGTTGGCATGATGACGCAGCCCTGCTTGACCCCGGTCCGGATGTGGATTGGGACTGTGGTGGATCCGTTGGTCAGAATCACAGCTTGCATGTCGTCGTGGAGCAGGCGGAGAATGGTAACAAATAAGGGCAGCCGAAACGGAGGACTTTCCATAATTCCTTGTGGTTAACAGTATCCAAGGCCTTTGTGAGGTCAAAGAAGGCCATGTACAAGGGTTGGTGCTGTTCACTGCATTTCTCTTGCAGTTGTCGCGCCATGAATATCATGCACGTTGTACCCCGTAGTAGATGGAATCCGCATTGTGACCTTGGGAGGAGCTCTTCAGCCACAGGGAAAAGATGAGAAGGATTCTAGCATGACTTTACCAGTGGATGACAACAGGGAGATTCCTCTGTAGTTGCCGCAGTCGGACTTGTCCCCTTTTTTAAAGATGGTCACGATTACGGCATCTCTGAGATCTCCAGGCATGCCCTCCATCTTCTAGATGAGAGAGATGGGGTCATGCATTCGTGCCAACAGTGCTTCTCCGCCATAGTTTAGTGCCTCAGCGGGGATTTCATCTGCTCCTGATGCCTTGTTGTTCTTGAGCTGATGGATGGCCTTTTCTACCTTGTGCAGGGTTGGGGTTTTGCTGAGATGGTGGCGGGTAGCATGATGCGGGATGGAGTCGAGGACACGTGTCAAAGGCAGTGTCTTGATTAAGGAGATCTTCGAAGTGCTCCTTCCAGTGGGCCCTGACTGCCTCGGTGTCTTTGATGAGTGTCTCCCCATTCTTGGCCAGCAGTGGGGTGGGTCTTGAGTGCTTGGGCCGTAGATGGACTTAACTTCGGTGAAGTATCCTGCCACGTCATGGCTGTCGGCTAGCTGCTGAATCTCCTGTGCTTTCTCCACCCACCATCTATTCTTTAGGTTGCTTGTTTTGTATACCACAAGCAGTGTAAGTGGTGCTTACAACTTTTTTCTGGAACTTCTGCAGCTCTTCCATTGAAGTTAACAATGGACAAGTGAGAGAACCTCCGCAGAAATTAACTCTAAAGTCTCAAATTGAAAAATTACAATCGTCATATTCAGGGACTGAAAGCAAATTGAACCAATGAAATGAGTGATGAGAATGAAATTGTTATGATTGATGACTTGATTTCATATGTAACTGAACAATCACAGTACACTGTGAGAAAAACCTGACCAGAAACAACACAAAAATTTATTTAAATGGTATATGTCATTTTTTATAGTGCAGATGAATTCATTGCAATTGCTATTGAGTTGGAAGGCAACAGCTGAGAATGGCCAATGAAAAGTTAATATTTACCAGTAGCTTTTCAAGTAATACAGAATCTCCACCAATCTGTTAGCTGATGTAATCAACATGTTTTTATTTCGGTTTATTTTTCATGCAGTTAAGTAATCAGCTGGAGCAATAACCACAGAACTCACTCCTCAGGTTGACAGACGTGGCGTGAATCCCGTGGCCCTGCAGGGAAATTTAAAAAGTATGGGAGAAAAAGGCTCTTAAGTGCCTGTAAAGTACCTCATAATGATTTCAATTGGATCCCCGTCGCTGCAGGTCGGGTCGGCTCCAGGATGACAGATGCGCCTGTGGGAAAGTCGCATGAGAGCGAGATGACAGCGGATTACCGACCCACTGTCAAAAAGAACTTTGCCACCACCCAACACGCCCGCTACCACAATGGAAAATTCAGCCTTATGTGACAGGACGAGTGAGCAAGTCAAAGATAGCCTTTTTTTGTGTGGGTGTTACAGGGATTATTTTGTAGTATGTATAACATTATATTGCAATGTAGACATTTATATAGCAATTGTATTTATCCAAGCAGTAACAAATTCAATGTTCTGTTGAATAATAGTCTCTGGGACAAACACAATGATTAATGCACATGCATAAATGTACAGCTTTTCCAATATATTCTCCAATAGCTTCTGTCTTTATCCATTACTAACAACCTAAATTTTAAAATGGATTCACAGGGACTAA
This sequence comes from Pristiophorus japonicus, assembly GCF_044704955.1. Lineage (NCBI taxonomy): Eukaryota > Metazoa > Chordata > Chondrichthyes > Pristiophoridae > Pristiophorus > Pristiophorus japonicus. The sequence continues at coordinate 258,012,339 of NC_091978.1, read as the reverse complement.
TAAATAGGTCCAGCAGGTGTTAATCAATAGGATGAATGAACAATCAATGGAAAACTGTCACTAACACGCCAAAGGGCAATCATCCAGGAATGAAATTGATGTAATAACATGTGTGTGACATATCCTGTTCAAATGCTTGGAAAATAGCTCGGCTAGATAACAAGAATTCAGTGCACATATGCAAACATGGAGTTATTGACCACAGAATCCATTATTTTTCTTAGAAGTAATGTTTTGCACTGTTTTACACCCATGAGGCCTGTGCAGTCATTTCTGCACCTCTCACTAATTATCATTTGAATTGCCATAATATAACGCTGACACTCGACTGTCATTATATTTTGTTTAAGTTAATTGTGATGGCTCAAAATATATTTGAAGTTGGCATATGGCAGAAAGTGCTCTTACTTTGTTGCGGACAGACAAATATTTTTTTCAAGGTGGCAAGTTTGATTCCAGCGAAATTGACAGTTAAAATATCTATTCGGCAATAGTTTGTCTCTCTGATTGATGTGTCAACTTATAATTTGAGTATATATTTGAATTGCAGAAAATTAACTAGTGTTTACATGTAGACATTGACTACAACTCCAAAATAAATGGGAATTGCTAGATTGCATTTAAAATCAGATGTGCTTGTTTTAGATATGCAAGATAAGTTGCACAAAACTAAATAATGCCACTCAAATGATCTCATTTTAACATTAATTTGGGTTATAACACCTTTACATACAGATGAGTCACATTTCATCAGTTTATAATACAATGTAGCAGACAGATTAACCTGTTTTATAAAAATAGTTAAAAAAATAAATGACAAGTGAAAGGTTTTGTAGAATGCATTTTATTTTGAATACGAACTCAAGAAATCTAATCTCTCACAGTAAATCTACTCTTCCAGCTTAAGCAAATAAAGCTAGCTAACTGTAAAACAATTTAAACATAGTAATGACAAAGCACTTTGTCATGGCTAAGTTACATGGCTCAAAACACTAATATTTGTGACTCTAATCTCTTATTAGGAATCATAAATCAGTGTGATATTGATTTTAAAAAAACCAGAACCAGCAAAGCAGTGTCATAAATTGAACAACTCTTAAAAGCCCTGCACGCAATATTTGCCACTTCCCTGTTTTCAGAACTAAGGATTTGCTTCTTAATTGCTTCTGCTGCTATCATTCCTGCAACACACTGCCGAAACCTGTACTTGTAACTTAACAGTAGGATCATTGTTACAGTTTTTTGTTCTCTTCTCAAGGTATCTAGCTGTCTGGAAGACTGTGCTTCTTGATAGCCTGGAGTGAATGTTTTGTAAGTTTTAGAAGCAAAGCATCTTAAACAATTATACTGCACTGTGGTACTGCAGTGGCTGTAAATGCTATTAATCTATTTTTCTGAATTACACAGTGCTTTTCTTTATTTTAGTGAGGTCTGAAATGACTCATTGCTGAACTATTTCTGTTGATGTTTTTGTGTAAATATTTCAAATAATTTAAGAACTGAATTGAAAACCTATCAGGGTGCAGAATAATATTTTAGTATTCATTTTAGTTGCAGTCCTTTTATTAATGAAGCTAAAGATCAAGATTTAAATTTACTCAAATAATACTGCAATAGCAATAGGACCAGCAGCACACAGGATAATATAGACTGGAACAAGCTAGTAACTCATCATTTGGTTCAGATAGCAGTGTATACCACAACATAGAAGCTTGAGTAGTTAATCAATGTCATCTTAACCTCAAATTTTGTTTTCTTTCAAATAAAAAATGTCGTGCTGTAGATTGCAAGGTAGAACAGATAGCTTTATTTTATTCATTTTTTTGTTTGTTTGCCCGCAACAGGTTTTTGAGTGGACTCCAATGAATGACAGGCTTCTGCTAATGAATCATGTTACTTGAAGTGAAGTGGAATTTACACAGCATGATTTGACTCAAAGTGCTGTTATACCATGTGATCTGAATAGCTATTATGTTGGATATTATTTGACTATGTCACAGGGGAATAGCATACCTTACATACATTACTTCAAAATCGTGGCAGCAACCTGCAAGGTTCTATGTTACAGAAAATGCTGGAAATACTCCGTAGGTCTGGCAGATCTGTGGAGAGAGAAACAAAGAATATTAAAAAAAAGTCAAAAAGAAAGGAGAATGCAATGGTGCAGGGTAGCAATAGGAGTTATGATAACCAGAGTGTGACAGGAAGGGACAGAGCATATAAACATAAGAGTGCATCAAAAAGTGGGGTCAGAGTAGGGAAAAATGGTAAAAGGATAAAATTAAAAGCTCTTTATCTGAATGCATGCAGCATTTGTAACAAGATAGATGAGTTAACAGCACAAATAGAAATAAATGGGTATGATCTGATAGCCATTACAGAAATGTGGTTGCAAGGTGATGAAGGCTGGGAACTGAATATTATGGGGCATTTGCCATTTTGGAAGGATAGGCAGAAAGGAAAAGGAGGTGGGGATAGCTCTGTTAATAAAGGATAAGATTAGTGCAGTAGTGAGAAATGATATTGGCTAGAAGATCAAGATGTAGAATCAGTTTGGGTGGAGATAAGAAATAATAAGGGAAAAAAGTTACTGGTGGGAGTAGACTAGAGGTTCTCTAAAAGTAGCTACACTGTTGGGTAGAGTATAAAGCAAATTATTATTTAAATGGGGAGTGATTACAAAATGCTGAGGTACAGAGGGATCTGGGGTCCTTGTACATGAAATACAAAGTTAGCATGCAGGTACAGCAAGTAATTAGGAAGGCAAATGGAATGTTGGCCTTAATTGCAAGGGGGATGGAGTACAAAAGTAGGAAAGTCCTGCCACACCTGGAGTACTGCGTACAGTTTTGGTCTCCTTATTTATGGAGGGATATATTTGCATTGGAGGCAGCTCAGAGAAGGTTCACGATGTTGATTCCTGGGATGAAGGGGTTGACTTATGAAGAAAGGTTGAGCAGGTTGGGTCTGTACTCATTGGAATTTAGAAGAATGAGAGGTGATCTTCTGAAATGTATAAGATTCTGAGGGAGCTTGACAGGGTAGATGCAGAGAGGATGTTTCCCCTCATGGGGGAATCTAGAACTAGGCGGGCATAGTTTCAGAATAAGGGGTCACCATTTAAAATGGAAATGAGGAGAATCTTTGGATTTCTCTACCCAAGAGTGCTGTGGAGGCTGGACCATTGAATATATTTAAGGTGGAGACAGACAGATTTTTGAATGAAAAGGGAGTCAAGAGTTTTGGGGAGCGGGCAGTGAAGTGGAGTTGAGGCCAAGATCAGGTCAGCCATGATTTTATTGAATTGGGGAGCAGGCTTGAAGGGCCAAATGGCCTACTACTGCTCCTATTTCTTATGTTCTTAAGTAAAAGATGGGTCGAGAGGAGGTGTAAATGGCAATACCGGATTCATTACCAAAGCTGCAGTCCAAAAAAATGGGAGCAGTAGTTATAATCTAAAATTGTTGAACTCAATGTTGAGTCCGGAAGACTATGAAGTGCCTAATCAAAAGATGTGGTGCTGTTCCTTGAGAATCCTTTGAGCTTCATTAGAGCAGTGTAGGAGGACAGAGAGGTCAGAGTGGGAGTGGGAGTGACAGAGTGGAAGCTCAGGTTCAAGTTTACAGATTGAACAGATGTGTTCAAGCGATCACCCAGTGTACAGGAGACCCTTTCATGAGCAGCGGATACTGTATTCTAAATTGAAAGAAGTACAAGTAAATCGCTGTTTCATCTGGAAGTAGTGTTTGGGGCCCTGGATGGTGGGAAAGGAGGACGTGAAAGGTGTTGTATCTCCAGCGCTTGCATGGGAAGGTGCAGTGGGAAGCAGAGTGGGTGTTGGGGTTGATTGAACAGTGGACCAGGGTGTTGCGGAGGGAGCCGTTCCTTCGGAGTGCTGAAATGGGAGGGGAAGATGTGTTTGGTGGTGGCATCACGTACGAGGTGCCAGAAATGTCGGAGGATGATCCGTTGAATGTGGAGGCTGGTGGGGTGAAAGGTGAGGACAAGGTGATCCTTATCGTGGTTCTGGGGGGCGAGTGAAAGGGGCAAGAGCAGAAGTGCAGAAAATGGGATGGATACAGTTGAGGGACATGTCAACCACAGTGGAGGGAATCCTCGGTTGAGAAAAAAGGAAGGCATGTTGGAAGCGCTGGTAAAGAAGGTGGCATCGTCGGAACAGATGCAATGGAGAAACAGGAGTCCTTGCAGGCTGCTGAGTGGAAGGAAGTGTAATCTAGGTAGCTGTGAGAGTCAGTAGGTCTGTAGTAGAAGCCTACTGAACCTTCTGGACTCAACATTGAGTTCAACAATTTCCGATCATAACTACTGTTCCCCATTTTTTCAGACAATAGCTGTTGGTAATGATTCTAGTATTCCCATTTATACCTCCAGACCCATCTTTTGTTTCTTTATTTGTCACACTACCATCCCTTTTGCCTTGCACTATCATCCCTTTCATCATTTAATCACTTCTGCCTTCCACCCTATCACAGACCTTCCCTTTTGTTCTTTCCTCCCCCCCCACCCCTACCCTTTCCCTGCTTTTGTAATTGCTTAAAAGCAGTTGCATCTTTAGCCTTTTTCAGTTCTGATGAAAGGCTATCGACCTGGAATGTTAACTTTATCTCTCCATAGATGCTGCCCAACCTGCTGAGTATTTGCAGTATTTTCTGTTTTTATTTCAGATTTACAGCATCTGCATATTTTGCTTTTGTATTAAGGTCCTATGTTAGTTGTGTGAGATTTAAAAACATCCATGATTGGAATGAGAAAGATGAAGGATATATTTTCTTGCGTGTAAAGTTAAACTAAACATATATGACTAAACTGGCTTTGATTTATTATGAGATTTAAAAAAAAATTATTTCACTTTACACATGGAGAAAAAATATGCCCCAAGAGAGAAATAGCTATGGTCTTAGAAAGTAGGATGAAGCCAGAAAAAGGGGCATATGACAGATATCAATTTGATAATACAAGGGAGAATCAGGCTGGATATTAAAAGTACAGAGGAGATGGCAATTACAGGCCAGTCAGTTTAATGTCGGTGGTGGGGAAGCTATTGGAAACAATAATCCAGGAGAAAATTAACAGCCACTTTTAGAAGCATGGACTAACAAAGGAGAGCCAGCGTGGATTTGTTAAGGGCAAATCGTGTTTGATTAACTTGATTGCGTTTTTTGATGGGGTAACAGATTGGTTGGAAGAGGGCAGTGCAGTTGATGTTGCATATATGGATTTTCAAAAGGTATTTGATAAAGTACTACATATTGGGCTTGTTAGCAAAATTGAAGCCCAATGGATAAAATGAGCAGTAGCAGCATGGATACAAAATTGGCTAAGAGATAGAAAACAGAGAGTTGTGGTTAATGGTTGTTTTTCAGACTATGGGGGTATACTAGGACCACTGCTGTTTTTGATTTTTTTGGGGGGGGGAACAGGGCACAATTTCAAAATTTGCAGATGACACAAAACTTGGAAGTGTAGTAAACAGTGAGGAAGATAGACTTCAAGAAGACAGACAGGCTGGTGGAATGGGCAGACACATTGCAGATGAAATTCAATGTAGTGTGAGGTGATACATTTTGTAGGAAAAGTGAGGAAAGACCATACATATTAAATGGTACAATTTTTATAAGGGGGTGCAAGAGACCTGGGGCTGCTTGTGCACAAATCTTTTCAAAGGTGGCAGAGCCGGTTAACAAAGCAGTTAATAACATTATTGGGATACTTATAAATGGAGGCAGGATACAAAAGCCAAGTTATGCTAAGCCTTTATAAAACACGAGTTTGGTCCCAGTTGGAGTATTGTGTCCAATTCTGGGCACCACACTTTAGGAAGGACATGAAGGCTTTGGAGAGGGTACAGAAGGGATTTATTAGAACGGTTCCAGGGATGAGGGATTACAATTATTTGGATAGACTGGAGAAGCTGGTAGAACAGAGAAGGCTTAAAGAAGATTTGATAGAGGCATTTAAAATCATGAAGAGTTTAGATAGAGTAAATAAAGAATAAATAAACCATTTCCAATGACTGATGGTTCGATAATGAAAGGGCACAGATAAGGTGGTTGGCAAAAGAACTAGAGGTGACACGAGGAAAAACTTTTTACACAAGTGGTTAGGATTTGTAATGCACTGCCTGGTTACAGATTCAGTAGTCGCTTTCAAAAGGGAATTGGATAAATACTTGAAGGAGAAAAATTGCAGGGAAAGGGGAAAGAGCGAGGGTGTGGGACTAACAGTTTTTTGTCTTTGAAAGAACTAGTGGAGAGTCAATGGGCCGAATGACCTCCTTCTGTGCTGTACTATTCTATGATTCTATGAAATAAAGAAACATAGGTTAAATCAAATAAGTCATGGAATAAATTAGTGAAACAGAAATAAGGAGAACATGGAATAAATTAGTGAAACAGAAATAAGGAGAAAAGGTAAGAACATTTATAGGAAGATACTCCGAGGATAATGAAAGAGTAAAAGAGAGAAATAAATGAATTAAAAAAGTAGGAAAAAGGAATAAAACCATTAAATTATGATTTTTACATTACAGTTAAAGAGAGGTCCAGAGGCAGGATTGGCAATGGATTGACACTAATCCAGCTAGTTCATTTTTGCAGTGTTTAAAAGCGCTTCAATTTTCCTGCACGGTCTAATTTCAGAATACAAATTGGACAATAAAAGTGCATCATGGCATAATCAGTGCTACTATACATTTTAAAACAGCTTATGCTTTAAAATTGATTCCATGAATCATTGAATAGCATCTGTTGATTAAAAGGTTTCTTGACCCATAGCAAAATTACACAGGAACAATTTATGTGTGACTTAGGATTGTTTGCGTGGTACATATTCATGAATGAGTTCTACAAAGGAAATGTAATTTTGTTTGTTACACTTAATGTCTGTTTTCATGAAATTGGCTCTTTGCGCAGGGCCAATTAGAAATTTGGGCCGGCGCTACATTAGCGCACGGGTGCGGTGACCACATCAACCCATGTGGATTTGCTCCCGGGGCTCCACTGGCAGAAAATGGTTTGCGCGTGTCCTGCAATTCCCGTGCCCTGCCGTGTGCGCCGACCCCTTATTGCCCTGTGGGGGAAATTGTCCCACGGGAGCGAGATCTGCGTGGGGGGATGCCACCAACAGCTTCTTGGTGCATGAAGCATGTGGTGCCTGTGGTGCCCTGGCCATCCTTAAAGTTTCAGCCAGGTCGCCAACAGGCAGGCCGGCACCCCCTCTTGGGTGCTGGGCCACTGACCCGGCCAACACTCTCCCTGGTGGTCCAGTGGGCGGCACTGAATGTGCTGCTCAGATTGCAGCACCTTTCCCCTTTAAGAGAAGGGGAGGGGAGATGCAATGCGGTGCCATGCTGCGGCATGTTAGCAATGCGCTGATGTGCTGAGCACAGCGCAAAGCGTTGCATCCTGAAAACGTGCTGCAAATGCCGGGGGAATGCCAGAGTAGCGCAGTCTTTTTTCACAAAAACCCAAGTTCGCGCTGGGGTCGACGCATTCCGCGGTAGTGCAAAAAAATCTCCATCAGCGAAATGAACGCTCCAAACCCAGTGTGGTCAGTTTCAGCCCCCTGCTGTTTTCATCAACCTCATTCCCCCTCATGGGAGAATCTGGAACTCGGGGGCATAGTTTCGTGGATTTAAAACAGAAATGAGGAGGAATTTCTTCTCTCAGAGGGTCATAAATTCTCTACCCCAAAGAGCTGTGGAGGCTGGGTCTTTGAATTTAAGGGAGTCAAGGGTTATGGGGAGTGGGCAGGGAAGTGGAGTTGAGGCCAGGATCAGATCAGCCATGATCTTATTGAATGGTGGAGCAGACTCGAGGGGCCAAATAGAATTCCTCTTCCTATTTCTTATGTTTTTATGACCCTTGATACTGAATTGAAAAATCAGGTCTTGAATAATTTTTCTTGTACATTACAACAGCACCAAAATATATTGGACTGTCTGTTGTGTATTGCTCTGGTACATTAAATGTATGATAAGTAAATTGGTGCACCACAGAGGGCGCTGTGGTGGGAGACCTGAAAGTACCTGCATGAGGCAGTATAAAAGGCTGACCACCACACCTGTGGAGCACTCTGAAGCTGTACAATAAAGGACCAAGGTCACAGCAGTTAGATTTACACCAGACCGTGTGGAGTCAGTGATTTGTGTGCTACATACACCACATTGACGACGAGGAAATGGACGAACTCCACGCAACCATGGCTACTTTGGGCTCGCTAAAGGATTTTACTGTGGGCAATGATTGGGATGCCTTCACGGAAAGGCTCGAGAACTACTTCACAGCAACGACCTGACGGGGCACACGGATGCACTGAGAGAGAAGCGTAAGGCGATATTGCTTTCCAGTTGTGGCAATGAGGTTTACTGTCTCGTCAGGGATTTGCTGGCACCCGCGAGCGCCAGGGACAAGTCATATGAGGAGCTGGTCGCACTCATTCATGACCAGTTGAAACCAAAGGAGAGCATTCTCTTGGCCAGATACAAATTCTACCATCACTGCAGACCTGAGGGCAAGGATGTCACCAAATATGCTGCAGACCGCAGGAGACTCGCGGCGCTGTGTGATTTTAGGGCACACCTTGACGAGGCGCTGCGGGACGTTTTCATCATGAGGGCCTCCTTCACAAGCTGCTTGCCACGGAACCCACAGTCACCCTGACAAAGGCCATCACCATCAGCCGGGCATATATGACCTCAACTTGCAGCACCAAGCAAATGATCCACACAGTCTCGAACCCGGCAGGCACTGTCCACAGGATAGAGCCGACCACGGACAGAACTGCAGAACGTGGCTCTGCCCAGGGCAGAGAGCACGGACCTCGGGGTCCTAGAACTCAGAGTCTGCTGAGGGGAGCCAATCAAGCAGCACCATGCTGGCGCTGCGGAGGAAGCCATGGGGCTCACTGGTGCAGGTTTGCGGAGTATACGTGCAATACCTGCCACGTTAAAGGCCACCTTCAGCGTATGTGTAACAGAAATCTGGCTCATCGTGTGGCTGAGGAGATGGGGGATGATCCACTGTTCAGCGAGGAGCAGGTAGAAGAAGATGAGGTGTTGGGACTGTATACGTGCACCGACGATTCGCCCCCAGTGATTATGGAAGTAAAAATCAACGGAGTCCCAGTGAGTATGGCAGTGGATACAGGATCGGGTCCGTCGTTGATGAGTCAGAGAACGTTTGAGAAACTGTGGGATAACCCAGCTGCACGACCCAAGCTGGTCCCAGTCACGGCAAAGCTGCGTACCTACACCAAGGAACTGATACCTGTTCTCGGCAGAGCGGATATACAGTTATCTCATGGGGGCGAGACGCACGGTTTACCCTTATGGGTCATTGCAGGCGTTGGGCCAATGCTCCTTGGCAGAAGATGGATGAGAAAGGTCCATGGGAGCTGGGAAGACTTCATTCCTCCACAGACTGCAGCCTCAGCCTCCACAGACGAACAGACCCTGGAAGAACAGGTTTGCAGGTCAGCCTCCACAGATGAGCAGACCCTGGAAGATCAAAGTTGCAGGTGCGGGCCTATTGCTGGGGTGCGGGCCGGCGGGGCGCTGCGGGGGAGAAGCGGGAGGCCCATCGATGGCTGGTGGACCTGGGAGGCCCACGTGAAACAGTTGGGCGGCGGTAGCGGCTGCGATGGTGGCAGCCATGGCGGCAGCAGGAGAGGCGGCCATGGCGGCCGCAGGAGAGGCGGCCACGGCGGCCGCGACTTGGTGGGACGTGAGGCAGAGCGGCAGATGCGGCAGTAAGCACGGAGCGACTCACTGTGACTGATCAAGTCCAGGGAGCCACTTCTGCAAGAGGGATTGATCTGGGCCGTTTTGCTTTTTCCCTTTCCCTCCTTTCTGGTTTCTTCTTCTTTCTTCGCCAGCGAGCTCAAGATGATGGTGAGCCTCGTGGCAACGAAGACAAAGGCCAGCAGAACACCTAAGATGGCTGCGCCCAAAGGAAGCCTCGTGGGAGCCAAAAGATGGCGTCTTAAAAGGGAAATGCTCCCGGGAGTCTTAAAAGGGCCTTACAGCGCTGCAGTCCCCACATAAAGGCTAAGTGTGCTATGTGAATGTAGGATGATGGATTTATGACAAGAATTAATATTTTAATGCTGGGTGGTCACTGTGTTTAAAATAATGGACATGAATTGCGAATTACGATAAGAGTTAATATTTCAATGCTGAATGGTCACTGTGTTTAAATTCAGGGATGGGGGTCCATGACCAACATTACCAATGGGCGAATGCGTTTTTCGATTTAGGGGATTCAAGCAACGGCTTTTTGAACTGCGGGGGGGACGTGATGTTGTGTATTGCTCTGGTACGTTAAATGTATGATAAGTACAATGGTGCACCACAGAGGACGCTGTGTTGGGAGACCTGAAAGTATCTGCATGAGGCAGTATAAAAGGCTGCCCACCACACTTGTGGAGCACTCTGAAGCTGTATAATAAAGGACCAAGGTCACAGCAGTTAGATCAACACCAGACCGTGTGGAGTCAGTGATTTGTGAGCTACATACACTACACTGTCGATTCGGCACGTGACAGTTCATTAAATAAATCTGATCAAAGAAATTAGTGCAATCTGAGATCACAAAAGGAACAAGCAGAATATTTGATTTCAGCAATAAATCAGAAAATGCTGTAAATACTCAGCAGGTCAGGCAGCCTCTGTGGAGAGAGAATTTCAGGTTGATGACCTTTTGGTGACCAGTGCACAGAAGCTAGAGTCATAAACTTAAATAAAGCCAATTTCATAGGTATGAGGAGCAAGTTAGCAAATGTAGATTGGGAATGATGGTAAATAAGCAGTGGAAAACACTTTTTAAAAATTACAAAATTCTCAATGAATGTACATTCCATTGAGAAATACAAACTCCACGGGGAAAATGATCCATGTGTGGTTATCTAAAGAAATTAAGGATAATATTACATTAAAAGAAGAGGCTTATAACGTTGCGAAGAATAGCAGTAAGGCTGAGGATTGGGAGAGCTTTATAAACCAGCAAAGGATGACTAAAACAATTGATTAAAAAGGGAGAAAATAGAATGAGAATAAATTAGCAAGAAATATAAAAACAGATTGTAAGAGCTTTTACAAGTATGTAAAAAAAGTAAGCATTAGTTATAATGGGAAATAAGGAAATGGCAGAGAATTTAAACAAATATTTTGTATCTGTCTTCACAGCAGAAGACACAAAAAGCATACCATAAATAGTGGGGAACCAAGGCACTAATAAGAATGACGAACTTAAAGTAATTAATATCAGTAGAAAAAAAGTACTTGTAAAACTAGTGGGACTAAAAGCTGAAATCCCCTGGACCTGATGGACTACATCCTAGGGTTTGAAAAAAGGTGGCTGCAGAGATGGTGGATGCATTCGTTGTGATCTTCCAAAATTCCCTAGATTCTAGAATGGTCCTGGCAGATTGGAAGGTAGCAAATGTAACCCTGCTCTTTAAGAAAGGGGAAGCGAGAAAACAGGGAACTACAGGCCAGTTAGCTTGACATGCGTCGTCGGGCAAATGCTGAAATCCATTATTAAGGAAGTGGTATCAGGGCACTTAGAGAGTCATAATCTGATTAGGCAGAGTCAACATGGTTTTAGGAAAAAGAAATCATGTTTGACAAATTCATTCGAGTTTTTTGAGGATGTAACTAGCAGGATAGATAAAGGCAAACCAGTGGATATGGTGTATTTGGATTTCCAAAAGGCATTCGATAAGGTGCCACATAAAAGGTTGCCATGCAAGAGGGCTCATGGGGTTTGGGGTAATATATTAGCATGGATAGAGGATTGGTTAACAAACAGAAAACTGAGAGCAGGGATAAACGGGTCATTTTTAGGTTGGTAGCCTGTAACTAGTGGGGTGCCGCAATGATTAGTGCTTGGGCCTCAGTTGTTTACAATCTATATTAATGACTTGGATGAAGGGACCGAGTGTAATGTAGCCAAGTTGCTGATGATACAAAGCTAGTTGGGAAAGTAAGCTGTGCAGAGGACACAAAGATCCTGCAAAGTAACATAGACAGGTTAGGTGAGTGGGCAATAAGGTGGCAGATGGAGTGTAATGTGGTGAAATATGAGGTTATTCACTTTGGTAGGAAGAATAGAAAAGCAGAATATTTTTTAAACAGTTGAAACTGTTAAATGTTGGTGTTCAGAGAGATTTAGTTGCCCTCGTACAGGAAACACAGAGTTAGCACGCAGGTACACCAAGCTATTAGGAAGGCAAATGGCATGTTGGCCTTTGAAAGTAGGCATGCTGAACGTAGTTTCACTTGATTGATCTCTGGGATGAGAGGGTTGGCCCATGAGGAGAGATTGAGTAGATTGGGCCTATACTCTCTGGAGTTTCGACAAATGAAAAGTGATCTCATTGAAACTTATAAGATTCTGAGGGGTGTTGATAGAGTAGATGCTGAGAGGTTGTTTCCCCTGGCTGGAGAGTCTAGAACTAGGGGGGCATAGTCTCAGGATAAGGGGTTGACCATTTAAGAGTGAGATGGGAGGAATTTCTTCACCAGAGGGTTGTGAATCTTTGGAATTCTCTACCTGAAAGGGTTGTGGATGCTCAGTTGTTGGGTATATTCAAGGCTGAGTTAGATAGAATTTTGGACTCTAGGGGAATCAAGGGCTATGGGGATCGAGCTGAAAAGTGGAGTTGAGGTTGAAGATCAGCCATGATCTTATTGAATAGCAGAGCAGGCTCGAAGGGCCCTCTGGCCTACTCCTGCTCCTAATTTTTATGTTCTTATGAAAGAAAAATCATTCACCATTTTATTTCCAAGTAACTACAATTTCTAAAGGCCAAAATAAGTTTTGAAATAAAACAAAAACAGTGTTTTTCAAAATAACTTGATTAAATGAATTGTCTTTTGTATCTTTTATAACTTTTGTTTAAAGTTTTTAGTTCAAAGACTCAACTTTTCTCAAAAGCATAGGCTTCAACTGTATATTTCACCCAAAAAACAGTCGCAGTGAGTTACCAAGTAAATCTGTGGATTCTGAGCATATGTAGTTTTCAGAAATTTCCAGAATGCTTGCTGTGCAATTTAAGTATGTGAAGTTTGCAGAATGTCCTAGTATGCATCAGTAGGTTTCTGAGTTTGGAGCCCAAAGGTGTATCATCTTATCTTGTTATTAGGTAAGTGTCAAGTGGTTAGGAGAGAGGGATGTGATGTGGTGATGGGCCATAGAAAAATGGATCTGTGGGATGTCCTTATCCTGCAGGATCTTATTCTTCTTAGGCAGTCCCCCGGAGTCGAGCATGACTTACTTCCATGGTAAAATGAGTTCTAAGGTGACCAATGCGGGATCTACAGTCTCTGTCGCAGGTGGGGCAGATGGTGGCTGGGTGGGTGGGGTGCTTGATTTGTCGTACGCTCCTTCCGTTGTTTGCACTTGACTTCCGCGTGCTCCCAATAAAGAAACTCTAAGTGTTCGCCGCCTTCTCGAATGCTTCTCCTCCACTTTGAGCAGTCTCAAGAATCGCTAGGGGTGTTGCATTTTTTTTTAAGGAAGTCCTTGAAGCATTTTATCTGCCCTCCTGGAACTCGCTTGTGGTGACATAGCTCGGAGTAGAGTGCTTGTTTCGGGAGTCTAGTATTGGGCATGCGGACAATGTGGCCCATCCATCGGAGCTGATCGAGCCTGGTCAATGTCTCGATGCTGGGGATGTTGGCCTGAGGGAGAATGCTGATATTGGTGCGTCTATCCTGCCAATGAATTTTCAAGATTATGCGGAGGCAGCGTTGGTGGTACTTCTCCAGTCCTTTGAGGTGTCTACTGTACATAGTCCATGTCTCTGAAGCATATAGGAGGGTGGGTATCACTACTGCTCTGTAGAGCTTGGTGCCAAGTTTGAGATCCTGGTCTTCGAACACTCTTTTCCTCAGGCGGCCGAAGGCTGCACTGGCACACTGGAGGTGGTGTTGGACTTTATCATCGATGTCTGCCCTTGCTGATAGTTGGCTCCCAAGATATGGGAAGAGGTCCACATTGTTCAAGGTCCAGTCATGGATCTTGATAATCGGGGAGCAGTACTGTGTGACGGGGGCAGGTTGGTAGAGAACCTTTGTCTTACGGATGTTTAATGTAAGGCTCAGACTCTCATACGCATCAGTGAAGGTGTCAATGATGGTTTGGAATTCGGACTCCAAGTGTGCACAAACACAAGTGTCATCTGCATATTGTAATTCAATGATAGAGGTTGGAACAACCTTGGATCTGGACTGGAGGTGTCGGAGGTTGAACAATTTCCCGCTTGTTCTGCAGATTAGCTCTACAGCTAGGAGCTTGTTAAAGGCGAGATGAAGCATTGCAGCGAGGAAGATTGAGAAGAGCATTGGTGCGATGACACATTCTTGCTTGACCCTGGTCTGTACTTGTATTGGGTCTGTGGTGAATCTGTTGGTAAGAATCACGGCTTGCATATCATCGTGAAGCAGGTCAAAGAAAGCCATATACAGAGGTTGATGCTGCTTGGATTTGTCGCGTGATGAAGATCATGTCCGTTGTGCCCCTTTGTGGGCAGAATCCGCGTTGCGACTCTGGGAGTAGCTCTTCAGCTACTGGGAGAAGACAATTGAGGAGGATTTTTAAGATGATTTTCCCTACAGCAGACAGCAGGGAAACTCCTCTGTAATTATCACAGTCGGACTTGTCACCTTTCTTGAAGATGGTCACGATTACGGCGTCACTGAGATCCCCTGGCATGCTCTCCTCCCTCCAGATAAGAGAGATGAAGTTGTGGATTCTCACCAAGAATACTTCTCCGCCATGCTTTAGTACTTCGGCAGAGATCCCATCTGCTCCTGAGGCCTTGTGGTTTTTCAGTTGTCAGATGGCCTTTTCAACCTCATGCCGGGCTGGGATTGTGCCGAGGTAGTGATGGGTAGCATGTTGTGGGATGGAGTCAAGGACACTCATGTCAAAGACAGCGTCTGGGTTGAGGAGATCCTCAAAGTGCTCCTTCGAGCGGGCATTAACTGTCTCTCTGTTCTTGATGAGTACCTCTCCATTCTTGGCTCTCAGTGGAATAGGACCTTGGGCCGAAGATGGTCTTGACTGCGCTAAAAAATCCTTGCACATCTTGATTGTCGGCTAGTTGCTGGATCTCCTGTGCTTTTTCCACCCACCATTTGTTCTTTAGGTCAAGAGTATTTTGTTGGACATCTTCCTTCAGTTGTCTGTAGGTCTGCTTTATTTCACTCGAGTTGTGGTGTTGTTTCCAATTCAAAAATGCCTTGCGTTTGCAGTTTATTAGCCCCTGGATCTCTTAGTCATTCTCATCGAACCAGTCTTGATGTTTTCTGGTAGAGTAACCAAGAGTCTCTTCGCAGGTGCTAATTATGGTGGACTTGAGAGCACCAGGCACTATGGACACTCTGCGGCTCTGGTTCATTGGGAGTCGTCAGGTTGGCTGTGAGACGTTGGCTGAATAGGGCTTTCTTTGAAGGGTCTTTGTGTTCTTCAGCATTGATTTTTCTTCTGCAGCATTGCTGTTGCTCCCTCCATTTTGATGCTATGTTGGAGATAACAGAGGGGATTAGGCGGTGGTCAGTCCAGCAGTCGTCAGCTCCTGTCATGTGCGAGTGATGCGGACGTCCTTGCGGTCCCTCCCTTGGACGATGACGTAGTCTAGCAGATACCAGTGCCTGGAGCGAGGGTGTTGCCATGAGGTCTTTCTGATGAAACAAAGTGTTGGTTATGACAAGATGATGTTTTAAGCATTCCCTCAGGAAGAGGATACCATTGGAGTTGGATTTTCCCATCCCTCCCCTGCCAATCACCTCTCTCCAGAGGTCTGTGTCCTTTCCAACTCTGGCATTAAAGTCGCCAAGGAGAATCAGCTTGCCGCCCTTTGGTACTCGGAACAGGGATTGTTCAAGGCTGAAGTAGAATTTCTCTTTGGCCTCGTCTGTAGACCTGCAGGATAATCCTCGAATACTAGGTGATTTTGGCTGAGGAGAACTTGACATAATTAAAATGCCAAGACCAATTGCGTGACACATGCGCTTGAATTTGTAACCCTCTGATTTCATGGAGCAAAGAAGAGGACTTCAACATTGAAATGGCAGGTGTTGAAAATATTGAGTAATTTGTAGGGAATGAGTGTGTCAAAGGCAGAGGAGAGGGAGCAGATTGGCAGATCAGTAACAGTAGAAGTGTTGTGATGGGTAGATGACAAGAGAAGAGGGAGTTGGGAATTTGTGAGTGAATTAGTGAAGCAGCTGGAGAAGAGTTTATTTAGGGCACATGTCAAGAGGAGTGGAGATGGGGAAGGAAAGAAGATGTGGATGGAATGAAAGACAAGTAAATAATTGGGGATATTTTACTTCCCAGTGTGCTGGGAGCAGAGGGGTTCGATAGTGCGCAGGAAACCCAGAAGTCTAAATTTCCCTGAATACTGTGAAGATTTAACTCCACACTGTGCGTCTTTCATCATTGACAGATTCTCCACCTGGAAGTCAGCCTGATTGACAGGCTTCGCTTCTAGTCAGGAAGGAAAATTCTAGAGGAATCCGCAGGGCCAGGTACGTCCAATCCCAAGGGGGGTCTGATCTCTGACCTGGAAGGGGGAGGGGAGAATGGATCTCCGATACTAGGGGAGTGGGTTGAGGGAACTTGGGGGGGGTGTGGCTGGAGGGCGGGCTCATAAAACCCGAAAAACAGATTAAATCCAAGTCTTCCAGCCTCATTAACTCATTTATAAAATGCCATCCCACCTTCTTGGAGCGGGTTGGCTGCCCACCCCTTGTAAAGCCTCAGTAAAACCCCAAAGTTGGTGGGTTGGATCTGGCTTCCCGACACGCTTCATTTTTTTTCTGCCCATTTAACCCCTCCCTCATTCCCACTCACTTACCCATGTTAAAACACCCCTTCCCCGTCCCCCCCACCCCCCCCACCGGCCGATGGCTTTGTCGGTGATTGAGGTCTCATGAGCAGAGAGGCCACAAGAGATAACAAGAACAGTTGGAAGCCAAGTATGAATATGTAAAAGTATGAGAAACTGAAAACAGAATAATTAACACGATCTGCATTCTGCAATCAGTTCTCCTTACAGTTGTAAAACATTTTAAATTGCTGCATTTCAGTTCCTTTTAGAGCTGATTCCCACATCGAATGTTCTGCTTACAGAGAGCGGTAGTTAGAGGCCTACAGGCCTTCATTTTTCCATCCATTCCTCCATTTGTCACCAGGAGCACCTGATCGTGGAATCCACCTTCCTGTCTTCCAACTTCGTAATTGACCTATGACTAAAACAAAGCCTGGTTTCTGATCAGTAGCCTATCATTTATTTCAAAATTACAGCTTTTAGCCTTAAAGGGATGCACAGCTAAATTCTACTTTACCTGGTATAATTTACATGGCCTTGTAAACTGCATGCCCTCTAACTTCACTATGAGCAGCATCATGGAAGATCACTATTAATATATTGAAAGTTTTTTGTATAGCATACACTTCTTTTAAGTGTAACACACACTCTCTATCACATCAGATTTATGTCATTCTTATTGATACTCAAATGTATACCTTTCTTTTGATTGCATCTCATTGGTTAATTGCAACCACGAGATCTTTTAATCCTACTAGCCCTCAACTCCCACTACTTAACTCTGATTAGCTCATTCCAAACATGTAGCCCTGGTTTTCTTAGACTCGACTCCCAGTTTTACCTTAACCAACAGCCCTGTTCAACCCATCAGAAGAAGCTGACTGCAGCTATCTTGATAATTCAATAATCTTCCATTTATACTTTACACTTCTTTTATTATTGTTCTGAGCGAGGATGTGAAAAATAACAAAAATATTTGCCTAATTGCTTGCAGCCACTCCGTGGTTTTAAGCTGTTGGAGTTCTTCTTAATTTCAAATAGCTGCTGTGTTGTTGCATTACAATAGATTTTTTTTGCTGTGGAATTTTTGTTGTTGTTTATTCTTCAAGTGATCTGCTGAGGAAAACACAATGTAGTCCTTAGATACTGAAAGTAATTGATTGTTTAAATGCAAGCATTTCTTTCCTTTTCTGTTTTATCCCAATATTTGAGCTTTCCTGTTTCAAATAAATGGTGAAAATTGAGGATATGTACATCCATCATTTACATTACAAGTGTAGATGTAAAGGTCATGCCTGGCCTCTACCTCTGCTTTGCTTTGCAATGGGGAGTGGGAGCTGTTGCTGTATTCCAGTATGCAAATACTTCATTTATTACTAAACATCATTTCTGGTAAGGTATTGGTGGAAATTCTGTTCGGTATTGCTGAGTTTCAGATCTACTTTCCTAGTTATGTACCATCACGCGAAATGCTAACACAAGTTCCCTAATAAGTTGACAGATATTTTTCCTTATACTTTGTCCATTATATAATACTTGATGAAGCTCTCTTCATCTGTTGTTTTCTGCAGTCATGTCATTACAATCTTTAGTTGTATCCCTAAATACAACTATAACCCCAGTGAGTTCTTCAGTAACCATGTGCAATGCCATGGGAGATTCACTAGTAAATATGAAAGATTAAAAATGAGATGAAAAGGTGTTAAAGGATAATTTCCAATTTTATACTAATGCAAGATGTATTAGGAATAAACTATTGGAATTAGTGGTACAAACAGCAATTTCAAATATTGGCATCACATTAAGCAGGCTATGGACACAAAATGGAGCTAAGGGGCTACAGGATGTTTCACAAAGATCAACCTCTTAAGCTCGATGGATTATAATTATGAGTATAATAATATTAACAAGCCTCAAGTGAGACTATAGAAACTTTTCCTTTTTTCCAGCAGAGTAGTAGTTGTGTGAAACAGATGTCATCAAAAGCAGCCATTGTCATGCCAATCAACTTCTTTAAAAAGTAACTGGGTGACTATCTGATTAAGTACAGGACTGAAAATGAGCATGATCAGCACAGGTACATATTATTAAATACTCTGAACATTACAATTTCCTATGGCGCCTGGCCTGTGAAAATATAATCTGTGGAATCCAACTGATTAAGGTTGAAGAATGATAATTTTAGATTAATTAATTTTACTTGATTATTTTGAAGTGATCAGGGAGAAATTATTAACTTTATCGTTTAGAAAGATTTACCTCTCCCTGGTGATTCCTCATAACATAAAATGTGAAGAAAAATTCTTCTTGCATCAAATGTAATGGAAACTTTTCCTTTCAGTATTGAGGGAGTGCTACATTGTCACAGGTGTCATATTCTGGATGAGATGCTAAACTGAGACCCCACCTGCCTGTTCAGGTGATGTAAAGGTACTACAGCAATGTTAAAAGAGCGTAACACCAGTGACAACACTTCCAAAAAGAGTATTTAATTGACTGTGAAGTATTTCAGGATGTGCTCAAGATATGATAAGACATTATGTTAGTTCTTGGTTCTTATGTGTTCCAATTGTAAAATAAAACATTTATGGGCCGAAATTGCCTCTTTCAATAGCGATGCGCGGATGACTTGGAGCTCCGACCGCTCCGACCCGCGCGCACATCCACCCCTCTCCCAATGGCCGCACCGACCCGCCCGCATTTCCGCCCCTCTCCTGTCACCAACACCGTTCTGACCGTAAAAAATAAACAAAGTGCTGAAAATCACCGGATTGTCCACCCCATGCATTGGGGCGGACGGAACACTTTAAAATCTGTAAGTGCGCTGCCTTTCGGGCAGAGGGCAATTTTGGCCCCTTAATGTTATTTTTTTGGCTTCTCAAAGAGGTAAAAGTCTGAAAGGATATCACAAAATGTGTTCACCAAGACAAATGTGTTAAAGATTTGTTAAGAACTTTGAAGGCATTATTGATGCCAGGCAACACAAACTGGAATTTGTGCTATGCACAAGACTGAGGGCAACAGCAGTCAGATTGGCAATATATAAGAGAGTTGATAAAGAAGACAAGCTTTTCTATTGCATAGAGCTGAGTTGCCCATGATTTTCCAATGACATATCTGCAATCTACAGTTTCAGTGCAAGTCCATTAATTGGGCTCAAGATGATTAATCAGCAGATTAAATAAATGGCAGAGAGGGAGTGCATAGGCGATAGAAGACACACTGCCCTACCTAGCCATTATTCTAGGCTGCTAGCTCCAACATAGCTAACTCAACCCTGAATCTATAGGTGTTGCTCACGGTCAAGGTTCATTCGGGAATAATAGCCAGTTAAGTAAGGTACTGAAGAGCTGCTAGCATCTGGGGAACCATACCCTAGCAAGGAGTCAGTACCTCCAGGAGAGGAGCAGAGGCAAGACAATTGGTGAGAAGGAAAAAAACTGACATAGGGCTGGCTCTCCCGCCTGTGGAGTCTTACATTTTGGTGATGGAGATGAAGAAGGAGCTGCTGTGCACTCTGATCTGTGTCTGTCTTATAACAAGAGCACAATATAACTACTGATGAAGAAAGCCATTCAACTCATCCACCTAGGTAAACCCCAGTCTCCTCAACATGGCACCTAATTATTTCTTAGATACCCAAAATTCCATTCCATGTTTTAATCAGTCTGTGTCCTAAATTTATCTTTTACTGCTTTGAACCTAATGTACCTTGTCCTACTCACACTTCAGTTTAAAATAATTTTCTGGATGTACCTTTTCCATACCACTTACATGCCTCGATGAAGTCATCTCTCAGTTGCCTGCTTTAAAGGCTGAAGAGCCCAAGTTTCTGCAGTGATAGAATCATAGAATGGTTGCAGTATGGAAGAAGACTATTTGGCCCGTCGAGCCCGTGTCAGCTCTCTGCAAGAGCACCTCAGCTAGTCCCCCGCCCTTTCCCCATAGCCCAGCAATTTTTTTTTTCTTTCAGGTATTTATGCAACTCTCTTTTGTGATTGAGTCTGCCTCCACTGCTCTTTCAGGCAGTGCATTCCAGATTCTAACCACTCGCTGTGTAAAAAAGATTTTTCTTATATCGTCTTTGGTTCTTTTGCCAATCACCTTAAATCTGTGTCCTCTGGTTCTTGACCCTTCTGCCAATGGGAACAGTTTCTCTCTATCTAATCTGTCCAGACCCTTCATGATTTTGAATACCTCTATCAAATCTCCTCTCAATCTTCTCTGTTCTAAGGAGAACAACCCCAGTTTCTCAAGTCAATCAATATAACTGAAGTCCCTCATCCCTAAAATCATTCTCATAAATCTTTTCTGCACCCTCTCTGAGGCCTTCACATCCTTCCTAAATTGCAGTGCCCAGAATGGGACACAATACTCCAGTTGAGGCCGAACCATTATTTTATACAGGTTCATCATAATTTCCACGCTTTTGTACTCTATACTTCTATTCATGAGTATCAGGATCCCGTAAGCTTTTATAACCACTTTCTCAACCTGCCCTGCCAATTTGTGCACATGTACCCCAAGGTCTGTCTGTTCTTGCATCCCCTTTAGGATTGTACCCTTTAGTTTATATATCCTCTCCTCATTCTTACGACCAAAATGCAGCAATTCACACTTTTCTGCATTAAATTTCATCTGCCACATGTCCGCTCATTCCACCAGCCTATTTCCTCTTGAAGTCTATCACTATCCTCCTCACTATTCATTATACTTTAACGTTTTGTGTCATCTGCAAATTTTGAAATTGTGCCCTGTACACCCACATCCAAGTTCCTTATCAAGAAAAGCAGTGGTCCTAGTACCTACTCCTGGGGAACACCTTCCTCCAGTCCGATAAACAATCGTTCACCACTAATCTTTGTTTCCTGTCACTTAACCAATTTTGTCCTTTTTATTCCACGGGCTTCAACTTTGCTAGCAAACCTATCATGTGGCACTTTATTGAACGTCTTTTGGAAATCCATGTACACCACGTCAACCACATTGCCCTCATCAAACCTCTCTGTTACCTCATCAAAAAACTCGATCAAGTTGGTTAAACACGATTTGCCTTTAACAAATCAGTGCTGGCTTTCCTTAATTAATCCACATTTGTCCAAGTGACTGATAATTTTGTCCCTGATTATTGTTTTTAAAAACTTCCCCACTACAGATGTTAAACTGACCAGCTTATAGTTGCTGGGTTTATCTTTATACAATTTTTTGAACAAGATTGTAACATTTGCATTTCTCCAGTCCTCTGGCACCACCCCCGTTTCTAAGGAGGATTGGAAGATTATGGCCAGTACCTCCGCAAGGTCTTCCTTCACTTCCCTCAGCATTCTAGGATGCATCCCATCCGGTCCTGCTGACTTAAGTACAGTCAGCCTTTCTAGTACCTCATCTTTATCAGTTCTTATCCAGTATCTCCACTGCCTCCTTCACTATGTCTATGGCAGCATCTTCTTCCTTGGTGAAGAGAGATGCAAAGTAATCATTTAATACCTCAGCCATACCCTCTGCCTTCATGCACAGCTCTCCTTTTTGGTCCTTAATCAGTCCCACACCTCCTCTTACTACCCTTTTACTATTTATATGCCTATAGAGGACTTTTGGATTTCCTTTTATGTTAGCTACCATTCTATTCTCATACCCTCTCTTTGCCCCTCTTATTTTCTTTTCCACTTCTCCTCTGAACTTTCTATATTTAGTCTGATTCTCAGATATATTTTTGACCTGACATCTGTCATACAAGCTCTTTTTCTGCTTCATCTTACTCTCTATCTCTTTCGTCATCCAGGGAGCTCTAACTTTAGCTGCCCTACCTTTCCCCCTCATGGGAATGTACCTCGACTGTACCCGAGCTAGTTTCTCTTTAAAGGCAGCCCATTGTTCCACTACAGTTTTGCCTGCCAATCTTTGATTCCAATTTACCTGGGCCAGATCCGTTCTTATCCCACTGAAATTTTCCTTCCACCAATTAAATATTTTTACTCTAGCTTGCTTCCTGTCCTTTTCCATAGCTAATTTCAACCTTATAATACTATGATCACTATTCCCTAAATGTTCACCTACAGACACTTGCTCCACTTAACCTACCTCATTCCCCAGAACCAGATCCAGCAATGCCACCTTCCACATTGGGTTAGAATTCAATTCATGGCTGATCTGATCATGGACTCAGCTACACTTCCCTGTCCGCTCCCCTTAACCCTTTATTCCCTTATCGCTCAAAATTCTGTTTATCTCCTCCCGGGATGGCGGGACTGACATATCAAGAAAGACTGTATCAACTGGGCTTGTATTCACTGGAGTTCAGAGGAATGAGAGGGGATCTCGTGGAAACGTTTAAGATTCTGATGGGTTTAGACAGGTTGGATGCGGGAAGAATGTTCCCAATGTTGGGGAAGTCCAGAACCAGGGGTCACGGTCTAGGGATGGGGGGTAGGCCATTTGGGTCCGAGATGAGGAGAAACTTCTTCACCCAGAGAGTGGTGAACCTGTGGAATTCTCGACCACAGAAAGTTGTTGAGGCCAATTCACTAAATAGATTCAAAAAGGAGTTAAATGTAGTCCTTACTACTAGGGGGATCAAGGGGTATGGCGAGAAAGCAGGAATGGGGTACTAAAGTTGCATGTTCAGCCATGAACTCATTGAATGGCGGTGCAGGCTCGAAGGGCCGAATGGCCTACTCCTGCACCTATTTTCTATGTATTTTCTACTGATCAAGAAAGTTCTCTTGCACACACTTCAGAAATTCGTCCCCCTCTCTGCCCTTTACACTATTATCCCAGTCTATATTCGGATAGTTGAAGTCCCCCATTATCACTACTCTATAGTCCTTGCATCTGTCTGTAATTTCTCTGCAAATTTGCTCCTCCATATTTTTGCCATTAGTTGGTGGCGATAGAATTCATCTAGTAGTGTAACGGCACCTCTATTATTTCTTAATTCTAACCAAATAGAATCTGTCCTTGACCCCCCAAGGACTTCCTCTCTCTCCAGCACTGTAACATTCTCCTTAACCAATACTGCTACACCACTTCCTATCTTTCATTTGTAGAATTAACCCTTGTTTTCTTAGAAATTCCTACATTTTGTAAACTGAGTAGTGTGCTGCAGTTGAAAACTAGATTTCTGCAGTTTGTGCGCCTTTGATGCTATTGTCCACTATTTTCAGAATAGTGTGGAAGAACAAGTCATCAACACAGGTCAAGTGTCTTACTGATATAAGTAAAGGGCATTAGGCCTGCCCCTTTTTGATCAATGTCGACCTCCTATTCCCATCTTCTCATTGTATCCCTCAATCATTTTTCTCACCAGAAACTTACTATCCACTTCAGTGGCCTTCCCTAGTAACTTATTCTACAACTCAGTCAACATTTGGTTAAGAAAGTGTTCTGCCTGATATTTCCTCCTTCCTCTTAACGTATTATCCTTTCCCTTAAGGCCTGTTATTGCCAGAAATTGGCGGCCACACTGCTGAGATGAATGGTCGCCGATTTTTCGTGGAATGACTGCCATTTTGAGAATTCTGCTCCTGTGGTATCCGGGCGGTGACCCACTCCCCCCACTAGCGCTCTGCTGCTGCTGATCTGTCCTAAGTGTGTCGTTCCACCAATGTGCCCCCCGAACGCGAAATTCCGCACTGAAAATCTTCCTCCCTCTGCTCGGTGCCACCGGCAGCTTTTTCTGTTGGCGCACTGTATTCGGAGTGCTTGCAAAATGGCTGCCATTAAAGGGGAGGACGTACTGCCATGGTCGCCATCTTATTTTTTTTTCGGCCAACTGCCAGGTCTGGCCGACAATTATCCCCCCGGTTTCGGCCAGGCCGCCAACAGGCAGCCTGTCACCCTCTCTTGGGTGCCAGGCCACTGGCCCAGCCAAAATCCTCCCTCGTGGCCTAGTAGACCGAACTTAAAGAGTTGCAGTGGCTCTCCCCTTTAAGCAAAGGGGAGAGACATGTTGATGCACCACAGTGATGGTGTCATCAGCGCTACGCTAATGAGTGACAACGGCGGACATTCTGCCCGCCCCCCACTTCTGCCCCTCTACTTATCAAACTTCCGCTCACCACCACAATTCCGCCCCCATTATGACCGACTTCTGGGCCGCTCAAAAAAAAAAGCCAAAGAGCAGAATTTCGCGCAAGATGCCACCACATCTACCGTTGTAGAAAAAACAGTTGAAACAGGGTAAGTGCGCTGCGTTTTCGACGGGGGACAATTTCGGCACCTTTATATTTTGCTGAATAAATACCCTAAATATAATGGGGCGGAATTGCCCTATTTTTATAGCTCCATTAGCCTCCGGGGGACGCTAATCGGGCACAGCGAGGTTATTGCCCAGGGGAAGAGGTCTATAATGCCTCTGGAGGTTTGGGGTACATTGTGTCATTAGCGCCACGCCCCGGGCTGGTGCACACACAGTGATGACATCATCACCATGGATACGGAACCCTCACTGTCCCTTTGAGCCTCGTGGGGGGATTGCCCTGCGGGCGGCGAAGCTGGCGGACATCCGCCGCCGGGGCGCCCCTTAAAGAGGAAGCCGTTTGTGCTGTGTGCCGCCATATTTTTCTGTCGGCTGACACATCTGTCAGCCCGACAATTACGGTCCTCACCTCGATTTAGACGCCATCCTGCAGCCTGGCACTCCGTTATGGGTGCCGGGCTTTGGCCCAGTCAAGGGCACCCCTGCTGGCCCAGTGGTGACTGGCAAAGGGACTGCAGAGCACATAGTGGCCCTCCTGTTTAATTGAAGGGGAAGAACATTCTGCCATGTCAGCGGGGCACTGGGCTCTGCGCGCAATACCGTCCTGGGAGCGCCCCTCCATGGAGGCGGAACGCCTCTAATAGCGCTCTGCCTCCGTTGAGGGGCGGAAGGGCCGAATTCCGCGATGGAGCTTCTGGCCCGGGCGATAAATTTCCCGATCCCGGAAGGTTAACGCCTCCAAACAGGACATGGGGCAATTTCTCCCCCAAAATGTTTTACGAAAGATTATGTGCTGAATTTTTACCTTGCCATAAGAATGGGTGCATGGGGGCTGTGGGTCGCATTGGGAATGCGTACATTGATGAGTGGGTCAAAATTGATCGAAACGGGTTGCACCTTCCGCTCCTGAAGTGTTTTTTCCACCGCGCCGGATGAGGTCGCCTTTATCGGTAAATTCAACTCTTTATCGTTTTTTTGCAAGCGGACCAGAAATCGGTCATAATGGGGGCGGAAATGGGGCGGTAAGTACTCTAGAGGGGCGGAGTCTCCGCCGGCAACAGTCAGTAGTGGAGCGGAGATGACGTCATGACGCGTGTGTGTAACCACACTCTCCCCTTCACTTAAAGGGGAAAGCCTTTGCTATTTTGAAACTTCGGTCCACTGGGCCACCAGGAAGGGTTTTGGCTAGGCCAGCGGTCTGGCACCCAATAGGGGGTGCCAGGCTGCCTGTTGGCGGCTCGACCTAACCCAGGGGCATCATTGTCGGCCCAACTTGGCAGTTGGCTGACCAAAGAAAACATAGCGGCCGCGGCAGTGCGCCCTCCCCTTGAAGGGCTGCGGCGCTGCCATGGCACACAGACTGTAAGCAAGGTGCACCGACAGAAAAAGCTGTCGGGATCACCGCGCAGTGGATTAAAGATTTTTAGAGCTAAATTTCGCGGGAGGTGCGTGAGATTGGTGGTGCATCCTTTGATGACACAGTTGGGATGGTCAGCAGCAGCGGGGTGGATGAAAAATCCCCGAGCTAAATTTCGCTGACGGCGGCCATTGGACCGGCAGTTGGCAGCCGTTTGACTCCACCACCTGGCCGCCGCTTTCTGGCAGTAAGGGGCCTTTTTGGGGAGCTGAATTTCAGCCCTGGTGAGTCTTGCAGTGGCTTTTTAATGAAGCTACTGCAATTCAATCAGACATCCGGTTTGCCCACCTATTAACTGGATAACTTGACTTCAGCTGAGATAATTAAAGGAGAAATGCACGGATGACAGTTGAAGGTTGATGGAGGTGCAAGAGAGTCGATTGAGTTAATGGCCCTGAATTTGCAATCGGAGGCATACTTCCAGATTATGCCTCTGACCCACAAAATATTTTGTATTTACCTTCTGGCTCCACAGCTCCGGGGCATTCGGTTCTCTGACCTGCAGGCGTACGTACGATCCCAGGGACACAGGCCGTTCAGAAATGTGGGTCAGGTCCTCCAATGCGAAAGGAGGATTCCATTGTTGTGATTTCTGAACGGAATCTCCTAATGGTGTGCAGTGGAATCCTTAAATAATTAAACAATTTAAACAACTCTAATAAATATAAATGTTCTGATTTTCAAATTTAATTAAAAGTCCCTTAATTACACCAAATGCAATACAAATGTAATTTCTTGAAAAATAATGTCATATATTTTAATCCGGGCCAATATTTGCATAAAGTAATTTTAGGTGTTTGTGCATTATTTCTGGTTTTTAATTTAAGATTTATATTAACTCTTACACTGGTGAAATCAGACCCTATGCCGAGGATGGCATCAGGCCTTCTTTCACCAGCATATCTATGATGGATAAAAACCAAGATTTGGCCTTTTATCGCCCCACCAATGTGCAGCGAAGTGCTCTCCGGCTCCTTGCTAGCAGGGAGATGCGGGTGGGCCCTGAGAGGGTTGATGGTGAGAAGGGACATGGAAGTGGGCTTTACTCAAAGTGCTCCTAATTCTCCCCCATTGCCTCCCCCCCCAGTCAGAAACCCACATGCTGCCTTGTATCTCGATGGCCGAGTCTGCCCCTGGACAGGTGCAGGAAGAACAGTCTTTGACGGGGCTCTCACAGACTCCAGAACGAGAGGATGTCCGCCAAGTGTGTCTAAGCAGTTGGAGCAGGGAAGTGAGCAACCTGCCTCTACCGCTGCTGAAGCCACATTGGGTGCACATCGTAGAAGCAGCAGAAAAAGAAAAAAGACACAATTGTAGATTCACAAAGGTGAGCACATGAATGTGTTATAAAGTGTTAGAGGGTTAAGTTTCTGTTGGTTATGAGCCACATAAATGTATTTCTATGCACCACTTTCCTTGTCCGTTTTTGCCTGCTATCTGGGAAGTGGCCACGTCACTTGGAGTGAATGGTGAGACATTACCTAACCTCGCGCAATGGTTTGGTCATTTTAGGACTGTTTAGGACTGAGGGGGTGGGGGAGAGGGGAAGTTAGTCCAGCATCTGGAATTCAGATGGGTGCACTGGTGCAAGTTAACTAAATTATGCCATTATGAGGCCAACCCGGGCTTCCCGGGCAGCAGTGTACACCGCTGCTGGTTCCATGTCCACTTCAGGTTCCTCCTCCTCATGTTCCTCCTCCTCCTCCAAAGAGACTCTGCGCCTTGTTCCTCCTGCAGCTCCAATTCTTGCTGCTGTGCTATGTTGCGCAGAGTGTAGAATACAATGATCATTCTGGAGACTCTGGCTGGTGCGTATTGAAGGGCTCCTCCAGATCTGTCCAGCGCTTCTTCAGCATCCTGATTGCTTGCTTTATTACACATCTCGTCATCACCTGGCTTTGATTGGCCTCCTCAAGGGTGTCATCAGCCACGTCTTCAGTGGATAGCCATTGTCGCCAAGCAGCCAGCCGGTAAGTCTGTTCGGAGGTGCAAAGAGCTGAGGGAGAGAAGGTGAATCATGACTGCTCCCTGAGAATCTGGTACACACATGCATGATGATCTTTTTTGTGGTTGTAGACAAGCTGCACATTGTAGGAGTGGAAGCCCTTCCGGTTCACAAACATTCCTAGGTGATGTGGAGCTGCCTTGATAGCCACATGTGTGCAGTCGATAACACCCTACACCTGTGGGAAGCTAGCCAGAGCCGCAAAGCCAAGTATCAGTTTAACTGGCTTCATTAGTGGCAAAATGTATGTAAGTGCCTGACTTGTCAACATGGCATCGGTCACCTGGGTGATGCATCTGTGGGCGGTCGACTGAGAGATCCTGCAAATGTCTATTGAAGATCGCTGGAAGGAGCCTGAGGTGAAGAAGTTGAGAGCAATGGTGACTTTGATAGCCACTGGTAACACGTGTCTACCAGGACCTCTGGGCATCAGATTTTCTTCCAGCAAGCTGCAAATGTCTGCCATGTCTTGAAGCAATTGCCTGAGCCTCCTGAAGCACTGCTGTTCAGTCATGTCCAGAAAGCTCATCCTCTACCTATATACCCCGTGTTGGGGTATCGCCTCCTGCGAAGTGCAACCCTGTGCTCATCCCCTCTCTCCTGTGAAGCAGCAGATCGGTGAGGAGAAGGCTGGTGCTGCTCCTGCTGGTGTTGCTAC
Source organism: Pristiophorus japonicus (assembly GCF_044704955.1). NCBI lineage: Eukaryota > Metazoa > Chordata > Chondrichthyes > Pristiophoridae > Pristiophorus > Pristiophorus japonicus. The sequence continues at coordinate 257,983,205 of NC_091978.1, read as the reverse complement.
TGCTGGGGCTCATCTTGGGCCGAGCCTGAGGTCCAAGTTTTCGCAGCATAAGCAGCACCCTTGTTGATCTGATAGATGCCAGGGAAAGAGGCACAATCCTTCTATGCACTGAGAGTGACTTCCAATGTAGAGAGAGTGGCTTCCAAAGTTGTAGAAATCACCTGTAAACTCCTGAAAGGAAACTCTCTGCACAAATGGTGTCAGTAAGAGCCTTTTGCTTGGGCAAGGAAGCAGATGTAAGGTGTGAGTATTTATGTGGTTTTTCATTACTGTCATTTGTTAATACCCTCAAGGCTCTCACCTTGCTTTCATTGGTGAGGTTCAGCAAGCCTATAAATCCCATGGACAGCCAGTAAAAGCTACAACATCAAGTTAAGAAGGCTGTTAATAGCCTCTGAACGAGCTCTCAACTATTTTAATTCGCTCACCCGCTTCTCCCGAGTGGGTCTCTGGTGTGCTGACTAATGCGCCCGGGTTAAAGGCAGAAGCTGGGGCGTTGAGGCCAGCTTCCTGATGCACACTGTCAATCTCAGCACTTTTAACAGTCGACCCGCCTGCAAACCCACACCTCTTCAAAGTAAAAATTCAGCCCTATTTTTACGTATCCCAAGTGCTGTTGCAAAGGTATTGGCAAGGAACGAAAGATGAAAATAAGAAAGATAAAATGTTATGTATTTCTTGCCTTTGATACAAAAAGCTGTAAACAGATGGACAGTGAAGAACTGGTTTCCTATATTATATGCAAAGATTTTTTTCTATAACTGGTGTTTATTTATCAATTTGCAGTGGGTAAGAAAAATACCATGGACTCAAAATCCAAGGTGGAAGCCCAGGGTAACTCCTAGACAGGGGCTGGAAAATGTCGGTAAACCATTTCTGTTAGGACAGCCATTTTCCAGAAATGGCCCCAGAACTGTTGCAGCAACAGGTAGTTGATCCCAGGAGAGCTTGACTACAATTTCCTATCAGCTCCTTGAGGAGCTGAAGACTCCCATGTCTCATTTTACATTGGGTAGTCCCAGGGCCTCTTCTACTCTAATGGGATGGCATGGTGCCACTCCGACATTCCAGCAGGCTTATTGACGTGGGCACTTACTGAAGTGATGTACCTGCTTGGCGCATTCTAATGACTCCTCCCTTGGAATTTGCCACAGAAATAGAGTGAATACCGCAACTCTCTCTCGCATGCTGTCTGTCTCTCACATTCTCTCTCTCTCTCTCTCGTGCACTGTCTCAGAGTTTGTTCACAGCACTAGCATCAAGCCCCAGGCTCCAAACAAAAGGAGAGGTCGATGTAAGACAAAGTTCTTGCATGCTTTTCAAATGTTAAATAAATATTTTAATGGGGTTTATGTAGTGATTATTTTCAGAATTGTGTAATATTTTGTTTGTATGTTATAAATGTTACTTTCCGTGATATACACTGACCTAAATGTAGAAAATAATGATAGCTGAAAACAATGTACCCCCGTATATACTCGCGTATCCTGCGATCTCGCGTATCATGCGACCCCTAAATTTTCGTCCCCAAAACATGATTTTACCATATATCTCATGTATCATGCGAGTCACTTTTTTGAGATCGAATACAGACCTTAACATGAAACATCGAGTGGATTCTGCTCTCTCTCCGTGCTCTCTCTCCGTGCTCTCTCTCCGTACTCTCTCCCCGTGCTCTCTCTCCGTACTCTCCCCCCCCGACCTCCGCGACTCTCTCTCCCCCCCCGACCTCCGCGACTCTCTCTCCCCCCCCGACCTCCGCGACTCGCTCTCCCCCCCCGACCTCCGCGACTCTCTCTCCCCCCCCGACCTCCGCGACTCTCTCCCCCCCCCGACCTCCGCGACTCTCTCTCCCCCCCGACCTCCGCGACTCTCTCTCCCCCCCGACCTTCGTGACTCTCTCTCCCCCCCGACCTCCGCGACTCTCTCTCCCCCCCCGACCTCCGCGACTCTCTCCCCCCCCGACCTCCGCGACTCTCTCTCCCCCCCCGACCTCCGCGACTCTCTCCCCCCCCGACCTCCGCGACTCTCTCCCCCCCGACCTCCGCGACTCTCTCCCCCCCGACCTCCGCGACTCTCTCTCCCCCCCCGACCTCCGCGACTCTCTCTCCCCCCCCGACCTCCGCGACTCTCTCCCCCCCCGACCTCCGCGACTCTCTCTCCCCCCCGACCTCCGCGACTCTCTCTCCCCCCCGACCTCCGCGACTCTCTCCCCCCCCGACCTCCGCGACTCTCTCTCCCCCCCCGACCTCCGCGACTCTCTCTCCCCCCCCGACCTCCGCGACTCTCTCTCCCCCCCGACCTCCGCGACTCTCTCTCCCCCCCGACCTCCGCGACTCTCTCTCCCCCCCCGACCTCCGCGACTCTCTCCCCCCCGACCTCCGCGACTCTCTCTCCCCCCCCGACCTCCGCGACTCTCTCTCCCCCCCCGACCTCCGCGACTCTCTCTCCCCCCCCGACCTCCGCGACTCTCTCCCCCCCCGACCTCCGCGACTCTCTCTCCCCCCCCGACCTCCGCGACTCTCTCCCCCCCCGACCTCCGCGACTCTCTCTCCCCCCCGACCTCCACGACTCTCTCTCCCCCCCCGACCTCCGCGACTCTCTCTCCCCCCCCGACCTCCGCGACTCTCTCTCCCCCCCCGACCTCCGCGACTCTCTCTCCCCCCCGACCTCCGCGACTCTCTCCCCCCCCGACCTCCGCGATTCTCTCTCCCCCCCCGGCCTCCGCGACTCTCTCTCCCCCCCGACCTTCGTGACTCTCTCTCCCCCCCCGACCTCCGCGACTCTCTCTCCCCCCCCCGACCTCCGCGACTCTCTCTCCCCCTGAAGAGAAGAATTTCAGCAGGAGTCAAATGGATTTTTTTTTGCATTGGGAGGATGTAGTTAGTGGTGTGCTGCAGGAACTTGGCTTGTTTTCCACATAAACTAATGATTTGGTCATGAGTATCGAGGAACTAATATCAACCAGGGATATTCGATTTACAACCATCATGGAGAGTGAGAGGAGAAACCAAGAGAAATGTCTTTACATAGAGGATTGTTGGAGCATGCCGAGATTCTGCTTAACAGCCTAACAGCCTAATCTTGGCCAGCACTTCACACCCGCAAATTTTGTATCTCGTGTATCATGCGAGCCCCCAAATTTAGGTTACAATTTAGGTCTTCAAAAGTCGCATGATACGCGAGTATATACGGTAAATGGATTTGACTGATTCGGGTTGCTATTACCGGGGCAGTAAGCTAAGCCCTGCCAGTCTGTTAACTCTGATGATCTGCCTGTTGCAACTTTCACAGGAGCTATTGCTGGGTAGCTGAAGTGCCACTTGGAAAGTAGCGTAGGCATCTTTCCCTTGCAAATCTTAATGACATAGCAAAGTTCCCAAGGAACACCTGGGAAGAGCTTGCGATGCGAATGCTGTGCCCATGTGAACTGACATTCTGATCAGAAAAATGGCCAGAAAAATCTTTGAACTTGCTTTTTTTATTGTTAAGTAGGAAGGAGCAGGACTTCTCTTCCTGGCTCCACAAAAATAGTGCTGCCCGCTCCATGCACCTAACTGTGGGATTCTGCCGGCAGTAATGAATCGGCCACCCCGTTATACATCCCACTCGATATTCCTTTTCATTTATGTCAGGCATCATGTTTCAGTTGTTTTCCTTTTATTCAATGTGTGACAGAAATTAGCAAGAAACAGCATATGTGCAAAATTAATATAATAGGCTTGCTTTTTAGCTGTTATGAAAATGATACTTTTGAAATTATTGCCATAGCAAAATTATTTTATAGCAGAATTAAAGAGGGGTACTGAATTGTACCTTGACCCTAAATGTTGCAAAAATATTGGTACTATTATTGGTGTGCCTCAATGGTTCTTTAATATCATATTTAATACTTTAGAACTGCTGGTTAGAGCTAACCTAGTAGCATGCATTTTGTAATCGCTCTTGGCATTGGGACATTCCACTCTAGTGACATTGTGAATAGGGTCAAGGTGCCGAGGAATCAATTTTCCCAACCTGCTCCAAGATTCGATGAATTGAAATAAATAATGCAATAAATGTTGAATAAGTTTTGCGCTTGGACCACAGAGGAATAAATAACATTAAAGTTGTTTGTAGGAGGACTTGTCTGTTATGCCTTTTAATTTCAAGTGCTAGTATTACAGCTGATTTCAAAAGTCCTGAATTTCCATGAAGGGTCTCCCAATCTCTTGCCATTACTTCAATCGGAGATCGCTGAACTCCTGGAGAAATGGCACAAAGGGTCGTTTACGTCATTTCTCTGGAGGTTCTACCAATTCTACCAATCTCTCACCAGTTACTGCAGAAGATCGAGAGGATCCTATGGAAATTCAGGGTTAAGTTACTGAACAAAAATTGGTACAAGGAATAGTATTAAAGGTTGAAAATATTTTGATGAAATGCATTTACCCCAGTCTGAGGCTGATTTTGTATTGCTTGGGTATTTGCAGCTTACAATTAAAATAAATGCCTTATTTGTTGTTGAACGAAAGATGTTTTGTCCAAATGTATTATTTCTGAGACACTTGCTTGCAGTGCTATGTCTGATCGAAGATCCTTTTATTAGGTGTTTACTGTTCCTTATGTCCTAACACTCATATTTTTAAAGATTTCAGTTTTTTTCCTTGAACGTTGAGCCAGCTTTCTGATTTATTCAAAATAATGTATTAAATGGATTCAGTAATTGTATCACTGAATAATTGCATTACCACCTTCTGTTTTGTATTAAATGTACAAATCTGATCTAACCCTGTAAATTTACCAATGTTACTTATTGCTATATATAGATTTCCAGTCTTCATTGACTTATTGTAGGTCAGACTAATGAGGTAATCTTGTAATACTGGCAACAAGAAAAACCTTGCTCTGCACAATGTTATTTACTGATTTAAGAATACTATCATGGATTTAGCTACTACTCAGGTCTTAGAAAAAAAAATTGAGAAAAAGAGTGTGGTCTGCCTCAATGACACTAAAACTGAGATAATCCCTGTGTAAGAAGTAAGTAAGTATGGTCTGCCTAATCCAGTCCCAGTGTGAAACTGTTGACATTTGTTCTTTTTTTCATCATTATGTGACTGGGCCTGTTTTGTGCTGGATTAAGCACAAATCTCCAATGCAGCACATTTGGCATGTTAGTAGTAGTTTAACTTCATTAATAATGGATGAAGAGAATTAGATCTATGAAGGGGAAGAAATAAAAAAGTAATTTTTCTTGAATTTCCGTTAGCTAATTCTTTGTTGCCCAAAGCAGAACCATTTCCTCGTCTGGCTAATATTTTTCTCAAACAAATCTAAATTGTGCTGTTTTAAAAACAGTTTTGAAAGCCCCAGCTGAAATTCATTGATTATCGGCACTAGTTATGTGCTGTGAAGCAAGATTTTATTGATTGCAGATGCCTATAATACTTTTTCTTCTATTTTTTCCCTTAGACGATGCCTTGACAATCTACTTTATCCAATATAGTTAGAACCAGCTGGAGGGAACTTTGATAGGGCTGAAGTTTGTGTACGTAGCTGCCTTCCATAACAGCGATCGATTGCAGGTCTACTAATCTTGGGCGAGACCCTTAGCTGTGGTCACTTATAAGTACTTTTGTGTTATTCACTTTTGTTGCATTTGTTCTGGCAAAGCAACAGCTGGGAAGACTTTTTCAACAAAGATGAGTGTTAGATAATCCTGATGAGATGCATGTCTAATATCTTTTGTAATTATGTCACATTCAGCAATACTGGAATAATTCAAAATGGAAAGACTGGCTTTGATCTTTTCCCTAAACCTTTCCCTAAGGACTGATCATCTAAGAGACCGAATGTATATTTCTGTGTCCCGACTTAATGCATATTTTTTTACTATTGTTGGTCTTTTAAAGCATTGCATTTGGCTGGCACAAGCTGTAACTTGTCAGTAAAATAGTTTGCAGGAAATGAAGCTAATTGTTATAATTTGGCATATACTGCAGAATATTTGATACCAGTGCAACCCAGTACCATGTCTCTTTATAGTACCATTTAAAGCAATTGAATTTGAAATCCAATCAAAGGACCCATTTTTATTTTGTCTAAAGAATTATGACATTCTGGTTAAAAAGAGATATCTTTCCTTATTGCAGGTCATTTTCTATTGGGGTTTCCCCAAAGGTGAAACATTCACAGTGGCACTTTAGACATCAGTTTGTTTTTCAATTTGTGGGTGCTAACTTAATATGACAGAAGAGATAAATATTTTGTCAATGGTGTGTTGTTTTTACAAACTCAGATTTTCTAAGCAAACACATAAATATTTTGGCCTTGGGGATGTTTTGTTGTCCATAAGTAATTCAGTTTTAATTCCGACTGTTTTCCCAGCTGCTTTCTTATACTGCACTTGGTACCTTTGTCTTGTTTTTTTCTGAACCTTGCCAGGCCAGTGTTATTTTCCAGTAGCATACATAGGTCCCCAGAGTGAAGGTCAGCACAGTTTATGGGGGGAGGGGGGGACAGTGTTATTACATTGGTGCGTAGGTAGAGTATAGATTTTTTTTCATTCTTGTTTGTTTCAGGGCTAATTCATGGGATATGCCAGTCAGTAAATTAGTTAAACAATTTGACAGATTCCTTTGGCATGATTAAGTGTGGATACCATGTTGACCTTTAGATCCACTATTGGGAATGAATATATCCAAGAAAAGTTTAGCCCTGGCAGTAGATTTACTGAATATTAGTAATGTTTGACTTCTCGGCTATAAACAAATAGATAAATTCTTGAGGGATATGGAGTCAATTTTACCAACCTGATAGTTTGACCAAATTTACAGTTGGTCTTTTTATTTAAAAAGTGTAATAAGTACATGAAATTTGACAAGGTGCCACATAAAAGGTTACTGGACAAGATAAAAGTTCACGGGGTTGGGGGTAATCTATTAGCATGGATAGAGGATTGGCTAACGAACAGAAAACAGAGAGTCGGGATAAATGGTTCATTCTCGGGTTGGCAATCAGTAACTAGTGGGGTGCCGCAGAGATCAGTGCTGGGATCCCAACTATTTACAATCTATATTAACGACTTGGAAGAAGGGACCGAGTGCAACGTATCCAAGTTTGCTGATGATACAAAGATGGGAGGAAAAGCAATGTGTGAGGAGGACACAAAAAATCTGCAAAAGGACATAGACAGGCTAAGTGAGTGGGCAAAAATTTGGCAGATGGAATATAATATTGGAAAGTGTGAGGTCATGCACTTTGGCAGAAAAAAATCAAGGAGTAAGTTATGTAAATAGAGAAAGATTGCAAAGTGCTGCAGTACAGCGGGACCTCGGGATACTTGTGCATGAAACACAAAAGGTTAGTATGCAGGTACAGCAAGTGATCAGGAAGACCAATGGAATCTTGGCCTCTATTGCAAAGGGGATGGAGTATAAAAGCAGGGAAGTCTTGCTACAGTTATACAGGGTATTGATGAGGCCACACCTGGAATACTGTGTGCATTTTTGGTTTCCATATTTACGAAAGGATATACTTGCTTTGGAGGCAGTTCAGAGAAGGTTCACTAGGTGATTCCAGAGATGAGGAGGTTGACTTATGAGGAAAGGTTGAGTAGCTTTGGCCTCTACTGATTGGAATTCAGAAGAATGCGAGGTGATCTTATCAAAATGTATAAGATTATGAGGGGGCTTGACAAGGTGATGCAGAGAGGATGTTTCCACTGATAGGGGAGACTAGAGCTAGGGGGCATAATCTTAGAATAAGGGGCCGCCCATTTAAAACTGAGATGAGGAGGAATTTCTTCTCTCAGAGCGTTGTAAATCTGTGGAATTCGCTGCATCAGAGAGCGGTGGAAGCTGGGACATTGAATAAATTTAAGACAGAGATAGACAATTTCTTAACCGATAAGGGAATAAGGGGTTATGGGGAGTGGGCAGAGGAATGGACCCGAGTCCATGATTGGATCAGCCATAATTGTATTAAATAGTGGAGCAGGCTCAAGGGGTCGTATGGTTTACTCCTGATCCTTTTTCTTATGTTCTCATGAAAGGCATCTAAAGTGACAACTGCTAAAGTATTGTAGCTTACCAGCTACATCTACATGAACATTAATTATGTAAAAATACTGTTTCTTAGCACACGGGACATGAATCTCTGAAGGGAGGCTTGGCAAAAAGCATTTGGGAATTACTGACCCAAAACATACTTGGTTGACCAGAATTAGTGGCACCCAAACATTTAAATCTGCTGAAAGAGGTAATATTACAAGTTTGTTTTCGTAGGTAACGTCGATGGTATGAGATGTGAATTGGCTAGGATAGACTGGCGAATGATACTTAAAGGGTTGACGGTAGATAGGCAATGGCAGACATTTAAAGATCACATGGATGAATTACAACAATTGTACACCCGTCTGGCGGAAGGTAGCTCAACCGTGGCTAACAAGGGAAATTAGGGATAGTGTTAAATCCAAGGAAGAGGCATATAAATTGGCCAGAAAAAGCAGCAAGCCTGAGGACGGGGAGAAATTTAGAATTCAGCAGAGGAGGACTAAGGGTTTAGTTAAGAGAGGGAAAATAGAGTATGAGAGTAAGCTTGCAGGGAACATAAAAACTGACTGCAAAAGCTTCTATAGATATGTGAAGAGAAAACGATTAGTGAAGACTACTGTATGTCCCTTGCAATCAGAATCAGGTGAATTCATAATGGGGATCAAGGAAATGGCAGACCAATTGAACAAATACTTTGGTTCTGTCTTCACTAAGTAAGACATGAATAACCTCCCGAAAATATTAGGGGACCGAGGGTCTAACGAGAAGGAGGAACTGAGGGAGCTGAGGGAAATCCTTATTAGCCAGGAAATGGTGTTAGGGAATTTGATGGGATTGAAGGACGATAAATCCCCAGGGCCTGATAGTCTACACCCCAGAGTACTTAACGAAGTGGCCCTAGAAATAGTAGATGCATTGGTGGTCATTTTCCAACATTCCATGGATCTGGATCAGTTCCTATGGATTGGAGGGTAGCTAATGTAACCACACTTTTTAAAAAAGGAGAGAGAAAGAAAACAGGGAATTATAGACTGGTTAGCCTGACATCAGTAGTGGGGAAAATGCTGGAATCAATTATTAAAGTTGTAATAGCAGCGCATTTGGAAAGCAGTGACAGAATCGGTCCAAGTCAGCATGGATTTATGAAAGGAAAATCATACTTGACAAATCTTCTAGAATTTTTTGAGGATGTAACTAGTAGATTGGATAAGGGAGAACCAGTGGATGTGGTGTATTTGGATTTTCAAAAGGCTTTTGACAAGGTCCCACACAAGAGATTAGTGTGCAAAATTAAGGCACATGAGATTGGGGGTAATGTATTGACGTGGATAGAGAACTGGTTGGCAGACAGGAAGCGAAGAGTGGGAATAAATGGGCCCTTTTCAGAATGGCAGGCAGTGACTAGTGGGGTGCTGCAAGGTTCAGTGCTGGGACCCCAGCTATTTACAATATATATTAATGATTTGGACGAAGGAATTGAATATAATATCTTCACGTTTGCAGATGACACTAAGCTGGGTGGCTGTGTGAGCTGTGAGGAGGCTACTAATAGGCTGCAGGGTGATTTGGACAGCTTAGGTGAGTGGGCAAATGCATGGCAGATGCAGTATAATGTGGATAAATGTGAGGTTATCCACTTTGGTGGCAAAAACAAGAAGGCAAATTATTATCTGAATGGTGACAGATTAGTAAAAGGGGAGGTGTAACAAGACCTGGGTGTCATGGTACATCAGTCATTGAAATTAGACATGCAGGTACAGCAGGCAGTAAAGAAAGCAAATGGCATGTTGGCCTTCTTAACGAGAGGAATTGAGTATAGGAGCCGGAAAGTCTTACTGCAGTTGTACAGGGCCTTGGTGAGACCATACCTGGAATATTGTGTGCAGTTTTGGTCTCCTAATCTGAGGAAGGACATTCTTGTTATTGAGGGAGTGCAGTGAAGGTTCACCAGACTGATTCCTGGGATGGCAGGACTGACATTTGAGGAGAGACTGGATCGACTGGGCTTATATTCACTGGAATTTAGAAGAATGAGAGGGGATCTCATAGAAACATACAAAATTCTGACAGGATTGGACAGGTTAGATGCAGGAAGAATGTTGCTGATATTGGGGAAGTCCAGAACCAGGGGTCACAGTGTAAAGATAAGGGGTAAGCCATCTAGGATTGAGATGAGGAGAAACCTTTTCACCCAGAGAATTGTGAACCTATGGAATCCTCTACCACAGAAAGTTATTGAGTCCAGTTCGTTGGATATATTCAAAAGGGAGTTTGATGTGGCCCTTACGGCTAAAGGGATCAGGGGGTATGGAGAGAAGGCAGGAGTGGGGCACTGAAGTTGCATGATCAGCCATGATCATATTGAATGGTGGTGCAGGCTCGAAGGGCCGAATGGCTTGCTCCTGCACCTATTTTCTATGTTTCTATGTTTCTAGTCACGAGCTTCCCTGCCAGCTGCACAGACTCGTAAAACTTCGCCTAAACATGTTCATGAAGCTTCCTCAGTCAGAATGGGCACATGGGCTGGCCTGAAGTCCTGAGCTCAATTGTTTCCAGCGATCTCTCAAGGGGATGCTCCCTATTGGGAATGTCAGGGAGAGAGGAAAACTCAGCAGTCTCCTTGTAGGTACTTTAAAAAGAAATATGTTCATAAATTATATATATTTCTTGTATATTAACAGATTTCACACCTCGTTTTGAGAGGATTTCCCTGTAAAAATATTGTGTATAACTCATTCTTAGGATGAAGTCGTACATCAACGACTGTAACCCTGCATGATGTCCAACATTCCTTCCCAGAATGCATGGTGCTGAGGATAGCTGCAGCAGTTATCTGCATCATATTGGCTGGAGAGTTGGGCTAGTGTGACAACCATGCACGGTGATATTGCAAAATATTTCTTATTGCACTTAAATAGATATGCATATGGTTGAAACTAGTTTGAAGTGTACCCGAGCATATCCAAAATTTGACGTGAGCTAAGTTTTACTTTGTATGTGGCTAGGACTATGGTGAGGGAGATGATGAATACCACTTGTGCATTCTGGCACCTCTGCCCTTTTTATCTCTTGGTTCCGTGGAGGATACTTCCATAGAAAATATAGCTTGCCACTCTACAACTTTACATTCGAAGGTCTGCCCTCACCTGAACTTCATTCAACATCTTCGTCAGTGGTGCTAATACTCATTAGCAATAGAAGTGGCTCAGTAGTTCTGCTTAATAAAAAGAAAGAAGGAGCTTGCAATTATACAGTGTCTTTCATGACCTCAGGGCATCCCAAAATGCTTTACAGCCAATGAAGTACTTTTGAAGTTGTAATGTAGGAAACGCAGCAGCCAATTTGCGTACAGCAAGGACTGACAAACAGCAATGAGATAATGACCAGATAATCAGTAATAGTTTCTGTTCTGTCAAATCTGTCCTGTTTGTACCATGGGTCAATTTGACAATGACACAGGAATTGCTTATGTGTGAGATTCATGTTTTTGCAAATTCATAAATGCAACTTCAATACTGCAAAAAGCAAGTTATTGGTATGTGTAGTTGAGCTAACAGTTCAGCCCACCCACAGCCAAATGGTACACCCAATGAACATGCTGCTTCCACATGTTGTTTATATTTGCTGCTGGAGACAGTTTCACTTGCAGGCGGCAACTGAAAACTGCATTCCAGGAAAGTTTCACTGCCTCTGAGAGCAAGAGTGTCAGGTCATTTATGGTATAAGGTTGTTACTGGCAGCGCTCTTGCCATTAGCGGCATCCCTGTGGTATAAAGGGGGCTTAGGAATAATGTCGCCAATGGGTTCTGATGCTGTAAACTGCAATTTTTTTCAAACAGTTGACCTCCAGGATGGGATTACTGTCAGACATTCGCTGCCAGACTTCCAGTAAACCTGCACTTCTTACATTATCGCAAGTAATTCTTTTTATTGACCATTACTGCTTGTACTTTTACACCAGTTCAGGTCACGATGTAGGACCCCACAAAAAATTGGCTCCTGATTTAGGGGCCCTGCATTTCCTCAGGTTTTTCGGTATATATCAATAAAACACCTGAAGTGTAGCAAAAAATGTCTACCATTTGTACAAGTTGTTTTTTTGAGATCACAACAGGAACTTTTTTCCCCGGAGTCTTTGGATCCCATTTGCAGGTCTTGTTACCTTTGATGTGCAAGCCAAAGTAGAGATATTGGGGGTGAATTTCTGATGTGGTTCTCCCACTTCTATGCCATTGTTTATGTTTTTCTACAGGATTTTTGTGACTTTTCTGCCAAAGTTACTGCAGATGATTGGAGAACCCCTGTGGAAATTCACCCTACCTCAAAGTAATTTTCAGAAACTGCACCTAGATATTGCCCAGTTTTGCTCTGTTTCTGTTTTTTTAAAACAAAATGGAAACAGAAAGCACAATTAAAACCCAGACTGTGGTAAAACTGAAAATGATAAACACCATAACCATATTTACACAAGAAGGAAAGGCTTCCACAGTACTGCACTGGTTTGTGAGCTAGTTTATGGCTCAAATCCTGGAGTGCAGCGTTGAACCCTTTATGCCTTGGAGGCAAAAGTGCTGCCAGCTGAGCAAAGTGGGCACAACAGTTTAAAAAAAATGTCTACTGTTACAAAAAGTAAATGTAATTTCATTATCGATGTTGAATGTATGAACAATTCAGGAAAAAAATGAGACATTAGAGGTGCAGGAACAATGCTCACAGTGAGGACCGTAATGTAGAATAACTCTGATTGAAAATTCCAGGCATGGTGAAAGGCTGTTTTCAGACTATTTGTTTAACCAAATAAAGCTACCTGGATAGATTGGTATTGAATGGGGTAGGTTTCATTTCCAATTACTTTAACCATAGTTAATTAAGAGCAGGATGCAGATGTTCTTCACCAAGACCATCTTCTTCTACACCCTTCAATCTCACCCATCTGTATCCCTGCCTCAGCCCATCTGCTGCTCCTCCAGACTCAACACTTTCCAATGCTGTCCTGGTCGGCTTCCTATTATCCATCCTCCATAAACTTGAGCTCATCTAAAATTCTGTTGCCTGTATCCTAACTTGCACCAGGCTCCATTCACCTATCACTCCTATCCTCACTGACCTTCATTGGCTCCCTAACCCTAACCCTAACCCTAACCCTGAACTCCTCAATTTTAAACTTTTCATCCTCGTATTAAAATCCATCCAGGCCTCATTTCTCATCTCTGTAACCTCCGCCAGCCCTACCATCCTCCGAGAACTCTGTGTTCTTCCAATTCTGGCCTCTTGTGCATCCCCAACTTCTTTTCTCCAAACATTGGTGGCTGTGCCTTCAGCTGTCTAGGCCCTAAGATTTGGAATTCTCTCCCTAAACCTCTCCGCCTGTCCAAACTTGTATTTTACTTTAAAACACTCCTTAAAACCTACCTGCGATTTGAGGTGTCTACTGTATATAATCCATGTCTCTGAGCCATACAGGAAGGCGGGTATCACTATATATACAGTAGACACCTCAAATCGCTGGAGAAATACCACCAACGATGTCGCCGCAAGATCCTGCAAATCCCCTGGGAGGACAGACGCACCAACGTTAGCGTCCTCGATCAGGCCAACATCCCCAGCATTGAAGCACTGACCACACTCGACCAGCTCTACTGGGTGGGCCACATTGGTCGCATGCCCGACACAAGACTCTACTCGGAGCTCCTACACAGCATGTGAGCCCAAGGTGGGCAGATGAAAAGTTTCAAGGACACCCTCAAAGCCTCCTTGATAAAATGCAACATCTCCACCGACACCTGGGAGTCCCTGGCCAAAGACCGCCCTAAGTGGAGGAAGTGCATCCTGGAGAGCGTTGAGTACCTCGGGTCTCGTCGCCGAGAGCATGCAGGAAACAAGCACATTCAACGGAAGGAGCGTGTGGCAAACCAGTCCCACCCACCCTTTCCTTCAACGACTGTCTGTCCCGCTTGTGACAGAGACTGTAATTCTCATATTGGACTGTTCAGTCACCTAAGAACTCACTTTTAGAGTGGAAGCAAGTCTTCGTCGATTTTGAGGGACTGCCTATGATGATGATGATGAAAACCTACCTCTTTGACCAAGCTTTTGACCACCTGTTTTAATGTCTTCTTCTTTGGCTCAGTTTCAATTATTTTGTCTAATTATGTTCCTGTGAAGCACCTTGGAACGTTTTGCTACATTAAAGGCACTATATAAATGCAATACTATAGAATAGCATTAACAATATTCTATAGCATATTGTGCCCTACAATTTAAAACAGTTATTTTCAGTACCTTGTTCCAACAAAAAGCAAGATCTTATTGATGATATATTTTTGCAGTAGTTCAGTATTTCAAATTATCTCTTGGCTACTAAGAACAGGCAAAGGTATCAAAACATAATTGATGGTAGAGTCACATGCCATAGATGTAATCATAATTTAAAAGTTTCCATGACAGGCAATTAATTTGGGTTCTGCAACTGAAACTGGCTGCATAGCAAGTGGCACAATGTCACTGTTTTACCACTATTTGTCATGTTATAGTTGTAAAAAAACAAAAATAGGATATAACTATTGTCACTATGAAATAAAGGTCAGGAAATGTTTCTGATGATGTTCCTAGTTCCATCCCCAATAGAGGGGAAAGTGTCAAAAATTGCAGTGCTTCTGGCAAACCACATCGATAAAAGTGTATGTAAATCACGTTAGCAAATGAGCGTGTATAGTACCATAGCACAGTGCTCTGCCACAATTAGTAATACTGTTTTATTGTCCCAGGTCTTAACAGCAATTATAAGTTTCTGGCCATAAACTATTTTTGCAGCTGAATCCTCCACATACATAAGTTTCCTATTCATTGGACTGTTGTATTACATATTAAATAATCTAGTGAAGAAAGGTTTTGAATACTAAGCTTAATGCTCTAAGTGTGTCCAGTCCATCATCTGCAGACCACACTCTCGAGTAATACTGCAGTTCTACTGCAGTAATATATTCCACCTTGAACTTGGATACTTGAGGTTTGTAGTATTATTTTGTAACTCAAAGACTGTATAATGATGCTGGAGAAACATTCCTCAATATTGAATAATATTGCTGGATACTTGAAAGATATTTAGTCCAGTAGGCTTGAACTTTCAGCTAAACAATTGGCAACCTAGATAGCCATCATCCATCCTTGTGATGACAAGCATACATCACATCACATTTTTAGAAAAATACATAATGGACAAAAAATTGCGGTCGACAGTGTAGCTGCGGAGTACGCCGCCGACCTGCAAAAACAATACGTACTTGCCTCGTGCGAGGCCAGGAACGGTGTCTTCCTCTTCTGCAGAGTTCTGCACAGCATATGACAGCAGGAAGGCCAGGAATGCAACGTACAGCCTAAGCATAAGGGAAGACACACCCACAAATGCTGTCAAAACTAAGCCACATTCTCTTTTACGATGTGAAACAGGTTCCTACGCTTGCTTTCTGTTTTGTTCATATTCTATTTGTTTTTTACAGGACACTTGACAGGCATTAGGACCCTGCGGGAGCTATTAACAGTTGCTGTAAGCATTCTGGTTCATGCTCGTTTTGGGACACCATTTTGGGAGTTGCTATAAAGGACACAGTTTAGTTATTTTATTCCTGTTTCAGTTAGTCTGTTATTTACGTACACAACATAATTTGGCAACGAGGATCAATCAAATTAACTTCCCTACCCCCCAATGCCTTTCCTCTCCACACCTGGGGATCCTCCAATACCATGGCCGAAATGGATAAAAAGTTATTCTACGTACATCACGGCAAGTGGGTTAGACGGTGACAACGTAACACCAGCTTGCTGCTGTGCAATACTTATCCACTGCCGCAGCACCGAAGGCCAACGCATCTTTGGCCAAATCGAAGACACGGAATCCTATGACAAAGCGGTAAGTGCCCTAGAGAAATATTTTGGGCCAAAGAAAAGTATCACGATGGAGAGATACAAATTTCATCAAAGGGGGCAAGGGAACGGTGAACCAATCAAACAGTATATCATTTCAGATGCACCAACATTAGCATCCTCAACCAGGCCAACATCCCCAGCATTGAAGCACTGACCACACTTGATCAGCTCCGCTGGGCAGGCCACATACTTCGCATGCCAGACACGAGACTCCCAAAGCAAGTGCTCTACTCGGAACTCCTTCACGGCAAACAAATCAAAGATGGGCAGCGTAAATGTTACAAAGACATCCTTAAAGCCTCCCTGATAAAGTGCAACATCTCCACTGAAACCTGGGAGTCCCTGGCCAAAGACCGCCCTAAGTGGAGGAGTGCATCCAGGAGTGCGCTGAGCACCTCGAGTCTCGTCGCCGAGAACATGCAAAAATCAAGCACAGGCTGCGGAAAGAGCATGCGGCAAACCAGTCCCACCCACCCCTTCCCTCAATGACTACCTGCCCCACCTGTGACAGGGACTGTGGTTCTCGTTTTGGACTGTACAGCCACCTAAGAACTCATGTTAAGAGTGGAAGCAAGTCTTCCTTGATTCCGAGGGGCTGCCTATGATGATGATATAATTTCATTAACTGAACTGGCTGCTACATGTAACTTTGGAGCATCCACAGAGGAAATGATCAGGGATCAAATTATTGAGAAAACAACGATCCCCCGCATTAAGGAACGCTTGCTAATGGAGGATGACAAATTGACATTGGACTAATTTGGCCATCCAAATCAAATCAGGGCTTTCCGATTCAAAAGCGTTCAGATTTTCTGCTCCCCCTATACAGCAGACTGCAGCTACAGCCCATGTGCAAGGCCTTCATCCAAAGCGGAAATCCCGGCAGAGATCCAGGGCTAATAATAAGCCACCTATTATGGATAGCTAAGATGAATACGTGGCTTGAGGATTGAGGAGTGGTGCAGGAGGGAGAGATTCAAATTCCTGGGACATTGGAACCGGTTCTGGGGGAGGTGGGACCAGTACAAACCGGACAGTCTGCAACTGGGCAGGACTGGAACCAATGTCCTGGGGGGAGAGTTTGCTAGTGCTGTTGGGGAGGGGTTAAACTAAGCATCTGCGCACAAAAAAGAGACTGCACTCCAGGACATAGTCGACATATTTACTGAGGCGTACGAAAGCATGGGCCTTACACTAAACTTCTGTAAGACAAAGGTCCTCCATCAACCTGTCCTCACCGCACAGCACTGCCCCCAGTCATCAAGATCCACGGCGCGGTCCTGGACACCGTGGACCACTTCCCGTATCTCGGGAGCCACCCATCAACAAGAGTAGACATGGACGACGAGATCCAACACCGCCTCCAGTGTGCCAGTGCAGTCTTCGATTGCCTGAGGAAAAGAATGTTTGAAGACCAGGCCCTCCAAACTATCACCAAGCTCATGGTCTCCAGGGCTGTAATAATACCTGCCCTCCTGTATGGCTCAGAGACATGGACCATGTACAGTAGACACCTCAAGTTGCTGGAGAAATATCACCAATGATGTCTCCGCAAAATCCTACAAATCCCCTTGGAGGACAGGCGCACCAACATCAGCATCTTCACTCAGGGTAACATCCCCAGCATTGAAGCACTGACCACACTCGATCAGCTCCGCTGGGCAGGCCACATAGTCCACATGCCAGACACGAGACTCCCAAAGCAAGTGCTCTACTTGGAGCTCCTTCATGGCAAACGAGCCAAAGGTGGGCAGTGGAAGCGCTACAAGGACATCCTCAAAGCTTTCCTGATAAAATGTAACATCCCCACTGACACCAGGAGTCCCTGGCCCAAGACTGCCCTAAGTGGAGGAAGTGCATCCGAGAGGGCATTGAGCACCTCGAGTCTCATCGCCGAGAGCATGCAGAAATCAAGTGCAGACAGTGGGAAGAGCGTGCGGCAAACCAGTCCCATCCCTCAACGGCTATCTGTCCCACCTGTGACAGAATCTGTGGCTCTCGTATTGGACAGTTCAGCCACTAAAGAACTCACTTCAGGAGTGGAAGCAAATCTTCTTCGATTCCAAGGGACTGCCTATGATGCTGATGAAACTAATATGGCAGGAGGATGGAAATCTATGCAATGAGACAGAGGGAAGTAAAATGGAGGCAGAAGCAAAAGATAGAAAGAAGAAAGGTAAAAGTGGAGGGCAGAGAAACCCAAGTCAAAAATCAAAAAGGGCCAAATTACAGCAAAATTCTAAAGGGACAAAGTGTGTTAAAAAGACAAGCCTGAAGGCTCTGTGCCTCAATGCGAGGAGTATTCGTAATAAGGTGGATGTATTAACTGTGCAGGCAGCTATTAACGAATATGATATAATTGGGATTACGGAGACATGGCTCCAAGGTGACCAAGGCTGGGAACTCAACATCCAGGGGTATTCAACATTCAGGAAGGATAGACAGAAAGGAAAAGGAGGTGGGCTAGCGTTGCTGGTTAAAGAGGAAATTAACGCAATAGTAAGGAAGGACATTAGCTTGGATGATGTAGAATCTGTATGGGTAGAGCTGCTGAATACCAAAGGGCAGAAAATGCTAGTGGGAGTTGTGCACAGACCACCAAACAGTAGTAGTGAGGTTGGGGATACCATCAAACAAGAAATTAGGGATCTGCGCAATAAAGGTACAGCAGTTATCATGGGCGACTTTAATCTACATATAGATTGGGCTAACCAAACTGGTAGCAATACGATGGAGGAGGATTTCCTGCAGTGTATGAGGGATGATTTTCCAGATCAATATGTCGAGGAACCAACTAGAGGGCTGGCCATCCTAGACTGGATGATGTGTAATGAGAAAGGACTAATTAGCAATCTTGTTGTGCGAGGCCCCTTGGGGAAGAGTGACCATAATATCGTAGAATTTTTTATTAAGATGGAGAGTGACACAATTAATTCAGAGACTAGGGTCCTGAATTTAATGAAAGGTAACTTCGATGGTATGAGACGTGAATTGGCTAAAATAGACTGGCGAATGATATTTAAAGGGTTGACGGTGGATAGGCAATGAGAAACATTTAAAGATCACATGGATGAACTTCAACAATTGTACATCCCTGTCTGGAGTAAAAATAAAACGGAGAAGGTGGCTCAACCATGGCTAAGAAGGGAAATTAGGGATAGTGTTAAATACAAGGAAAAGGCATATAAATTGACCAGAAAAAGCAGCAAACCTGAGGACTGGGAGAAATTTAAAATTCAGCAGAGGAGGACAAAGGGTTTAATTAGGAGGGGGAAAACAGAGTATGAGAGGAAGCTTGCTGGGAACATAAAAACTGACTGCAAAAGCTTCTATAAGTATGTGAAGAAAAAAAGATTAGTGAAGACAAATGTAGATCCCTTGCAGTCAGAATCAGGTGAATTTATAATGGGGAACAAAGAAATGGCAGACCAATTGAACAAATACTTTGGTTCTGTCTTCACAAAGGAAGACACATATAAGCTTCCGGAAATTCTAGGGGACCGAGAATCTAGCGAGAAGGAGGAACTGAAGGAAATCCTTATTAGTCAGGAAATTGTGTTAGGGAAATTGATGGGATTGAAGGCCAATAAATCCCCAGGGCCTGATAGTCTGCACCCCAGAGTAATTAAGGAAGTGGCCCTCGAAATAATGGATGCATTGGTGATCATTTTCCAACAGTCTGTCGACTCTGGATCAGTTCCTATGGACTGGAGGGTAGCTAATGTAACACCACTTTTTAAAAAAGGAGGGAGAGGGAAAACAGAGACTTCTCAACCAGTTAGCCTGACATCAGTAGAGGGGAAAATGTTGGAATCAATGATTAAAAATGAAATAGCAGCGCATTTGGAAAGCAGTGACAGGATCGGTCCAAGTCAACATGGATTTATGAAAGGGAAATCATACTTGACAAATCTTCTCGAATTTTTTGAGGATGTAACTAGTAGAGTGGACAAGGGAGAACCAGTGGATGTGGTGTATTTGGACTTTCAAAAGGCTTTTGACAAGTTCCACACAAGAGATTGTTGTGCAAAATCAAAGCACATGGTATTGGGGGTAATGCATTGACGTGGATAGAGAACTGGTTGGCAGACAGGAAGCAGAGTGTGGGGATAAATGGGTCCTTCTCAGAATGGCAGGCAGTGACTAGTGGGGTGCCGCAAGGCTCAGTGCTGGGACCCCAGCTCTTTACAATATACATCAATGATTTAGATGAAGGAATTGAGTGTAATATCTCCAAGTTTGCAGATGACACTAAGCTGGGTGGCAGTGTGAGCTGTGAGGAGGACGCTAAGAGGTTACAGGGTGACTTGGACAGGTTAGGTGAGTGGGCAACTGCATGGCAGATGCAGTATAATGTGGATAAATGTGAGGTTATTCACTTTGGTGGCAAAAACATGAAGGCAGAATATTATCTGAATGGCGACAGATTAGGAAAAGGGGAGGTGCAATGAGACCTGGGTATCATGGTACGTCAATCATTGAAAGTTGGCAAGCAGGTACAGCAGGCGGTGAAGAAGACAAATGGCATGTTGGCCTTCATAGCTAGGGGATTTGAGTATTGGAGCAAGGAGGTCTTAATGCAGTTGTACAGGACCTTGGTGAGGCCTCACCTGGAATATTGTGTTCAGTTTTGGTCTCCTAATCTGACGAAGGACGTTCTTGCTATTGAGGGAGTGCAGCGCAGGTTCACCAGACTGATTCCCGGGATGGCAGGACTGAGATGTGAGGAGAGACTGGATCGACTGGGCCTGTATTCACTGGAGTTTAGAAGAATGAGAGGGGATCTCATAGAAACATAAAATTCTGACAGGACTAGACAGGTTTGATGCAGGAAGAATGTTCTCGATGTTGGGGATGTCCAGAACCAGGGGTCACAGTCTAAGGATAAGGAGTAAACCATTTAGGACCGAGATGAGGAGAAACTTCTTCACTCAAAGAGTTGTTACCCTGTGGAATTCTCTGCTGCAGGCAGTTGTTGATGCCAGTTCATTAGGTATATTCAAGAGGGAGTTAGATATGGCCCTGACTGCTAAAGGGATCAAGGAGTATGGAGAGAAAACAGGAAAGGGGTACTGAGATGAATGATCAGCTATAATCTTATTGAATGGTGGTACAGGCTCGAAGGGCCGAATAGCCTACTCCTGCACCTATTTTCTATGTTTCTATGTTTCTATTGCGGGCCTAACTTCCATTGCTTTAACTGTGGGGACAAATCACATTCAGCAAAGAGTCCTATCTGCCCTGCACGTGGGAAGAAATACTCTGCATGTGGTACAAGAAAAGGATAGTATGCAGGTACAGCAAGTGATCAGGAAGGCAAATGGAATCTTGGCCTTTATTGCAAAGGGGATGGAGTATAAATGCAGGGATGCATTGCTACAGCTATACAAGGTATTGGTGAGGCCACACCTGGAATACTACGTGCAGTTTTGGTTTCCCTATTTACGCAAGAATATGCTTGCTTTGGAGGCATTTCAGAGAAGGTTCACTAGGTTGATTCTGGGGATGAGAGGTTTGACTTAAGAGGAAAGGTTGAGTAGGTTGGGTCTCTACTCAATGGAATTCAGAAGAATGAGAGGTAATTTTATCGCAACGTGTAAGATTATGAGAGGTCTTGACAAGGTGGATGCAGAGAGGATGTTTCCACTGATGGGGGAGTCTAGAACTAGAGGTCGTGATCTTAGAATAAGGGGCCGCCCATTTAAAATTGAGATGAGGAGAAATTTCTTCTCTCAGAGGGTTGTAAATCTGTGGAATTTGCTGCCTCACAGAGCTGTGGAAGCTGGTACATTGAATAAATTTAAGGCAGAAATAGACAGTTTCTTAAACAATAAGGTGATATGGGCTTGTGGGGAGCGGGCAGGGAAGTGGAGCCGAGTCCATGATTGGATCAGCCATGATCTTATTGAATGGCAGAGCAGGATCGAAGGGCCGTATGGCGTACTCCTGCTCCTATTTCTTATTATCTTATGTTCTTATGTAAAATGAACCATTTTGCTAGTGTCTGTCGCTCATCGCAGATTATTCGATATGTGGACAACCCCAATAGTGATGAACCCAGTATGATTTGCACCGTTAGTGACATTTCGTACATTGGTTCGGGCAAATTCAAGGACTTTGTCTGTTCATAGACTGTATTTCACAGAAGGGGGGAATTATGTTGTGTTCATACTCTATTTGTTTGTTACAGGACACTAGACAGGCATTAAGACTCTCCGGGAGCTATTCACAGTTGCTGTAAACACTCTGGTTCATGCTGCTTTTGGGACACCATTTTGGGTGTTGCTATAAAGGACACAGTTAAGTTACTTTACTCCGGTTTCAGTTAGTCTGTTATTTACGTACACAACACTTTCAGCAACTGTAAGAGTTCCATCTGTAATTGTTGGGCAGTTGATGGGCAAATAGCTCAACTCTGCGGCAACAATTGAGAGTTCCTCGGCGGTGCAGATGATGTGTCATGGTGTACCTTGACCGATTGCAAATTCGGGATTCAGCACATGCCCAATTGGGCGTGGAAATCTTGAACTTGCGGTGTATTTCAAAGTCGGTATGACGGTGTACTCTCAGAGCAAAATCCAGGCCAATATCAATTGTGTTGACAGAATTATATTCAATGGCAAAGATAAATTCAACAGAAACAATCAGTCGGATCAACCATTTAATATCAACTTTGAAAACCAGTTTTAATGATATGGACTAGTTCACTACTATCGTTTTTTTTGGAGAAATGAAATTGATTTCTGTAATGTCAATATTCTCTGTAATTATAGAGGATAAAACCTTACCTCTGAAGGGCAGTTTTTCCTCTGCAATTAACATGTAAATAGAACTTGCATTAAAATGTGCTTTCTCCCAAGTGATGCTGTTCCCTTTTGAATTTTGTTTCTGTTCTATACATTCATGTTTATCAGTAACATATGAGGGTTTTAATATTATGATCCATGTGGTACCCTACTTGACAGCCTGACTACATTGCTTTATATCAGAGATTACATGAATACATATTTCTGGGAACATTAATGTGAAAACTGTACATATTTTAATAGCCAACAGGAGGTTAATTAATTTGCAGATATTAACATCCGATCTGTTTGGATTGCTGCAGATATACCTCATTTGAGCAGTGAAGTGCCTTTATCAACCTGAACTGTGATTTTGCTAATACATTGAAAATATTAGTATTTTCATGTATCTTTATTAGAATTTGAATTTTGACTTGCATGTGGATATATATGGAAAACAAATGTAAGGATATTCACAACAATGTATTCAGTGCTTCCCAGATTTGTGTTGCAGTCTGGTTTGGCAAAGGTAATACCAGCCCTGTGATTCATTTCCCAATTTGGAATATTTAACTTTTGTTTCCATGACTTGAGAACATACCATTGTAATAGCTACTATTGGAAGTGATTTTATATAGTTTATAGTTGCTGGTGATGTGGTGCATTGTTAACAGTACGATTTTCTTGTCCTGCCAGTCACATCTGTTCTGAAGTTTCCACTACTTTACTGCATCAAACAACAAGCATATTTCTTCACGCGGGAGAAATAATGTAAAGCCTGGGTTGTGCAAGGAAAGGGTGAGGGGAGCTGATTCTGTTGCACCAATGATGGTTCAGATCAGTTTGATGCAGTATGTACGTTATTTATTTCTTTTCCTGGAGAACACTGACTCTTACTAAGGTACAGTTCACCAGGTAATAGAAGCCTTGTGGAATTTTTCCCAAGTGGCCATTCTTTGTGTGTTAGCCTAGACATTGAGCGTCGGTAAATTATTTGACTATGTAGAGTATTTCACTCAAATCCAATCCTGTCTGCATCGACGTCTACAGATGCACTTTCTAATAGGAATCATTGAAAAGTAATCAGATTATCCCCACCCTCCCTAGACCATAGCACCCCAGCTGAAATTGGCTAACTCAGCAAGAAACTGAAATTTAACCTGGCATCATTTTGGCTCAGTACCATACTGCGTGATGCATTTACCCATTATGGTATTGGGGAAGCTTGGTATGTACATTAATACATTACAGAATTCACAGTGATAGGTTGAAATTATATTGCTCCTTCTGAAGGGTGCAATTAGCCGATTCATAATAATGTTGTCACTGCTGTCAGCAGGGGAGGTAACAAACACTGTGCAGTACACTTATTTATGTCTGTGGCAGCATAGTAAAACCAAATGAAACCAATTAAGAAGCTCTAGTGTGGTAACAACAACCTCACAGTTGGAATGCAAACAGTGGATTTCTAAGGGGAGTTTTCTTCCAGATGGCTATTTTCCACCAGGAAGAATTAATTGCCACGTACAAAACAATTTTGCTTAACATTTGTAACACTGGAAATGCATTCAATACTGAAGAATGTTAAATGCAACGAACTTAATGTTTTGTTTCATTTTGCTATTACAGTTCGGAAGAAGCTTTGATCAAATTTCTTGTTATAATTTTATTGAAGGAAGGTGACAAGGATAGCCTTCAGATGCCATCTGTTGCAAAACGCTGACGTTAGCCACATCATGAAGTATAAAATGACTGCAGCCTTTGGAGGACATACAACATGGACCGCTTAATGAATATATAACATTTTCTTGCAACTGTAACATCTCACTTTAATCAAATATAATCAGTGGTACAGCAAAACTGTAATACAGTACTCCCCTCAGTCCTTTCGAAAATGTTTAACCTTTTCAAGCATGAGCAATTCCAAATGCGTCTTTTCATTCATCAGCTGATGCTTTCAGATGACTGACAGCTAAATCTGTTACAAATTAGGAAGGATCAAACGATTCAGATTTGACGGGCCCCTTTAGAGGGCATTTATTGTCTGTCTTTTTTTCCCGCTCTCCAAACTGGTATTGCATTTACTAAACTTGCACACCATATTTAATTTACTACTTTCACTAGATATTTTATTTCTTTGAAATGTTTTTACATGCTATGAAAATACTATGGACCTATGTTAGCAACACACTAGGCAAATATTAAGTTATAATCAGGTCTGTATAGTTGCTAAGCTGATGATGTAATAGGTCATCTCCTTTTACAAAGACAAGAAGGACATTTTGTATCTCTTTCAGTTCATAAATACAAGAGTCAGAGATGGTGCCACTGATTACAAGTGGAATACCAGCAGTAGGGTTCTGATAATAGTTTGTGAAGATTAAGAACACAGATCTAAATGGCCAAAATGCTAGGTGGCTGAATAGAATTTTCTTGTACTTTCTGCTTTTCATTCCTCCCACCCCACCACAATTTTCTCCCTTTTAAAAGGTGCAAATTCTTCTTTGTACAGTATCTGATTTCCTGATCGTCTGCATCCTTTTGGTCCGTTGCCCAAATGGCCATTTTTTATGTGTGAGTGACAAGTAGGCTATTTGATTGTGGGGGGGGGGGGGGGGTGGGGGCGTCATGGTCAAAATTGATCCTTTTTTCACCCAACATCCAAATATGCTTTTTCCAGCAGGGATCATTAGATAGCAATTAGAAGTAGGAATCCTGGGCAATTTCTCCCTTCTACAACCTGCCGTTACTGTGATCGGTGAATTCACCATAGGGTTGGAGTCAAATCTGAGACATACAGATCCGTAAGGCTTAGTACCACACTGCCTTAACCACTGTGCAAATAAGGGGAGTGGACATCTTTTATTTATAAATATGTCTTATTTAACATCTGGCATCTATGTGCACTTCCGGTCCACGAGACCTCACTTTCTGTTGTCATTTTTTGTCATACTTTTCCATTAACCTTTTCCCATTATATTTGCCTCTGTAAAATTGTCACAGCAATTACACCCTCCTGTCAGTGGTGGTGCCACAACAATTCAATTTTGCATCTCCCAGCTCCTCAGCCCATACTGCAAAGGAACATGTGTTCAAACCTACTGATTTTAACTTCTCGCACCCGACAAGAATAGGGGGGCAGAGTACTTGCCCCTCCCCATTTGTGCCACATTCCTACTGGCTGATATTTGAACTCTTGGCTTTCAGGAGGTGAAAACAGACGAGGGCCTCAAACATTCAAAATTTGGAGTTCGATGCCATTCAACCACAGGTCACGAGATTGCCGTTGAGTGCCGAATGTGCCCAGGAAAGCTGGTGGCAGATGGATCCAGGGTGAGAAGAGGTCCAATCAGGTAAATTAAAATTTTTGTTTTATTGGTTCTGGGCCAGATGGAGCAGGAGTGCATGCAGAGCTGCATGTTTTTTGGAGGGGAAGGGGCACAAGCAGTAACCGCTCAATGTAAATGAGACCCGAGGCCCAATATTGGAGATGTCTCGAGCATCAACATTCAATGGCAGAAATTCACATGCCCAATAATGAGAGCGTCTGAATTTCTAGGCCTATAATCTTAAAAGTTACATCTACACTTTAGCAAAAGAAGAATATATTGTATTCTACACATAATTAATGTTCCTGCCTTTAAAATAACCTGAGTATCCATTGCCTTTTAATGAGCAGTCCCATTGAGAATTTGCTTATAATGGGGCTAAAATTCCGGCCTTGCCGGATCCATACGAAGTGCGCACACACCCGGCAAGGCCTCGCAAAAGCCGTTTTTCGGGGTGCAATGTGCCAAAAACCAACTTTTCCAATTCTTGTCAGATCCTCCACATCCCCGAGAGAAGGATATCCACGTGGGAGAGATTGGGCTATTTGCCCATCTTTTGCCCAGCGAATGTCCTTCAAACTTTTTCACCTGGTGAAAGCAGGCGTATAGCCTACTTTTACTAGTGTAAGAATTTTAAAACATATAAAAATTACATTTACATACACATTTTTACGTTAAAAACCCTGTCCATTAAGGTAAGTTTATTTTTACCACTATTAAAACATATTAAAAAAAATTCCCCCAAAAATATATTTTTTCTAAAACATTTGATTACATTTAATTTCAATTAATTTTAAATCTGTGAAGTGTTTTATTTATTCATTATGCTCTGTTTGGGTGTTTTAGGGTTTTTTCTCATTGATAGCAATAAAAATTCGTACAAACGGAGTTCCCATTATTATCAATGAGAATACTGCATCATGATTGGTTGTCCAGGCCCATGTGACTCCAGCTGGGACTCAAGTACCTTGAAGACAGGTCCCCATGCCCTGCACAGCAAATCTAGGTCTCCGACCAGAATCTTTTGTTTTTCCAAGACCAACAGGTAGATTCGCAGATTTTCTTTGGGTCGGAGGTACGAAGGAAACCTCCGACCTCAATTTGAAGCACATTATATCTTGTCTGCTACACTAATCACAAGCAAACATAAACAAAATAATAACTGCCACATTTTAACCTGACTGGTAAATTATGTACAGATAATATTTATTTGTCGCTCAAATTACATATTCAAATGATAGCAAGAATGCTGATTGACTGACTGATATTGAATGTTTTGAAATTTTGATTCAGTCAATTTTTTTTGTTTAGCAAGATGGTGAACCAATCAAATTACTTGAAATACTTTGGGAAAGAAAAGTAATCATCTATATTTTTCAACTGCTGTGAGGACTTTAGCCAGATTTTAAAAATACAATTGGTTACAAAACTAACATTGAAGCATAAACAAAATGCAAACTATATTCTATCATCCATAAAATTGTCCAAATCATATCAGAAAAGCATTATTAATTTATGTCCTCTGAGATCTAACCTCTATCATGGTTATGGGGCTTAAGTTACTGGTGCACCCCAATTTTCTGAGACCTGTTCCTGCTCCACTGTGACCTACCACAACCTGTTCCCGGCTGTCAGAACCCTCCTCTGCATTCCTGGACTGTCATTCCTGAAGCTGCTTTTAAGAATTACTCACACTTTAATACTGTATCCATTAACGACATGCACACATACATTCAGCAACTACAGTATTAGTAACTTCAGGCTGGGACCTAAGCTGGTGATCAAGGAACACAAGAAGGAGGAGGCCACTTCTTGATGGCTAGAACTGGAGTATGCATTGGTCAGGTCAAATTCTCTAAGGCCCACTTCCCCTGAATGGCAGAACATGATACCCAACCCCAGTGCTGCCGTGCCCCTTTCTGAGGCCCCTAATAATGCCGGACTCATTGCCCCATCCCCTGGTCCCCCCTCACAATGTTGCTAGATCCAGACAACCTCCCCAGCTACTGGATCCCAAGAGACCCTTACAGTAATTCTAAATACTCAGTTCTTATAGCCCTCTAATTTCTGTCCCAATGCTATTACACCCTAGTACTTCCCTTCATATAACCAAATTCCCCTCCAATGCTGTTCCCTGGCTGGTCTGACCATATCCAAATGGCAGCCTACCCATCTGAGAACAATTGCCATTTGGATACAACAATGTGGGGCCCACATAAGGACCTGTTTCGCAAGTATACCTGCTTCATACAGATGCATTTACCATTGGCTGTATAGTTTGCAGAACTGGCTGAATGCCTGGGGGAGCCTGGCATCCATCAATCACCCCCCCCCCCCACCCCCACCACCAAAGTGACTTAATGAGGGAAGGGGTGTGGACAGAAGAAGTGCCCACCCTTCCATCAAAATTTGTGGTGCAGACCCGAAAGTGTAGAAACCCGGTGAGATCGGGTTCAGCATCAAACTCTGGTTCCTTGACTGATAAAATGTTTAAATGCTTTTGGTTTTATGTAAAATTATCCTTTTGGTATTTTATTTAGTTCATGAGCTGTAAAAGCAAACAAATGTTGTTGGCCCAAAAAGACAGGAGTTTCCCCAAACTGTCAGCAGTCTAAGGATTTAATAATGTTAAGTCATATAATAACCTTGAAAATTTCTCTTTAATCAAATGATACAGACAGCCATCAGGCTCTGATGAATAGTTGGCCAGTTAACAGGTTAAGATTTATAGGGCCCAAGTTTGGTGAAAGCTAAGTTACACCCAAGTACCGTCCAAAGGACCGCTAAGATCCTGATGGTAATTTGGGCGGAAGTTTTGTGACAAAATGTGGTAAAAACTGCCTGGCGGCAATAATGGGCCTTGCATACCGATTCTGGGCAGCAGCGGGCAGTAGGTCCCATTCTGGGTGGCAAGTGCCACAGAGGATAGAGTCGGGCCCAGGGAAGGAGGAACGGCGAAATTAACATTTTTTCAAAACAATTAAAGAAAACTACCAGAAATCCTTCAGAGGACCCCATCGACCTAATTCCTGGAAAAGAAGTGCACTAACTGTGCAGGTCTTCATACTTACTGTTCAGGTAAGACCTGCCTCCACGCGGTGGTCTCTTCTGCTGCTGGAGCGGAGGACTGCCCAGACCAATCTCGGGAGGGAGCGGGCGGGAGAGCTTTTGTGGGCGTTGCATGCCGGCGCACACCAGCGGACGCCAGCAGACGCTCCCCAGCGATCTTCTCTCCCCGCCAGCGTGAGGACGTAACCAAACTCGCTCGGAGGAGAGAGCGCCCAAAAACATCGAGACCGCTGACAAAGCTCGGCGGCAGCCGTCGATAAGTCGACCAAACACGGGCCCATAACAGTGAAAATATTGGTGTGGCCACCTTAAACTCTGCAGGGTAGTTCCCTCAATGTGCTCGGTGCAAAAATGTTTTTTTGAAGGGTAATTTATTTTGTTGCAACCAAAAAATATGATTTGTCTCCAAGTCTGCAAGGTGTGGGAAGATTCTCTCTGAGCCAGCTGTGTAACTATTGCCACAAGCAGCTTCATAGACCTACATGCAACAAAGACCACCGGGAGGTAGGTGTGATGCGTGTGCGTGGTCAGGTTTCACTATTTAACACAAACACAAACAAAATTCCAGAATTTGATTCCTGTTCCTGTCAGGCCAGGGTTCTAACAAGTGTTTGAATTATAAACCTCCCCCTCCCGTCCTTGGATTAAAATGGAAGGATTGTTGCTTTAAGTTATGGCTGCATGTGCCCATATCTGACATGGGATAGTGAGGTTGCACTAACAGATCAGCTACTAGTCTGAGACTGGCAACTGCAGTTCAGGTTCCAGTCAGGCAGAACCCTGTTTACATTGCTTGGCTCCAGCCTGACTGGAGAAACCATGCTGCCCAGAAGAAAGCTCTGCACATGCCTAGATACATGCATGCTGTGAGCTCTCTCCAAACATTTAAATATTTAGAGAGTGTGGAGAGTAAAATCCTGTTCTCTTGACATTTAAATTAATGTCAGGTGGGTGTAAAAAAGTGTCCAGAAGGTCTCCCTGAGTTCTTTGTAACCAGTATTAACACCGCTCTGGATTTACATTCCACGCAGTCTGAAATTGAGATTATCCTCTCAATGTGGTCTCCCTCCGCTTCCCTCTCAAGTCAAGTCAGAACCTACTGAATTTACACTGCATGTTTACTGAAATCACTTTGTACTAGTACTAAGCTTGCAGTGTAAATGCATCCTGAGGGAATGGTTACAAACGGTACAAAAGGTGCCCTTGGATCATTATCATGCTACTTAAGTCATTTTAACTCCTGCTTGAACATCAAGATAAAAAGCTGATGTATAAAGGTGCAAATCATTTTTGTACCTGACTTTGTCCGAATCAAGATGGAGTATTATGTACAATTCTGGCCATTGTACTGCAGTGGAGTTCATCCTGGTGAGAGAATGGCTTTAAAGGTTACAAATGCAAGTTGGCTTTTTTTGGGATCAAGATGATTCCTAGATGACACAAATGGTAATGGAAGATTGGAACTGAATCAACCTTTTGTGGCAAACTTGGTTATCCAATATCTACTGTTGATAATTAACCAGCCAGCCTTGCTCATTAATGGGTCCAGGAGAGGTAAATCTGCCACTGAGATTTATCCCTCTCTGCTTCAGATAACTTTACAGGTCAGTTTCTTAATGAGTAAGATGGTCTTGGCTGGACAACCATAAGAACATAAGAAATAGGAGCAGGAATAGGCCATTTGGGCCCCCGAGCCTGCTCCGCCATTCAATAAGATCATGGCCGATCTGATCATGGACTCAGCTCCACTTCCTTGTCCGCTCCCCATAACCCTTTTTACCCTTATCGCTCAATAATCTGTCTATCTCCACCTTAAATATATTCAATAACCTAGACTCCACAACTCTCTGGGGCAGAGAATTCCATAGATTTACAACCATCTGAGAGAAGAAATTCCTCCTCAGCTCAGTGCTAAATGGGCGGCCCCTTATTCTGAGACTATGTCCGCCAGCTTTAGTTTCCCCTATGAGTGGAAATATCCTCTCTGCATCCACCTTGTAGAGCCCCCTCATTATCTTATATGTTTCAATAAGATGACCTCTCATTCTTCTGAACTCCAATGAGTAGAGGCCCAACCTACTCAACATATCTTCATAAGTCAACCCACTCATCTACGAAATCAACCTAGTGAACCTTCTCTGAACAGCCTCCAATGCAAGTAGATGTGGCGCTTACAGCTAAAAGGATCAAGGGATATGGAGAGAAAGCAGGAATGGGGTCATATTGAATGGTGGTGCAGGCTCAAACGGCCAAATGGTCTACTCCTGCACCTATTTTCTATGTTTCTATCCTTCCTGAAACATGGAGACTCAAACTGTACGCAGTACTCTAGGTGTGACCTCACCAATACCCTGTACAGTTGTAGCAGGGCTTTTCTGCTTTTATACTCTATCCTCTGCAATAAAGACCAACATTCCATTTGCCTTCATGATTACTTGCTGCACCAGCACACTAACTTTTTGTGTTTCATGCACAAGGACCCCCAGGTCTCTCTGTACTGGAGCACTTTGTAATTTTTCTCCATTTAAATTATAATTTGCCTTTCTATTTTTTCTGCCAAAGTCAATAACCTCACATTCTCCCAAATTATACACCATCTGTCAAATTTTTGCCCACTCACTTAGCCTGTCTATATCCTTTTGCAGATTTTTTGTGACCTCCTCACAATTTGCTTTCCCACCCATCTTTGTATCATCAGCAAACTTGGCTACATTACATTCAGTCCCTTCATCCAAGTCATTAATATAGATTGTAAATAGTTGAGGCCCCAGCACCGATCCCTGCGACACCCCACCAGTTACTGTTTGCCAACCGGAAAATTACTTATTTATCATGACTCTCTGTTTTCTGTTAGTTAGGCAATCCTCCATCCATGCTAATATATTACCCCCAACCCCGTGAACTTTTATCTTGTGCAGTAACCTTTTATGTGGCACCTTATCGAATGCCTTCTGCAAATTGAAATAAACCACATCATCTGGTTCCTTCTTATCCACCCTGCTCGTTATATCCTCAAAGAACTCTAGCAATTTTGTCAAACATGATTTCCCTTTCATAAAAACATGCTGACTCTGCTTGATTGAATTATGCTTTTCCAAATGTCCCGCTACTGCTTCCTTAATAATGGCCTCCAGCATTTTCCCAATGACAAGCATTAGGCTACCTGGTCTATAGTTTCCTGCTTTTTGTCTGCCTTCTTTTTTTAAATAGGGGAGTTACATTTGTGGTTTTCCAATCCACTGGGACTGCCCCAGATTCCAGGGAATTTTGGTAGTTTACAACCAATGCATCCACTATCTCTGCAGCCACTTCTTTTAAGACCCTAGAATGTAAGCCATCAGGTCCAGGGGACTTGTCGCCTTTAGTCCCATTATTTTACTGAGTGCTACTTCTTTAGTGATAGTGATTGTATTAAGTTCCTCCCTTCCTATAGCCCCTTGATTATCCACTATTTGGATGTTTTTAGTGTCTTCTATTGTGAAGACCGTTACAATATATTTGTTCAATGTCTCTGCCATTTCCCTGCTCCCCATTATTAATTCCCCAGTCTCAGCCTCTAAGGGACCAACATTTACTTTAGCCACTCTTTTCCTTTTTATGTACTTATAGAAACTCTTACTATCTGTTTTTATATTTCATGCTAGTTTACTTTCATCATCTATCTTCCCTTTCTTTATCAATTTTTGGTCGTTCTTTGCTGGCTTCTAAAAGTTTCCCAATCCTCTGGCCACACTAGTCTTCGCCACATTGTATGCTCTTGTTTTCAATTTAATACCATCCCTTATTTCATTAGTTAGCCATGGATGGTTATTAATTTTCTTACAGTCTTTCCTTCTCATTGTGATATATTTTTGTTGCGAGTTATGAAACATCTCCTTAAATGTCTGCCACTGCTCATCAACCGTCCCATAC
Organism: Pristiophorus japonicus; assembly: GCF_044704955.1. Classification (NCBI taxonomy): domain Eukaryota; kingdom Metazoa; phylum Chordata; class Chondrichthyes; family Pristiophoridae; genus Pristiophorus; species Pristiophorus japonicus. The sequence goes on along the minus strand of NC_091978.1, from coordinate 257,950,148 downwards.
TTTAATCTATTTTCCCAGTGCACTTTAGCCAACTCTGCCTTCATACCTTTGTAGTCTCCTTTATTTATGCTTAGGACACTGGTTTGAGATCCAACTTTCTCACCCCCTAACTGAATTTGAAATTCAACCATGTTATGTCACTCACTCCTAGAGGATCTTTTAGTCGGAGATAATTTATTAGTCCTGTCTCATTACACAGTACCTGATCTAAGCTAGCCTGATCCCTGGTTGGTTCCACAATGTACTGTTCAAGGAAACTCTTCCGGTTACACTCTATGAACTCTTCCTCAAGGCTACCCTGGCCAATTTGATTTGTCCTATCAAGATGAAGGTTAAAATCATCCATGATTATTGCTGTTCCTTTATTACAAGCCTCCATTATTTCCTGATTTATACTCCATCCAACAGTGTAGCTATTTTTCGGGGGCCCATAGACTATGCCCACCAGTGACTTTTTCCCTGTATTATTCCTTATCTCCACCCAAACTGATTCAATATCTTGATCTTCTGAGCCAATCTCGTTTCTCACTAATGCACTGATCTCATCCTTTATTAACAGTGCTACCCCACCTCCTTTTCCTTTCTGTCTGTCCTTCCGAATTGTCAAATACCCCATAATATTTAGTTCCCAGTCCTGGTCACCTTGCAACCACATCTCTGTAATGGTTATCAGATCATACCCATTTGTATCTATTTGTGCCGTCAGCTCATCTATTTTGCTACAAATGCTACGTGCATTCAGATAAAGAGTTTTTAAATTTGTTTTTTTACCTTTTTTTTCAACCAGTGCTCTGTGCTAGTAAGTTGCATGGTTTTAGCTAGTTAAACTCCAATAGTAACCTCTGTGCACACTTGGGAGTCTATAAGCCTTGTTTTTTGTCAACCTGTGTTTAAGCTGTCTGAATTTGAGTAAATGGTGTGTGATCCTATGGGGAAAGAGTCTGCAGTCCATATCGAGCAAACAGATGCTCAACTAATGTTGATTTCTCAGTAGCTTGGTTTGAAAGAAAGATTTGCATTTATATAGTGCCTTTTATGATCTCGGGATATCCCAAAGCACTTTACAGCCAATGAAATACTTTTGAAGTGCAGTCACTGTTGTAATGTGGCAGCCAAAATTGCACACAGCAAACTCCCACAAACATCAATGTGATAATGACCGGATTATCTGTTTTTAAATATTGGTTGAGGGATAAATACTGGCCATATTAGTAGAAGTGCAATCTCTTAAGGACGGTGAAGGGTTTTCCTGAATGCCAGACACCTGCCTAACCAAAACAAAGTGGTACAAATGTTGCTAGGTTATTTGCATCCTACTTGAATAATTTTATCATCTCTTGAACAAGATGATACAGCAAAGGGCAACTAAGTTTATACCTTGGATTAGTTGCCTAATCCACGAGAAGAGGCTGTGGAAACTGGAATGTTTACACTAGAGAAAAGGCTGCTCAGATGAGATCTTACTGATATTCAATATTATGCCTAAGGTTATAGCTAAATTAAACCTGTGCTAAATGTTAGCCATAATCACAAATTCTCGGACAAGGGGCACAGATTCCAACTCTGAAGAGGGAAGGTGAACAGACAATTCAAACGACTACACAGAATATTTGTCATAGAATGCATGGAAAGACAGTGGAGGTGGATAATGTTGGCCAATTTAAGAGGGACCAGGATAGATATTTGGTAGAGAATGGTATGAGGTAGACTTTTTTGAACTCTGGGATGGCCAAATGGATTCCAGTGGCCTTTTTCAGTCCCATGTCAGCCATGGCTCAGTTGGTAGCACTCTTGAGTCATAAGGATGAGGATACAAGTTCCACTCCAGATACTTGTGAACAAAATCCAAGCTGCCACTCCAGTGCAATACTGAGAGAGTCCTGCACTGTCAGAGGTGCCGTATTTCAGATGAGACGTTAAACCAAGCCCCAGTCTGCCCTCTCCGGTGGACATAAAAGACCCCATGGCACTATTTTGAAGAAGAGCAGGTGGGGTTTATCCCCAGTTTCCTGGCCAACATGTATCCCTCAACCAACATAACTGAAACAGATTATCTGATCATTATCACATTGATATTTGTGGGACCTTGTTTTGCACAAATTGGCTGCTGCATTTCTTGCATTAAAACAGTGACTACTGAAGCAGGTGCAAAATTCATAAGAAACTCCCCCTGTGTTTAGGCTCATTCGAAAGGAAATTTAATTTGGGACTATCTACCGAAAAGTTTGGAACTCTAAAGTGCTTATGAAAGAAACTATGAACTTTAATAACATTTTGGATTTTAAAAGACAAACTCAAGGCTATGGGCGGACCCAAGGAACTAGCAGGAGACAGTCTAATTAAGTGAAGCTACCTGGGTGTGAGGACTAAGTTAACCTGTCTGGAGGGATGAGTATTCGAAAATCCTTCCCCCACAAGAGACATTAACATCAGAAAATCACCCAGAGGTAACTACCCATCAACATAGGGCTGGACAACTATTTCAGCATATACATCACAAAGAGGCCCAATCCAGCCCTTATGCGAAAGACTAAGCACAAAAGGACATTGCAATTACCAAACTAATATTTCCATCAGGAAACAGTTTTCAAACATCAACTCACCCAAAACATATCAACTTTTAACGAGCCCGACAAAATATTACAAAGAAGAACCAAGCCCGCCAAAATTATACAAAGGATTTTGAACAGATTTGGCACCAAGATTAGAACACTGAAATCATATAATTGGCCACTGTTTTCAACAGAGGTTAGGTTGCTAGGTAGCTACAAGGCTATTACTACCTCAGATGACACTTTGAGTGACAGACTAGTACCACACTACGCTGTGTAATCAAGACAAGGAGAGAAACCAACACGACAGTTGTAACCTAACTTCTCCAGCCTCGAAGTCCTAAAGTCCTGAGGGAAGGAAGAACATTACCATTGCAGCAGCGACCGACCACAGTCAACGTGGTATCAACGGAAAAACAACCGCGATCTACCATTAACTGTCAAAAGGATTGGTAAGCATAGTCCCTGCCTGCCCTGGAGTCTAACCTACCTAGAATTAGGTATTGGGAGGTGGGAGGTATAATTTTACTGTAACCCCCTTTGAATGTGTAGTGTATGGTTCTTTATTAGAGTGATTTTAAGTGTGACCTTGTACTTTTCCTTGTTTTGTCCTTTATTAGAGTAATTGTAAATTTGGCCTTGTATTTTCTTACTAGAGTAATAAGCCTGTAATGCCTTGACTGTAATAAAACCAAAGTTCTTTTGCATCCAACCAGTGTCCTTTTGTCACCCCCCACCCCCAAGTAAATCCAGAGTACAGAACCCAAGGGAGTGGGAGCAATTCGAACCGCTCAAGTTGGTCAGAAGGGAACCTGACCCCCTCATAGAGACCACCCCCTTACACTACACTTGGCTGTAAAATGCTGAGGTCATGAAAGGCATTCTATAAAAGCAAGTCTTTCTTTCTGTACGGGGTGAATGTCTGTGGGAGTTTCTCCCATTCGTTCACTGCAACTTCAATGAAAGACCCGCAGAAACACTGGAAAAACAATTAACTGCCATTTATGCCATTTTTCTGCGCTTTGTGCAGCTCTTCTGCCAAAGTTAATGGGTGAGCAGTAGAACTGGTAGGAAATTTATCCCCTATGTACCTAGATCTGTAAGATACTCTCTGGGTGGATTTTCTTCTTTGCCTCCTGGGTGTTAAACATCACTTGGGCAGAGTGAAGAGAGGAACATCAGGCAGGGAAGTTCATACACACGTAACAAAGTCCATCCAACTTTCTTTCCATTCATCTCCATAGACAGAGAATTGGGCAGACATGCAATCTTCCCCACTCAGGAAATGTTTTACACCCACGTGGCCAGAATGAAATATTTTTCCCTATGTTTAAAATTTTTTACGTATTTATTTCAACTATGTATATAGTCCTGATCAGTCCATACAAATTGTGAAAATCAGGTATAAATCTAATAAGAGAAGTGGTTGTGCTGAGAAGTGCAATAAATTATAAATTTGGGATTACCGTAACCTGGAGTTAATGTAAGTGAAACAAAGATACATCTCCTGAAATTTAATTGCTGAAATTCTGGAAATCAATCTAAAAGTACTTCAAAAAAGCAGGAAGGAGGTAAAGCTGATTAGCAGCTGCAAAATTATAGACTACAAATTGCATGCTTGCAAAGCAGGCCTTAATTAGGCTTTGAAATAAATAATGGAACAAAAATAGTCACAAATAAACCAAACTACAACTATAATGAAGATATCTGAATAAATTCAAAAGAAGAAAATGTCAACTTACTTCAAGAAAACAGCACGCCATTAAAAGGTGGAGCTTGCATTACATAGATTCAGACCTACAGCAGAAGTGCTCCTCCCGGCTCCAAATTAAAACCACGGGTTGTTGCTGGTCACCGCACACCCCCTTCAGTTTGGCTCTCTCCCAATTTCTGCCTCCCTCCATCTCCCGGTCACTCCCTTCCTGCTTGATCGTTCCCACTCCCTTCCAAGACCTAATTGGCGACACAGTGACCCAAAATTGACACGTCTTTGCCGGTGAGCTGTCATGCAGTAACCTCTAGGTCACCAGTCTGATGTAAATGAGGCCTGCAGCCCTGTGTCAATTGGACTCTAGGCCTACTTGTTCGGTGCAGGGAATTTTCCCAGAACCCAGTTCTAGGCCAACATCCAGGCCAAGATTACTGGCAGGCACCTCTCATTCTGTGGTTACAAAAATCAAGGGCTGGATTTTCTGGCCCTGTGCACTCCGGGTTTCGTTCTGGAGCGGCATGAAAGGCGGTGGTGAGGTCACTAGCGCCCCGCAGTGATCCTCCGGTCGGGTTTTGTGGCGGTGCTGAGCAGCGCCTGGAAGAGTTGCACCCAGTGTGCAATGCCCCTGGTTGCGACACCATACGAGTTTTGAGTCTTGCCCGACCTGTCGGCCTGGGTGTGCACCCGCAATGATCGCCTGGGAAATTAGAATGGTCCAACTATCCCGTCAGCGGCGAGGAAGGTAATGGACTCCAAAAGTAAATGTGTTTGTTTTATCTTTTAATTTCTTGTGCAATTTTATGTTGCGGTGGCGAGGGCAATGTTTTACGAATGTTTTTGTGGGTTTTTTTAGGTTCCCGCCACGCCCACCCCCAGGACTCTCTCGGAGCACTGGCTGTTTAGTTCACGAATTTTCTATCTTGCACCAAGGAAGGTGTACAATGCCTCCCTTAACACTGCACCCACTGACGCAGGGCCCAGATGCCCAAACTTAACAACTAAAACGCAAACTATTCCCGGCCACGAACTTTCCCGCCCTGCCGCCATTATCGCCCCGAAAACATAAAAGCCTAAAATCCAGCCATAATATGTATGACCGATGTAATACAGGCCTAAGCTTCCAAAGTAAAACAGGGCCTAGATTTTTCTCTTGCCAGTAAAATTACCAACTGACATTGAGAGTTTAGCTTGGTGTCAATGCTGGTAGTGAAGCTTTGTGTTGGGAGAGGGCAAAAGAGCCAATACCGAAATAACATAGAAATGCAAGAATTTAGAAGAGTAAATTTTGAGGCTGTGAGATTAACTCTCTGGGGAATAATTAAAAACTAGGAATTAAACTACAGAAAAAAATTGAATGTTTTTTCAAGGATATATTAAGGAATGTTGAAAGCAATGACACTCTGAGAAACGGGAGCAAAATAGCTGGCTCAAACCACAATGCCTGGATCAAAAGGTCAAAAATAATCTCCATGTTAAGCGAGTTATTTTTTTAAGTGCAAGTAATTGAAGAGTCGTGAAACTATAAGAATGGGTAAGAGGAGAATAGAAAGGCAGTTTCAGTATAGTAATAAAAGTCATATACATAAGGATACAGTTTCTACTTCTGGACTTCCCGCACAAGGCCTTTCCTGCCAGAAGCATATATCGGAAAATTGCATAACACCGCCCTTGATTTTGGGCAACAGCTGTGCGATTTTCCAATATGAACTCTAGGCCGGCAAGGCTACCTGCCAGAATGGGAAAACAGAAAATTTACACTATCTTTTTTTATCTCTCCATTTGGAAAGTTCTGAAGGTGCTACCCTGACAAATATGATATGTCACTTGCATTAGGCATCTGTGCCTAGGCAACTGGCTAATTTGGATTATGTCCCCTTCAGTGGCCTGGAAAGACCCGGGGGCCGAAATTCAAGCCCACCAGAAACTTGGCGCATCTACCGACTTTTTTGTGCCATTACCGGCACTATGTTTGCGGCGGCCACTCGATCCATATTCACAATTTTTTTTTTTTAAATGGCCTCCTGTGGTAATGAGCGTCGGGAATCGGGAGTTTGCAGCGGTGTGGGTGGTTTGTTGGAGCGGGATAACCACAGAGAAATTCAGCATTCTGGTCATGCACAAATAACGAGCCAGCTGCTCCCTCGCCTTCTTAAAGGCCACAGTTTGCAGCTGGGCCCTGAGGAGGGAAGGAGCTGGGTTGAAGGATGGCTGGTGCTTGTGGACAAAGAAGGGCAAGCCAATTTTCTGACGCAGAGCTGGAGACCTTGATTCTGGCTGTAGAGGTGCAGGGAGACCCACTCGTGAGGTGTTCACAAATGCATGGAGGGAGATTGGTGCAGAGGTCTCAGGGACCTCCATTCATAACCGGACCACGACGCAGTGCAGAAAACGTTTGAATGACATAATTCGTCTGATGAAAGTGAGTACCTATTCCACCAACTGCTGACCTTGTATCTGCGAGTCTCTCCTTCATCCTTCTCTTATTTTCCACCTTCACTGTTTAGTCACTGAAGCAGCATTTCATTGTTCACGCCTCTATATATATGTGCTCTTGCAATGGAGGCTCCCTTTCATCTCACACTTACAGCTACATGTCAGGGACACACACTTGTGCACTCATTTCTGATGTGTCATCACAGTGGTTCTCACCAACCAGTCTTTGTTTTGCAGGCCAAACTGGCTCACAATAGAATGGAGCAAAGGATGACTGCTGGTGGCGAGGCTGATTTACAGGTGCTCACACCCTTGGAGGAGAGGGTCGAGGCGCTCGTGGGTGGACATGGTGCCTTCCCTGTGGCCTGCGGTACTGCTGATGCCGATGTGGGTAAGTGAAGGCCCTGCTTTAATGCTATCTCTCCATGAATGTGCCAGTGCTTACTGTGCCTTTCCTTCTGGAAGTCTGCTAGTTGCAGCCTCCATGCGTCAATCCCTCACCTCCCCCTCACGCTGACTTTCTCCCATTTATGCTTGCAGATGAGAGACTGAGTGGCAGCACAGGAGAGAGTGAGGCAACACCTGGCACACCAGTGCCAGGCCTCGATGAGACCCTTGACGACATCAGCACAGCGATGTCTGACGAGGGCATTGAGGGGTTGAACCTTGCTGATATTGTGGAGTGCACTCCATTTTTGGGGACCTCAATGATGAGGAAACAGAAGTGGAGGACACTGCCGGCAGCACCGCATCACTGCTTCCACCCACACGTGCCAGCTCAGATACTGGGAGTGCGTGATCTGATCTAGTTCAGATAGTACAGGGGTCTGCACTGGGTGTTGCACCGGGGACTATCAGGCTACAGCATGGTGATGGGGCTGGACAACCTCAGGTGCCATCTCTCTGGAGGGTAGGTCTGCACCGGAGTTTGGCTGAGGAGGACTCAGACGAGCCCATCGATGTTGCGGCTTCTAAGAGTAGGGTGGAGGCCATGCATTCCCAGATGTTGTGGGCACTGGCAAGGGTATGAGAGAGGCTGTTGGAAGTGGTCAGGAGCGTGGAGGAGTCCACCTTGCGCATAGTCGACAGCTCTGCGCACACCATGGAGCCCATCATTGCCAGCGTGCAGTCGATGGTGTGCTCCCAGAGTGACTGTGCGGATCCAGCTGTGATGCTGCAACCTGCAGGTGATGTGGCAGCTGCCATTTCAGCACAGACACAAGGGAATGAGTGCAACGGTGCTGCATTGGAGAGGATGGCCATGGCCCTGGAAGCTCAGAATGTTCGTAAGCCCTCTGGGCAACAGGCCGTGGAACATCTAAGTGCTGTCATTGAGCGTCAAACTGCTACCATGTCTACTGGCTTTGTGAATCTGGCTGCTCTCATGCAGTCTCAGCTTGATGCACCCGACACCTCAGTGTTGACTTCGCGGCTGGGTCCACCACGGGCCACAGGGGTCCTTCTGGTGTGGAGCTACAGCACCGACCTGAGCTCCCTCCGATTGGTGCCAGTGGTAATGTGCCGCCCCCGGAGAGTGACGCAGGATAGGGATGATTCGCTCTCTCAGGATCACACCATTCCTGACCCCAGACCTGTCACTCCGCCATTGCATCCAACCATGGTCTCGCTTGAGCCAAGCCAGACTGAAGCCTCCCAGGAGGGTGCTGACCAGTCTGCAGCCGAGCCTTCCAGGCCCAAAGCTGGTCGAGTGCGTCCTAGAAGGACATCTGCAGCTTCCACACAAGAAACACAGCAGCCTCCCTAGACCCATGATGCAGCCACAGGGGAGACAATGAGGCTGAGTAGTAGGTTACAGGCACGTGTAAGAGGGGTTATAGAGAGGTGCACAAGGTTGAGAAATTGTGTTTTTTTTGTAAGTTTTTTGGACTGTTTTTTGTCGTGTTGGCTTTTTGCACTAATTTGGATGATGTCATAAATCTTTATTCTGGGCAGGTGTATCATTTGAGAGTGGGTAATTATGTTTGAAGGCACTCATTGAGATGGCCATAGAAAATAGGGGCTGAAGGGTTATGTGCGGATGAGATTATGTAAATCGAGCACCAATCAGATATCTCTGCAAATCCCTTGCAGGGTTGCCATGGCGACGATGCCTCCTGGCTGGGTGGCGACGTGGATTCTGGTCCTCCTCCTCCTCAGGTGGTACTGCTGGCTCAACCTCCAGCGGCTGGCCCCTCATGAGAGCCAGGTTGTGCAGCATGCAGCAGACCACCACAAATATGGAGACCAGTTCAGGAAAGTACTGCAAAGTGCCACCAAGCAATGGAACCTCTGTTTGAGGCAGTGCTCGATGATACATCTGGTGCCAGAATGAGCATCATTGTATGCATGCTCGGCCGCAGTCCTGGGTTTCCAAAGTAGAGTCAGCAGCCAAGTACTCAGGGGATATCCCTTGTCCCCAAGGAGCCATCCACAATCCTGATTTGGCCCGGTGAAGACAGCGGGCACACTGCTCTGGCGCAGGATGAAGGAATCATGGCTGCTGCCTGGATACCTGGCATTAGCTGCCAGGATCCTACGCTGGTGATCGCACACCAACTGCATATTCAGGGAGTGGAATCCTTTTCTATTGATAAAGAGCTCAGGATGGTTCATTGGCGCCCTCAGGCCAACTTGTGTGCAGTCGATGGCACCCTGCACCCTGGGGAACCCTGCAATCCGGCCTGTCATTTCACCTGCGTCTCCCTGGTCATTGGGAAGGAGATATGATCGACTCTTCTATACAGAGCATCGGTCACCTGCCAGATGGAGTGACGGGCCAAGAATTGGGAGATGTTCGATATTGTAGGGTGTTTGTTTTACACTCTACCTTGATTCGTAGGCCTCGGGAATTACAGGAAATAGAACGACACGTGACGCAAAGTTTAGGCTTAACCCAGTGTCAGTTTTATTATGCAAAAACTAACTAAAAACTACAGAACTAGACTTCTGAGAAAATTGACTGAAGACATACAATCACCCATCCAGTTCGTAGCTGTAATCATAGATTGTAGGTTCGCGGTCGTTGGTTCCATTACCGCTGTTTCCTCTTCTCGTTGTTCTCTTCAGTTCTGTTCCTTCCCGTTTGCTTCCATACTTCGCTTCTGAGCTGCTTCTAGCTCGTATACTTATATCCATTTTATGAATAATACCCACGCTGAGCTGCAGTATCCGATAATGTGTTTGGATCGATACATTGTTTACGGTGATCCATCTGCCATGATGGGCCTGGATGTCCCCAATTTTCACACGGAGTCAACAGGGCAAAAGATAACTCCTTATCTTAAGTACCCCGTTCTCCAAAAATGTATACTTTATGGGGTCCCTTTGTTGTTCTGGTTCCTTGCAGACTTAGAGTCTCCAGAGAGAATTGTTTTTTCCCCTTCTGGCAAATCAGTTCAGGGGCTCTTCTGTGGTTTATATCAAATGTATCAAGCCCATTGTTTCTATGCATAAAACCAGTCTGATTCTCAACTGCAGAGATTGTCCTTAATTGTCGATGAATCACCACCTGCCCCAGGCTGGTGCATTTTTCTCCCTTTGTCCAGTCAATCCAAAAAGCTTGTATTAAATCAATTTGATCAATTTTATTTCATGATCTCTTTCTGTGCCTTCTCGAAAAGTGTGTAACTTTACACTCCTCCCTTTAATGTCTCAATATAAACTCAGAGCCAGTAATCTCAGTGATTTATTTTTCATGAGCCTTTTTGGGTGTTTTGCAGCCTTCAGTCAAAACTCCAGATTACATTCCTTCTTACAACAAAACAGTACTTTTCCCAACAAACCAACGCTTTTTACAACAACACAATGTTCGGCCTTGATCTGACTTCAATTTTATATACAAACACTTTGGCCTTGGTTCATTTTAATAACCCTTCAAGATTCCCTTCCTTTGTTTTCTGTTTTAACTTACAGGATAAGATAAATAGGTACAACACTATTACCAACTGTACAATTATTAGTGCGTGTGATATGATTCGAACCCAGTGGGGGGATCTCAATATTGAGTCCCAAGTCCCATCGTGGAGTGGCCATCATTTCCTGCCTTACTTTCTCATTCATTTGGTGTAACGTGTAGTAATGTTTGTGGAATAGCTCGATGTCTTTTAATAGCTTGGTCAAATGTTTGGGTACCGGCGGGATATCGTATCCAAAACGCGATATGTATTCCTGGATGTTCAGTAAAGTACCGTTGCCTGCGATACTTATGTGCTTGTGGTCTGAGAGGGGAATTATCCTTTCTTGTGCTATGAGTGTCTCTACCTGGGGCTTGAAACAGAAGGTAGAATCTTCACTGGGCAACAACTGTCCTGGTGTACTCTATACCGACTTTCGCTGGTGGTGACACAGTATGTCCTGTTTCCCTTGTACGCAACCGGTGGCGGGACATGGTTGTGAGCCGTCACTTCCATGATACAGCTTATAGGCTGCCCGTCCTCGTACTTGAACCCACATACCGGCCGGTCGAAAGGATTCAGATGATAGGGTCACAATATCACATGTGTACACCCTCTCTGGCATCCCTCCAGACTAGCACCGGATATTGAGTCTCCCAATTTCACTACATACTGAGGGGTTCTATGATGCTTCACATGTATCCCGTTACGAATTACCCCAATGTTTTCCACCCGGTATACTGGTGGTCGTTGTAACTGATCCATCACCAGTATTCTTAGCACTATCCCCATTACAGATTGTTTACTGTGACCACAGTTGACCGGGACTGGGTACGCTTCGGAGGCGGATCGTAGCTGGCATGAATTCAGGAGGTTGTTGTAGACACTCAAAGCTTTTAGGTGCTTGTTACTGACCCATGGAACTACGTGGCCTTGTTTTAAATCCTCTAAATTACTGCGTCCTTCATTTAACAATCAAGCTCCATACATGACACACGCGTCACTCTGAGCAGCTTGATCTGATGCATTTCTACCCTCCTTTATTAAAGCACTGATGGTCTGAGTGTGTATCTCCACCTCAGCTACCATCTTTGTCAAATGAATTGTCATTGCCTGGTCCTGCTATAGTTCGTTACCCTCTAGTCACTACCCTCCTCCAGTATCTTCTTTAACTGGTCCCTTAAGATATTCACTTGGATTTGCAACTGCACGTTGTCCACATTATTTACAAGTATTAAAGGCTGTAACTACATCACTCATTAGTCCTCTTTTTCATCTCGGTTTGTACGCTTCCCCCTGACTCTCATTCCCATAATTCTTCTGATAGGATTGTTTAAATATTTCTTTTAGCAACCGTTCGTATAACTTTTCTATTTCTGGCGGGCACCGTCAGGGTAATTGTAACTCTGTTAAGTTTAGAATAACCGACACTACTTCATAATACACAGTATGATACAACATTTTCCCTATTGGGATTAATGCAAACCCATTCTTAGGACCGGGTGTTAGGACAGGACATGGAATTTCTTGGTTTGGAATCTTCAGAATTTTAGGGAGAGGTTTTAATTTGCTCGCGATCAGCTCGGTTGCATTGACTGTTTTTGGAGGGTTCAAGGCCACACAGGAATCAAAACCCTGCGTCCAGTTCATCCCTGACCTGGAATCCTTTCACTGTCTTTTAAAAACAATCCCCACACCTCCCCTGCACTTATGGCTAGATCCAACCACACAAACATAAATCCCTTGTTCCTCCTTTCACCACTTCACCCAACACAATTTCGCCTCTTCTTTTGTTCCTGTGATCCGCCTGTTTGAGCTATTATCCAATTTCTCCCATTCTGTGGATGCATTAATTTTTCCCCTGTCTGTTTTCCATAACCACCACCAGCCTCCCATGGAGGGTAATCCCTTTACATTCCAGACAAACTTGTCTACCCTCTCTCACCCGTACCTTCCTGGTTGTGATGTTTAGCCTTGGGCAGGACACTGATACCTCCCCAAGTTTACCCTCGGTTTGTCTGGAGTACTTGGGCGAATTTGACCCTAACCACCCTGGCCAACTCCTGGTGTGTGCATAGGCGTTTGTGTCCTTGTTGCTCCCTATCGCTTCCCCTTGTGTTACGGTGGGGCCGGTTCCTCCCATGCACCCGTATGTAAGGAATGTCCAGGTGTCTCCCCGATCTCCCCCTCCTTTCATAATAAGGGCCATCCACAGGCCTATCTACAGCGTCCACTTCATCTCGTATCCCTGGCTCGATTCGCTCCAATAAAGACAGAATGAAACAAATACTTTTGCTCTGTGGGTGGCTCCCCCTCACAGGTCCTTCTTCAGTTATTCACATATATAAATTTTCCCTTTTTAAGATCACTGCTTCCCTCTCCTTTTATCCTGATGCTTGGGCTTTCGGAGGCTCGGGGGTGGAGATGGAGCAGGCGTCCAGGGCACCCTAGGTCGCGGCACCCGACCAACCCGCCTTACTGCTCCGTACCTTACTTCTCCATCCTCATCATCCCACAGTATTGGTGGAAGGCTTACATCGATCAAATTCTTCACAGTTCCTTGGTCCTTGGCCCGCTTTTTACTTTTCTCTCCGGGGTTGTACAGCTTACACTGGTTTATATGAACCCACTTTATTCGTTTTGGCAGCTGGATCGCGTAGACCATGGGGCTTGCCTTGTCTACAATGCTATATGGTCCTTTGTACAACGGTTCAAATGCCCCTATTCTGGCATAATTCCTGACCATTACCTGATCGCCTACCCTCCATTCCTGTGTAACCCAGGGTTCCAACAGCAGTTTATTCTGCTGGTGCTGTCTGGCCATATTGTTAGCTGCTTCCCAATGGAGCCCCTTCAGAGTACAATACAGATCTCTGACAAACCTGTCCCGTGTGATCTCTGTAACCTGCATTTCGGTCAGGACTGGTGCTAGTACATGGGTCGGGGTCCTCATAAATCTCCCTGTCATCAGCGCATGTGGGAAGTGTACCATACTCTTAGAGAGACTGGCTCGGTGGCTCATTAGTATTAGGGGTAGGATCTCATCCCATTTCTTCGGAGTATTTCCAACTCCTTCATAAGCCTCTCTTTTAAGGTCTGGTTTGTCCTTTCTACTGAACCTGATGATTGGGGGTTAAACACCACATGCCATTGCCCCTGTATTTCTAACTGCTTTAGGGTGTCCTGCATTACCACTCCGGTGAAATGACTCCCTTGATTTGATTCCACTATCAGGGGCAGTCCCCATCGAGAAAATACTTCTCGCACCAGAATCTTTGCTGTGACTACTGCGGTGGCCGTCCTACAAGGAAAAGCTTCTACCCATTTCGTGAAAAGATCTACTAACACCAGGCAATATTTATTGCCTCTGCCTGAGGTGGGCAGTGGCCCAATGAAATCTATCTGTATAGACTGTCATGGCCCCTCTACTCTCCTCGTGTGTCCCAACGGAGCCTTTCTCTGGTGGGGGTCTGGATTATTTGCGGCACATAGCAGACAATTCTGGCAGTAATCCCTTACATCACTTCTAAGCCCGGGCCACCATCCCATGTTCTACTTTATCCCATGTTGTTCCTGACCCTGGATGTCCAGCTCCTGGAACCCCATGCGGTAGCTGCAAGAATTTTTCCCTGCACTGCCCTCGCACGATCCAACTGTCTGCTTTAAACAACATTCCCTGCTTTACTGCTATATCTGCAGCTCCCAAAGGTCCCACTACAGACTTAGTGTCTATTTTGTCTCTAATTGCTGCTCTAAGGTCTGCATCCCATAGCTGAGCCTGTTTTAAATCAGGTGGCAATGGTACTTCTTTGGGCCCCTCTCTGCCTGTTACAGCCATGATCTGTCCACAGTGATATGGGTCCCAAGGTGTCCCTTCTCCTGCCCCTGTTTTGGCCAGTGTGTCAGCTTTTTATTCCCTTTCAATTTGGGTTCTGTCTTAGAGTGTGCTTGAACTTTTGGATATAATAATCCTTCTGGTCCTACCCATGACGTCCAAAATGACTTTTAACAATGGAGCCGTCACCAATGGCTTTCCGTCTGAGGACTTAAACTCTCGCCTAGCCCAGATTGCTAAATTCTCTGTACAGGAATTGTAAGTGAACATGGAGTCCGAACATATGGTATCGGAAGTGAGGAATTTGTTCGGGTGTGAGACCACATACATTACAGCTGCCAGCTCGGCCTACTGCGTGCTTAAAGTATTGGGGAGTTTTGTAGCTTTCTCTAGCCCAGCCTCAGGATCGTAAATCTCGCAGCCTGTTTTTCTCTCTCCTTTTATCACCGAACTAGACCCATCTACATAGATGTCCTTGCCTGTTGGGTGTTCCCCTGTTTGGAATCCCACCTCTACATCCCACACTCCTCTCACTGAACACATGTGAGCTGCCCCCCGGATCAACCAGGTTCGGGGCTAGCTTTGGTTCTCCTAGCCTTTCTACCTTCAGGTCTAACTGATTAAGCAACAATGTCCAGCGGGCAATCCTGTTACTGCTCACTGTCCCATCTTTCATTCTACCGTCCAGTAACATTTGTGTCGGGGTGTGACAGGTCAGTAGAGTCACTGTAGCTAATCCTGTGAGCGACTGAAAATGCTTTACTGCCCAAAAAGTTGTAAACAGATGTCGCTCGCAATTTGAAAAGCTCTTTTCTACTTCGGTGAGAACCCAGGAGGCGTAGGCCACCGATCTCAGCTTGCCGTGTTGCTCCTGGAGTAACACTGCATGCAAGCTGTCCCCAATAGCTGCTACCTGCAGACTAAAGTCCCGGTCCTCATTTACTGCTCCCAACGCTGGTGCTGTGTGTAACACCTCTTTTAACCGGATGAAAGTTTCCAGACAAATTTCACTCCATTCCCACTATACTCCTTTCCTAAGAAGCCTCAACAAAGGAGCTGCCATGGCTGCATATCCTTCGATAAATTCCCTGCAGTAACCCATTATTCCCAAGAAAGACCTTACTCCAGACACGTCCTTAGGAACGGGTAGTTCCTGGACTGCCTTTCTCTTAGCTTCATCTATGGCTCTCTCTACTGCTTTAATGGTCAAACCTAGAAACTGCACCTCCTCTTGGCCTACTTGAGCTTTCTTGGGATTTACTTTAAACCGGCTTCTTTCAACAAATGCAGTAACTCACTCAATAATGGCCATGGTCCTCTGCAATTTCAGAGAATAACAACAGGTCGTCCACATATTAGACCAACCGATCTGGCTGACTAAAACCTTTTAGTGCCTCGGCCATACTCTGGTGAAAGATCGAGAGACTATTGTGAAACCCTTGTGGAAGACATGTCCACATGTACTGCTGACTCTTAAAGGTGAAGGCAAATTTATATTGGTCCTCCCGTCTCAGGGAAATGGACCAAAACCCGTTTGAAATGTCCAGCATGGTAAAGGTTGTTGCGGCCGCAGGGATACTCCCTATCAAATCTGCTACCACTGCTGCAATGGGTGCACAGGCTGGAATATTTTTATTCAGGACTCGGTAATCTACCGTGGCCCTCCATGAGTTGTTGGGCTTCTTTACTGGCCATAGGGGTGAGTTTACGTGTGTGGCTATGGTCCTCAACACACCTTGATCCACTAGGGAATTTATAGCAGTTTCCAAATCCCTTTCTGCTTCCCAGGGAAAATTATACTGTTTCTGGGGCCGTATCATCGGATCCCCATCTATCTTCACCTCTACCCCAGTTACTCTTCCGCAATCATGCTTGTGCGTGGCAAATGCATCCATATTCTCCTGTACATGCCCTTGATACCGGACCGGAATATTATCGACTAATCTTTCTAAGTCATAACTCCCTTTCGACTTCATCATGCAAGTGCTGCCTTTGTCAGTACTGTCCCTGGGAATCACGATCATCTCACTCATCCTATCTGTATCAACTGCCCCCCATAGACAATTGTTCTTCATATTCACTATGGCGTGGTGTGCCAACATGTAGTCTGCCCTGAGAACTCCTGAACTGGGCTGTTCCCACTTCATTAAAATGCATTCCCACTTTGTTGTGTTAGGTCCTAACTCTATGGTTAAGGGTTTCGACACTGCCCCAGCCTGCTCATTACCCGTAAAACCCGCCAGTGTAAATGGGACTCCGCTCGATTACGGGGAGGTGGTCGGATTCGGTGAGTGGACAATTGTGCTACAGGCTCCTGTATCTATTAAATACCGTCTCCTAACTGTTTCCACCTTCACATCCACAAATGGCCTGCCCCACTCATCATAGGTATTCTGGCTGGGCACAACGTTAAAGTGGGGGCACCGACGCATTGGGTCCCTTTTCTCCTATTGCAGCGTCCAGCTTTCCTCCACCCGTGCCCATAACCTGCTGTAATGCGGCCATTAAAATCTGTACTGGGTCGTCGGCTACCTTCCTTTGGCCTTTTTCTGCCTCAGCACCCTCGTACCCTGGCTTCCCTCCTCTCGAGAGTCTACAATCCTTGCTCCAGTGTTCCAACTTCCCACAATTAAAACACCATCCTTATATTGACCCGCATTTCCCCCTTCTTGTCTCCATTCTCTCTTTGGCCTAACCTCTCCTTTTACTTTGTGCACTTTCCCTTTTGTTTCCCCTCCTACCCTTGCCTGGACTTAAAAGCTAGCGTTAATCTTCTCAACACCCCTGCCTCTCACGAAAAATATATTCCAGTGAGGAGGAAAGGGCATAAGAGAAAATATAGCCATCCGTGGCTAACTAAAGAAATAAAGGACGGTATCCAATTAAAAACAAGGGCATACAATGTGGCCAAAACTAGTGGGAGTACAGAAGATTGGGAAATTTTTAAAAGCCAACAAAGAATGACTAAAAAAATGATTAAGAAAGGGAAGCTAGACTATGAAAGTAAACTAGCACAAAATATAAAAACAAATAGCAAGAGTTTCTATAGGTATATAAAAAGGAAAAGAGTGGCTAGAGTAAATGTTGATCCCTTAGAGGACAAGACCGGGGAATTAGTAATGGGGAACATGGAGTTAGCAGAAACTCTGAACAAATATTTTGTATCAGTCTTTACGGTAGAGGACTCTAACAATATTCCAACAATGGATAGTCAAGGGGCTATAGGGGGGAGGAACTTAACACAATCACAATCACTAAGGAGCTGGTACTCAGTAAGATAATGGGACTAAAGGTGGGTAAATCCCCTGGACCTGATGGCTTGCATCCTAGGATCGTAAGAGAAGTAATGGCAGGGATAGTGGATGCACTGGTTGTAATTTACCAACATTCCCTAGATTCTGGGGAGGTCCCAGCAGATTGGAAAACTGCAAATGTAACGTTCCTATTTAAAAAAGGAGGCAGACAAAAAGCAGGAAACTATAGACCAGTTAGCCTAACATCTGTGGTTGGGAAGATGTTGGAGTCCATTATTAAAGAAGCAGTAGCAGGACATTTGGAAAAGCAAAATTCGGTCAGGCAGATTCAGCATGGATTTCTGAAGGGGAAGTCATGTTTGACAAATTTGCTAGAATTCTTTGAGGATGTAACGAACAGGATGGATAAAGGGGAACCATGGATGTGGTGCATTTGGACTTCCAGAAGGCATTTGACAAGGTGCCACATAAAAGGTTACTGCACAAGATAAAAGTTCACAGGGTTGGGGGTAATATATTAGCATGGATAGAGGATTGGCTAACGAACAGAAAACAGAGAGTCGGGATAAATGGTTCATTCTTGGGTTGGCAATCAGTAACCAGTGGGGTGCCGCAGGGATCAGTGCTGGGACCCCAACTATTTACAATCTATATTAACGACTTGGAGGCAGGGACCGAGCGTAATGTAGCCAAGTTTGTTGATGATACAAAGATGGGAGGAAAAGCAATGTGTGAGGAGGACACAAAAAATCTGCAAAAGGACAAAGACAGGCTAAGTGAGTGGGCAAAAATTTGGCAGATGGAGTATAATGTTGGAAAGTGTGAGGTCATGCACTTTGGCAGAAAAAAATCAAAGAGCAAGTTATTATTTAAATCGAGAAAGACTGCAAAGTGCTGCAGTACAGCGGAACCTGGGGGTACTTGTGCATGAAACACAAAAGGTTAGTATGCAGGTACAGCAAGTGATCAGGAAGGCCAATGGAATCTTGGCCTTTATTGCAAAGGGGATGGAGTAGAAAAGCAGGGAAGTCTTGCTACAGTTGTACAGGGTATTGGTGAGGCCACGCCTGGAATACTGCGTGCATTTTTGGTTTCCATATTTACGAAAGGATATACTTGCTTTGGAGGCAGTTCAGAGAAGGTTCACAAAGTTGATTCCGAAGATGAGGGGGTTGACTTATGAGGAAAGGTTGAGTAGTTTGGGCCTCTACTCATTGGAATTCAGATCCTATAAGATTATGAGCGGGCTTGACAAGGTGGATGCAGAGATGATGTTTCCAATGATAGAGGAGACTAGAACTAGAGAGCATAGTCTTAGAATAAGGGGCCGCCCATTTAAAACTGAGATGAGGAGAAATTTCTTCTCTCAGAGGGTTGTCGATCTGTGGAATTCAATGCCTCAGAGAGCTGTGGAAACTGGTGCATTGAATAAATTTAAGACAGAAATAGACAGTTTCTTAAACGATAAGGGAATAAGGGATTATGGAGAGCGGGCAGGGAAGTGGTCCTGAGTCCATGATCGGATCAACCATGATCGTATTAAATGGCGGAGCATGCTCGAGGAGCCATATGGCTTAATCCTGCTTCTATTTCTTATGTTCTTATGTTCTTATGTTCAGTATTCTGGAGATTGTAAGGGTCAAACCATGCTTCAACCTTTGCTCTGAGCTGTGGCAAACTGTTAGCCATTATGGTTCTCAGCCAATGGTTTCTGGGTTCCCCTATTAAATCTGCCCGTACCAGATTTCCTCCAGTGGCCCTTAAATAAATAGGCCACAGTCTGTCTGCAAACATATCGGGTGATTCGTTTACTTGCTGCCTAGTTTATTCTACTTGCCAGAATGGACTACCTTGACTGTACTGTAGCGCTGCCATGATTTCCTCCTTTAAACCCTATGGGGTTCCTCCACCTAACTTGGTGGCTGTCGATGAGCTCTGATAAAACCTCCCTTCCAGAGAGAGCAGTGTTAACTTCACTTTCTCCTCCACGCTGCAGTTATTTATACCCCCTATCTGCTCTATCGTGGCGAAATGAACGGAGGCATCTCCTCCTTGCTTTAATTTTACCACACCCGTCAGCATCTCCTGCAGCTGAAGCGGCGTGAATGGGATCACATAGTCAATTTGTAATGGTGCCGGACCACCATTTGGTGGGGGGTGGGCCGAATTTCTGCTGTCTCAAGGGACACATTGGTTTCGGGGGCTCCCGGTGCCTCGGGAGCTGGCCGATGCTCACTATATTTGGGCCCATTGTCTGACTCTTTCCCCTCTGGATCCCAACCTTCCTCACCTCCTCCTGGTGCCATGTGACAAACCGTCCCTTTGGCCCTGTCTATTTCTGTTGTTAATTGGTGGATCTTTTCCTTACAAGGTCCGTGATCTGCCCTCTCGGTAACCCTGTTTCTGCGCTATCTGATGGGCTATCTTGATTTTCCTGAGCTGTTCTTCTGCCTCTTTTGGTCTTTTTAAGTGCCTTTCATTTTGTTTGATGTGGGCCTGCTGTTGCTTTTTGCATTTGGTCACCTGGCACTTTAAATACTCTGTGATTACGCGCCGTTTCTTCCCTCATGCCCTGATCCTGCATTTCTTTCTCAAAACTGCATATCTCGCCTCTTAACTTCTTATTCTCCTCCTCCAGCTGTCCTACCTTTTCTCTTAACAGTTGTGTCTGCCTCTGCAGGCACATGAGCCAAATCGCCTTCTCTTTTGACCCTTTGTGGTTCTCATCACATTTTGCTGCAGTGAGTCCATTTCTAGTGACTCTGGCTGAGAAATTAGTCCTGACTACCTTGGTCTTCCCTGAGACCACCTCACAGCGACCTGCAGTTACTGTCACTCAGGCTTCTCTCTGTGTCGACCCGAGACTATTCCAGCCTGTCCGAAATTGTTTCTCTCCTGGCTGTCCTAGCCGACCTTGAGATTACCTCTGGCCTCCCTGAGACCCCTTTGCAGACTACCCGCGACTACTTCTGGTCTTTCTCTGTGACTACCCCAGTCAACCGAGATTACTCCAGCCTATCTGAGATTGTTTCTCTTCTCTGGCTGCCCAGGGCATCTGTGAGATTACCTGGCCTCCCTGAGACCCCTTTGCAGACTACCCATGGCTACTTCTCCCGGTGGCTACCCTAGTCAGCCAGAGCTCTTTGGCTACCCTAGTCGCCCTTGAGAGTACTTTGGTCTTTCTGAGACCCCTTCATGTAATAACTGCGAATTTCTCGGTGACTACCCTAGTCAACCTGGAATTACTCCAGCCTACCCAAGACTGTTTCCTTCCTTCTCTGGTTGCCCTAGCCACTCTTGAGAAACTTCCTTTCTACTTACGACTGACTACCTTAGCCGACCTGAGACTTTACTAAGCCTCCCTAGGGTTTATTGCCCTTGCTTTGTGTCCGTGATCGTATTCCAAACACCGAGGTCCTGCCACGGTCATCATTTTCTGTAGGATGTTCGTTTTACACTCTACCTTGATTCGTAGACCTCGGGAATTACAGGAAAAAGGACTACATATGACGCAACGTTTAGATTTAACCCAGTGTCAGTTTTATTATGCAAAAACTAACTAAAAACTACAGAACTAGACTTCTGGGAGAATTGACTGAGGACATACAATCACCTGTCCAGTTCGTAGCTTTAATCGTAGATTGTAGGTTCGTGGTCGTTGGTTCCGTGACCGGTTGTTTCCTCTTCTGGTCGTTCTCTTCAGTTCTGTTCCTTCCCGTTTGCTTCCGTACTTCGCTTCTGAGCTGCTTCTAGCTCATATACTTATATCCATTTTATGAATAATAACCCCGCTGCTGTGGTTTCTGATAATGTGTTTGAATCGATATGTTGTTTGTGGTGATCCGTTTGACTGACTGCCATGATGGGCCTGGATGTCCCCAATTTGCACACCGAGTTGACAGGGCAAAAGATAACTCCTTATCTTACTCCGTTCTCCAAAAATGTACACCATGTGGGGTCCCTTTGTTGTTCTGGTTCCTTGCAGACTTGGAGTCTCAAGAGAGAATTGTTTTGCCCCCTCTGGCCAATCAGTTCAGGGCCTCTTCTGTGAGTTTATATCAAATGTATCAAGCCCATTGTTTCCATGCATAAAACCAATCTGGTTTTCAACCGTAGAGATTGTCCTTAATTGGTGATGAGTCATCATCTGCCCCAGGCTGGCGCCTTTTCCTCCCTTTATCCAGTCAATCCCAAAAGCTTGTATTAAATCAATTTAATCAATTTTTGTTTGTGGCCTCTTTCTGTGCCTTCTGGAAAAGTGTGTAACCTTACAATTTGTCTGCAGTTGCAGACTGGAAAACCCCTGCTGCATAAAAGGTGAGCGTTATGGTGACCTTGGTCTCAACAGTGAGAGCTGTCCTGAACCTTGCGTGAGGCTGCAGATCTTGCCGCAGGACATTGCACAGCTCCCTCAGTATGTTCTTTTTAAATCTGAGTCTTTGCACACATTGCTCATCACTGAGTTCCTGTCTCTCACAAGGTGTTGCCCTGCCAACACTGAGCCCATTCTGTCTGAAGGCTCGACCCTCACAAGCAGGCCTCTGTGGAGTAGAGAAGGAGACCCACAGGCCTCGACTAATCAGTGAGAGTGAAAATATTTTCTAAACTCACAAAAATTTCAGAAAAGTCCGCTGCAGGTTTAGCAAATCCCTACAGAGAAAACCGAAGAACTTTGGACCAAAAATACCCGATCACACAAAATCTCCGTTCGCCTCTTCTCGCGGTCTCGAGCAGCTCGGCAAAGTGCACCGACCCAAAAAGTTGGTGGGAGCACTGTCAAGAAAAATGCAGGCATTTTTATAGCAAATATAGGTGGCATGTCCATGTAGCAATGGTGCGCATGCTAATGACGTCATCATGGCTGCAAGCCCCATACCACAACAGAAGTTGGCGGTTTGGGTTGGAAGTGGACACAGTCCCAAAAGCTCCTGCGCTGAATATACGTCACAGAACCAATCGACCGGAATGCGGCAGCCACTCAATTCCGGTGCATGGCCACGGCATACCCGCGGTAACGGGCCTTATAGGGACCCTGAATTTCGGCACCCCTGTATTAAAAATTTAAGATCATTGTCACCTTCAGCTAGGGGTATTCTCATAGGTTTTCAGGAGATGTCTTAAGATGTCACACTGGGGAGAGGCCGTTCACCTGCTCCGTGTGTGGGAAGAGATTCACTCAGTCATCCGACTACCTGAAACATCAGCGAGTTCACAATTGACTGCAGGGGTTGGATTCTGCTGTTAATCACATCCGGAACTGAACCATGTTCATTCTGGCAGTTGCCGTTTGTTTCTGCCGATGTTAATAACCCTGTAACTGGGCTGTAGTTTGATATCCTGTAAATATCAAATACATCAGCTTTCTTTTACACACCCTGTGCCTAGTCCTTGATATCTCAATGATAAGACGAGCTGATTGACGACTTGTTATGAACTGGGTGGAATCTATCTTAGAACGGACTTCCTATAACTTTTTAAAAGATGGATCTACAAGATGTCCAAGTCTGACATTCCAATTTCAACCTATGGGAAATATTCTGATAATCTGTTACTGTCACGGGGCAAAGCAGCATTGTTACTTTATCATCAGTTTCATCAAATTCAATGGGCAATCCGATCTCCAAAGGGAAACGTCTCCTTAAAGCTGACGGTGTCGGCAGTTCTGCAGCTCATTTCTGTAGAATTCCCTGCCTCAGAGAGTTGTTGATGCTAGTTCATTGGATACATTCAAGAGGGAGTTAGATCTGGCCCTGGCGGCTAAAGGGATCAAGGGGTATGGAGAGAAAGCAGGAAAGGAGTACTGAGGGAATGATCAGCCATGATCTTATTGAATGGTGGTGCAGGCTCGAAGGGCTGAATAGCCTACTCCTGCACCTATTTTCTATGTTTCTATGTTTCTATCACTAGTTCAGTAGACTTCCACCTTGCTGAAGAGGAGGTGCTGAAGACAGATTCCGCTGGTCATTGGCAGGTACAACTGGCATAATTTCTATTGTGGGGTCTTGAGTCCTGGCACCTGAGGTACAAGAAAATCCTTGTGCATTCATCCTCCTCATCCAAGTCATTCAAAGGACAGCAACAGCCAAGGCTGCAGACAAGTGTGCCTTGCAGAAATGCATGCTTCAGCAAAACTTACCAAAAATAGAGTTAACACAGTGTGCAAGATATCCCATGCAACTACACAAAATCCTCAAACAAAAAAAACTCTTTGAAATGACTGCACAAAAAACCATAGTAAGCCAATTTTAAGAGCAGATTTAAAGAAGGCAAACCCTGCTTTAAACAGATGTGTCCATTTTATATGGGTGAGAGACTTAATTTGGGCTGAACTTCACTCAAAGTTGAAAAATCTTTATTAACTAAATTTACACTTTTAAATGAGAGTTAGGCAGGACAATTTTTGCTAGGAAAATGGAAATTTCATTTTCTGGAATATTTAGCACCAAAGGAAGAATGCCAGTTACACTTGTGAGCTAGGATCCATGTGAGCCCTAAGGGTACAATTTCTCTGCAGTGGCAGAAACCCAGTGAACAGAAGCTTCTGTATTGTCAGGAACATGAGGTATATTTAGGGGGAGTGTAGCAAGACTGTTGAAACTGAGAACAGTTCATTAAAATGTTCTAAAACCTGGAAAAAGTTAAGGGATGCAGCAGGTTTTAAGTAAGTACAGAGGCAGGGAAGGGAAATGATGGTGCAAGACAAAAGGGGATGGTAATGGGACAAGTCAAGAAACAAAAGATGTGTCCAGAGGAGCTGTAAATGGCAATACCAGAATTATTACTAACAACTGCTGTCTAAAAGAATGGGAGCAGAGGTTATGATTTGAACTCAATGTTGAGTCCGGAAGGCTGTAAAGTGCCTTATCAAGAAGAGGTGCTATTCTTGAAACTTCCGTTGAGCCTCATAGAACAGTGTAGGAGGCCAAGGACAGAGGGAGGAAAACATAGAAAATAGGTGCAGGAGTAGGCCATTCGGCCCTTCGAGCCTGCACCGCCATTCAATGAGTTCATGGCTGAACATGCAACTTCAGTACCCCATTTCTGCTTTCTCACCATACCCCCTGATCCCCTCAGTAGTAAGGACTACATCTAACTCTTTTTTGAATATATTTAGTGAATTGGCCTCAACAACTCCCCGTGGCAGAGAATTCCACAGGCCCACCACTCCCCGGGTGAAGAAGTCTCTCCCCATCTCGGTCCCAAACGGCCCACCCCCTATCCTTAGACCGTGACCCCTGGTTCTGGACCTCCCCAACATTGGGAACATTCTTCCTGCATCTAACCTGTCCAAAAACCCATCAGAATTTTAAAAGTTTCTATGAGGTCCCCTCTCATTCTTCTGAACTCCAGCGAATGCAAGCCCAGTTGATCCAGTCTTTCCTGATAGGTCAGTCCCGCCATCCCGGGAATCAGTCTGGTGAACCTTCGCTGCACTCCCTCAATAGCAAGAATGTCCTTCCTCAGGTTAGGAGACCAAAACTGTACACAATACTCCAGGTGTGGCCTCACCAAGGCCCTGTACAACTGTAGCAACACCTCCCTGCCCCTGTACTCAAATCCCCTCGCTATGAAGGCCAAAATGCCATTTGCTTTCTTAACCGCCTGCTGTACCTGCATGCCAACCTTCAATGACTGATGTACCATGACACCCAGGTCTCGTTGCACCTCCCCTTATCCTAATCTGTCACCATTCAGATAATAGTCTGTCTCTCTGTTTTTACCACCAAAGTGGATAACCTCACATTTATCCACATTATACTTCATCTGCCATGCATTTGCCCACTCACCTAACCTATCCAAGTCGCTCTGCAGCCTCATAGCATCCTCCTCGCAGCTCACACTGCCACCTAACTTAGTGTCATCCGCAAGTTTGGAGATACTACATTTAATCCCCTCGTCTAAATCATTAATGTACAGTGTAAACAGTTGGGGCCCCAGCACAGAACCTTGTGGTACCCCACTAGTCACCGCCTGCCATTCTGAAAAGTACCCATTTACTCCTACTCTTTGCTTCCTGTCTGACAACCAGTTCTCAATCCACGTCAGCACACTACCCCCAATCCCATGTGCTTTAACTTTGCACATTAATCTCTTGTGTGGGACCTTGTCGAAAGCCTTCTGAAAGTCCAAATATACCACATCAACTGGTTCTCCCTTGTCCACTCTACTGGAAACATCCTCAAAAAATTCTAGATGATTTGTCAAGCATGATTTCCCTTTCGCAAATCCATGCTGACTTGGACCTATCATGTCACCTCTTTCCAAATGCGCTGCTATGACATCCTTAATAATTGATTCCATCATCTTACCTACTACCGATGTCAGGCTGACCGGTCTATAATTCCCTGTTTTTTCTCTCCCTCTTTTTTTAAAAAGTGGGGTTACATTGGCTACCCTCCACTCGATAGGAACTGATCCAGAGTCAATGGAATGTTGGAAAATGACTGTCAATGCATCCGCTATTTCCAAGGCCACCTCCTTAAGTACTCTGGGATGCAGTCCATCAGGCCCTGGGGATTTATCGGCCTTCAATCGCATTAATTTCCCCAACACAATTTCCCGACTAATAAGGATTTCCCTCAGTTCCTCCTCCTTACTAGACCCTCTGACCCCTCTTATATCCGGAAGGTTGTTAATGTCCTCCTTAGTGAATACCGAACCAAAGTACTTGTTTAATTGGTCCGCCATTTCTTTGTTCCCTGTTATGACTTCCCCTGATTCTGACTGCAGGGGACCTACGTTTGTTTTTACTAATCTTTTTCTCTTTACATATTGATGGAAACTTTTGCAATCCGTCTTAATGTTCCCTGCAAGCTTCGTCCCGTGCTCCATTTTTCCTGCCCTAATCAAACCCTTTGTCCTCCTCTGCTGAGTTCTAAATTTCTCCCAGTCTCCGGGTTCACTGCTATTTCTGGCCAATTTGTATGCCATTTCCTTGGCTTTAATACTATCCCTGATTTCCCTTGATAGCCACGGTTGAGCCACCTTCCCTTTTTTATTTTTTTATTTGTTTCTCTTCATCTCGGTCCTAAATGGCCTACCCCCTATCCCTACACCGTGTCCCCTGGTTCCCGCCCCCCTAACATCGGGAACATTCCTCCCGCATCCAACCTGTCCAGTCCCGTCAGAATTCCACATATCTCCATGAGATCCCCTCTCATCCCTCCAAACTCCAGTGAATAAAGGCCCAGTCGATCCAGTCTCCCTCCACACGCCAGTCCCGCCATCCCTGAAACCAGTCCGGCGAACCCCCGCTGCACCCCCCCATAGCAAGAACGCCCTTCCTCAGATTAGGAGACCAAAACTGAACACAACACTCCAGGTGAGGCCCCACGAAGGCCCCGTACAACTGCAGCAAAACCTCCCTGCTCCTACACTCAAATCCCCCAGCCATGAAGGCCAACATACCATTTGCCTTCTTCACCGCCTGCTGCACCTGCATGCCAACTTTCAATGACTGATGTACCATGACACCCAGGTCTCATTGCACCTCCCCTTTTCCTAATCTGCCGCCATTCAGATAATATTCTGCCTTCGTGTTTTTGCCTCCAAAGTGGATAACCTCACATTAATCCACATTATACTGCATCTGCCACACGTTTGCCCACTCACCTAACATGCCCCAGGTCACACAGCCACCCAGTTTAGTGTCATCTGCAAACTTGGAGATATTACACTCAATTCCTTCATCTAAATCATTAATGTATATTGTAAATAACTGGGGTCCCAGCACTGAGCCCTGCAGCACCCCA
Source organism: Pristiophorus japonicus (assembly GCF_044704955.1). Taxonomy (NCBI): domain Eukaryota; kingdom Metazoa; phylum Chordata; class Chondrichthyes; family Pristiophoridae; genus Pristiophorus; species Pristiophorus japonicus. Next base: position 257,922,718 of record NC_091978.1, on the reverse strand, counting down.
CTAGTCACTGCCTGCCATTCTGAAAAGTACCCGTTGATCCTGACTCTCTGCTCCCTGTCTGCCAACCAGTTTTCTATCCATGTCAGTACATTACCCCCAATATTATGTGCATTAATTTTGCACACTAATCTCGTGTGGGACCTTGTCAAACACCTTTTGAAAGTCCAAATACACCACATCCACTGGTTCTCCCTTGTCCACTCTACTAGTTACATCCTCAAAAATTCCAGAAGATTTGTCAAGCATGATTTCCCTTTCATAAATCCATGTTGACTTGGATCGATCCCGTCACTGCTTTCCAAATGCACTGCTATTTCATCTTTAATAATTGATTCCAACATTTTCCCTACCACTGATGTCAGGCTAACCGGTCTATAATTACTCAACATCCATAGCCCTCTGGGGTAGAGAATTCCAAAGATCCACCTCCCTCCGAGTGAAGAAATTCCTCCCCATCTCAGTCCCAAATGGCCAACCCCCTATCCCGAGACCATGACCCCCGGCTCCAGACTCCCCAGCCCGGGGGAAACACCCTCCCCGCATCCACCCCGTCAATCCCCCCTACAATCTGACACATTTCAGTGCGATCCCCTAAACTCCAAAGAGTACAGGTCCATTCTACACAATCCCCCCATCCCAGAAATCAGTCTGGCGAACCTCCGTCGCACCGCCTCCAAGGCAAGTACATCCTTCCCCAGATAAGGAGACCAAACCTGTGCACTGCATTCCAGGTGCGGGCAGACAATTAAAAGGACAGGCGATCGGAAGCTCTGGGGCACGCTTGTAGACTGAACGGAGTAGAAATAGCAGGATAGTTAAGATGAATACGTGGCTTGAGGAATGGTGCAAGAGGGAGGGTTTCAAATTCCTGGGACATTGGAACCGGTTCTGGGGAAGGTGGGACCAGTACAAACCGGATGCTCTGCACCTGGGCAGGACCGGAACCAATGTCCTAGGATGAGTGTTTGTTAGTGCTGTTGGGAAGGGTTTAAACTAATATGGCAGGAAGATGGGAATCTATGCAGGGAGACAGATGGAAGTAAAATGGGGGCAGAAGCAAAAGGTAGAAAGGAGATAAGGAAAGGTGGAGGGCAGAGAAATCAAAGGCAAAAATCAAAAAGGGCCACATTACAACATAATTCTAAAAGAACAAAGAGTGTTAAAAAAACAAGCCTGAAGGCTCTGTGTCTCAATGCAAGGAGCATTCGTAATAAGGTGGATGAATTAACTGCACAGATAGCTGTAAATGGTTATGATGTAATTGGGATTACAGAGACATGGCTCCAGGGTGACCAAGGCTGGGAACTCAACATCCAGGGGTATTCAATATTCAGGAAGGATAGACAGAAAGGAAAAGGAAGTGGGGTAGCGTTGCTGGTTAAAGAGGAAATTAACGCAATAGTAAGGAAGGACTTTAGCTTGGATGATGTGGAATCTGTATGGGTAGAACTGCGGAACACCAAAGGGCAGAAAACACTAGTGGGAGTTGTGTACAGACCACCAAACAGTGATAGGGAGGTTGGGGATGGCATCAAACAGGAAATTAGGGATGCATGCAATAAGGGTACAGCAGTTATCATGGGTGACTTTAATCTCCATATAGATTAAACTGGTAGCAATATGGTGGAGGAGGATTTCCTGGAGTGTATAAGGGATGGCTTTCTAGACCATTATGTCGAGGAACCAACTAGAGAGCAGGCCTCCCAGATTGGCTCTTGAGTAATGAGAGAGGATTAATTGACAATCTTGTTGTGCGAGGCCCCTTGGGGCAGAGTGACAATAATATGGTAGAATTTTTCATTGAGATGGAGAGTGACACAGTTAATTCAGAGACTAGGGTCCTGAACTTAAAGAAAGGTAACTTTGATGGTATGAGACGTGAATAGACTGACAAATGATACTTAAAGGGTTGATGGTGGATAGGCAATGGCAGACATTTAACGATCACATGGATGAACTCCAACAATTGTACATCCCTGTCTGGCATAAAAATAAAACGCGGAAGGTGGCTCAACCGTGGCAACAAGGGAAATTAGGAATAGTGTTAAATCCAAGGAAGAAGCATATAAATTGGCCATAAAAGCAGCAAACCTGAGGATGGGAGGAATTGAGAATTCAGCAGAGGAGGACAAAGGGTTTAATTAGGAGGGGGAAAATAGAGTAGGAGAGTAATCTTGCAGTGAACATAAAAACTGACTGCAAAAGCTTCGATAGATATGTGAAGAGAAAACGATTAGTGAAGACAAATGTAGATCCCTTGCAGTCAGGTGAATTTATAATGGGGAATAAAGAAATGGCAGACCAATTGAACAAATACTTTGGTTCTGTCTTCACTAAGGAAGACACAAATAACTTTCCGGAAATACTAGGGGACCGAGGGTCTCGCGAGAAGGAGGAACTGAAGGAAATCCTTATTAATCAGGAAATTGTGTTAGGGAAATTGATGGGTTTGAAGACAAATTGCATGTTGGCCTTCATAGGGAGAGGATTTGCGTATAGGAGCAGGGAGGTCTTACTGCAGTTGTACAGGGCCTTGGTGAGGCCACCCCTTGAATATTGTGTACAGTTTTGGTCTCCTAATCTGAGGAAGGACATTCTTGTTATTGAGAGAGTGCAGCGAAGGTTCACCAGACTGATTCCTGGGATGGTAGGACTGACATATGAAGAAAGACTAGATCGACTAGGCTTATATTCACTGGAATTTAAAAGAATGAGAGGGGATCTCATAGAAACATATAAAATTCTGATGGGATTGGACAGGTTAGATGCAGGAAGAATGTTCCCAATGTTGGGGAAGTCCAGAACCAGGAGTCACAGTCTAAGGATAAGGGGTAAAGCAGTTAGGACCGAGATGAGGAGAAACTTCTTCACTTAGAGAATTTTGAACCTGTGGAATTCTCTACCACAGAAAGTTGTTGAGGCCAGTTCGTTCGATATATTCAAAAGGGAGTTAGATGTGGCCCTTACGGCTGAAGGGATCAAGGGGTATGGAGAGAAAGCAGAAAAGGGGTACTGAAGTTGCATGATCAGCCATGATCATATTGAATGGTGGTGCAGGCTCGAAGGGCTGAATGGCCTAATCCTGCACCTATTTTCTATGTTTCTATGTTCCGCAAAGCAATCACCCAATCTGCATTCGGCCTCCCCAGTGTAGAGGAGAACGCATCGTGAGCAGCAAATACAATACATTAAATTGAAAGCAGTACAAGTAAATCACTGTTTCACATGGAAGGAATGTTTGGGGCCCTGGAGAGTGGGAAGGAAGGAGGTAAAAGGGAAGTTGTTGCATCTCCTGCGCAAGCAAGGGAAGGTGCCATGGGAAGGGGAGGGGTTGTTGGCGGTATTTGAAAAGTGGACCAGAGTGTCACGGAGCGAGCCTTTCGGAATGCTGAAAGGGGAGGCGAGGGATGTGTTTGGTGATGGCATCACATGGGAGATGTCAGAAATGGTGGAGCATAATCCTTTGAATGTGGAGGATGAGGACAAGGGGAACTCTATCGTGGTTCTGGGAGGGAGTGGAAGGGGTGAGAGCAGAAGTGTGGGAAATGGTACGGGCATGATCGAGGGCCCTGTCAAACACAGTGCAGGTGAATCCTCGGTTGAGGAAAAAGGAACATATCGGAAGCACTGGTATGGAAGGTGGCATCATCAGAACAGATGCGTCGGGGAAGGAGAAACTGGGAGAATGGATTCCTTACAGGAAGAGGGGTGGGTGGAAGTGTAGTCAAGGTAGCTGTGGGGGTCAGTGGACTTAGAGAAGATATTGATTGACAGCCTAGTCCCAGAAATGGAGAGAGAGAGGTCAAGGAAGGGAAGGGACGATTCGGAGATGGACCATGTGAAGGCAAGGGAGGGGTGGAAATTGGAAGCAAAATTAATGAAATTTTCCAGTTCAGGGTGACATCAGGAAATGGCACCAATACAGTCATCAATGTACAGTAAAAAGAGATGAGAGAGGGGACCTGACCAGAACTGGAACAAAGAATTGGCCAAAAATCGCGGTCTCCATGGGCGTGTACGATGTGCGCACACACCCGTAGAGGCTCCGCAAATGCCAGTTCTCAGCATGCGATGCGCATGCGCCAAAGTCCGGCTCTTGGGAACTGTCAAAATTTATTTTGACAATTGCAACGCATCCCTGGGAGAAGGGCCTTTGCGGGCAGAGTTTTGGGCTATTTGTCCAACTCTTGTCCAGCAAATATCCTTCAAACTCTTACGCCTGGTAAAAGTAGACGTAAGACCTGCTTTTACCAGTCTAAAAGTTTAAAAATAAAGAAAAATAAAATGTTATCAATAATTTTTATATTAAAAACCCTGTCTTTTAAAGTAAGTTTATTTTTACCCCTATTAAAACATATTAAAACATTTTCAGTAAAATACATTTTTGTCTAAAACTTTTAATTAAATTCAATATCAATTACTTTTAAATATGTAAAGTGTTTTTTTCATTTATTTTCAATGCTTATGTGTTTTTGGGGGTATTCTCATTCCTAGAAATGGTGATCTCTGTACAAACGGAACTCACCATTACTGTGAATGGGGATACGCCATTTTCATTGGCTGGTTTGGCCCATGTGATCACAGGCTGTACATACGCTCTTGGAATACGTGGCCCCCTACACTGGACATGCACAGCTAAGCCTTGGAGCGCAAGTCTACGTTCCTCTGGGACCACCAGGTATTTTCGTTAAAAACATTTTGGTTGGAGGCATCCGCCCGTGAGAAGCTTCCGACCACAATTTTTTACCCATTGTTTCACATATCCCACAAAAAGGCAGACATAGCTAGGACAGATTCCGATGGCAACACATTTTATTTGGAGGAAGTGAGTGGAGTCAAGGGAGAAATTGTTCAATGTAACAACATTTCAGCCAGGTGGAAGAGGGTGGTGGATGGGGACTGGTTGAGCCTCCATTCAAGGAAGAAGCGGAGGGCCCTCAGGCCGGACACATGGGGGATGGAGATGTAGAGGAATTGGACGTCCATGGTGAAAAGGAGACAGCTAGGGCCAGGAAACTGGGAAATGTTAACATTTTGGAGGGCATCAGAAGAGTCGTGGAGGCAAGTTGGAAGAGACTGGATAAGAAAAGAAGAAATAGAATTGAAATAGGAAGAAATCAGTTCCGTGGGGCAATGACAGGCTGAAATGATGGATCTACCGGGGCAGTCGTATTTGTGGATCTTGGGAAGGAGGTAGAAGTGGGCTGTGCGAGGTTGGGGGACTATGTGGTTGGGGACTGTGAAGGGACGATCTCCAGAGGAGATGAGGTGAGTGATAGTCTGGGATACGATCGCTTGATGTTCAGTGGTGGGATCATGGTCCATGGGGAGGTAGGAGGAGGTGTCAGAGTGTTGGGTTCAGCCTCCGCAAGGTAGAAGTCGGTTTGCCAAACAACAGCAGCACCCTTGCCAGTAGGTTTAATGATAATTTTAGGTTTGGACCCGAGAGAAGGGAGTGCTACAAGTTCAGAGGGAAGTAGGCTGGAGTGAGTAAGCAGGATATAAAAATTGGGATGGTCAATGTCACGCCAGCAGTTCCCAATGAAAAGATCGAGAGAGGGCAAAAGGCCAGTGAATTCTGAAGATGAGAGAAAGGGTCCGCTGAACGGGGGTTGGGAAGACTCCTGGCCAAAGAAGTAGTTGCGGAGGCAAAGACAACTGATAAAAAGCTCAGCGTCTTGCCGAACTCGAAGTTCATTGAGGTGGGGGCATAAGGGGATGAAGCTAAGGCCTTTGCTAAGGACTGATCTTACAGGGTCGGAGGAGATAGTGAAAAAAAACAAAGGGTGAGATTGGAAGGAGGGATAGTGTCAGATGAAAGTGAAGGGGAAGAAGGAGCAGAGGGGTGTGGTGTTCAAGAGTTGTTGAAGGTTACGATCCTTGGCACCTGAAAGAAAGAAAAAAAGTTTTTTGTTAAAGCGCCGAATGAGGCGAAGGATGAAATGGAACTATGGACCAAGACAACTATGAGACAGTGAATCGGTGCTGCTGAAGAACGGTCAGGAGCATGCACGTGGTGGTGCATGGCATTGAGCGTAGATCTCAGGATGCGGTGAGAGCAGTGGTTCGAGGAACGCTGAATATCTTGGAGCTAACGCTAATCATGGGTGGATCAGAAACACGAAGGGTAGAATTTAATTTGGAATCCATGTGGAATAAGTCAGAGCTGGAGACAGTTTTTGAGGCAGGAGATGTAGCTGTGAAAGCGAATTTTGGTAGATACCTGATTCAGCACGAGAAGGGAAACCGAAAGCAATGAAGGTGAACAAGGTAAAAGAGACAAACACAAATCTTCTCAGAGAGAAGAGCAGAACTTCTTCAAGGTGGGCATTCTTGGAAGAGAGGTGGCAGTGCATTAAACACTAATATAAAAGCAAAATGCTGCGGATGCTGGAAGTCTGAAATAAAAACAAAGCAGGTTAGGCAGTATCTGTGGAGTGGAAAGCAGTTAACGTTTCAGGTCGATGACCTTTCATCGGAACTGGAAAAGGTTAGAAATGTAACAGGTTTTAAGCAAGTACAGAGGCAGGGAAAGTGGGCAGGAGATATACTCATTGGTCCTGAAATTCCAGTCGGAGGCTTCCTTCGGACGAACGCCCCCGACCCGAACTTTATCTACGAATGTACCTGGTGGTCCCGGAGGCGTCTTCAATTCCGATCAGAGGCCTTCTTTCCATGTGCATCACAGTGTCTTCGAGGTAGGCAAATCCAAGTTGGAGTCATGTGGGCCTGGACACCCAATCACGGTGCAGTATTCTCATTGATAGTAATGGGATCTCTGTTCATCCAAGTTCCCATTACTATCACTGAGAAAAACCCCAAAATCACCCAAACACAACATAATAAATAAAAAACACCTCACATATTTAAAATTAATTGAAATTGAATTAAATTAAATGTTTTAGAAGCATTTTAATTTTTTGAAGTTTTCTTTAATGTTTTAAGAGGGTTAAAAATAGATTGACCTGAATGGACAGGATTTTTAATATAAAAATTAGTGATAAAATGTAATTTTTACATGTTTTAAAACTCTTACACTGGTAAAAGTAGGCTATGTGCCTGCCTTTACCAGGCGTAAAAGTTTCAAGGACATTCGCTTGCCAAGAGTTGGGCAAATAGCTCAATCTCACCCATGTGAATGTCCTTGTTGTGGAAGATCTGTCAACAGATTGGAAAAGCTGGTTTTTGGTGCATGCGCATTGCGCCCCAAAAACCAGCTTTGGCAAGGCCTCGCTGGGTCGTACGAACCCTGCGAGGCTGGGATTTTACGGCCCTTGTCTCAGCTTATTTTAACTGTAAGTTAAGATGCTTTTGATCAGAAATTGCAACATTCTTGCATGTTCTTTCACTTGTTGCCCAAGCAACATATAATTCTATAGCATCTTAATGCCTGCTGTAGGTCAGAAAATGCCCTGTCCCCATTATAGTAGCAACTTATTTAACTAGCAGGGTGGTGGACTTTTGAAGCTGAGTCTTTCTGGCTGTTACTGAAACTGAACCTATCTGAAATTTTACCAATACAGCAACAACGCCCCTTTAATTCAAGGCCTCAATTTCTTATATTGCTGGCGAAACATACTCGTAATTGAGAAATGTCAACCAGGAAGTTAAATTCTATATAGGAAGTTTCCCTGACTGAGAGACTGCTTGAAATTGAGAAGCAAACATCCAGGAGCTGCAGAACTCCCAAGTTGTTTTTGGTGGTCCTTGTTTATAATCATGACAGAGAAAAACCTTCTTTATTACATTACAGTTAGTAATTCCTATTTGTAATTGGATTTGGATATTGAAGTTCAATTCTGTCAAAACCTGCACTACACGATTCGGACAGTAATTAATTATTTTGCCCATAACTGGATATTCAGAACCTTTGGCTATTCTTCATTCCATACTTTCATTTGGAAAGGAGCTGGGGGTTGCAAGTTACCTTCTTGTACAGGTATTTTGCCTGATTGTTAATTATTTTGTCCATAACTAGAGACTGTTGCGAGTTGATCTTACTTCAATGTTTCCACTATACTAGAAACAAACAATTTTGTCCCCCATCAAATTTGTATTTTTTTTAATGTAAAATAACATCAAAAATATTTTAATTAAATTAATCAAATTACCTGTGGTTGTTGTAAAACACGGTTTCAAAAGCAGAACATTCTTTTAAAAGATTGAAGTAAAGTTTTTTATATATGTATATAACTCATTCTCCAGAACATATAATGACCCAAATTTACAGGAACACCGGATGAAAGCCATACAGCAATGTGCTTTGTGTACACTGATTAAACTGACACATGTGGAAAACTGGCATACTCTTCCTCTTGCTCAAAGGACTGAATTGTAATTCTCAATACATTTTTAATCATTTCAATGTGCATATTGCTTTAAAATTTTGATTAGCATAACTTGCCTACATTTATCTTGAAAGCTATGACTTTCAAGACTGCTGTAGCTATAATTCACCAAAACAAAGTCTTCTAAAGCAAGTAGCAGAAATGGACGAGTTTTGAGTTAACCGAAGAAGTTGAAACCAACAGCTTAACCCTCTGAGTATTTGTCACTGAATTCATTTTGCCAGTATAATGGAATTTTGGCCTATGTAATAGGGTATGGGGTCAGAGATTTGCATAAATTTGAAAAATGTATTTGTGACCAAGCTTTAATTATATAATTATATTAAACTACCATTCAGGTAAGTGAACAGCTTGAGTAATATAGTGATAATCCTGTTACCTAATGCCTCTGTGGTTACAAGATAGTGCCAAGCAGAGCCTAACACCTCATCTTCCTTCTGCAGCAGTATTCTCAACTTGCAACAAAAGTGACTGTTATACTGCAGGCCTGAGACGAGTTCCTGTTGACAGCAACACAAACCCAGAATACCCGAGTTCTCTGACTCCTGCAATGTTTTCTGGTTTGAAAAAGGGAGCTGTGCACAAAAATCTTATTCGCTGTCCACATAGAAACTCACCATTTTGGGTCTTCATCTCCCTGTCCAGTTATGCCATGATGGTAACTATACAGAAGGGTTTGGGGCAGAAATTGATATACGTGTACAGTGGCAGTTGATATTTTTGCCCTGAGTATTAAACCTTTTACTTTTTATCTGTATTGAACAATAGAGCGAGAGACAGAGATACAGTAATGAGAATGAGAGAATGTGCATGAGGGGCTTAGTGTGGGAAAGAAGGATGTGAGGTCACAGACAAATGGAAAACACAAAGAATTGTGGAGTGGGAAAGAATGAGTGAGATAATTATAAGAGGAGAGAGATGCCCACAATTGGCAAAAAAAAATGTTTTGCCAAGGAGCAGTTGTGATATTGTGTAGTAGAAGCACAGGGTCCGATAATATCACTGAGCCGGGAAGAGTATGGGGGTGGTGAGGTGAACAGTGGAGAATTTATGGCCGAGAGACCCAGAAGTAATGGTTTCCCGTGGGTCCTGCCGAATTTAATGGCAGGAGCTGTGTTAAATTATCTCAGAAGGTTATCCACCCCTGGGGAGTGGATGGCAGATAACGCCAACATTAGGGGGAGGGAGGGAATTGGACATCACATGGAGATGGGTGAAATTGGACATAGTCAGGATGGAAATAGGTGGGGAATCAGACATCGCTGGGAATGGGTGGGAAATCATAATTGGACATCTGTGGGTGGGGGTTGGTGGGAAATTGCACATTGCTGGGTTGGGGTGGGGTGAGAAAATCAAATTAGACATCTGGGGGGTGGGGGGGTGGATACAGACATTGCTGGGAAGCGGGGGAGGAATCAGAATCAATGCTGCACTAGAGCCCCGGATGGAACATTCGGACCTTATGATTCATTTAATGCCCGCTCCAGGAAAAGCCTGAAAAAAACAGGCTGTCCCAGGGTGCGGCAGGTGTTATTGGCAGCATTTTTAAATTGAGGGATGAGGATCCTACATCGCAGATCATATTGACTACAATGCTTGCGCACATAACACTGTGTGAAGCTCCGACTTGCAAACTTCACTTTTATCTGCCATTAAATTGCCCTTACAACTTCAGTGCAAAAATTTAATGGCCACCTTACTAGTTTGCCAGCGTATCATAGAATCATAGAAATTTACAGCACAGAAGAAGGCCACTTTGGCTCATCATGTCCATGCAGTCGACCAAGAGCTAACCAGCCTAATCCCATTTTCCAGCTCTTAGTCCATAGCCCAGTAGGTCAGGGCACTTTAAGTGCACATCCAAGTATTTTTTAAATCTGGTGAGGATTTCTGCCTCTACCACCCTTTCAAGCAGTGAGTTCATGACCTACACCACGCTTTGGGTGGAAATTTCCCCTCATATCTTCTCTAAACCTCTACCCAAATACTTTAAATCTATGCCCCCTGGTTGTTGACCCCTCTGTCAAAGGAAACAGATCCTTCCTATCCTCTCTTTCCAGACTCCTCATAATTTTACACACTTCAATAAGGTCTCCCCTCAGCCTCCTCTGTTCCAAGGAATACAAACCCAGCATCTCCAATCTTTCCTCACAGCCAAAATTCTCCAGTCCAGGTAACATTCTTGTAAATTTCCTCTGCACCCTTTCCAGTGCAATCACATCTTTCCTGTAATCATGCTCCATGCTATTGATAGGCAGCGTCAAGCTAGAATAAGGGCTCGTTGGCATGTCAGCCCACGGATGAGGAGAGGCCAAAGAAGTCCAGGAAGGAGTCTTCATCCCCCATGGGTTTACAGGCACCAACGCTCATACCTCCAGCTCTCTGAGGAGCAGTGTGTGAAAAGGCTACACTTCCGAAAGGAAGTGCTGACAGAGATATGCCATCTCCTACAGACCAACCGATGCCTGGACTGCTCTGGAGGCAGCCTTCAATACTCCCCTCAACAGGTATCCGAATTCATTGTGGTGTGCTGCATGCTGTACAATTGGCCATCATGAGGGGCCATGCGTTGCCAATGGGAATTGCATGCCCACCTCAGGAGGAGGAGGATGACAAAGAGGAGCCTGACATTGGATAGCCACCCCATCCATGGGGGAGGCAGCTTGTAATGGATCGGCTCTCCTAAATGGAGGAAACTGAGGGATGGAGCTAATACTGGACACACTACGTTGTCCCCATAAAGTCACACCTCCGGTGAACATTGGAATGATGCATAAGACATTAATGGCAAATGATGATTCATATATTTTACTGCAACAAGGTCACAAAAACTCCCCCCTCCAAAATAGAACCATACAATATACAACATTATGTTGCAGGGTACTAAACAACAATGGGCTAGAATTTCCATTGGCTTACCGCCCGGTTTCTGGGCGGTATTGGCCATTGTGGGCGATAACCAGGTGAGCGAGAAATTCCCCACCTGAGTTATGCCGGCGGTTTCGAGGTACCGCTGGGGAGTGGACTGCCGGTGTGCACCTTCCTCAGATCGCCCTGGCACGATATTTGGCTTAGCGGTGACCCGTAGATTGATATGAAAAAAAACGCCCACGAGAATCAGCGGAGATGGACGGTAGGTGACTAGCTCTTCAAGAAAAAAGTGAGTAATTGGTTTTTTACTCATTATTTTAAAATTCTGTTGTGGTTATTTAGGTTAAAAGGGTGTGGAGAATATTTTACTGATTTTTTTAATGTTCTGTTTTAAAAAAATATATTTTTAATGTTTTTCTGCTCCTAGGCCCATCTCGCAGCCTCGAGGTCAATTTTTGGTGATTTTTAAAATTTATTGTCCATTTTCTTCAGGAACTGCCCAGTCGACCCTAAATTCCATTTTTTTGCCGAGAATCGGGGTGCAACACCCATTTTTTTCGCTGAGCTGATTTTTTTATTTTTTGGGGGGAAGTTTTCGCTGGTGATAATCTTGGGAATCTTAGCGGTCTTTTGGGCAGCAATCGGGCGCTGGTGGGTTGTTAGAAAATTCTAGCCCAATTAAACTTCTTTACCGCCGCAAGTTTCGATTCGGGTGCACAAAGTCCGTTGTGTAACGCCTGAGTTAACGTCAACGCTCCTCCAGCTTACATTTTTGCCGAAACTTGCAGTCGAGGACACTAACTATTTTCAGGAACTATCTTTGACACCCCGCCACGATTAATGCCCAGAAACTGCAAAAGCCCAAAGTTCAGCCCTTAGCCTTTTGGAGTAAATGAGTTAAGTATATAGGTCTGGAGAACTGAGAGCAGTGTACTTGGCAGGTAGTGCTTATTTTTAAGTTCTTCCCCTCTATTGCTTTGCTCAGCCTTTTCTTGTTCTCCCTTTATCCTGCATCATTATTCTTTAGATGATGAGGGAGCCTGCAAACCTTTTCCGAGCCTCTACCAATACTGCTTGGCAACCAGTTACTAACAGTTGCATGAGGACAGCTGGGCGAATTACCTTCATGTTTTAACCACCTCCCTCTGCCAAGTACATCTTCAGATTTTAAAGGCAAAATGAGGAACGTGCAGTAAGGCGGATTGTGGTGCTAATGCCAACTTTAAATAATTGGTTAGTGTTAGACATGGATTTGGGCATCACTATTTGACCAGAAAGAAGTTGCTCTGGACAGTCTCAGTACCTTTTATCCCAGATTCCAGGAAATGGGAAAATATACAATCTGGACATTAAAATCATTCAGATGGCTGGACTTTGAGCTCTGATGTTCTTCTGATGTTCAACTAGGAATTAAAATTTTATGTTGAAAAGGTTGGTATCATAATATTCGCTTTTCCTTCTACAATTACCTACGTGATATTTTGTTTTCTGCACCACCCATCCTTAGGAATTGGATAGTAGAACAGTCGTAAGTCGTTGTATTTTCTAAGGAAAGGACTGCATATTAAATGTCTCACCCCACATTCATCATTTTGTTTTCATTATGGTCATGGAAAGAAATCCACTCAATTTATGTAGTAGCAGCCCGAGAAATTGATTGTGATCTTATTCCACGTACTTTGATTGCAAGCAATTTATTAAATCGAATATGGGAGGTGCAAGGAGAATCGACCCTCATGGGAGGGGGGTCGAACATCCCGGGGATAGCAGCCAGCCAATCTCAAGGGGGTGAGTGTTGGCCGATCATGGGCTGTTTTAAAAGGTAAGCTGTGTGGGCCTGCGAGGAATATTCCTGCTCCTCCTAGCACACAAGCAATGCAATAAAGGTGCTTACCTCATGGATCTGACCCTTCATCTGTCGGGTTTCCCAATGCTTGAGAAACAGTCCTCTGAATTAAAAAATAAAATATTAGTTAATATGGAGGCACGCAGCCTTCTTAAAATATTTTGATGACCAACCTGCCTTCTGAGAACGAATGGGTTTCCCACCCCTTGACTGTTAAAACTGGAAGTGGGCGGGTTGAGGTTGGGTTTCCATTTTTTTTAATAAAAAAAAAATAAATTTTTGATGAACTCCGGTCCTCCTGGTTTGGGTGTGCTCTGGAAGCATGCCATTTTGGGCACATAATGAATCTTTATCCCATAGAGCCTACTTAAGGTTGCGGGGTTGGTGGGGAATAGATAGCGAGAGAGATAACCTTGTTCAGGGGGATAGGAGAGAGAGAAAAAAACCTGCTGTTGTGGGGAAAAGGCAAGGACCTGGTTGCTGTGGGAAAGGGGGAAGAGTGAGTTTTTGTTGGTGGAGGCGGGATCAGGGAACAGAATCGTGGAGAGAGAGAGAGAGGAAGGAGGTGGGAGGAGAGAAATTGACACTATTGTGGCCTTGAGAAAGATCCTGTTGTGAAAAAACCCTATTGAAGGAAAAGAGACAGATACACGCACACATTGCTGTAGCTCTCAATGACCTCTGCTTATTTGCCCCACAAGACGTTTCCAGCCGTGGAATAAATCTCTAATTCACTATATGTTGGTTGCCATCTTGCTGTGCGCCCTGGCTTTACAAAGAGGTATAAAATACAAACTAAGTGAATCAGTCGAGGAATGTGTGATGTGTATATATAGACAGTGGAGAAATTACGGAAGGGAAAGGACATTGAGAAAATAAGGACTTAGAGAGAAACTGTAAGAAATAGAATTGGAGACAAAGAGATAAACGTTTGTTGTCACTGTAACAGGCATACAGAAAGAAAGGGAATAGATGGAAAACAACCAGAAAAACAAAGATATAGAAAGAATTAGAGTGGGCGAGAAGCAGATAGCTGCAGGGAAGTTGTATTTAAACTTAGTGCATGAGCCATGTTAAAGGAGATGAACTAATATTCGAAAACACACATTTATGTTCATAATGTTTAGAAATATCATAATTAGTTAATATCCTAAATATTTACAAGAAAATAGAGACAAATGTTTTGATCATATAAAAGCATTGGCAGTTTTGTAGGTTGGATGATTTAAAAAAAAATAAGGTTTATATATAAACAAATCTGCCAGCATCTAGAATTTTACTAAAATGGGTCAGTGTGGAATCAGTGTCAGTGGAAAATTACATGTTCTTCTTCCTGTGCTATTATCACTCCTGTTGTGTAAATGTACAATTGCAATAGTCACAAACTAATAACTGCAGCCTTTCACTTTTTTAATTAAATGTCTGTTGTACCACATCAATATTGAGGCCTTCCATTGCTCACTCCCACCAGTAAGCAAAATTTATCTTAGTTCTTTTCCACACTTTCCATTACTGGTTACTGGATAGTCAACTGGAAAATACGTTTGCTTCCTGTATTGCCCTTGGTCCCACATTGCTAACACAGATCAACCTGGAACACTGCTGACATCTATTACTTTGTTTTTCATTTGCCTCCTATCTAACGTATTCTTGCTGTTGACTCATAGAATGTTTGCAATTTCCTGCATGCCTGTGTTAGCATCTGATAGTATAATGTCATCTGCAAAATTGAAGTATGTTATGTAAATTGGTGGCTATTTCCAACTCCCTTTCATGTCAAATAAAACCCTTGACCTTACTCAGTTTGCCAAGCCTGCAACATTTGTGTGGCTACAGTATAACATTGGCCATCAAATCCTTATTTAAATCTTGAAACTTTCTGAGTTTCTTACTTCAATTACTAATGCTTCAGTACTAGCCTCTGTTGTATGTATTTTTGGTCAAGTTATCAATCTTGCTTAATATGAAAGAAAGCGCAAGACCATTTATAGCAGTGTGTTATGAATGCCGTACAACGTCTGTTTAAGACCTACAAATTTGGAAATATATTTTCTTCACAATTTCACAGAAGTGGAATATTTTTTGAAGTTTAATGATTTTTCATTGACAATGTTTTCTACTTTCATTCCACTCAAAAACATCATGTAAGCTAACCACACGAAGGTACCACAACATGATTTCATGCTGATTCCTCAGTCTCTGTTTGTTTTGAATACACACATGATTATCTAATGCAGTACCTGGTTATCCTTCCTCCATATTCTTGCACTTTGCTTTCACCACATTCAGACTAATCTACAAAGATTTTCACATCAAAGACATTTCCAACTTTTGCAGTGAGCATAGCTATCTTAGATAAGCTGATTATTGACCCCACAATCAGCTCAGATCCATATCACCAATATAGACTGGGGTAGAGTGACTTAAAAATGTTTGGTTATTTAACTAAGAGCATAAGAAATAGGAGCAGAAGTAGACCATACGGCCCCTCAAGCCATTCAATAAGTTCATGGCCGATCTGATCTTAGTCTCAACTTCACTTTCCTGCCTGTTCCCCATAACCCTTGACTCCCCTATAGTTCAAGAATCTGTCCAGCTCAGGCTTGAATATATTCAATGACTCAGTTTTCACAGCTCTCTGGGGTAGAGAATTACAAAGATTCATGACTCTCTGAGGGAAGAAATTCTTCCTCATCTCCATCACTAAATATATTCAAAAGGAGTTAGACATAGTCCTTACTACTAGGGGGATCAAGGGGTATGGCGAGAAAGCAGGAATGGGGTACTAAAGTTGCATGTTCAGCCATGAACTCATTGAATGGCGGTGCAGGCTCGAAGGGCCGAATGGCCTACTCCTGCACCTATTTTCTATGTTTCTATGTTTCTATGTTAAATGGGCAACCCCTTATTCTGAAATTAAATAAGCTCAAAGAGTCAGACAATGTACATAGAAATTACTCTACAGGAAAGTGAGAGAACAGTAAAAGTAGGATGCAATTACAACAATTAAAAAAAAATCATAGATGGTCTCAGAGATACCAGACATAAAAAAATCCCTCACAAGGGGAAACATCCTCTCAGCATCTACCCTGTTAAGCCCCCTCAGAATCTTATATGTTGCAATAAGATCACCTCTCATTCTTCCAAACTTCAATGAGTACAGACCCAATCTACTTAATCTTTCCTCATAAGATAACCCCTTCATCCCAGGAATCAACCTAGTGAACCTTCCTTGAACTGCCTCCAATGCAAGTATATCCCTCCTTAAATAAGGAGACCAACACTACATGCAGTACTCTGGGTATATCCTCACCAACACCCTGTACATTTGTAGCAAGACTTCCCTACTTTTATACTCCATCCCCCTTGCAATAAAGGCTAACATTCCATTTGCTTTCCAAATTATTTGCTGCATCTGCATGCTAACTTTGTGTTTCATGTACGAGGACACCCAGATCCCTCTGTACTGCAGCATTCTGTAGTTTCTCTCCATTTAAATAACATCTTGCATTTCTATTCTTCCTACCAAAGTGGATAACCTCACATTTTCCCACATTATACTCCATCTGCCAATTTTTTGCCCACTCACTTAAACTATCTGTATCCCTCTGCAGATTTTTTGCGTCCTTCTCACAACTTGCTTTCCCACCTATCTTGGTATCGTCAGCAAATTTGGCTACAATACACGTGGTCCCTTCATCCAAGTCATTACTATAGATTGTAAATAGTTGAGGCCCCAGCACTGACTCCTGTGGCACCTCACTAATTACAGTTTGCCAACCTGAAAACGACCAATTTATCCCGACTCTCTGTTTTCTTTAGTTAGTCAATCTTCTAACCATGCCAAGATATTACCGCCCCACACCATGAGCTCTTATCTTAAGGAGTAATCTTTTATGTGGCACCTTATCGAATGGTGGTGGAGGGGTGTTAAAATGAGATTGATTTTGGGTTAGTTCTTAATCCAACTTTCATGCTGACTCTCAGAACCGTTATTGTCTTGTTTGTTGATTTTGCCATGTGATGCTTTTTCTAAAATTATGAAATCTGGGTGATGTTTACCAAGGCTGGCATTTATTACCCATCCCAAATTTCCTTCAGAAGGTGATGGTTGGCCATCTCATTGAAACATTCAGTCCGTGTGGTGAAGGTACTCCCACAGTGCTGTTAGGTAGGGAAACCCAGGATTTTGAGCCATTGACAAAGGAATTGCGATATATGTCCAAGTCAGAATGGTGTGTGACTTGGAACAGAACTTGAAGATGATGCTGTTCCCATGAAATTCTTGCACTTGTTCTTCTCAGTGGTAGAGGATGTGGGGCTGGGAACTGCTGCCGAATTTGGCCATTATCCAGAACTCCCTTGTCCAGAACCGCCCCTCATCCAGAACCATTCCCGGCCACCGGGCGGCGCATGCGCAGAACTCTGACATGAACAAATTGAAGTCCTTCCTTGCTGTCGACTCCCGCAATCGCTGGTCTGACCCCGCGATCCACCGCCCCCGCCCCCCAACCCCATGATCTCTCTGCTGCATTCCCAGCCCCAAGTCAGCCAGTCCCAATATCCCCTTGCTCAGTACCTGTACCATCCAATTTAACATGACCACCCCTTGTCCAAAAAAATTCCTTATCCAGAACAGGCCAGGTCCCGAAGGTTCCAGATAAGGGAGGTTCAACCTGTATACGTTTTTTCTTTAGCTACCATCTAAAACAAGGTGAAAGACATCAGGTGTATTCAACATTATTGATTCTAGTTTGAAGAATCTTGAAAAAGTTGTTTTTTGTGACTGCTGTGTCCCTTGAGCTACTTATCTGACTGACAAGTGTGCCTGGTTTTAATGTGCCATTTCTCTCCGCAATTCCTTTCATTTTCTTCTTCTCTAGATAGTATTGCACCCAAATGAATGGGTTAATTCATGAATTCTGTGAATTTCATCTTTATTGGACAGGGTGCCAGATGTACTGGCCTTCAATATGGTTGGGTGACAAATGTTGCTCACAAATGAAATGCCATGGGCACTTTTATGTGTGCAGATAAAACAATTAGATGCAAATATAATTAAGTAATGCTACTTAGAAGGTTCACTAGGTTGATTCCTGAGATGAAGGGATTGACTTATGAAGAAAAGTTGAGCAAGTTGGGCCGATACTCAATGGAGTTTAGAAGAATGAGAGGTGATCTTATTGAAACATATAAGATACTGAGGGGGCATGACAAGGTAGATGCAGAGAGAATGTTTCTACTCATGGGGGAATCTAGAACTAGGGGGCATAGTATTAGAATAAGGGTACACCCATTTAGAACTGAGATGTGGAGGAATTTCTTCTCTCAGAGTGCCGTAAATCTGTGGAATTCTCTGCCACAGAGAGCTGTGGAGGCTGGGTCATTGAATATATTTAAGCTGGAGAAAGACAAATTTTTGAAGATAAGGGTTATGAGGAGCGGGCAGGGAAGTGGAGCTGAGCCCAAGATCAGATCAGCCATGATCTTATTAAATGGTGGAGCAGGCTCGAGGGGCCAAATGGCCTACTCCTGCTCCTATTTCTTATGTTCTTATGTTCCTTGCTGGTGGGAAAGAAAGATTCATGTAACAAATCAACTTACAATAGTTTGCTTGTCCCAAGGCAGATTAATATATGTAATTAAAAGTATGATTTCAGCTGTAATATGAGTATATGTGAGACATGATGCAATGAAGCACTGAGAATTCGTTCTACTCCCATGAGATATGAGCTCCCCACCTGCAAATCTCTGGAGCAGCATATCTGCTGGATGATTTGGAAAGTTACGCAGTTCTGTGTGCCTGCTTTGCCCATTTGTCATTTGGGATGACAGATGATGAGAGATTGTGAAATGGAGGGACGGTGACATTTACAAAATGGAAAAATAGGTATTCTAGAAATATTCTGTGCCATAACAATAAAATGAACTTGTAAATTTTCACCCAAATAAGCATTGATTTTTTTTTTGTGCATCTTGCAACATAAATAATTCCCGAGCATAACAACTTAAAACCTGGCTACTGGAGATGTAGATTTATGATAACTGTGAGGAAGGGAAGTGAGAATAAATATAGACACAGCTTACAAATACACTTGATCAAAATTTTTTCTGCAAAGAAGTTAAAAAAACCCAACTTAATTACTGTCAGATGTTGGACATACACCAAATTTGCAACCGTAGAGACTAGAGGGTTATATTATTACAAATCCCATAAATCTTGCCCCTCCTGTGGAGAGTTAATAAATTGAAATGCTCGTTCCATAAACCATGGTTAAGTGATGACAACAACTTAAAATATTTTGCCTCAGACTATGTAAAACAAATTCAAAATGCAACCTTATCAATGTATTTCGAAGAAAAGTAGATACTAAGTATTTTTTTATTTTCAGATGGTAATATCTGTTGTTGACAAATGGTGGAAATAGTGTCAAAAAATAATTTTTAAACCTTTTGACCTGTAAGGTTTAAGAGAATTAAGCACAATTCTTGGTTTTAAGCCCCTTGGTGACAAGAAAGATGTTCGTTTGCCAGCTAGATTGATTGACAGCGGCGTTTGGAGTTCAGCTGCTAATGCTGTATGCCCTCTACAGATTCACGGTGAGTAAATATAGAAGACTATTTGTCACCCAGATTGATGGATTATTCATAATTGAGACAATGCAGTTCAGTTTCTACTGCCTGAAATAAAGAACACAACTTTACTGGCCTTAGAAGCAAACAGGTAGCACTCATAAGTAGGTTTCTGCAGTTTATTTAAGGGAATTACTAGAAGTAGTGCCAAATGCAGTCTTGCCATCAAGCTTAAAATTCATATCTGCACCTTTTTCATGTTTTCACTCTGGCAAAATCAATTTTTGTATTCTTTAAGAAATATATGTAGAAGTAGATGTTGAATAAACCAAACATATACGTGGAAAGACTATATCAATTTGTCACTTAGAATTGTTTATTTAGCGTGTTACAGCTCCTCTAGCCATTTATCCATCTCTGTGACAGAAACAAAATTTATTGTTAGTTCAATATTGGAGCCAGGTGTGATAATGTATCAGTTTTCTTACAATTCCAAGATTTTGCATCTAGATATATAATAATAAACCTTGAATGAGATTTTCTATCCAGAAGGAAATGATGGTTATGATTTTTATTTGCTGATTTTGCAGTTCCAGATTTCTGATTAGATTACTAATTGTTTCTAAAATAATTTTTAAACCTTTTGACCTGT
This sequence comes from Pristiophorus japonicus, assembly GCF_044704955.1. Lineage (NCBI taxonomy): Eukaryota > Metazoa > Chordata > Chondrichthyes > Pristiophoridae > Pristiophorus > Pristiophorus japonicus. The sequence continues at coordinate 257,902,428 of NC_091978.1, read as the reverse complement.
AAAGTTTAACAGAATTAAGAACAATTCTTGGTTTTAAGCGCCAGACAGGCGCTAATGTTTTTTAAATTCGGAGTTTGCGCTCCAGGAAGTGGAGCACTAAATCTAGCGCTCCACTTCATTCCTGCAACGCAACAGGCAGCAGACGGGGCAGTAGGTGTGCAGCACTGCATAATGGACCATGCAGTGCTACCGCTTTGGAAGGCTCCTTTCCTCACTTAAAGAAAGGGTCATTGCTGCAGGATCAGCATGGCAAAAACGTACCTAGTACCCGACTGCAGCCGTGATCTGCCTCGATGCACTACAGCAGAATGCCAGGCTGATCGATCGGGAGTGAAGTCAAAGGAGAAAAATAAAGAGAGCATTTAAAAAAAAATGTCGCCTCCCTTGGCCACCTCGCCTTTAAGCATCACCCCCCAAAGCGCCCAGCCTCCCGATGAACACCTCCTGCAGCTGCTGGTGTTTTCGCCCAGTGATGCTGCAGGGAGCAGAACCGAAGTTCGGGTCCAGGGTGATACGCATGGCAATGATGTCACGATCTCTGGACGAAGGACATTGAGGCGCAACGCCATACCGCCGCTGTAAACCTCCCGCCGAATATCACAGGAGTCAATCTTTTCACCGTGCCCAGTCTGTAAGTGCTTAGCACCCCATTATCGCCCCCTTAAGGCGATAGTAGGAGGTACTAAGGAGGCCAATTTCTCGGCCTAGGGTTATCAAGGGATATTTGGATCGGGTGGGAAAGTGGAGTTGAAGTCGACGAACAGCCATGATCTTATTGAATGGCGGAGCAGGCTTGAGGGGCTGTATGGTCGATTCGCTCTCCTAATTCTTTTGTTCTTATGTTCTTAACCTGCACAGAATTGCATATTTAATGGCAGGATCGGTGCTGCTACCTTGAGGAAGGCAGAAGCCCTCTTCCTTTTGAATGCCAATGGTGCAGTGGCATCATCGAAATTTCAGGCCCATGGTCATTAAGCTCATTTAGAAATATCAACATGTTAAACTTTAGGCCTTTGTGTTCCTCATACCTATGTAATTGGCTTTATTTAAATTTAAGACTCTAGTTTCGTACTTCAGTATTTCACTCTCAAACTCAATGTGAAATTCTATCATGATGATCACTCTTCCCCAGAGGATCCTTTACTATGAGGTTACTAATTAACTCTGTCTCATTACATAATACAACATCTGTAAATGCAGCCTGTAAAGCATTAACTACACTGGGGGCTGGGGGGGGAGGAGGGGGGGCAGGGGGAGGGAGGGAGGCAGTACATATAATGAAGAGTGGGTGTGAGGCCCCAAATTAATAGGTACTTGGAAAAGGGGAATTGAAGGAAGGGGGAGTGGGGATATAAAACCTGCTGCTGTTTAAAAGGAAAACTGAAAACAGAAGGTAGCAGGCAACCTGGGTGTCAAGGATAGTAGCCAGATCAAAGAAGCAAATGGCAAACTTCAGGTAGGACTTTCATATACTGGTAATGAGATACAGAATAGGAGGGGCAAGCTGTTTGTGGTTGGAGATAGAGGCCCACCAATAATGTGGTAGAAACTTTTTGAACTGTGGCACTGAGTGTCACTTTCTTGCCAGTATTCTAATTCGCACCAAGTACTATTCACCCATCAACCCTGTGCTCACTGACCTACGTAAGTTCCCAGTCCTTGAATTTATCCATTTTAAAATTCTCAACCTTATGTTCAAATCTCTCCATAGCCTCATTCCTCCCTATCTCTGTAACCTCCTCCAATCCTACAACCCTCCAAGAACTCTGCATTCCTCCAACTCTGGCCTCTTGTCCATCTTCCCTTCTTTCACACCACCATTGGGGCCATGCCTTAAAGCTCTGGAATTTCCTCCTCAAACCTCTCCACGTCTCTTTCCTCCTTTAAGACACCCCTTAAAACCTACATCCACCTACCCTAATGTCTCCTTCATTGGCTCAGTGTCAATTTCTGTCTGATTATGCTATTGTAAAGCACCTTGGGACATTTTACTATTGTGATGTAATGATACAATGAACTCTGTACTGTGAGCCAGTGACTAGGTGTAACCTGGTCAGTCTTTAATTGCTTCCAGAAGTGAAGAAACAAAGGTGAAGTTCAGGTTATATACCAGGCCCAGCACGAGTGTACCTATGACCCTCGGACCTCCGACGGTAGTGCCCCCTGTTGGTGGGCAGACCTTATGTACATACATTACATCAGTCCCCCCCAATTTTTGGCACAAGTCGATATTACAAGTTCAGACAGTCCAGAGCCCTTCGCTCCCTGGTTGACCATCTCAGTACAGTCCCAGTGCTTTCCGAGTCTCTCACGACTTGGGGCTGGGCATTGACCACAGGTGAATTCTTCTGATAGTTGGACGTGAGTTAGTTGGTCGTCTAAGCTCATGGTGTCTTCTTCCAACTGTTCCGTTCGTCAGTGTGTCTTAGCTTGATTTGATCAATGTGTTTCCTGCACATCTGCCCATTCTTGAGCTTAACCATGTACACCCGGTTACCCTCCTTAACCGTAACTTTGCCCGGGAGCCACTTGGGCCTTTGACCATAGTTAAGTACATACACTGGGTCAGTTACAGATATGTCGCGTGACACAGCAGCACAATTTTGATACCACTGCTGGCTTTGACATCAGGTTTCGACATGATCGTTAAGGTTAGGATGGACTAGAGAGAGCCTGGTTTTGAAGCCTCTCTTCATCAATAGTTCCGCAGGCGGGACCCTGTTGAGCGTGGGTGGCCTTGTCCTGTAATTGAGCAGTATGCGTGACAGGCGTGTCTGCAAGGAACCGTAAGTTATGCATTTCAGGCTCTGCTTGATGGTTTGAACTGCCCGCTCCGCTTGACCATTGGACGCGGGTTTGAATGGGGCTGACCTCACGTGTTTTATGCCGTTGTGTTTCATGAACTCTTGAAACTCCAGGCTCGTGAAACACGGTCCGTTGTCGCTGACAATGATGTCTGGCAGACCATGTGTGGCAAACATGGCTCTCAGGTTCTCAATGTTGGCAGTGGAAGTGCTGGATGACATGATCACACATTCTATCCATTTGGAGTATGCAGACACCACCACAAAAAACATTTTACTGAGGAAGGAGCCCACAAAGTCGATGTGGATTCTAGACCACGGTTTGGATGGCCATGACCACAGACTGAGCAGAGCTTCCTTTGGGGCATTGCTTAACTGCATGCAATGCTGCACTGATGCACGCTTGATTCTAAGTCCGAGTCAATGCCAGGCCACCAAACATGAGACCTGTCGATGGCCTTCATCATCACAATACCGGGATGTGTACTATGTAACTCCCATACAAATCTTGCCCTGCCTTTCTTGGGCATTACAACACGATTACCCCACAATAAACAGTCAGACTGGATGGAAAGCTCATCTTTGCGATAGCTGTATGGTTTGGTTTCATCACCCATTTCCTTGAGGATAGTCGACCAGTCCCTGTTAAGTACAGAACGTTTTACAACTGATAGAGTCGGATACTGGCTGGTCCAGGTCTTAACTTGTTGAGCAGTGACAGGCGACCCTTCACTCTCAAAGGCATCCATGACCATGAGTAGCTCTGCGGGCATTGGCGTTTCCACCTCCGGTGTGGGCAACGGTAGCCGGCTCAAAGCATCAGCGCAGTTGTCGGTGCCTGGTCTATGGTGATTGACATAATCATAGGCAGATAATGTCAGTGCCCACCTCTGGATGCGGGACATTGCATTGGTATTGATAACTTTATGTTCCGAGAACAACGATATAAGCGGCTTGTGATCGGTTTCCAGCTCGAAGCGAAGCCCAAACAGGTACTGGTGCATTTTTTTTAACCCCATAAACACATGCTAAAGCCTCTTTCTCTACCACGCCGTAGGCTCTTTCCGCCTTGGACAGGCTTTGAGACGTGTATGCAACTGGTTGTAGTTTGCCTGATTCATTGGCTTGCTGGAGTACGCAGCCGACCCCATAGGACAACGCCTCACAGGTCAAAACTAGATGCTTGCATGGGTCATACAGTACCAGCAGCTTGTGGGAACACAACCGATTTCTAGCCTTCTCAAAGGTTCTGTCTTGAAGTTCACCCCACACCAAGTTGTCACCTTTCCTGAGCAGCTTGTGCAAAGGCTCTAATACTGTGCTCAATTTGGGTAAGAAGTTACTGAAGTATTTGAGAAGACCCAGGAACGAACGCAGCTCCATCACATTCTGTGGCCTGGGCACATTTTTGATGGCTTCTGTTTTCGCGTCTGTAGGTCTGATTCTGTCTGCAGCAATCTTTCGTCCAAGAAATTCGAGCTCTGGTGAAAACGAACTTCGAATGTTTCAGCCTGAGTCCCACTTTGTCCAGATGATGCAGAACCTCTTCCAGATTGTGCAGATGCTCGGCGGTGTCACGACCTGTGACTAGGATGTTGTTTTGGAATACCACGGTCCTGGGGATGGATTGCAATAGGCTCTCCATGTTTCTCTGAAATATGGCTGCCGCCGAATGAATGCCAAAAGGGCACCTGATGTAAATAAACAGTCCTTTGTGTGTGTTGATGCACGTAAGTTTCTTTGATGATTCAACCAGTTCCTGTGTCATGTAGGTCGATGTTAGATCCAATTTGGTGAACAATTTTCCCTTGGCTAGCGTTGCAAACAGGTCATCAGCTTTCGATAGGGAGTACTGATCTTGTTTTGAAACTCGATTGATCGTGACCTTGTAGTCTCCACAAATCCTGACCGTGCTGTCGCTCTTTAACACCGGAACAATGGGGCTGGCCCATTCATTAAATTCGACTGGTGAGATGACCCTCCTCGCGTTATAGCATGTCCAATTCGAGCTCGACCTTTTCTCTCATCATATGCAGGACCACCCTGGCTTTGTGATGGATGGGCCTTGTGTCTGGGCCTTGGTGAATCTGCACCTTGGCTGCCTTGAAGCTGCCAATTCCCACTTCAAACAGTGAGGGAAATTTGCTCAGTACTTGAGCACACAAATCATCATCCACCGATGACAAAGCTTAGATATCGTACCATTTCCATTTTATTTTCTTGAGCCAACACCTGCCAAATAACGATGGGCCATTACCCAGGATAATCCATAACGGTAGATCATGAACCACTCCCTCATACGACACTCTTACTGCTGCACTACCGATCACTGGTATGAGCACTTTGGTGTAGGTACACAACTTTGCATTTATCGGACTCAGCTTGGGTCTCTCTGCCTTTGTTTCCCACAGCTTTTCAAAAGTCCTCTGGCTCATTAGTAATTGACTCACACCCATGTCTAATTCCATGGATAGTGGCACGCTGTTTAATTTTACCTCCATCATTATCGGTTGGCTCTTTGTTCGGAATGCACGTACGTTATACACTTCCTCCTCAGAGCTCTCAAATGCCTCGGGCTGCATCGCCAGATCCACGCTGAATTGATCATCATCCATGTGGTGTGTTGCAGCTCGCTTGCTCTGCTATGGACACGTCCGCTGAAGATGCCCCGTCTTCGCATACCCTCTGCATACAAACTGCCTGAAGCGGCACTGATGGGGTCGGTGATTGTCCCCGCAATGCCAATATGTTGAGCTCAGATTTGCACCCGATGGTGTGCTTTGAGCGTCTCCCGTTCTTGCATACGCAGTCGAGTAGGCCCTCGATGGCGAAATTTGAGTGGCTCCCGTTCTTGCAGACACAGTCGAGTAGGTCCTGCCATGTGCAGCTCTGCCGGCCATCAATACAATTTTGTACACAGTACTTGCCGTGGAGGTCCTGTTTTGTCGCGATATCTGCTTCGTGCTTTTCTGCGTGGATTTGCAAGCCTGGGCGATGGTGATGACCTTGCTGAGGTCTGGCGTCTCCACAGCCAGCAGGTTACTTACGATCGCCTTGTGGTTGACCCCGATCACGAAAAAGTCACGCAGCATGTCTTCCAATGCAGGCCCAAATTTGCAAGGCCCTGCAAGACGTCTCAGGTCGGCAACAAATGCCGCTACGTCCTGGTATCTGGACGACTATGCGCATAGAAGCGATATCTAGATATGAAGATTCCTTCCGTGGGTTTAAGGTGTTCCCGAACTAGAGCACACAGTTTTTTGTAATCCGTTTCTGTAGGAAGAGTGGGTGAGAGCAGATTCTTCATGAGTGCATAGATCGTGGGACCATGGATAGTGAGAAGAACTGCCCTGCGCTTCTCTGCATCCTTCTCTTTGTTTCGGTCGTTTGACATGAAATACTGGTCAAGACAATCCGTGAAATCTCCTCAATTCTCTCCCTCATTGAATCTCTCGAGAATTCCAACAGTACTCGATCGTGCTGTGCTCGCCATACTTTTGCATGGGTTCGCATTTGCCTCGTCGCCAATTGTGGTGTATGAAATGATACAATGAACTCCGTACTGTGAACCAGTGATTAGATGTAACCTGGTCAATCTTTAATGGCTTCCAAAAGTGAAGTTACAAAGGTGAAGTTCAGGTTATATAACAGGCCTAGCATGAGTGCACCTACGACTCTAGGATTCCTGTTTCTTAGAACATTATGTTACAGAACCTACAAAGGAACAAGCTATCTTAGATCTGGTCCTGTGTAATTCGACAGGAATAATAAACGATCTCCAAGTAAAAGATCCTCTTGGAATGAGTGATCACAGTATGGTTGAATTTGTAATACAGATTGAGGGTGAGGAAGTAGTGTCTCAAACGAGCATACGATGCTTAAACAAAGGGGACTACAGTGGGATGAGGGCAGAGTTAGCTAAAGTAGACTGGGAACACAGACTAAACGGTGGCACAATTGAGGAACAGTGGAGGACTTTTAAGGAGCTCTTTCATAGTGCTCAACAAAAATATATTCCAGTGAAAAAGAAGGGCGGTAAGAGAAGAGATAACCAGCCGTGGATAACCAAGGAAATAAAGGAGAGAATCAAATTAAAAACCAATGCATATAAGATGGCCAAGGTTAGTGGGAAACTAGAAGATTAGGAAAATTTTAAACGACAGCAAAGAATGACTACGAAAGCAATAAAGAAAGGAAAGATAGATTACGAAAGTAAACTTGCACAAAACATAAAAACAGATAGCAAAAGCTTTTACCGATATATAAAACGGAAGAGAGTGACTAAAGTAAATGTTGGTCCCTTAGAAGACATAAGAACATAAGAACATAAGAATTAGGAACAGGAGTAGGCCATCTAGCCCCTCGAGCCTGCTCCGCCATTCAATAAGATCATGGCTGATCTGGCCGGGGACTCAGCTCCACTTACCCGCGCGCTCCCCATAACCCTTAATTCCCTTATTGGTTAAAAATCTATCGATCTGTGACTTGAATACATTCAATGAGCTCGCCTCAACTGTTTGCTTAGGCAGAGAATTCCACAGATTCACAACCCTCTGGGAGAAGAAATTCCTTCTCAACTCGGCTTTAAATTGGCTCCCCCGTATTTTGAGGCTGTGCCCCCTAGTTCTAGTCTCCCCGACCAGTGGAAACAACCTCTCCGCCTCTATCTTGTCTATCCCTTTCATTATTTTAAATGTTTCTATAAGATCACCCCTCATCCTTCTGAACTCCAACGAGTAAAGACCCAGTCTACTCAATCTATCATCATAAGGTAACCCCCTCATCTCCGGAATCAACCGAGTGAATCGTCTCTGTACCCCCTCCAAAGCCAGTATATCCTTCCTTAAGTAAGGTGACCAAAACTGCACGCAGTACTCCAGGTGCGGCCTTACCAATACCCTATACAGTTGCAGCAGGACCTCACTGCTTTTGTACTCCAGCCCTCTCGCAATGAAGGCCAACATTCCATTCGCCTTCCTGATTACCTGCTGCACCTGCAAACTAACTTTTTGGGATTCATGCACAAGGACCCCCAGGTCCCTCTGCACCTCAGCATGTTGTAATTTCTCCCCATTCAAATAATATTCCCTTTTACTGTTTTTTTTCCAAGGTGGATGACCTCACATTTTCCGACATTGTATTACATCTGCCAAACCTTAGCCCATTCGCTTAACCTATCTCAATCTCTTTGCAGCCTCTCTGTGTTCCCTACACAACCCGCTTTCCCACTAATCTTTGTGTCATCTGCAAATTTTGTTACACTACACTCTGTCCCCTCTTCCAGGTCATCTATGTATATTGTAAACAGTTGTGGTCCCAGCACCGATCCCTGTGGCATATCACTAACCACCGATTTCCAACCCGAAAAGGACCCATTTATCCTGTCTCTCTGCTTTTTGTTCGCCAGCCAATTCTCTATCCATGCTAATACATTTCCTCTGACTCCGCGTACCTCTATCTTCTGCAGTAACCTTTTGTGTGGCACATTATCGAATGCCTTTTGGAAATCTAAATACACCACATCCATCGGTATACCTCTATCCACCATGCTCGTTATATCCTCAAAGAATTCTAGTAAATTCGTTGAACATGATTTCCCTTTCATGAATCCATGCTGCGTCTGCTTGATTGCACTATTGCTATCTAGATGTCCCGCTATTTCTTCCTTAATGATAGTTTCAAGCATTTTCCCCACTACAGATGTTAAACTAATCGGCCTATAGTTACCTGCCTTTTGTCTGCCCCCTTTTTTAAACAGAGGCGTTACATTAGCTGCTTTCCAATCCGCTGGTACCTCCCCAGAGTCCAGAGAATTTTGGTAGATTATAACGAATGCATCTGCTATAACTTCCGCCATCTCTTTTAATACCCTGGGATGCATTTCATCAGGACCAGGGGACTTGCCTACCTTGAGTCCCATTAGCCTGTCCAGCACTACCCCTCTAGTGATAGTGATTGTTTCAAGGTCCTCCCTTCCCACATTCCTATGACCAGCAATTTTTGGCATGGTTTTTGTGTCTTCCACTGTGAAGACCGAAGCAAAATAATTGTTTAAGGTCTCAGCCATTTCCACATTTCCCATTATTAAATCCCCCTTCTCATCTTCTAAGGGACCAACATTTACTTTAGTCACTCTTTTCCGTTTTATATATCTGTAAAAGCTTTTACTATCTGTTTTTATGTTTTGCGCAAGTTTACCTTCGTAATCTATCTTTCCTTTCTTTATTGCTTTTTTACTCATTCTTTGCTGTTGCTTAAAATCTTCCCAATCTTCTAGTTTCCCACTAACCTTGGCCACCTTATACGCATTGGTTTTTAATTTGATACTTTCCTTTATTTCCTTGGTTATCCACGGCTGCTTATCCCTTCTCTTACCGCCCTTCTTTTTCACTGGAATATATTTTTGTTGCGCACTATGAAAGAGCTCCTTAAAAGCCCTCCACTGTTCGTCAATTGTGTCACCGTTTTGTCTGTGTTTCCAGTCTACTTTAGCCAACTCTGCCCTCATCCCACTGTAGTCCCCTTTGTTTAGGCATAGTACGCTCGATTCTGACACAACTTCCTCACCCTCAATCTGTATTACAAATTCAACCATACTGTGATCACTCATTCCGAGAGGATCTTTTACTAGGAGATTGTTTATTTTTCCTGTCTCATTACACAGGACCAGATCTAAGATAGCTTGCTCCCTTGTGGGTTCTGTAACATACTGTTCTAAGAAACAATCCCATATGCATTCTATGAATTCCTCCTTCAGGCTACCCCGTGCGATTTGAGTTGACCAATCGGTATGTAGGTTAAAATCCCCCATGACTACTGCCGTTCCTTTTTCACATGCCTCCATTATTCCCTTGATTATTGCCCGCCCCACCGTGAAGTTATTATTTGGGGGCCTATAAGGGGGATTTAATAATGGGAAATGTGGAAATGGCTGAGACCTTAAACAATTATTTTGCTTCGGTCTTCACAGTGGAAGACACAAAAACCATGCCAAAAATTGCTGGTGACGGGAATGTGGGAAGGGAGGACATTGAGACAATCACTATCACTAGGGAGGTAGTGCTGGACAGGCTAATGGGACTCAAGGTAGACAAGTCCCCTGGTCCTGATGAAATGCATCCCAGGGTATTAAAAGAGATGGCGGAAGTTATAGCAGATGCATTCGTTATAATCTACCAAAATTCTCTGGACTCTGGGGAGGTACCAGCGGTTTGGAAAGCAGCTAATGTAACGCGTTTGTTTAAAAAAGGGGGCAGACAAAAGGCAGGTAACTATAGGCCGGTTAGTTTAACATCTGTAGTGGGGAAAATGCTCGAAGCTATCATTAAGGAAGAAATAGCGGGACATCTAGATAGGAATAGTGCAATCAAGCAGATGCAACATGGATTCATGAAGCTGAAATCATGTTTAACTAATTTACTGGAATTCTTTGAGGATATAACGAGCATGGTGGATAGAGGTGTACCGATGGATGTGGTGTATTTTGATTTCCAAAAGGCATTCGATAATGTGCCACACAAAAGGTTATTGCAGAAGATAGACGTACGCGGAGTCAGAAGAAATGTATTAGCATGGATAGAGAATTGGTTGGCTAACAGAAAGCAGAGAGTCGGGATAAATGGGTCCTTTTCGGGTTGGAAATCGGTGGTTAGTGGTGTGCCACAGGGATCGGTGCTGGGACCACAACTGTTTACAATATATATAGATGACCTGGAAGAGGGGACAGTGTGTACTGTAACAAAATTTGCAGATGACACAAAGATTAATGGGAAAGCGGGTTGTGCAGAGGACACAGAGAGGCTGCAAAGAGATTTAGATAGGTTAAGCGAATGGGCGAAGGTTTGGCAGATGTAATACAATGTCGGAAAATGTGAGGTCATCCACCTTGGAAAAAAAAACAGTAAAAGGGAATATTATTTGAATGGGGAGAAATTACAACATGCTGAGGTGCAGAGGGACCTGGGGGTCCTTGTGCATGAATCCCAAAAAGTTAGTTTGCAGATGCAGCAGGTAATCAGGAAGGCGAATGGAATATTGGCCTTCATTGCGAGAGGGATGGAGTACAAAAGCAGGGAGGTCCTGCTGCAACTGTACAGGGTATTGGTGAGGCCCCACCTGGAGTACTGCATGCAGTTTTGCTCACCTTACTTAAGGAAGGATATACTAGCCTTGGAGGCGGTACAGAGACGATTCACTAGGCTGATTCCGGAGATGAGGGGGTTACCTTATGATGATAGATTGAGTAGAGTGGGTCTTTACTCGTTGGAGTTCAGAAGGATGAGGGGTGATCTTATAGAAACATTTAAAATAATGAAAGGGATAGACAAGATAGAGGAAGAGAGGTTGTTTCCACTGGTCGGGGAGACTAGAGCTAGGGGGCACAGCCTCAAAATACGGGGGAGCCAATTTAAAGCCGAGTTGAGAAGGAATTTCTTCTCCCAGAGGGTTGTGAATCTGTGGAATTCTCTGCCCAAGGAAGCAGTTGAGGTTAGCTCATTGAATGTATTCAAATCACAGATAGATTTTTAACCAATAAGGGAATTAAGTGTTATGGGGAGCGGGCGGGTAAGTGGAGCTGAGCCCACGGCCAGATCAGCCATGATCTTTTTGAATGGCGGAGCAGGCTCGAGGTGCTCGATGGCCTACTCCTGTTCCTAATTCTTATGTTCTTATGTTCTTATGTTCCGACGGTAGTGCCCCTTGTTGGTGGGCAGACCTTATGTACATACATTACAACTATACCATTTGATGTAGGGGTAATTTTATGAATTTGTACAGCAAGCGGAGCTTTGTCCACCGGAAGGGTATATCTGCAGTCTTGGCTTGGAGGTCAGAGGGTTCTACAGATTTTCCACCCATTAACATGAATGACCAGAAAATCCTGTAGCTTCAAAAATTCACATTGTTGCGCCTTGCATATCTTTGTAACAATGTAGTGCAATCCTTACTGAGACAAAAACAATTCAAAATTGTCAGATGCTGCACATCTGAAATGGGAAAAGAAAATGCCCGAAATACAGGTCAGTTAGCATCTGAAAGAAAAATGGCTGGTTGATATTTTGGGTGGAACGCTTCATTAGAACTGATGAATAGAGTTCTGATGAAGGGTCTCACTGACACTTTAACCATTTTTTTCTCTTTTGGAGGCTGACTGACCTGCTGTTCAGAATCATAGACTCATTGAGCACAGAAAGAGACCATTTGGACCATCGTGCCTGTGCCGGCTCTTTGAAAAAGAGCATATCCAGCATTATTTCCAACATTTTCTGTTCCTACAAGCTTATTATAACTGCTTCCTTATAGATCTAATTTCTAGTAGTTCTTTCTTTCCATGGGGGTGGAGTGTAAAATCTAAGGGACAGCTTTAGCCTTTCTTCTCCACAGTTAGTTTGTTTTATTTGGGAAACGTCCCATCCAGATGTTTCTTTTTTGAGCCACTGAAACTGATATTACAAGGTTTTGTGAAAATGTTCAGACATCGTGACTACTCAGCTTCTATCCCCATGTCACGCATTTCAAATGTAAGGGGATTCTGTCTCTCTCAGGGTGACGACAAGGCTTGGTCCGCGTCTTTTGTTTAAAACATTGAGATGAAAAGATTAAAGGGTCGAATGTTTTCCCAGTATTACAGTAGTAGTCGCACCCAACAGCTACTGAAAGTAAATTATTTCAAGTTCTGTCGATAGTGGAACCCCACACAGCGATTTTGTAACAAAAGTTGAAAGGAAACACAAAACATATGCAGAACACTGTCCTTATAGCACAGTAGTGAAGAAATACTTATTAAAGATCACTCACTATACTGTACATACCTATTGCCTTCATCAGGAATGCACACACCACAAATTAACCTTCCAAAAATTTGACATAGCTTAATTTGAACTATGTTAGCTTCGGCTCAGTGCCAGTGCTCTCACCTGTGAGGTAGAAGGCTGTGGGTTCCAGTCCCACTATAGATACTTGAGCACAAATATACTTCAGTGGATAATTGAGGCAACACTGCACTGTCTGATGTGTCATCTGCCTCTCAGGTGAATACAAAAGATCCCATGGCACTATTTCGAAGAAGTGCAGGGGAGTTATTCCAGTGTTCTGGCTAACATTTATCACACAACCAAAATCACTTAAAAAAAACTAATTTTCTGGTCATTATCACATTTCTGTTTGTGAGACCTAGCTATGTGCAATTTGGCTGCTGCGTTTCCTTCATTACAACAGTGACGACACTTTAAAAGTATTTTGTTGGCTGCAAAGCCCTTTGGGATGTCGTGAAAGGTGCTATATCAATGCAAAGATGACTATTCTGTGAAATGAGAGGGAAAAAAGCATGCTGCATATATCTCTGAAATGTGCTACATTTGCACGATTATGTCTTTAATTCACACAAAAATGACCACTGCCTTGAAAAGATCTAATCATGTTATGCAAAAAAACACTCAAACGTTTTGATAATATTTGAGAGTGAGAGTCCGATTTAATTTTTACAGAATCAACAATTTTGGGTTTTATTGGGGATGTCTAACCATTTAAAAAAATGTACAGCCCCTTAAAAAAAAATAGTATTCATATATTTTTCATTGTTTTTCTACTCATCGAGCTGCAGGATGTTAGTGATGGAGATCATTTTCTACTTGGCGCAACTATTCACAGAATCAAGCACTGCCAGGCAAATTACAGCACAGTCTAAACCTGCATTAAGGTCTTTTCTGTGCCCCAACAGAAGCCGAGATATTGGTGTCAGTATAATGTTTTAGATTAGCAACAAATGAACAATCGGGGCAGAAATGTTGAAAATGCAGCACAAACACAGTACAGTAAGGTAATTAAGTGCTCAGATTGAGTTCTTGGGGGGCTTGCCCCATACTCCTGCAGAAATGCATTGTTGGTGTTGCACATTAATGTCTGCCATTAAGAGAATGGCTGCACTGAGAAATCTAGGAACATAGGAACATGAGTCGGTCATTTAGCCCTTCAAGCCTTCAACCACCTGATCTGTATATTACTCCATCTACCCGCCTTGGTTCTGTAACCTTTGATATCTTTATCGAACAAGAATCTGTCAATCTCAGTTTTGAAATTTTCAATTGATCTAGACTGGAGTCTTCATTTGAATATAAAATTCATATTGTCATTTTCACATTCTAATATTTTGACCACTAAGGGGATTGCATTCAGTAGGAGTGCGAAGTTGGAAAATTACCCCTGGTACGGGAGCGCCAGCACAGAATCATACAGGTTAATGCCTGCTTCTCCAGAAGCTCTCACAATGCCTTCATTTTTAGGCAATTGTTTGTGTAATCTTTATTTGAAAGAGAAAGAAGAGTGAAAGGATGGCACGAGGAAGACCAAGGCTATTCTATGCAACATGGACATGACACCCATGAACCAGAGCACAGCTGCAGTGATATTAATGTTATTACCAGAAATATTATTAAACGTACAATTATTACCTTGAAATGGTGCAAGGTATGGTAGTGTATTCGTTATGCTACTGGATTATTAATCCACAGAATTTGATTTCAAATCCCACAATGGTAGTTTGAGAATTTCAATTCAGTTTAAAAAAAAAATTGTATCAGTGAAAGTGACCATGAAGTTTGTTGTAAACCCAACAGGTGCAATATTGTCTTTTTGGGGAAGGACTCCAGCCCCACATAATGTGGTTGTCTCTTAACTGTCCTCTGAAGTGGCCGAGCATGTCACTCAGTTGTAACAATCTGCTACTGCAGTGGTGGCTCACCACCAATGTCCCCTTTAAGCTGCGTTCCCTCCTGTGAGGCCTGCCTCCCCCAGTGTACAGCCCATTCAAATTTTTGCACACGCATGGTATCTACGATAGAAAAGCTAATGAGCGGCCTGAATGGGTCCTTGCAGATAGCCACGCAGCTTAGCGGAAATATTGATCACCACCACCTTTTCAGCTCAACTAAGGAAGTGCAATAAATGGCAGTCTTGTGCTCAATGCCCATGTTCTCAGAATCAAATTAAAAAAAAATGATTGGATTGATCAGCTTTCCAGAATAACCGCTGTCTGCTGCATGCTCCATAAATTCACCCTTCAAGCATGCTTCGGCATGAAATTCAATGACCAAACCTAATGACAAACCTAAGGCAATGAAGAGTTAACAGTAGTACCTGCAAATAAGAATGGTGTACCAGGCATTAATTCCTGATGTTTTCAAAGAGTGCACAAACACAGCATTTAAGGTGCAATCCATATCTGCCAAGTAACTGCCCTAACCATCTTGTCGTACACTGCTTTGCTCAAATTTTCAAATACCATTTATTGGCATTTGATGCTGGGCTCCTGCTATATTTCAAGCCATGAACATAAGAACATAAGAAATAGGAGCAAGAGTATGCCATTTGGCCCCTTGAGCCTGCTCCGCCATTCAGTAAGATCATGGATGATCTGATCTTGGACTCAGCTCCACTTCCCTGTCCGCGCTGCATAACTCTTCACTCCCTTATCGCTTAAAAATCTGTCTATCTCCACCTTAAATATGTTCAATGACCCAGTCTCCACAGCTCTCTGGGGCAGAGAATTCCACAGATTTGCAACCCTCTGAGAGAAGAAATTCCTCCTCATCTCAGTTTTAAATGGGCGACCTCTTATTCTGAAACTATGTCCCCTAGTTCTCGACTCTCCCACGAGGGTAAACATCCTCTCTGCATCTACCTTGTCGAGCCCCCTCATTACCATCTATGTTTCAATAAGATCACCTCTCATTCTTCTAAACTCTAATGAGTATCAGCCCAACCTACTAAACCTTTCCTCATAAGTCAACCCCCTCATCTCAGGAATCAACCCAGTGAACCTTCTCTGAACTGTCTCCAATGAATGTATATCCTTCCTTAAATGATGATCCCAAAACTGTACACCTGACCAAAACCCATGCAGCTGTAGCAGAACTTCTCTCCTTTAATACTCCATCCCCCTTGCAATAAAGGCCAACATTCCATTTTCCTTCCTGATTACTTGTTGCACCTGCATATTAACTTTTTGTGTTTCATGCACAACAACATCCAAAAGAGTTTCATGCACAACAACATCCAGGTCTCTCTGTACTGCAGCATTTTGTAATTGCTCTCCATTTAAATAATAATTTGCTTTTTTATTTTTCCTGCCCAAGAGAATAGCCTAACACTTTCCCATATTATACTCCATCTGCCAAATGTTTGCCCACTCACTTAGCCTGTCATTATCCCTTTTCAGATTTTGTGTGTTCTCCTCACAATTTGCTTTCCCACCCATCTTTGTATCATCAGCAAACTTGGCTACATTAAACTTGGTCCCTTCATCCAAGTCATTAATACAAATTGTCAATAGCTGAGGCCCCAGCACCGATCCCTGTGGCACCGCACTAGTTACCGTTTGCCAACCAGAAAATGACCGATTTATCCCAACTCTCTGTTTTCTGTTAGTTCGCCAATCCTCTATCCATGCTAATATATTACCCCCAACCCCGTGAGCTTTTAATTAGTGCAGTAACCTTTTTGTGGCACCTTATCAAATGTCTTCTGGAAATCCAAATACACCACATCCACTGATTTCCCCTTATCCACCCTCCTCATTACATTCTCAAAGAACTCCAGGAAATTTGTCAAACATGATTTCCTGTTCATAAAAGCATGCTGACTCTGCATAACTGTTTAGCCTTTCCAAATGTCCCGATTGCTGCTTCCTTAATAATGGACTCCAGCATTTTACCAACAACAGATGTTAGACTAACTGGTCTATAGGTGTCAAGTTTCGGCCACCCGTTAGAACAGCGCACATCGGAGAGGACTGCCTAATTTATAGAACAAAAATTGCACCGAGTACTTGCCTTGCGATTCTCAGATAGCTGAAGGCCCATTTCCACCTCGGCGCGGCGCAGCAGGAGCTGCTGGGGGCGGAGCTACAGCCCTGTGCCGAAAACAGTGCCGGCAGCTGCGTGTGTGCGCAGTAGCTGCCGGCGTCCTGTCTCCGGGGCGACGACCCTACCTTAGGCCGAAGGGACGTCGCCCCTATCCCCGGCCGAGTGGCCTGCGCATCTTACCTCGGCGGCGGGGCCCGCCCGCCCGGCCTCTCGTTGGGGGCAGGCCCCGCCCGAATATTCGCCGGCGGTGGCAGCCCGGCATTGGCTGCGTGCGGGCCCCGCCCAAAGTCCTCGGTGGGGCCCGGCTTCTTCGTAGGCGGTGGGGCCCGCCCGCCCGCATCTCGCTGGGGCGGGCCCCGCCCGAAGAGACGTCGGCAGTCCGGCATCGGCTGCTTGTGGGCCGCGCCCGAAGAGACGTCGGCAGTCCGGCATCGGCTGCTTGCGGGCCGCGCCCGAAGAGACGTCGGCAGTCCGGCATCGGCTGCTTGCGGGCCCCGCCCGAAGTCCTCAGCGGGGCCCGGCTTCTTCGTCGTCTTCTCTCTCCCCCCGCCCCCTATCTTCCTCTCTTCTCCCCCCCCTATCTTCCTCTTTTCTCCCCCCTCCATCTTCATCTCTCCTCCCCCCCCATCGTCTTCTCTTCCCCCCACCCCTATCTCCCTGGTACTGCAGGAGGTGAGTAGAAATAATGTTTTATTTATTGAGTGATTTAAAAAAACATTTTAATTTTTAATTTTTTAATTTATTTGGATTGATTTATTGGTTTATTTATTGATTTATTTATCATTTATTATTGATGATGGCTCTTTATTTGTAAAAGTGAAGTGTTTAATGTTTGTAAACCCCCTTCGCCCCCCGTCCCTCATCTCTCGATCCCTACGCCTGATTTCCAAGTGTAAGCAAGGTTTTTCTAAGCGTACAAAAATCTACACTTACTCCATTCTAAGTTAGTTTGGAGTAAGTTTTCGCTGCCTAAACTTGCAAAACAGGCGTAAGTGGCCGGACACGGCCCCTTTTGAAAAAAAAAATCTGTTCTAAAATGAAACTGTTCTAACTCACTAGAACTGGAGCAAACTAAAGGCCGAGAATTGCAATTTCTAAGATACTCCATTCTAAACTAGTTGCTCTAAAAAAAAGAAGCAACTCAGGCCGAAACTTGACCCCATAGTTTCCTGCTTTGTGTCTGCCTTCTTTTTAAATAGGTGCATTATATTTGCGGTTTTCCAATCCGCTGGGACCTCCCCAGAATCCAGGGAATTTTGGCAGATTACAACCAATGCATCCACTATCTCTGCAGCCACTTCTTTTAAGACCCTAGGATGTAAGCCATCAGGTCCAGGGGACTTGTTCACCTTTAGTCCAATTATTTTGCCGAGTACTTTTTCTTTAGTGATAGTGATTGTTATAAGTGTCTCCCTCCCTATAGTCCCTTGATTATCCATTATTGGGATGTTTTTAGTGTCTTCTACTGTGAAGACTGATACAAAATATTTGTTCAAAGCTATTTCCCTGTTGCTCATTATTAATTCCCCAGTCTCATCCTCTAAGGGACCAACATTTACTTTAGCCACTTTCTTCCTTTTTATATACCTGTAGAAACTCTTATTATCTGTTTTTATATTTTTTCTAGTTTACTTTCATTATTTATCTTCCCTCTATTATTTTTTAATTCGTGCTTTGCAGTTTTTAAAAAAGTTTCCCAATCATCTGGCCTCCCACTAATTTGGCCACTTTGTATGCCCTTGTTTTCAATTTGATACCATCCTTTATTTCCTTATTTAGGCACGGATGGTTATCCCTTCTCTTAAAGCCTTTCCTTCTCACTGGAATATATTTTTGTTGAGAGTTCTAAAATATCCGCCACTGATTCAACCGTTTTGCACTTTAATCTATTTCCCCAGTCCACTTTAGCCAACTCTGCTTTAATACGTTTGTAGTCTCCGTTATTTAAGCTCAGGACACTGGTTTGAGATCCAACTTTCTCACCCTCCAACTGAATTTGAAATTCAACCATATTATGGTCACTCTTTCATAAGAACATAAGAAATAGGAGCAGGAGTAGGCCATTTGGCCCCTCGAGCCTGCTCTGCCATTCAATTATTTCATGGCTGATCTGATCATGGACTGAGCTCCACTTCCCTGCCTACTCCCCATAACCTTTTACTCCCTTATTGCTCAAAAATCTATCTATCTTCGCCTTAAATATTTTCAGTGACCCAGCCTCCACAGTTCTCTGGGGCAGAGAATTCCATAGATTTACAACCCTCTCAGAGAAGAAATTCCTCCTCATATCAGTTTTAAATAGGCAACCCTTTATTCTCCGACTATGTCCCCTAGTTTTAGTTTCCCCTATGAGTGGAAATATCCTCTCTGGATCCACCTTGTTGAGCCCCCTCATTATCTTATATGTTTCAATAAGATCACCTCTCATTCTTCTTAACTCCAATATATAGAGGCCTCAACCTAGTTTCATAAGTCAACCCCCTCATCTCCAGAATCAACCTAGTGAACCTTCTCTGAATTGCCTCCAATGCAAGTATATCCTTCCTTAAATACGAAGACCAAAACTGTACGCAGTACTCAAGGTGTGGCTTTACCAATACCCTATACTGTTGTAGCAGGATTTCTCTGCTTTTATACTCGACCCCCCCTTGCAATAAAGGCCAACATTCCATTTGCCTTCCTGATTACTTGTTGTACCTGCATACTAACTTTTTGTGTTTCATGCACAAGGACCCCCAGGTCTCTTTGTCCTGCAGCACTTTTCAATTTTTCCCCATATAAATTATAGTTTGCTTTTCTATTTTTTCTGCCAAAGTGGATAACCTCACATTTTACCACATTATACTCCATCTGCCAAATTTTGGCCCACTCACTTAGCCTGTCTATATCCCTTTTCAGATTTTGTGCGTCCTCCTCACAATTTACATTCCCACCCATCTTTGTATCATCAGCAAACTTGGCTACATTACACTCGGCCCCTTCATCCAAGTCATTAATATAGATTGTAAATAGTTGAGGACCCAGCACCTATTCCTGCGGCACCCCACAAGTCACTGTTTGCCAACCAGAAAATGACCGATTTATCCCAACTCTCAGTTTTCCGTTAGTTAGCCAATCCTCTATCCATGCTAATATATTACCCCCAACACCGAGAACTTTTATCTTGTGCAGTAACCTTTTATGTGGCACCTTATCGAATGCCTTCTGGAAATCGAAATACACCACATCCACTGGTTCCCCCTGATTCACCCTGCTTATTACATCCTCAAAGAACTCCAGCAAATTTGTCAAACATGATTTCCCTTTCATAAAACCATGCTGACTCTGCTTGATTGAATTATGCTTTTCCAAATGTCCTGATACTGCTTCCTTAACAATGGACTCTAGCATTTTCCCAACGAAAGATGTTAGGCTAACTGGTCTATATTTTCCTGCTTTTTGTCTGCCTTCTTTTTTAAATAGGGGCATTACATTTGCGGTTTTCCAATCTGCTGGGACCGCCCCAGAATCCAGGGAATTTTGGTAGACTACAATCAATGGATCTACTTTCTCTGCAGCCACTTCTTTTAAGGCCCAAGAATGTAAGCCATCAGGTCGAGGGGACTTGTCCGCCATCAGTCCCATTATTTTACTGAGTACTACTTCATTACTGATAGTGATTGTATTTCGTTCCTCCGTCCCTATAGCCCCTTGATTATCCACTATTGGGATGTTTTTAGTGTCTTCTACCATGAAGACCGATACAAAATATTTGTTCAGCATCTCTGCCATTTCCCTGTTCTCCATTATTCCCCAGTTTAGGGGACCAACATTTACTTTAGCCACTCTTTTCCTTTTTATGTACCTGTAGAAACTCTTACTATCTGTTTTTATATTTCATGCTAGTTTACTTTCATAATCTATCTTCCCTCTCTATCACTTTTTAGTCATTCTTTGCTAGCTTCTAAAAATTTCCCAAATCCTCTGGTCTCCCACTAGTCTTGGCCATATCGTATGCCCTTGTTTTCAATTTGAAACCATCCCTTATTTCCTTAGTTAGCCATGGATGGTTATCCCTTCTCTTACAGTCTTTCCTTCTCATTGGGATATATTTTTGTTGCGAGTTATGAAATATCTCCTTCAATGTTTGCTTCTGCTCATCACTGTCCCATACTTTAATCTATTTTCCCAGTCCACTTTAGCCAACTCTGTCCTCATACCTTTGTAGTCTCCTTTATTTAAGCTTAGAACCAACTTTCTCACCCTCCAACTGAATTTGAAATTCAACCATGTTATGTTCTCTCATTCCTAGAGGATCCTTGACCACATGCTCATTTATTAATCCAGTCTCATTACACAGTACCAGATCTAAGATAGCCTACTCCCTGGTAAGGTCCACAATGTACTGTTCAAGGAAACCATCCCGGATACACGCTATGAACTCTTCCTCAAGGCTACCTTGGCCAATTTGATTTGTCGAATCAATATGAAAATTAAAATTATTGACATTCTTTTTTTTACAAGCCTCCATTATTTCTTGATTTATACTCTGTCCAACAGTATAGTTACTGTTAGGGGACCTATAGATTATGCCCATCAGAGACTTTGTCCCCTTATTTTTCTTATCTCCACCCAAACTGATTCTACATCTTAATCTTCTGAGCCAATATTATTTCTTACGACTGCACTGATCTCATCCTTTATTAACAGAGCTACCCCACCTCCTTTTCCTTTCTGTCTATCCTTTTGAATTGTCAAGAACCCTGAATATTGAGTTCCCAGCCTTGTTCACCTTGCAACCATGTCTCTGTAATGGCTATCAGATCATACCCATTTGTATCTATTTGAGCCATCAACTCATCTATTTTGTTACAAATGCTGCGTGCATTCAGATAACGAGCGTTTAATTTTTTTTTTGCATTTTTTTTCTGCTTTGACCCCACTTTCTGATACACTCTTATGTTTATACATTCTGTTCCTTGCTGTCACACTCTAGCTATCATTTCCCGCAGTGCGATCCTGCTCTATTGACTTCTCCTTGCAATTAGACTTTTTACATTTCCGCTCACCTGAACCCTCTCCCCCACAATTTATTTTAAAGCCTTCTTTACAGCCCTAGTTATTCGATTCGCCAGGACACCAGTCCCAGCATGGTTCAAGTGAAGCCCGTCCCAACGGAACCGCTCCCTTTTACCCCAGTACTGTGCCAGTGCCTCATTTCTTCCACAGCAGTGTTTGAGGCACGCATTTATCTCTCTGATCTTATTTACATTATGCAAATTTGCTCGTGATTTAGAAAGTAATCCAGAGATTACCTTTGTAGTTCTGCTTTTTTATTTAGCCCCTAGCTTCTCATAATCCCTCAGCAGAACCTCTTTCTTTGTTCTACCTATGTCATTGGTACCTATGTGGACTACGTCAACTGGATCTTTCCCCTCCCACTCCAAGTTCCTCTCCAGCCCAGTGGAGATGTCCTTAACCCTGGCACTGGGCAGACAACACAGCCTTCGAGACTCATGCTCTCGGCTGCAGAGAACAGTATCTATTCCCCTAATGATACTGTCCCCTACGACTACAACATTTCTTTTTACTCCCCCCCACCCACCCCACCCCACTTGAATGGCCCCCTGTACCATCGTGCTGTGGTCAGTTTGCTCATCCTCCCTGCAGTCCCTGCTTTCATCCACACAGGTAGCAAGAATCTCGTACCTGTTGGACAAGAGCAAGGGCTGATGCTCCTCCATCACTATCTCCTGGGCCCCCAAACCTGCCTCACTCGTAGTCACATCCTCCTGTCCGTGACCAAGGACCAAATTTGAATTAATTAATCTAAGGCGTGTGACTGCCTCCTGGAACACAGCGTCTAGATAACTCTCCCCCCTCCCTGATGTGTCGCAGTGTCCACAGCTCAGACTCCAACTCATCAACACGGAGCTGAAGTTCCTCGAGCTGCCTTCAATTACTGGAGACGTGGTGACTGTGGACCTCAGTGGTGTCCACCAGCTTCCGCATGTTGCAGCAGTGAGACATCGCCTGCCCTGCCATCTCTGATGAATTAGATTTTGAATGTTTAGTTTTTAATCCCGGCTCTTAAATTAACCAATGCCCAAGAAAAAGAGAGAAATACTCACCAACCAATCACTTCCCTGCTTCCTGTGAGGTCACAAATTGATTCCTTTTACTTCTTATCCTGCCAGTTGGATGGTGCTCCTGCAGCTAGCTGTTTGGTTCCCGGCTCGCCACTCTCTTGGCCCTTTATCTCAGGTCCCGATCTCACACTGTTTGGCTCAATATTTCTTTTTACTCCCTCTACTTCAAAAGAAGTGCAGGGAATTAAATTTCCTTTGTTTTCTTATGTGTGAATGTCAGCACTTTGAGTTGGCATGGTGCTATGCCATGGTATTTGTGCTTTGTTTCAAGTGATTGCCTTTTGGAAAGGGTAAACATATTATCTGTCTCCATTATCATCATAGACAGTCCCTCGAAGCGAGGATGACGCTTCCACGCCAAAAAGGGATGAGTTCACAGGTGTTTCAATGTTCCAGATCCCGAACTACATCTTGAAGGGTGGAGGATGCGTGGATTTACTAACGTGTGGTGGCCGTTGTACGCCAGCCACCACATGGGCTTGACAGAGCTAGGTCTTGGTCCAGTGGCAAGGATTACCCAAGACAACTGGAGACCAGCTCTGCTGCACGGACCTAGCATGCACACATATCTCAGTGCGAGCTGGCCCGTGCTGCCCCTGGGCCCTCGCCTCTTCTGAGCCCCAAGTTCACGCCTCTCCTGGGCACCCGACTGTAGAATTTCACTGACCACCTGCCGGGTTTCTGATGGCTCTGGAGCTCCCTGGACTAAGCGTTACACGCCCTATAGGTGAGTCAACCATGTCAGAGCCTGTGCTAGTTGACTTATGTGGCTGCTAGTTCATCCCTTGTCGAGTGCACAAGATGCCTCTGGGAGGTTGGCCAACAGCCTCTTAAATGGTACTCTCTGAATCCTTGTGGAAGGGTTTACAACTCCTGAACTGTAAAACTAGCTTTTCTCAGTCAGTAACACTCAAATCTGCAGCGATCTTGTGAGTAAACAGTTGGCTTTAGCATCTGAGTGCTATTTCAGGTGCTTAACTCTTTTCTAATTGTAGGTCACAGTCAATGTAGAGGGTTAGTGCTGCTCTCGTGTCATTGGTTCATCCACTGTGTGGTAAAGAAAGATCAAATTGTAGTCCACAAACTGAAAAAAGCAAACTCATGTATAAACCAGGAGACAAATTCTCCCAGAAACTTGTAATAACCCACAGTTAACCTCTGAATAATGCATTAGCAGCAATTTCTATGCTAATGTGTTTTTACCCCAATCTCAAAAGAGCAAAACCTATTGCACGAGTGTGACATTTTCCATTTCACACAGTAACCAATGTTAAGGTTTTTGAACAAGGGGTAGTTTTATGCTGTTGTTCACGCCCACTAGGAACAGGGGTGAAATTAGCCAAACTCATTTCACACACAACCCTAAACAGCAAATAGAAAGGCAAGATTTTAATGTTGTTGTCTTGGGCTAAATTCAAATGGAAATGAAGTGAAATGTGATAATTCACTGCAGTATTCCATGTTTCCTTTAATGTAATCACAATTATTGATCTATGAGCAAAAAAATGGGACTATTATTCATTCAAAGCTTTTTCAACAACATAATGCTGCCAAAAATCTGCAGCCCTTCCAAACACACTCGTTTTTGAGATATGCCATATCCTGGCTTTTCTCGCCAGTTTCTGAGCAGTCGTATTTAGGATAGAACATCTGTTAACTAACAAATATGGTCTTCTGTGTCAGAAGGAGCATGGCCAGGGGAAGGGTCTCCCAGGACAGGAATTTCTTCATCACCATCCTGGGTGAACAGTGGCAGGCTTGTATACTGCAAGAGAAACCTGCTGGCTGGCAGAATTATAATCCCCCCCACCCCCACCCCACCCCACCCCACACCCCACCTCCCAACGTCCATACCTGGATCTCTGAAGATCTTTAAATCCCATGTTAATTTTTATCTACCCCTTACACTATTATGGGATGTTTGCGAGGTGGGTCCCTGCACCTTCACGAGTGGTCAGTTTCCACCGGAATTACTGGCCACCACAATCAGGTGTTAGCCTGAGATGCATTCCCTAATTGTGCGGCACCCGTTGACAATATTAAAAGGAAGTGACTTCCCTCTGACTCCTCTTACTCCAGCAGTGGCAATAATGGAGGTCAAAGGTAGATGCATCCCTCCAATGTCGAACCCACGGATTTTCAGGCCCACTGTTATATCTTGTAATTCTCACCAGGTTCTGCATTAGTTTGAATCTATTGAAAACAACGCTGAATCCCCAAGCAGAATATTTTTCATGGCTTGTGAAGTTTCCAAAGTGAGACTTTTTAAATATTGTCCCAGTCGAAGGATTTGATACAATGAAATGTTGTTAATTGCTCATTATGTTTACTTGGTCAGCAGCATTGTGTTTGTTCTTAAAGACTGTTCAATACTTGCTGCACTTTCTTCCACAAGGCAGCAGCACCCATTTCCCTATAAGCTCTCATGTCAGTTGTTTTTTTCCCTATGCTTCAATCGTTTTCCCCGCTCCTCTCCTGTGCAAGAAATAAATACTTGCATTTATACTTCATGCTTTACCACATCGTCAGAACATCTCGAAGGTGTTTAACACCGTATGTAGGCAATTGCATCAATCCTTTTGTTGCAAAAATGTCCTACAAATAGTAATGAGATGAATGACCAATTCTGTTTTTCTAGTTGTGTTGGTTGCGGGAGAACAGATAATTGGCTAGGAGATCGAATTAAGATATACTGGTGACTGGGCTGTGCTATTAGCTATTATTGGCTGAGGAACTCACAAAACATGAGCCCAGGATTTCCGAGGTGCTGCTCCTGTTCCGAATCCATAACTTTTTGCTGGAAGTGCGCTGGAACATAACAACAACAACAATAACTTGTATTTATATAGCGCGTTTAATGTCGTGAAACGTCCCAAGATGTTTCACAGGATTATTAGGAGACAAAAAATTTGACATTGAGCCACATAAAAAGAAATTAGGGCAGGTGACCAAAAGCTTGATCAAAGATGTACATTTTAAGGATTGTCTTGAAGGAGGAAAGAGAGGTAGAGAGGCGGAAAGGTTTAGGCAGGGAATTCCAGAGCTTAGGGCCTAGGCAACAGAAGGCACGGCCACCAATGGATGAGCGATTATCATCAGGGATGCTCAAGAGGAATGTTGTGGGGCTGAAGGAGATTACAGAGACAGGGAGGGGCGAGGCCATGGAGGGATTTAAAAACAAGGATGAGAAATTTGAAATCGAGATGTTGCTTAATCAGAAGCCAATGTAGGTCAGCGAGCACAGGGGTGATGGGTGAGTGGGACTTGGTGCAAGTTAGACATGGGCAGCCAAGTTTTGGATCACCTCTAGTTTACGTAGGGTAGAATGTGGAAGGCCAGCCGAGAGTGCGTTGGAATAGTCAAGTCAAAAGTTAACAAAGACATGGATGAGGGTTTCAGCAGCGGATGAGCTGAGGCAAGGGTGGAGATGGGCAATGTTACGGATGTGGAAATAGGCGGTCTTAGTTATGCTGTGAATGTGTGGTCGAAAGCTCATTTCAGGGTCAACTATGACACCAAGGTTGTGAACAGTGTGGTTCAGCCTCAGACAGAAGTTGGGGAGAGGGATGGAGTCAGTGGCTAGGGAATGGGGTTTGTGGTGGGGACCAAAAACAATGCCTTTGGTCTTCCCAATACTAAATTGGATAAATTTTATGCTCATCCAGAACTGGATGTTGGACAAGCAGTTTAACAATTTGGAGACCATGGAAGGGTCGAGAGAAGTGGTAGTGAGGTAGAGCTGGGTGTCATCAGTGTACATGTGGAAACTGATGCTGTGTTTTTGGATGATGTTGCCAAGGGGCAACATGTAGATGAGAAATAGGAGGGGGCCAAGGATAGATCCTTGGGGGACACCAGAGGTAACGATGCGGGGGCAGGAAGAGAAACCGTTGCAGGTGATTCTCTGGCTACAATTAGATAGATAAGAATAGAACCAGGCGAGTGCAACCCCACCCAGCTGGGCGATGGTGGAGAAACGTTGGAGAAGGATAGAGTGGTTAACCATTTCAAAGGTTGCAGACAAGTCAAGAATGACGAGGAGGGATAGTTTGCCTTCATCACATTCATAAAGGATGTCATTTGTGACTTGATGAGAGCTGCTTCGGTACTGTGGCAGGCATGGAAACCGACTTGGAGGGATTCAAACATGGAGTTGCAGGAAAGATATGCACGGATTTCGGAGGCGGCAAGATGTTTGGAGAAGAAAGGGAGGTTGGAGAGGCGGCGGTAGTTTGCAAGGATGAAGGCATCAAGGGTTGACTTTCTGAGGAGAGGGGTGATGACGGCATATTTGAGGGAAAGGGGGACAGTACCTGAGGAGAGAGAACTATTAACAATATTAGCTAACATGGGAGCTAGAAAAGGAAGTTGGATGGTCAGTAGTTTTGTGGGACTAGGGTCAAGGGAGCAGGAAGTGGGTCTCTTGGACAAGTTGGGCTCGGAGAGGTCTGAGGGGAGATCGGAGAGAAACTGGAGAAAGATGGGGGAGAGTGGATATGTATGGGGGAAACCCTCCAGGAGTCAACTGAGCAAATCGGAATTTGTACTCTAAACATCATGCGAGTGTGTATCACACCAACCATACATGTCTCCAAACTGTACAGCGGGTGTGTATCACACCCACCATACATGTCTCCAATTGTATTTGCACACCCACATGACATGATCTCAACCCTTTTTCTATGGGCTGCTACCTTTCCTATTAAGCAGGGCTGGGATCGCTGTTTAACGTATGATCAGAGCAGGCATAACCAGGGCCCATGGACCAGAACCTTACCATCTATCGTACAACAGTCACTTTTATGGTATAGGGGCAGGCAAGGAGAGCATGGTGTCTATAGCATCATCATCATCATAGGCAGTCCCTCGAAATTGAGTAAGACTTGCTTCCACTCCAAAAATGAGTTCTTAGGTGACTGAACAGTTCAATACTGGAATTACAGTTCTGTCACAGGTGGGACAGACAGTCATTAAGGGAAAGGGTGGGTGGGACTGGTTTGCCGCACATTCCTTCTGCTGCCTGTGCTTGGTTTCTGCATGCTTTCGGCGATGAGACTCGCGGTGCTCAGTGCCCTCCCGGATGCACTTCCTCCACTTAGAGCGTTTTTTGGCCAGGGACTCCCAGGTGTCAGTGGGGATGTTGCATTTTATCAAGGAGGCTTTGAGGGTGTCCTTGAAATATTTCCTCTGCCCACCTTAGGCTCGCTTGCCTTGTAGGTGTTCCGAGTAGAGCACTTGCTTTGGGAGTCTTGTGTCAGGCATGCGAACAATGTAGCCCGCCCAGCAGAGCTGGTCGAGTGTGATCAGTGCTTTGATGCTAGGGATGTTGGCCTGGACAAGGACGCTTTATAGCATAGGCACTATCTGACCAAATATTCACGGGTTTATCTGAAGTTTCCTTCACAGAGGTTAGAAGTGCGGCGATTTCTGCATGTTGTGAAGATTGTCTGTTGCATCTTCGTTGGATGGTTCTTTCTGGCAATTCCACAGCATACCCGGTGTGGGGGGATCGCTCAATGTGATATGAGGACCCATCGATGTAGACATCTGGGGCACCCTGTATGGGCTCTTTCTGCACAGGGTGGGTCTCAAAGTTAATCAGTGGTAACGGACATTCATGCGGGTCCCCCTCATAGATCAGAAATTGTGGCAGCAATGTGGTAGATTTGGAAATGGTATCAATGTCTCTTTCCATAAATTCCAATGTCCATTTGCTGAGGCGCTGTGAGGAAACTAGCGAATCTCCAGGTTTCATCAGTAGTTTCAGAGGTGTGTGTCCGCTGTGCAGGATTGTAGCCTGTAAACCAGTAATAAAAGTAAAGTGATGTACCGCCCAGAAGACAGCCAGGAGGTGGAGCTCGCATGCGGTGTACGTCTTTTCTGCTCCCTGCAGGATTCGAGACGCATATGCAATGGGCTGCAGTCGATCATCTCGTATTTGGCACAGAACTGCAGTGAGGCTTTGTTCTGTGGCCCCGACATCCAAATGGAAGGGCTGTGTGGGATCAGGAGGGATCAGACATGCGGCCTGTATCACTATAGTTTTTAATTTAGCCACAGACTGGGTGTGAGCATCAGTCCATGCCGGACGTATGTCATCATCCTGCAGTTTATCAAATCATACAGGGGCTTTGCACACTCTGCAAAGCCTGGGATAAAGTTCCTTTGGTACCCCACCAAACCCAGGAATGATTGTAGGGCTGTTTTGGAAGTGGGTAATGACAGTCGCTGTATTATCTCCACCTTGTGAGAGTCGGAGGATGATCCCTCTGGAGAAATGGACACTCCTAGAAAGATGACTCATTCTTTCATTAATTGACCCTTATGGGGATTCACCTTTAGTCCCGCCTGAGCCAACAACATCAAAAGTTCATGCAAAAGGGACAGATGTTCCTCCATGCTATTGATTGTCAGCAGTAGGTCGTCTACGTACTGCAGCAAGGCGGGAAAAGTCTTTTAAAGTTGCAGCCATTCTTTTGTGAAAAATCGTCAGGGCATTGTGGAACCCCTGAGGCAGGCATGTCCAGGTGTAGCTCTGGTCCTCAAATGTGCACTCGAATTTGTACTGGTCTTCCCTCTTAACAGGGATACTCCAGAATCCATTGGCGATGTCGAGGGTCGAGAAGTACTTGGAACCAGCAGGAATTTGAGATAATATGGTCGGAGTTTCTCTTACTACCAGTGAGCAGGCTGGCGTTACAGTATTTAACTTTCTGTAATCAATAGTCAGTCGCCAACTGCTATCAGGCTTTTTAACCGGCCATGCGGGTGAATTGGTCGTGAAAGTGCCTGTCCTAACAACACCCTGCTCGACTAGGGATTTTATGGTGTCTCGGATGTAAGGGTGACTTTCCCTTGGGATGGGGTACTGTTTAGAGAATGAGTGGGGGGGTCCCTCAATAGACTCTTCGCCTGCCATTTTTGCACAGTCATGCTTACATGTGACAAACACTGCTAGATGTTCCTGAATTAGTTTTGCCACAGCTTTATTTTCGCTCCCCAGAGGTTCATACTCAGATGGCTTTTTATTAGCAAAAAACGAATGAGCATCTGAAATTTTTATCACTCTCACATTATCTCTTAATCCCATCCAAACACAGTCCAACACATCAGGCCATACAATTCCCCTTCCGTCAGGGGTGGTCATCAGCATCGGCGCTGGGACCTTGCAGGTGAGGCCTCCCAACTGAAGTTCAGTGGCCTTCCCTGTATCAGGTGGTTGTATCACTATTAAAATCTTTAAGGGTCATGCAACCCTTGCTCGCCGCTGCATGGCATTCAGGGTATGGTGTGTGGAGGAAGGTAATGGCTGAGCCAGTATCGATAAGCATAATCTGCTGCCGGCCCCCTTTTAAGACAACAAGGACTACTGGTCTCCTGCTACCATCATAGAAACATAGAAAATAGGTGCAGGAGTAGGCCATTCGGCCCTTCGAGCCTGCACCACCATTCAATAAGATCATGGCTGGTCATTCATCTCAGTACCCCTTTCCTGCTTTCTCTCCATATCCCTTGATCCCTTTAGCCGTAAAGGGCCATATCTAACTCCCTCTTGAA
The DNA here is from genome assembly GCF_044704955.1 of Pristiophorus japonicus. Lineage (NCBI taxonomy): Eukaryota > Metazoa > Chordata > Chondrichthyes > Pristiophoridae > Pristiophorus > Pristiophorus japonicus. Next base: position 257,872,077 of record NC_091978.1, on the reverse strand, counting down.
TATATCCAATGAACTGGCATCAACAACTTTCTGCGGTAGAGAATTCCACAGGTTAACAACTCTCTGAGTGAAGAAGTTTCTCCTCATCTCGGTCCTAAATGGCTTACCCCTTATCCTTCGATTGTGACCCCTGGTTCTGGACTCCCCCAACATCGGGAACCTTCTTCCTGCATCTAACCTGTCCAGTCCCGTCAGAATTTTATATGTTTTTATAAGATCCCCTCTCATTCTTCTAAACTCCAGTGAATACAGGCCCAGTCGATCCAGTCTCTCCTCATATGTCAGTCCTGCCATCCCAGGAATCAGTCTGGTGAACCTTCGCTGCACTCCCTCAATAGCAAGAACGTCCTTCCACAGATTAGGAGACCAAAACTGAACGCAATATTCCAGGTGAGCCCTGTACAACTGTAGTAAGACCTCACTACTCCTATACTCAAATCCCCTAGCTATGAAGGCCAACATGCCATTTTCCTTCTTCACTGCCTGCTGCACCTGCATGCCAACCTTCAATGACTGATGTACCATGACACCCCAATCTCATTGCACCTTCCCTTTTCTTAATCTGCCGCCATTCAGATAATATTTTGCCTTCATGTTTTTGCCACCAAAGTGGATAACCTCACATTTATCCACATTATACTGCATCTGCCATGCATTTTCCCACTCACCTAACCTGTCCCAGTCATCCTGCAGCCTCTTAGCATCTTCCTCACAGCTCACACCGCCACCCAGCTTAGTGCATCTGCAAACTTGGAGATATTACTCTCAATCCCTTCATCTAAATCATTGATGTATATTGTAAATAGCAGGGGTCCCAGCACTGAGCTTTGCAGCACCCCACTAGTCACTGCCTGTCATATTGAGAAGGACCCATTTATCCCTACTCTCTGCTTCCTGTCTGCCAACCAGTTCTCTCCAACCACATCAATACATTACTCCCAATACCATGTGCTTTAATTTTGCACACCAATCTCTTGTTTGGGACCTTGTCAAAAGCCTTTTGAAAGTCCAGATACACCACATCCACTGGTTCTCCCTTGTCCACTCTACTAGTTACATCCTCAAAAAATTGTAGAAGATTTGTCAAGCATGATTTCCCTTTCATAAATCCATGCTAACTTGGACCGATCCAGTCACTGCTTTCCAAATACGCTGCTATTTCATCTTTAATAATTGATTATAACATTTTGCCCCGCTACTGATGTCAGGCTAATTGGTCTATAATTCCCTGTTTTCTCTCTCCCTCCTTTTTTAAAAAGTGGTGTTACATTAGCTACCCTCCAGTCCATAGGAACTGATCCAGAGTCGATAGACTGTTGGAAAATGATCACCAATGCATCCACTATTTCTAGGGCCACTTCCTTAAGTACTCTGGGATGCAGACTATCAGGCCCTGGGGATTTATCGGCCTTCAATCTCACCAATTTTCCTAACACAATTTCCTGACTAATAAGGAATCACATCGAAACCCCACTTCTGATCAATCTTTGAGTGCCGAACTCCGTCATAGGGTGGATCCTTGAAGGGGTCTCTCTGCACCGGTAAATGATTTTGCCACCACCCGTGACAATTTGGGTTTTCATGAGGGTTATCAACTGGTCCAATCGTTGATCCGTCCAAGAGAACATAAGCACACAATAAATAAGAGCAGGAGTAGGCCATATGGCCCCTCGAGCCTGCTGCGCCATTTAATATTATCATGGCTGATCCGATCATGGACTCAGCTCCACTTCCCTGCCCGCTCTCCATAACCCCTTATCGGTTAAAAAACTGTCTCTCGCCCTCTTAAATTTATTCAATGACCCAGCTTCCACAGTTCTCTGAGGCAGCGAACTAAACAGATTTACAACCCTGTGAGAGAAGAAATTCCTCTTCATCTCAGTTTTAAATGGGCGGCCACTTATTCTAAGATTATGCCCCCTAGTTCTAGTCTCCCCTGTCAGTGGAAACATCCTCTCTGCATCCACCTTGTCAAACCCCCTCATAATCTTATACATTTCGATAAGATCACCTCTCATTCTTCTGAATTCCAATGAGTAGAGGATCAACCTTCTCAACCTTTTCTCATAAGTCTACCCCCTCATCTCCAGAATCAACCAGTGACCCTTCTCTGAACTGCCTCCAAAGCAAGTATATCCTTTCTTAAATATGGAAACCAAAACGGTATGCAGTATTCCAGATGTGGCCTCACCAATACCCTGTATAACTATAGCAAGACTTCCCTGCGTTTATACATTCCATTGGCCTTCCTGATCACTTGCTAAACCTGCATACTAACCTTTTGTGTTTCATGCACCAGGACCTCCAGGTCCCTGCTGTACTGCAGCACTTTGCAATTTTTCTCGATTTAAATAATAAATTGCTCTTTGATTTTTTTCTGCCAAAGTGGATAACCTCACACTTTTCAACATTATACTCCATCTGCCAAATTTTTGGCCACTCACTCAGCCTGTTTATGTCTTTTTGCATGTTTTTTGTGTCCTCCTCACACATTACATTTCCTCCCATCTTTGTGTCGTCAGCAAACTTGGCTACGTTACACTCGGTCCCTTCATCGAAGTCGTTAATATAGATTATAAATTGTTGGGGTCCCAACACTGATCCCTGTGGTACCCCACCAGTTACTGGTTGCCAACCCGAGAATGAACCATTTATCCCACTCTCTGTTTACTGTTAGTTAACCAATCCTCTATCCATGCTAATATATTACCCCCAACCCCGTGAACTTTTATCTTGTGCAGTAACCTTTTATGTGGCACCTTGTCAAATGACTTCTGGAAGTCCAAATACACCACATCCACTAGTTCCCCTTTATCTAACCTGTTCGTGACAACCTCAAAGAATTCCAGCAAATTTGTCAAGCATGTCTTCCCCTTCATAAATTAATGCTGACTCGCCTGACTGAATTATGCTTTTCCAAATGTCCTGCTACTGCTTCTTTAATAATGGACTCCAACATTTTCTCAACCACAGATGTTAGGCTAACTGGTCTAGTTTCCTGCTTTTTGTTTGTCATCTTTTTTAAATAGTGACGTTACATTTGCAGTTTTCCAATCTGCTGGGACCTCCCCCGAATCCAGGGAATTTTGGTAGATTACAACCAATGCATCCACAATCCTTGCCGCTACTTCTCAAGACCATAAGATACAAGCCATCAGGTCCAAGGGATTTATCCGCCTTTAGTCCCATTACCTTACTGAGTACCACTTCCATAGTTATTGTGATTCTGTTAAGTTCCTCCCTCCCTATAGCCCCTTGACTATCTACTGTTGGGATATTTTTAGTGTCCTCTACCGTAAAGACTGATACAAAATATTTGTTCAGAGTTTCTGCCATCTCCATGTTCCCCACCACTAATTCCCCAGTCTTGTCCTCTAAGGGACCAACATTTACTTTAGCCACTCTTATTTTTTATATACCTGTAGAAACGCTTGCTATCTGTTTTTATATTTTGTGCTAATTTACTTTCCTAGTCTATCTTTCCTTCCTTAATCATTTTTTTAGTTGTTCTTTGCTGGCTTTTAAAAGCTTCCCAATCTTCTGCCCTTCCACTAGTTTTGGCCACTTTGTATGCCCTTGTTTTAATTGGATACCTTCCTTTATTTCTTTAGTTAGCCATGGATGACTATCTTTTCTTTTACACCCTTTTCTTCTTACTGGAATACATTTTTCTTGAGAGTTATGAAATATCTCCTTAAATGTACACCACTGTTCATCAACCGTCCTACACTTTAATCTATTTTCCCAGTCTACTTTAGCCAACTCTGCCCTCATACCTTTGTAGTCTCCTTTATTTAAGCTTAGTACGCTGGTTTGAGATCCAACTTTTTTGCCCTCCATCTGAATTTGAAATTCAACCATGCTAAGATCACTCATTCCAAGGGGATCCTTTACTAGGAGATTGTTTATTAATTCTGTCTCATTACACAGGACCAGATTTAAGATAGCCTGCCCCCTGGTTGGTTCCGTTATATACTGCTCAAGGAACCCATCCCTTATGCACTCTATGAACTCTTCCTCAAGGCTACCCTGACCAATTTGATTTGTCCAATCAATATGGAGGTTAAAATCACCCATGATTATTGCTGTTCATTTTTTATATGCCCCCACTATTTCTTGGGTTATACTCCGACCAACAGAGTTGCTACTATTAGGGGGTCTATAGGCTACGCCCACCAATGATTTTTTTCCCCTTATTATTCCTTATCTCCACCCAAACTGTTTCAACATCCCGATCATTTGAGCCAATATCATTTCTCACTATTGCATTGATTCTATCCTTTATCAACAGAGCTACCCCACCTCCTTTCCCTTTCTGTCTGTCCTTCTGAAATACCCCTGAATATGTAGTTCCCAGTCCTGGTCACCTTGCAACCACGTCTCTGTAATGGCTATCAGATCATACCCATTTGTATCTATTTGTGCCGTCAACTCATCTATTTTGTTACGAATGCTACATGCATTTAGACAAAGAGCTTTTAAATTATTTTTTTTTAAACCCTTTTTTCCCTGCTTGTTTCCTCTGTCCTTCAAACTCACTTTTTTCATTCTTGCTTTCGAATTCCAGCTTTACTCCCCTCCCCACTAAATCTATTGTCAGGTTCCATCCCTCTGCCAAGCTAGTTTAAACCCTCCCCAACAGCACTAGCAACCCCCCATCGTGAGGATATTGATCTCGGCTCTGTTGAGTTGCAACCCGTCCGGCTTGTACAGGTCCCACCTCCCCCAGAAACTGTCCCAATGCCTCAGGAAACTAAAGCCCTCCCTCCTGCACGCTCTCTCCAGCCACACATTCATCTGTTCTATCCTCCTATTTCTGTACTCACTAGCTCGTGGCACCGGGAGTAATCCGGAGATTACTACCTTTGAGGTCCTGCTTTTTAATCTCTCTCCTAGCTCCCTAAACTCTGCCTGCAAGATCTCATCCCTCTTTCTATCTATGTCATTGGTCCCGATATGGACCACGATCTCTGGCTGTTCACCCTCTCCCCCCAGAATGCCCTGTAGCCGTTCGGTGACAGAGGGCTTGGATTCGTCCCTCGGGAGCTATCTATGCATTGCACTGTGGTCCGGTGCCTGTCTGGGTCTGCTGCAGTCTTTTGTAGGTGGCCTGCCTTCTTACAATTAAAGTACTGTCCCTTAAAGGGGTAACACCTAGATCCCTCCACCATTGACACTGGTTTATTTGCGGTTGGTGGTGACTTCACCTTTAACTGGTCTTTTACCACCTCCCAGGCTATTTGAATGCTGGTCTCTACATCTGTCTACTGATTGGTGGGCTACATGGCTATGCCCAGGATGGTTTTAACTAAAGAGTGGAGTTGGGTCAGGAACATTGATTAAAATTGTTCCTGATTGTTTTCAACTGCAGCATTTGCAGGTGCCTGGTTCTGGGTATGTTCATAGATATCATACAGGCGATTACTGAAGGTCTCTTCTGGGCACTGCTTGGTCTGATTAATAGAGCTGCTAAGTTTAAGTTTTGGATTCCTCGATAGTTTAGGATCTCGGTCATGACTGCATCAGTCGCTGTGCCAGAGAACTGGGTCTGGCAGATTATCTTTTAGGGAAGTGGAACAAGCCAAGAGGAGGACTCATGTTAAGTCTCTCTCTTCTAACTCGGTGTGACTTCTCCTGAAATTTGCCTACCTCTTGTTAACTCCCAGTGGGTTGTCCGCATCATTGATGGGCCCCAACTCGTGGCTACCTGCTGTGGTGTCAGCACCAGATATAGGCCGTGAGTCGGTAAGGTTACTGGTGATGTGACCATGCGCATTACGTTGTAAGTAAGTGATTACTGCTGCTACGGTTGGCTCTCGTGTCTCCAAGGTATCCCAAGCTTCATCACCCTCCTGGGGATTATACTGACTGCCTTCCTCTTGTCAATCTGTCCCCTCCCTTGTCCCCTTCTGCTGTCTCTTTTATGGCTCCCCATGTTAATGTGGATACCAGGGCCTGCTGCTCCCCTAACTTACTTTTCAGCCTCGCTATTTCTAGTTGGCACCGGTCTAGTGGTCTGCTTCCCTATGTGGCTTCTTAATTACTTCCCTTAATGCCCCCCTAGCACCTTCTACCTCTTGCTGGAGCTCCAAGTTTTCCAATTTATATTTTTTTTACTCTAATTTGTTTTCATTTGCTTCAACGATGGCTGCTGTGGCATTTAAATTTGAAAGGCTTTGTTGGTGTAGCAATGACTTTGCCTATTCGGCCCCACTTTCTAATTGCCCAATACTGTGGTTTTATTGATCAATTTCTTGTCGAATAAGTTGAAGGCTTTCTTCCTTTTGCTCTTTTATATTTTGAATTTCTTTTTCTTTAGTCGAACCTCTTTTACTTGCGATTCTTTGAAAATCTTGTATCTCTTTTGCCCTTTGGTATTTTAAATCTTGTATCTCTTTCCTTAAATATCGATCCCCTTTTGCATCCTGCCTCATTAATTTCTCATCTCTCTGAGCACAGTAATGTGCGATGTATGCCAAGAGACTGTTTACCCGTTTTGGCCTTAGCTCGCCTTGATTTACTCTCTCTTGGATAAATGCCACGAGCTCCCCAAAGGATACATGTTGACCCTTACAGAAGTTCACTGCCTGCACCTGTAACTTTTTGTATGTCTTTTACAGTACCTTTTTGTACACTTTCTTCTTATAGACTACTTGTATATCTTTTGCTGTTTTTTTTGTACATGACCAATCTCTTCATACTGTGTCTTTTGAATTTAACTACTGGTGGGTCCCCACTTAAACAGTTCCAACTATTGAGATGACTGCGCCTTAAGATGCAACTTCTCCCGATCTGTTTAAAAGTTTATAGTTTACACTTCGCAACACCGATTAAAATCGCAACTCCTGAAATTTCCAATTGTATAAAAGAATGATCAAAAGCTGACTCGTCAGATCCCGAATGAGCCCCTAATTTTGTCAGATTTCTAAATCTCTGTCATTAAATTGACAGCAAAACCGATTCTTTTAAAACAATTTGGAATAGTTTATTAAACACACACGCATAAACATCTATCAGAGAAACAGCAGTACTCAGCTAGCCTACAGATCTACTTAGTTACAACAGATACAATGATGTTACAATAAAAAAAGGTATACTTAATTTCCCTCTGGCAAAGCACAAGCACATGGCATTCATCCTTACTTCTGCTGCGGAGGGAAGTTCCTGCTTTGCCGTGTGCTAAGGAGTAGAGAGACCCAGCAATCCTTGCTTGGATAATTATACCCCTTATGGCCAATGTTTCTCAGAAAGCCTCTGGATTGGGTATTATTTCCAGGGCAGTTCCTGATTGGCTTCTCCTCGTACATGTTTCTGTCTGAAGGGCCAGTGCCATTCCTTGATTAGGTTAATGGCTTTCCAATTAACATCTTTTCTAGTTTGGTGAGTTTCAAAGCCATGCTGACATGAACTTGGGGAAGTCATCCATTTTGTTTCTTTTAACACTGCAGCCTTTCCATATGATCTACACTTCTAACATTTATATATATGTACAGCATCAATTTTATCATTAGTAAACACTTTTCTTCTTACAACCCCCAGCCAGTACCTGACATCTCCCAATGGAACAGTCTTTGGCAGGGCCCTCAGGTGCTCCAAAGCAGAGAGGGTGTAGGCCAAGAGCATCTCTCCAGTCAGTAGCCACACAGGATGCACTATCACTATATAGAAGTGGTAGGAAGTGTAAATTGAAGATATTATAAGTCACCAAAGGTATGCACATGGATGTTTGAAAAAATGTTAAGCTGTTAAGTTTACTTTTTTTATAAGGACACATAAAATGTAATGATTAGCATTAGTTGCACGTCTTGCCCATTATTGCATTCAGCATGTCAATTCACCCTTATACTTGTCTCATAATGAACGATGGGATTATTAGAGAGATGCGCAACGGGTGGCTAAGGACTTTATAGTGTGTGTGGAGGGGGGTGGGTCTTGGTGGTGGGAGCGGACCGCAGGATTTCATTTCTTATGTTTCACATTAGGTGAACCATTGCAATATTAAGGCATCCCGGGCAGCTTGTCTAGCGATGGGTACCCCATCCTCCTCCATCTCCTGCTCCTCTATTTTTTCCTCATTCAAAGATGAGAGATGAACCCCTTCATTCTCCTCCATCTGTAATCCTTTCTGCTGCGCAATATTGTGTAAGACACAGCATCATCATCATCATCATAGGCAGTCCCTCAGAATCGAGGAAGACTTGCTTCCGTTCTTAGTGTGAATTCTTAGGTGGCTGTACAGTCCAATACGAGAAACACAGTCTCTGTCACAGGTGGGACAGACAGTGATTGAGGGGAAGGGTGGACGGGGAGCCTGGTTTGCCGTATGCTCCTTCCACTGCCTGCGTTTGATTTCTGCATGCTCTCGGCGATGATACTCGAGGAGCTCAGCGCCCTCTCGGATGCACTTCCTCCACTTAGGGCAGTCTTTGGCCAGGGACTCCCAGGTTCAGTGGGGATGTCACACTTTATCAGGGAAGTTTTGAGGGTGTCCTTGTAACGTTTCCTATGCCCACCTTTGGCTCGTTTGCCGTGGACGAGTTCCGAGTAAAGTGCTTACTTTGGGAGTCAACTATGTGACCTGCCCAGCGGAGCTGATCAAGTGTGGTCAGTGTTTCAATGCCACACATGTTGGCTGGATGAGGACGCTAATGTTGATGCGTCTGTCCTCCCAGGGGATTTTTAGGATCTTGTGCTATTTCTCCAGCGACTTGAGGTGTCTACTGTACATGGTCCATATCTCTGAGCCATACAGGAGGGCGGGTATTACTACGGCCCTGTAGACCATGAGCTTGGTGCCAGTTTTGAGGGCCTGATCTTGAAACACTCTTTTCCTCAGGCGGCCGAAGGCTGCACTGGTGCACTGGAGGCAGTGTTGAATCTCATCATCAATGCTGGCTCTTGTTGCTAGGAGGCTCCCGAGATAAGGGAAGTGGTACATGGTGTCCAGGGCCGAGTCGTGGATCTTGATGTCTGGGGGAGCAGTGCTGTGTGGAGAGGACAGGCTGGTGGAGGACCTTTGTCTTACTGATGTTTAGTGTAAGGCCCATGCTTTCATATGCCTTGTTAAGTACGTCGACTATGTCCTGGAGTTCAGCCTCTGTGTGTGCACAGACGCAGGCATCGTCTGCGTACTGTAGTTTGACGACAGAGTTTGGAGTGATCTTGGACTTGGCCTGGAGACGGCGAAGGTTGAATAGCTTCCCACTGGTTCTGTAGTTTAGTTCCACTCCAGCTTGTCAACTGTGAGGTGGAGCATGGCAGCGAGGAAGATTGAGAAAAGAGTGTTGGGGCGATGACACAGCCCTGCTTGACCCCGGTCCGGACATGGATTGGGTCTGTGATGGATCCGTTGGTAAGGATCATGGCCTGCATGTCGTCGTGGAGCAGGCGGAGGATGGTGATGTACTTTTGGGGGCATCCGAAACGGAGAAGGACGCTCCATAGACCCTCGCGGTTGACAGTGTCAAAGGCCTTTGTAAGTTTGATGAAGACCATGTATAAGGGCTGGCGCTGTTCCCTGCATTTTTCCTGCAGCTGTCGCAGTGCAAAAATCATGACTGTTGTGCCCCGGAGGGGACGAAATCAGCACTGCGACTCCGGGAGGAGCTTCTCGGCTACAGGGAGAAGTCGATTGGGGAGGACTCTAGTAACAACTTTCCCAGTGGCTGATAGTAGGGAGATTCCTCTGTAATTGCCGCAGTCAGACTTGTCCCCTTTTTTAAAGATGGTCACGATCATTGCATCTCTAAGATCTCCCTGCTATATATGAATGAAGAGTCTGACTGGATACTGTGAGCTCAAAGTAAAGTGTGACCGTAGTCTTTTATTGCAGGTCTCCAGAGTGCCTCTCTAGACTGGGAGGCCTCCTTAAGTACCCATGCTCCCAAGGGATTGTGGTATCGCTTGGGACTTCAGGGGATGATCCCTCTGTTGGCTGTACAAGGTATATACAAGTTTACATACATAACACTCCCGGCATGCTCTCCTCCATCCAGATGAGAGAGATAAGGTCGTGTATTCGTGCCAACAGTGCCTCTCCACCATACTTCAGTGCCTCAGCAGGAATTCCATCCGCTCCCATAGCCTTGTTTTTTTTAGCTGTCTTATGGCTTTTTCTACCTCATGCAGTGTTGGGGTCTCACTGAGGTGATGGCGGGTAGCACGCTGCGGAATGGAGTCAAGAACACTCGAGTCAAAGGCAGAGTCTTGATTGAGGAGATCTTCGAAGTGCTCCTTCCAGTGGGCCCTGACTGCCTCCGTGTCCTTGATGGGTGTTTCCCCGTTCTTGGACAGCAGCGGGGTAGAGCCTTGTGTGTTTGGCCCGTAGGTGGCATTGACTGCGATGAAGAATCCTTGCACACACAGCACTATCATCTATCATTCTACAGACCCTCGCTGGCGAGTACTGAAGTGCATCTCCAGACCTATCTAGGCACCTGAACTGCATCTTCAACATTCCAATGGCTTGCTCAATGACACACCTGGTGGTCATGTGGCTCTTGTAGCGCTCCTGCGCCTCCTTGGTGATGTACCTCACAGGTGTCATGAGCTCAGTTTGAAGAGGGTTAAGTCTGCTTCCTGGAACAAAAAGGACTGGAATGTTGGACTGCCACAGTATGAATGCATCATGACAGCTCCCAGGGAATCTGGTACAGACCTGCATGAACCTTTTCTTGTGGTTGCACACCAGCTGTGCATTATTCTACAAATATCCCTTGCAGTTTATAAACACTCCTGGTTGTTGTGGTGGTTCTCAGATTGCCACATGTCTGCAGTCAATGACACCCTGCACCTGTGGGAATCCAGTCAGAGAGGCGAAGCTCATTCTGGCTATTGTCATCATGGGATGTCATCGTTGTCAGTCCTGGCAAACAAGCCATCAGCAACTTGTCTTATGCATTTATATGCAGCGGACTGGGAGATCCTAGATATGTCTCCAGTAGTGTCCCGGAAGAATCCGGTGGCGAAAAGGTTGTCACTTTAGCAGCCACTGGTAATGTGTGACCACCGGGTCCAGCAGGGAGCAACTCTTCCTCTAGGAGCCTGCAGATGTCAGCCGCCGCCTCATTTGACAACCTCAGCCTCTGGAAGCACTGCTCTTCTGAAAGATCAAGAAGCAGAGCTTCTGTCTGTAAACCCTGTGACATGGGTAGTGCCTCCTGTAACTTCGGTCCCTCTCCTGGGTACCTGTCTCCTGTGCACATGCTAATCCCACCAGAGCCCACTGTCACTGGTGTGGATGGTGATAATCTTCCTCTTCTGATGTGCTGTCAAACACATCCAAGGTGCCTTCCATTCTGATCATGTAAATTTGAAATCTTTCAAGGTTGAAAAAAGCTGTATCCACACCAGCACTCTCTGCCAGAGGGATTTCAGACAAGACAACTCAACCTCTAACTAAAATAGGCTAAACTTGCCTTCTGCTCATCACCTGTAGTGACTGTATTTCTGGTCTAAACCCTTGCCATAACCCCACTAGAGAGCCACTAGGAACACTTTAATCTGCCAACTGCTGGCACTAGTTCAAGATGCAGATTGATCAATGGCTTTACGTTGACAATAAGCCATTACTACCTGCCAACAAAAATGTTTAACATTTTAATCAATACCTTTAATACATCATTTTACAAGTTGATAAAATACAGGTTGCATAATTAGGCAAACCAGTTCTGCTTTCTCTGGTGATAGTAAAAGTAACACTAATAATGTTAGTGCAAATGTTCTAACTTTTCAAGTATTCATCTAAAATTAATAATCAGCAACAATGAAAAACATTACAATTTAAAGAAATCATTTTAAAGTGCAAATATTACTGAATTATGTAGAGGGAGAACATTGATTGGCATCTCCGATCCTGTTGTCTCGTGGGACACCTGTGGGAAGCATCACAGAGAGGGGTGAAAATAAGTGAGATAGTACACACATGACACTCTTACACAACATTTAGCAGCTGACTGAAGAACTGCATTGGCAGAAGCATAGGAGTGACTTTATGCCCACTCTCTTGGCCACTCTTCTGTACATTCTGGAGAGGTCAATGCATAATGGAGAATTGGAAATATTAGCAAGGAGAAAAAATATATATATTTTAAAGATTATGAATAAAACAAAGATCAGTGCCCGAATGCTGATCATATGAATTGCTTTGTCCTGGATAGTGTAGAGTTTCATAAGTGTTGTGGCTGAATCCTCGCACTCTTGACTCAAGCCTTGTCGATGTTGGAAAGGCTTTGAGGGTCAGGAAGTGAGCCGCTCATTGCAGAGTACCCAACTACTGCTCTGCATTTGTAGCCATGGTGTAAATATGACTGTCCAAGTTTAGCCTCTGATCAGTGGTGACCAGATGTTGATGGTGGGGTGACTCATCGATAACAGAGTTGTATGTCCGGGTAGGTGGTTGCGCTTTCTTTTGTTTGAGGTAGTCATTGTCTGGCACTTATGTAGTGCATATGTTACCGATCAGCATTTGTCAGCATAAGCCTAGATGCTGGCCAGGTACTGCTGCAGGCTTGGGTGAGCTGTTTCATTATCGGTGTAGTTGTGAATGTAGCTGAACAATGTGGAATAACCAGCGAACAGCCCCACTCCTGAACTTATGATGGAGGGAAGGTCACTGATGAAGCAGTGATGCTGGTAGCTCTGAGGACACTTTTTTGAGGAAGTCTGACAGTCCTGGGGCTTCAATGAATGGCGTCTGACAACCAAGAACATCTTCCCGTGTGTCAGATATGACTCCAGCGACTGGATGGTTTTCCAATTAATCCACATTAACCTCAGTTTTGCTAGGGCTTTTTGATACCATTCAATACTGTCTTCAAATCGAGGGGAATTATTCTCCCCTCTCAACTTGCATTAACATCTTCCATCCGTATCTGGATCAAGGCTGTGATGAGGTCTAGACCGAGCGGTTCTGACAGAACCTGAACTGAGTATTTGCGAGCAGGTTATTGATGATTAGGTGTTGCTTGGTGGCACTATTAATGACTCCTTCCACCACTTTGCTGATGATAGAGTAGTAATTGGCCATGTTAGATTTATCCTGTTTGTTGTGGATAGGATAAACCTGGGTAATTTTCCATATTATGTGACCTGGAGGGGAACTTGGAGGTGGTGGTGTTCCCAGGTACCTGTTGCCATTGGTAGAGGGTCACAGGTTTGCGAGGTGCTGCTAAAGAAGCCTTGGTGTGTTGCTGCATTGGTGATGGAGGGGTGGCTACTGGATGAAATGTCAATCAAATGGACTGCTTTGTGCTAGATTGTATCGAGTCTCTTGAGCAGTGTTGGAGCTGCACCCATCTAGTCAAGTGGTGAGTATTCCATCACACTCCTGACTTGTGCCTTGTAGGTGGTGGAGAGGTTTTGGGGAGTCAGGAGCTGAGACACTTGCCACAGAATATTCAGCCTCTGATATGCGCCAGTGGCTGGTCCAGTTGTGTTTCTGGTCAATGGTGACCCCCGAGGATGTTGATGGTGGGGTCCTGGTGATGGTAATGCTATTGAATATCAGAGAGAGGGTGGTTAGACTCTCTCTTGTTTGAGATGGTCATTGCCTGGCACTTGTGTGCCAGAATGCCACTTATCAGCCCAAGCTTGAATGTTGTCCAGGTCTTTCTGCATGCGGGCATGGAAAGCTTCATTATCCAAGGAATTCCGAATAGAGCTGAACACTGCAATCATCAGCGAACAGCCCCACTTCTGACCTTATGATGAAGGGACGATCATTGATGATGAAGCAGCTGAAATGTAGTTGGGCCTCGGATGAGGCCAAATAGGTCGTTGTTTCGTTTATTACCTAATACAGGCTCCGTCTTGCAGCTATTCCTTGGAATTTGGCCAACTTGTTCAGGGGAGGTACAGTTATCATTAAGTGAAATGGTAAGCCAGGAGATCTCGTACATACCAAGATATGTCAGTGTGCCACAAGATTAGGGTAGACATAAAACAACATGAGAATATTATATGAAATAGCTAGTTCAGATATGTTTTGATGACAAGCTCTTGCTAGGTGGTGCTGGCTTATATTTTGGAATACTAAACCTATTGCAGACACGGTATTACTGGTGATTCATTAGCTAAACCCTTTGTATAACTATCCTAAGTGTGATAATGTTAACAAGGTTTTATTTTTGGTTATCTGCCGTCCCGGTTAACGCCGTGGAGGAGTGGCAATGGCGGCGGCCAGCATCCAGTGCCTCTCTGGGACATTCGGTGCTGGTTTCGATGGGGCACGGAGCATTAGCACCTGGAAGAGGCGAGCCGATGTGCAATGTCCCTGGTTGCCACACCGGCTCGATATTTGGCTGCCACCCGATCCATAGCGCTCCATAGAGCACCCTGGTGGGAACACTTGTGAAAGCGGGCGGTCCGAGCTGCAGCAGTTGCAGTGAGGTATGTAATGCTGACTTCAGGTAAGTGTGATTGTTTTTTATTTAATTTTTTTTTGCGATTTATGTTATGATGGTGTGAGTTATTTATTGGGAATGTTTTGGGGTTTTTTCAGGTTCCCCTCCACCTCCGCCCCGCCAGGCCTTTCTTAGAGCACTCCAACGCCAGCTGCTTAGCTTTCTCAGTGAGCCTAGCACCCTAAAAGAGGTGTATAACGCTTTCCTTAGTGCTGTGCCCCACACTCAGGGCCCAGATGATGAATTTTGCTGACTGAGGTGCAAACTGTTCCAGGGCGCAAAATTTACCGCCCCGCCACGATTACCACCCGAAATGAGCAGAACTGAAAATCCAGCCCAAACAGTCTGCAAAGTGAAAAATGCAGCTTCTTATTGAGGAAATAAAAGTTCGATTTGTTTAGCAACACTTTAAGGAGTAATAAGATAGACTTTTCAATAATCATTTTACTTCTGATATTAGCAACAGGTGTTGTGTAATACAAGCCTGAAATGCTTACATATTTCCATGTAGTAATCTGTAATCCCACTGACATCACACAGTGTGCAGCTGTAGAGACTCTTTGTTCAGCTAGACTGTGGCATGATAATTATGTCACAGTGAAACTTTTCGGCTTTTTACAGCAGTATTGGGTTTTCATGGAGTAAAAGCTGTACCTGTTATGATTTTATAAATATGATGATATGGGGATTTTGAAACCTTCCAATACTGAATTAAAGTTTTTCTTGACCATTCCCCTTATTTTCAATAGATTAAGAAGAATTTGTGATTTGAAAATTGAGCATTAATTTAGGATGAAGTTTTAATTTATTACGTTTCCAATGATTTCCCCTGCTGCTTCCCCCTAACTGTACCCCTTGCACTGAGCCAGCCTTTTCTGAATGGGAAATGTGGATGGCCAGGACTGCCTCTGTGGCTGGCAACAATATTCCTGTTTTTTTCCATAAAGAGTGAGATTGATAAATTGTGCTTGTGCAAGATTAATAAAGTTGTGCTGATATCACAGGTTCCTTTTCTCCTTGCCTTAGCTTCCAGCCTATATTTGCTGCTACTGCACTTGATGGCCTCTCTGTGGCTGCCAGCTTGAGGAAAGCATTGTTTGAGTGCTCGTGGGAAATGGTGATTCTAGCCTGGATCTGCCCACCTCTAGCACATTGCATTTAAGATTTTGTGCCACCAGATTTAATTTAACCTTAATTTAATTACTGCAGTGATAGCAGATTAGCCAATCACAAGCCTGACTTTTTCATTTTAGCGTAAAAAGGGAGAAATTGCAGAAATATGTGACTTCGATGTGGGCTGTTTCTCAGAATACAATTTTGTTGGTGTTGTGTTCATAATATTTGTTTGTTACAGGGCACTAGACAGACATTAGGACCCTGCGGGAGCTATTCACACACTGCTGTAAACATGCTGGTTCATGCTGGTTTTGGGACACCATTTTGGGAGTTGCTATAAAGGACACAGTTAGTTACATTACTCCCGTTGCAGTTTATTTGTTTATTTACACACACAACATGATTTGGTGATGAGGAAGAATCAAATTAACTTCCCTACACCCCCGCCGCCCGCCCCCCCACCCCCCACCCCCCCACACCTTTCCTCTCCACATCCAGGGACCCTCCAATCCCATGGCCGAGATGGATAAAAAGTTTTTCTACGTGCATCACAGTGAGTTGGGTTAGACGGCGACAATGTAACACCAGCTCACTGCCGTGCAATACTTATCTACTGCCTCGGCACTGAAGGCCAACGCATCTTTGGCCAAATCGAAGACATGGAGTCTTACAACAAAGTGGTAAGTGCTCCAGAGAAATATTTTGGGCCAAAGAAAAGTATCATGATGGAGAGATACAAATTTCATCAAAGTGGGCAAGGGAACGGTGAACCAATCAAACAGTATATAATTTCATTAACTGAACTTGGAGCACTCACAGTGGAAATGATCAGGGATCAAATTATTGAGAAAACAACGATTCCCCCGAATTCAGGAATGCTTGCTAATGGAGGATGACTAAGTGACATTGGACAAAGCAACTAATTTGGCCATCCAAATCGAATCAGCGCTTTCCGATTCAAAAGCGATCAGATCCCCTGCTCCTCCTGTGCAACAGACTGCAGCTGCAGCCCATCTGCAAGGTGCTCGTCCAAAGTGGAAATCACAGCAGAGATCCAAGGCTAGTAATAAGGCACCCACTATGGATCGCGGGCCTAACTTCCACTGCTTTAACTGTGGGGACAAATCACATTCAGCACGAATCCTAACTGCCCTGCACGTGGGAAGAAATGCTCTGCATGTGGTAAAATGAACCATTTTGCTAGTGTCTGTCGCTCATCGCAGCATATTTGACATGTGGACAAACTCAATAGTGATGAACCCAGTATGGTTTACACCGTGAGTGACATTTCACACATTGGTTCGGGCAAATTCAAGGAATGTGATGTAAACATTGACGGTACACCCTCATTGACCTTGGAGCCAAAGTCTCCATGTTGAGCGAGGCTGTGTACAAACCTACTTCACGCATTGCCAACTGCAGCCCGCTCTACATGCGTGCTCCGATTCCAAAATTGAGGTACTTGTGGTCATATCTGTCCCGAGATACTAGAAGGACATAACATTGGAGAACCTTTCCTTTCATGTCACGAAGGGACAAAGCCTCATGGGTGTTGACCTTTTTGACAAGCTTGGATTCAAAGTTTATGACCCAACCGGCACACCTGTGTACACGGTGGACTTTGACAAGTAGTATCCTTCAATCTTCACGGGGTTTGGAGTGACAACAAAATTCTGCCATCGTCCCCACGTTGACCCTTCCATCTAACCTGTTACACAGTGAATTCGCTGTCTCCCATTCGCGGTTCGCGATCAAGTATCCGTAGAATTAATGTGACTCGAATCTCAGGGAATCATTGAGAGCACCGATTCCTCACCTGGATCTTGAACTTAGTCATTGCTTGGCGAAAAATGGGGAGATCCGCCTATGCATCGACCTGAAAGAGGTCAACAAGGCCATCAGCCCCGACAATTAACCCTCTTCCTACCATTGACGAACTGTCTTCAGAATTCCATGGCTCATTAGTTTTTACAAAACTCGACATGCGCCACAGTTATCTGCAAATACCCCTAGCGGAGGACAGCAAACTGCTCACAGCATTCATGACGCATGATGGTCTGTATCAATATTGACGCATGCCCTACGGACTATCTTCTGCACCAAGTGCATTTCAGAAGATTCTTACTACTATGCTAGTAGACGTCGAAGGAGCCCTCAATCTGCTTGACGATATCGTCGTCCATGGACAGACAATGGAAGAACATGACCAGCGACTTCATGCATTTATGGCTAGACTTGCTACACATAACATGACACTTAATGCCGATAAGTGTACATTCGCTCCTGGTGAAATAAACTTTCTCAACTACAGTGTCACAGCACGATGCTTGACAACATTGACGCAATCCAGCGAATGCAGGAGGCTACTCATGTCAAAGAATTTCATCATTCCTCAGCACTTGCAACTTCTATGTGAAGTTCATCCTGCTCTACGCGCACATTGCCGAACCACTTTGCAAGGACGTCCCTTGGGAATGGACAGATTCCCAGGCTCAGGCATTCACCACGCTTAAGGAGAAAATCACATCCCCTCTTATCCTCGCGCACTTTAATCCAAATGCCACTATATACGTCACCATGGATGCATCAGGCACCGCCATGGGTGCTGTGCTCTTGCAATGTATTGACGGCCTGGAACGCCCAATAGCCTTCACCTCTCGCATGCTCTCATCTGCAGAACGTAAATACTCTACAGGGGAACGCGAAGCACTCGCTTGCATCTACGCATGTGAATGCTGGCACATCTATCACTATGGCAGGAAACTTACCCTCCATACGGATCGTCAAGTGCTAACTTCGCTACTGGCTACAACTGGATCTGGGCACAGACTACTATGAATCAGCCGATGGTCAGATCGCCTTCATCAGTATTACTTTGATGTACAGTACATCGCTGGCAATCGCAACCACGTAGCTGACATGCTCAGCCACTCGACACCTGCTTCGTACTCTGGTGCTGACTTGTTCACAGATGATGACACACATCGAACATCACTAAGTCCATCAGAAACCTTGTCTCCTGCGATGAACTCAAAACTGAATTACAGCATGATGTTACACTCCAGCACATGAGCCACTTCCTCCAGACTGAGTGGACTAAGCAAATTCCGGAAGAGCAGAAAACCTTCCAGAGACTTCGCGCTAAATTTTCCATTTGGAACGATGGCTGCTTAGCTCGTGGTGATAGAACAGTAATTCCCAAGTCGCTTCAACAGCATGTTCTCTCATTGGCACATGATGGACACCCTGGCATTGTCCGCATGAAGCAGAGATGTCGTGACTCAGTATGGTGGCCTGGGATTGATACTCGCATCGAGGAGTTTGTCTCTCACTGCGAAGCATGCAGTCTGTGCAAAAAGGCCACAAACATCCGACCTGCGCCAATGAAGCCCATTCCATGGCCACAAAGACCATGGCAACAACTTTAGTTGGATACCTTTGGTCCAGTTGAAGCAGCTCCACAGCACGAGCATTTCCTTGTTGTAGTACATGACCTGCATTCTAAATGGCCAGAAATCGCTTCAAGTTCAGTGACCTCATCAACGATTCTGCAGCATATGTTTGACAAATTTGCTGGAATTCTTTGAGGATGTAATGAACAGGGTGGAGAAAGGGGAACCAGTGGATGTG
Source organism: Pristiophorus japonicus (assembly GCF_044704955.1). Taxonomy (NCBI): domain Eukaryota; kingdom Metazoa; phylum Chordata; class Chondrichthyes; family Pristiophoridae; genus Pristiophorus; species Pristiophorus japonicus. The sequence goes on along the minus strand of NC_091978.1, from coordinate 257,852,929 downwards.
GTGCATTTGGACTTCCAGAAGGCATTTGACAAGGTGCCACATAAAAGGTTACTGCACAAGATAAAAGTTCACGGGGTTGAGGGTAATATATTCGCATGGATAGAGGATTGGCTAACAGAAAACAGAGATTCGGGATTAATGGTTCACTCTCTGGTTAGCAACCAGTAACTAGTGGGGTGCCACAGGGATCAGTGCTGGGACCCCAACTATTTACAATCTACATTAACGACTTGGAAGAAGGGACTGAGTGTAACGTAGCCAAGTTTGCTGACGGTACAAAGATGGGAAGAAAAGCAATGCGTGAGGAGGACACAAAAAATCTGCAAAAGGACATAGACAGGCTAAGTGAGTGGGCAAAAACTTGGCAAATGGAGTATAATGTTGGAAAGTGTGAGGTCATGCACTTTAGCAGAAAAAAAATCAAAGAGCAAGTTATTATTTAAATGGAGAAAGACTGCAAAGTGCTGCAGTATAGTGGGACCCGGGGGTACTTGTGCATGAAACACGAAAGGATAGTATGCAGGTACAGCAAGTGATCAGGAAGGCCAATGGTATCGTGGCCTTTATTGCAAAGGGGATAGAGTATAAAAGTAGTGAAGTCTTGCTACAGCTATACAGGATATTGGTGAGGCCACACCTGGAAAACTGCGTGCAGTTTTGGTTTCCATATTTACGAAAGGATATACTTGCTTTGGAGGCAGTTCAGACAAGGTTCACTAGGTTGATTCCGGTGATGAGGGGGTTGGCTTATGAGGAAAGATTGAGTAGGTTGGGCCTCTACTCACTGGAATTCAGAAGAATGGCCTACTTCTTATGTTCCTATTTCTTATGTTCTTATGTTCTTATGTTCACGAAGTGGGGCCTCTCAGAGGTCATATTCACTGACAATGGACCACAATTTGTGTCCAACCAGTTCGCGGATTTTCTCACTTGTCATGCTATCACGCATCGCCTTACTGCTCGGTACAATCCTCAAAGCAACGGAGGTCATGAGCGATTTAACTGTGCCATCAAAGAGGGTTTGAAAGCCAACCTCGCAGCAGGCCAAACATTCAACGAAGCGGTTCAAACCATTCTCCACACATACCGTGCGACAAAGCACTCGCTAACGGCAAGACACCCTCTGAGTTCATGATTGGGTGGAATCTTCGCTGGCTACTGGACATTCTCAAACCCCCAGCCAAATCTAGCACGAAGATAACCATATTCGCATCTCAGGTTTTGGAATGCCAACGAAAAGCGAAGTCGTACACTGACACAAAATGACGCACTCAAAAGCCCTAACTGAATAACGGAGATTGGGTCAGAATTAAGCGCCCATACCGGAGTCATAGCTTGCATCTTCACTTTCACCTCCAAAACAGATTGGGCGAAAGTTCAGCCCTCACATCTACGAGCTCAATGATGGAACTCAATGGAGCATTTCTTAACAAATTCTACCTTATTCAGCCTGACATAATCCCATCACCTCTGCGCAGTCACAATATGCGCCTAAATATGTTCCGCATTAAATGCTCTCATAACTCTTGGGAGGGCATCTCCACTGAACCTTTACCATCTTTCGCTACTCATTGCCGCTTCATCCACCACATCACCCTTCAATGGAGTCATATGCAGAAACATATCTGAACTCTTTGTGTGTGGGTTAAGGTTCATCATATTACTCTATGTGCTGTGAGGGTTATTCTGTCATGTATGTAACCATCATGCAATGGTAATCTTCATGTAACTAACCTTCATGCAACTCCTGTACACTGTACTTACACCCTAGACATGCAAACCTGACCACAGGGGGGGGGGGAACTTGTGGGAGACACTCCTCACCTGGGTTTCCAGGTATAAAAGGGGAGGTCCCACCCAGGGTCATCACTCCTTGGTCCTGGGAATAAAGGTTAAGGTCACGTAGTGACTGTGTCTACAGTACATGCCTCATGTGAGTTTGTAGTATGGTGCAGGGACGACGAGAAACGGGAATCACCGAACCACGAGGATGGTCACCGGTAGCACAGAGGAATGTTACTGTGTGGGTGAGGACTGGGATGACTTCGTGGAAAGACTCCAGCACAGCTTTGTCACTAAGGACTGGCTGGGAGCGACAGTGGCTGACAAGCGGAGGGCACATCTACTGACCAGCTGCGAACCACAGACGTATGCACTGATGAAAGACCTGCTCACACCCCTAAAGCCAGCAGACAAGTCCTTTGAAGAGCTCAGCCAGCTGATCAGTGAGCATCTCAAACTGGCGAGTAGCATACACATGGCCCGGCACCGGTTCTACACATACCGGCGTTGGGAGGGACAATGCATCTCGGACTTCGTTGCGGACCTGCGGCGCTTAGCCAGTCTCTGTAAGTTCACAGACGTTTGCAGGGGGGAGATGTTAAGTGACTTTTTCATTGAGCTCATTCATCATGCCGGGATTTTCAGGAAGCTCATAGAGGCCAAGGACTTTACTTTAGAAGGGGCGGCATTGATAGCTCAGACCTTCATGTCAGGGGAAGAGAAGACCAAGCTAATTTATGCTCGCAGCCCTGTTCCCAACGTGATGATGGACCAGGGAGTTAATATTGTGAACGAGGCCAGGGACCCCGCAGGCAGGCAAGGGCATTTCGAAACCGCCCAGGCAGCAACAGACACTAGGGTGGGCCCGCAACAGGGACAATGGAAAGGGGATCGGCAATTCACACCATCTCGAGGAACAATGCATCCCGCGAGGGGACCATTAACACCCACCATCAGAGTACTTAGAAACAACCAAATGGGCAATCAGAGAGGAATGCCTAGTAACAGTCCCTTTGTGAACAACAATCTCAGCTCATGCTGGAGATGCGGGGGTAGACATACTGCGAAAAGCTGCAGGTTCCAGCAATATACCTGTAGGATTTGTAACGTCAGTGGACACTTGGACAGGATGTGCAAAAATGTGGCGAGTATGTGGCGAGGTTAATCTGCGAGACAGAGGAACCAGACGAGGGGTCTGCAATGCAGGATGATGCCTGGGGAAAAGCCATGGATGCTGAAGTTCAGCGGGTTCACGTGGCTGACGTCCACAGCTCATACACTAAAACGCCACCCATGATGATGAAAGTTTTATTGAATGGCATCCCGGTGCGCATGGAGCTGGATACGGGAGCTAGCCAGTCAATTATGAGCAAATTTGAGAGACTATGGCCACACAGAGCTAGCAGGCCCAAACTGGAACGCATTAACATGCAGCTACGGACGTACACCAACGAGATCATCCCAGTGCTAGGCAGTGCAAACTTAGTGGTAACACATAATGGATCACAGAACCGGCTGCTGCTCTGGATCGTCCCGGGGAATGGCCCCGCGCTCTTGGGGAGGAGTTGACCAGCCGAGATTAATTTGAAATGGGGGGGATGTGCACGCCATTTCATCTGTGGAGCGAAGTTCATGCTCACAGGTCCTCAAAAATTCGGGTCATTGTTTCAACCCGGTGTCGGAACGTTCAAGGGCACTAAAGTAGTGATACGCATCACTCCAGATGCCAGACCAGTGCACCACAAAGCCAGAGCGGTGCTGTATGTGATGCGTGAGAAAATTGAAAGTGAATTGGACAGGCTGCTCAGAGAGGGCATAATTTCAGCCGTTGAATTCAGCGACTGAGCAAGTCCCATCATTCCTGTCCTTAAAGCAGATGGCTCGGTCAGGATTTGTGGCGAAGCCACCATCAACCGAGTGTCGCTGCAAGACCAATATCCACTCCCAAAAGTGGAGGACCTTTTTGCCACGCTGGCAGGTGGCAAGCTGTTCACGAAGCTGGACCTCACTTCGGCCTACACGACTCAGGAACTGGCTGAAGAATCCAAGCTTCTGACCACCATTACGACGCACAAGGGATTATTTATCTACAACAGGTGTCTGTTTGGCATTCGTTCGGCGGCAGCTATCTTTCAGCGCAACATCAAAAGCTTGCTCAAATCCATTCCTGGAACAATCGTATTCCAAGACGGCATCCTTATAATGGGTCGAGACACTGAGGAACACCTCCACAACCTGGAGGAGGTGCTTCGCCGATTGGAACGGGTAGGCCTGCGGCTGAAAAAGGCCAAGTGTGTGTTTTTGGCCCCAGAGGTCGAGTTTTTGGGCAGGAGGGTTGCCGCAGATGTGATCAGGCCCACTGAATCAAAAGCGGAGGTGATCTGCTGGGCGCCCAGGCCCAGCAACACGTCAGAGTTGCTATCATTCCTGAGACTTTTGAACTATTTCGGGAACTTTCTGCTGAACTTAAGCACATTGTTGGAGCCGTTACACATACTCCTGCGTAAAGGTTGTGAATGGCTTTGGGGGGACAGTCAAAAACGGGCTTTCAATAGGGCGAGGAACCTGCTGTGTTCTAATAAACTGTTGACTTTGTATGACCCCTGTAAAAAACTGGTTTTAACGTTCGATGCATCGTCCTACGGGGTTGGGTGTGTGTTGCAGCAGGGTAATGACGACGGCCGACTCCAACCGATGGCTTACGCCCCCAGGTCACTCTCTCAGGCAGAGCGTGGATATGGCATATTCGAAAAGGAAGCACTCGCTTGTGTTTACGGTGTGAAAAAGATGCACCAGTACCTTTTCGGTAGACGGTGCGAGCTAGAGACAGGCCACAAGCTGTGAACATCCCTGTTGTCTGACAGCAAGGCTGTCAATGCCAATGCGTCAGCTCGCATACAGCGATGGGCTCTCACGCTGGCTGCATATGACTACACCATACGGCACCGGCCAGACACCGAAGATTGCGCTAACGCGCTTAGCAGGCTCCCACTGGCCACCACCGAGGGGGCAGCGGAGCAAAACGCTGAGATGGTCATGGCTATCGAGGCTTTTGACATCGCAGGCTCCCCCATCACAGCCCGCCAGATCAAACTCTGGACCAACAGAGACCCCCTCCTATCCATGATAAAGAAATGTGTCCTAACTGGGGATTGGGCGCCCGCACACTGGGCGTGCCCTGAGGAGGTCAGACCGTTTCAGAGATGGATGGATGAGCTCTCCATCCAAGCCGACTGTCTGCTATGGGGCAGCTGGGTAGTCATGCCCCCGAAAGGCAGGGAAGCGTTCATTAGGGAACTCCACAGCGAGCATCCTGGCATCGTGTTAATGAAGGCCATTACCCGGTCACATGTATGATGGCTGGGGATTGACTCAGACCTGGAACACTGGGTTCGCAGGTGCACGACTTGTGCTCAGCTGGGCAATGCCCCCAGGGAGGCCCCACTCAGCCCGTGGCCCTGGCCCACCAGGCCATGGTCACATATTCATGTAGACTACGCGGGGCCGTTCATGGGAAAAATGATCTTGATCGTTGTCGATGCATACTCGAAATGGATCGAGTGCATCATATTAAACTCGTGCACAACATCCATCACCGTGGAGAGTCTGCATACGGTTTTTGCGACTCACGGCTTGCTGGACATTCTGGGCAGCGACAATGGCCCGTGTTTCACCAGCCATGAATTCCAGGAGTTTATGTCGGGCAATGGTATCAAACATGTCCGGACAGCGCCGTTCAAGCCGGCTTCCAATGGCCAGGCGGAACGTAAGGTCCAAGTCATAAAACAGGGCATGCTACGCATCCAAGGACCCTCCCTTCAGTACCGCCTATCGCGCCTCCTGCTGGCCTACAGGTTCCGCCTGCACTCGCTCACAGGAGTCCCGCCAGCGGAACTCCTCATGAAACGCACGCTTAAAATGCGGCTGTCCCTCATTCACCCAGCCCTGGCAGACATTGTCGAGGGAAAACGCTAGTCCCAAACCGAGTTTCACGATCGAAACTCAAGGGGGAGGTGTATAGAAATGGATGACCCGGTATTTGTTCTTAACCATGCTTTGGGACCCAAGTGGCTTGAGGGCACAGTAATTGGCAAAGAAGGGAATAGGGTCATAGTGGTCAGGCTAAACAATGGGCAGATATGCCACAAACACTTGGACCAAGTAAAGAAAAGTTCAGCATAGACATGGAGGAACCTGAAGAAGAGCATGTGATGTCACCCACACCATTGCCAGTGGACGAGCAACGAGGACAGTCCACAGCATGCACAGTCCCTGCGGCCAGCCCGGACAGGCCGGAATCACCTCAGGTGACAGAGACGCATGCCGAGGCTTAGCCACCAGAGCCACAACTGCGGCGCTCCACGAGAGAGCGTTGACCACCTGACAGACTTAACCTTTGACACAAAAAGACGTAAGGGGGGAGGTGATGTCATGTATGTAACCATCATGCAATGGTAATCTTCATGTAACTGTAACCTTCATGCAACTCCTGTATACTGTACTTACACCCTAGAAATGCACACCCTGACCACAGGGGTGAACTTGTGGGAGACACTCCTCACCTGGGTTTCCAGGTATAAAAGGGGAGGTCCCACCCAGGGTCATCACTCCTTGGTCCTGGGAATAAAGGTTAAGGTCACATAGTAACTGTGTTTACAGTACATGCCTCGTGTGAGTTTGTAGTACAGTGCAGGGACACCACATATTCGATCTGTCAGATTTATTACATCTCTCAGAATATGTCCATCAGCAGAACAAGGCACGGTGGGTAACGGTCTTTTGTGATGAAATAGAACTGATTTTATGAAGTAGTTTCCTTGCAGTACAAAGAAAAACACATTAACAAGGTGATAGTGACAGTCTAGTCATTGAAACCTCAACGGTAGGCCACTGAGTCACCACAGCGCTTGTCTCTAGCTGTGTTCTATTGACCGTAGTCCTTCCTCAGTTAGCTCTGTAATTGCGCTGCCACTAAAGTTGAATAGCTGTAACTTTATACATTTTTCCTCCCATACAAATGTTGTCAGAGTCTGCAGCTGTCTCAGGCTTACAATATATAATTCTAACCCTAACCCTCTCACCCTCTGTGATATGTAGTGCTTTCCTGTGAACTTCTTGAAGGACTGTGTCACAGAATTAATTAATCAGCTTGGCTGCACAAAATGTGACATGCTGAAGACTTTTCACTTATTCATAATTATTTTGCCTTCGCCATTGGGCTTCCCAATGAAGGTCTTTCAGCAAAGTCAAAGAAAAAAGTTTCCATTCGTCTAGACACATTTCTGTCAGTTTTATCACATCCAAAATAAACATGACCATCAGCAATAAAGTAAAGCAACATCCACCTAACTTTTTTCCAGCAGTCCCACTCATGATGGTCCAGCATCTGCACCATAGCCGCGATGCGCAGCGCTGCAGCACTCTGAGCTCTTCTCCCTGCCGTCCGACTCACGGCCAGCTCAGACCTGCTTTTTGTGAGCGGTCCTTCTGGCGGGCGGCAGGTCGAGCTGAGGCCAGCATCCCTCATCAAAATGATTTCCAGCATCCGGCATGGACCGGCGGCATGATGTGACACCGGCAGAACTCTCCGTGGCCAATCTCCCTCTGGGTGGAACGTGGACGGCAACTGGGTAGTTCCGGAGGAATCGCCCAAAAAAACTATTTCCGGTGGAACCTTGGCGGCTGTGGGCGCAACCTGCACCAATTTTGGCCCCATAAGATACTGAGGGAGCTCGATCTAGTAGACACAGAGAGGATGTTTCCACTTGTGGGGTCAAATGGCCCACTGCTGCTCCTATTTCTTATGTACTTATGTAGGCCATTTAGCCCCTTGAGCCTGCTCCGCCATTCACTAAGATCATGCCTGATCTGATCTTGGCCTTAGCTCCACTTCCCTGCCCACTCCCCATGACTTGACTCCCTCATCATTCAAAAATCTGTCTATCTACACCTTAAATACATTCAATGACCCAGCCTCCACAGCTCTCTGGGGTAGAGAATTCCAAAGAATCGCAACCCTCAGAGAAGAAATTCCTTCTCATTTCCGTTTTAAATGGGCGGCCCCTTATTCTGAAACTATGCCCCCTAGTTCTAGATTCCCCCACGAGTGGAAACATCCTCTCTGCATCTACACTGTCAAGCACCCCCAGAATCTTATACATTTCAATAAGATTACCTCTCATTCTTCTAAACTCCAATAAGTCAACCCCTTCATCTCAGGAATCAAGCTCGTGAACCTTCTTTGAACAGCCTCCAATGCAAGTATGTCTTTCCTTAAATACGGAGACCAAAACTGTACGCAGTACTTCAGGTGTGGCCTCACCATACCCTGTACAGTTGAGCAGGACTTCTCTGCTTTTATACTCTATCCCCCTTGCAATAAAGGCCAACATTCCATTTGCCTTCCTAATTATTTGCTGTACCTGCATGTTAACTTTTTGTGTTTCATGTGCAAGGACCCCCAGGTCCCTCTGTACCTCAGCATTTTGTAATCTCTCCCCAATTAAATAATAATTAGCTTTTTTATTTTTCCTTCCTCACATTTTCCCACATTATACTCCATCTGCCAAATTTTTGCCCACTCACTTAGCCTGTGTATATCCCTTTGCAGATTATTTGCATCCTCCACACAACTTGCTTTTCCACCTATCTTTGGATCGTCAGCAAATTTGGCTACATTACACTTGGTAAATTACTGGCTAGCCCTACCTTGGTAAATGGCCTGAGGCTATTAACCTTTTTTTTACTGTTTTGCATCCACATCCTTTGCTGTTTGACACAGCACTTAACTTGCTTGCAATCTCCGACTAAGCAGATTATTTACTTCTGGTGTGGGGAGTGTGCCCTGAGGTCTCAAACAGGGCAACCCTCCTTTGCAGCAACTCTTGCAGAAGCCCCTCCGAAGCAACATTAGAAAATGACGGTGCTCCGCGTTATTGACCAGCCACTTCCACTTTTTGGCCTAATCACAATAAAGCAGTCTGCCTAAATTGCAGCTGCATGCTATTCCCCCTTCCTCCCCCATTGATAGCAAGGTGACCCAGTCCGTCCAGAGAGCTTCCAGTGCCTCTGCATGAGGACCGGAAAATCGGCCCTCTGATTTTCATGAGCATTCACATTTCTTTAAAGTTTAATTGATGATTACAAGACAGAAGCAAATTAACAAATTTAAACTTGAAGATCTGAGGAAGATTCCCATATATCTTTCTCTCTCACATACTGGTTAGCCTGTGCGAAGATAACATTTTGTGTGTGTTTTTTCAGAATTCTGGCATTTTGAGATTTTTTTTAACGTTGATTAAGTCAAATATGTTTACACTCATCTTTTGAACTAAATAATGTTGGGTGGAAGGAATCCATAAAGTTAATAATTTTACCAAAACAGTTAGCTTGACTAAAAAACTGAATTTTTGTTCTGAGCATAAATTTTTCCTGTAAAATGATTGGCAGAAGGAGTTCTAAATTCGGATATAAAAGCTTTTAATTTAATACAAACAACCACTGAAATCCATTCTTTTAACAACAAACAGTGAACTATATAATATAAATACATGTTGCAAGTGCGTTGCCCGTATATAGTTTGAAGTCAGCTTAATCTGGGAGGCACCGCCCCCTTGACCAAACAGAGTAGGTTGGAATCTGATGAGGTGTTAGAATCAGGATAATTCAAACCATGAATCAGGCCTCTTAGCTCAGGGTCCTCAGGTCAGCTACCTATTGACCATAAGCCTGCTCACTGCAAATCTATCTTCAGAAATTAGAGCTTGATCTTCTCTAGACAGGCTACAAGTTCTGTTAGTGCATTCCTTTGATGTGTTTCTTTACTTGTAGCCACACCCCCTTGCTAAACAGCTTTTGGTGAAAGAACTTATTCACCTTCCTGCCTTGTATTTATCAGAAATAATTTATTACCATACCAAAGCAGGAGTAGTGGAATGGGTTGGGGGAGGGGGGAATATTTCAGGTTTTCTAACACATTTAACTTTAGTTTCTTTGCGGCTCATTTCTTTTATGGGCGTATTTGAAACATATTCTTAGCTGGAGGATTTTTGTACAGCTAAACACAGGAGTCTGTAAAATACTATGCCAGTGTCTTAACATATTGTATTAAACCAGCATTCCAAGTAAGCAATCTGAGAGAAGTTAAGATTTGTCCTTAGAGATGAAAAAATCTGAAGTGCTATTACTTAAATGTTTAAATAGTATTTCTGCTACAAATATATCAGTTAAATCATTTCTGGAATCCCTGAGGACTTAGTGACTGACAGCATGGATAGCATAAATCTTACAATATCGCTTTATGGACAACTTAGAGAAGTTATACATGGAGAAACAAATATAATCAAGATACTTGCTGCCAAGCAGAGATCTGATGTTGACCACAATCAAGAAAACGTCTAGTCAATACAAAAACATTTATCATATTTAAAAAAATAATTTTATTAAAAACTTAATTATTTTGCTCCATAAAGAGAGATGAGGCCAATTTTCCTTTCCCATCCATGGGGCATAAATCAGATGCCGCATACCCAGAATGCACTACATTTGACCTGAACCTGCCTGTATTTCCCACTTCAGGTCATCGGCTTGACATGCTCCCAATGCAGGCCTGCCCAGAAGCAAGGGAGGAAAGTCAACTGTTGCTGCAAGCATGAGAGACCTGCAGCATTGGTAATGGCCTCCAGCTTTGGGACCTTCTGGCTCCTGTCCAAAAATAGCAAGCAAAGGGCCTCCACCTGTGGATGCATGTCCTTCTTGCCCAGTGAAAAAAAATGCACCTTTCTTTTTTCAACCTGTAGAATTTTGCTCCAGCTCTTCTTGGGGAAATACATGTTCCTTGGGCACAACACAGATGATACTTGGATCCATGGATTCGAAGGGATGTTTTGAACTTCAATTTTCACAGTTCAACTACCAATACAAACACTGAGGCAATTTTGACTTTGTGCGATAGTGTAAAATGGGCAATAGTGAATTGTCAGCCCGTTTTAAATCTCTCCCAATTTTAATTTCCATTGATTTCAATAGAAATGAAAATCGGGAGAGATGTACAATGGTCTGTAGATTGGCTATTATCTGTTTTATGCTACCGCACAAAGTCAAAATTACCCCCATTTACAGATTAAAAATAAATTCATTGAAGGACTGAGTGGTGTATTGGGTTAGCATGCTGCTTTTGAATTCTGTGACACATGCTGATATTTTAGCCCTGACTGAAGTATCTTTATTCAGCTAATGCTAATGGTCCTTTGTGGAATAAGTTTGAACCAGTCTCAATCCAATTCTACGTGGGTATAGGCCTGCTGCACAAAATTCCCTCAAACCTGGCGTTGAATTAGTAATATCAATCAAAGATTCCAAAAGGAATATCTGGTGGGAAGTTCATAGTGTTGTAGTGCAGTGTAGAGTGTTCTAAGGCTGAGTTAGAGAGACATTGTTGGGCAAGAGCAGAGGGTGTACCTCCCCATGCTGTATCTGAGCTGCTCATTCTGGGTGACAAAATACAACAAAATATACCATTTCCTAACACCTTGATAAGCACAAAATAACCAGACCAGACCTTCTCCAAGGTTCCTCCTAGCCCTGGCTATGATCCCACGTATTCCTCTAGTTTCTCTCCTATCTTCCCTCATGCTTTCTCCAAGTGCACCTTGCATATGAAACCCATGTCCTGCTTTCTTGACCTGATTCCCACTAAACTATTGACTACTGAAATTCTCTTCCTCATCCCCATGATAACTGACATGGCAAATAGTTCCCTCTCCTCAGGTACTGTCTCCGCCCCTTTCAAAGCCCCCTTCTCTCTTACTCATCATTACATTTGGAGTTCCCTAAGGGTCTAACCTTGGCTCCCTCCTCTTTTTCATCTACATGCTGCTCCTTGGCAACATTATGTGAAAATATGGGGTCAGGTTCCACACGTAGGCTGACAACACCCTTCATCGCCTCGCTTGTCTGTCATCTAGTTGTGGATGAGCTGCAATTTCCTCTAATTAAACATTGGGAAGATTGAGGCCATCATCTTTAGCCCGCTTCATAAACTCTGTACCCTTATCATCAATTCTATACCCCTCCCTGGCCACAGTCTTAAGTTGAACCAGACTTCAACCTTGCAATCTCGGCATCCTATTTGAGCCTGAGCTGAGCTACCTACCCCATATCCTCTTCATCACGAAGATTGCCTACTTCCAATTCCGTAACATCACAAGTATCCACTCCACCTCAGTTCATCCACTGCTGAAACCTTCATCCATGCCTTTCTTTCCTTATCTTGTAACCTACTCCAAACCTACAACCTTCTGAGAATTCTATGATCCTCCAACCATGGCCTTTTGAGCATAATCATATGACCCATTGGTGGTTGTGCTTTCAGCTGTCTAAGCCTTAAGCTCAGGAATTCCATCCTAAAATCTCTCTCCCGCTCCACTTTCCTCCCCTCCTTTAACACCCTGCTTAAAATCCAAGTTTTAAACCAAGCTTTTGGTCACACTAACCAGTAACCCCTTCTTTGGCTTGATCCTTCACTTTCGCATTGGCTCTGAGCGACTGAAAACAGTTCTAGGTTTTATAGCACTTGTCAACACATATACATGAACAATAAATATCTTTATGACATATTGCTTAGCATTCCTTTATAAAGATTGGGAATGAAAGATGGGATTAAGCAAGATAAAAGAGACAGACAGAAAAAGTAAAACATTAAAAAAAATCTCCAGCACTAATTAAATTCTGAAGGAATGAGGCTCCACACTTAAAAAAAAACATTTTCAGTGCCAGAGAGGTTGTTAGGCAGTAATTACGACTTATGACATTTAAAATTCACTTACTCATGAATGCACCAACCCTATTGTTTTCTGCCATGTTTAGTGGGTTCCGAGTGGTTAAGTACCGCAATTTCATGCTCTTACATTGATTTCAATGCTGAGTCTATTGGCGAAGCACTGCTATAGAGCAGCCTCTGAAGGAACAGAGTAACTGGACAGCAACTTCCGGCTTTCCACATTTAACTGCGTTTGTACGTACTCCGGAAGTTGCTGTCCGATTTATTTCATAATATCGTTGAGCACTGATAGCTCAACATTATTCTCATAGCAAAATCCGGGCCATTATCTTGTATTACCCCTTCTCCCTCCAACTTTCTCCCCTGAAAGCATAGAATTACATAGAGTATACAGCTCAGAAAGAGGCCATTCAGCTTAACCAGTCCATGCCTCCATTTATGCTCCATTTGAGCCTCCTCCCATTCTTCTTCTTCTAAATAGAAGCATAGAATCACAGAGACTTACATTCCATCAGCATAACCCTCTATGTGCTTCTCCCTATGTGCTTCGAGCCTCCCCTTAATTGCATCTATACTATTCACCTTAACCACTCCACATTCTCATTATTCTCTGAGTAAAGAAGTTTCTTCTGAATTCCCTATTTAATTTCTTGGTGACTATCTTGTATTTGATGGCCTCTAGTTTTGCTCTTCCCCAGAAGTGGAAGCATTCTCTCTTAATTATTATAAAACCTTTCTTAATTTTAAAGACCTCTATTAGGTCACCCCTCAGCCTTCTCTTTTCAACGAAAAGAGACCATGCCTGTTCATCCTTCCCTGATGGGTATGAACTTTCATTTCTGGTAGAATCCTTGCAAATCTTTTTTGCACCCACTCCAGTGCCTCTATATCCTTTTTATAATATGGTGACTAGAATTGTAATACTCCATGAGCTAGAACCTCCACATTTTGTGCATGCTTAATGCCCACTTACCGCCAATTTTACTGCTGAACTGATGTATAATGCCCATATATCGCCCATTTTGGCACAAAATGGAAACTGGTGGGGATTTTTCGGAAACTTATCGGCGAGCGTTATTTTCCCCATATGCTTAACACCGAGAGAAAATATTACCGCCCGCCCACTATTTTGGGTGGAATCAGCAGAATGGGCGAATTCCACGCCCATAATATCACCCAGCATTACTTTCCTCACGGAATTAACGCCGAGATTCAATATTAATGCCCGCCCACTGTTTTTTGTCGTAAAGAGCATATTTACCCAAACTAGAGGCCATGGAGATTGCCCAGCGTCAATTTCACCACCTTGCACACATATCGCCCACAATATCGCTCGCCCAAAAAAATGCCCACAAAAAGTGGAACTAACCAGAACGAATCACAGCGTTATGGACGCCATGTTCTAGATCACATCACGTCCTTTAAAAGGCTGCTGTGCTTCAACCTCGCGGAGTCTGGATGTACTCTGCAGGTCATTGGAGTTGATGTGATCGTCTGTAAAAACATCTAGAACATACAGTGACCGATTGGAATTGAAGAGGTGTCTTCGTCGGGACATTCCTTGTTTGTGACCAATCAGTGGAAAACAGAGAGCTACTGCACTGGAGCCTGTCCTTTCTCACTGTCTCTTGGTGACCAAATACATGCAGCAGACTCGACATCGCTGAAGGAACGCTCCACTGCATTATGTGCCCAATGTAAGAAGTGACAGACAGACGAGGAGGTCCAGACGTTACACTCCCCCGCAAGTACAAGGAAAAGCATTTTTTCCTCGACTTGCCTGACATCACCTGCCTTCGGAGACTGCGCTTCCACAAAGAGGTTATCACTGAGGTATGTCAGTTGATAAGAGCAGATCTGCAGCCTGCCAGCACCATCAGCACTGCACTGTCCGTCGAGGTCAAAGTCACCGTCGTTCTATGCCTCGGGTTCTTTTCAGACCACAGCTGGTGACATTTGCGGACTTTCTCAGCATGCCACACATTGCTGCATTAGACTGGTCACTGAAGCCCTGTACGCATGCAGGAGGGACTTGATCAGCTTCCCTATGACCAGGGAGGCACAGAGTTAGAGGGCTCTAGGACTGTCCAGAATTGCAAACTTCCCCAAGGTGCAGGGAGCAATAGACTGTACACACATCGCGATGCGGGCACCTTTTCAGGATGCTGAGGTTTTTTGGAACCACAAGGGATTCCACTCCCTGAATGTCCAACTGGTTATCAACCATCAACAAATTATACTGGCACTGAATGCTCAATTTCCGGGCAGTATCCATGGTGCTCACATCCTGCGTGAGAGCACTGTATCTGACTTGTTTAACAATCAGCCACAAGGTAAATGCTGGATGCTTGGTGATAAAGGATAGGGCCTTGCCACCTGGCTGATGACCCACCTGCATGTCACTCACACCGAAGCCGAGAGGTGATACAACAAGAGCCACAGAGCAACTCGCAATATCGTGGAGAAAACCATTGGAGTGCTGAAATAGTGCTTTAGATGCCTGGACCACTCAGGAGGTGAGCTCCAATACCACCCTGAACAGGTTGCTCAATTCATGGTGGTGTGCTCCATGCTGCACAACTTGGCTATCAGGAGGGGACAAGAATAGCTGCAAGAGCCTTACATCAGGAGCTCTTCAATGATTGCTTTGCCTGAAAGAACGTTGGTGTTATTTACAAGGCTGACACACTGCTGGGTGTGCAGGTCATACATCAATGGTGGGCATCACCTTGGTGACAGTTAAAGTTTAAGTTGATTGAAGTTGTGTCATTATACCCTTTGATAAGGAATCATTAGCGTATAATGGTGCAGCTATCAGAGCCAATGCGCAACAAGGTTTTGTCAAATAAAAAACATTTAAACCGAACATTTGTCTGAAATCATCAGTATTTCTGTACAAACCAACCCTTTGCCCCCGCCCCCACTTCTCCTTCCCACCTCTACCCCTTTCCCTTCTCCTCCTGACTCCAAGCCGCCTGGCCGAGGTGATCCTCAGGCGAGACTTCATTGAGGGGGGTGGGGGGGGATGACGACCGAAGCGCTGCTTGGACGGATACGGGAGAGGACAATCCCGAGTTGGGAACCTGCTACGAGCTACACGCAAGATGTTGCTGCTGGCTGTCATGTGTGGTTAGCAATGGGCGTGCGGCACCTTGGGGTGCAGTGCGACGCTCCGGGACCACTGGGAGCCCTCTGCCACCAGTGTTCCTGGCTACCAGTTCAGGGCCTCTTCCATCCCTTCCATGTTATATCTTATTTGTTGGACAAAAACTCGGTGCCAACTATGTTCTTGGTGCTTAGTAGGCTCTTTGCTGCTGGTGAATCTCTGTCGTTCCGCCCACAACAGCCAAACAAGCACACACCACAGCCAAACATGCTTTCAGTGCCTCTGAGCTCCCTCTCTCTCTGTCTCCTCTTCTGCGCATGTCATGGTGACCCTTGACCTCCTGAATCATGGGAATCGAGCGTTGCCATGCAGTTGCTAAAGACGGCCACACCTTACGGCAGAAGGCCCAAAAAATGTAATGCTACCACCCATTTCATATTGCTCGCGGTAACGCCCATTTTCAAAAATGGAAACTAGGTGTTTTGAGAATGGCTGAGAAGCTGCCGATCAGAAAACCCTTTTTTAATGCCCATGCCGGAAATAATGCCCATTTTTGGGTGATAAGCACAAAAGTGGAGGTTCTAGCCCCGTGTTTGGTCTAACCAAGGTTCGATACAAGTTTGGCATAACCTCTCCACTTTTCAATTCTATACCTCTAGAAATAAACCCTAGTGCTTGGTTTGCTTTTTGATTGCTTTATTAACCAGTTAGTGATTTATGTATTTGTACTCCAAGATCACTTTGCTCCTCTACCCCATTCCAAGTAATAAGTGATCTTATTTTTCTTGCTAAAATATAATACCTCACACTTTTGTGTTGAAATTCATTTGTCAATTATATGCCCATTCTGAAAATGTATTAATGTGTTCTTGTAATTTGTTGCTCGTCAGCATTGACTAACCCTTCAATTTGGTTTCATCCTCAAATTTAGGAATTGTGTTTTTGATTCCTAGGTCTAAACAGTTCACATAAATTGTGAACAACAGTGGTCCCAGCACTGATCCTTGTGGGACTCCACCTTCCGCCTTCTGCCACTCTGAGTAGCTATCGTCTACCCCTACACTCTACTTTCTGTTATGCATCCAGCTATTGTTACTGTTGCTGGAGCTGGCAGTTCACCTAAGTGGTGATTTTTCATGTCTGAGCCCCAAACAGTTGAGTGCTGGTGAGCTATTTAAAAATTGAGTGTCTTGTTGGGCTTCATTACTTTTTACTATATTCCTAACAATTCTTGCATGCTTATGCTATTTGACCAACTGGGACAATGTAGCCAAGTCCAATTTATCCTGAGCTGGCATCGAGACTGGATAGAAATCAAGAATCATAGAATAGGACAGCACAGAAGGAGTCCTTTTGGCGTATCGAGTCTGCACCAGCTATTTTGAAGAGCAATTCACTCCCTGGCTCTTTCAGAAGTGGGATTTGAATGGCAATCTGAACAAAATGCCTTCGGCCATTCTGACTACGGCTTTATGGGAACCCTGGCTGAGTTTCATCCCTCAAATTCAGGAGACTGATGCCAATTGCAGTTAGCTAACTCACCACAGATAGTGGATTGAATCAGGGAGTTGCCTGATTTGTATGTCTCAGTACATACTACTCATGTATTTACCCACTGTGAGCCAATAATAGAGCTAATTATATCTAAGATATATCAAAGCTTTGCATATAACATACATTTCCTGTAACTGTCACACTTACTTCCTGTAACACTTACCCTGTCACACTTTGCTGCTAACAGCCCTATTGTCAATAAATAATGTATCCTTCGACTCAGCAGGAGTAATGCCACAGGAAATCCATTAGCATAAGATATATATTTTTAAAATTGCACTTTGTAGACCCATACCAAGAGCTCAGCTGTTCCAAAAGTTATGTATTTTTTTAATGCAAACGAAAGAGCATTTAAATTCTCCACTGTTTTCAAGATTCTTTTCTGGTGTGACAGACAAAATATATTTAGATATATTTGTCAGATAAATTGGCTTGTAGCATCATACCACTCCAAAATGTCTCAGTTTTAGATTGGGTTTACAGTGCACAGATAAAATCCAGTCCAAGATAAGTCAGGCAAGTTAATATTTAAAGTTATTCACTGTCTTGTATGAAATAAAAGCAGCTTGAGGCTTTCTGTGGCTTCGACACTATCAACGTTTTGGCAACTGCATCAACCCCTTGTTCTTCATCTTCCTGTTTATTGGTATCATCATCATTGTATTACAGGCCAGTGTTGCACCTCTAGCAAAACGTTTCTCTCTGTGCATAAGCTTGTCATAATAAAATACCTTGTTAATGTATTGTTAAAATAACAATATTGTTTAGTTAGCCCTTCCCTTGCTACATTTTGTCAAATTAGTTGACCTTCAAAATGGAAAAACACATTGAGTCGATATTTAAAAGGTGGCATTGTGCCAGCTGTGTCTCCTTACATGTTTAAATAAAGATATTCTTTGAGTGCTCTAATGCTGAGTCACTTCAGTGAGCAGACATGATCCATACAAATATCGAAATTAAACTTTAACAATGCGAATAGTGCACAATGGCACCCTAAGTACCATTCATATTATCACCAAATTATTTTTCAAATCAAACATGTTATAAATTCCCCACTGTTTCTGTTCATATTCACTCTCAAAGACTCCTCACTAAGAGTGCATTTGTAAATGAATCTCAGTTTTGTTAGGTCAGGTCAGAATCAGGCTCATCTGAGCACCCCCCCCGCCCTCCCCCTCCAGCATAAAGCATTCTCCATCCAGGCTCTTACATGAAGAATGGCTACATCGGCAGAGTATTGAAAGATTGCCATTCATTGTACCCCAGTGTGAGTCACCACCTTCAGGAATGGAGGGGGAAAGTTGAAAAACTGAAAATTCTATGTTGGATTTTACAAACTTCGGCTTCTTTAATAAAGGAGGAAGTCAGCAGAGGAGGGGACTTTATCTTTCCCAGTTAGTTACTTGAAAACAGGGGTGGCAGAGCAAGTCAGTGCCTGAAGCATTGCTCCACGGACCTGAAAAATGTTCAATGACCTGACAAGATTTATAGAAACATAGAAACATAGAAAATAGCAGGAGTAGGCCATTCGGCCCTTGGAGCCTGCACCACCATTCAATAAGATTATGGCTGATTATTCACCTCAGTACCCCTTTTCTGCTTTCTCTCCATACCCCTTGATCCCTTTAACTGTAAGGACCACATCTAACTCCCTCTTGAATATATCCAATGAACTGGCATCAACAACTCTCTGCGCTAGGGATTTCCACAGGTTAACAACTCTCTGAATGAAGAAGTTTCTCCTCATCTCAGTCCTAAATGGCTTACCCCTTATCCTTAGACTGTGTCCCCTGGTTCTGGACTTCCCCAACATCGGGAACATTCTTCCTGCATCTAACCTGCCCAGTCCTATCAGAATTTTATATGTTTCTATGAGATTCCCTCTCATCCTTCTAAACTCCAGTGAATAAAGGCCCAGTCGATCCAGTCTCTCCTCATATGTCAGTCCAGCCATCCCGGGAATCAGTCTGGTGAACCTTCGCTGCCTGCACTCCCTCAATAGCAAGAACGTCCTTCCTCAGATTAGGAGACCAAATATGAACACAATATTCCAGGTGAGGCCTCACCAAGGCCCTGTACAACTAAAGTAAGACCTTCCTGCTCCTATACTCAAAACCCCTAGCTATGAAGGCCAACATACCATTTGCCTTCTTCACCGCCTGCTGTACCTACATGCCAACTTTCAATGACTGATGTACCATGACACCCAGGTCTCGTTGCACTTCCCTTTTTCCTAATCTGCCGCCATTCAGATAATATTCTGCCTTTGTGTTTTTGCCAACAAAGTGGATAACCTCACATTTATCCACATTATACTGCATCTGCCATCCATTTGCCCACTCACCAAACTGTCCAAGTCACCCTGCAGCCTCTTAGCATCCTCTTCACAGCTCACACCACCACCCAGTTTAGTGTCATCTGCAAATCTGGAGATATTACATTCAATTCCTTCATCTAAATCATTAATGTATATTGTAAATAGCTGGGGTCCCAGCACTGAGCCCTGCGGCACCCCACTAGTCACTGCCTGCCATTCTGAAAAGGACCCGTTTATCCCGACTCTCTGCTTCCTGTCTGCCAACCAGTTCAGAAGGTAAGACACCTAACTCTTTCACTAATTTCTGATTTGCCCTGCATTACCTGTAGATGCAGCACTCACAACTCTTCCCTCTCCCGCTTTCTGCCACATTCCTCCAATCACTGAACCACACTTCACTCTACCTCCTTCTGGTGTGACTGATGCACTCAACACCTGCTGCCTTCTTTATTATCACTCCCCTCACCTCACAATTGTCATCATCCCCCAAATAATAACTTCATGGTGAGGCGGGCAATAATCAAGGGAATAATGGAGGCATGTGAAAAAGGAACGGCAGTAGTTATGGGGGATTTTAACCTACATATCGATTGGTCAAATCAAATCGCAGGGGGTAGCCTGGAGGAGGAATTCATAGAATGCATACGGGATTGTTTCTTAGAACAGTATGTAACAGAGCCTACAAGGGAGCAAGCCATTTTGGATCTGGTCCTGTGTAACGAGACAGGAAAAATAAACGATCTCCTCGTAAAAGATCCTCTAGGAATGAGTGATCACAATATGGTTGAATTTATAATACAGATTGAGGATGAGGAAGTTGTGTCAGAAACGAGCGTGCTATGCTTAAACAAAGGGGACTACAGTGGGATGAGGGCAGAGTTGGCTAAAGTAGACTGGAAACAAGGACTAAACGGTGGCACAATTGAGGAACAGTGGAGGACTTTTAAGGAGCTCTTTCATAATGCGCAACAAAAATATATTCCAGTGAAAAAGAAGGGCGGCAAGAGAAGAGATAACCAGCCGTGGATAACCAAGGAAATAAAGGAAAGTATCAAATCAAAGACCAATGCATATAAGGTGGCCAAGGTTAGTGGGAAACTAGAAGATTGGGAAAATTTTAAACAACAGCAAAGAATGACTAAAAAACACAATAAAGAAAGGGAAGATAGATTACGAAAGTAAACTTGCGCAAAACATAAAAACAGATAGTAAAAGCTTTTACAGATATATAAAACGGAAAAGAGTGACTAAAGTAAATGTTGGTCCCTTAGAAGATGAAAAGGGGGATTTCATAATGGGAAATGTGGAAATGGCTGAGACCTTAAACAATTATTTTGCATCCATCTTCATAGTGGAAGACACAAAAACCATGCCAAAAATTGCTGGTCATAGGAATGTGGGCAGGGAGGACCTTGAGATGATCACTATCACTCGGGAAGTAGTGCTGGACAGACTAATGGGATTGAAGGTCGACAAGTCCCCTGGTCCTGATGAAATGCATCCCAGGGTATTAAAAGAGATGGCGGAAGTTATAGCAGATGCATTTGTTATAATCTACCAAAATTCTCTGGACTCTGGGGAGGTACCAGCGGATTGGAGAGCAGCTAATTTAACGCCTCTGTTTGAAAAAGGGGGCAGGCAAAAGGCAGGTAACTATAGGCCGGTTAGTTTAACATCTGTAGTGGGAAAAATGCTTGAAACTATCATTAAGGAAGAAATAGCGGGACATCTGGATAGGAATAGTGCAATCAAGCAGATGCAGCATGGATTCATGAAAGGGAAATCATGTTTAACTAACTTACTGGAATTCTTTGAGGATATAACGAACATGGTGGATAGAGGTGTACCGATGGATGTGGTGTATTTAGATTTCCAAAAGGCATTCGATAAGATGCCACACAAAAGGTTACTGCAGAAGATAAAGGTACACGGAGTCAGAGGAAATGTATTAGCATGGATAGAGAATTGGCTGGCAAACAGAAAGCAGAGAGTCGGGATAAATGGGTCCTATTCCGGTTGGAAATCAGTGGTTAGTGGTGTGCCACAGGGATCAGTACTGGGACCACAACTGTTTACAATATACATAGATGACCTAGAAGAGGGGACAGAGTGTAGTGCAACAAAATTTGCAGATGACACTAAGATTAGTGGGAAAGCGGGTTGTGTAGAGGACTCAGAGAGGCTGCAAGGAGATTTGGATAGATTAAGCGAATGGGCTAAGGTTTGGCAGATGGAATACAATGTCGGAAAGTGTGAGGTCATCCACCTTGGGAAAAAAACAGTAAAAGGGAATATTATTTGAATGGGGAGAAATTACAACATGCTGCGGTGCAGAGGGACCTGGGGGTCCTTGTGCATGAATCCCAAAAGGTTAGTTTGCAGGTGCAGCAGGTAATCAGGAAGGCAAATGGAATGTTGGCCTTCATTGCGAGAGGGATGGAATACAAAAGCAAGGAGGTCCTGCTGCAACTGTATAAGGTATTGGTAAGGCTGCACCTGGAGTACTGCGTGCAGTTTTGGTCACCTTACTTAAGGAAGGATATACTAGCTTTGGAAGGGGTACAGAGACGATTCGAGAAATGAGGGGGTTACCTTATGATGATAGATTGAGTAGACTGGGTCTTTACTCGTTGGAGTTCAGAAGGATGAGGGGTGATCTTACAGAAACATTTAAAATCATGAAAGGGATAGACAAGATAAAGGCAGAGAGGTTGTTTCCATTGGTGAGGGAGACTAGAACTAGGGGGCACAGCCTCAAAATACGGAGGAGCCAATTTAAAACCGAGTTGAGAAAGAATTTCTTCTCCCAGAGGGTTGTGAATCTGTGGAATTCTCTGCCCAAGGAAGCAGTTGAGGCTGGCTCATTGAATGTTTTCAAGTCAAAGATAGATAGATTTTTAAGCAATAAGGGAATTAAGGGTTACGGGGAGAGGGCGGGTAAGTGGAGCTGAGTCCACGACCAGATCAGCCATGATCTTATTGAATGGCGGAGCAGGCTCGAGGGGCTAGATGGCCTACTCCTGTTCCTAATTCTTATGTTCTTATGTTCTTATGTTCACACACCAGTATCTATATCTATCCTGTCCCCTCTGGAAGAGACCATCATGGACATTGTCGAAAAGGGGTGAGCACATTTGTGGGTTCTGGAGAGGCTGGAGGAAAAGTCCCAGAGGCTTTTTAGCCATCTTACCCTCTTTCCCCTCTCATTAACATTTCACCCTCACAAACTAGGTATGACAAAGTGTTGCTGCTTTCAACAGTCACTCCTCTGTCTCTGCTTACCTCTGCCACTAACTTCTAACTCTTGTCCCTCTCTTCCCTGTCAGCTCTTGAAACTCACATTTCGTTTTGTTATTTTCTCTGAAACTTGCTGTCTTCCTTCTCACATTCCTCTGCCGACCTCCATCCACCTTACTACCCCTTGTTTTCTCTTTCTTTTCCCTCAAGATAAAGTCTTCTTCACAATATCTTTTAATCACCCTCACGCCAAAGTGATTTGTTGCCCCTGGGCCTGCTGCCCATTCTTTGCCAGATTCCCAGCTCCGAGACAATAGTTGGAGGAGACGTTGCAAAGGTAGATGGGGAAGAGTTACATGGAACTAGATCAGGGCCAATTTACCTCTCCGTAGGAGAAGGGAGCTACGTTGGGCCAGGGCCCATTCCATCTCCTTTGGAAGAGAGAAATATTGTGCTTTTCATGTTGGGGACATTGGCTGGGGGGGTGCGGGGCCTGGGAAGTGTGCATTAAATAATGTAGGTTTTCAGCTCAGGTTATCCAACATTACAAAATTATTTTGGGTACTGTTTGAGTTTATTTTTATAAAACGGAAAATTACTTTTTTTTTAAAAAAGTAAAGTTTTCTTTTCGCTGCATGGGCAATAATCTAGCAGAACAGATCGCTCGCCCATTATAGAACTCCTCACTCCCCAATGTCCAAACCATTGATTTAATGTGCTTTATTAATATTCTCTGCATTAACTGTACTTTCACATTTTCCTACTCACCTTACATTACATTACCATAATTATTTAATTAGGAGAAATAAATTTACTCAAAGCAGATCCAAGTTATAAAAAAGTTAATATCTTGCAACTTCATTTATCCTTGGCAGTATGAGGTGATCTACATTTAATAATAACACTGAATTAATTTGTAAATGGCAGCTTTAATGTTGCTGCAAAAAGTATATGTAGTGCTAATATTTAACACAGGCTTTGTTCTGGTTCTACCCAAAGATCTGTGGTACTTCAGTTCATTAGTCTGATAAGATATTGT
The DNA here is from genome assembly GCF_044704955.1 of Pristiophorus japonicus. Classification (NCBI taxonomy): domain Eukaryota; kingdom Metazoa; phylum Chordata; class Chondrichthyes; family Pristiophoridae; genus Pristiophorus; species Pristiophorus japonicus. Next base: position 257,829,114 of record NC_091978.1, on the reverse strand, counting down.
TTTGGATTAAGTGAACGATATCACATTACACAGTTACAAGTAATTTGTAAATTGTTTTTTGCATTTGAAGGTTGCAGATGATATCAGCACAGTTTGAGTTATTTGTAACATCAAAGGGGCTAAATTAAGTCATGTAGTACCCATTTTGTAGACGTTATGTGGCCACATAAGGTTCAAAATGCACACTTCCAATAGGAAATGCGTAGGACACCATCTTGGTAAAGGGCTTTGCGCGCACGTGCGTAACGACCGCTGGCAACATGTAAAGCAGCAAGATGATGACGCAAATCAGTTTTGACATCAGCCCTGTATTTTCAAATTCCACATTCCAGCCAACTCCTTGGGGGTGAAATTGGAATGGTCCTGAAAACGGGCGTGGGGAGTGCGAAGTGCGAATTGTTCGCGCCCATTCGAAGTTGTGAAGGCAGCAAGCAAAGATCATGCTGCCTGCTCATTTACATAATTGGAGCACTTAGCTTAGTGAAAAATGCACTGCTTGTTGGCTCACCACGCAAGAGGGGGGGCAATACTGGGTGCAGTCTACTGGCCAATAAAATTTGGCCTAGGCACTCTGCACTTAAAGGGGAGTTGCTTTGTTGCAGAAGTACCTCCTTGTCACTCTGTTTGCAGCCATGGCTCAACAGTTAAGAGAAAGTGCAAGGTGATTCTCTGATGCAGCACTGGAGGCCTTGTTCCTGGTGTAAATGGAAGAAAAGAGGTCCTTTAACTGCAGGGCTCAGGAGGCCCTCCAGGCAGAATACCAGAAGGCAGTGGAAGGTGATAGCACAAGCCGCCAGTGCCACGTGTGTTTCCCCCAGGACCTGGAATCAGTGCCACAAGAAGTTTAATGACCTCACACGAGTGGTCAAGGTGAGTGAATGCATGTTCCACTGCCATATCACACCAACTGCACCAATAACCTTACACACTGCTCAAAGCACCATACCCCCATAACCCACCTATCAAAAATCTGTAGCAATCAACATTCATAGCTCACAATCATAGCTTAATCTCACCCTCACACAATTACCACTGCTGCAAGCCTCACACCCATATCTCAACCTTGCGCACCCTGCCAGCTATTCAACCATGACAGGCACATTACCCAAACACATTGCACCACACTCACTGACATACTTCACTTTCTCTTGCAGGCCAAGGTGGCACACAATCGCCATGAGTAGCAATAGACAGACGGAGGGGAAGCATATCTTCAAAACTTCATTGCACTGGAGGAGATGGTGTTGGAGATCATTGGAGGGACTGTCACTGAGGCCATGGCGAGCAGAGCAGTTGAAAACAATGCTGATATCGATATGCTCATGCCTGATCCTTCTTCTCACATTTGACTACATCCTCATTGCACAATTTTTTCTCACTTATCAGCTGCTGATGGTGTAAGCGTGCACATCTTGCTTTCCCCCCACCCCTCAACAAGCAGGATAAATCTAACTTGGCCAATTACCGCTCAATTTGTTTCCTCCCAGTCATCAGCAAAGTGATGGTCAGTCATCAACAGTGCCTGCTCATCGATGCTCAGTTTGAGTTCTGTCAGAACATTCAGCTCCTGACTTCATCACAGCCTTGAACCAGACATAAATTCTGAGGTAACAGTGTTTGGTGGCAGCCTCAAGCAGTCCCTTTTAAGGACAGCTGGTTAAGCTACAGAAGGAACTATAAAAACTGAACAGAGCATGCCCAGCACAATCTCCTCTCAGTTCCTAGCCAATTTTGGAGAGGAGTCCTTAATCAGACATTAGGCCTCTCATTAGCATATGCAAGGACCTAAAACATGATAAGGTAGCCACTACGGATGCCTGAATACCGCCCAAGCCAATATTGAATCAGAAATATTTCAGGTGCTCTTGGGTGCAGGACATAACCCCATGAAATTGTACCACTTCTGGTCCCCATTTTGTGCCCAAGAAACAGATGAACCCATAACCAATTGTGCCCCTTATATCTGTCAAACCTTTATCCCTTAGTATCAGTAAGGTATGTAATATATTTACTTTGTAATGATAATATAACATATTACTTGAATACATTTCTGTTTTACTGCAAGGGATGTAGTGCTATCAGCTATGGTAAACATCAAGCACCTGCAATGCCTGTGAGCATTGCTCTAGGGATCGACTAGTAGAAGTTCCATCTTATATAATACATGTAGAACAGGAGCTCTTCCCTTGCTGTTCATCAGTCACTGTTGAGTCCAGACATTGAATTTGCTGATTAAGGGGATGATTTTCCTATCAGGTGTGGCTAGGAGCAGTACAACTAATGCTACATTTTTATTGCTCTGCCAGTAAAAATGGACAAGCTACAGGTATCAGATTTACACGCATATCTGAGCAATCGTGCTTTTTTTACTCTCTTTATTTAAAATGATTACAGTCAGTGGAAATAAGATCAGTTAGAACCTGGCCTTATCTCCTTCCACAATGAAAAATTTATGTTGCTAGGTTAAGGTAGCCATAATCTGCTTGTGTGACCCTTCCCTCAGCAAGCTAGAAATATTACTGTAAATATTGTATGAAGCTGGAATAAATGGATAAAATTGTTTCAAAAATTCTGTATATTCCACAGACGAAATTAACATTTGGTTTTTGAATTATGTTTTTCTTGGCAGTAACCGAAATAACTGCTCACTGGGCGTTATATTAATATGTTTTAAAGTATGCCATCAAGGGCAACATTGGGATTGATTGATTAAAAGCTGTGGAAAATCCCATGCCACATGTTAACAGATTTTTAAAGGATTTTTTTTCTCCCTTGATTTTCTTCCCTACACTGAAAGTGCTGAATCATGCTGGAGTACAACCCTGGCCCTCCACAATTGAATGGTCTGCCAGCATCCAACTTCACACATGAGGAGTGGCAGCCAACCTGTGAACAATACTGCAGAACAATTTACTGACTCCAAGAGAGGGAGAAAATTGCAGCGAAAAAAATGACAAAATCAAATTTAAAAAAAAAGAATAATTTCGTAAGTATGAGGGGAAAGTTAAGTGAATTGTGGCCACTCATTTTTCAATGGCACAAAGCAGTGGGAGTAGAGTTGTTGTGGTTATATTATGGGACAATTAATCCAAGAATTGTGAGTTCAAATCCTACCATGTCAGTTTGAGAATTTAAATTCAGTTTATTGAGAAACCATCAAAGTCAAGACCCAAGTATTAAAGAAGGTGAGGCAAATCAGTCATGATTAGTTGATGCCAAGCCTAATCTTGAGCCTTCCATGGTCGCTCTTTGCCCCAGACCTGACTTGCCGGACAGCTCTGTTTAGGGGCTGACCAATTTCCCATAATCCCACTACTGGCGAGCTGCATCTACCGAGGCCTGAACCCAAATATGGATTGGGTCTCACAACACCGGCTTGAGTTTTCACCTCCTGGGAAAGAATGAGATTTGAGGCCCGATTGTGCATGGAAGCAGGAAGTGCATCATGATAAATCATGGACACGCAGCCTGTGATTTCCCATGAGCATTTTCTGTGAGCATGGTTCACTTCTGGGAGTGTGGAATCAGGCCTTTTTAACACAGTGAGGAATGTAAGCATGCTGGACGCAGGCTGTTTACAATTTAGGGAGAACAGGAGAGGAAAGTTCAGAGGAGCTCTGACCATAATCCATTAACTAGAAAAACAAGGAGGAATGCAATAAAGACAAGAGGCTGGATTTTGGGCTTTTTTGGATTTCAGCTACGGGGCATTAAAGTTAACGCCTGAAAATAGTTTGCGCCTTCGACTCCAAGTTTCGATGAAAAAGTAAGTTCGAGGAACATTGGCGTTAAGTCAGACATTGCACAATGGACTTTGAGCCCCTGAGCCGAAACTTGTGTCATTGAGGAAGGCGGCCATTTTGCGCTTGGGCAGCTTATCCCCGGTCGCAAACACTAATGCAGGGCGTGGCAGCTTCCTGAGCGTATGCGCATATAAACAGCCCCACTTCAGCCACTTCTGCAGAGATGGAGGAGCAGGAGGGAAGGCAGCTTGCCAGGTGCTTCAGCAATGAGGCGAGTGAGGCCTTCGTCCACATAGTGGGGAGGAGGTGGTTCTCACTCCAATTTGCTGAGGGAGCCAGACCACTGCCATCTGTTTTTAAGAAACTGTGGAGGAATATTGCACAGGAAGTGTCTAGTACAGACACTGAGCCCAGAACTGCCACACACTGTCAAAAAAAGTTCAATAACCTTACCAAGGTCATCAGGGTGAGTATCATTTGCATTTATGTATGCCTCCATGACTTCTAACATTAATCTTGTTAAGTTAGGAAGAACTCCACAAGACTGAGTACTGTGAGCTAAAACTGATGTGACCTTAGTCTCTTTAATACAACTCCAGAGTGCCTAAGCAGCATGGCAGACAACCTTTTATACTCCCTTGCACGAGGTATGCAGGTGGCCCTTGGGCCTCCAACAGTTGCGCCCTCTGGTGGCAAGTCATACACAGTTACAATGTTTACATACATAACATCACTCCCCCCCCCGCCAAAAGTCTTTGATACAAATTATTTACAAGTTGAGACGATCCGGGGCCCGACGCTCCCTGGTTGATCGTCTGAGTTCAAACTCTGGCATGGGTGAGTTGGTCGGACCATTGCTGCACTGCGGCGCGGCTGGTCTGACAGGACTGTTGGGAATGTGGGTTCATCCTCTTGATTGACAGCGAGGTCGATTGCTGGTTGGGTGTGTGTTGGTGGATTGATGATGGTGATGTCCTCTTCAGGTTGTTCCCTGGTTATCGGTGAACCGCAATTTGGTCTGATCCAAATGCTTTCTGCACGTTTGTCCATTCACTAGTTTGACTATAAACACTCTATTCCCCTCCTTGGCCAAGACAGTGCCAGCGACCCATTTAGGACCATGACCGTAATTAAGGACAACAACAGGGTCATTAACACTAATGTCACACGATACAGCCGTGCGATCGTAGTACATGTTTTGCTGGTGACGCTGTGTTTCCACATGATCATTTAGATCTGGGTGGACTAGGGAGAGACAAAGCTGCACACCTACAGCAAAGAAACATCAAAACATAGAAACATAGAAGATAGGTGCCGGAGTAGGCCATTCGGCCCTTCGAGCCTGCACCACCATTCAATAAGATCATGGTTGATCATTCACCTCAGTACCCCTTTCCTGCTTTCTCTCGATGTCCCTTGATCCCTTTAGCCATCAGGGCCATATCTAACTCCCTCTTGAATATATGCTGGGAAGATATCTGTTGAGTATTATTGCTTGTGGATATGAATGCCTGGGCTATCGTGATGGCCTTACTCAGGTCTAGGGATTTGGCGGACAGAAGCTTGCGAAGAATGACCTCGTGGCCGATGCCAAGCACAAAAAAGCCCCGCAGCATTTCCCCCAAAAATCTGGCAAATTCGCAAGATCCTGCAAGGCATCTCAGGCCGGCGACATAATTCGCCACATCCTGACCCTCAGAGCAGTGTTGCGTGTAAAAGCGATACCTGGACATTAAGATGCTCTCCTTCGGCTTGAGGTGGTTCCAAACCAAAGTACACAACTCTGTATATGTCTTCTCCATTGGTTTCTCCAGTGCTAGCAGATTTTTGACGAGGCCGTATATTGTGGACCCACACACGGTGAGGAGAATCGCCTTGCGCTTGATCGCTTTATCGTCCCCCATCCAGCTTGTTGGTCACGAAGTACTGGTTGAGATGCTCAAAAAAGGCTTCCCAATCATCACACTCTACAAATCTCTCCAAAATACCAATGGCAGCCATGACCGTGTGAAATCTGTTACTTGTCGCCAATAGAAACATAGAAAATAGGTGCAGGAGTAGGCCATTCGGCCTTTCGAGCCTGCACCACCATTCAATATGATCATGGCTGATCATGCAACCTCAGTACCCCATTCCTGCTTTCTCTCCATATCCCTTGATCCCTTTGGCCGTAAGGGCCACATCTAATTCCCTTTTAAATATATCTAACGAACTAGCCTAAACAACTTTCTGTGGTAGAGCATTCCACAGGTTCACAATTCTCTGAGTGAAGAAGTTTCTCCTCATCTCGGTCCTAAATGGCTTACCCCTTATCCTTAGACTGTGTTCCCTGGCTCTGGACTTCCCCAACATCGGGAACATTCTTCCTGCATCTAACCTGTCCAATCCTATCAGAATTTTATATGTTTCTATGAGGTCCCCTTTCATTCTTCTAAATTCCAGCGAATATAAGCCTAGTTGATCCAGTCTTTCTTCATATGTCAGTCTTGCCATTCCGGGAATCAGTCTGGTGAACCTTCACTGCACTCCCTCAATAGCAAGAATGTCCTTCCTCAGATTAGGAGGCCAAAACTGTACACAATATTCAAGCTGTGGCCTCACCAAGGCCCTGTACAACTGCAGTAAGACCTCCCTGCTCCTATACTCAAATCCTCTCGCTATGAAGGCCAACATGCCACTTGCCTTCTTCATCGCCTGCTGTACCTTCATGCCAGCTTTCAATGACCGATGTACCATGACACCCAGGACTCATTGCACCTCCCCTTTTCCGAATCTGTTACCATTCAGACAATATTCTGCCTTCCTGTTTTTGCCACCAAGGTGGATAACCTCACTTTTATCAACATTATACTGCATCTGCCATGCATTTGCCCACTCACCTAACCTGTCCAAGTCAGCCTGCAACTTCTTAGCTTCCTCCTCACAGCTCACACTGCCACCCAGCTTAGTGTCATCTGCAAACTTGAAGATATTACCTTCAATTCCTTCGTCCAAATCATTAATGTTTATTGTAAATAGCTAGAGTTCCAGCACTGAACCTTGCGGTACCCCACTAGTCATTGTTTGCCATTCTGAAAAGGACCCGTTTATTCCTACTCTTTGCTTCCTGTCTGCCAACCAGTTCTCTATCCACGTCAATACATAACCCCAATAACATGTGCCTTAATTTTGCACACTAATCTCTTGTGTGGGACATTTGCAAAAGCCTTTTGAAAGTCCAAATACACCACATCCACTGGTTCTCCCTTGTCCACTCTACTAGTTAAATCCTCAAAAAATTCTAGAAGGTTTGTCAAGCATGATTTCCCTTTCATAAATCCATGCTGCTTGGACTGATCCTGTCACTGCTTTCCAAATGCGCTGCTATTACATCTTTAATAATTGATTCAACACCTTCCCCACTACCAATGTCAGTCTAACTGGTCTATAATTCCCTGTTTTCTCTCTCCCTTCTTTTTTAAAATGTGGGGTTACATTAGCTACCCTCCAATCCATAGGAACTAATCCAGAGTCTATAGAATGTTGGAAAATGACCACCAATGCATCCACTATTTCTAGGGCAACTTCCTTAAGTAATCTGGGATGCAGAATATCAGGCCCTGGGGATTCATCGACCTTCAATCCCATCAATTTCCCTCACACAATTTCCTGGTTAATAAGGATTTCCTTCAGTTCCTCCTTCTCGCTAGACCCTCGGTCCCCTAATATTTCCAGAAGGTTGTTTGTGTCTTCCTTAGTGAAGACAGAATCACAGTATTTGTTCAATTGGTGTGACATTTCTTTGTTCCCCATTATAAATTCACCTGATTCTGACTGCAAGGGACCGACATTTGTCTTCACTAATCTTTTTCTCTTCACATATCTATAAAAGCTTTTGCAGTCAGTTTTTATGTTCACTGCAAGTTTCTTCTCATACTCTATTTTCCTCCTCCTAATTAAACCCTTTGTCCTCCTCTGCTGAATTCCAAATTTCTCCCACTCCTCAGGTTTGCTGCTTTTTCTGGCCAATTTATATGCCTCTTCCTTATATTCAACACTATCCCTAATTTCCCTGGTAAGCCAAGGTAGAGCCACCTTCCCTGTTTTATTTTTATGCCAGAAAGGGATGTGCAATTGTTGAAGTTCATCCATGTGATCTTTAAATGTCTGCCATTGCCTATCCACCGTTTACCCTTTAAGTATCATTTGCCAGTCTATCCTAGCCAATTCACGTCTCATACCATCGAAGTTACCTTTCTTTAAGTTCAGGACCCTAGTCTCTGAATTAACTGTGTCACTCTCCATCTTAATAAAGAATTCTACCATATTATGGTCACTCTTCCCCAAGGGGTCTCGCACAACAAGATTGCTAATTAGTCCTTTCTCATTACACAACACCCAGTCTAGGATGACCAGCTCTCCAGTTGGTTCCTCGACATATTGGTTTATAAAACTATCCCTTATACACTCCAGGAAATCCTCCTCCACCGTACTGCTACCAGTTTGGTTAGCCCAATCTCTATGTAAATTAAACTCACCCATGATAACTGCTGTACCTTTATTGCAAGCATCCCTAATTTCCTGTTTGATGCCATCCCCAAACTCACTGCTACTGTTTGGTGGCCGGTACACAACTCCCACTAGCTTTTCTGCCCTTTGGTGTTCCGCAGCTCTACCCATATAGATTCCACATCATCCAAGCTACTGTCCTTCCTTACTATTGTGTTAATCTCCTCTTTAACCAGCAAGTATGGAAGAACTCCACAAGACTGAGTACTGTGAGCTAAAACTGATATTTTTAATACAACTCCAGAGTGCCGAAGCAGACAACCTTTTATACTCCCTTGCACGAGGTGTGCTGGTGACCCTTGGGCCTCCAACAGTTCCGCCCTCTGGTGGCAAGTCTTAGATAATTACAATGTTTTCATACATAACAAATCTCATACTATGTGAAGTTTGTCCCTCTCAACACTCTGTGGGGTGGCTATCACAATGCATAATTAAGATGAAGATATACTTCGGCACCCATTGGCTTCTCATGATCTAGGCACATAAACGCAATCATTTGCATCCCTCCTCGCAATACACTCTCACTGCTGCTATTCCTTTCTGAAAGATCACCTACAGCCCCCATGTTACATCCCTCTAACCTCCTGTCAATTCCTCATGAAGCACATGCAACATCCAAACAGATTGAACGGAAGCCAGTAAAACATTCATACAATATCACCTATTGTACTATGGTAGGCATTTGTTCCACAATAGCAGAGAAACCCTTTCTGAACCCTTCCTATTTTTCTCTTTGCAATTGAAGCACTCCAACAACAGGAGGGAGCAGCTGTGCACAAGTGGGGGGAGCCGCCCCAATTATTAACACTCACTGATGTTGAGGAACGGGTCTCAGCCCTCACTGGTGTACCAGTGCGGGCAGTTGCCTGGGGTGATGTTGAGCCCCCTTCGGGTACTGAGGGTTTGTAAATGGATAGAACTACTGAAGAAACTGCATTGAGACATATAATGAAGTGGCGGCGGGCCTTCAAATGAACACGTGCCACCTTCCTCCTATCACCCTGCCCCTTCCCCTGCTGCTAACCACACCTCTGTTGATTTCTGCTTGCAGTCGACCAGCCACAAGCGCAGCATCCTTCAAGGGAGCCCTCCACATCTGGCCATAGCGGAGACGATGAGGGAGGGGAAGAGAGTATTCTGCCAGAACCACAGAGCCCACCAATTGCCCTGTCTGGCCTCACTGCATTTGGGGATGAGGTGGATTTCCCGGGGTTTGAGGAGTCGGAGGCTCCTGGCCCCAGCTGCGTACAGCAATGCAGTGCAAGTGGGGAATCTCACAGGTCAGCTCTTCGGGGGATGAGTCTGCAAAGTCGGTCTGCTCAATGACAGGCAGACATGGAACAGGATTCGGTGGAAATGTCGAGGGAAACACAGGAATGTACTGTGAGCTTATGGATGCATTGGGATAGATCCCAGAGAGAATTGACAAGCTTATTGTGAATGTTGCGGAGGCAGCATGTCATTGCGACTCGGGAGTCCAGCGAGGCCACCATTGCCCACACACAGAGGCTAGTGGCCTCGAGCAGTGACAGTGGTATTCCAGAGTGTGTGGCGGTGCCCTTGATCACATCACAGACTTGGTGCATCGCAGGCACAAGCTTTGCTTCAGCTTAGGCAAGTGATGCGGTCGATGTCTGCCTCCATCCTCTCTGCATTTCCCACTGTCCAATGGGGAAGGGACAGTGCCAAAGCAGACCAGCAAGTTATGGAGACACATCGTGCTCCAGATGCTGAGGCCCAGCCCCGTCGGAGAGTCAGTGGCTCCCAGGAAATGGAAGGTGCTGTCCTTCCTCAGGATGGCAGCATTCTGGCTCCCACCAGTACTCGCCAACCATGCACCACACACAGTTGACACCCCAGCCACCAGTGACTGCTCCAGCCGATGATGAGTCACAGCAATCCACAGCCAGGCCTTCCAGGCCAAGAGCTGGTCCAGGGTGTCCTCAGATGCCATCTGCATTGTTTGACCCCCAAACACAGCAGCCCTCCAATAGCCTTGCTGTTGACACTGAGGCCTCATTGAGGAGGAGCAGCAGGCATGGGAGGGGGTTGAAGTGAAGGGGGGACTAGTGTGGCTAAGAGCCATTAAGGGTTGGCACAAGTTTGTGCTTATGGATGTATGTTGAATTTTAAAAATTGTAAATAGTTGTGTGATAACAATTGACTCATCTTGAATTGTCTTGCTGCAGGAAGCAGTTTATTGTTTATTAACGTTTTGTTGACTGTAGGAAGCAGTTGCGTTTTTATTTATGTTTTGTTGACTGGAGGACATAGATTAGTGTTTATTTACATTTTGTTGATAGCAGGAAGCAGTTTTGTGTTTATTTACATTTATTTTAACCATCGTATCATTTTGGGTTTTTGGGGGGGCAATGTTTGTTAATTATTCAAGTCTATAAAAATGTTTGTTTGACCTTTGATATTGGTGTCTTGTGTCTCATTGCAGAATTCAGTGTAGATTAGCCGACATGGTGGCATAGAGTAGTAAGTCAACACTGCAACCCCACCTTCCCCATTCACGTAACCAGTCAATGATGAGCTGCCGATGTAAGACTCTTGCTGCGGGCACATCTCGACGCTGCCTCCCCTGTGGTTGTGGTCTCACCACAATGGGTTCCTCGACAGACTCCTCTTCCTCCTCCTTCTCCTCCTCTTCCTGAGGTGGTCCTGCAATCCCCACTGGCAATGCCTGGCCCCTCATGATGGCTAAGTTGTGTAGCATGCAGCACAAGACAATGAATTCGCTGACCTGTTGAGGGGAGTATTGAAGGCTGTCTCCAGAGCGGTCCAGGCATTGGAAGCGTTGCTTGAGCACACCAATTGTCTGTTCGATGATGCTGTAGGTGGCTGCATGTAGCGCTGCTCACCTTCTGTGGTAGGGTCCTGGAGGGGGGTCATGAGCCAGGTGGCCAGGCCGTATTCTTTGTCCCCGATCAGCCCGCTCTGCCCTTGTGTTTGTCGCTGAAACATTCGTGAGACATCGCTCTCACGCAAGATGAAAGCATCATGTGTGCTCCTTGGATAGCGGGCATTCACTGTGAGGATGCGCTGAGTGTGGTCGCAGATCAGCTGTACATTTAGGGAGTAGTATCCTTTTGGTTTCTGAATACCTCTGCATTGTGTAATGGTGCTCGCAAGGCGACGTGTGTGCAGTCAACGGTTCCTTGAATGTTTGGAAAGCCTGCAAATCATCCAAACCCTAGAGCCCTCTCATTCTTGCTGTCCCTGCTCATTGGGAACTTTATGAAGTCCATTCTGTGTGCGTACAGTGCCCTTGTAACCTGGTGAATGTAGTAGTGTGCAGTGTGCTGTGAGATGCACATATGTCCCCTGCTGCTGCCTGGAAGGAGCCTGAGGCATAGAAGGCCATCACCACAGTCACCTTCCCCTCGATGGGCAGCGCAGTCCTGTTGGTGCTGGTAGGCTGTAGGTCTGCCTGTAGGAGCTGGCATATCTCTGTCAGCACTTCTTTTCGGAAGCGCATCCTTCTAACGCACTGCGCCTCAGAGATGTGGAGGAATGAATGATGTTCCTTGTAAACCTGTGGGCGGTAAGGCCTCCTCCCCATACATCTGCCACCTCTTTGAATCCGTGGCCCAACATGGCCCAACCCTTCTTCCAGCTTGAAGCTGCCTGCCAATAGCAACTAGCATGATACGCTGGAGAACTAGTATTGCCCCCATTGAAATCTCTTACTGACCTTGTAAGCAAAGTGTCATGGCACATAAAAGAGCCATTTGCAACTCGGAGACTCAAGCAGCATTCTGCGCACAACTGTAGCAGTCACTGACAACTGTGATATATGATCCTCCAGCCTCCTTTTAAATATGTCACCAATAGTGCCTGCTGCTCCCTGGGATTGCCTGGTTTTGTCAGGCATTTCCTGTGGTGGGCGTTAAATGAGGTATTAAGGCCGAAATTTCCATCCGGGCCACTAGCGCAGACTGGCACGATGATTGACGTCATAATCACGCTGAAAATGGAGGGCGTGGTGGTAAGTTTTTGTGCCGGTGCAAACCAAAAGCTGAATCATCCAGTCGGGCGCTAATTCCTGGATGCCTGACATCACGCCTAAAAACAGCATTTAATGCCCCGCTGGGGCAGTAAACAAGGCTCAAATTATCTCCGAGCAGACAATACCTTTTCTCTTGTATTCTTTCGAGGCGTGCAAGAGGTAAGCTGGAAGAGCCTGCCCAAGTATGGGAATTTCCAAGTATTTAACTATGAGCAAATTATGATAGTAATTGTTTGGGGTGTACAAGATAACATATCACACCAGTCCTCGGTTGACATCATGCTATAAATGATTCTTCATTATTATACTCTGAGCGAAACAGAACTTGCGATCAGCTGAGGACCTTACCAGGTAAAGTTGACCATTTAGTGCTCATAGCACAGAGATTCGCATGACAAAAATGCATAGTGGGAATTCAGACACAAATGTCTCTGAGCGAAGAGCTCCATGTGATATCGTAGTGCATATCCGGAATTTGGGTGCACAGGTTGGTGCACCTTATTTGTGTGCTGTAATGGTTTTCCATATGTTAAAAGTGATGAGGCTGGCGGTGAATTGGACAGACTGACTTCGGTGCCCAAATTCCTGAAATGCATTCCTGTTGTGCGAAGCTCGAGGCCGGGACCACTAAATCATACAATGTACTCCAAAATGTAGTAACAAAAAAGATAAGTTACCTGCTTGATGATCAGGGTTTGTCGGTGAGGGGTGTCGTCAAGCGAAATGTGACTGGAACATTTTGGCCCTGCTGGGTCCTAATCAGCACACGTATAGCAAAACTCAAAACTTTCAACATCACTAATAACTAAAGTAGGAATAAAAGAAATGTTGGCTATCTGAAATAAAAGCAGAAAATGTTCCAAATGTACAGCTTTAACATTTCAGGTGGAGACTTTGATCACAACTAAAGGTGGGATTTTTTTTTTTATAAGGCGGAACTTTCAACATCGGTTGAGGTGGAAAACAGGCGGTATTTGATTGGCCACCCATTCTACACTGTGCCCATTTTTTCTTTCCCTTAAAGTCCTTAGTTGGATGCAAAATGGGCAAAGTTGAAAGTTCTGCCTGCTCTCTTTGTATTATCATGTGCAATCAGTGCGTGGTTTCAGCATGTTATTTATTTTTGGAATTATAATAAAATGTAGCAGACGGGATTGAACTGGGTCACTTGTTCAATAGGGATGGGATCAGATTGAAACAAACCAAACCCAAGTGTAGAGGCAGCATCATCCATTTTTCCGACAGCAACTCTACTGATGGTGTGAAATGCTTAATCTTAGTATGAAATGCATCCCAGGATATTAAAAGAGATGGCGGAAGTTATAGCAGATGCATTCGTTATAATCTAGCAAAACTCTCTGGACTCTGGGGAGGTACCAGCGGATTGGAAAGCAGCTAATGTAACGCCTCTGTTTAAAAAAGGGGGCAGACAAAAGGCAGGTAACTAAAGGCCGGTTAATTTAACATCTGTAGTGGGGAAAATGCTTGAAACTATCATAAAGGAAGAAATAGTGGGACATCTAGATAGGAATAGTGCAATCAAGCAGATGCAGCATGGATTCATAAAGGGGAAATCATGTTTAACTAATTTACTGGAATTCTTTGAGGATATAACGAGCATGTTGGATAGAGGTGTACCGATGGATGTGGTGTATTTAGATTTTCAAAAGGCATTCGATAAGGTGCCACACAAAAGGTTACTGCAGAAGATAGAGGTACGCGGAGTCAGAGGAAATGTATTAACATGGATAGAGAATTGGCTGGCTAACAGAAAGCAGAGAGTCGGGAGAAATGGGTCCTTTTCGGGTTGGAAATCGATGGTTAGTGGTGTGCCACAGGGATCGGTGCTGGGACCACAACTGTTTACAATATACATAGATGACCTGGAAGAGGGGACAGAGTGTAGTGTAACAAAATTTGCAGATGACACAAAGATTAGTGGGAAAGCGGGTTGTGTAGAGGACACAGAGAGGCTGCAAAGAGATTTAGATAGGTTAAGTGAATGGGCTAAGGTTTGGCAGATGGAATACAATGTCGGAAAGTGTGAGGTCATCCACCTTGGAAAAAAAAACAGTAAAAGGGAATATTATTTGAATGGGGAGAAATTACAACATGCTGCGGTGCAGAGGGACCTGGGGGTCCTTGTGCATGAATCCCAAAAAGTTAGTTTGCAGGTGCAGCAGGTAATCAGGAAGGCAAATGGAATGTTGGCCTTCATTGCGAGAGGGATGGAGTACAAAAGTAGGGAGGTCCTTCTGCAACTGTATAGGGTATTGGTGAGGCCGCACCTGGAGTACTGCGTGCAGTTTTGGTCACCTTACTTAAGGAAGGATATACTAGCTTTGGAGGGGGTACAGAGACGATTCACTCGGCTGATTCCGGAGATGAGGGGGTTACCTTATGATGATAGATTGAGTAGACTGGATCTTTACTCGTTGGAGTTCAGAAGGATGAGGGGTGATCTTATAGACATATTTAAAATCATGAAAGGGATAGACAAGATAGAGGCAGAGAGGTTGTTTTCACTGGTCGGGGAGACTAGAACTAGGGGACACAGCCTCAAAATACGGGGGAGCCAATTTAAAACTGAGTTGAGAAGGAATTTCTTCTCCCAGAGGGTTGTGAATCTGTAGAATTCTCTGCCCAAGGAAGCAGTTGAGGCTAGCTCATTGAATGTATTCAAGTCACAGATAGATAGATTTTTAACCAATAAGGGAATTAAGGGTTACGGGGAGCGGGCGGGTAAGTGGAGCTGAGTCCACGGCCAGATCAGCCATGATCTTGTTGAATGGCGAAGCAGGCTCGAGGGGCTAGATGGCCTACTCCTGTTTCTAATTCTTATGTTCTTATGTTCTTATTTTGGCACAGTTGATATTTACAGTTTGGCCCTGTTAATCTCAGAGTTGCGAAAGCTGATAACAGGAACATTGTAATGGTGGTGAAACATTGAAAACAGACTGGGCACCATGACCAATAATACTTGTGGACAAAGAAATCTGGTGGCAATGTTTCAAAAATGAATGAGGATTACATGGTTACTTGGGTGATTGTGGATACAACAGGAATTGCTGGACAAGGAAGGTCAACACAGTTGACATGGAGATGAGCGGAGTTGGCAAATAAAGTGGAGGAAAATGTCACATCCCCTAACCTTCAGCAAGTTACAACATGTGCAGTGATAGATTAGATGTGGAATCACCAAGATGTGAGTTAGAGGGAGTGAGATGGACCGGCAATTAGTTGTGTGGAAACTGAACAGCTCATTAACAACTGATCATTAATTTTTTCATAGACAAAGAAGTGAACATTGACCCAGCATAAAGAAGTTTCCATGGGCTAGAATCTCCACTTTTGTGCTTATCAAACAAAAATCGGCATTATTTCCGGCGTGGACGATAATAAAGGGTTTTCAGATCGGCGGCTTCTCGTCCATTCTCAAAGCACCTCGACTCCATTTTTGAAAATGGGCGTTACCACGAGTGATATGAAATGGGTGGTAGCGTTACATTTTTTTGACCTTCTGCCATAATGCGTGGCCGTCCTTAGCAACGGCATGGCAACGCTCGATTCCCGTGGTTCAGGAGGTCAAGGGTCATCAGGACATGTGCAGAAGAGGAGACAGAGATAGAGAGGGAGCTCAGAGACACTGAAAGCATGTGTGGCTGTGGTGTGTGCTTGTCTGGCTGTTGTGGGAGGCAGGAGGGAGATTCACCAGCAGCAAAAAGCCTACTAAGCACCAAGAACATAGTTGGCACCGAGTTTTTGTCCAACAAATAAGATATAACATGGAAGGGATGGAGGAAGTCCTGGAGCTGGTAGCCAGGAACACTGGTGGCAGAGGGCTCCCAGTGATCCCGGAGTGCGGCACTGCACCCCAAGGTGCCGTACCCTCATTGCCAACCACACATGAGAGCCAGCAGCAACATCTTGCTTCTGGCTTGGAGCACGTTCCCACCTCGGGACCGTCCTCTCCTGTATCCATCCAAGCAGCGTTTCGGCCATCACCCACCGCGCCCCCCCCCCAATGAAGTATCGCCTGAGGAGCTCCTCGGCCAGGCGGCTTGGAGTCAGGAGGAGAAGGGGAAGTGGTAGAGGTGGGGAGGAGAAGTGGGAGGGAGGGAGGGGAAGGGTTGGTTTGTACAGAAATACTGATGATTTCAGACTAATGTTCAGTTTAAATGTTTTTTATTTAACAAAACCTTGTAGCGCATTGGCTCAGATAGCTGCACCGTTATACACTGGTGATTCCTTAACATCAAAGGGTATAATTACAATTAACTTCAATCAACGTAATCTTTAACTGTCACCAAGGTGATGTCCACCATCGATGTATCACCCGCACACCCAGCAGTGTGTCAGCCTTGTAAACAACATCAACGTTCCTTCAGGCAAAACGATCATTGATGAGCTCCTGATGTAAGGCTTTTGCAGCTATCATGCCACCACGGGCCCTTTCATGCAGTCTACAGGGGGACGGGGGCATGGCTTCAGCGTCAGCCTGATTGTCTGGGCCAATGTCAGTGTCCGCCTCCTCGTCCTCCTCTTCCTCTCTCTGGTGAGGTGGACTGTCAGACTCATCAGGCAATTCTTGTCCCCTACTGATAGCCAAGTTGTGCAGCATGGAGCCCACTACCACAAATTGAGCTACCTGCTCAGGGTGGTATTGGAGCTCGCCTCCTGAGTGGTCCAGGCATCTAAAGCACTGCTTCAGCACTCCAATGGTTTTCTCCACGATATTGCGAGTTGCTCTGTGACTCTCGTTGTATTGCCTCTCAGCTTTGGTGTGGGTATCATGCAGCGGGATCTCAGCCAGGTGGCAAGGCCGTATCCTTTGTCACCTTGTGGCTGATTGTTAAACAAGTCAGATACAGTGCTCTCACGCAGGATGTGAGCATCATGGATGCTGCCCGGAAATTGAGCATTCACTGCCAGTATAATTTTCTGGTGGTCGACAACCAGTTGGACATTCAGGGAGTGGAATCCCTTGCGGTTCCTGAAAACTTCAGCATCCTGAAAAGGTGCCCGCATTGCGATGTGCGCACAATCTAATGCTCCCTGCCCCTTGGGGAAGTTTGCAATTCTGGAGAATCCTAGAGCCCTCTCACTCTGTGCCTCCCTGGTCATAGGGAAGCTGATCAAGTTCCTCCTGCATGCGTAGAGGACTTCAGTGACCTGTCTAATGCAGCTGTGGCATGCAGAGAAAGTCTGCAAATGTCTCCAGCTGTGGCCTGAAAAGAACCGGAGGCGTAGAACGACAGTGCCGCGGTGACTTTGACCTCGACAGACAGTGCAGGTCTGATGGTGCTGGCAGGCTGTAGATCTGCTCTTATCAGCTGGCATACCTCAGTGATAACCTCTTTGTGGAAGCACAGTCTCCAAATGCAGGTGGTGTCGGACAAGTCGAGGTACGAATGCTTCTCCTTGTATTTGTAGGGGGTGTAACGTCTGGTCCTCCTCATCAGTCTGTAACATCTTACATTGGGCACATAATGCATTGAGCGTTCCTTCAGTGATGTTGAGTCTGCTGCATGTCATTGGTCACCGAGAGAGTGAGAAAGGACAGGCCACTTTGCAGTAGCTCTCTGTTTTCCACCGATTGGTCACAAACAAGGAATGTCCCGCCGAAGACACCTATTCAATTCCAATCAGTCACTGTATGGTGAAGATGTTTTTAGAGATGTTCTCATCAACTCCAACGACCTGCAGAGTACATCCGAACTCTGCCGAGGTTGAAGCACAGCAGTCTTTTAAAAGATGTGACATGTGATCCAGAACATGGCGTCCATACTGCTGTGATTAATTCCGGTTAGTTTCACTTTTTCTGGGCGTTTTTTGGGTGAGCGATATTGTGGGTTATATGTGTGCGAGGTGGTGAAATTGACGCTGGGCGATCTCATGGCCGCTAGTTTTGGTAAATATTCTCTTTACGACAAAAAAAAGTGGGTGGGCGTTAATATTGAATCGCGACATTAAATCAGTGCGGAAATTAACGCTAGGCGATATTATGGGCATTGACTTCGCCCATTTTGCTGATTCCGCCCCAACACATGGGGAAAGTAACACTCGTCGATAAGTTTCCTAAAAATGCCCGTCAGTTTCCATTTTGTGCCAAAATGGCTGATATATGTGCATTATACATCATTTCAGCTATAAAATGGGCGCTAAGCGGACATTAAGCATGCAAAAAAAGTGGAGGTTCTAGCCCCAGGTCCCTTTGAATTACAATAAATTAATCTAGCTAGAGATATGGACAAAGTTTTATTATCCTTAGAATTTCAGACTGTTTTCTGTCGAGTGGCAATAAAATGGAGTTTGCCTTTTGAATACATTGGCCCTGAAATTCCAGTCGGAGGCTTCTTTCGGACGAACGCCTCCGACCGGAGAATTTTTCTGAAAGTACCTGGTGGTCCCAGAGGAGCGTGGAATTCCGTTGGGGAGGCCTTCTCTTCCCACGCTGCAAAACGCGCTGCCGTCCTCCAGGTTCCCAAACAGAAGATGAAGTCATGTGTGACTGCTCAACCAATCAGGTAAAATATTCTCAGTTAATAGCAATGGGAACTCTGTATCTGCGAGTTCTCATTGCTATTAATTGAGAAAAAAAACCAAACACAATAACACCAAATAAAAAGTAAAAAACACACCTCACATAATTAAATTTAATTGAAATGAAAGTTAATCTTGGAGAAAAAACATTGTGCCAAGTCTTTTTTAAGTTTTTTTTAATTATGGTTTAAAATAAATTTAACATAGTGAGCAGGGTTTTTAAAAATAAAATGTGATTTTTAAATTTAATTTTTTATGTTTCAAGTGTGTTTTAAAACTCTTATGCCTGTAAAAGTAGGCTATGTGCCTGCTTTTAGCAAGCACTAGAATTTTGAGAACATTTGCTGGGCAAGATATGGGTAAATACTGCAATCTTGTCCATGTGAATGTCCTGGCTGTGGAGCTACGGAGGATCTGTCAAGCTGGAGCTTGTCAGATCAGAAAAGCTGGTTTTCAGCTCATGTGCATTGAGTGCTGCAAACTGGCTTTTGTGATGCCTTCCTGGGTCTGTACACACTCTGTACGGACCCGGAGGTAGCCGGAATTTCTGGGCACTGGAATAACATTTTATTATGAAAAGGCCTTAACTGCAAAATTGCTTTAAACAGAGAGATTTCCAGTGGTATTTAAAGGGACACTCACGTGTAAATAATCAGATCATTGTTTTCTATCTGGAGTGTCAAGTGAGGTTTACTGAGAGCATTTTGTGGCTGAAATTGTGCTTTTAATTTTTCCTTTTTGCAATTTCAACCAATATTTTAGCACAGAGATATCCTTGTCCTGCTGGAGAATGGGAGTGATATTAGACACCCATGACTGGCCATCGGAAGAGGGGACACATGAACAGCAGCAGCAAGTGGGGAAGTTTCAGCACGTGACTCTGCCAGGAGTCCAGGAAGGTGGAGGATGACATATAGGTGGTCTTATCCTGCACATAGGGTCTATAGGCCCAGACTGAGCTATGTAAAACTCCAACGAGCAGTGTAGGAGGAGGTTGTGCTTCTCACATAAGGCCATTGCAGAAAAAGGCAGGATGTTACAGCAGGAGCTGGCAGCCCACTTCCGCAACTGGCATTGTATTGCCTGTGGCAGTTAAGGTCACTGTTACTCTGAATTTCTATGCTCATTTTAGGCAGCGGCTGGAGACAAACATCAGTCAGGCTGTATACCTCTAAACAGCAGGTCATAGCTGCATTGTTTTCCAGGGCGGATGATTTCATCGCATTCCCCATGGAACTCAGGAGGCAGCAGGAAAGAGATTCAGGGTTTTCCGCCATGGCAGAATTGTCACAAGTGCAAGGGTTACCATTAATTGCAAACTTGTGCTGGCACCTTCATGGACCACATAGGATTTCAATCCCTTAATATCCAGCTGGTCTGTGGCATTGATTCCTGCAAGTGTGTTCCCATTTTCCAAGCAGCTCTCATGATGCCTACATCCTGTCGTCAATTTAACACTTCCTCTTCTCTTTGAAGATGAGTAAAATGTCCCAAGCTGGCTGCCAGTAGTCAAAGCATGACCTGCTCAGAAACTCAAGGGATGCCAGTGGAGATCAGATACAACAACAATCATGGCTCATCTAGACCAATCACCGAGCTGTCCATAGGGGTGCATCTTTATCAGTCTGGTCCTCCTCTACCTCTTGTGTGTCAGTACCCAAAACAAGGGATGGACCTGAAAAAGGTACAAAGGCCAGCAAGTCAGTAACCAGAGGACAGATTTGGCAAAAAATCCGGGTGTGGGGGGGCGGGTGGGGTGGGGGGGGGGGGGCAGAATGAGGAGAAATGATTTTAGGCAACCAGTTGTTATGATCTGGAATGCACTACCTGAGTGGGTGATGGAAGCAAAATTCAATAGTAACTTTCAAAAGGGTGTAAGTGGTTTTTCCCTTGGTGGTTTCGAATCACCCCCCTTACAACAGTTCTAAACCCTGGGAATTATCGTAGCGAACAGAATACTCAGTTATAGACAGATCTTTCGGTCTCAACCGAGACAATGCTTTTATTCAAGTTAAAGCACACACCTGCTTTCAGTAAAACACCCTGGTGGCGTAAAACAAACACAGTACAACACACAACACTGGCCTGTCTGAACAGGCCCCTATCGCAAAGTACCCACGACTAAAACACCCCTGCTTGGCTCAATATGGCACCACCGAAATTGTCCAACAGACTGTATGTAAGCCTATGATCCATGCAGAAACCTCCCAACTGAACCCCTAAGACTTGGTTGGGACACACAACACCCCTTCATACTATGCGGTGGCCTAAAGGATGTGTGGGTTGGGATAATACTCACCAGTTACCCCTCTGGCTTACTCGCTGCTTCTCCCGATGAGGCGTACCTTCTGGTTTTGCACCAATCTGTAGTTTCCAAGTCCAGTTTCAAGGTCAGCTTCCCAGTCGAAATAGCGAGGTTCTCTTTGCTCGTAGATGATTTCTTCTCTCCATCCCAGATGGAGTGCTCGATTCTTGAAAGCATTGAACAAAGCAAGCAAGTGCAGAAGAGGTGAGAGAGAGAGAGAGAGAGATGGCCGTAAACTACCGTTTCTTCGACCTGAAAAATGCTTGCTGAATTCTCGCACCAAAAACAAGTCCTTTGCCTGAGGCAGTCCAACTAAAGAGCAATTAATCACATCTTCAGCCTGTGCCTTTGTTGCTGGGCTCTTCCTGGGGATAAAGGCTTCGACAAGTCTGGGTGGCCAATAGCTCCCTTTGTCCTGAGGTTCCCGCGCTCCAGGTCTCTCAGTCATTTCGATGGCTTGAGCACTGACCAGTTTACCTGAACTCTCACTGATGGGTTCGCATTACATGACAAAACGGTCCACCATCTGCTTTTAGCCATCCCTGACTATCCCCGCCCACCTGATGTGTATTCCTGTGGAACATGCCTGGGCCTGTCCCAATGTCAGCTCTTCAGAAATATGAAAAAGCAATGTCCAAAAATTAAAGTCCAAAATGTTTACGCCGATGCTGTTGATGTTTAGGCCGATGCTTACAGTCCCCTCTTTGATATTTCAAGAATCTCTCTGGAATATCAAACGTCCGCTGGTGAAAAAATATCGTGGCCTCCAACCAACCCTACATACTGTACTTTTAAACACCCTGAATACATCCCTTAAAATACAACACAAAACACATTCATACAACATATTTACAGAGAAAAACATTCAGGTTCAACCTTTAACCAAACCTCCCATTGACTTTGGAGTGTCTTGCTTCTCCTTTTGCAAGACAGCCGCAACAAATACATTACAATGAGAAACTGTATAATTACAAGAGTGTGCGAGCAAATCCGGATCCACGGAGGAACTTCTACATTCAAACCAATGTCCCACCAGGGCGGGGAATTTATCCATTTAATTTCCCCCCCTGCATTCTGGTTCGTCTGTTCCAATGTAAAATAATGTTTCTGCAAGAGCTCGACGGCTTTTATTATTGTTGTGAGGTGTTCGGGCAGAAAAGGAATCTGATATCCGAACTGTGTGATGTACTGCTGCAGATTCTGGATTGTGTCGTTCACCATGATGTGTACCGTAGATTGCTCTGGGATTGGAAGGATGCGCTCTTGGGCCACTTGAACGTCAGTGTGGGGTTTCAAGTCGTGTCGGTGACCGGACACCAAGTGTCACGGTGCATCCGGTACTGGTCCACGCTCCTCGTGATGCAGTACGTCTCGTTGCCCGCATATGCTACCTGAGGTGTAATGTGGCTCTGGGCCATCACCTCCATGGTGCAATTAATTGGCTCTGCACTCGCTGATTCAAACCCACACTCTGGCCGATCGAACGTGTTCAAGTGCTGGGGACACAATATAATGTGCATCCCTGCTCTGGCACCCTTTGAGGTCAGTGTCAGTCATGGCGTGCTCCCACTTTATTACAAATGGTGGGGCCCCTCCTATAAGACGCCAATGTTTTCCACTCTGTATACCGGTGCTGGCAGTGGTGTCCCACCCATTACCGACATACGCAACACAATCCCCAAAACCGAGTGGTTGGACTGACCGCAATCCACTGGGACTGGGTAGGCTTCGGAAGCTAAACGGAGCTGACACGGACTCATCGCATTATGATACGGGCTGAGCGCTGCGAGGTGGCGGTTGCTGACCCATGATGGGACGCGACCCCGCTGGAGGTCCTCGAAATTACTGCATCCCTCGCCTAGCAGCCAGGCACCATACAACACGCACACTTCATTCATGGCTGCCTGTGCCGAGGTATTCCTGTCCTCCCGTAATAATTCATTAACCGTTTTAGCATGTGTCTCCAGCTCCGCGATGATCTCTTTTAAGTGAATAGTCATCGCCTGGTCCTCCTGTAGCTCCGACCGTACCACTTCGTTCTCTTCCCCCAGGATCTTCCACAGCTGGTCCTTTAAATCGCTAATCTGCAGCTGCAGCTGCACGTTGTCCATACTATTGACGAGAGATGTATCTGCACTAAATGCCATAGCGACATAATTGAGCACCCCTCACCTCTGCCTCCCCGGACTAACGTTATCGTACACTCCCATGTCGTACAACTTTTCCCAACTCACGTCTGTAAAGTCCTGTCCCCTCAGTACAGATTCACACGAGGCATGTAGTCAAGTCAAGGTCACTCTGGACCTGCACCTTTATTTCACAGCTCTGGAATGCTGCACTTGCCTGAGACCTGTCCTTATATACCTGTCTCTTGCAAGTGCACCCCTGGTGGTAAAGTATGTTGGAGGCTACAGGTCATATCTTATTACAGTCACGTATAGCATGTTAGGATACAGTTATATATAATAATGTAAGATACATGACATCACCCTCCCCCAAGGTCTTATTGTCTTTATAGGTTCAGTCTCTCAGGTAGTCTACGCTCTTGCGTGGAGCGTCTGAGTTGTGGTTCAGTTGTTTGCCTTGGTGTCTGTTTTTCTTTGGGTGTGGTTGCTGGTATCTTGCCTGGGCTGTCTGTTTCGATTGGTGTGATTGTTGTTGACTCGCCTGGGCTGTCTGTTGGGATTGCCCTTTCCTCAGGTTGTTCCCTCTGTCTGTCCACCAGGTGTGGTGTGAGTTCCACATTGTAGTCTGCCTCTGGTTCCGCAGTGTTGTTGGTAAATCTGCTTTTGACTTGGTCCACATGCCTCCGGCAGGTTTTGCCATTGTCCATTTGTACTACCAGTAGCCTGTTTCCTTCCTTGCCCATTACTGTCCCTGCAAGCCATTTGGGACCCCTGCCATAGTTTAATACAAACATTGTGTCCCCTATCTCATTCCATCTCCCCCTCGAATTTCTGTCATGGTACTCAGTCAGCTTACGGCGCTTTGCCTCAACGATTTCGTGCATGTCTGGGAGGATTAATGAGAGCCTTGTTTTTACAGTCCTTTTCATCCACAGTTGCACGGGGGGATCCCAGTCAGTGAGTGCGGACGAGATCTGTATGCCAGCAGCAGTCGCGACAGGCGACCCTGCAGCGTGGGACCTTGGATTTTAAGCATGCCTTGTTTAATGATTTGCATTGCTCTCTCCGCCTGGCCGTAGGAGGCCGGCTTGAACAGTGCCGTCTTGACGTGATTTATGCCGTGGTCAATTATAAAGTCTTGGAATTCTGCGCTGGTGAAGCACGGACCATTGTCACTGACCAATATGTCAGGGATTCCGTGCGTTGCAAACATGGTTGCGAGGCTCTCCACAGTGGTGGAGGTTGTGCTTGAGTTTAAAATGGTGCATTCGATCCATTTTGAAAATGCATCTACAACTACGAGGAACATTTTGCCCATGAATGAGCCCGCATAGTCTACTTGCACCCGCGACCACGGTTTGGTAGGCCAGGGCCAGGGGCTCAGTAGAGCTTCGCTGGGGGCATTGCTGAGTTGGGCACAAATGGAGCACCTTCGGACACAGAGCTCCAAGTCCGCGTCAATACCAGGCCACCAGACATGGGATCTGGCTATGGCCTTCATGAGAACGATCCCCGGGTGCTCGTGGTGGAGCTCCGAGACAAATGCCTCTCTGCCTCGCATAAGAACATAAGAACATAAGAATTAGGAACAGGAGTAGGCCATCTAGCCCCTCGAGCCTGCTCCGCCATTCAACAAGATCATGGCTGATCTGGTCGTGGACTCAGCTCCACTTACCCGCCCGCTCCCCGTAACCCTTAATTCCCTTATTGGTTAAAAATCTATCTATCTGTGACTTGAATACATTCAATGAGCTAGCCTCAACTGCTTCCTTGGGCAGAGAATTCCACAGATTCACAACCCTCTGGGAGAAGAAATTCCTTCTCAACTCGGTTTTAAATTGGCTTCCCCGTATTTTGAGGCTGTGCCCCCTAGTTGTAGTCTCCCCGACCAGTGGAAACAACCTCTCTGCCTCTATCTTGTCTATCCCTTTCATTATTTTAAATGTTTCTATCAGATCACCACTCATCCTTCTGAACTCCAACGAGTAAAGACCCAGTCTACTCAATCTATCATCATAAGGTAACCCCCTCATCTCCGGAATCAGCCTAGTGAATCGTCTCTGTACCCCCTCCAAAGCTAGTATATCCTTCCTTAAGTAAGGTGACCAAAACTGCATGCAGTACTCCAGGTGCGGCCTCACCAATACCCTATACAGTTGCAGAAGGACCTCCCTACTTTTGTACTCCATCCCTCTCGCAATGAAGGCCAACATTCCATTCGCCTTCCTGATTACCTGCTGTAACTGCAAACTAACTTTTTGAGATTCATGCACAAGGACCCCCAGGTCCCTCTGCACCGCAGCATGTTGTAATTTCTCCCCATTCAAATAATATTCCCTTTTACTGTTTTTTTTTCCAAGGTGGATGACCTCACACTTTCCGACATTGTATTTGATCTGCCAAACCTTAGCCCATTCGCTTAACCTATCTAAATCTCTTTGCAGCCTCTCTGTGTCCTCTACACAACCCGCTTTCCCATTAATCTTTGTGTCATCTGCAAATTTTGTTCCACTACACTCTGTCCCTTCTTCCAGGTCATCTATGTATAATGTAAACAGTTGTGGTCCCAGCACCGATCCCTGTGGCACACCACTAACCACCGATTTGCAACCTGAAAAGGACCCATTTCTCCCGACTCTCTGCTTTCTGTTAGCCAGCCAATTCTCTATCCATGCGAATACATTTCCTCTGACTCCGCGTACCTTTATCTTCTGCAGAGGCATGACGACTCGGCTGCCCCACATCAGGCAGTCTGCTTGTAGTGATAGCTCATGCATACGCCTGTGAAAGGGTTTTAATTCCTTGGGACAGGCATTGCGAGCCTTTGCCCAGTCACCGGTTAGGACACATCTTTTTACTAAGGATAACGTGGGGTCACTGGCCGTCCAGGCTCTGATTTGGCGAGCCGTCATGGACGAACCTGTGGACTTAAAGGCATTGATTGCCATGACTATCTCACAGTCCTGATCATCAGACCCTTCCGTGGTCGCCAGGGATAGCCTCCTGAGCACGTTGGCACAGTTGTCTGTGCCTGTTCTGTGCCTTATGGTATAGTCGTAGGACGCCAGCATGAGTGCCCACCGTTGAATTCGCGCCGAGGCGTTGGCGTTAATTGCCTTGCTCTCGGATGGTAGGGACGTGAGGGGCTTATGGTCGGTTTCTAATACGAACTTGGCCCCGAAAAAGTATTGGTGCATCTTTTTGACACCGTATCTACTATTCCGCATCCGCGCTCTGCCCGCGAAAGTGACCTGGAGGCATAAGCTATGGGTTGTAATTTGACACGTTGCAAAACGCACCCAACCCCACACGCTGACGCATCCCATGTGAGAACCAGCTTTTTACCTGGGTCAAAGAAAGTCAAAACACTGTTGGAACACAGAAGGTTGCGTGCCTTATTGAAGGCGCGTTCCTGGGCGTCCCCCCAAAACCAATCGCACCCCTTCCTGAGTAACAAGTGGAGAGGCTCCAGCAGCAAGCTTAAGTTCTGCATAAAGTTCCCAAAGTAATTGAGTAGCCCGAGAAAGGCGCGCAGTTCTGAGACATTCCGGGGCCTGGGTGTCAGGCGAATTGCTTCTGTTTTGGACTCTGTTGGGCGGATTCCATCAGCGGCAATCCTTCTGCCCAAAAATTCAACCTCGGGTGCGAGAAACAGGCACTTGGATTTCTTGACTCGTAGGCCTACCTGATCCAACCGCTTTAGTACTTTTTCCAAATTACAGAGATGGGAGTCGGTGTCCCTGCCCGTGATAAGTATGTCGTCTTGAAATACAACCGTCCCCGGGATGGACTTGAGCAGACTCTCCATGTTGCGCTGGAATATGGCAGCTGCCAACCTGATGCCGAATGGGCATTGATTGTACATGAAAAGGCCTCGATGTGTGTTGATGGTGGTAAGTAGTTTGGATCCCTCAGACAATTCTTGCGTCATGTACGCAGATGTGAGGTCTAATTTTGAGAAAAGTTTACCTCCAGCCAATTCGGCAAATAAGTCCTCCGCTCTGGGCAGCGGGTACTGGTCCTGTAGGGAGACTCTGTTTATGGTAGATTTGTAGTCCCCACAGATTCGTACGGATCCATCAGGCTTCATGACTGGGACGATGGGACTTGCCCAGTTGCTAAATTGCACAGGTGATATAATGCCTTCCCGCAGAAGCCTGTCTAGTTCATGTTCAATCTTTTCCCTCATCACATAGGGTACAGCTCTGGCCTTGTGATGGACCGGTCGAGCATCCTGTGTGATGTAGATTTTGACTTTGGCCCCTTTGAAAGTGCCCACACCTGGCTGAAAGAGATGTTCAAATCGCTTTATAACTGTTGAACAGGAGGTCCGTTCCTCTAATGACATGGCATGGACATCATCCCATTTCCAGTTTAGTTTTGCCAGCCAGCTTCTCCCCAGCAGGGCTGGGGGGTCTCCGGGGACAATCCACAGGGGAAGTCGGTTCATTGTCCCTTTGTGTGTGACAGAGAGCATGGCGCTGCCAAGGATTGGTACGATTTCTTTGGTATAGGTCCTTAGTTTGGTGTCGACCCTTGTGAGTTTTGGTCTGTCTCTTTTATGCAGCCATAGTTGTTCAAATTGTTGAGCGCCCATGAGAGATTGACTCGCTCCAGTATCCAGCTCCATGTTGACAGATATCCCGTTGAGTAGGACCCTCATCATTATAGGAGGCATCCTGTTGTAGGAGCAGCAGCCATTGATCGTGTTGACCCGCTATACATCAGTGTCCCGGGTACTGTCCCCACCATCTTCTGGTCCGCTTTCTGACTCATCCGATTCGTATACCAGCCGAGCTGCCGTTTTTTTGCACATGTGGGTCAGATGCCCTGTATATTCACTATTTCTGCAAACAGCCTGCTGAAATCGACATCCCCTTGATGAGTGCCCACCCCCACACCTCCAGCACAGACCTGTTCCATTGTTCAAATTGTTCCCAAAGAATGAGCTGCGTCTGGCTGATCTCTCTTGAGCTTCTCTTAGTTTGTAGTTGATTGGTCGCATTGTGGGTTGATGATGTGGCCCTTGATGGCTTCTGCCTGCTGTCGAGAACCTGTTCTCCCGGTTTTGTCTGTGTGTGGGGGTAGCAGCTTGTTTAGTGCTGTGATCTTCTTGTTCCAATATTTCGTTAGTTGTCGTACCTGTATTGTAAATTCACCTCGTTTCTTCTTCCCCTACCAAGAATGTCTGTGCAACCAGTGCTGCTGCCTCTAAGGTCAGGTTCTTGGTCTCTATGAGCTTTCGGAATATGCCTGCGTGGCCTATTCCTTCAATGAAAAAGTCTCTCAGCATTTCTCTCCTCAGTTCATCGGAGAACTCACATAAACTAGTCAACCTCCGAAGTTCCGCCACGAAGTCGGGTATGCTCTGGCCCACACAGCGTCTGTAGTTGTAGAACCTGTGTCTGGCCATGTGTAGACTGCTCGCTGGCTTCAGATGGTCTCTTACCAGTGTGCTCAATTCTTCAAACAACTTGCTTGCTGGTTTCTCAGGTGCCAACAGATCCTTCATTAAAGCGTATGTTTTTGAGCCACAGCTGGTCAAGAGATGAGCTCTTCTCTTGTCTGCCTTATCGTCGCCTAACCAGTCTTTGGTTACAAAGCTTTGCTGGAGCCTTTCTATAAAGTCCTCCCAATTGTCTCCCGCATTGTACTTTTCATCTGATCCGTTGTTCGCCATTCTGTGGATTCTGTAATCCCGTAACTCGTCGCCACTCAGTACAGATTCACACGAGGCATGTAGTGAAGTCAAGTTCACTCTGGACCTGCACCTTTAGTTCACAGCTCTGGAATGCTGCACTTGCCTGAGACCTGTCCTTATATACCTGTCTCTTGCAAGTGTACCCCTGGTGGTAAGGTATGCTGGTGGTTACAGGTCATATCTTATTACAGTCATGTATAGCATGTTAGGATACAGTTATATGTAATAATGTAAGATACAGACAACGTCCCCGTAACTGAGTTCAAAGAACTTGCGGAACATTTCTTTAATGAGGGCCCCATACATCAGTTTCTTTTGGACACCACTCGGGCAGATGTACTCCTGTTAAGTTTAAAATGACTGATGCGACCGCGTAATGCGTAATGGAATAAAACCTTCCCGGTCGGGACTAAAACGAAACCATTCCCTGGGCCTGGTGTGGTGGCGGGACACCTAACTTCTGTCATCTGTACTGGTGGGACTGTGGCAGGGGCTTCCTCTTGTGTGTGACAAGCTGTGTGGAATTTATTGTGTTGGAAGGGTCTGGGATCTCGCAGGAGTTCATACTCCGATCCCATCTGATCCCAGCCCTAGAATCCTGCCATTGCCGCGAAAAGGCAATCGACACACTCACTGGGCAGATCCGTTCCGACCCCTATATACACACATAAATTTACTGTTCCTCCTTCCACCACTTGTCCCAACATACTTCCACTCCCCACTGTGTCCCCGGAATCTGTCGGTACGTATCGTTCCCTAGTCTCTCTCAGTTCGCTGTCTGGTTCCCCGTGTCCTGACTCAATTTCCTGAGCCACCACTACCGTCCCAGGAGTATGTGTCCCTTGCACTTCAAGCATACGCCCTTGCCCTCGGTCACCCCAACCCGTGTGGCTGTAACCTTTCATCTGGGACACGGTATGGTAGCCTCCCCGTATGTGAACCCGGTGTGGCTGGAGTATTTCATCGAATTCGACCCCAGCCACCCTGGCCACCTTCCCTCATGGAAGTAGGCTGCCATCCCGACCGTGTCCCCTGTCTTACCCCCCTGTGTCACAGTGGGTCCGTTCCCCCCAGTACAGCCGTAGAGGAAGGACAACTCTGCATCTCTTCTCTTGCTGTGCCCCATTCTGGCCAACATCCAAATCATGCTCAGTCTCAGGGCTGTCTCCATTCCGTCCTCAGCTTCCTGCAAAGAAAAACTAACAAGCACCTTGCTGTGAGAGCATCTACTTCCACAGGCCTGGCTTTGTTACAACTAACCAAACACTTTAAAGGAAAACTATGTACAATACCACCCGTGCCGCCGGGTGGCCCCGCTAGGGCCCCTTGCCTGGGCCTTTTACGGCTCCTGGTTGGCGTGTAAGGAGGCGTCCACGGTGCCTTTGGCCGTGGGATCCTGCTGCTCCTTCTTACAGCCCCCACCACAGGATCCTCACTGTCCCAAACTATGGGAGGAAGACCCGTGTCCACCATGCTGTTTACAGAGCCTTGGTGTTTCTTTCCTTTCCTTACCCTTTCCCCCGGGTTAAACAACTTACTGGTTCACGTGGAACCACTTTGTGCGCCTTGAATGTTTAACCGTGTAAACCATGGGGCTTGCCTTATCCACTATATTGTAAGGTCCCATATACAGTGGCTCAAACGTCCCTATGGAAGCGTAGTTTCGGACCATCACCTGGTCCACTACCTTCCACTCGTGCGTTCTCTGGGGCTCGAGCAGCAACTGATTACTCTGGTGCTGCTTCCCCATGTTACTGGCTGCCTGCCAATGAATCTGCTTCAACCTCTCGTACAGATTCTTGACAAACTTATCCCGGTTTACTTCTCTCACTTGACCTTCGGTGAGAACAGATGCCAGAACATGGGTGGGCGTGCGCATGGCCCTCTTGGTCATGAGCTCATGCGGGGAGTACCCTGTGCTCCTGGAGAGGCTGGCTTGGACCCCCATCAAAACTAATGGCATGACCTCATGCCACTTTTTCGGGGACGACCCTGTTTCCTTCTGCAGTCTTTCTTTGATGGTCCGATTAATTCGCTCCACAACCCACGATGACTGTGGGTTGTGAGCCACATGCCATTTACCCTCTATCCCCAGAACCTTCAAGGTAGCCTGAAAGACTTGTCCCGTGGAGTGGCTCCCTTGGTCGGACTCCATGAACTGTAGCAGTCCCCACCTGGAGAACACTTCCCTTACCAAAATCCTTGCCGTCGCCAACGCCGTGGTTGATCGGCAAGGGAAGGTTTCCACCCACTTGGAAAACATGTCTACTAGGACCAAAGAATACTTGTAACCCCCCCTTTGTGGTGGGCAATGGTCTGATGTAATCGACTTGTACCGGCTACCATGGTCCTTCTACCCTTCTCATGTGCCCCATGGGAACGTTCCTATATTGCAGATCGGGCTTGTTCGCCACGCACACCAGACAGTCTGCGCAAAAATCGCGGACATCCTCCCTCAATTGCGGCCACCACCCTGCCTGTTCTACACTTTGCCAGGTACCCTGGGTGTCCCACTCCTGTGCTCCCGTGGGCCAATTGGAGGAATTCCCTTTGGTGCATCTCAGGAACTATCCAGCTATCCCACTTAAAGAGCATTCCCTCCTTTATGGTGATTCCCGCTACGCTGAACGGACCTTCTAGCTTCTTGCCCTTAGCTAGCTGCTCCAGGACAACCTTGAGGAAGGGATCCTGTTCCTGGACTTGCCTCAAGTCCAGGGCCAATGCTAGCCCTGCATTCCCTGGTGTCCCCCTTTTGTCCCAGATCACTGCTACTGGGCTGGACCCGAATGGATCGCAAAAAACTCCTTCCCTGGCTGCCTCCTTTGCTAACTCGTCTGCCCTTTGGTTGTCTTCCCCTCTGGGCTCCGTTTTAGAGTGAGCCCTTACTTTGTGGATTTAATGACTTCCCAGGGTCCCTGTGGCCTCGAAGACCTTTCTCAGGAATGGTGCTGTTGCTAAGGGCTTCCCATCTGTGGATGTGAAACTGCGACGAGTCCAGATGGCCACGTATTCGGTACACGAATTGCACGTAAATATGGAATCCGAGCAGATGCTGTATGGTGCCGAGAACTCGTCGGCGTGGGTAATGACATACACCACTGCCGACAGGTCGACGTGCTGGGCGCTCAGGGTGTTTGGGAGTTTAATGGCCCTTGCTATCCCTGCCGTAGGGTCATAAATCCCGCACCAAGTGAAATGCTCCTCGTTCATTACCAAACTAGACCCATCGACGTAGACCTCGCGGCCCATTGGGTGTAACCCGGCCCAGAATCCCATGTCCACATCCCATACCCCTTCCACCGTACACTTTTGGGCCATCCCTGGTTAAATCATGTTGGCAATCAACTTGTGCTCACTCAGGCCTTGCACTCTCAGATGCAGTTATGAGAGCAATAAAGTCCAGCGGGCAACACGAGCACTGCTCACCGTGCTTTCCTTTATCCTCCCATCTAATAACATCTGAGTGGGGGTATGGTGCATTAGTAGAATGATCAGGGACAACCCCGTAAAGAGCTGTGAACGCTTTACCGCCCAATGCGTGGCTAGGAGATGCCTCTCGCAATTGGAATATCTCCGTTCTACATCCGTGAGGACTCTTGATGAGTACACCACAGACCTCAGTTTGCCGTGCCACTCCTGGAGCAGCACCGCGCTCAAACTGTCCCCGCTGGCTGCTACTTCCAAAAAGAAGTCCTCCCCACCATTAATCGCCCCTAATGCGGGTGCCGTCTGCAGGTCTCCCTTGAGGCGATTAATGCCGTGCAGTCCTCATCCCACTCCCATCCAACTCCCTTGCGGAGGAGTCGAAGCAGAGGGGCTGCCGTGGTGACGTAATCTTCAATAAAATTCCTGCAGTACTCCGTGAGCACCGGAAGGATCTCACCCCCGTCACTGTCGTGGGGGCTGGTAACTCCTGTACCGCCTTCCGTTTGTCCTTGTCTATAACCCTTTCCCCATCCCTCACGGTCAGCCCGAGGAATTTTACTTCCCTCTGACCGATCTGAGCTTTCTTAGGATTGACCTTGAACCCTGTCTCTCTCAGCAGCTCCAGCAGCTCAGCCAGCAGCGGACCGTGCTCCTCCCTCTCATCGGAGAACAATAGCAAATCATCCACATACTGCACCAACTGCTGGAGTCTGCTGAATCCCTTTAAGGCATCTGCCATGCACTGGTGAAATATGGAGGGGCTGTTATGAAATCCCTGTGGAAGGCATGTGTACTGCTGTCCCTTAAAGGTGAAGGTAAATTTGTACTGGTCTTCCCATCTCAGGGAAATCGACCAAAACCCATTTGAAATGTCCAGCACCGTAAATGTGGTTGCGGTTGCTGGAATACTCCCTATCAGATCAGCTACAGCCGCAGCTGTGGGCGCGCAGGCTGGGATGTTTTTATTGAACACCCGATAGTCCACGGTGGCTCTTCTCGACTGGTCCGGTTTTCTAACCGGTCAAAGTGACGAGTTCACGTGTGTGGCGATGGGCCTCAACATTTCCTGTTCTACCATGAATCCTAGTCCCATCTCCAAGTCGGCCTCTGCCTCTCTGAATCTATGGCTAACGGCCTGGACATCACCCCCACCTGCTCGTTCCCGGTGAACCCCACGAGACTGAATGGAAGCTTGCTGGACCAGGGTGAATCGGTCGGGTTCCTCGCATGGATCACCATGCTCAAAGGCCCGGTGTCTACCAAGTACTTCCCCTCTACCTTCTCCACCCCATCCTCACACATGGTCTACTCCACTCATCATACATGAGTGAACACAGGTACTCAGGCTGGGTGCTTGCTAGTCAGGGTGCTGGGATTACCGGAGTGGTCGGGAATTCCCTGCTCACAGCAGCGTCTACCCTTCCCTGCTCTGGCACAAAAACTGTCCAAAGGGCGGCCACCAGAACATCAAATTGTTCCACGGTCGGTCCCTTCGCCTCGACATTTTTCTTCTTCGGCACTGGATGATCCCCTTTGCCTTGCCCCCTCCTCGGGGCCGGGCAGTCTTTCCTCCAGTGTCCTGTCTTTCCACACCAGAAACAAGTCCTAGCCTTCCCTGCGCTAACCCCCTCCTGATTCCATTCCTTTTTACTAGCCTCACTAGCCTTTATTTCGTGTACTTTGCCCTTACTTGGTTTGACCTCTTCCTCTGAGCCGGTTTTAAAGACCAGGCTCATGTGACGGAGCACTCTGGCCTCCGTATTCGCGAGGTCCTCGGAGTCAAACCAGGCCTCGGCTTTTACCCTGTTTGCCATGAAGGTCCTGAGCCAATGGTTTCTCGGCCTTGCCTGCAACTGTGCTCTGTCGAGCACCCCACACGTGCCTATTTGGTAGACGGGCCAGAGCCTGTCCACGATTGTCTGAGGTGCTTCCCCTGCCAGTTGCAGTGTCCTCTCTACCCTAGAGAACAGACTACCCTGGGTGTGACCCATGGCTCTCAGGATTTCCTCCTTTAAGCCGGCTGTGGTCCCCTGTCCCTGTTTGGTTTCGGTGGACAGGGCCTGATAGAGTTTCCCATCCAGGGAAAGCAGCAACAGTTTGTGAGCCTCGGCCTCATTATACCCGTTAATCCCCCCAATCTGGTCCACCTCGGTGAAGTGAACTGAGGGGTCCCCTTCTTTTTTTAACTTGGGCACCCTGAGATCATATTCTACAGCTGCGGGGTGGTGAATGGAACCACAAAATTGTGTTGCAGCGTGCCCTGGCTCCTATCGTCTACGGGCGGTCCGAACTTCTGCTGCCGTGTGGGACACATCACTCCCTGTGGCGCTTCAAGCGATGGTCAGACGTACCTACCCTGCCCCCAATCCTTCTCCTTCCTCCCAGTCCACCCGAGCTTCCCCCAGGGCTATCAAGCAAACCATGCCTTTGGCTCTGGATAGAGCTTGAGTCAATCTTTGGATTTTTTCTTGTCAGGGCCCGTGAATCCCACTCTCAAACCCCCTACTGCTAGCTACCCTGTAAGCTGTCTTAATATCTCTGTTGCCCCTCCAGCCCGTCAACTTTACCTGTTAAGCGGGCGTTCTCCTCCAGTACAGCCTGCTCGTTGAGCTTGGCCTCAGTGACCTGGCATTGCAGGTACTCCCCGGTGTTACAGGAGGTTTCCTCCTGAGTGCGCCTTTCCTGCCTCTCCTCGCGTAACTCATCCACTAATCTGTTCCCCACTGTGGCCCTTGCGGCTGACTGCTCCTCTGACTCTTGGAGCTCTGCCTTAAGCTTACCAACCTGCTCCCTGAGCAGCTGGACTTGTTTCTGCAAACACAGGAGGCAAATGGCCTTTTCTTTTGCCTTTTTGTGCTCCTTACTCCCCGTCCACTCAGAAGCTTTGTCCTCAGGACTCTCAGCCCGCAACAGGTCTAACACCCACTGCTGTGTTACATTAACTTTTCTGAGTACATAAGAGGAAATCCTATCCCCCATTGCCGATCTCTTGACCTGGAGATCTTCCATAACTGTCTGTTCACTCAAACCAAGGGTCCCTTCATGGTTGCCAGATTCTGTAAGTGGTTTTGCCCTTAGTGGTTTTGAATCACCCCCCTAACAACAGCTCTTGACCCTGGGAATTATAGTAGTGAACAGAATACTGTTATAGACAGATCTTTCGATCTCAACCATCACAATGCTTTTACTCAAGTTAAAGCACACACCTGCTTCCAGTAAAACACCCTGGTGGCATAAAACAAACACACTACAACACACAACACTGGCCTGTCTGAACAGGCCCCTATCGCAAAGTAACCACGACTAAAACACCCCTGCTTGGTTCAATAGGGCACCACTGAATATATCTAACAGACGGTGCGTACACCTATTATCCACACAGAAACCTCCCCACTAAACCTCTAAGGCTTGGTTGGGACACACGACAGCCCTTCACAATTTGCGGTGGTCTAAAGGGTGGGCTGGGATAATGCTCACCAGTTACCCCTCTAGCGTACTCGCTGCTTCTCCTGATGAGGTGTATATACTGTTTTCGTGCCAATCTGTGGTTTCCAAGTCCAGTCTCAAGGTCAGCTTCCCAGTCAAAATAGCAAGGCTCTCTTTGCTCGTAGGTGGTTTCTTTTCTCCATCCCAGACAGAGTGCTCAATCCTTGAATGCGTTGAATGAAGCAAGCAAGCGTGGAAGAGGAGAGAGAGAGAGAGATGGCTGTAAACTGCCGTCTCTTATACATGAAAAATGCTTGCTGAATTCTCGCGTGAAAAATCAGTCCTTTGCCTGAGGCAGTCCAACTAAAGAGCAATGAATCACATCTTCAGCCTGTGCCTTTGTTGCTGGGCTCTTCCTGGGGATAAAGGCTCCAACGAGTCTGGGTGGCCAATAGCTCCCTTTGTCCTGAGGTTCCTGCGCTCCGGGGCTCTCAGTCATTTCGATGGCTTGAGCACTGACCAGTTTACCTGAACTCTCACTGATGGGTTCCCATTACATGACAAAAGGGTCTTCCATCTGCTTTCAGCCATCCCAGACTATGCCTGCCCACCTGGCATGTATTCCTGTGGAACATTTGTGGGCCTGTACCAATGTCAGCTCTTCTGAAATATGTAAAAGCAATGTCCAAAATGTTTCCGCCGATGCTGTTGATGTTTACGCCGATTCTTACAAGTGAATTGAATATATATTTGAAAAGGAGAAATTTGCAGGTTTATGGAGGAAGTGGGACTAATTGGATTGTTATTTCAAAGAACCAGCACAGACACAATGAGCTGAATGGCCTCCTTCTGTACTGTATGTGTAGTGTATGTCGGCACTTTTTGCAATGACTCCACGAGGCAGGGTATGGTTCTTAAACTGTGTAGACTGTAGTCCTTTATTTGCAGCTCCTCGAGTGAGGACACCAAGCTGTGAGCTCCTTTTTATACTGGGTTACCTGCTGTGTGCAGGTAACTCTTAGGTCTCCAGCAGCAGCACCCTCTGGTGTACAGGTAATGTATGTACAGTGTAAGGGTACATTCAGTGTTCCAGACATCACACAACAATACAAGCATGCATATATAACAACACTCCGCCCTAAGCATTTTTAATATCCTTATTGTCATGACCTGGGGAGGTGATCAGTCGTGGGCTATGGGAGGTTGTGGTGAGGGTTGTGTGGGTGCCAGGTGTGATCCCTATACTTGAGGTTGGCCTCATACGTTTCCCCCCTTCACACACAGACCATGTGGGTGTCACTGTTGTGGGATCTCTCAGTGGGGTAACCATTGCAGCAGTGGGTAAGGTGCATACTCTGTGATGTGGGTAATCGTGTGGTGGTGGGCAGGGCCACAGGACTGTGTGGGCTCCTTGTCCTCCAATTGGGTTGAGAATCTGGTCATCCCAGGGTTTGCCAGGAAAGTTGGAGGGTATTGGCCTCTCGCTCCTGGTGTTGGCCTTGGTGGCCAGGGGCACTGGTCTGGGGCAGGTTGCCAGTGGTGGTGGCTGTGCCGCCCTTTGACCACTGTCCCTGTAGTGGATCTGCTCCCACTGGGTGATTGTGTGTCCTTCCAGGGGGCATCACATTTGTTCTGAAGATCCAGGCTGCATGGTCAGGTAGCCAGCTGGACCTGGGGGTCTTCCACAGGAGGATTCCTCTAGCATTTGCATGGTCCCTGTAGAACCCAATGTTTTTTTAGCAGTGTCCTACCTGTATACATGACACCTTGGCTCTGATCACACATAATCGAGTCTACATTATAAATTACAGCATTTGCCTCACTTTTTGGGGTCATGGTCTCATCAGACATGGTTACATTAGGCATTTCAAACTCTCTGTCATAATCATCAAACATAACAAGCTTGTTCTTAACCTTACTTACACAAGCATTCATCTAATTTATCACATTAGTTACACCAGCATCACAATTCATGGTTACATTATCATACTTGCACCTTTTTATTGCATCTTTAGCTCTAAAGTCCTTGTCCTCATTCAGTTGAAACTGTCCCTTTAAATTTTTTTGGTTACCGATCTCTTTTAAGGGAGCCTTCCAATCCGATTGGCTGCTCGGTACCACGTGTCACTCCTCCAAAGCTGCTCCTCGTGGTCTGGCCACGGCCATTTTGTTTGCAGGATCTTCTCCTCGTGGTGCGGCCGCCACCTTCTGGCTCTTCTACAGGTAGGCTGTGGTGGTCTTTTCTTCCTCAGGTTCAGCCATGGGGGTCAGGAATCCACTTCTTTCGATGATGTTCATCTCTTGGAGTCCTGCCCCAGCCCGGAAGGTGGAGTTTGTGGAGTTTTCGGTCCTGGAGATTTCGCTGCGATGTTGTGGAGTCATCGCCGCGCAGTCGAGCTGGACGGTGGGATCTCTGGATGCAGCAGTGGATCCATGTTTGATGTCAATTGCTGAAGCCCGGAGGCCGTCGCCACTTCGACCGACTTGGACCGGGTTCATCCAATTCCTTCCCAGCAGCGTTAGACCGTCTGCGGCTACGATCCACAGGGGGAGTTTGTTCAACACGCCGCCCTGGTCCACGTTGCCAATGACCGGAATTTTACCTTTGGTTTAGGTGAGCAGCTTCGCTTGACAGGATGCAGTTTTGGTCGATTGGCAGGATTTATCCAAAGTTTTTCAAAGGTCGTTTGGCTCATCACAGACTGGCTTGCCCATGTGTCGATCTCTATAGAAACTGGGACCCCTTCGATGTCTACTTCCATCGTCCACGGAGAACTTTCGGTGGAGCAGGTATAAATTCCATACTCTTCTTCCAGAGGTTGAGCGGCTTCACCTTCATCTGTGTCGGAGCCCCAGTGATCAGCCAACTCATCAGAGACGCGGTGAGTACATTTTTTTCTGCACATTCTTTGCAGATGCCCTTTCTCTTTGCAGCCTTTGTGTGCATAGTCTTTGTAGCTGCACTGGTGGGCTCTGTGGTTTCCCCCACAGCGCCAGCACGGGGCCATCCGGTTTGCCCCATGTGGCAGACTCAAGGTTGCTGGACTCGGGGAAGTATCCATGCGGTACACTGCATTCACCAGTTTAGAGTCCTGGGTCAGTATTCACCTGGAGTCACCGGCCGAAACCATGTAGGCCTGGCTCACTTGAATTGCTTTCTGCAGGTTAGCCGTGATGTCGGCAGAGAGCAATTTATGCAGGAGGCCCTCGTGGCCGATTCCGATGACAAATATGTCCCTTAGTGCTTCATTAAGGTGATCCCCAAAATCACACGGTGCAGCTAGTCTTCTTAAATGTGCAGAATACTATGTAATTTCTTGGCCTTCGGGTCGCCGGTAAGTGTAGAACCAGTGCCTGGCTATGAGGATGCTTTTTTTTGGTTTTAGTTGCTCCTGTATAAGTGTTACAAGTTCCTCATAGCTTTTGGCGGTTGTCTTCACTGGGGCTAGCAAGTCCCTGACGAGACAATGGGCCCACAACTGCTAAGCAGGATGGCCCTGCGCTTGTTCGGTCGTGTAGCTGGTGTGTCCCCATCCAGGTCGTTGGCTATGAAGAAATGTTCCAATCTTTCTACAAAAGCGTCCCAATCTTCCCCATCGGTAAATTGCTGAAATTTGCTGAGATTCGACATGCTGAGCGTGTAGTTTGTGACCTCATATCCCCGTTGCCAGTTGTAGTGTATGCAGGCACCTTTTGCAATGGCTCCACGAGGCAATGAACGGTACTTAAGCTGCGTCGACTGTAGTCCTTTAGTTGCAGCTCCTCGAGTCAGAACACCAAGCTGTGAGCTTCCTTTTATACTGGGTTACCTGCAGTGTGCAGGTAACCCTTAGGTCTCCAGCAGCAGCACCCTCTGGTGTACAGGTAAGGCGTGTACAGTGTAAGTGTTTCAGTGTTACAGACATCACACAACAATACAAGCATGCACATATAACAGTATGATTCTAAGGTGCGGAGGTCTGGCGAATGTTTGGTGTGGAGGTGCGGCGGGAGATCGTGGCAGAGGTGAGGCGAGTGTTTTGTGGCGGAGGAGCGGCAAGAGATCATGGCAGAGGAGCGGCAAATGAGGGTACGGGGCCCAGAAGAGTCGAGGGCCCAGTGGCAGCATCCGCCAGCCCACACTGCATATCTGTGCACGCTAGGTCCGTGCAGTAGAGCAGGTCTTCAGTCGTCCTGGTTAACCCTTGCCACTGGATAAAGGCCTAGCTCTGTCAAGCCTGTCTGGTGGCTGATGTGCAACGGTCACCACACGTTAAAAAAAATCCACGCACAGACATCTTCCATCCCTTCAATTGGAGTTAGATCTGGAAGATCGGGTCCTTCATTGAAACATCTGAGAACTCTTGTGGAAGCAAGTCATCCTCGTTCGAGGGACCGCCTATGATGATGATGATTCTAAGTTATTGGAAGTTTACACAGAAGCAGATGAGTAGCAACGCAATGCAGTAACAGATTGCTATGCTGCATGTATTTGTGATTGCTTGAGGTAAGAAAAATAGCCAGACATGTTGTACTTGCCCTCAAGCCTCACTCTACCCCCTTGCTTCTCCTGCTGTTAACCCAATAATCTCCAAGGTTTCCCGTTCCATCTGAAGGAGGGCTGGTTCTTGTCTTCTTCCATGAGTTGTGAGCTGGCTTGTCCTGTAGGAAAAGGAGTCGTCAATGTGTGGCTTTTGTAAAGAATCATGCAGATGTGTGAAGCAGCTTCATATCGCCCTCATTCTGAGGGAGAGAAGCAGCAAGTTATGAGCAAGACAAAGAGGTGGTCATGTAGAAGAAAATGGCTCCAGTGTGCAATGTGAAAGGAGGAGCAGAGATGGAAGCATTTTGAATTTTTTAAGGTGCGGGGGAAGATGCACCAGTACCTGTTTGGCAGGAAATTTGAGCTGGAGACAGATCACAAACCCCTAACGTCCCTTTTGGCCGACAACAAGGCCATAAATGCAAACGCATCGGCCCGCATACAGAGGTGGGCACTCACGTTAGCCACCTATGACTATACAATTTGGCACAGACCGGGCACCGAAAACTGCGCCGATGCACTCAGCAGGCTCCCACTAGCCACCACTGAAGGGGCTACCGAGCATGCTGCTGAGATGGTCATGGCTGTTTCGGAAGCGAAGGCTCACCCGTGACAGCCCGTCAGATTAAAGTCTGGACAAATAGAGACCCGCTATTGTCTCTAGTCAAGAAATGTGTCCTGAATGGGGACTGGGCAGCCACGTACAGGGCATGCCCTGAGGAATTTAAACCATTTCACAAGTGCAGGGATGAACTCTCGATTCAGGCCGATTGCCTACTGTGGGGAAACCGCGTAGTCATGCCCCAGATGGGCAGAGAGATGTTCATCAGAGAACTCCACAATGAGCACCCGGGCATTGTCATGATGAAGGCAATTGCCAGGTCACACGTTTGGTGGCCAGGGATAGACGCAGATCTGGAACTTTGTGTTCGCAGGTGCAACACGTGTGCCCAGCTGGGCAATGCGCCCAGGGAAGCCCCCCTTAGCCCCTGGCCATGGCCCACCAAACCTTGATCACGCATCCATGTGGACTACGCAGGTCCTTTAATGGGAAAAATGTTTTTGGTAGTAGTACACCTACTCCAAATGGATCGAGTGTGACATTTTAAATTCAAGCACATCCTTTGCCACGGTAGAAAGTCTACGGGCAATGTTCGCCGCCACGGTCTACCGGACGTCTTGGTCAGCGACAATGGCCCGTGCTTCACAAGCACTGAATTCCAGAACTTCATGGCAGGCAATGGAATTAACCATGTCAGAACGGCACCGTTCAAGCTGGCCTCAAACGGCCAGGCAGAACGAGCAGTGCAGATAATCAAACAGGGGATGCTCAGAATCCAAGGGGGTTCCTTACAAAGATGCTTATCACGCCTCCTGTTGGCCTATAGATCCCGACCACACTCGCTCACAGGGGTTCCACCCTCAGAGTTGCTAATGAAAAGGACGCTCAAAACCCGGCTATCCCTTATACACCCCACCATGAAAGAAATTGTCGAGAGCAGGCACCAGTTACAATATCACTACCATGACAGGAATGCGAGGGCGCGATGTATTGATGTAAATGATCCTGTTTTTGTTCTCAACTACGCTGCAGGGCCCAAATGGCTCGCAGGCACTGTGATTGCCAAAGAGGGAAATAGGATTCTGGTAGTTAAACTTATCAATGGACAAATCTGCCGCAAACACGTGGATCAAACAAAAAGGAGGTTCAGCAACCCCATAGAAGAAGCAGAGGAAGAACACGATGTAGAGTTCACTCCACCACAGGTGTCCGAACACCGGAACCAAAGGGAGGAGAGCCCAATGGATAGGCCTGAGGCACCGCAAACAGCAGACACTCAGACCAGCGCCCAACAACCAGAGCCCCAACTCAGGCACTCTACAAGGGAGCGTAAACCACCAGAGAGACTCAACCTGTGATCCCAATAAGACTTTGGGTGGGGAGGTGATGTCATGTATTCAACCAGCATTGTAACCCATGTATAATCTGACCGAAGTTGTACACTGTGAGAACAATGACCACTAGGTGGGAGACACTCCTAACCTGGGCCTTCAGGTACAAAAGGGGAAGCTCCACCCACCTTCATCACTTGGAATGCAAAGGAATAAAGGACAGGTCACAGACTGACCTTCTCTCAAGCATGGGCCTCGTGTGCATTTATACTGTATAATAAGGACCTATCAAAGAGGACCTGTCTCCAGGTCCTTGCCTGTTCCACTAGGACCTTCACTGTTGCATCACTAAACCTGAGAGATCCTGTAGGCGACATTTATCACAGAAAGGTACCAAAAAATCAGGGCAAAATGTTTTAACACACACCTTGTTTTAAGAGGAGCAAGCTGACTTTAAATAAATATTGGGTCTGCTGAAAACCATGCCCTCCAAAGCAGTGAGCTGCCCATCAAG
Organism: Pristiophorus japonicus; assembly: GCF_044704955.1. NCBI lineage: Eukaryota > Metazoa > Chordata > Chondrichthyes > Pristiophoridae > Pristiophorus > Pristiophorus japonicus. The sequence continues at coordinate 257,786,352 of NC_091978.1, read as the reverse complement.
GCTACTAATGCATGGGCAGCTCGCATCTGAGATTGAACTGAGGCTCAGCCATCGAAATATAATGAGCCTCTCGCTACTGATATCAGGCAGACATCCTGATCACCCAGCCCTCCACCCACTCGAATTGCACCACACATGAAAATCAATCCCATTAGTTCTAAGACTGAAGAAGAATGGAGTTTCTGCATGTCAAATACCCCCAAAAAACATAGGAGAGCTTATACATTCCTTTCTGCATTCATGAAACAGAATGCTTGGCTGTGTCGGGAGATTTCTATTATTAGTGTGTTTCCTTCCGATATTTTTATGAATTTTACACTTGTTACTCTAATTATATGGATTTGACATTCTGCACATGAAATGCACAATGCTACAATGGCAGTTACTGTCGGACCACAGAGTCAGAAATAAAATAACATTGACATCCTTCCACTTCCTTTATGTTCTCTGACTGCAGCAGTTATGTAGAATAAAACATAGTTTCAATCTCACAATAATTAATACATTTTCTCACCGTTTTTAAAACACTATGATATTGTTTCCATCATTATTAAACCCAGGTATCAAACATTGCATGTGTAGTTCATCAGCCATATTACTCACTGTGTTAAGCAAATATTGCTTTGAAGTTTGATATGTGCTACAATTAAATAGCTGATCCTGCTAATGCTGAGAAGAAGGGAATGATAAGAATGTCTTTAATACTGAATTTAGCAGATCAGACTGATTATTAAAAACAATATTCATTTGGGATATTTCAACGATGTGAAATGTTTGTCGGGGATTTTTTCGCAGACAACTTTAAAACTAGTTACGTACAGATTTTTGATTTTATTGCACATGCATACATATATCAGATCTATTACATGTATGAATACACAAACATACTTGTCGTAACTAACTATAAGTTGTAACATTACAGTAATAACACGATGAGGTTATTTTCATTCAATTTTGCAAGAGACAAAACTATTATTTTCCTTTTGCAATCTGAGAAAGATACTAATGTGAATTTTGATAAAATTGGGTGGAATAAGTCAACACTTAAAGTAGATAGTTAATGAATATACTTCCTTCTCTTTTTTGAGTAACTTTTTAAGAACTGATGATTTTTTTGTTTAAAACCAGATTGACAACCTATGCATACAATGGAGAATTATTAACTCTGCTAATAACTCAAAACACTGACCAATGAAGGGTAAAATATTTGTGATTTTATACATATTCTTTGTAAAAGTTTTGATGTACAGTATGGGCCATATTTTGAAGAATGCTGTTGTAGTTCACAGACTTCAAAGCCACTTGGCCGTGAAGTATCAATTTCAACATTGTGATGCAGGGTTGAAGAATGACCAAAAGTTGCATTAAACTATCACTTATTATAAAGGGCAGAGAATAATATTCAAGTAGATTACTTTCAATAAATACACTAAACTAACACTGAGAAATTCGCAAAACCTTTTATTATCTGTAATTGTGAATGCCAGTCATTTGTGGTTCAGATAATCAAGAAAAAGTGGGCAGACACCAAAGAATTTAAAAGGAATTCAAACCTATTAAGAAGGATGTGGATTAAAATCTGAAGTTACAGAATTCTAAATGTTTTCCTTGCAGCAAGACAGAGGTCATTTAAAGATGCCTAGGCATAAGTTTGAAGCAAAATATTGTTTGATGAAAATATAACACAGCTGTTTACTCTGTATAATGTTATATACTGTACCGATGAGCAACCCATTTGAAAGTCCCTGTACTTTGAATGTGTTTGATCAGGCACCCACTTACCCTACTGTTTATGGGATTATTTGTCTGACTTTAATCTTGTTGTATACTTAAATGCTGACTGTTTTTTAAGTTTGTGGGCTTCAATGTGCTGATACTTTCAACTTCTTATGGGTTGCACCTCATGAGTCACGATATATCAACAGAAATTATTTGAATCGGCCATCTTCGAAACAATTGGGGAAGGGTATTTATTGATACTAATCAAGCTAATATTAACAGTAAATACAGAGACCATACCAGTGTCCTTACCCATTTAATAATATGAGCTATCAGAGGTCTTCACACTCATACCAGTTTTAGCTGAGCCCAACCAATAGAACTGTGTCAGAAATGTCTGTAAGATGCTCCTAATGCAGTTTCTAGCTTGGTTTTAAACTCTAGATTATCACCTTTTCCTAATCAAGTATGTAGATGCAAATTAAACAAACTTTAATTTGAGGCTGTTTAATCAGGCCTAAATTTGGTCGCTGCATCTTCTGCTATTTCAGAACACTGTTGTTAAAAAGAAAAGTTTTAATTACCAAGCAACAGCAGTAACTCCCTAAAAAAAGAGAATTATATAATATTTTGACTGTTGGCTTCTGATGCTAGTTTAGAGGAGATTTGGTTTGGGGAAATCAGACAGCTGGGAGAGTTCAAGGTTTGAAGGTTATGATCACAGCAGTTTCATAAGTGCTTTATTTCAGTTCTTTTCTGGCTGCATTGGGGACAGGTGCGGTCTGGTTCTGATTTCACTGGTCTTAATTTCTTATCTGACCTGGTAGTCAATCAAGGGCATGAGAGAATGTAATGCTAAGCATCTGACTTTTCTCATCTAGGAAAAGGCAGATCCGTCTGTCAGTCAAACTACTCCTGTACCAACCCCGCTCTGTGCAAAATGGATTTCTCTGTGTTAACCATCTTGTTCTTCCTTTCCAAAGAGTCTTCTGTTGGATTTCATTTGCAGAGCACAGAGGGCAATATATAGGGTAATTCCAGGGGCTTAGCAGTTGTGATCTTTTGTCAACTCTACTTGTGAGTGAAATTAAACTTGGTATGAATGGCCTCGATCCCGGCTCCTGCTACAGTGATCCTGGGCCACAGAATAGAGAATCACAAGCTTGACAAGCATTTGTGAATGTTATTGAAGAGTGAAAAAAAACTGAAAAAATAACTCTCCTCTTCCTTGTTTCAGAATTGCAAAACAGTATCCTGTGGATTTGATTCTATTTCCAGAAGCTTATTTTGTATAATAATGACACAAAGAATGGTTATTATAATGCAATCAATTAAACGTGCAACAATTTGTGTGATATTTCTTATTACTCTTTCCATTTCCTCATAGGCCTGTCTTTTATAAGGAGGAATAGCTGTTGGACAAATGAATAAACACAGCTCAAGCTGTTATGTGTTTTTTTATAGTCTTAAAACCTTATTTTTGTCATTTAAGTGGTTAAAAAATAGTTTAACACTCTTTTTATGTATGAATTTACCTGGCTTCACTCTAGTAAAATCCCTGCATCAGAAAGTCCTAAAATGGAGTCTTGATACACTGTGTTAGAATTCTGCTTCTACAGATATAGTTTGAACCGCTAGCTTGAATTGTAATGTTTGGTGCAGTCTAAACTCTGACCTTCCTGTGACTTCCTAAAATGACATCGAGCGGATTATATAGAACTGTTCATATTTACTTTTGAATGTGTTCCTTTTAAGGGCGTACTGATTTTAAATGGATAATTGTTTAATGATATAGATCCAAATGCCTTTAAATGTTTATTCTGTTCAGGTTATTTTTTAAGTGCATAGCTTCACAACTTATGCTAGTGGATAATTTTAAAGACAGATTCTAGCTGACGTGAGCATTATGTTTTAATATCTTTAAGCAATTTTAAATTTATAATTATAAATCTTGTTTTTGTAATTCACAAAAGTTCATATTTCTGAAACGTACATAAATTCTAACAAACAGAAGTACACTGTATTTAATTTTTTTTAATTGCTTTCTATTTTATTCTAATCCCAAATTTGTAAAAACAAACATACATTTTCTTATAAACTTAACTGATTATTTATTGATAATATATTTTGGGAGTCAAAAATACCAAATATGTTACATTTGCAATACGTTAATGTGATAGCATTTGATGGATATAAATATCTGCGTGTCATAAACTAGCAACAATTATTACTCTGCAAATATATTTCAGCACTAAAATAAAGATAAATAATAATCCTTTTAAAAGTTTTTGATAGTTTTTTAACTAAAACGTGAATATTTTAAAACGTTGGTGCTGTGAGTTTTAAGTGAATTTCAGGTTAAAGATAGTGACAACATTTACAAGTTGAGTACATCTTACTCTGTTACTGAAATTGGGCACATTACAAAGAAACTTGTACATTGATCTACACTAGTCTGACTATAACACTGTGTTATGCCATGCCCTCTGAAATGACGCGTGATGTTAATGCCTTCATTGCTAATATGTTAACAGAAATGATCACATCTCCCTCTTTATAATACATCTATTATTATAAGAAAAGGAGTTGTAAATAAGAACTACTGTGCTTTAATATTGGAAGTTTCTAAATTTTAACTTCTCTGCGTAGTAACAGTCTCGAATAAAACATCTGAGAGAAAAGTAATTGTTTTTTCAAAAGTTTTATTTTTCACTCTAAGCTCACTCTGTGAGCAGGGATGGCAGAATGCTCTGGGCTGTGAGATTCTCCACCGGCACTTAGTGCCATGCCATGATTTCTCAGCAAGAAGCAGAACTGCATTAGAGAGTTAACATCAAAATGTATTCTCGCTCGATCTCTCTCTCTTCCTGAGACAAGATAAAATGCTTTGTTCTTACAAGACAATTTATCTATCACCCAGACTGAGACCATACAAAACACACTCAATTTCAGGGTTATTTCAGTGACTGATAACCGTGGAATTTCAGAGTCAGACAGTTCTGGAACTCGACCTCAGGCAAGCATCTGTCACCTGGGCTACTGGGATTATGGGCCCAAGTTTCGAGCTGCGCCTAGAACGGCGCAGTCCCGAACTGGACGCCCATTTTTCGCGCCACAAAGTGCGCCTAAAAAAAAACTCCGTATTCTCCACCTCCCTGCAGGTCCTCTGGCCCTCGGCGCAGCGCAGCAGGAGCTGTAGGGGGCGGAGCCAGCTCCTTGCGCTGAAAACAATGCCGGGACCTCTGCACATGCGCGCTACAGTGGGCACGCAAGTGCAGTAGCTCCAGGCGCCCAAAACTGTGTGGGAGGGGCCCGAAGCACGCAGCCCCTAGCCCTGGCCCAATGGCCTCACTGGGGCTGTGTGAATAAGGCTCCTCCCACGGCCAGCTCCTGCTTCCTCCCGACCCGACCTGACTCGACTCCCGCTTCCCGCCCCCCGCCTCCGGACCGGACCCGACACCCCCCCCCCACCCCGGACCGCACCCGACCCGACTCCCGCTCTCCCCCCCCGACTGGACCCGACTCGACTCCCGCATCCCGCCTCCGGACCGGGCCCGACACCGACCTGACACCCGCCCCCCCTTCCCGCCCGGACCGGACCCGACCCGACTCCCGCTCCCCCTCCCCCCCACCCCCGGACCCGACCCGACCCGACTCCTCCCGCTTCCCCCCCCCCGGACCCGACCCGACCCGACTCCCGGTGCCACCCCTCCCCCCCCCGACTGGACCTGACCCGACTCCCGCTCCCCCCCGCCCCCGACCCCGGACTGGATCCGACCTGACCTCCCTCTCCCCGACCTGACCTGCCTCTCCCTCCCTCCCTCCCCCCGACCCGAACCGAACCGACCTCCCTCCCACCACCCCCCCGACCCAACCCAACGCCACCTACCTGTAAATCTGGTGCTGGGGACGGGCCCTGCCCGAAGTCTTGGGCCCGGCCCGTTCAGCCTCCCTCCCCTTCTCCTTCTTCCTTCCCCCCCACCCCCCTCCCCCCAATCTCCTTCCCCCCCAATCTCCTTCCCCCCATCTCCTTCCCCCCCAATCTCCTTCCCCCCCCATATTTCCTTCCCCCCATATCTCCTTCCCCCCCAATCTCCTTCCCCCCAATCTCCTTCCCCCCCATATTTCCTTCCCCCCCATATCTCATTCCCCCCCTTCTCCCCTTTATCCCCTTCTCCCCCCTCCCCCCTTTCTCCCCCCTCCCCCTTCTCCCCCATCCCTCCCCCTTCCCTCCCTCTGCTCCCCACCTCGCTGTCAGAAACACAGACACTGACAGACAGAGAGTGAGAGACACACACAGACAGACAGAGAGATAGAGACACTGACAGAGACACACTGGGGGGGACATCCCAGCACGCTGTTGGAGGGCTCCCGATGCTGCAGTCGGTAAGTAGAAAATGTTTTATTTATTGATTTAAAAAAAAAATTATTTCTTATTAATTTTTTTTGATTGATTTATTGGTTGATTTATTGATGTATTTATCATTTATTATTGATGATGGCTCTTTATTTGTAAAACTGAAGTGTTTAATGTTTGTAAACTTCCCTTTAAACCGCCCCCCCCCACCATTCCCTACGCCTGATTTGTAACCGACGCCTGATTTTCTAAAGTGTAGACAAGGTTTTTTCGAGCGTACAAAAATCTTCACTTACTCCATTCTAAGTTAGTTTGGAGTAATTTTTCACTCACGAAACTTTGAAAACAGGCGTAAGTGGCCGGACACACCACCTTTTGAAAAAAAAATTCTGTTCCAAAGTGAAACTGTTCTAACTGACTAGAACTGGAGCAAACTAAATGACGAGAATTCCGATTTCTAAGATACTCCATTCTACACCAGTTGCTCCTAAAAATCAGGAGCAAATCATGTGGAAACTTGGGGCCTACATATGTATTTGATTGTATCTGAATAATAAAAGGAAGCATAAAAACAGATGCTTTGAGGCCTGTGATATCATATTGCTTCAGATGGCCACAAATCATGCATTGCTGGTAGAATGATAGAGAATAAGCTAGTGATCTTATTTTTGTACTTATTTATCTTCGTGCGTGGAATTGTTAATAAAATAAAAGCTGGATATTTGTTATGTGGAGAAGGGTCACTGGAACTGCACACAAAAGTCAGAAAGAGGAACTAACCAAACAGATATCTTAGAAACTGGCTACAAAAGAGAACAATACTGTATGCCAATGTTAGAAGTGGGTATATTGTATATTCGGTATGGAGTTTACTTTCCTATAGGTGACATTCCCTATAAAATAGGGATTTTTTTAACACGTTATTTGGTGAAATTTACAGCATTTTTGGAGTAGATTTATACATTCATTTATGTGCATACTATACAGATAACATATATAGTTCACTGAAAACTATATTGGAGAATCATTAACATTGTGTTACTCTTTTACTGAATAAAATAACAACAAATAAAATAACATACAGTTCTTGTTGCTCGACTTGTTTTTTTTTTGCTTATACTACAATAGTTTTTCAACCTAGAAATATCTCTTGCCAATTGCCACATCTTGGGATTGTTAATTATCTTTTGTTCAGGGATTGAGTTATGTTTAAGGGTTTTGTTTTAATACAAAGTGAATTCACACAGGTTTTTCTTAAAGCTGCAGGCTGCAGCCATTGAAGTATGTGTATTAAAGCCAGACAAGACAGTTTGGTGGATGACTAAACTCACAGGGCTAGAAATTGACCAGCCTTGCGCCCGTTTTTTCAGCGATATTTCATTTTTTTTGATGGTAAAAGGTACTCACCTAAATTGGCCAAAGTTGTGCGCCGGAGGTTTTGAAATATCACTGAAAAGCAGACCGCCGGTGTGCAATGCCAAAAAAAATGCGACCGTTTAAAATTGGCTGTTTGGCGCACCCATAGTTAGGAAGAAAAGAAGCGCCCGAGAAAACCCTGTGTTGCCACCCCAGAAACAGCGGTAAGTATGAAGACTTGCAAAAAAAGTAAGTTAAAGTTTTTATTTTTTAATTCTTTTTCAGTGATTCGCTTGATAAGTGTCTTGTGAATGTTTTGTGATTTTGTTTTGCTTTTTGCAATTTTTTTTGTGTGTGTTTTCCCTCCTCTCAGGACCTGTCTTCTTAGTGGTAATCGGCCTCGGGCTAAAGTTGGCGAGGACCGCGATTTCCACTGCGAATCCTCGTGCAATGCTGATTTTTACCGTCTGGCGCATTTTGTTGCCAATTTTACCCCTTTAAAAAATAGCGTTATTTTTAACGGTATTTTTGGTGAAAAATGCTGAAAAAAAACAGTATCACCAAAAGACCAATTTCTAGCCCAGTCTATTTCAGACAGATAAAATGAAGATCTAGGCCCCAATTTTAACTGCCCCGGCCTTGTGGATACCAGGTGGATGGGGAAGTTAAAATAAAGCAAGTCACTTAACCTCTCAGATTCTGCTTCCTTCCTGCCATGTTCTGATCTTAATCTGCTCTTTTGAGCAGGCGAGCGAGTCACCGCAGGAAGTGGGGCCCTTATTTATTTTCTAAATTGTCAGACTGCTTTTCTGACAGCAGAAATTTTCTCCAATTGAATATTGGGAAGACCAAAGCCATTGTTTTCACACCCCGCCACAAACTCTGTTCCCGAGCCACTGACTCCATCCATCTCCCTAGCATCTGTCTGAGGCTGAAACACACTGTTCATAACCTTGGTGTTATATTTGACCTTGAAATGAGCTTTTGACCACACCTCCGCAGCATAACTAAGACCGCCTATTTCCACTATCGTAACATCACCCGTCTCCACCCTTGCCTCAGCTAATCTGCTGCTGAAGCCCTCATCCGTGCTCTTGTCACCTCTAGACTTGACTATTCCAATGCACACCTGGCTGGCCTCCCACATTCTACCCTATGTAAACTAGAGGTGATCCAAACCTCGGCTGCCCGTGTCCTAACTCGCATCATTTTCCACTCACCCATCACCCCTGTGCTTGCTGACCTACATTGGCTTCCAGCAAAGCAACGCCTCGATTTCATCCTTATTTTCAAATCCCTCCATGGCCTCGTCCCTCCCTATCTCTGTAATATATATAAAGTACACACCTCAAAGCACTGGAGAAGTACCACTAGCGCTGCCTCCGGAAGATCCTGCAAATCCACCGTGAGGATAGACGTACCAACGTCCATGTTCTCGATCAGGCCAACATCCCCAATATAATGTCTGTAAGCTTGTAATGTTTGTAGCTCCACATTGCGGATGTGGATGTATTGTGTACTGCAATTACAGAGTTAATAATTAAACAGAACCAGGGAGTTCCGGAGACTTCTGAGAGAGCTGCCTGCCATGTTAGAAAGCTGTATGTGCTTGTGCTCTGTGAATATATCACATTTGGCGGCGAGATGGGATTTTTCGGATGATTTAAAGCTGAAATTTTGTTGGTGAAGGATTCAGCCAGCCGACAGAGAGACTTTGGAAGCTTCTCTCTTTTTTTTTAAAAAGCTACAAAATCCGAGGTAAAATACAGCACACTGTCTGCACTGCAGAGACAAAATGGTAGCAGTAATGGGACACTTAGGTGAATATATGTGTGACCAGAATAGGTTTAAGGCGTATGTGGATTGGCTAGAAATGTATTTCACTGCAAATAACATAATCGAAGTTCCAGAGAATGCAGTCCAGAATCAGGCGATATTGGAACGTAAGCCTGCCTTACTCGGAAGAAATTGGTTGAGATCACTGAAGCTGGATTGGAGTGAGATTTTCCGTGTGGAAGTGAGATTTGCATCAACGGATGATGTTATCAAGAGTTATCCGAAGGTGTTCTGTGAAACAGGCAGACCGATCCAAGGCTTCAAGGCGAGTGTCAGGGTACAGAAGGATGCAAGATCGGTTTACTACAAGCCACATTCTGTACGATATGTACTCAAGGAGAAAGTTGAGCAAGAACTCAATAGACTAGAGACTGAGAACATTATTTGTAAGATAGATTGATGTAATTGGGCTACACCCATTGTTGTTGTACCTAAGTCTGATGGTAAGATAAGATTGTGTGGTGATTATAAAGTAACCGTAAACCAGGTTCTAGAGGGTAATGTCCCCAATACATTGCCAAATATAGAAGATTTTTTTCACAACACTGACAGGTGGTCAGAGCTTCTCAAAACTGGATCTTACGAATGCCTACTTACAGCTTGAACTAGATGAGAAGTCCAAGTCATGCTTGATTATAAATACGCATCTAGGTCTGTATCAATTTAATAGGCTACCATTTCGAGTGTCTTCCGCTCCTGCCATATTCCAAGAGGTGATGAACCAGATTTTACAAGGTATTGAAGGGATAGTATGTTATTTGGATGACATATTAATTTCAGCACCAAATAGACAAATTCATAATAACATATTGAACGAAGTCCTCAAATGGCTAGAGAAGCACAGAGTATGAGTATTTGCTCGTAAGTGTGAGTTATTTAAAAACTCAGTGGAGTACTTAGGGGACAGAGTAGACAAAGATGGTTTACATCCAACCATGGGAAAGCTGGATGCAATCAGAAATGCACTCACTCCCAGGAATGTCAATGAACTTCGATCATTTTTGGGTCTTTTGAACTATTATGGGAAGTTCCTATCAAATTTGGCTACAGTATTACATCCACTGAATGAACGATTGAAAAAACAGATCCATTGGAAGTAGTCAAAAGAATGCGATACAACATTCAAGGAGTGTAAAAGCAAATTGGTAGAGAGCACCATGTTAGTTCACTATGACATATCTAAGGAGATTAAGCTAGCATGTGATGCCTCTCCGTATGGAGTTGGGGCAGTGATCTCTCATGTATCATGTAGTGGGGAGGAGAGACCAATTGCTTTTGCTTCACGCACTCTCAGTGCCAGTGAGCATAATTATGCGCAAATTGAAATGGAAGCTTTGGCATTAATTTTTGGGGTCAAGAAATTCCACAAATACTTGTATGGTCGTAAGTTTACCATTGTTATGGAAGATAAGCCCCTAACAGAAATCCTTCATCCAAAGTCCCCAGTTCCAACATTAGCTGCAGCCCAAATGCAGAGAAGGGCTTTGATATTGTCAGCATATACATGTGATATTGAATACAGATGATCAGCTGATCACAGTAATGCTGATGCAATGTCTAGATTGCCTTCCCCATCATAAGTTACATCCGATAGGGAAGAAGTGTTTTATTTTTCATACATTGATGAACTGTCAGTCACAGCTGAAGAGATTGGTAGAGCAACCAAACATGACCCAGTGATGTCAAAGGTGTATGATTATATTGCAAATGGATGGCCAAACACAAAGATATTCATAGATATTCATCCATTCTTCATTCGTAGGAATGAATTATCAGTCAATAAAGATTGTATCATGTGGGGTGCAAGAGTGGTTGTACAAAATAGATTCAGGTTCAAATTATTCGGAGACCTCCATGACCAGCACCTGGGAATTTGCTTGACCAAGAGTTTTGCATGCAGTTATTTATGGTGGCCAGGTCTTGATAAAGATATAGAGTACATCGTGAGTCAGTGTACGACATGTCAATCGGTAAGCAAGCAACCACCATTAGTACCATTACAGCCATGGAAATGGCCTCCCAGGGTTGGCAAAGGCTACATATTGATTTTGAGCTTGACGGACAACAATTGTTCATTGTGATTGATAGCCATTCGAAGTGGGTTGAGGTGTTTCCAATGTGGAAAATAACAACAAGTAAACCATTGGACATTTTGCGAAGTCTAATTTCTTCATTTAGCCTCCCAGAAGAAATTGTTTTGGATAATGGACCACAATTTTTTTCAGAAGAATTTGCACAGTGCATGAGCAAAAATGGTGTGAAACATACCAAGGTTCCACTGTACCATCCTGCCTCAAATAGTGCAGCAGAGCGTACAATACAAATTGTAAAACGTGCCCTCATAAAACAAATGTTAGATCCAAATCCAAAGAAACGACAGTTGTCATTGGATCACAAATTGGCTAATTTTCTAATTGCATATCGTAATACTCCTCATACAACGACTGGTAGAACACCAGCAGAGTTGTTTCTCAAATGACAGCCATGAACCAGATTCTCATTGTTAAAACCAAATTTGGCACAGTCCGTAGAAGAGAGACAATTAAGACAGAAAGAGAATCATGATAGAGGTAGAGTAAAAGAGAGAAGTGTGAAATTAAACCAGAAGGTGAGAGTGAAGAACCATCATCATAAATGGTTAAAGTGGTTACTAGGAAGAGTAATGAAGATATGTGGTCCTCGCACATATTTGGTAAAGATGTTTGATCATGGACAGGTTAGGTTTGTTCATATTGATCATATTTTACCTACAGACATGGAAGGAGTTGAAGGTGGGAATGATTCAATTATTTCTGACTCATCAGATAGTTTTGATACACCAGTAGCATATCCTACATCTAGTGTACTGGAAACAAATCCAGGAGAAAATCAGAATGTAAATCTGAGTCCGAGTCAGGAAAACAAAGAGTCTGAAGTTAGAGTGAGTTCAAATGAAAATCATGGAAATTCCATGGAGGAAAACGTTCCTGAGGAGGAGCCTCGAATGAGTTTAGATTCAACACCATGTTTGGAAGGTTCTGTTCGAGAGCGAAGGTATCCTCTTCGAAACAGAAAACAAGTGGTTAAGTTAAATTTGTAAATATGGAAAAAATAAGTCTATATCCTGTGTTATGTATATACATGCAAGTTATGTATGATGTTGTTGTAATAACTTCTTCACTAGGGATGGAGAAGTGTAATGTCTGTGAGCTTGTAATGTTTGTAGCTTCACACTGTGGATGTGGATGTATTGTGTGCTGCAACTAGAGAGTTAATAATAAACAGAACCAGAGAGTTCCGGAGACTTCCGAGAGAGCTGCCTGTCATGTTAGAAAGCTGTGTGTGCTTCTGCTCTGTGAATATATCACACCCAGCATCGAAGCACTGACCACACTCGGCCAGCTCCATTGGGCAGGCCACATCATCCGCATGCCCGACACAAAACTCCCAAAGCAAGCGCTATACTCAGAACTCCTACAAGGCAAGCAAGCCCAGCTGGGCAGAGGAAACATTTCAAGGACACCTCAAAGCCTCCTTGATAAAGTGTAACATCCCCACTGGCATCTAGGAATCTCTGGCCTAAGACCGCACTAAGTGGAGGAAGAGCACGTTGAGTCTCATTGCCGAGAGCATGCAGAAACCAAGTGTAGAAAGCGGAAGGAGCATGCAGCAAACCAGACTCCTCACCCACCCTTTCCTTGAACCACTGTCTGTCCCACCTGTGACAGAGACTGTCATTCCCGTATTAGACTGTACAGTCACCTGAGAACTCACTTTGAGTGAAAGCAAGTCTTTCTCGATTTTGAGGGACTGCCTAAGATGATGATGAATCTCTTCCTGCCCCAAACCCCCCCCGAGATGTCTGTGCTCCTCGAATTCTGCCGTCTTGAGCCTCCCGGATTATAAACACTCAACCATTGGTGGCCGCTCCATCTGTTGCCTCGGCCCCAAGCTCTGGAACTCCGTGGAATGAAAATCGGACTGGTTCGACGATGGGCAGGTGATTTTCTCTGCCAGATTACCATCCAAGCGGTGAAGGTGAAGATTTACCCTGATACCTCGTACATATCACAAGGATTTAAACATAGGCTGCAAAGTATAGGCCTGTGGCCTGGAGCAGTTTTATTGTTATTCCGCTGGGTCAAGTTAGGTACTAGGCAGTATGGGCACAATCCTAAATATAAGATGCTTGGACTGCAGTGGGAGTGATCAGTGCCACTGTACCTGACAGATTATCAGTGACATTGGTATGATATTTTTCTGACCACCATTTTAACAATGCTGTTATATGTTCAATGATATTAGCAACAGTTATTTCTGGGTTTTGATCTCAAAATTAATCATATTACTATAATAGTTTAGTATAAAAATAGTTCTTCATTACACAGGACCTTGCAATTTTCAGGGGTGAAATTCGATAAGAGCCAAAACCGGACAGGGGCACGCAGGGTGAGATTTACTCACACCCATTTAAAAACAAAAGAGCATAAAAAATAGGAGCAGGAGTAGGCCATTTTGCCCCTTCAACCTGCTCCGCCATTGAATAAGATCATGGCTGATCTACCGCAACTCCACTTGCCTGCACTATACCCATATCCCTTAATTCCCTTAATATCCAAAAATCTATCGATCTCTGTGCTGAGTATACTCAAAACTGAGCTTCACAGCTCTCTGGGGTAGAGAATTGCAAAGATTCACCATCCTCTGAGTGAAGACGTTTCTCCTCATCTCAGTCCTAAATGGCCGTCCCCTTATTCTGAGACTGTGACCCCTGGTTCTAGACTCCCCAGCCAGGGAAAACAATCTCCCTGCATCGACCCTGTAAAATCTTATAAGAATTTCGTATGTTTCATAGAAACATAGAAACATAGAAAATAGGTGCAGGAGTAGGCCATTCGGCCCTTCGAGCCTGCACTGCCATTCAATGAGTTCATGGCTGAACATGCAACTTCAGTACCCCATTCCTGCTTTCTCGCCATACCCCTTGATCCCCCTAGTAGTAAGGACTACATCTAACTCCTTTTTGAATATATTTAGTGAATTGGCCTCAACAACTTTTGTGGTAGAGAATTCCACAATTCACCACTCTCTGGGTGAAGAAGTTTCTCCTCATCTCGGTCCGAAATGGCTTACCCCTTATCCTTAGACTGTGACCCCTGGTTCTGGACTTCCCCAACATTGGGAACATTCTTCCTGCATCTAACCTGTCTAAACCCGTCAGAATTTTAAACGTTTCTATGAGATCTCCTCTCATTCTTCTGAACTCCAGTGAATACAAGCCCAGTTGATCCAGTCTTTCTTGCTTTGTCAGTCCCGCCATCCCAGGAATCAGTCTGGTGAACCTTCGCTGTACTTCCTCAATAGCAAGAATGTCCTTCCTCAAGTTAGGAGACCAAAACTGTACACAATACTCCAGGTGTGGCCTCACCAAGGCCCTGTACAACTATTGAAACACCTCCCTGCCCCTGTACTCAAATCCCCTCGCTATGAAGGCCAACATGCCATTTGCTTTCTTAACCGCCTGCTGTACCTGCATGCCAACCTTCAATGACTGATGTACCATGACACCCAGGTCTCGTTGCACCTCCCCTTTTCCTAATCTGTCACCATTCAGATAATAGTCTGTCTCTCTGTTTTTACCACCAAAATGGATAACCTCACATTTATCCACATTATACTTCATCTGCCATGCATTTGCCCACTCGCCTAACCTATCCAAGTCACTCTGCAGCCTCATAGCATCCTCCTCGCAGTTCACACTGCCACCCAACTTAGTGTCATCAGCAAATTTGGAGATACTACATTTAATCCCCTCGTCTAAATCATTAATGTACAATGTAAACAGCTGGGGCCCCTGCACAGAACCTTGCGGTACCCCACTAATCACTGCCTGCCATTCTGAAAAGTCCCCATTTACTCCTACTCTTTGCTTCCTGTCTGCCAACCAGTTCTCAATCCATGTCAGCACACTACCCCCAATCCCATGTGCTTTAACTTTGCACATTAATCTCTTGTGTGGGACCTTGTCGAAAGCCTTCTGAAAGTCCAAATACACCACATCAACTGGTTCTCCCTTGTCCACTCTACTGGAAACATCCTCAAAAAATTCCAGAAGGTTTGTCAAGCATGATTTCCCTTTCACAAATCCATGCTGACTTGGACCTATCATGTCACCTCTTTCCAAATGCGCTGCTATGACATCCTTAATAATTGATTCCATCATTTTACCTACTACCAATGTCAGGCTGACCAGTCTATAATTCCCTGTTTTCTCTCTCCCTCCTTTTTTAAAAAGTGGGGTTACATTGGCTACCCTCCACTCCATAGGAACTGATCCAGAGTCAATGGAATGTTGGAAAATGACTGTCAATGCATCTGCCATTTCCAAGGCCACCTCCTGAAGTACTCTGGAATGCAGACCATCAGGCCCTGGGGATTTATCGGCCTTCAATCCCATCAATTTCCCCAACACAATTTCCCGACGAATAAGGATTTCCCTCAGTTCCTCCTTCTTACTAGACTCTCTGATCCCTTTTATATTCGGAAGGTTGTTTGTGTCCTCCTTAGTGAATACCGAACCAAAGTACTTGTTCAATTGGTCTGCCATTTCTTTGTTCCCCGTTATGACTTCCCCTGATTCTGCCTGCAGGGGATCTACGTTTGTCTTTGCTAACCTTTTTCTCTTTACATATCTATAAAAGCTTTTGCAGTCCGTTTTAATGTTCCCTGCAAACTTCCTCTCGTACTCTATTTTCCCTGCCCTAATCAAACCCTTTGTCCTCCTCTGCTGAGTTCTAAATTTCTCCCAGTTCCCGGGTTCGCTGCTATTTCTGGCCAATTTGTATGCCACTTCCTTGGCTTTAATACTATCCATGATTTCCCTTGATAGCCACGGTTGAGTCACCTTCCCTTTTTTATTTTTACGCCAGACAGGGATGTACAATTGTTGTAGTTCATCCATGCGGTCTCTAAATGTCTGCCATTGCCCATCCACTGTCAACCCCTTCAGTATCATTCGCCAATCTATCCTAGCCAATTCACACCTCATACCTTCAAAGTTACCCTTCTTTAAGTTCTGGACTATGGTCTCTGAATTAACTGTTTCATTCTCCATCCTAATGTAGAATTCCACCATACTATGGTCACTCTTCCCCGAGGGGCCTCGCACAACGAGATTGCTAATTAATCCTCTCTCATTACACAACACCCAGTCTAAGATGGCCTCCCCCCTAGTTTGTTTCTCGACATATTGGTCAAGAAAACCATCCCTTATGCACTCCATGAAATCCTCCTCCACCGTATTGTTTCCAGTTTGGTTAGCCCAATCTATTTGCATTTTAAAGTCACCCATGATAACTACTGCACCTTTATTCCATGCACGCCTAATTTCCTGTTTGATGCCCTCCACAACATCACCAGTACTGTTTGGAGGTCTGTACACAACTCCCACTAGCATTTTCTGCTCTTTGGTATTCCGTAGCTCCACCCATACCGATTCCACATCATCCAAGCTAATGTCCTTTCTTACTATTGCATTAATTTCCTCTTTAACCAGCAACGCCATCCCACCTCCTTTTCCTTTCTGTCTATCCTTCCAAAATGTTGAATACCCCTGGATGTTGAGTTCTCAGCCTTGGTCACCCTGGAGCCATGTCCCTGTGATGCCATTCACATCGTATCCGTTAACTGCTATCTGAACAGTTAATTTGTCCACCTTATTCCGAATACTCCTCGCGTTGAGGCACAGAGCCTTCAGGCTTGCCTTTTTAACACACTTTTAACCTTTAGAATTTTGCTGTAAAGTGGCCCTTTATGTTTTTTGCCTTGGGTTTCTCTGCCCTCCACTTTTACTCTTCTCCTTTCTGTCTTTTCTGTCTCCATTTTGATTCCCTCTGTCTCCCTGCATTGGTTCACATCCCCCTGCCATATTAGTTTAACTCCTCTCCAACAGCACTAGCAAACACTCCCCCTTGGACATTGGTTCAGGTCCTGCCCAGATGCGGACCATCCGGTTTGTACTGGTCCCACCTCCCCAAAACCGGTTCCAATGCCCCAGGAATTTGAATCCCTCCCTGCTGCACCACTCCTCAAGCCACGTATTCATCTGAGCTATCCTGCGATTCCTACTCTGACTAGCACGTGGCACTGATAGCAATCCTGAGATTACTACTTTTGAGGTCCTACTTTTTAATTTAACTCCTTGCTCCCTAAATTCGTCTCGTAGGACCTCATCCCATTTTTTACCATTGTCGTTAGTACCTATATGCACCACGACAACTGGCTGTTCACCCTCCCTTTTCAGAATGTCCTGCACCCGCTCCGAGACATCCTTGACCCTTGCACCAGGGAGGCAACATACCATCCTGGAGTCTCGGTTGCGGCCGCAGAAACGCCTATCTATTCCCCTTACAATCGAATCCCCTATCACTATTGCTCTCCCACTCTTTTTCCTGCCCTCCTGTAAAGCAGAGCCCGCCACGGTGCCATGAACCTGGCTGCTGCTGCTCTCCCCTGATGAGTCATCCCCCTCAACAGTGTATCTGTTTTCAGGGGGATGACCGCAGGGAGCCCCTGCACTACCTTCCTTGCACTGTTCTTCCTATTGGTCTTCCATTCCCTATCTGGCTGTGTATCCTTTACATGCGGTAAGACCAACTCACTAAATATACTATTCACATCATTCTCAGCATCGTGCATGCTCCAGAGTGAATCCACCCGCAGCTCCAGTTCCGCAATGCGGTTCGTCAGGAGCTGGAGGTGGATACACTTCCAGCACATGTAGTTGTCAGAGACACTGGAGGCGTCCCTGATTTCCCACATAGTACAGGAGGAGCATAACACGTGTCCGAGCTCTCCTGCCATGAATTAACCCCTAGATTAACTTAATTTGGCAACCACAATGCTAAAGGTTACTTACTGAAATAGAAAAGTAAAAGAAAACTACTTACCTATCACCAGCTAATCACTTAGCCCCTTGGCTGTGACGTCACCTTTCGATTTCTTTCTACTTCTTTTTTGCCTTCTGTCCCCGCTGCAGCTGCACAAGCTGGGCCTTTACAGGCCGCTCCACGCACCCCGGACTCGCGCTGCTCGAACTGCCGCTTCTCCTCCCACGCTGGGCCTTTACAGGCCGCTCCACGCACCCCGGACTCGCGCTGCTCGAACTGCCGCTTCTCCTCCCACGCTGGGCCTTTACAGGCCGCTCCATGCACCCCGGACTCGCGCTGCTCGAACTGTCGCTTCTCCTCCCACGCTGGGCCTTTACAGGCCGCTCCATGCACCCCGGACTCGCGCTGCTCGAACTGCCGCTTCTCCTCCCACGCTGGGCCTTTACAGGCCGCTCCACGCACCCCGGACTCGCGCTGCTCGAACTGCCGCTTCTCCTCCCACGCTGGGCCTTTACAGGCCGCTCCACGCACCCCGGACTCGCGCTGCTCGAACTGTCGCTTCTCCTCCCACGCTGGGCCTTTACAGGCCGCTCCACGCACCCCGGACTCGTGCTGCTCGAACTGCCGCTCCTCCTCCCACGCTGGGCCTTTACAGGCCGCTCCATGCACCCCGGACTCGCGCTGCTCGAACTGCCGCTTCTCCTCCCACGCTGGGCCTTTACAGGCCGCTCCACGCACCCCGGACTCGCGCTGCTCGAACTGCCGCTTCTCCTCCCACGCTGGGCCTTTACAGGCCGCTTCACGCACCCCGGACTCGCGCTGCTCGAACTGCCGCTTCTCCTCCCATGCTGGGCCTTTACAGGCCGCTCCATGCACCCCGGACTTGCGCTGCTCGAACTGCCGCTTCTCCTCCCATGCTGGGCCTTTACAGGCCGCTTCACGCACCCCGGACTCGCGCTGCTCGAACTGCCGCTTCTCCTCCCATGCTGGGCCTTTACAGGCCGCTCCACGCATCCCGGACTCGCGCTGCTCGAACTGTCGCTTCTCCTCCCACGCTGGGCCTTTACAGGCCGCTCCACGCACCCCGGACTCGCGCTGCTCGAACTGCCGCTTCTCCTCTGACGTTGGGCCTTTACAGGCCGCTCCATGCACCCCGGACTCGCGCTGCTCGAACTGTCGCTTCTCCTCTGACGTTGGGCCTTTACAGGCCGCTCCACGCACCCCGGACTCGCGCTGCTCGAACTGTCGCTTCTCCTCTGACGTTGGGCCTTTACAGGCCGCTCCATGCACCCCGGACTCGCGCTGCTCGAACTGCTGCTTCTCCTCCGACGTTGGGCCTTTGCAGGCCGCTCTACGCACCTGGGACTTGCGCTGCTCGAACTGCCGCTTCTCCTTCAACGTTGGGCCTTTATAGGCCTCTCCACGCACCCCGGACTCGCACTGCTCGAACTGCCGCTCCTCCTCCGACATTGGGCCTTTATAGGCCTCTCTAAGCACCACGGACTTGCGCTGCTCGAACTGCCGCTCCTCCTCCGACGTTGGACCTTTTTTCGGCCTGTCTACGCACCCTGGACTCGCGCTGCTCGAACTCAATGAGATCACCTCTCATTCTTTTAAACTCTAGAGAATATAGGCCTAGTCTACTCAATCTCTCCTCATAGGATGATCCCACCCAGCCCAGGAATCAGTCTGGTGAACCTTTGTTGCACTTCCTCTATGGCAAGTATATCCTTCCTTAGGTAAGGAGACCAAAAACAATACTCCAAGCATGGTCCTCACCAGGGCCCTATATAATTGTAATATGACGTCTTTACTCTTATACTCAAATCTTCTTGTAATAAAGGCCAACATGCTTTTCTATTTTTCTACTGAAGTGGATAACTTCACATTTCTCCACATTATATTCCATTTGCCATTTCTTGCCCACTCACTTAGCCTGTCTATATCCCCTTGAAGCCTCTTTGCATCCTCTTTACAATTTACATTCCCTCCTAGCTTTGTATCATCAGCAAACTTGGATATATTATATTTGGTCCCCCCTTCATCCAAATCAATGATTTAGATTGTGAATAGCTGAGGTCCAAGCACCGATCCTTGCGGCACCCCACTAGTTACAGCCTGCCAACCCGAAAATGGCCCGTTTATTTCTACTCTCTGTTTTCTGTCCATTAACCAATCCTCAATCCATGCTAGTATATAACCACAATCCCATGAGCACTAATTTTGTTTAATAACCTCTTGTGTGGCACAGGTAGAACGTTAATTTGATGCCACCTGCTAATTTAAATGATTTTAGTGCACAGCCCAGCAACTGTCACGCTGCTTCAGGCTGTGCACTTAGCAGGATGCCCAATGTCACGATGCTGCATTCTCTTAAAGCAAGGCTGTCAGCTTTGAAAGCAGTCTTGAGCCCTTAAAGGTGAATGGCCTTCTAAAAAAAAATTCAAAAATAGGCAGGGCCGAAATTCAGCCTCCCAATAAGGCCTCTGGCCGTCTGAAAGTGGCGGCCACAGAGTGGTGCCGAATGGCCGCCGACGCTCGCTAAATTCACCTTTGGGCTTTTTGCTGCATTGTGACGAGCCGTCCCGCTCCTGCAGATGCGTCTTAAAGATGTCATCAGAGCATACACTGCAATGGAGCCACCCCAGGAGGGAAATTCATCTGAAAA
Organism: Pristiophorus japonicus; assembly: GCF_044704955.1. Classification (NCBI taxonomy): domain Eukaryota; kingdom Metazoa; phylum Chordata; class Chondrichthyes; family Pristiophoridae; genus Pristiophorus; species Pristiophorus japonicus. Next base: position 257,765,549 of record NC_091978.1, on the reverse strand, counting down.
AATCTCCCGGACGCCGCTCGGTACCCCCAACAGCTTTTTGTGTTGGTGCACTCCTTGTTAGGCCTTGTTGGTTAGGGGTGCAGCTGCCCTTAAAGGGGACGGGGCACTGCCGGTGATGCCATTTTATTTTTTTTGTCGGCCGGCTGCCAGTTCGGGCCGACAATTATGCCCCCAGGTTCAGCCAGGCACTCCTTCTTGGGTGCCAGGCCACTGGCCCGGCTAAAGCCCTCCTTGGTGATCCAGTGGACCGAACTGGAAAAGTTGCAGAGCTCGCAACGGCTCTATTTAACTGAAGGGGAGAGACATGTTGATGTGCCAGCACAATGATGTCATTGGCGCGGCGCTGATGATAGACAGCGGCGGAGACTCTGTCCCGCCCCCACTTCCGCCCTGCTAGTGATGCCCACTCCGCTCCGCCCCCACTTCCGCCCCTCATGATGAGGCTACTTCCGTCCTGCTTGAAAAAAATGGTTGAGGAGCTGAAATTGTCCAGATAGGCCGTCACATCCATTGCGGAGGCCAGAAGACTTCGTAAATGGTAGGACTGCTCCCTTTCGCAGGAAGGGGAATTCTGGCCCTGCAGTCTCTAGCCCTTAAAGCTGACTGGCTTCTGGAAAAAAAACATTGAAAATCATTGCAAACTAGGCATTCTTCAGCTCTTAAAGCTGAACTGCCATCTGTACATAAAATATGGTAAAAATGCTTCAGCACTAACACAAATGGCTCAACAGGACAGGGAAAGTGCACCCAGTGTGTCGCACGCAAAACTCCAGGGCAGGGCAGGGCATCAGCACTGGAAGAAAGGTCCGCTACCCAACAGGGATTATGAGGCCCTCCAGAAAAATGTATGTGGGACCAAATCACCACGGCCGTCACTGCCAGCAGTGTCGCACCCCACGGACCTGGCTCAAGTGCCCAAACAAATCTCATGGCCTCAGACGAGTGGTGAATTTCAGTGAATGCATCTACAAAAGCCATATCCTATTAACTGCAATACAAGCCTCACACATTGCTCAATGCACGACCACCCTCCATCACTCGCCCACCAACAATCTGTACCAAACATGAGGCACACCTCCCATTCTTAGCTTCACCTCACCCCCTTGGAGGAGACAATGCTGGCCATTCTTGGCAGGGGCATGGCTGAGCCCTTGGGCAGCGGCGAAGCTGAAAGGACACAAGATGCTGGTATCCTCATATATCATCCTCCTTCTCACATCCAACTTCCTCCTCATCCCACAATATCTTCTGATGTATAAGCTGCGCATGATGTAAGCATGCACCTCTTGCTTTCCCGCTCTACCCTCACCACAAAACTACCCTTGTGCCTTCCTCATTTCAGATACCAAGAAATACAGCCTGCCCAGTGGTTGATCGAGCAGTGGGTGAGGAGTGTGAAGAAGAAGAAGAAGAAACACTGTCTCGCATTTCACAGCCACCAGCACCTCAATGTCGTCCTGCAAGTCCATTTGCAGTGTCCCCCACTGAAAGTCAGCACCCTTCCATCAGCCATGCTGCAGGCACTGGGATAGCACTGTGTGACATCTGTAGGATGGGCAAAGGCAAGACAGTCACTAAGAGAATGCACAAGGGTGATTAGTTTATTTTTTGATGTAATATTGGATGCATATATTGATAAAGATGGATGAGAAAGTTTGCTTTATGGTGGCGTTTATTTCAGCATTGTGGCCAAGAGGACTCTGTGATGACCAGAGGGAAGGTAAGGTGTGGGGCTAATGTTGAAAGGGAAATTGGGGTTGTGGCCACTGGGACTGCAGGCGGATAATTCGATCAATATCCCGGCTGGCTGCATTGCATCCTTCCTCTGACCTGCTTTTGTAGCCACAGTATTTATGTGGCTGATCCAGTTAAGGTTTTGGTCATTTACATCCACCTGACATCTGAAACTGCCTTTAGTTGGAGAGTTAGCCAGAAGTTTTGGACTGGTATGATTAAATATGCCCACTTCATCTGTTCGGAGGAGCCATGGACAGGGACATCCCATTTTTATTGAGTAAAGTCCTCAAATTCTGCAGCAATTTTTTTCTATTTTTATAGTTTTAAGCCAGCCTTCATTTACAGTGCATGCAACTGACTTTGTCCAACCTTGACAGTAATGTCACCAGATACTGTTTAATTTAATAATTTTCAAACTGTTTTGGGCTGAGCCTTACCAAAAAATGTATCCTCTCTTGCCCCTTTAGTTAATAATGATGGTGATGATGGTGCTGATGGCTAATGTTTCTCTTTCTTCCCCCTCCACTTGTTCTCCTGCTTCCCTTCTCATTTTATTTTCTTCTTCTTTACCTCCTGCTTAATTTAATTTTCCTGTTTCACCTCTTTGATATCTTAGCAGGCCTGGAAGTACTCAGGCTTGGTGGGTAGGAAAGAGAACGGATAGGATAGGAAGTACTCAGAATGGGCAGGCAAGCAATTAGACCAGGAACCATTTAGACTGATCAAGTAGATGAATAGACAGATCAAGAAGCCCATAGGCAGGAGAGGGGTAAGTAGTAGGCTGGGAATCACTTTGGCTGAATGTGGTCGTAGTAAGTTGGTAGGCCAGGACACAGTAGAGCAGGTGGGCAATTTGGGAAGTCTCAGGGTGGAAGTGTGAGTACACTGATCAGAAAGCACTCTGTGTTGGTGGGCCAGGAAGCACTTGGAATAATAATAATAACTTTTATTTATATAGCGCCTTTAATGTAGTAAAACGTTCCAAGGTGCTTCAAATTGTCAGAAAATCAATCTTCCCGGAATATGCTCAAGACAAGCAGGTGGGCAAGTGGGCCAACGTGCAGGTGAACTAGAGTGCTCTCAGAGTGGGTGAGCAGGCAGGTGAGCAGAAAATACTTGGGACAGACAGCAGACCTACTGAGCTCTCTCAATTGGATTTGCCCAGAGTAATTGCAGTTGGTCTGACCTGTCATTAATCCACAGCATTGCAAGCATAGTAGCAGGGCCGAACACATCAACAGTTAACAAAAACTGGAGGGTGGGGAAGGACCAGATGGGAATGATTTTTGGTGGTCATGATAGTACTCTGGACAGGTTGTGCTGCGAAGGACTATGGCTAGATCGAGGTAGGTCAGGAGCAACTCTGGGTAGATCAAAGTGGGAAAGGCTGCAAAGGACTTCAGATGAGCGGGGTGAGGAATCGCTCATGCTGGGTCAGGTTGGCCAGAGGAAAGGAAAACAGGGAACAAATCAGACCGTCGAAACTTTAACAAAAGTGGGGAGTAAGGCCAAAATAAAGATGAGAGGCTTGGCTTAATTGCTATGGACTGTAGCCAATTGGAAAGAACATAGGCATTTGCAGAGGAATAAAAGGCACAAAGTCCAATTCAATAATACAAGCTTTAGCCAAGTACTCTTAATTGTGACCCAAGCTCCCAACACAGGCTGTGGAATGATTTTTCCCAGGTACATAAAAAAAGTGTACAGAAAACTTCATAGGGCAATAAAGCACTCTTGACCGCACCTGTGCCCTCAACCAAGTGAGTTGACCTTGTCCCATAATACTAGTTCAGCTCATTTAATTATTTTAGAAGAGCTCAAAGTGCATAGTACCTGATGGACTGACAGCACTATGGGGCTCAGGGGCCAAACTGACAGGCATGAGTGACCTAGTATTGATGTGATTTATGACCTTCACATTACTCTCTGCCTGGTAGGCCAACAAAGGAACCATTAAAGCTGTGGAGCCTCACCACAGCAGCCTGAAAATTGTTCTCGAGAGTTTTCTTTTTCTAATTCTCTCAGTTTCATCAGTCTTTTCTTGCCAGCTTTGCCAAAGAGTTCATTGAAGGTAATTAATTTCTAAATGAATGGTTGCTGGCTGCCTGTGCAAAACCACCATTAGTTATTGCATTGGTCCACTAATAGAGAAGTAAGTTCCCTTGCTCAATTTGACCATTGAAGGCTAAAAACTGCAGTGACTGCAAATATGAGTCACCTTTCATTAAACAGAGGATCATCCAACAACAAATTCCCTCCCTCCCTCCCTACACACATTCCAAACGGTGCTTTACATTTGGAAAGCTCCTCAGGCACTATAATGATATTATGGAGAGGATCCCTAATTTATATAAATTGTGGGATCTTAATAGCCTTATGCACATTTTATGCAGTGATTCCCAGATTGCAATAGGGTTAAAAAGAACATAAGAACATAAGAAATAGGAGCAGGAGTAGGCCATACGGCCCCTCGTGCCTGCTCTGCCATTTAATACGACCATGGCTGATCCGATCATGGACTCAGGTCCACTTCCCTGTCCGCTCCCCATAACCCCTTACTCCCTTAATGTTTAAGAAACTGTCTATTTCTGTCTTAAATTTATTCAATGTCCCAGCTTCCACAGCTCTCTGAGGCAGCGAATTCCACAGATTTACAACCCTCTGAGAGAAGAAATATCTCCTCATCTCAGTTTTAAATGGGCGGCCCCTTATTCTAAGATCATGCCCTCTAGTTCTAGTCTCCCCCATCAGTGGAAACATCCTCTCTGCATCCACCTTGTCAAGCCCCCTCATAATTTTATACGTTTCGATAAGATCACCTCTCTGAATTCCAATGAGTAGAGGCTCAACCTACTCAACCTTTCCTCACAAGTCAACTCCCTCATCCCCGGAATCAACCTAGTGAACCTTCTCTGAACTGCCTCCAAAGCAAGTATATCCTTTCATAAATATGGAAACCAAAACTGCACGCAGTATTCCAGATGTGGCCTCACCAATACCTTGTATAACTGTAGCAAGACTTCCCTACTTTTACACTCTATCCCCTTTGCAATAAGATACCATTGGCCTTCCTGATCACTTGCTATACCTGCATACTATCCTTTTGTGTTTCATGCACAAGTATCCCAAGGTCCCACTGTACTGCAGCACTTTGCAATCTTTCTCCATTAAATAATAACTTGCTCTTTAATTTTTTCTGCCAAAGTGCATGACCTCATATTTTCCAACATTATACTCCATCTGCCAAATGTTTGCCCACTCACTTAGCCTGTCTATGTCATTTTACAGATTTTTTGTGTCCTCCTCCCATCTTTATATCATCAGCAAACTTGGTTATGTTACACTCGGTCCCTTCGTCCAAGTCATTAATATAGATTGTAAACAGTTGTTGTCCCAACACCCCTCTAGTTACCAATTGCCAAACTGAGAGTGAACCATTTATCCCGACTCCCCGTTTTCTGTTAGTTAGCCAATCCTCGATCCGTGCTAATATATTACCTCAACCCCGTGAACTTTTATCTTGTGCAGTCATCTTTTATGTGGCATTTTGTCAAATGCCTTCTGGAAGTCCAAATACATCACATCCACTGGTTCCCCTTTGTTTGTTATATCCTCAAAAAATTCCAGCAAATTTGTCAAACATGACTTCCCCTTCATAAATCCATGCTGACTCTGCCTGACCGAATTTTGCTTTTCCAAATGTCCTGCTACTGCTTCTTTAATAATGGACTCAAACATTTTCCCAACCACAGATGTTAGGCTAACTGTTCTATAGTTTCCTGTTTTTTGTCTGACTCCTTTTTTAAATAGGGGCGTTACATTTGCAGTTTTCCAATCTGCTGAGATCTCACTAGGCTCTTCGGGTGCATGGTAGGCCTCAGGCGTCTGTAACCAACAATACGGGGAGTTGGTATCTGATGTGCATCAACACAATGGCTAGTGGCCATAACATCATCAGTAAGTAAAGATAACCATTTTATTCTAAATTGTTTAAAATCTGGTGGATTTCTGATGGTTAATGTTAACTTTACTAGTAAATTTTCAAATAGGTAACTGGTTCAAGATAGAAATTTGGGATTGGTAACTTTTTAAAAATATAAGTAATTTGATTGTTCAGTTTTCTGCTCTATATTCATTGCTCATTGGTAATTACCACTGAATCAAAATGCTTTTGACTCATTCATGTTTAGTTAATTGGATATTTCTTTTGTAATTTACCAGACAAGTCCTCAATTCAGCCAATCATTTTATTTTTGTAGATTTTTATAGAAATTATATTTTATGTTGTTTAATATATTATTTGCAACCAAATCAAATAAATCAACATTATATATGGTTAATATTTTTATAAACATCACAACAAAATGGGCCTGAATTTGCTGGAACAGCATGTTTGGTGTCATACGCCGTTAATCAGCACTCTCCGTTCATATTGCACTATATTTATGCCACAGTTTGCTTGAATGTTGATCCATCGAAACTGTATCGAGATCAATGACGAATGAGGAACCTTGTGCATGGTGCAGCCAACGGCTGAACCTGCAGACTAACCACATGGCTCTATACATATGGCCAGTCTCCGGACATGGTGCTTCAAGCAATGCGCCTGCTCCCTCTGCTCCTCCTCCAGGTCGTTCATGTTAATCAAGAACAAGGGGAATGCCCAGTGGTTGAGTCATTACAATCCTTTCATCTTTTTAAAACATAGAAAGAGGTGCGAGTCCTGAAATTAATTGCCTTCAGACACTAACAGGACTCTTTGGCAAAACCGACAAAAAAAGACTGAGAACTGAGAGAATTAAAAAAAGAAAACTCTTCTGAACAATTTTCAGATTGCTGGGGTAAGGCTCCATAGTTTTAATGGTCCCAGGCCAAGAGTCACATGAAGGCCATAAATCACTTCAAAACCAGATCGCTCACGTCATGACTTTTTCAGTCTAAGTGGCTGCAGGGCAAATAATGGAATCAATCCAGAAAATTGGCGATCGCCATTGACCACAATGGTGGGCTGAGCAACGAGATCAAACTTTTATCGGCTTAGGCGAGTGTATCAGTGAATATGCAAATGTCCCAGCAAATATGCAACGCAACTGAAGGCATGACTCACTTAACCATTATTGCCTGGAACTTTTACATATTAACAATGGCGCGCACCTTTAATACATAATTATATGGCACAATTTTCCAGCACATTCAGGAGCTATATCAAGTATAACATAAAAAATGCACAATCAGCAGACACACTGCATGTGATCCACTCCTTATTCCTCAGGTTGGGAAACCAGTCTCTTTTCTTTGTACTGGAGTGTTTCTTTCAGTGCCATAACTAACTTTGGACCCCTTCACCCTTTTGAGGTCATTAGCTCATATTGCGGTTCCTTTACATCCCATTTATTTCAGAAGTTTATTCACTTTTACGCAGTTTTAGCCTCGGCACTTTGATTCTTGTTCTCTACAAGCAAATGACTTTTTGAGCCCCATAATTGCTTCTTTCATTTTAAGCAATTCTCTCATGAAAATATAAAGCTCATACTCTCTTAAAAGTGGCTTATGTCTTGGAAAGGTTTGTTAAGCTATTATACTTAAGTTACGACCAGCACAAATTAAATCAGTCGGTAACAGAGGTTAAGTGTCTAATTTCCTGATGTTATTAAACTGTTCAGTTTGCATGATTCCTGATATTTGAATAGATGGCTTAATAACCTATCAGTGATAAAATTGCATTAGTAAATTTAATTGATTGAAAATTATTGCTTGACTGGTAAGTACACATAATCATCCACTTTTCCTAATTAATTAAAAAGAAAAATGCTTTAATTGAAGAACACAAAGCCATAGCAGGTATACTAAGGGCACAGGAAAATAAATAGACTAAAGCTAACTACTGAAGTATACTATTGTAATGTATTTGCTTCATGTGTTCTTTGCTTAAGAATTCATAACAACACATTGCTATTAAGAACTAGTTGGTTTATTAACCAAGGTTTAACAATCACACTACACATTACCAGTTTATCCAATAGGCTCACAACTGCATATCTCACTGTAGATGACCGAGACTCAATTGACTGGGGTTTTATTGAGTCTTGTTAACATCACGTGACTGGCTAAGCCACTCACAATGCAACAGCTCTACAACTATTTTGAGTTGCACTTGTAAATCAAATATAGTACAAGTGCCCCCTTATTAAAGAGGCACTAAACCGACAGATAAACAAATTAAATTTTCGATGTTACGTGATTCAAATAAAAATTTGTTTGCCGGGGGTGATGATGCACTCCCGTCCCTCTGGCGCCCACCTCTCGTGAAAGGCCGCGAGCGTACCGGTGGACACTGCGTGCTCCATCTCCAGGGACACCCTGGCTTGGATGTAACCATGGAAGAGAGGCAGGCAATTGGGCTGAATGACCCCCTCGACCACCCGCTGCCTGGATCGGTTGATGGCCACCTTGGCCGTGCCCAGGAGCAGTCCTATGAGGAGGCCTTCTAACCTGCCCGCTCCCCTGCACACAGGGTGCCCAAAGATCAGGATTGTGGGACTGAAGTGCAACCAGAATTTGAGGAGCAGCCCCTTCAAATATTGAAAGAGGGGCTACAATCTCACACATTCGACATAAATGTGGAACACAGACTCCTCTAGACCGCAGAAATTACAGGCGGCCTGGGAGCTCGTGAACCGACTTAAAAACTTATTGCACGGGACTGCTCCATGCAACACCTTCCAGGCTAAGTCCCCAATAAATAGAGGGAGGACTCCCATGTAGAGGCAACAGCTCTACAAATCTGTGAGCTTACTCATAGGTGCATACATTACAACTATCAATCTTTAAATTTTCTTAAACTACTACTCTATCTCCAACTTGCCATTTTTCTTCAACCCATTCACTTGAATGTGTTGTCACCATCCAACTCTGTTTCCATCACTCTTATAGCGCTCTACAACCTGGTTGCTGACTTGCCCACAGTATCAAGAGCTCCTTGGTTAAAGTGCTCAATGGCATCTAGCATCGATTCAAACCATGGGTCCTTGTTTCTTCTTACCTTCCTCGACATATTCATTGTCATTAATATTTTCAACTACTATATTTTAGTCCACTACTTTTCCTCCATGGCCCATTTTTACAGCTTTAGTTTTTCCTGGTTGAACTACTTTCTGTCCCAACACAGCCATTTCCTCTCCGCAGATGGTTTCTCCTCCTGTACCTGCACAATCACCTTTTGTATTTTCCAGGGCTTCATGCTTAGTCCCCTCTCATTTATTATCTACTTGCTATCCCTTGATGATATTGTCCACATGCATTTGGCCAACTTTTATATGTATGGTGATGACATCCAACTCTACCTCTTTAGCATCATCAACTCGAAGGCAATTGTTGTACTGGCTGATTTCCTCCCCAAATCAGCCATTGATAAGCCAAAATTCCAATTAGCTGAATGCTCATACAACCTTCCAGTTCCTGTCAGCACCTACAGGCCTATGGCACCAGCTACCCTCCCAGGCTGAACCAAGTGACATGTAATCTTAGTATTCTGCTCAACTCTAAGATGACCGTTTTAATGTCAATCACAAAAAATACATTTTTATGCCTTTGGAACAATGCTCCCCCCCCCCCCATACTTGTCTCTTATTGTTAGTGAAATTCTAATTCATAGCTTCACCAGTTCAAGGATTGATTTCAAGAATGATTTAGCCAATCTTCCCTCCTTTACAAAATTCTAATAATCCTATCTCAGTTAACCAATGATGACATGTTGAAGGACCATAGAGAGGGAAGAAAGGTTAGAGAATGGACACTATTTGGAGAAGATGGATGGGTTGAGAGCGGCCTTTTTTAAAAGGAGGGTGATGAAAGCGATTTTGGCTGAACAAAGGGAGTCATTAATAGTATTAGCAAGCATTGGTGCAGGAGTGGTGGTTCAGTGGCCAGGAGTTGAGTGGGTAAACAATTGAGTGAGCAAAAAGTGCAGGAGGGAATTGGGAGAATAAGTGCAGAGTAATGGGGTGCTATGTAATGTAAATTGCTATTACTGTGTTCTTGCACAAAAGGCTAGAGTCAGAATACTGAGGAGTGTTGGAGGGTTGTAAAGCCAAAGTTGTTGTAAAGATAGGTGGCCTGAAATTGGTCATTACATAAGGTCCGCCCATTTCTCTGCGGTATGCTGGTGGTGCGTCGTTTCAAACCGCTGGCATACCGCCGAGACCAAAGAGTGAAATTTTGGTTGATATTTTTTTGGCGGTATGCGAACGGTGTGCAGCGGGCCGTAGGTAACATTGTAGTCCATCCAGATTAACTTTCTTGTCAATGGATGGTGCAGCACTGAACTGCGCATACGCGATTTTTCTCCCCCCGTTTTTTTCAGATAAGCTATTTACCCTTAATTTCGGGGGTCAGTGGTCACCCGCGCATGCTCAGTGAGCTGAAGTCGAGGGAGAGAGAATGAGAAGGAGCAGCAAGCTAGTCGAGGGTCAGTTGATTTAGTAACAGATTGCAGAGTTAACAAATATTCATAACAAATAATAATTATACAGTTTCAACAATAGTAAGACGTATTTTACAAATCAAAAATCATAACAACATAAGCATAATGGAAATGCTCAAAAAAAGTCAAAGCGCAAGAACATCGAGAAGGACGCGAGGTTGAGGGATCCCACCTTCGATGAGATGGAGTTACCTGCCCTTCGAGAATATTACAGAGATGTACTCTGACCTCATCATCATAGGCAGTCCCTCGAAATCAAGGAAGACTTGCTTCCACTCTAAAAGTGAGTTCTTAGGTGACTATACAGTCCAATACGGGAATTACAGATGGTCGTGGAAAGCGCCCCCCCACCCCCGCCCCCCACACCACCGCCCGCCCCAAAGGAGTACAACAGAATATGGGACAAGATCAGGGAGGCTGTGTCCTCCACAAGTACCATGGTAAGCACCGGGGAAAGGTGCCGTAAGAGGTGGAACGACCTGGTGAGGGTAGCATGTAAATGTAGGTTCAGTGTCACACGGATGATGTTATTTATCTTAAGGTTACGGCGGTGTATTCATGCTTTCTGGCAATGACAAGAGGATCAACGCAGTGTGTGTGTGTGTGTGTGTGTCTGCGATGTTAAATGGATTGAAGATTTTTACTTTCATTTACTTCACTTTCTGCAGAAGAAGACATCTGCAATAGCAGCCGATCAGTGGCGTACGGGGGGAGTACTCACAACCCAAGAGCCATTGACAGAAAGAGAGATTTGTGCCCGGTCGCTGGTCGGGGATAGCAACCGTGCCACCACCGGCGTTGGAGCTGACCCATTCATGCAGGATGGTAAGTTGAGGTCTGTGTTACGGTCCTATCATGTCATGTAATGTAACTGTAACTGTAATGTTGGCCTCATGTAATGTAATGTAAGTTTATTGTACTGTAATGTTGGCCTCATGCGATGTAATGCAATGTTGGAGGCATGTAACAATGCATATATGTATTGTCTGTGCGGTATGTAATGCAGTAATGCAGCAGTGGTGGACATTTAAGTAAGACTGCGCTAAGTCACTGTACTAAGTACTCATGTAACCCTGACCCTTCCCCTGGTGCCAAGCATTTTTAAATGATGTTTTGTACTTTTAGACTCGGATGATTCAGACCACACCTCCATAGAGAGACCAGACCCACTGTTTCCACCCAGCCGTCTCCCGACTTCAACCCTGGCAGAGATGATGAAGAGGAAGAGGAAGAGTAAGAGGGAGAGGGAGAGGGAGAGGGAGAGTCGCTGATCTTGGAGCCAGTGGAGGTGAAGGTGTGAGTGGAGACGGAGCTGGAACATCCTCCACCATGGAGTCTGTATTCAGGGGATTCCCCCATTCTGCAGGACCAAGTGGTGTGCAGCAACGCACCCCCAGTGTTGCAGCGCCTTTGCTGTTGCGCCGGAGGTTGGTGCAGAAAAGGTCTGTTGCTGCACGACAGATAGGCGCGTACCAGGACATGGTGCATCTGTCACAGGCCAGCGTCGACATAGGTCGAGAGCTGCTCAAGGCCATGGCTACGATAGCCGCAAACATCATGGCTCTATCAGAGCGGCAGTCGGAGGATATGTCGCGTCTGATCACTGTGATGGAGTGAACCGCCGACTCCGTCGATACCATGCGGTAATTGACGGGATCGGGACATGGCGCGGAATCCCCCCATGCCATAATAGTCGGAGCGACAGGAGCTGAGGGTGGGGAGCTGCCAGCACCTTCCAGCCCTGAAGCCGTGCCTTCCAGCTTCTCCTGAGGCCCCATTCATCGCGCCTGAAATATCTGACCCCCAACGACAGCAACAGCACTCGGGGTGCGGTGCTGCACGTCGGCTTGGTACCACCACGAGAGGTCCGGGCTCAGGGATGGTGGGAAAGGGAAGGATGGGATTAAGAAAGAGAGGAATAATCCCAAGGGTGGTGTAGCACGTGTTCGAGGTTGAGGTCGAGGACAGTAAAGGATCTTTTGTTGTAGTTGTTCATTTAATAATTGAAGTTTGATTTTTAAAGGTTTATTCAAGTTGTCAAAGTTTTGTTAAAGTTGTTAAAGTTGTTACGGTTGTATTATAGTTATAAGTTTTACAAAGTTTTAAAATTGTTGTATATTTTTACATTTTTACATAAACATTGGAATTGAATTGAAGCACTCTTGTACAGTGTCAAACTTTTGGGGTAACAGTCATCACGGTCCCAAAACACAGCTCTCCACATTCAAGCAAAGCATTCATTTATGAGCTGCTGACGTAACAATTTTGCAGTGGCGTGACCTCTGCTGTGGTGTTGGCGGGGGGGGGGCCATGGGTTCATCTGGAAGCTCCTCCTCATCCTCCTCCCCCTCATTGTCCTCTTCTTCCTCCTCCGTCTCCTGCACTCTCTCCTCAGGCGGTCCCACAGTCCCCTGTGGCAATTCCTGTCCCCACATGATTGCTAAATTATGCAACATGCAGCACACCACTGTGAACTGAGCAACCTGCTCAGGGTGGTATTACAGTCGGCCTCCCGAGTGGTCCAAACATCGAAAGTGCTGCTTCAGCACTCCAATTGTCTTTTCAATAATATTACGTGTGGCTATATGGCTCTTATTATATCATTGCTTGGCTTCTGAGTGGGGGCTTCCATAGGCAGTCAAGAGCCATGTGGCGAGGCCGTCCCCTTTGTCCCCCAGCATCCAGCATTTACTTTGTGGCTCAGATTTCAACAGTTCAGACACAGTGCTCTCACGCAAGATGTGCGCATCATGGATGTTCCCTGGAAAGTTGGCATTCACTGGCATTATGTGCTGTGTATGGTCACATATGAGTTGCGCATTGAGGGACTGGAATCCCTTACAGTTTCGGTTCACCTCCGCCTCGTGTAATAGTGCTCGCAGGGCAACATGGGTACAGTCAACAGCACCCCGCACCTTGGGGAAGTCGGCAATGCATGCAAATCCCAAAGCCCTGTCACTCTGTGCCTCCCTGGTCATTGGGAAGTTTATAAATTCCATCTGGCGTGCATACAGTGCTTCGGTTACCTGTCAAATGCAGCGATGAGTAGCGTATTGAGAAATACAGCATATGTCCTCAGCTGATGCCTGAAAAGAGCTGCATGCATAAAAGGAAAGTGCTGCAGTCACATTCAACTCGACAGAGAGTGCAGTAATGTTGGTGGGCTGAAGGTCTGCCTTATTGAGCTGGCAAATCTCATTGATTACCTGTTTTCGGAAGTACATCCTTCGAACACACTGTTGATCGGTCAGGTCCAAGTATGAGCGCTTCTCCCTGAAAATCCTTTGTGGCCAAGGCCTCCTCCTTATCAGTTTGCGACCTCCTCCATTACCCTGATAACTCTGCTCAATAAACCTTCTCCCATCTGGATCCTGCATTAGACAGATAGTCAGCAATACAGGCTGAGATAGTACAGGCCCCTTTTTAAATCTCCAGAATATTTTTCAATGAAAAAAATATAACTAAAATGCCTGCGAGTACTACCGCCCATTCCCGCCCACTTAACATCGCGTAAAACCACCTTTTCCAGGGTATGCAGCTCCGGTAGTATGTCGGCGGTATGCCATAAAAATCGGACTTTTTAGGTGCTTTGCGGACGGTGTGCATACCGCTCCAGGGTATGTCAATGATGAATATTCCACCGAACAGTAGGTCGGGGTATGTAGGTGTTTTTTCACTAAAATTGCATTTTTGAGCGGTTAGCGGGCAGTACTGGGCGGTATGTCGATGAATTTTAGTCCCAGGATGTGGTGAGACCAGGAGGAATTTGAAGATAAGGACTGAAGAGGAGCAGTTGTGTATATCGACCTCATACCACTGAATAAGTATCAATTATATCTATCTTAATGTCCCTCAGTGCTACATGAGGTTGTTGAGTGCTGAATGACCAATGCATGTACTAAAATTGAGGTTCAGCAAATGATCCATGTAATGATTAAGTAGGACCTGTAATTATAAGCTCTTGTAATTTACTGTCCAAATAGACCTAGAATACAGAATAATTCTGCTGATATTTTAAAAGACTATCAAGATCAAATCAAAATGGCCTTTGACTTTTCAAAGAGTCAGACTCTATTAAATTTAAGTTACTCTCTGTTGTAATTTCTCATTGAAATTGCTTGATGAAGATGCAGACACAATTGGAGAACATAAGAACATAAGAAATAGGAGCAGGAGTAGGCCTTACGGCCCCTCGAGCCTGCTTCATCATTTAATACGATCATGGCTAATCCGATCATGGATTCAGTTCCACTTTCCTGCCCGCTCTCCATAACCCCTTATTCCCTTATCGTTTAAGAAACTGTCTATTCCTGTCTCGGAGGCAGCGAATTCCACAGATCCACAACCCTCTGAGAGAAGAAATTTCTCCTCATCTCAGTTTTAAATGGGCAGCCCCTTATTCTAAGATTATGCTCTCTAGGTCTAGTCTTCCCTACCAGTGGAAACATCTGATCCACTTTGCAAATCACTCCTTTCAGCCAATACAGGGAAGCAGTGAAGACAACTGTAGATAGGTCCACAGCCTTAACCATTGCACTTCCTGGTTGAAGTAAACCAGCATGGCAGAGAAGAGGCTGAAAGGGATAAATCATGTAAAATGTATTTACCAGGAAATGCCTTGAGAAACATAAGTGTGATGTAATAAATATCTCCCAAATTAAGGAAACTGGATAACTCATAACTGGATAACAAGTAGCAGTATTTATCATATTGCCTTGCTGGCGGCAACACAGTCCATTCATAATACAGCGGCAAGTTTTCAATTAAAACAACATTGATTAATATATTTGTCCAAGAAAATCAGTTAAAACTGGCTTGCTGTGTCATTTTGTTATTTCCCCATAGTGACAACCATCCCACAGAAATAAGATTATTTTCATTTTAGTTTCCCCAAACCAATTTGATAAATATAGCAAGCATTTTTTTTCGATTACTGTTACTGTCATCTTACTTGACTAACTTAAAAATTACTTTAAACTTTAGGACAACACTGATAAATAACAGACTACATTGATTTAAAACAAACAGCCTATTCTGAGGCTAACAAAGGGAATACTGTTTCTTTAAAGAAATAATGCACCTCTTTTGTCAGCAGCAGTTAGGCTATATTTCAAAACCTTCAAAAGTTTACACAACAGTACCTTTTAACATATGCCAGCCAGCATACAAATTCCATCTGGTTTCCTTGAAGAATCTAGTTTACACCATGCAATGTAATTTTTTAACACCAGCATAGAAATTATGTCAGCCTCTTTGTTAGTATTCTGGTACGCAATTATCCCAAAGTTTGTTTTTTGCAATTAGGATGGTCTTAATTCTTTCTAAAGTGGACAATAATTAGCACTTATGCTTTAAAATATTTAACATTTAATTGTACTATGATTTTCATTCATATTTTTAAAAAAGTATAAACCAAATTCTGGTCACACCTGAGAGATTACACTGCTGAAACCTTTGCATGTAGGAGGGATGAATTAGGGAACTGCATCTCTATGGAGTGATCGGTTGCGGCTGTGACAGGTCATGAACTAATTAAGAAAAATATCTTAGCTGACAAGCACAATGTCAAAGCAGGTGTGGTATGGATACAGTCAAATATACACACAGCACTAACTAACTATTTTGAGCCAATAATTAATCCTGGTTGAGGGAAGGAACTACGCCCTATGCCAAAGCTGCCCACTAATTGTAAACCTGCCTGTCCTCCAAATGTCAATTAATGCCATGTATGATTATTTTGTACAAATAAGCTTTAAACTACTTTAGTTTGGCAGCAATAGAAACTGCATAAATTGAAATCAATGATCAACAGACACATTTAGAGTTAGGTAAGTAATATAACTAATACAAAAACAGAAAATGCTGGAAATACTCAAGAGGTCTGGCTGAATCTGTGGAGATAGAAACAGTGTTAACATTTCAGGTCGATGACCATTCATCAGAACTGGAAAAAGTTAGGGATGCAACAGATTTTAGGCAAGTACAGAGGCAGAAAAAGTGGGGAGGGGAGCAAAGAACAAAAGGGAAGGTTGGTGATAGGGTGGAAGGCAGAAGAGATTAAGTGACAAAAGGGATGATGGTGCATGGCAAAAGGGGATGGTAATGGGGTAATGAAAGAAACAAAAGGGGAGTCTGGAAGAGGTGTAAATGGCAATATCAGATTCATTCCCAACAGCTGCTGTGCGAAAAAATGGGAGCAATGGTTATGATCTGAAATTGTTGAACTCAATGTTGTAAAATGCTTAATCGAAAGATGAGGTATTGTTCCTCGAGCTTCCATTGTGCTTCATTGGAACAGTGTAGGAGGCCAAGGACAGAGAGGTCAGAGTGGGAGTGGGGCGGAGACTTAAAATGACAGATGACCAGTCATATAACTAGTCAATCAAAATTTTAAATTAAAAAAGCTATGAAATTCAGTGGGGCTTTTCCTGATTTCCTGTCAATGTTACAGAATGAGTACAGTTGAACCCTCAGAAAAATGGCACAAATGGCTGACCAAAGTTACAGTGATAGATTGGGAGAACTCCCACTAAATTTCAAGGCTATTATTGCTTGTTAATCATTTTGTAATCCTTGATCCCTTTTAAGCACATAACATTTATATTCCAATTTGCTAACGATGATTTAATTAGCCAGATTTGAGAGGACCATGGACTAAACCATTGCATCCAATTCCATACAGTGTTATCATTCATGGTTTAAAGATTATCACAGGGAAGGAAGGTTGGAAATTATATTTAGGAACAGTTATATGGATGCCATTATGAAGGATTGCACTGGTCTCATGTACTACTGAGTGGAAGGATATGAATTTGTGCTGCAATGTTTTTTTAATATATTGAGGGGGGGGGGGCGGCGGTCTGATCCCATCTCTGCTGTTGGGGGAGGCCCAAAAATGAGGTCAAATATTTCCTGATAGGAAAAAGAACTAAAAAATGTCAGTGCAGACTCACTTCCTGCCAACGGGAATTGAAAAAGATCAGTGATCAGTGTTGCTTGTCTGCTTACTCAGCTGAGGTGCCGAAGGAATCCTTAGATGGAGGAAAGAGAAGAACATAAAAATGGCTTTTACAATTGTTACATGGTTCTGAAATGTTTAGTGAGGATATTTACTGCTCATCATGTACCAGATTATGATGTCATCAGCATCCCATCATACAAAGTTATTGATGTTCATATTGAAAATGTTTCTAAACCTTTCAAGCTAAATTATGAAGTATATTGGCTGTGAAATGGTTGGATGCAATGTATATTTTGCAAATTCACCATTACAGCTTGAATCTTCACCAACCAGGAACACAAATTTGTAAAGTTTACACTTATAATGGAACTAAATACCATAACTCATGAGCTGTTGGATTGTGGTAAAAACACAACTGATTCACCAACCGTTCTTTTAGGAAGGAAACCTACTGTCTTTACCCGGTCTATATTTGACTCCAGTTGCACAATTGTATCAAAAACTGCTACAGAACTACAACACCTCCACCACACGGACTGCAGCGGTTCAAGAAGAAGATGCCCATCAACACCTTCTCAGGGCAACTGGGGATGGGCAGTGAATGGTGACCTTGCCAGCCATGCCCACATCCCAATAACCAATTTTTAAAAATTGTGGTGTGTATAAGGTCATGTGATACCCATTCAAAAGTGTACATTGGTATACAAATACATGCAAATATCCACATACTTGTTATGTATTTTTGAAGCAGCATATTTAGCATTGCAATTTACTCTTGATATTGGCAAATGCTAAACAGGTTCAGATGGTACTTCTCTGTCCTCTCTCTTAACAGAGATCTTAAACCATTTATTTTAAATGTGTTGAAACCTCTGCTTTAGGAGTGTTAATCATTTGTATGCTAATATCACCAACAATAATTTCTAGCCTTCAAATTGCAATCAGCAATGCAGAAATAGGAATCACTTCTAGGAAAAAGACCATGCTACTGAAGTTTTGCCTTATTCAGGAGAGCAGGACAAAAGAGGAAATCCAAGCAAAGCCAGACTTCAGCACATAAACATGTTTAATCATGCCTCATAATTGCTTGAATATTTACCTCTCTCAATAATTCTTAGTTTTTACACAATGTGCAATATTACTCCGAAAATATCACTGAATTATGGAATTTCTGTTTTTGCTGCTTGAGAAAACTTAAGAGGTTATTTATTTTTAATTGCTAGATATACAGCACATTTGGTTTGGTTGTAACCAAACTAAACACAGCAGGAGCTCTCAGTGTGTATTGTTCTCAAGTGTAAAAGTGCTATGCTGATGACAGTTCATACTGTTTCGATTACTGCTGAAAGCAGTGACTTTACTTTACTTTTGACCCTTGTTCTTCACTGTCAAGGTAATTTTCTTTTTACAAATTTTTCCTCCTTTGGCCTCATCTGCAGTTCACCATAAAGGCACCACTGGACAAATTCTTGTCATCTGCATATGATTATAGTGGGCTTTTATGGTCGCTTATGCTCGAACAATGCGATGAGACAGGCTTTTAAAAGAAAGAGGTCTATTGTTCATGGTTAAAAGTTCAATTATTGATAATTATTGTTCTGTCAGTAAAATAGAAGGGCATTTTTCGGTGGGTCTCATGGGGCTGCTTCCAGATGCCTCCTTTGAGTTACTTGTGTTTAAGATGTAGAAGATGTCACATACTAAAAGATCCTCTGGTTTAACGGAGCAGACTGACTATTGAATTATTAGATACATTCTAGGCTTGTGGTCTGAAGATTGATGAAAAGAGGTCAAGACAATACTGGCATGAGACGGTTAAGATGTCCTGATCAGAGATGGTTACTTTAGATTTAACGGTCCTGAAATTCCTTAGGGGTTCTGCTGCACTCCTGCCATAACTCATGCAGGAGACCAGTAGAACCCTCTGGAAAAACAGCACGGACCTATTTGTTCCATCAGGAATTTCTGGTCTGCCTTGTAATGGTCTCTGCTCCCCCTTACATGTCAAATGTCATCAGGGGAGGGGGGGGGGGGGTGGAGACCTAGCATAATAATGAAGGCTAGTGAGATGATGGCATAAGTAGGCCCCAGTGGGGAAGGGAGGGGTGCAGGTCAGACCCCTGACAAATGGCAGGAGGAGGCTTGGGCAACCACACCCCCACCCCTCCCAAAAGCGGGCGAGTGTCAGATGTGCTGTCCACATGGGGCACCTGGCACTGGAGATGCACCTGCAATGGTATGGGGTGCTCACCTACCCCATGCAAATTAGGAACCCGCTCTCTGACCCTGCAAACACCAGTAGGAATAGTATTGGAGGACACCGATGGGCACAATCCTGATATGATCTATAGGATCACAGCCTATGGGTTTTTTCAGGGCCAAAGTTAAGATACGCAGAAACTTCCAGAAAATACAGAAGTATACACATAGGTGAACTCTAATGAAACCTTTGCAGATGTGTTATTTAAAACTCAACAACCACCATGATATCCACTCTAAATTTGCAACATCCTGAATCTTGCGTCTGGTGCCTCAATGATTTGACGATAAATCTAAACCAATACAAACCTGGATCATTCCATTAATGATAACAGCAGTATGCTAAGTAGGTGACTAAATAATACGGCAAATAGACTCCCACATAAAACAGTTACTGCTACAGAGATTAATATTATTAGAAAAGAACTGTATAAATAGGTGGGTAGGAACATAACTTTGGGTTAGAAGGATAGGCACGGAGAGAAATTATGGACTGAATCATGAAATGTGATGGTCCCTCAAAATGCCATTAAAAAGAAGTCAGCAAATAAAGGATGAATAATGCAGGAGGTAATCTGAGACAGGTATGCTGGAGTTTTGCAAAATCCATACATGCCAACCTAGAAGGCCTTCAAAAGCCGACAGCGGGTAAGTTTAACCCAACCAGCTCGATGGGAAACTGACATGATCGGATCGGTGTCCTATTTTACAATGGAAAGCAGAATTGGGCGGAGTGTAAATTGCGGTGACGGGAGGGTTGATCCCACTGGGGTCAGGATTAGTTAAAATGACTCCCACAGTTTAAAATCAATGGCAACTGAAAGATGTATGATGGATGATTTTGCGATCCGGCACCTCCAGCAGGGAACTGCAAATATATATGGAAGTCAAGGGTTTCCATTATGGATGGAAGTTCGCAATGAATACACTCGTGACTTCTCGAGATGTGCTCTTTGTGAATTCTGCTCCCTACTGGGAGGTTCATGGGGAAGTGGGGGGCTGCTGTCTTTAAGCATGCTGGTGCAGTTTGGAGCTTAATGTAATTCTGCCTTTCAAGCCAAAAAGAATTTAACCCCTAGAGAGATTACAGAAATATGAAAATAAAGTTGCTGCATAGATTTAATTACAATTTTAAATAAGTAGATTTATGCCTCTGTTAAAATAATGGACAGAGGAATGTGATACAATTTGTGTGAAGCTTTCATCAGATATTATCAGCTGCCTTACTTTATAGCTTACCTTGTGCCTTGTCAAGAAAGTACTTGAAATAAAGATTATTACACACTGAAATAATTTAAATAACAACTAGAATTAAATAAAATGTTTTTTGCAGGAATAGGCACGGGGAACTAAATTTTTTTCTCTCTGGCAGACTTGGCAGAGTGCACCGGTCTAGAGTTTGTAATCTATTATACTGGAATTAATGTAGTTCTTCACATTTCCTGGTGGATGTTGATTACTCCAAATATAAATGCTGGGGGATGTCTCCTTAGTTACTGCATGGTAACAAGGGATCTCCCTCACAGCCTTCAAAGTTACAGACACAACCAGGTGCTATCATTCACTAACAAACAGGTCAGAGGTCGGCATTGCATACGACAATAGCACACTCCAGTATTACCTTAAATATGGGAAACTCTGCGCAATTTGCAAAGTAAAGTGAAAGTCATCAATACTTCAACCCCACTCTTTATTCTATTTCCAAACTCTGGCAGCAGCGTAAGTGCAGTGACAAGAACATTGTAATAAAACCAGTTAATGCATTTGCACCACGAAACATACTTCTTATCTCCAAAAAAAGCAGCTGCAACCAGTCTTGAAGAAAATAATTCCTCATGTAAAACAACATTTGGGCTTGCCAGAACCTAGAACATTTCATGGAGGAAATAATTTTTTTTTAAAGCTCCATTTTAGCAGTTTATTTATTTTATATAACATGTTTGTGGTCAAACATTAAACAAACACAGAAACAACTTTGATTCACAGAAATCATCAGGTCATCTTAAAATGTTTATGGCTCGAGCTTGTGTACGACTGACAGTGAGAGATAGAGCTGACTGATTGCTTCTAACAACCTTCAGTCCTACCTCCAAACAATCTGATTGGTTGATATTGACAACTTCCAATCCTGGCATCTCAGGTGGACATGAAAGATCCCATGACACTATTTCAAAGAAGAGCAGTGGAATTCTCCCCAGTGTCCTGGTCAATATTTATCTCTCAACCGACATCTAAAAATAAAACAGAATATCTGGTCATTATCACATTGCTGTTTGTGGGACCTTGCTGCGTGCAAATTGGCTGCCACGTTTTCTACATTACAACAGTGATTACACTTCAAAAAGTACTTAATTGGCTGTAAAGGCTATTGGGACGTCCTGAAGTCGTAAAATGCTAACAAGACTGTCTGTCAGCTGCCAGTTGACATGTATGTTGATTTATCGTTGAGGTTGGAAGAAGGCTTGCCAAATGTTTTTGGTTGTGGATAGGGACGAGGCTTGATTGGACAGTAAATGGCACATGAAAGGAGCTGCTTCGTGAGCCAAATAGCTTTTCCCATGCATTCTTTCTTATTTTCTTATTGTTGTGAACAATCATGATTATCAAGAGAGGAACAGTTCTGACCCCTCGACAATTTGTAGGAACTGTTTTTATCACTTGTTGCATCGAAAATAAAAATTTATTTAATGAACTATGATTTTTATGACTGGTCTCGAAAACAATTTCAGTGGATGAGGAATCGGATGCCCGAAATTCCAAAAGAACCATTTTGCCATCAGAATTGAGTCAAAGTGGAACTTACAGATTTTGGTCCTAACGTGGTTATGAATGTCATTTAGGATGGTGAACAGTGACCTGGGAGGATGGGGCCAAGGGAGGAGTGTGGGGGTCAGGGGGGATGTGGGACGGAGGGGTTGAGGGGTAAGGGGATTGTCCAGAACATAGTTGGAGAAAAGGGACCTGGACACAGCAGTAGGATATAAAACCCGCTGCTGCTTTAAGGGGTAATGGCAGTGCAAGCTCACAAGGCCACGTCAAATACAGCAACCTGGGTCCTGGCCTAGATTCCAGCCCTGCCGCTAACGTTACGGTGGGAGTCTGCTGGAAGGGCCGTGGATTTTCAGGGCTTCTATTTCCATAATATTCTTAATTTAAATTTAAAGCTCTGACAACCTACTGGTAGAAGTGCTGATGTTTCAGCATCTTGCAATTGGTCCATAAAAAGAGGAATTATTTAGAAATAATGCACAAATGTACAGGGCAAAACTCTGCAAAAGAGAAAAATCGAAACATTAGGCTAAGCAAATTAATCCTTACTTTCCTACTAGGAGACTTAAAAGTATGTCAGACTATCAGGAATAGTAAATGTGCCCATTTGACAAGAACAGTGGAGAGAGGGAAGTACATGTAACAGAGCACACAGTAACATAATACCCCGCAAGCTCTGGACACTTTAAATGTCTGTAGAAAAACCACAGTAACTGTACCACTGTTGTTCACCATTGAAACTTATTTTATTCTGAAAGACAGTTCTGTGACATCAAGTAAAGAGTAGAGTTCTACTGCAATGTTCCTGATTGGAAATAAAACAGAAACCACTTTTAAAAAGCTGTGAGGGAGGAGGCAGGAAATACCATACAATATTTAATTTGCCTTATCTTCAAATAGACAGTGGGCAATAAAGCATTGAACTCACTGTGTTACTATAAAGATTGAGTTTGCTTAGCATTTTCTTCATAGCAATTCACATCAAATTTGGAGTTTAAAAAACCACCATTTATGTCTCCTTTCACTTTCAAAATTGAATCCATATTTTAAAGATGGAATCCTCAGAAAACCTCCTGCTTTTAAAATAATGTGGGCTACAGCACAGTCCTTTCAGTTCTGAGTTTAAATCCAGGCTGTTGGAATGAAAGTCTCCATTCTTTGCTGGATGTAAGGGTGCTATAAATAATGGCTGAAATTTTACCGGTGCTCAGCAGACGGGATCGGCAGCGGGTTGTGAACCTGCTGCCAAATCACACACTCTTGCCTTTCCCAATGTTGGGTTTGCCAGTGCTGAGCAGATCCAGCCAGCAGCGGCAGGGGATCTAATTTAAACAATTATTGGCTTGTTGGCAAATCCTTAAAAGTGAATTTAACGTAAACTTTTGACTTTAACATGGTTTCCACGCTGCTCCTGGACCTCGTCTGTTAATCTGAGGTGGAAGTTGAGTGGCCATTGATTCAGCTGATGAGTGACAGCTTGAAATGTAGTATAAAAGCTCTCACTTCACACCTGTTCACTTTCCAAGTGCAGAAGCTGTTGATTTCTCCCTTTTGAACACAGATTGAGCTTTAGGTAGGCTGCAAGTGTTTGGAGCAAACTCTCTAGCCAATGTCACCTCATTGCAGCAACTTCTCTCACCATTGACAGATCACTTCTGTCATCTCAATGTCAATGCTATCTACGCCGTCAGCATAGGTACCATTTACACTCTCTCACCTTGGTCCTCAGAATCCAACCATGATGAGCCCCAAAACCAGTAGCACCAGGCACAACAGCAGCACCAACAACCCCAACCTTCTCTGAAATCAACTGATGCTGCACAGGAAAGAGGGCATCAGCACCTGGCCATTGCTGCCTGGGATGCCAGGGATGGCCTCATCATTGCTAGATTTACTTCATTTGACAGTGTAGACCTGCCTGCCACATGATGTGCCAGGTTGATACCATCCCACATCAACAGCATAAAGCATCCCTACAATGCCCAAGCCATTCCTTTCATACTCATCACCATTGCCCGGGGGGGGGGGGTACCGTTATGTCTCACCATTCACTGCAACTCACTAAGCCACTTCCAAAGGTGTCTACAAATCTGTCCAAAAACGCAAAGTGTTGAAAATAAAGGTTTCAATGTTTGACAGCACATTAACAGAAACTTTCATGAACATTGCATAAAACAGCCAAATACCTACCCTGTGTGTTGCTAGTTGGTATGATTGCATTAGAATGAGGGTGTGTGTGTGAGGGGTAGCTAGTGAGATGGGGATGTGATAATATAGATAGAGAAGGATGGGTTGAGGTGCAAGGTAAGTTGGTGTGGGTAAGGATGTACAGATGTAGGGTAGGGGAGGCAGAGTGATGGGAATGTTATGAGAGGCACAGCAGGATGAGGTTGAGGGTAGCTTTGTACTAATGTTTCCTGATCTACTGAGATCATTGAAACATTTGCGGCACTGCACCCAGGTCCTCCTGACCACATCCCTGCTTGTGCCCTCCTGTGCAATGTGCAACCAGGCTGTGTTGATCTTCTGTTCATGGGAAGCGAAGATGACCTCCCTGCGTGCTGTGACTCCCTCCATTAGCATATGGAGGGAGTCATGGGGAAGTCTGGGTGCAGCCCTGTGCCTTTTTGCAGTGCTTGTCAGTGTTTGTAGCACCTCAATGCACAAATGTCAATTTAAAGTTGGCCGTGATCCCTATCAGGAAACCGGCTGATGATGTGTCATCAAATGACATCACCAGACCCGCTTCCTCTAATTGGCCGGGAAATGCGCTGGGCGAGCTTAACAAACCCCATCAACGGAAATTAATTCTGCAGAGTGGGATGGAGCTGCGAGCGGGATTGGGACATGCCCTGAGGTCGGCGAGTCGGGAGGTCGGCGAGTCGGGAAGTCGGCGAGTCGGGAGGTCAGCGAATTGGTAAGGCCGTGAGGTCGGCGAGTCGGTGAGTCGGGAGGTCGGCGAATAGGTAGGCCCTGTCAGATTGGCGAGTTGGTAGGCCCTGTGAGGTCGGCGAATCGGTAGGCCCTGTGAGGTCGGCGAGTCGGGAGTTCGGAAACCGAGAGTTTGTAGACCTCGGAGGTCGATGAGGTGAGTTGGTAATTAGCTCTCTTTTCTCTATTTCTTTTAGGTTGGGAGTTTGAAGGCCAAGAGGTTGGGATGCTACAGAGGTCGGTGAGTTCGGGAGGCCACTGAGGTCAGTGAGGTGAGTACATAAGTAGCTCTCTTTTCTCTATTTCTTTTTAAGTAGATTTTAAACTAGATAAGACTAAACCAATATTAATTTCTGAGTATTGGTAAGGACGATGGTGCCTCTGGGGAGTGCAGCCAAAGTAAATTCCAAGGCACCACAGGTGGCTCAGCTGTATAGTGCGGAGGGACAAAGAACAAAAGAGCCCTAGTGATAGGGGATTCTATAGTTAGGGGAACAGACAGGCGTTTCTGCGGCTGTAGACGTGACTCCCGAATGGTTTTGTGCCTCCCTGGTGCCAGGGTCAAGGATGTCACAGAGCGGACGCAGGGCATCCTGGGGGGGAAGGTAAACAGCTAGAGGTCATGGTCCATATCGGGACCAACGACATAGGTAAAATAAGGGATGAGGTCCTACAGGAAGAATTCAGTGAGCTAGGAAGAAAATTAAAGGGTAGGACCTCAAAGGTAGTAATCTCCGGGTTACTACCGGTGCCACGTGCTAATGAGTATAAGAATAGAAGGATAGAGAGGATGAACACGTGGCTGTAAAGTTGGTGTAAGAAGAAGGGCTTTAAATTCTTGAGGCATTGGGACTGCTTCTGGGCAAGATGGGACCTGTACAAACCAGACAGGTTTCACCTCAACAGCGCCGGGACCAATATCCTTGCGGGGAGTTTTGCTAGTGCTGTTGGGGAGAGTTGAAACTAGCTTGGCAGGGTGATGGGAACCTGAGAACAAATACAAAAAGGAAGGAAGTAAAGCTGAAATTGGATAGCAAGAATCTAAAAAGAGAATCTGTAAGATGGAGGAAACAGGGTTTAGTATGTAGTAAGCAAGACGGTCTTCCTGTGCTGAATAGTTTATACTTTAATGCAAAGAGTATAGCGAATAAGGCGGATGAGCTAAGAGCACAGGTAGACACTTGGGAGTATGACATGATAGCCATGACAGAAACATGGCTGAAAGAGGGGCAGGGTTGGCAGATCAATATTCTTGACAAGATAGAGAGGAGGGCAAAAAGGTGGGGGGGGTGGGGGTTACGGTACTGATTAAAGAAAATATTACAGCGGTAACGAGGGATGATATGTTAGAAGGATCATCAAATAAGGCCACATGGGTCAAATTTAAAAAAAAGGGCGATCACACTGCTGGGAGTGTACTATAGACCCCTAAACAGTGGGAGGGAGATAGAAGAGCAAATATGTAGGCAAATTGCTGTGAAGTCCAAAAACCATAGGGTAGTAAGAGTAGGAGATTTTAACTATCAAAATATTGATTGGGACAAATTTAGTGTGAAGGGTATAGAGGGTGCGGAATTCTTGAAATGCATTCAAGAGAACTTTTTTAGTCAGTATGTAGCAAGTCCAACACGAGAGGGGACGGTCTTGGATTTAGCTTTGGGGACTGGAGCTGGGCAGGTTGAAGAGGTATTAGTGGGAGAGCACTTGGGTGCCAGTGACCATAATTCAGTCAGATTCAAGTTGGTTATAGATAAGGACAAGAATAGGCCTGGAATAAAAGTTCCGAATTGTGGAAAAGCTAATTTTGCTAAGTTAAGGAGTGATTTGGCCATGGTGGACTGGAAACAGCTACTTGTGGGTAAATCAGTGTCAGAACAGTGGGAGGCATTCAAGGAGGAGATCTAGAAGGCTCAGACCAAACATGTGCCCTTAAAGAAAAAGGTTGGAAAAAATAATTCTAGAGCCCCCTGGATGTCTAGGGATTTACAGGGGAGGATAAAGAAAAAAAGAGATACTTATGTCATATATCAATGGCTAAATACTATAGAATCTTTAGAGGAATATAGAAAGTTAAGAGGCACAATTGAAAAGGATATTAGGAATGCTAAGAGAGAGCATGAGAAATTCTTGGCCAGTAAAATTAAGGAAAACCCTAACATGTTCTATAAATATATTAAGAGTAAGAGGGTAACTAAAGAAAGGGTAGGGCCTATTAGAGACCATGAGGGTAATCTATGTGTGGAAGCGGAAGATGTTGGGAGGGTTCTTAACGAATACTTTGCATCTGTTTTCACAAAGGAAAGGGGCAATGCAGATACTGCTATCGAGGAGGAGTGTGATATTCTGGATGAAATAAATATAATGAGAGAGGAAGTATTAAGGGGTTTAGCAGCTTTGAAAGTAGATAAGTCCCCAGGCCCGGATGAAATGCATCCCAGGCTGTTGAGCAAAGTAAAAGAGGAAATAGCAGAGGCCTTGACCATCATTTTCCAGTCCTCTTTGGATCTGGGCATGGTGCCGGAGGATTGGAGAACTGCTAATGTAGTACCCTTGTTTAAGGAGAGAGAAAGGGACAGGCCGAGTAATTACAGGCCTGTTAGCCTAACCTCAGTGGTGGGAAAATTATTGGAAAAAATCCTGAAAGACAGGATAAATCTGCATTTGGAAAGGCAAGAATTAATTAGGGACAGTCAGCATGGATTTGTTAAGGGAAGATCGTGTCTGACTAACCTGATTGAATTTTTTGAGGAGGTAACCAAAAGGGTCAATGAGGGTAGTGCATACGATGTGGTATATATGGACTTTAGCAAAGCTTTTGATAAGGTCCCACATTGTAGACTGGTCATGAAGGTTAAAGCCCATGGGATACAGGACAAAGTGTCAAGTTGGATCCAAAATTGGCTTGGAGGAAGGAAGCAAAAGGTAATGATTGATAGATGTTTTTGTGACTGGAAGGATGTTCCCAGTGGGGTTCCACAAGGCTCAGTACTGGGTCCCTTGCTTTTTGTGGGAAATATCATCGATTTAGACTTGAATATAGGGAGTATGATTAAGAAGTTTGCCGACGACACTAAAATTGGCTGTGTGGTTGATAATGAACAGGAAAGTCATGGGCTGCAGGAGGATATCAATCTACTAGTCAGGTGGGCAGAGCAGTGGTAAATGGAATTTAAGTCAGAGAAATGTGATGTGATGCACTTTGGGAGGGCTAATAAGGAAAGGGTATATTAAGCGGTAGGCCACTTAATAGTGCAGATGAACAAAGGGACCTTGGAGTGCTTGTCCACAGATCCCTGAAAGTAGCAGGCCAGGTGGATAAGATGGTTAAGAAGGCATACGGAATGCTTGCCTTTATTGGCCGAGGCATAGAATATAAGAGCAGGGAGGTTATGCTTAAATTGTGTAATACTTTGATTAGGCCACAGCTGGAGTATTGCGTGCAGTTCTGGTCACCATATTATAGGAAGGACATGATTGCACTGGAGGGGGTGCAGAGGAGATTTACTAGGATGCTGTCTGGAATGGAGACTCTTAGTTATGAGGACAGATTGGATAGGCTGGGTTTGTTCTCATTGCAACAGAGAAGGTTGAGAGGAGACCTCATTGAGGTGTACAGAATATTGAGGGGCCTGGACATAGTGGATAGTAAGGGTCTATTTCCATTGTTGGAAGGGTCTATTACGAGGGGGCATTGTTTTAAGGTGGTTGGTGGAAGGTTTAGAGGGGATTTGAGGCGGGGGGGGGCTTCTTTATGCAGAGGGTTGTGGGGATCTGGAACTCATTGCCTGGAAGAGTGGTGGATGCAGAAACTCTCATCACTTTTAAGAGATGGTTGGATGGGCACTTAAAGTGCAGTAACCTGCAGGGTTACGGACATAGAGCTGGTAATTGGGATTAGACTGGATGACATTTTGTTGGACAGAGCAGATATAATGGTAAGTACTGCATGGAATAGAATACGGCCAAGGTGATCTCCTGGACTGGTTTCAATCGCCTGGATGGGTTGGAGAGGAATTTTCCCAGACTTTTTCTCCCTGAATTGGTTTGGGTTTTTATCTGGTTTTTGCCTCTCCCAGGAGATCACATGGCTCCGGTTGGGGTGGAGTGTAGAATGCTTTAGTATAATGAGTGTCGCAGTTGTGGTGAGGCAGATTGATGGGCTGGGTGCTCTTTGCCTTTCCATCATTGTTCATAGGTTTATATGTAACCTTTAGGGCTGCTGACCAAGGGCCGTGCGGCACTTTGTCGGCCGGCGCAGACACGATGGGCCGGAATGGCCTCCTTCTGCGCTGTAAATTTTTATGTTTCTATGTTTCTAAAGCCGACGAGGTCAGCAAAATTGTAGCCATGGAGCTAGACTTTCCTCATTTTTGCATGCTTAACGTCCACTTAACGTCCATTTTACCACTGAAATGATGTATAATGCACATATATCGCTCATTTAGCCACAAAATGGAAACTGACGGGCAATTTTTGGAAACTTATCGGCGAGCGTTACTTTCCCTGTGTGCGTAATGCTGGGAAAAAATAATACCGCCCGCCCACTTTTTTTGGGCGGTATCATCAGAATGGGCGAAATCAACGCCCATAATATCGCCCAGCGTTACTTTCCGCATGGAATTAACGCCGAGATTCAATAATACTGCCCGCCCATTTTTTTTTGTCGTATAGAGCACATTTGGCGAAATTAACGCCCAGGAGATCGCCCACCACATCGCACACATATTGGCCACAATATCGCTCGCCCAAAAAAACGCCTGAAAAAGTGGAACTGTTCTGAACTAAAGCCAGCGGTGTGGCTGCCATTTTTTAAATCTCAGGTCATTTCATTCAAAAGGCTGCTTCAACTTCGGGGGAGTTTGCGTTGACTCTGGAGTTCTTCTCAGGTGAAGTGACCATCTCAACAGACATGTTTTCACACTCTGGGCCATTAGGGGTTTACTCTAGGTGTATTCTAGTGAGGAAATGATTGCTTCTGATCAATTGCTATTATACTTTCATTGCAATGGGGCAAGCCATTTCTCAGCCTGCATCGATTAATACGCAAATGCTGCAGAGTGCAGATGGCTCAATATGTGATGCACATCATTATATCCCCAATTTAAGACATGCAAGAATGAGGAGGAGGGCCAGACCATTCACCACCCGCACATACAGGGAAAAGAGGTCTTACCTCGACGTGTCGAACCACATCTGCTTTCGGAGTCTGCGCTTCCACAAGGTGGTGATCAATGAAATATGTGAGCTCATCAGGCCACATATGCAGCCTGTCATCAGGACATCAATGTCGGTCGAGGTCAAGGTCACCGGGGCACTGTCTTTCTACGTGTCCGGTTCCTTTCGAACCTCCGTGGTCGAGATTTCCCCTCTGTCTCACCATGCCACCCATCACTGCATTAGACAGGTCACGGAGGCCATGCGAGAAGGATGGACTTTATCAACTTCCCCATGACCACGGAGGCTCAGACTGACAGGGTTGGAGCATTCTACCACATTGCTAAATTCCCCAGGGTGCAGGGAGCAATGCAGTGCACTCACATCGCCATGCGGCCACCTTCTCAGGACCCAGAGCTTTTTCATAACAGAAAAGGATTTCACTCCCTGAAGGTCCAACTAGTTGTCGACCACAACCAGGTCATAATGGCAGTGAATGCCAAATGTGCGGGCACCTTCGACGAGGCTCACATCCTGCGTGAGAGCGCTGTTTCTAACATCTTTAAGAGTTAGTCACAAGGACAATACTGGATGCTTGGTGATAACTGATGTGGCCAAACCACCTGGCTGATGAGCCCGCTGCATGACACCCACATCGAGGCTGAGAAGCGATACAACCAGAGCCACAGAGACACACGCAATGTGGTCCATAAAACAATAACTGTGCTTAAGCAATGCTTCAGATGTCTGGACCACTCAGAAGGGGAGCTACAATACAACCCTGAGCAAGTAGGTAAATTTATGGTCATGTTCTCGATGCTGCACAACCTGGCTATCAGGAGGGGCCAAGAATTGCCAGAAGGCACTGATGGTCCACCTCAGGAGAGAGAGGAAGAGGATGACGAGGGGCTGGATGCTGATCTAGGGCCAGACAATCAGGCTGGCTATGCAACCATGCCCATGACTCCCTCCAGACCGCAGGAAAGGGCCCGTGGTGGCTACATAGCTGCAAGACTCTTACGTGAGCAGCTGATATCTGAACGATTTGCCTGAAAGAATGTTGCTGTGAGTGACAATGCTGACACACTGCTGTGTGTGTGCAGCTCAGACATCAATGGTGCCCATCACCTTGGTGTCAGTTAAAGTTTACGTTGATTGGAGTAAAGTTTTATTTAACCCTTTCATGTTAAGGAATCACCAGTGTGTAACGCTCCAGCTATCTGAGACAATGCGCAACAAGGTTACGTTCAATAAAAAAAAATTTATACCAACATTGGTCTGAAATCATAAGTATCACGGGCAAAAACACCCAACCCCTGCCCACACCCCACGTTTTCCACCATTGACATCAATCAAATGGTCAACATGTCCAGCAACACAGAATACAAATGCAAAGCAGGAGAGTGGTCCCCTCCCCCCATACATTACAACAAATTGCATACACCCAGGTGGAGATATAACACAGTCATCACCTGTGGACCTGCACCTCCCCTTCTTCTCCCCACCTGTAACCCTTCCACTCCTCGCTCCATGGCCCCTGGCCGACGAGTTCCTCAGGCGGTGCCTCATTGCGGGGAATGAAGGCAGAGGCGGTGGTTGCATGGGTCCGGGAGCAGGGGATGCCGAGGGTGCAACATTTTCTGATGCAGAAGTAGGATCTTTGTCCTTGTTCTCATCTGTCGTTTGCAGTAGTGGTGCGGAACCTAGGGGTGGAGTGCCGCACTCTGGGAATGGGAGGTCTGTGCCAGCAGTGTTCCTGGCTATCGCCTCCAGGGCCTCTGCCATCCGTGGAACGTACTCAGTCATGATGGGCAGCTGTTGCGATATGCCCCCCAATGCTTCGATGAGCAGGTCACCAATGTCTACAGTCCTCCTGGACAACTGAACCATCTCTCTGCTCTCATGTGGCGCTTGTGGAACAGACCTGCCACATCCACGAGGCCTCCGCGGGGTTGGCGCCGTCCTGGGGACAAATGAGATGCCCTGTGGCGAGGTGCTTGGGACTGGTACCTCCAGAGTGGAGGCGGGAATGACCGGAGGACCACTACATGGCCTTGGGGTGGAATGGCTTCTGGAACGTGGCGATGCAGGCTCCTCGAAGTCCGCGCTCTCATCCGTACAGGACAGACCCAGCAGATTGACGGGTGAGAATCGGAGCTCCTCAGCACCAGATGTAGGATTGTCCGGAGACTCAGGCCCCGCGCCCCCACCTTCAGGCCTCTGTGGTCTTGCCTGGGGCCGCGCTGCTGACTGGCTGTAAAACACAAACTAGGTTATTAGAGGAGAAGGGGGTGCTAGGGTCACAAGGTGAGTCCAGCGCTACACACAGCATATGCACGACAAAAGCACCACCGTTCTCAAAATCATCACAGACATCACATTTCATGACCATCAACACATTGTGCATTGCAATGATTTTCATTAGGCCAGCATTATTTCTGTGACAATTTTAGAAATCACCTATCATATATGATTGTTCGGATATGAATGGGTGTGGCATCTATTGATTTCACATCATGCAATGGTGTAAACTTTACTCACGTCGCTTCACTTCAGGGTCTGTAGATGCTTCCATGGCTGTCCGGGGGTGCCTCCCCACGAGTGCGAGCACCCGCTCTTCCATGTATGTGATGTCGCTGGGGAATGGTGGCCCCTCACCTGTTTGCCTCTGCATGGACCTCATCGTCAAGAGCTTCTTTTGTAAAAGGTGACAGGACGACATGGCATGAGATCATTGCGTGATATCATAGCTAGGTACTGTCACAGAGACTGATACAGCACATAACCGACAGATGTAATCATGATTATTATGATAATTATCATTCTTTACCTAAAGACGTGCACCGTGACCGCAGGCTTTGAGTAAAACTTTCCCGGTAAAAGTGAAATACCTCACATCTGCTGATAGTCATTCATGACTGTTACAAATCAAATTATATAAATACATAAGTACATGTAAATAAATGTAATACTTACTCTTGCGGATCCCACAAGTTCGTTCTATCGTTTGCGGCATTGGTTGCCCTCACGCTCCTCGTTGGTCGCCGACGAGACCACCTCTGGTAGGCCTTTGGGGTGGGATGCCCACGCCCTCCCTGTGTCAAATCACCCCAACTTGACCTCCTGCAGGAGGAAGGCATTTCCGTCGTCTGAGAACCTCCTCGCTCTTTTGCGCCCTCCAATATTCTCCTCTCCCACCTCACTGCTCCCTCCAGCGTCAGTCTCCACAGCGTGCTGTGATGCCTCCTTCTCTCCCTCCATAATAGGCCAAATTCGGGCAAATATGTGGCTGGTAATGTAAAGTCCTGTCCCCTCAGTACAGATTCACACGAGGCATGTAGTGAAGTCAAGGTCGCTCTGGACCTGCACCTTTATTTCTGGAATTCTGCACTTGCCCGAGACCTGTCCTTATATACCTGTCTCTTGCAAGTGCACCCCGGTGGTAAGGTATGCTGGTGGTTACAGGTCATATCTTATTACAGTCATGTATAGTATGTTAGGATACAGTTATATATAATAATGTAAGATACATGACATCACCCTCCCCCAAGGACTTATTGTCTTTATAGGTTCAGTCTCTCAGGTGGTCTACCCTCGCGAGTGGAGCGTCTGAGTTGTGGTTCAGTTGTTTACCTTGGTGTCTGTTTTTCTTTGGGTGTGGTTGCTGGTATCTTGCCTGGGCTGTCTGTTTCGATTGGTGTGATTGTTGTTGACTCGCCTGGGCTGTCTGTTGGGATTGCCCTTTTCTCAGGTTGTTCCCTCTGTCTGTCCACCAGGTGTGGTTTGAGTTCCACATTGTAGTCTGCCTCTGGTTCCGCAGTGTTGTTGGTAAATCTGCTTTTGACTAAGTCTACATGCCTCTGGCAGGTTTTGCCATTGTCCATTTGTACTATCAGTAGCCTGTTTCCTTCCTCGCCCGTTACTGTCCCTGCAAGCCATTTGGGACCCCTGCCATAGTTTAGTACAAACACTTTGTCCCCTATCTCATTCCATCTCCCTCTCGAATTTCTGTCATGGGACTCAGTCAGCTTACGGCGCTTTGCCTCAACAATTTCATGCATGTCTGGGAGGATTAATGAGAGCCTTGTTTTTAAAGTCCTTTTCATCAACAGTTGCGCGGGGGGGATCCCAGTCAGTGAGTGCGGACGAGATCTGTATGCCAGTAGCAGTCGCGACAGGTGACCCTGCAGCGTGGGACCTTGGATTTTAAGCATGCCTTTTTTAATGATTTGCACCGCTCTCTCCGCCTGGCCGTTAGAGGCCGGCTTGAACAGTGTCGTCTTGATGTGATTTATGCCGTGGTCAATTATAAAGTCTTATTGTCACTGACCAATGTGTCAGGGATTCCGTGCATTGCAAACATGGTTGCGAGGCTCTCCACAGTGGTGGAGGTTGTGCTCGAGTTTAAAATGGTGCATTCGATCCACTTTGAAAATGCATCTACAACTACGAGGAACATTTTGCCCATGAATGGGTCCGCATAGTCTACTTGCACCCGCGACCACAGTTTGGTAGGCAGGGCCAGGGGCTCAGTGGAGCCTCCCTGGGGGCATTGCTAAGTTGGGCACAAATGGTGCACCTTCGGACGCAGAGCTCCAAGTCCGCATCAATACCAGGCCACCAGACATGGGATCTGGTATGGCCTTCATGAGAACGATCCCCGGGTGCTCGCGGTGGAACTCCCGGACAAATGCCTCTCTGCCTCGCAGAGGCATGACTACTCGGCTGCCCCAGATCAGGCAGTCTACTTGTAGTGATAGCTCATGCATGCGCCTGTGAAAGGGTTTTAATTCCTCGGGGCAGGCATCGCGAGCCTCTGCCCAGTCACCGATTAAGACACATCTTTTTACTAAAGATAATGTGGGGTCGCTGGCCGTCCAGGCTCTGATTTGGCGAGCCGTCATGGGCGAACCTGTGGACTCAAAAGCATTGATTGCCATGACTATCTCAGTCCTGTTTGTCAGACCCTTCCGTGGTCGACAGGGGTAGCCTGCTGAGCGCGTCGGCACAGTTGTCTGTGCTTGGTCTGTGCCTTATGGTATAGTCGTAGGATGCCAGCATGAGTGCCCACCGTTGAATTCACGCCGAGGCGTTGGCGTTTATTGCCTTGCTCTCGAATAGGAGGGACATGAGGGGCTTGTGGTCGGTTTCTAATGCGAACTTGGCCCCGAAAAGTTATTGGTGCATCTTTTTGACACCGTACACG
Source organism: Pristiophorus japonicus (assembly GCF_044704955.1). Classification (NCBI taxonomy): domain Eukaryota; kingdom Metazoa; phylum Chordata; class Chondrichthyes; family Pristiophoridae; genus Pristiophorus; species Pristiophorus japonicus. Next base: position 257,730,050 of record NC_091978.1, on the reverse strand, counting down.
CATGCGAGCGCCTCCTTCTCTACCATTCCGTACCCGCGCTCCGCCCGCGAAAATGACCCGGAGGCATAAGCTATGGGTTGTAATTTGCCCGCACTATTGACTTGTTGCAAAATGCACCCAACCCCATACGCTGACGCATCACATGTGAGAACCAGCTTTTTACCTGGGTCAAAGAAAGTCAAACACTGTTGGAACACAGAAGGTTGCATGCCTTATTGAAGGCGCATTCCTGGGTGTCCCCCAAAAACCAATCGCACCCCTTCCTGAGTAGCACATGGAGAGGCTCCAGCAGAGTGCTTAAGTTCTGCATAAAGTTCCCAAAGTACTTGAGTAGCCCGAGAAAGGCGCGCAGTTCTGAGACATTCCGGGGCCTGGGTGCCAGGCGAATTGCTTCTGTTTTGGACACTGTTGGGCGGATTCCATCAGCGGCAATCCTTCTGCCCAAAAATTCAACCTCAGGTGCGAGAAACAGGCACTTGGATTTCTTGACTCGTAGGCCTACCTGATCCAACCGCTTTAGTACTTTCTCGAAACAATGGAGGTGGGAGTCGGTGTCCCTGCCCGTGATAAGTATGTCGTCCTGAAATACAACCATCCCCGGGATGGACTTGAGCAGACTCTCCATGTTGCGCTGGAATATGGCAGCTGCCAACCTGATGCCGAATGGGCATCGATTGTACATGAAAAGGCCTCGATGTGTGTTGATGGTGGTAAGTAGCTTGGATTCCTCGGTCAATTCTTGCGTCATGTACGCAGATGTGAGGTCTAATTTTGAGAAAAGTTTACCTCCAGCCAATTCGGCAAATAAGTCCTCCGCTCTGAGCAGCGGGTACTGGTCCTGTAGGGAGACTCTGTTTATGGTAGATTTGTAGACCCCCAGATTCGTACGGATCCATCAGGCTTCATGACTGGGACGATGGGACTTGCCCAGTCGCTAAATTCCACAGGTGATATAATGCCTTCCTGCAGAAGCCTGTCTAGTTCGTATTCAATCTTTTCCCTCATCACATAGGGTACAGCTCTGGCCTTGTGATGGACCGGTCTAGCATCCTATGTGATGTAGATTTTGACTTTGGCCCCTTTGAAAGTGCCCACACCTGGCTGAAAGAGATGTTCAAATCGCTTTATAACTGTTGAGCAGGAGGTCCGTTCCTCTAATGACATGGCATGGACATCATCCCATTTCCAGTTTAGTTTTGCCAGCCAGCTTCTCCCCAGCAGTGCTGGGGGGTCTCCGGGGACAATCCACAGGGGAACTCGGTTCACTGTCCCTTTGTGTGTTTCAGAGAGCATGGTGCTGCCGAGGACTGGTACGATTTCTTTGGTATAGGTCCTTAGTTTGGTGTCGACCCTTGTGAGTTTTGGTCTGTCTCTTTTATGTGGCCACAGTTGTTCAAATTGTTGAGCCCCCATGAGAGATTGACTCGCTCCTGTATCCAGCTCCATGTTGACAGATATCCCGTTGAGTAGGATCCTCATCATTATAGGAGGCATCCTGTCCTAGGAGCAGCGGCCATTGATCGTGTTGACCCGCTGTACACTGGTGTCCCGGGTACTGTCCCCACCATCTTCTGGTCCGCTTTCCGACCCATCCGATTCGTATACCAGCCGAGCTGCCGTTTCTTTGCACATGCGGGCCAAATGCCCTGTATATTCACAATTTCTGCAAACAGCCTGCTGAAATCGACATCCTCTTGACGAGTGCCCATCCCCACACCTCCAGCACAGACCTGTTCCATTGTTCAAAGAGTTCCCAAAGAATGAGCTGCGTCTGGCTGATCTCTCTTGAGCTTCTCTCAGTTTGTAGTTGATTGCTGGCATTGTGGGTTGATGAGGTGTGAACGGCCGTTCCTGTGGCCCTTGATGGCTTCTGCATGCTGTCGAGAACCTGTTCTCCCGGTTTTGTCTGTGTGGGGGTAGCAGCTTGTTTAGTGCTGTGAACTTCTTGTTCCAATATTTCGTTAGTTGTCGTACCTGCATTGTAAATTAACCTCGTTTCTTCTTCCCCTACCAAGAATGTCTGTGCAACCAGTGCTGCTGCCTCTAAGGTCAGGTTCTTGGTCTCTATGAGCTTTCGGAATATGCCTGTGTGACCTATTCCTTCAATGAAAAAGTCTCTCAGCATTTCTGTCCTCAGTTCATCGGAGAACTCACATAAACTAGCCAACCTCCGAAGTTCCGCCACAAAGTTGGATATGCTCTGGCCCACACAGCATCTGTAGTTGTAGAACCTGTGTCTGGCCATGTGTAGGCTGCTCGCTGGCTTCAGGTGGTCTCTTACCAGTGTGCTCAATTCTTCAAACGACTTGCTTGCTGGTTTCTCGGGTGCCAACAGATCCTTCATTAAAGCGTATGTTTTCGAGCCACAGCTGGTCAAGTGATGGGCTCTTCTCTTGTCTGCCTTATCGTCGCCTAACCAGTCTTTGGTTACAAAGCTTTGCTGGAGCCTTTCTATAAAGTCCTCCCAATTGTCTCCCGCATTGTACTTTTCATCTGATCCGTTGTTCGCCATTCTGTAGATTCTGTAATCCCATAACCCGTCGCCACTGTAAAGTCCTGTCCCCTCAGTACAGATTCACACGAGGCATGTAGTGAAGTCAAGGTCACTCTGGATCTGCACCTTTATTTCACAGCTCTGGAATGCTGCACTTGCCTGAGACCTGTCCTTATATACCTGTCTCTTGCAAGTGCACCCCTGGTGGTAAAGTATGCTGGTGGTTACAGGTCATATCTTATTAGTCATGTGTAGCATGTTAGGATACAGTTATATATAATAATGTAAAATACATGACAGGTAACAGCTAATTTCTGTTTTCCTATTTGCTGTAAAGCTCTAAACTCTCCTTCCTTCCTCCTAAAGCAGCCACACCACACCCAGGCAGGCCTTCAGTCCCTCTCAGCACCCTCTCTCTTTGTCTCCTCTTTTGCTCATGTCATGATGACCCTTGACCTCCTGAATCGCAGGAATTGAGCATTGCCATGCCGTTGCTAAGGACGCTGACACATTACGACAGAAGGTCAGCGAGATTTAACGCTACCGCACATTTCATATCGCTTGTGGTAAAGCCCAATTTCAAAAATCGAGACTCGGTGCTTTGAGAATGCGCGAGAAGCCGGCGATCTGAAAACCTATTTTTACCACCCATGCCGGAAATAACGCCCATTTTTGGGCGATATGCACAAAAGTGTAAAATCTAACCCATTGAGTTTTATCATTCTCAATCCCAGTTCCAAGTGACTGAAAGTCCACAGCACAATTCTGCCTAGAAAGTGCCGCTAAATTGGTAATCTCGCATAGAAAGGTCTTGGGCCCAATTTTGGCCATGAGTTGCATCAATGTTTTGGAGTAAGTTTTTTTTTCTGGCGTAAGTTAAAAAATGCCATTTTCCCCCAAAAAATTGCTCCAGAGTAAGTCAGTTTGGTACAATGTTTTTTAATTCATTTTTTTTTTTCAAAAGGGTGTATTCCCAGACACTTACGCCAGTTTTGGCCATTTATGCCACTTTGGCCAGCTAAAGCTTACTCCAAATCGACTTAGGTCAGCGTATGTGGCCAGCTCTGAAAAATCTTGTGGACAGTTAAGAAATCGGCGCAGGTTAGTACATTTAAAGCACCAAGGCTTACAAAGCACTAAACAAAGCACAAAAATACGCATTCAATAACAAATAAAAAATAGAAGGAAGCTGACGACCTGCACCAAGACTTACAAAGCACTAAACAAACCACAAAAAGTAATAAGCAATCAATTAATAACAAATAAAAAATAGAAGTCCTACCTTTGTATCAGAATCAAGTTGTTTTTAAAGTTCCCCCCTCATCCGAACACTCTTTCTCCCCTGCGCGCCCCCCCCACCCCCAAAACTCTCCTCCTCCCTCCCCCACAATCAAAACTCTCAAGCTCAACCAATAAATAAAAAATAAAACTGAAGCCCTACCTCATCCCGAAAACTCAGCAGGCTGGCCGGCCGGTGCGGGAGGCCATCCGGCCGGGGATAGGCTGCGGCGAAGATCGGGGCATCCCTTTGGCCGGGGATAGGGGCTGTGAGCATCAGGTCCTTCTCACAGCCCGCAGGACACGCTGGGAGGGCAGGAGCATGCGCGCAGACTTCATTGCGCATGCGTGCAGCTGCCGGCAGTGCTTTCTGCACTGGCCTGTTGCTCCGCCTCCCACTTCACTAGCTACGCCACACTGGGACACCGGAGAGTTGGCAGAGTGGGCAGGATGGAGCCCATTTTTTTCGGCGCCGTTTCCAGCGCGCAAAGTCTGTGCATTTAAGGTAAATGCGCCTAAAAAAGGGGTTGGGGAAAATTAGGCCCCATCAGCTGATGGAGTAGGAAGTGGAAAAACATCTTATTAGGGCAATAGGACATACTCTTCTGGTACTGGAACTGAGATGTGTTGTTTGGACAGAGTAGAGAGAGCTTTATGCTACATTTATAAATGTCTCTGCTGTAGGAGTGCTTGATAATGACATTGGGTGAAGCATTGGAAAGAAATATGTCTGCATATATCATTGTGCATTCTACTTATTTTATAAGGTTTTGATTTTCTAGAAATAGATTTTAAAAACATTTATATTTTCGATAATTTTAGACTTGAAATGTAGATGTGAATTTTTGACTCCTAACAGTCATGCAAGGGAGCTTTCAACTTTCTTTAGATGTGTTTGATTCCCATTTTGTCAGTCCCCGAAGAATTGATTTAGATTATACACTTTAGGTGTTATGACAAGATATTAAGTATTTTCACAGGTGGTGATTGAAACCAGGACCTGCATTTGCAGTATCAATATATTAAATTACAACACAGAACATTTTTTTTATGTAAAAATATCTAAACTATTTGACTTCCTATCTGTTACAGAATTGAAAGTTTTAATCAGCTCATATCCAACTGTGAAACATATATTAATGGAGGTTTAGCAGTCCATTTTAAATAATATCCTAAACCTTGACTGAAAGAATTGGAGGAACAGACATCTGGGAAGAATGGAGGTTGGTGTAGTCCCAGTCAGTTCAGCCTGACTGCTTGCCTCTCTTCCGCGGTTACATCCGAGCCAAGGTGTCCCTGGAGATGGAGCACGCTGTGTCCACCGGTACACTCGCGGCCTTCCGCCAGAGGTAGGCGCCGGAGGGACTGGAGTGCATCATCACCCCCGGCAACCAAATTTTAATTTGAACCAGTTGACTGTCTAAAGTTTAATTTGTTTAAGTTTGTTGGTTTTAGTGCCCCCCCTGCCCTTTTAGCCAGGGGGCACTTGGATAACATTTTATTCTTTTACAGATGCAACAAAAGAGTTGTAGTCCCAGTCAATTAACTGCTCAGTGGAAGTAGTGTAAAGATGCACTGGCTTAATGAGAAACTGTTAAGCAGATGAGTGGTAGAAGATTTAATTTGGAAATTTGATTATCTTTGTTATGTGAGTAGTATAAGCCTCAATTCTTGCTCCTTGTGAATTCTATTCAGTTCCAGAATGCTTGTAATGTATGTAACGTGGCTCAGCATTTACAGTGGGAAATTCAACTGTAGAATGTTTGTTCCAGCCTCCCACCCAATCCCAGCAGTAACGCAAGGGATTAAGAATTATGTTACATTTATCAGTAGTGGCCTGGGGTGAAACATTAACCCACAATGTACCAATGCCCATTCAACATAAAACAGAAACTGTTGTGTCCTTAGATGCTCTAGCAATGGCTCAATGACTCCATGAGGCAATGTGTTGTACTTGAACTGTAGTGACCTTAGTCCTTTATTAGTTAACTTCAAAGTGAGGATCACAACTGGTGGCCTGCCTTTTATACTAGGCGAGGCACACCTGTACAGGTAACCTCCGAGTCTCCCACTGCTGTGCACTCTGGTGTCACACCTTGTGATAGTACCAACAGTGGCCATGTAGGATACATGACATCACTCCCCCCTGAGCCCTCAGTGCAAATCGCCTGTGCATTGACTGTGCTCTGGGCTTAGCTCTATGTGGGCTCTGTCTGGTTGACCCTTGGCGGGTCACTTCAATCTTGGGTGAGTAGTTGGTGCAGTAGCGTGCTGGTGGTTGCTGTTTGTGTGTGTGTGTCTCTGACCACTCCATTCTCCACCCCTCCCACATTGATTATGGCGGGGGCTTCTAGCATTCATGTACATTCAAGTTCAGGAAAGTGGGTTTTGCATTATTTTTGTGGTTCCGTGATACGACAGGTACGTTAAGATGCCTTATCGATGCAGTGACCAGTGCGTGAGGGCAAGCTAGTTCCGAGCTGCTGGGTTGTATCCCGGCAGTCTGGTGGTGGCTCAGTGCCCGTGCTGGCAGTGGGAACCCGGTTGGCTCGCGTAGCCTGCTCTCGGGGCTGTTGCCTTGGTCCCTAGCGTCGGGCCAGTTCATAGATGCCCATGACCTCCCTGTCCTTTCTTTGCTGGGTTGCTGCTGCTCCCTGAGGAGCAGTCGTCTAGCAGTGCACAGGGAACTGCTGACTCGCTGCCCTGAGCGTCGTTTGGTTTGGGATCCTGGCTGGTGCCTGTTTCCTTTGTGGGAACTGTGGAGGGTGACCCTACATCTACGGGTATGGCCTTGGTGATGATGGGGTCTGAGGACTGCGCCTTGGTACAGTCTGCTCCTTCAGGTTCGTGGCAGTTAGTGCCATCGGGAGCCTGAAAAGTGGAGCCGATCAGGGGCATGGTAGCGATACCGATGCCGTTGCCCTGCTGAGATCGCTTGCTCTGCAGCTTGTGTGTGTCGGCTGCTTGTGGCCACACTCCATGGTGCATGATTCTGGTCCCTGGGACACAGGCAACAGGGTTGGATCGCTCACTGGACCTGTGTGCTCCTGATTGGTGTCTGCCTGCTACATTGGCTACGTGCAGTTGAAACCCTGCATTGCACAGCTTTTCATTACTTATGCTGAACACACTGTGGGTCCGATTGCGGTTGCGCGACTTTTTCTCGCTGGTTGTATGTGCACAGTTCAGTTCATCCATTTTACATAATCGCGTGACTTTTCCTCGTTGGTTGTGTATATACAATTCAGATTATTGGTTGCACGTTTTACATGATCAATTACACTTTTTTTGTCTGACTTACAATTATTGTTACATTGCTTGAGTGTGTGGAACTGTCCCTTTAATTGTGGTGGGTTGCCGGTCTCCTTTAAGAGAGCCTTGCTTTCTTTACCACAATCTGCTTCTCCTCTTGGTGCCACATGTTGCTCCACCAGCACTGCACCTCGTGGTCTGGCTGCGGCCATTTTTGTCTTCAGCGCCTCACTTCGTGGTTTGGGTGCCATCTTTCCTCCATCCATGATGTCGACTGCGGTGATCCTGTTCTCCCTGGGTTCTGCCTCCGAAGCTGGGAAGTCGCCTTTGGATTTTCTTCCTCCGTCCTGCCACTGGAGGCTGGAAGGTGAGTTTGGGTTGTCTCAGCTGGATCATCTCCATGCAGTTGTACTGAGTGGTCTGTGTCTCGGGTACCGTGCTGGTCTGCTCTCTGGTGCTGGGTCCACCCTCAGGTGGGGCTTGCTTTGCCTCTGAGCGCAAATGGCTTCAATCGCTGGAGGGGTGAAGTCTTCCCATTTATAATGGATCTTCTCCATCCACCTTCTGCCGAGCAGTGTTGGTCCATTACCTGCAACAATCCACAGAGGTAACTTGTGCACCGCGCCATCATGGAGTATCTTTACATTCACGCTACCAACGACTGAGAGGATTTCATCGGTGTAGATGTGCAGCTTTGCCTGAACCAGGGCCAACTCGGGTCGTTCAGCTTGGTTGTCCCATAGCCTCTCAAAGGCTCCTTGATTCATCACTGACTGGCTCGCCTCTGTGTCCACTTCCATGAAGACTGGAAGACTCTCTATCTTCGGTGGTGCAGATAAACATATTATGTACCTCCCCGTGGGACTAGGCTGCCTCTCTGCCTATTAATTCTTAATCTGCGCTGGATTCCTGGCCATCTGCAGACTCTTCATCGATGCAGTGAGTCATATTTCTCTTACATATTCTCTGGAGGTGGCCCTTTGTGCTGCAGCCTTTACATACATAGTCTTTAAAGCGGCACTGGTGAGCCGTGTGATTCCCTCTGCAACACCAGCATCGTGCTACTCGATTAGCTCCCCTCGGCGGACTCTGAGTTAAGGGACTCGGGGGCCTGTTCTCTCTTCCCTGAGAGGGTTCGCGCTCTACAGTCCAGCCTCTAAAAGGTGCCACTCTGTGCACAGTACCTGCCGGGTTTGAGTCCTGAGGGTGAGTCATCTGCCGAGAACCGCTGGCCGAGGTCATGAATGACTGGCTCACAGAGATGGCCTTCTGCAGTGTGACTGTGGTATCCGCCGACTGTAGCTTGTGAAGAAGGCCCTCATGGCCAATTCCAATGACAAAAATGTACCGCAGCGCTTCGTTGAGGTGGTCGCCGAACTCACATGGTGCCGCCAGCCTCCTGAGGTCTGCGGCGTATTTCACGATTTCCTGGCCTTCGGGCCGTCGGTGGGTGTAGAACTGGTGTCTGGCTGTGAGGATGCTCGCCTTGGGCTTGAGATGCTCATGGATCAGTGTTACAGCTCCTTGTATGACTTGGTCGTTGTCTTCGCTGGTGCCAGCAAGTCCCTGACGAGGCCATAGATGGTGGGCCCACAACTGGTTAGCAAGATAGCTCAGCACTTATCAGCCAGTGTGGCCGGGTCGTCTCCTGCCAGGTCATTTGCTGTGAAGAAATGTTCTAGCCTCTCTACAAAGGCATCCCAATCATCACCATCGGTGAACTGCTGCAACGTACCAAGGGTAGCCATTTCCGCGTGAAAATTCGTAATCTCGTCGCCAATTGTTGTGTCCTTAGCTGCTCTAGCAATGACTCATAAGAACATAAGAACATAAGAATTAGCAACAGGCGTAGGCCATCTCGGACCTCGAGCCTGCTCCACCATTCAACAAGATCATGGCTGATCTTGCCGTGGACTCAGCTCCACTTACCCACCTGCTCCCCATAACCCTTAATTCCCTTATTGGTTAAAAACCTATCCATCTGTGATTTGAATACATTCAATGAGCTAGCCTCAGCTGCTTCCTTGGGTAGCAAATTCCACAGATTCACAACCTTCTGGGAGAAGAAATTCCTTCTCAACTCGGTTTTAAATTGGCTCCCCCGTATTTTGAGGCTGTGCCCCCTAGTTCTAGTCTCCCCGACCAGTGGAAACAACCTCTCTGCCTCTATCTTGTCTATCCCTTTCATTATTTTAAATGTTTCTGTAAGATCACCCCTCATCCTTCTGAACTCCAACGAGTAAAGACCCAGTCTACTCAATCTATCATCATAAGGTAACCCCCTCATCTCCGGAATCAACCTAGTGAATCGTCTCTGTACCCGCTCCAAAGCTAGTATATCCTTCCTTAAGTAAGGTGACCAAAACTGCATGCAGTACTCCAGGTGCAGCCTCACCAATACCCTGTACAGTTGCAGCAGGACCTCTCTGCTTTTGTATTCCATCCCTCTTGCAATGAAGGCCAACATTCCATTCGCCTTCCTGATTACCTGCTGCACCTGCAAACTAACTTTTTGGGATTCATGCACAAGGACCCCCAGGTCCCTCTGCACCGCAGCATGTTGTAATTTCTCCCCATTCAAATAATATTCCCTTTTAATGTTTTTTTTTCCCAAGGTGGATGACCTCACATTTTCCAACATTGTATTCCATCTGCCAAACCTTAGCCCATTCGCTTAATCTATCTAAATCTCTTTGCAGCCACTCTGTGTTCTCTACACAACCCGCTTTCCCACTAATCTTTGTGTCATCTGCAAATTTTGTTACACTGCACTCTGTCCCCTCTTCCAGGTCATCTATGTATATTGTAAACAATTGTGGTCCCAGCACTGATCCCTGTGGCACACCACTAACCACCGATTTCCAACCTGAAAAGGAACACATTTCCTCTGACTCCGCGTACCTTTATCTTCTGCAGTAACCTTTTGTGTGGCACCTTATCGAATGCCTTTTGGAAATATAAATACACCACATCCATCAGTACACCTCTATCCATCATGTTCATTATATCCTCAAAGAATGTCAGTAAATTAGTTACACATGATTTCCCCTTCATGAATCCATGTTGCGTCTGTTCGATTGCACTATTCCTATCTCGATGTCCCGCTATTTTTTCCGTAATGATAGCTTCAAGCATTTTCCCCACTACAGATGTTAAACTAACCGGCCTATAGTTACCTGCCTTTTGTCTACCCTCTTTTTAAAACAGAGGCGTTACATTAGCTGCTTTCCAATCCGATGGTATCTCCCCAGATTCCAGAGAATTTTGGTAGATTATAACGAATGCATCTGCTATAACTTCCGCCATCTCTTTTAATACCCTGGGATGCATTTCATCAGGACCAGGGGACTTGTCTACCTTGAGATCCATTAGCCTGTCCAGCATTACCCCCCTAGTGATAGTGATTGTCTCAAGGTCCTCCCTTCCCACATTCCTGTGACCAGCAATTTTTGGCATGGTTTTTGTGCCTTCCACTGTGAAGACCGAAGGTCTCAGCCATTTCCACATTTCCCATTATTAAATCCCCATTCTCATCTTCTAAGGGACCAACATTTACTTTAGTCACTCTTTTCCATTTTATGTATCGGTAAAAGCTTTTACTATCTGTTTTTATGTTTTGCGCAAGTTTACTTTCGGAATCTATCTTTCCTTTCTTTATTGTTTTCTTAGTCATTCTTTGCTGTTGTTTAAAATTTTCCCAATCTTCTAGTTTCCCACTAACCTTGGCCACCTTATACGCATTGGTTTTTAATTTGATTAATTTAATTTAATTTGACTCCATGAGGCAATGTGTTGTACTTGATCTGTAATGACCTTGGTCCTTTTTTGTTAACTCCAGAGTGAGAATCACACCTGGTGGCCTGCCTTTTATACTAGGCCAGGCACACCTGTACAGGTAACCTGCTCCTCTCCCACTGCTGTGCCCTCTGGTGGCACACCTTGATATATTACCAACAGTGGCCATGTAGGATACATGACAGAAACACTCAATAAACAGATGTCCTTTCCTATAATTTTCTATATTGGCTAAATAGAAAGTGGAATTCTGGAAATGTACAAAACAGGGCATTTCTTTCTTCTGTAACTCTCTTACAAATTATAATTAAGTCACATTCTTGTAGATTGGTGCTGCAGTCTGAAAGTTAAAATAAGAGTCAGAGCTTGTTTAAATTATCAACATTGCTTACTTGTACACCTGAAGAATATTTATTTTATTATATATAATTTCAATGTTATTTTTATGTTAAGTTTAATTATTTTATTATAGATATATATTAAATGTATATTTAAAATGACTGTTAAGTAAGCAATCAATCTGGATTGTCATTGCTTGACATTTTGTTCATAAAGATCATTGAAACATTGCTTCTTCATGCAAGTTTACTGCACTGAAAAGAGGGGGCATATGTCAGCCATGTTGTCACGAATCCATCACAGTCACAGTTTCTGGGTTTCTGTGCTATGCAAGATATTTATATATCAGCTCTCATATAATATAAAATTTAAACATTAAACATTCATAATTTTGCAGTTTATTATGATTTTAAGGATAGGTTTCATTTTGAGTTATTTAAACCAGTAGACTGTGCTTAGTAAACTAAAATATTGAGAAGATCATTTTTACTTAGTTGAATTTTGTTTTCACACTCATTGATCTGTCATGGTTTTGCACACGGGGACTAAAAACCAAGTAATCATTCAAGTTAAATAGGGTTAGAATGCGAAAGGATAACTGGACAGGTAAGAGAGACCTTAAACTCATAACCCCAGAAATTGCCATCAGTTTAAAGCTTTACACCATTGGCAATTGAGCAATGGAGGATAGTAATTTGGGGCATCCATCAATCTGCAGGACTTTTTCCTGTGTGCCTGTTAGGAAATGGTTGGTGCAGTTTTGAACTGATGCACAATTTTTCTTAGACTGTGCATTAGTCTTGTTCCTCTTGTTAATTCAGGGATTATTGCTTGAGAGTGGCCGATAAAATTGCAATCTTAATGCATTGCATATGTGATATGCTAATCTCACTCATATGACACGACTGTTAGAGCGAAGGTAAATTGTTTTGTGTCTGGAGTGAAAAAGTAACTGTAGCAGTTTCACATAGTTTGTGAAAGTTCCCAGTGATGGGGAATCATTTCAGTGCTCCCTTGTCACTTAATTTAATGGAGGACATGTGGGCTGCCAGAGATGTCAGATGATACCACAAGCATACTGTCTGGTCCTGTTGCTATGTAACCTATTGTCCAGCTTCCTGGCAATGACTGAGGAGATGTTTTAGTTTACCAGGGAGGCAGTTGCAGACTTGTGCAATGTGTGTCAAGAAGACCTCCAGGCAGTAGGAATGGCATCAAGTTGACGCCAACCCACAATATTTGTGCCTCTGCTTTCTTCCATACATGCTTCAAACTGGTGACGGATGATTTATTCAACAGGGAGGAAACCTTAATTTCCTTTTCAACTGAACAACTGCAACATAATATGGCTGTCCAATTCAACCAGACTACTGGTTTTCTGAAATAAAAGCAGGGAGTGATGGAACCCACCCAATTATGGCCGCTAGTCACAATGCAATGGTGTACATAGAATCATAGGGCTCGAACTTGGTGAACACTCAGGCCGCCCATTTCTCGGCGGTCTCCGGATGGAACGTACCTTTTTGCCGCTTGCTGCCACTGGGGCCAGTCGGGAGTGAGTTTCGCCGCAGTTGTGTCGGCGGCAGGCAGCGGGAGTCGGCGGGTGGGAGCGGGCGTGAGCAGGCGGCGGCAGCAGTGGGCGCTAGGTGCAGGCCTCTCAACTCGGCAAACATCGGAGGCCGTGCACCGTGCATGCGTGAGACTTGTTTTTTTTTGTGTAGTTTCCTTTGGGCGATGACATCATTTTTGCTGCAATTGGGGCTGATGGCACAGCTGTGCATGGTCATAAAAGCTGTGCACTCACTTGCACCTGCCAGTTGGAGAGAGATCAGTTTTGATACAAATTGATCATCAGCCATCCATCAAGGAAAGTAATAATGAGTGCAAAAAAAGCTTCCAAGAAGTCTGATGGAGCCAAGCCCAGAGCTCCCTGGTTTAATGATGATGAGCTGCAGGAACTTGTACGTGAGGTGGAGCGCCGGTTTAAAGACCTCACCTGGGATGGTCATGGCAAGCCTCCACCACCCCAATATAGACTCATTTGGAGGGAGATTGGTGAGGCCGTGTCCTCAGTGGGCAACATTGTTCAGGTTGGAGACCAGTGTCGGAAATGTTGGGACGATGTGGTGGCATCAACAAGAGTGAGTAAACATTTATTGGACCACTCCCACGCAAGTCCAAAAGGTTCTGTGCCAGAAGTGTCTGTGTGTGTGAGTGTGTGTGTGTGTGTGTATGTGTGTGTGTGTGTGTGTGTGTGTGTGTGGGTGCTGCATGAGGAAAAGGGGCAAAGGCTGCAATGTTTCTTTCTGCAGAAGAAAATAACATCCAAGGCATCAAGCCTGAGAGTCACAGGAGGGGGCCCAGCACATGGTCATTGAGTTGAGCAGCCTAGAGGAGCGTGCCTTGGCATTGGTGGGTGACCACCGTCATGCCACCACAAAGGGTGATGCAGATCCTGTGCTAGAGCATAGTAAGCTTGTACTAAAATCCGGTCTGCATCATGCTCATGCCATGAAAGATCATGCAATGTTAAGTCAAATGCCTTTTAATGCACAGTGTGTCGGCCATTAATGGTGTGCTCATGTAGCAATGGAGCTTCTTGAAGTAAGAATGTGAAGTGCAACGGCTCACTTGTCAGCTTGACAAACCACAACCCCCAGCTATACACTGAAATGTTGTCCTCTACTTGCAGATGTTAATTCGGACAGCACCAAACAATGCACCCCATCCACCTCTGGCACAAAAAGGCCGAGTGTGACACTAACATCTCCCACCCCGACATTGTCACCAGCCCAACACACCAGCTGCTACCTCCACCCGCCCCAAGATCACCTATATCCACCGCATGCACTTCCAACACCCAGAGTCACGAAGACCAGGAGGGAGAGGAGGGAGAAGTGCCAGTCTTCGAACCACTTGAGGTGGAGGAGATGGAAGAGGAGGACTCCAGCCTCCTGACACTTGTGCCACCTGTCCGGCCAATATCGGTGTCGGGGTCTGACTTCTTAGGCTTCGAGTCAGACGAAGCAGGAACAAGTGCTGGGAGGCGCAGAGGCCGTGCCGGAAAATCCACCAAGCTGCAAGCACCCAGGATGATGCAACAATCCAATGAGGATGGAGGACGGCTCGCAGAAATTCAAGAAATGGCCCAGCTGTCGAGAACGAGCATGGAACTAGGTCGAGATGAGCTGTGGACCATGGCTGGGATAGCTGCCAGCATCACCACCTTTGTTGAGCAGCATACTGCCAGTATGGAGCGGCTCATTAGTGTGGTGGAGCGCAACACGACTCTATTGAAGTGATGAGGCAAGCGATGGCTTCTGGCCATGTCATGCAACTCCCTGAGCCCTCATCATTGAGGCCGACAAATCCTGAGGAGCCGGAGATGCCGGTGCCTTCAATCACACCCCCTACCTTCTCTCCAAGATGAACACGTCAGCAGCGCTCCGGCTGCCCTCCTGCACAACATCATGAAGTAGAGGCGGTGAGGTGCAGGGGTGTGGCTCACCATGGTGAAGGCAGACCCATGAAGAGGACGATGGGCCTCACATCGTTGCAGGGGAGGGGGGTGGAAAGAGAAGTGGTGGTAATGGGTAGAGGGTTGGATGTTGGTGGTGGATACGTTCTTCACTCCTCATTGAGTTGTGGCTGTTGTTTCACATGGGTCGTTGTCAATATTACTTGACTGGTCTCGGAACAACTGTACATATGTTGGATTCAATTGTTTGCATATACTGTCGCTTTGGCATACTGCACTATTCAATACGGTCACATTATTCACCCACTCTTGGTCAGTGCCTCATTTGTACATTATCTGGGGTGCGTTCTGAGAAAATTACAAATCTCCTTCAGGTGTACTGCTGTACGAGGAATCTCTTGCCCTCCACATATGATGCGAATGATTAATGAGTCCTGTCATCAGGCAATTGCGATACGACAATTAAGGGTCATCAATGCAGGAAGGCTGCCATTCAATGAGAAACAGTCGTGCTACTTGCAGGGCACACATTAAGGCTTGCATTTCAGTCCACTTTTTCTTAGGTCCATCATCGCGGAGTCCCAAACCTGATATCACATGTTCCTCAGTGACCTTGCAGTTCATTATATATCTTTTTCCGTCTTCTATATTTGAGGTGATGCTGTTCTCACTATCAGATGCTGTGACCTGCCAGAGCATGACGTGTTCGCATTTTCACCGATTTACTCTGACAGAAGCTCATACCACCTGTGCACTCACATTCTGTCAATAACTCTGTTCTGCCTGCAATGGTCTAAAAACTCTTGTAGGGCATCTCCATTGAGCCGTTACCATCTCTCGAAACTCATTGCCGCTCCTTCCACCACACCTTCCCTTCAATGGAGTACTTCTCATTCACGTGTCTGAACTCATTCTGTGCAGCTTAAAGTCGACCACATAACTAATTCTGAGCCTCTGATAATGGTGCAGCTTATGGACGTTACCTGGGATGTGCAGCACTGGACCACTCTGCGCGATTCTCCCTGCCGCCCGATTCACAGCCAGCTCACACCATCTTTTTTCCAGCAGTCGTTCTGGTGGGTGGGAGCACGATCTTCGAGAATCGTGCACGAGGAATATCCCTGTTTTTGAGTCTCCGGCATGGGCGAGCGGCAGGAAGTTGCACCGGCGGTACTTCATTGAGGAATATCCTGCCGGCGGGACCTGGGTGACATATGGGCGGTACCTGAGGAATATATTAAAATAAATTCCGGCGGAATCTCAGCAGCTATGGTGGAACTCTCACCAAGTTCTGGCCCATAGAATCATAGAATCATAGAAATTTACACACGGAAGGAGGCCATTTCAGCCCATCATGTCCATGCCAGCCACCGAAGAGCTGTCCAGCCTAATCCCCACTTTCCTGCTCTTGGTCCGTAGCAATTACGACACTTTAAGTGCACATCCAAGTATCTTTTAAATGTGGTGAGGGTTTTGTCTCTACCACCCTTTCAGGCAGTGAGTTCCAGAAACCCACTATCCTCTGGATGAAGAAATTTCCCCTCATAATCTCCTCTAAACCTACCCCCAATTACATTAAATTTATGTCCCCTGGTTGTTGACCCCTCTGCCAAGGAAAACAGGTCATTTCTATCCACTCTATCCAGGCCCCTCATAATTTTATACACCTCAATCAGGTCTCACCTCAGCCTCCTCTATTCCAAAGAAAACAGGCCCAGCATTATCCAATCTTTCCTCATAGCCAAAATTCTCCAGTCCAGGCAACATTCTTGTAAATCTCCTCTGCACCCTTTCCAGTGTAATCACATCTTTCCTGTAATGTTTGGACCAGAACTGCACACAGTACTCCAGCTGCAGCCTAAACAGTATTTTATATAATTCAAGCATAACCTCCTTGCTCTTGTATTCCATGCCTAAACTAATAAAGGCAAGTATTCTATATGTCTTCTTAACCATTTTATCTACCTGGCCTACTACCTTTAAGGATCTGTAGACCTGCACTCCAAAGTCCATTTGTTCCTCTACACTTTTCAGTATCGTAACATTTAATGTGTATTCCCTTGCCTTGTTAGACCTCCCCAAATTTATTACCTCACACTTATCCAGATTGAATTCTATTTGCCACTGTTCCGCCCACCTGACCAGTACATTGATATCTTCCTGCAATCTGTAGCTTTCTTCTTCATTATCAACCACACAACCTATTTTATCGTCATCTGCAAATTTCTTAATCATACCCCCCATATTCAAGTCCAAGTCATTGATATATATTACAAAAAGCAAGGGATCCAGCGCTGAGCCCTGCGGAACCCACTGGATACAGCCTTCCAGTCACAAAAATACCCATCAACCATTACCCTTTGCTTCCTGCCTCTGAGTCAATTTTGGATCCAACTTGCCACTTTGCCCTGGATTCCATGGGCTTTTATTTTCATGACCAGTCTGCCATGTGGGACCTTATCACAAACTTTGCTAAAATTCATATGCACTACATCAAAAGCACTACCTTCATCAACCCTCCTGGTTACCTCCTCGAAAAATTGAATCAAGTTAGTCAGACACAACCTTCCCTGAACAAATCTATGCTGACTGTCCTTGATTAATCTATGTCTTTCCAAATTAAGATTTATCCTGTCCCTCAGGATTTTTTCCAATAATTTTCCCACCACTGAGGTTAGGCTGACTGGCCTGTAATTACCCGGTCTATCACTTCCTCCCTTTTTAAACAAAGGTACAACATTATCAGTCCTCCAGTCCTCTGGCACCACACCTGTAGCCAGAGAGGACTGGAAAATGATGGTCAGAGCCTCTGCTATTTCCTCTTTTGCTTCTCTTAACAGCCTGGTACACATGAAAAATGTGCTCCTGGTTAGTCACCAGCAATATCATATTATGTAGGTCAGTGTCTATTTCCCAAGCAGCAACTTTGGTGCTTTCATCGTACACTAATTATCTGTGCCATAGATGAAGATAAAGGGATACTGAAAGGATAGCTCCTCAGAAACCAAGATAGTCCTTTACAGCCCTGGCTAATGCCACCCATGTGGCAGCTATGACTATATCATGAGCAGCTGTGCAACCACCAAGGTCATCATAAAGCACACTACTGGCATCTTGAAGGAGTGCTTAAGATGTCCCAACAAATCAGAAGTTGCTACTCCTTGACTGCATGGATGCAGTTGGTACTCCTAGTCAAACCTTATATATATACGGGACTCTTGTGGATGATCTTGTTCAGACATTGATTTCTGTGTAGTCCTGGGTCAGCACAGCTTATGAGGATACATTTTGAGGGCTTTTTTTGAGACCAGTACTTGGCATCAGAGAGCAGGATTTTTTTTTAGGCCAGTCACCTTTTTCTTGACCAATATCCAATTTTAACCGAATCCTGCAAACTCTGCCTGAAAGCTGCTACCATGCTCACTGCTTTTAACTTGAGCACAAATATCAAGGCTAACACTCCAATGCAGAAAGTGCTGCACTGTCGGAGGTGCCGTCTTTCGGATGAGACGTTAAACCGAGGCCATGTCTGCCTTCTCAAGTGAACATAAAAGATCTCATGACACTATTGTGAAGAAGAGCAGGGGACTTATCCCCGCTGTCCTGGACAATGTTTCTGCCTCAACAACATCATTAAAGCAAATGATCTGGTCACTGTGTTTGTGGGAGCTTGCTGTGTACAAATTGATCATCGTGTTTCCTACATTACAACAGTGACAACACTTCGAAAGTACTTAATTGTCTGTAAAGAGCTTTGGGATGTCCTGATGTCCTAAGGTCATGTAAGGCGCGATATAAATGCAAGTCTTTCTTTCTGTTTTTTCTTCTTTAAGGAATGTGTCTTCAGTCCCATACAGAACAGTATTCCTTTCCCACACTTGATAGATGAACAACTCCAATGGTTGGTCACTAAGTTTAGTGACTCTCATGCAGTTACTGCCATTTCACATGGATATTGCAATATTAACCCTTGTTTTATTATCTTCTTAATACCTGTTTAAATACCTATTGATTCTATTTAAATGCTGCTCAGCAGTATAAACCCAAGCTTCAGTAGCCTGGTCTCCCTGTGGACTGGGGATCCCACAATTTTAACATGTGGCTGTAAACAGGAATACTGCTGGTTAACAGGCAGGCCAAAATTCTCCCAAAACATTTTATTAGCCCACAGTTAACCCCTGAAACATGTACCAACAGTAAGTTATAGGGTTTTAACTGAAAAGTGGGAAAATGGACAAATGTTAAATGTGCAAAATAGCTTTTTACAGAACTAGAAATTTAGAAAATAATAGGTTTATAAAAATACTGATCTTTATAAGTTAAAATTGAAAAGATGCCGATGATAACCAAATAAGGAAGACAACTGTTCATTATAACTTGTATGTGTCTATAATTGTTGTGCACTGTTATTATCTTGAAATAATTATTAGATTGACTGGCATATAAACTTTTATCTGTATTTTTATTTTGGGAACATTTCTTCTTCAATCCTGTTCTTGGAAGGGGAGACTGAAGATGGAATGAATTAAGATTACAAAAATACCTAGGTAACTGCATTTTTACATAGATTTTAACCATCCTAAATCTAGATGTTGAGTGAGGAATTATTGTGTGCAATATGAATTCAACAGCAGGAACAAATGGAAACCAGCCAGCAACAGATAATCAAAAAAACACTGTTTAAGAACAGTAATGCTAACTTCACTTCGTAAGTGAATTTTATTCATGCTGTGCAAAAGTCTACAGATAAGGTGGCCCAATAAAATACTAAGAAAGCCTGTTTCACTGAAAGAAAGACTTGTATTTATATAGCATTATTCACAACCACCAGAAGTACTCAAAGCGCTTTACAGCCAATGAAGCACTTTTGGAGTGTTGCCACTGCTGTAATGTGGGAAACACAGCAGCCAATCTGCACAAGCAAGCTCCCACAAACAGCAATGTGATAATAACCAGATAATCTGTTTTTTTTTTTGTTATCTTGATTGAGGGATAAATATTGGCCAAGACACTGGGGATAACTCTCCTGATCTTCTTCAAAATAGGGCCATGGGAACTTTTATGTCCACTTGAAAGAGCAGATGGAGCCTCGATTTACCATCTCATCCAAAAGACAGCACAGTACTCCCTCAGCATTGCACTGGAGTGTCAGCTTAGATTTTTTTTGTGCTCAAGTCCCTGGAGTGGGACTTGAACCCATAACCTTCTGACTCAAAGGTGAGAGTGCTATGCTACCCACTGAGCCACAGCTGACACTGAGAAGGACATGGAGGTCCTGTTAGACAGCATATTAAAAATGTGCTGAAAATTTGGGGTGGCAGGAAGAGGTTGTTTAAAATGTTATATTGGAAACGATAAGCAGAGCAATACATTGCAGACTGGATCAACCTGTGACTAACTACTACAAGGACCTGGCAGCATGTCTGAAGGAGTATCATAGTTTGAGAAATTGCAACAAAGTAAATGCATCTTAGAGAGATGAAAGGCATATTGTTCATTTATTCAAATCTGAAAGTATTTGTTCATCAGCTAGTGCATGTATTTTGTCTGTGAAAAGTTGGTGTCACACTTGCAAATTTCTGCATCTCCCTTACACCTGATTGGCTAAAATTTTGTAATCATAAAACAGCAACAGATCACAAGAACATGGAAATTGTATCGGTAAGTAGCAAGCAAAACTGAAAACCCACTGATTACAAAGTTTAACAGGGTACAAAACAAGAAATGGGAGGACAGCAACAGCTGCCAAAGAAAATAGTCGACCAATCAAATTGCTCAAAATATTTTTTTTAAATCATATCACTTGTCACTTTTGGTTCTCCACTAAGTTGAGCACTTATTGCTCCAAATGTATAAAAATTAAGAAGAAAGTGAATAATCTTACCTGACACAACGGGTTAGATTTTAAGTTCGCGACGCACTAGGAATTAGGCGGGGGGCCTCCGGTAACGCGCGGGAAACCCGAAATTCACTGCAGCACGTCTGTCAGTGGCTTTTTTACACAACCACTGCATTACCATATGAGTTCCGCGTTTCCTCTACCAATTAGCGCCAGTGGGCGTCGTGACAACCTGCATGACGCAATTTTCAACTCCAGTATTTAAACGGACACTCCAAACATGCAATTTGAAGGGGTTTGAAGTTGGGAGCCAAAGAGAAGGAATCAGCAGAATGGAATTCAGACAAAGGCTGTGCCTCGGTTCAGTGATGCCTCCCTGGATGTACTGCTGGGGGCTGTAAGGGCCCAGAGGGAGATTCCCTTCCCTAGCGACGGGAGAAAGAAGCTGACTGAGGTACTAAGAAAGCGTGGTTGGAGGTGGCACAAGAGGTCAGCAGCAGAAGCGTGGTGCCATGCTCAGTGATACAATGTAGGAAGCGCTTCAATGACCTAAACAGGGAAGGAAAGGTGAGAGTAATGGTACATTCACCTACATCCTGATGTGCGCATCACCCCAACCCCCGTATTCTGACTTCTCAAGTCTACTCCAGCACATCATGCCTCACACCAACTTACCTTGTGGGTGCACCTATCCCTATCTGTCTTGTACCTCCTCTGATGCCCATCTGTCCATTCACCAATAACACTCACCCTCATCCTTATGCAATGTCATGCTCTCCCTCATTGTCACCCTCAACAAATGCTGCCCATCTATCCGTGCAACAGATATCATTACTCTAAATCATAGGTCACTTCTTTCCCTCTTTGCAGAATATGAGAGCACAGAACACAAGGGAGAGGCAGAGAAACAGAGGTGGCCCTCCAGCCATCTCACAGCTAACAAGTGCAGAGGAGCTGGTGCTGGAAGTCAGTGGAGTCTCGGTGTGGCTGGCCATTGGAGATGGAGTGTTGGAGTCTGCCAGTTACTTGGTGACAGAATTAAATGTCATACTGCCACATGGCATACAACATTCGCAAATGTCGACTTGATGTCAACAGCGAGTGAACTATGATCATGTGCATCATGACAAGTTCAAACATTCTCACCGTAACAGTACTCATTCATGTCTTTTATCTCCCACAGAGCCTTCATATGTCCTGCAGGAGGTGGTCCAGGATGCCGCCGCCGATGCCTCAGAGAAGGGTCACTCCCTCTGTGGGTGCACAGTCACATGATTTATGCAGACCACCAGCTCAGATACTCGCACTCTGGTGGGATCAATAAGGCACATAGTGACTCACACATCAAACTTGAGCAAGAGCAGATGATGGAGACATGGTCAGCAGTGGAGCATCTGCATCGGAGGATGCAGGGTGCTCTAAGCTCTGCTCAGCTGGATGCAGATGCTGTACTCTTGGGGCTGTTAATACTTTTGGAGCTGCAGCAGATAATGTACGATGTACTGGCAAACTATCCAGCCGCACTGTGCATGATTGCGGAGAGGTTGGAGGAGTCTGTCTTGTGATGATATCTTCATCCATGAAAAGAGTGGCCACCTGTATGGAGCATTAAACCCGGCAGTCAAATGAGTGCATGCAGGTCTTCACCAACGGCGTGCACACTCTGGATGCCTTCTTAAGTAGGATGAATTGTACCCTAGCCTTAGCCATTCATTGCCCCACTGATCTGCAGCAAAGTATTTTCCAGCTCATTGTTAGCAGGGAAGTGCGGCTGGGACATGAGAGGGATGATGGTGAGAGAGGACATGGAAGTGGACTCGACTCAAAGTGCCTCCACTTCTCACCTGTTTCTCCCCCCCTTCCCACCCACAGTCATTACCCCACATGCTGCCTCGTGTTCCAATGGTCGAGTCAGCACCTACACAGATGCAGGTGGATCAGACTTTGATGGGGGCCTCACGGTGTCCAAAACACAGAGCATGGCCAAGAGCATCTCAGCAGTCAAAGCAGGGACCTGAGCAGCTTGCCTCTACCTCTGCTGAAGTTAGAGGGTGCGTACTGAAGGGCGCCTCCAGATCTGTCCAGGCACCTGAAGCACATCTTCAGCATGCCAATGACTTGTTTGATGACATATAATGTGGTCATATGGCATCCATTGTATCACTCCTGGGCCTCATTCTCAGGTTTGTGAGAGGTGTCATTTGTCAATTTTAAGTGGGTATTCCTTGTCTCCGAGTAGCCAGCCGGTAACTCTGCTTTGAGGTGCGAAGAGATCAGGGAGGGTGGATTGCCACAGGATGAAAGTATCATGTCAGCTGCCCAGGTATCCTAAGCACACATGTATAAAGATCTTTTTGTGGTTGCACACCATCTGCATGTTGATGGAGTGGGAGTTCCTGCAGTTGACAAACATACATGGGTGATCTATGGATGCCTTAATTCCCACCTGCATGGAATCAATGATGCCCTGCACATATGGCAAACCCAAGCGCCCGCTCATTCTGACTAGCTTCATTTGTGGCAAAGTTCACATAATTGGCGCCACTCTCAAATAACCAGTCGGTCATCTGTCTTATGCATTTGTGTGCTGCAACTGGGAGATCATGTAAATGTCTCAGGCAGAGCTCTCGAAGGCTCCAGAGGCAAAAAGGTTGAGGGCAGTGTTGACTTTAACAGCTACTGGTAAAGCGTGGCCACCAGGTCCAGCTGGAAGTAGGTCTTGTTCCAGCAAGCTGCAAATGTCTGGCAACACCTGACATGGCACCCTGACCCTCCTGGGATACTGGTTTTCAGACATGTTGAGGAAGCTGATCCTCTGCCTGTAGACCCTGTGTGTCTGGAATGGCCTGTAAGCTGCACCTCTGCTGATCCCCTCTCTCCCGTGGAGCAACAGGTCTCTGAGCAGCAGATTGTTGCTGGTGCAGCTTCCACTGCTCCTATTGCTGCTGGTGGTAATCTTGGTCCTCATTTGAGGTTCAAAGTAACAAATGTAATTGGCATCCATGCTGATCTTGTAGGTCAGAACTCCAAACCTTCAAATTGCAGATGACACCTCCAAAGTGTGTAAAGAAACCTCTCAGTACAAGTACTGTGAAACATAGAAACATAGAAAATAGATGCAGGAGTAGGCCATTCGGCCCTTCGAGCCTGCACCATCATTCAATAAGATCATGGCTGATCATTCACCTCAGTACCATTGTCCTGCTTTCTCTCCATACCCCTTGATCCCTTTAGCTGTAAGGGCCATATCTAACTCCCTCTTGAATATATCCAATGAACTGGCATCAACGACTTTCTGCGGCAGGGAATTCCACAGGTTAACAGCTCTATGAGTGAAGAAGTTTCTCCTCTTCTCAGTCCTAAATGGCTTACCCCTTATCCTTAGACTGTGTCCTCTGGTTCTGGACTTCCCCAACATCGGGAACATTCTTCCTGCATCTAACCTGTCCAGTCCCGTCAGAATTTTATATGTTTCTATGAGATCCCCTCTCATCCTCCTAAACTCCAGTGAATACAGGCCCAGTCGATCCAGTCTCTCCTCATATGTCAGTCCTGCCATCCCGGGAATCAGTCTGGTGAACCTTCCCTGCACTCCCTCAATAGCAAGAATGTCCTTCCTCAGATTAGGAGACCAAAACTGAACACAATATTCCAGATGAGGCCTGACCAAGGCCCGGTACAACTGCAGTAAGACCTCCCTGCTCCTATACTCAAATCCCCTCGCTATGAAGGCCAACATGCCATTTGTCTTCTTCACCGTCTGCTGCATCTGTTTGTCAACTTTCAATGACTGATGTACCATGACACCCAGGTCTCATTGCACCTCCCCTTTCCTAATCTGCCGCCATTCAGATAATATTCTGTCTTCATGCTTTTGCTCCCAAAATGGATAACCTCACATTTATCCACATTATACTGCATCTGCCATGCATTTGCCCACTCACCTAACCTGTCCAATCACCCTGCAGCCTCTTAGCCTCCTCCTCACAGCTCAACCACCACCCAGCTTAGTGTCATCTGCAAACTTGGAGATATTACACTCAATTCCTTCATCTAAATCATTAATGTATTTTGTAAATAATTGGGGTCCCAGCACTGAGCCCTGCGGCACCCCACTAGTCACCGCCTGCCATTCTGAAAAGGACCCGTTTATCCCGACTCTCTGCTTCCTGTCTGCCAACCAGTTCTCGATCCACATCAGTACATTACCCCCAATGCTGTGTGCTTTAATTTTGCACACCAATCTCTTGTGTGGGACCTTGTCAAAAGCCTTTTGAAAGTCCAAATACACCACATCCACTGGTTCTCCCTTGTCCACTCTACTAGTTACATCCTCAAAAAATTCCAGAAGATTCGTCAAGCATGATTTCCTTTTCATAAATCCATGCTGACTTGGACCGATCCTGTCACTGCTTTCCAAATGCGCTGCTATTTCATCTTTAATAATTGATTCCAACGCTTTCCCCACTACTGATGTCAGGCTGACCGGTCTGTAATTACTCGTTTTCTCTCTTCCCTCCCTTTTTTAAAAAGTGGTGTTACATTAGCTACCCTCCAGTCCATAGTAACTGATCCCGAGTCAATAGACTGTTAGAAAATGATCACCAATGCATCCACTATTTCTAGGGCCACTTCCTTAAGTACTCTGGGATGCAGACTATCAGACCCCGGGGATTTATCGGCCTTCAATCCCATCAGTTTCCCTAACACAATTTCCCACCTAATAAGGATTTTCTTCAGTTCCTCCTTCTCACTAGATCCTCGGCCCCTAGTATTTCTGGAAGAGTATTTGTGCCTTCCTTCGTGAAGACAGAACCAAAATATTTGTTCAACTGGACTGCCATTTCTTTGTTCCCATTATAAATTCACCTGAATCTGACTGCAAGGGACCTACATTTGTTTTCACTAATCTTTTTCTCTTCACATATCTATAGAAGCTTATGCAGTCAGTTTTTAGGGTCCCGGCAAGCTTCCTCTCGTACTCTATTTTCCCCCTCCTAATTAAACCCTTTGTCTTCCTCTGCTGAATTCTAAATTTCTCCCAGTCCTCAGGTTTGCTGCTTTTTCTGGCCAATTTATATGCCTTTTCCTTGGATTTAGCACTATCCTTAATTTCCCTTGTTAGCCACGATTGAGCCACCTTCCCCATTTTATTTTTACTCCAGACAGGGATGTACAATTGTTGAAGTTCATTCATGTGATCTTTAAATGTTTGTCATTGCCTATCCACCGTCAACCCTTTAAGTATCATTTGCCAGTCTATTCTAACCAATTCACGTCTTATACCTTCGAAGTTACCTTTCCTTAAGACCCTAATCTCTGAATTAACTGTGTCACTCTCCATCTTAATAAAGAATTCTACCATATTATGTTCAATCTTCCCCAAGGGGCCTCGCACAATAAGATTGCTAATTAGTCCTTTCTCATTACACATCACCCAGTCTAGGATGGCCAGCCCTCTAGTTGGTTCCTTGACATATTGGTCTAGAAAACCATCCCTAATACACTCCAGGAAATCCTCCTCCACCGTATTGCTATCAGTTTGATTAGCTCAATCTATATGTAGATTAAAGTCGCCCATGATAACTGCTGTACCTTTATTGCACGCATCCCTAATTTCTTGTTTGATTTTGTCCCCAACCTCACTACTACTGTTTGGTGGTCTGTACACAATTCCCACTAGCGTTTTCTGCCCTTTGGTATTCCGCAGCTCCACCCATACCGATTCCACATCATCCAAGCTAATGTCCTTCCTTACTATTGTGTTAATTTTCTCTTTAACCAGCAACGCTACCCCACCTCCTTTTCCTTTCTGTATATCCTTCCTAAATGTTGAATACCCCTGGCTGTTGAGTTCCCAGCCTTGGTCACCCTGGAGCCATGTCACCAAGGTGCCAATTATATCATATTCATTAATTTCTGCCTGTGCAGTTCACACAAGCAGGTAAGCAAGCAGCTGTGAGTACCGAGTACTTATTGGCATATTTCCCTGTCATGGCTTCAGCCCCCTCAATTGCCGTTGTCTTCTTACCTTGCTTTCACCTGCAGGAAGCCTGGGAACCCCGTGGAGCCAAAGTTAAATGCAAAACCCATATAATTGAGCGATTAACATATTGAAATTGACAACCCGCCTCTCCCAAGAGGTTTGCAAGCACGTAGCCTAATGCGCTCGAGTTAACTGTGGATTGCAACAGGTTGGCGTCGGCTTCCTGACGCACTTGCATTTTTCCTGGATTTCACCCCCCACCCGCACCCAATCCCACATTAAATCCTCCCCCTGACCCCGCCCCCCGCAATAGCATTTTCTGTGTTTGAAATGCCTGTAACAATGTTTTCAATTGGAGGCCTGTGCCTATGTAAGAAACCTAAGCTATGGGGAACATTTTTTGGAACCTAATTACTTTAAAATATTTCCCCCAACATTTTATTTACAGGTTATGTTGACTACAGTATTTTGAAAATTATAGACCTACTAATTATGGAACTTCCAATCCAGAGAGAGCACATTTGGGCTGCCATAATCTATTGTAGCTGATACAATTCATATACAGTGGCAGTCATGTCTGGCAGCCTAGTTGAGGTAGATTCGTAACATCAAAGACTTGTTCGGTAGTTCTGGTGATGGGTGTCAGATGTGCAGTTAGGTGAGACCAGTGCCAGACTGGGCAGGCGAGGTCTGACAGTTGGGTCTATGTGGCAATACCAACGCCAATCGCATCATATCCCACAAACCACCAAAATAACAAGGCACAGCTTCTTAAAGTGTTCTAGTGATTTTTCCACATCTTTTGGATTTTTCATATATTAACGCAACGTCCATATTACAATCACCTGGGGATAATGAGGGAGACTTGTCTTGCTCTTGCCCTTGAGCTTCAAACACTAGAATTGGTCCTAATGAACCTTGCCAAACTCTTTATATGTGGCTGTGTTTCTGACCAGGTCTAACTACACTTCCACACTTCCTCAATGGAAAGTACTTAACATTGCACACAGTGAAATTATGGAGTAACTTTTCAGAGACCTCCCACCATTCAAGAGTGTCTGAAAATGTACCATTATGCTTTTCTTGATATTTGTTTTCAACAAGGCCTTCCTGGGTACAAGCAAGCCCTTAGCAAACACTTAACAAGGCCTTTGCTTTTTTTGCTTTTTCTCTGTTAATTGCATTTCAGCCAAAAGCAATTTAATGAATAGCGCTACAAATAGACAGTTTATGATTAAGGACAGGATTCCTCAGCACTTCACTCAAAGTGAACATTTTTATTTTTGAAATTCACATCAGAGGAAAACATGAGCTTCATAATAGTGATAGAAATGGATGAAAAGATGTAGTTGCTTTCTGTTAGTCTTACTCATCTGTTTAATTACATGGAGTTTTTTTGTAAAAGAATGAATGTCAAGGAAACACTCGTCAGATGAAAGAGAGGTATTTTTTATTTCAAGAATGGAGGAGAGTATGAGATATTTCCACTTACTATTTGTTCTGTATTCTTTCTAAAGTAGTCTTCCATTTAAATATTTTATTTCTCCCATTTTCTAATGACAGAAAATTACAAAAATCAAATTGAACCTTGCAAAAGATTAAATGAAACATACCCCCGTTCACAGATCAATCATGGCAGATTACATAAAATGGGTTTCATTGCATTCACAGAAAGATTCCAAGACAGGCACAGGGCCAGGAAGATATTTCCATCTTATCTTGATAATGTAGATTAAAAGAAGACTCTGCACAGAAGAAAGTTCAGTGTTAGCCAAGGAAAATTAGGTGACCTAGTCTGCTTGAGTCCTGCACTTCAAGATAACTGATAAAGTCATTAAAACCAAAGCAAATGAAGGCTGCCATAAAAAAGAACCAAGGGAGTGTACTGAAAGTTCACATTTATCAGGTGGCAGGGCAAGTCCCACCACTTTAGAGCCTAATCATTTTATTCCTATTTGACATGCATTAACTTGGATGTTTCCCATAAACAGCAAAGAATGTTGTATATTTTAGGAATCCCTCGGCATATAAAGCGCTCGGTTTCTTAAAACAGTGCTTATTTTATTACCTGCTTCAGTAGTAGGTAAAGTGACTTGACCTTTCCTTTAATGGCAGCATAACAGGGAGAAACAGGCAGACACACTACAGACGTTTTAAATAAATATAGTAGCAAAGTCAGATATTGGGAGGATGGTGTGGGGGATGGCTTGAAACACATTTGGATCAGTGTAGAGCGACCTTGTACGCAACTCGTCCCAGTGTGAGTTTTGATTACAGGATTAAGCCAAACTAGCATGCCAGAACAGTTGCTGTTGATCTTTTATACTAATTTTGGATTAATTGTGAGCTGTTCCACTGCGTAAACATTCTAACCTAGTATGCCGGCAACAGCTCAGCTAAACATTAATCCTTCTTAATGCTCTAAGTCAACTTTTGGTCCTTAGCAGAATTTAGCTTAATCTCTGGTGGGCAAGCCAGCTGATTTACAAAACATAGATCAGGAACTGCAAATTCCCGGATTACTTTCAGCAAAAAAATAAATAAATAAAAATTAAAAATAAAATTGACTTTTAGCTAAATATTCTTCCTTGTCTGTAGTGGCAGTTATTTACTGTAAGTAACTGAGAGCTGAAGATTTGTAGTGCCTGGATGCTTTGGGTTTAAAGTTTAAAAAAAATATTATTGATAGCTTGCATCTAGAGCTTAACCTTAGTTTGTTTTATTCTGTGCTATGTAGCTCCACTACTTAGCCTTCCTATCTTTGTAACCAATCAGAAACCTTATTAGCATGCACATGTAAAACAATTTAGTGAAATGCAGGATGTCAACGATTGCAGCCATTCATGTGACTCTTGCTGGGTTTTGTGGGGTCTATAGCAGAAATCTCCTGTGGAGGGAGATTTTACTGTTTTAGAGTCACTTTAGAAATGCAAGTTGTTGTTGTTTCATTACATTTTATTAGGTGGAAACAAAAATAAACACGGTTACATTTTATGAGATGCATACTTTATTTTGTGCCATAATTATTATAACTTCAGCAGTTACAACATGGTGTTACCCTGAATTTAGAATGTAATGTGCATTTTATAAGATCACTGTGTATTTTCATTTGAATACCTACAGTAGCCATTGAAATTTTACCAAGTTGCAATTGGTTGTTGCATGTGTGTTAACTTAATTTAACGTCAGCTGGCGGAACCAGTGGGTGAACAGCTGAGTTGGAGAGGGTGATACTTGAGAAGCAAGTTGTTTAAAAAAAAAATAGAAGTGGTCTGGTTCTGATGTAGGTGGAGAAGAGAGTTAAACAGTTGTTACGACACTGGGGATTCAGAATAAACACAAGAGGGGAAACTGGGAGCTCCAGTAACTGCTCAACATAAATAACATTATCATTGCTATTTGCTAGTAATTCAGGCAAAACAAAACTAAGTTTGACACCAGGAAACTAAGTCAGGAAGTATAGAATGCTCAACTGTCCCTGTGACAATATCAAGGGCCCGAACTTGGTGAAAGCCAAGGCCTGCCCAAGTGACGCCCAAAGGACCACCAAGAGACTGGGCAGTACTTTGGCAGGAAAATTCCTTTAAAAGATCTGGGCGGCAGCGGGCAGGAGCTCCCAATCTCGGCGGCAAATGCAATCCTCGCCAAATTGCCACCGAGGATTGAGTCGGGCCCAAGGAAGGGGGAACACATAAAAATAAAAATGAACACAAAAAAACCCCACTTGAACACCTTCAGGGGACACCATCTCCCTGATTCGCTGGAAAAAAAAAATAACAGAAGTTTACTCACCTTTTTTTGCAGGTCTTCATACTTACTGTTGGGGTTAGACATGCCTTCATGCAGCGGTCCTTCCCCCTGCTGCCGCCGACTCCCGCCTGCACCAATATGGCAGCTCGGTGGGCGGGAGGTCACTTATGCGACTTGCTCCCCAGCGGCTTTCAACAGTACTATTCTCCTGCTGGCGGGAGACATGCACGAAAATGGCACTGAGGGGAGATCGCCCAGAAACTCGGCGGCAGTGGGCGGTAAGGCCACCAAGTTCAGGCCCAAAGAATTTGTTTCCTTCATTGTTCATGAATTAGCACTGAGGGATTTGACTACACGCCATGCTCTTTCAGCTGGGTGGGCTAGGCCGTGCAGAGTGAGGGCCTATGCCTCTCTGACATCAATGCATATAATATGCTGACTGCCCCTTCGCTCACTACCTGAAAGTTCAAAATATTATCTAAGGCTGGCTGAACACCAACAAGCTCCTCAGACCCATGCCGACCGTGAGTGGTGAATCTGAATGATGGGAATCCCTGAGATTCAAACCTACCATAATTGGTCTGAGGAGTCAGGAATTGAACCTTTGGGCTTTTAAAAATGACACAGCAACATTAATGCCATTAATTAACATATTTATTATTAGTATCTTGCATTTGGAAGAACTTCCTTTATATGCTATTTTAACAAAGGTAATAACCCACTTAAAAGAAATAAATGGGCAAAAGCTGGCAGGCTATTAGGCATCATAGTCAAGCCTAATCCTATCCTCACTCGACCTCAGGATACACCCAGCTGGGGCCACCTTTAATGATCAGGAATGGAAATCATGGCTGACTTTCTCTCTCTAGCACAGAGGCTCTCAAGTCAATTGAAGAACCTGTATAACAACTCTGAATCAGATCATCTAATTCCGGGATTGAAGCTGGGACATTCATGTCTACGAGGCTCAGTTGCACTCTGTCTTTATAGCAATTGAGCCAAGACGAGATCTAAATTTAGTTAACTTTATCTGTTGCTGAAGTATTACCCATGACTTGTTTAATTAAATGATTTTTCTGGTTATTGTAAGGACATTGATTGAATGATTCTCATTTCCAAAATAGGTTAACATGGATTAGAAAACAGACTAACAGTGGATTCCTATTAGTGTCACTTGACAAACCAAATAATAGACAATTATCGTGCACTGATGGTAACATAGATTTGATGCAAAGTATTATTTTCCTCTGAAATTTAAGACAGATAATTGTCTGCT
Source organism: Pristiophorus japonicus (assembly GCF_044704955.1). Lineage (NCBI taxonomy): Eukaryota > Metazoa > Chordata > Chondrichthyes > Pristiophoridae > Pristiophorus > Pristiophorus japonicus. The sequence continues at coordinate 257,698,563 of NC_091978.1, read as the reverse complement.
AGTTTTTGCAACAAAATTATTCACTTTTTATTTATTTTCTCGATAATGAAATCTTTAGGTTCTTCCTTTAATGTGTATTGGAAAAATCACATATCTTTGTCTTTTACTCTTTTGAAAGCATCCTTTGCCCAGTTGCACTGATTCTGTGCTGATGCTAAATCTAACAATGGGGTCATAAGCAAGCTCACTAAGGTGTTACAAAAGTTAATGATGGGCCACTTTTTGCTATTTATCACAGCATATGAAATGAAATGTAAAAAGTTTTCAGTAAGAATACATTTTTTAATTCATTCTTGAGATGTTGGTAAAGCCAGCATTTATTGCCCATCCCTAGTTGCCCTTGAGAAGGTGGTGGTCAGCCTTCTTGAACCACTGCAGTCCATGTGGTGAAGATGCTTTCACAATGCTGTTAGATAGTGAGTTCCAGGATATTGACCCAGTGCCGATGAAGGAATGGCGATATATGAGCATTTCAGGAAGGTGTGTGACTTGGAGGTGATACTGTTCCTACGTTCCTTTTAGGTGGTGGAGATCGTGGGTTTGGGAGGTACTGCAGAAGAAGACTTGGTGAGTTGTGAAGGTTTCACAAAAATTCCCATGAGTCCCTCTCCCTGAAAATTAAAGAAAAGCTCCTCTTGGACTGTTAAAAATGAGCTTTGGATTTTTCAAGTGGAGATCTAAGTTTTAAAAGGAAAAAGGCAAAAGGGGGCCAAACTCATGGAACCACCCCACCCAGTGTTTGGACTTTTTGAAAAGAGAATTCAAAATGGACCTAAATTACAGAAGCCTGAGATCCCCTTAACATCTATGGGAAGGAGCATATCAATTTTAAGATTCTACAACATTTTGGCTACAAGAAAGAGTTACCGAATACAGGAGGTGGGGCTAACCTCTGTGAAGCAAATTCATGCATTAAGGATCCCAGACTGTCTGGGGGAACTATGCAGCACTAATTCACCCCCTAAGAGATAATCAAATTACCAGCCATTATCTAAACTACAGAACTCATCCAAAATATGCAAGGAGCCAATTACCCAATCAACCACTATGGAAATCATGAGCCCAAGTAGATGGCCAGGAAACTGGACAATCCTAAAACAATGCAAAACCAGTGATAGCACATTATCACACCCTAATCGAGTTACTGCTGACTAGCCCACCAAAAACACTGACAAAGGAAACATTTGAAAATCAATGCACAGAACAGTTAAAACAAATGCCAAGAACTGATTTGGCATGAAGATAAGGAAGCCTGTTTTAGTATAATTGAAGGCCTGTTCTGGCAGTTAAGGGTGCTTCTAGAGACACTATTAAGGTAGCAGTCTCGTTGCATAAGTCGAACACCAGCCTCGAAAAGTGGGACCCCAAAACATCGGTGAAAGGAATCTCTAAAACCCAGAAGGACAGCACCACGACAGCAAACAGGCTTTCAAAACGACTATCGGAAAGTTTCGGACCATCGTGACCAAACAGTCAATCGGATCCAACCCGACAAAACCGAAGAAAAACCAAAGATTTTTCCACTCTACAAGCTGGTCCTACGCTACCAAGGGGTAAAACATTACCTAATGGAACTTTTAAGACTACCCTGACCAAGGAAAAGTGAATACTCACCCCACAAGTCCAATACGCAACTCACCGCATCAGTGGACTCAGCCCAACTGAAGAAGTGACGCAGGTTGAAGTCCCCAACGAGGTCCGGGGTACAGACTACAGAATCTGGACAACTAAGGCAAACCCCAGAGTTTGGAACAGGACCAGGACAACTAAGGCGAACCCCGGAGTTGGAACTGTCAAAAGGGAATTGGTGAGCATGGTCCCTGAAACCCCAGAGTTCTAACCGAGCTAGATAGTAGGTCTGGGAGGTTGGGTTTTTCTTACTGTTCCTACTTGTTGATGTTCTTTTTCCCTTCCAGTTTTCGTGCATAAGTATTTTGGGAGGTGGGAGGACTGTGTTCTTTTAATCTGTTATATGTGTTATGTGTTCTTCCCAAATATAGAGCATTTGAGTTGCCATTTCTCCCTATTTGCACCTGATTACTGTGATTATTAAAAACGTGCCTTTTTTACTCTGTTTGAACACAATAAAACCAATTTTGCATCCTACCCAACTGACTCTGTCTCAGTTTCTCACAACCCTCAAATCAGTCCACAGTCTAGAATCCAGGGTGTGGAGCGCCTCGAAAACGCCAAGGATTCAGAGAAACCTGACCAAAACATCACCCCCTACAGTTGCTACATTGCAGCCTGTATATAGTACATCCTGCAGCCACTGCACGTTGGACATGGAGGATGTGGATGGACTCACTCATGTGTTAGTCATGAATTGTTCAATAAATAGTATGTTTTAAGTGCCTTTCTTTGTTAAAGGTCCACTCGCCAACTCCCTTGATAACTCGGGTCAGATAAATCTCATGTTTGATCTGGTTCTGTGCAGAGTTAACTGATTTAAGGAGGAGAGTAGGTGCTACAACTAGTCTCTGCACCCCTTGGCTAGGAAGGGGAAAATGCTACCAGAGTTCCTAGTCATAATTGTTGTTCTGTAACCCTTGCCGCACTGTGAAACCTATATTGTCATTGAGGAACGGATGTTGCTGCGATGTTCTCTGTGGTGAAATAGCCTTCCAACATTCACACTGGAAGAATGGCCACTCAGGAAATAGTATTGAGGCTGTCATGCTGTTATACTGCAGCGTTAGTCTGCATTTTCAGGAAAGGATGGGAGAAAATTACTAAAAAAGATCCAGAGGGTTATTTTGGCCAAAGGGGGAAACAGGCACTAAATGGGTGCAGTGCTAATAAGGCACATTTGAAAGATGGATTTAGCACATAATTTTGGTCCTAATTGCTGAATATTAGAATTTGAACTTGCCCGGAGGTGCTGACCAGAAAGCTACAGGTTTAGCATTCAAGTGCTGATTAGACACAATTTTCGTGGACTCCTCACACTCACTTCCACTGAAAAGCTGTGATTTGACTTAACGAGGCGGGCTAAATGCGTCCGAGGTAAGTGGCGGACTGCAACCACACTCCTGCTTCCATGGAGCTCTGTTGATCTGATTTTACGTTGATTGGGCTTATTAAGCCCGCCCTGTGAGGTTCCCTGCCAATTAAAGTGAAGCGGGTCTGGTAACGGCATCTGATGACGTGTCCTTAAGTCCAAGGGACGCAGACTTGAATGGATATGATGGACAACTGGTTTAGCCATTCACCTCCAGATATGGCTGTACCTCATAAAGCACTATCGGGTCCTGCTCTCATCTGCCAAAATCGCTCACTATTCCAGAATCATACTGGAATGTAAAGATAAACCACGGCTTTTATTCTCCACTAAAAAACACCTTTTTAAAGCCCTCTCCCCAGGCTCCACTCTCACCTCCGGCAATACGTGTGAGGAACTCATGGACTTCATTACCTCTAAGATGGAGACCAAACATTCGGCCTCCACTGCCTCTTCCCTTCCTTCCCCTAGCACACCGGGCCAAACTTCCTCTACGGATCCTCCCTGCCCTAGCCCTGACCTCACATCTTCCTCCAGCTTTTCTCCGATCTCCCCTCATGTCCTTTCCGAGCTCATCCTGTCCATGAGATCAACTTCCTGCTCCCTTGGCCCTATTCCCACCAAACTACTGACCACCCAACTTCCTTTTCTGGCTCCCATGTTAGCTGACATTATTAACGGTTCTCTCTCCTCAGGTACTCTCCCCCTCTCCCTCAAATTTGCTGTCATCACCCCTCTCCTCAAAGAACCAACCCTCGACCCCTCCGTCCTTGCAAATTACCACCCTATCTCTAACCTCGCTTTCCTCTCCAAAGCCCTTGAACATGTTGCCGCCTCCCAAATCCGTGCCCACCTTCCGCAATTCCATGTTTGAATCCCTCCTATCCAGATTCCGCACCTGCCACAGTACCAAAACTGCCCTCATCAAAGTCACAAATGAAATTTTTTGTGATTGTGACAAAGGCAAACAAACCCTCCTAATCCTTCGTGACTTGTCTGCAGCCTTTGACACATTTGACCACTCTATCCTTCTCCAACACCTCTCAACTGTCATCCAGCTGGGTGGGACTGCACTTGCCTGGTACCATTCTTACCTATCTAACCGTAGCCAGAGAATCACCTGCAATGAATTCTCTTCCCGACCTGCATTGTTACCTCTGGTGTCCCCCAAGGATCTATCCTTGGTCTCCTCCTATTTCTCATCTACATGATGCACCTTGTTGACATCATCTGCAAACACAGCATCAGTTTCCACATGTACGTTGATGACACGCAGCTTTACGTTGATGACATGCAGCTTTACCTCAATACCACTTCTCTCGACTTGTCCATGGTCTCCAAATTGTCACACTGCTTGTCCGACATCCAGTTCTGGATGAGCAGAAATTTTCTCCATTTGAATATTGGGAAGACTAAAGCCATTATTTTCGGCACCCGCCACAAACTAAGTTCCCTAGCTACTGACTCCATCCCTCTCCCTGTTATGTCTCAAATAAAGCAATGTGACTGAGTACTGTAGACTTAAGTAAGTGTGACCTTAGTCTCTTTATTCTGATTCCAGAGTGCTGGCACAGCATGGGAGGTCTGCTTATATGCAGTGCTCCCAAGGGATGCTGGGATCCCTTGGCACGCCAACAGATGTGCCCTCTGGTGGCGGTAGACTGCTAGTTATAAGGTGTTGCATACATAACATCACTCCCCCCAAAGTCAATAGTACGATCTGGGGCTTTCCGTGTCCTAGTCGATCGTCTCGGTACAAACACAGGTGCAGGTGAGTTAGTTGGGCTTTTGCAACCTTGCTGGGCTACTGTAGATAAAGAGTTCAGCTTCGTGGTCAATCGTGATGTCGGTTGCCACTTGTGTGTGTATCGGAGGGTCGAAGTTGGTGAATCTTCAGGTTACTCGTGGCGGTCTGTGAATCGCAGTTTGGTTTGGTCCAAATGCTTTCTGCAAGTTAGTCCATTTGCAAGTTTGACCTCAAACTCCCTACTCCCTTCTTTGGCTACGACAGTGCCAGCAAACCATTTGGGACCATGTCCATAGTTGAGTACAAATACAGGGTCATTGACTTCAATATCGCATGACAAATTTGCGCGATCATGGTACATGCTTTGTTGATGCCACCTGCCCTCGACATGATCATGGCGATCAGGGTGGACGAGAGAGAGCCTTGTTTTGAGTGCACTTTTCATGAGCAGTTAGGCAGGGGAACCCCGGTGAGCGAGTGGGGTCTAGTGCGGTAGCTGAGCAGGCCTCGGGACAGACGGGTCTGCATGGAGCCTTCTGACACGTGTTTCAAGCTTTGCTTGATGGTTTCGACTGCCCGTTCTGCCTGGCCATTAGATGCGGGCTTGAACGGGGCAGATGTGATGTGCTTGATCCCATTGTGGGTCATGAATCCCTTGAATTCAGCGCTGGTGAAGCACGGCCCATTGTCGCTGACAAGGACATCAGGCAGGCCGTGCGTGGCAAACATGGCTCATAGGCTTTCGATGGTGGCAGTGAATGTGCTTACAGACATTATTACATACTCAATCCATTTTGAATAAGCATCCACAACAACCAAAAACATTTTGCCTAGAAACGGGCCAGCGAAGTCATCGTGGATCCTAGACCACAAACTTAGCGGTGCCTCCCTGGCTGCATTGCTCAGTTGAGAGCAAGTGTTGCATTGGCGCACGCATGACTCCAAATCTGAGTCGATGCTGGGCCACCACACATGGGATCTGGCTATGGCTTTCATCATTACTATGCCTGGGTGCGTATTGTGTAGGTTACGTATGAACGTTTCCCTGCCTTTCTTAGGCAAAACCACGCGATTACCCCACAAAAGACAGTCCGCCTGTATGGATATTTTGTCTTTGCGTCGCTGGAACGGCTTGATTTCTTCATGCAGCTCTGCTGGGATGTTGGACCAGCTCCCATGGAGGACACAGTTTTTTTACACGGGACAGTAAAGGATCCTGAATGGTCCAGGTCCTGATCTGGCGGGCCGTAATGGGTGACATTTCGTTTTCAAATGCATCCATCACCAAGAGCAAGTCTGCAGGCTGTGCCATTTCCACCCCGGTGGTGGGCAATGGTAGCCGATTGAGAACATCAGCGCAGTTCTCTGTGCCTGGCCTGTGGTGAATTACATAGTTATATGCAGACAGCGTGAGCGCCCATCTTTGGATGTGAGCAGAGGCATTGGTATTAATACCTTTGTTCTCTGAGATTAGCAATATGAGCGGTTTATGGTCAGTTTCTAACTCAAACTTAAGCCCAAACAGATAGTGGTGTATTTTTTTCACCCTGTAAATGCATGCCAGAGCGTTTTTCAATCATGTTGTAGAGGCCCTTTCGGCCTTGGAGAAACTCCTGAATGCATAAGCGACCGGTTGCAATGTTCCCGATTCATTTGCTTGTTGTAACACACACCCGGCACCGTACAAAGACGCATCGCAACCTAGCACTAAACGTTTACATGGGTCATACAGAATAAGCAGTTTGTTGGAACATAACAGATTTCTGGCTTTCTCAAAAGCAGTCTTTTGTGGTTTCCCCATACCCAGTCATCTTCCTTGCATAGCAACACATGTAGAGGTTCGTGCAAGGTGCTTAATCCGGGTAGGAAATTATCAAAATAATTGAGGAGTCCCAGGAATGACTGCAGCTCCATCACGTTCTGTGGTCTCGGCGCGTTCTTGATGGCCTCCGTCTTGGCGTCGGTGGGTCTGATGCCATCTGCCGCGACTCTTCTCCCTAAGAACCCGACCTCTGGCACCAGGAAAACACACTTCAAGCATTTCAACCTGAGAGCCACACGATCTAGATGACTTAAAACCTCTTCCAGGTTCTGCAAGTGTTCGATACTGTCCTGACCTGTGATCAATATGTCATTCTGGAAAACCACGGTGCGCGGAACCGACTTTAGCAGACTCTCCATGTTCCTTTGAAAAATAGCCACGGCTGATCGAATCCCAAACTGGCATCTATTGTAGATGAACAGACCTTTGTGTGTGTTGATGTATGTGAGACCTGTCGAAGATTCCGCCAGCTCCTGCGCCATGTAGGCCAAGGTCAGGTCCAACTTGGTGAACGTCTTCCCTCCTGCCAGCGTTGCAAATAGATCGTCTGCCTTGGGTAGCGGGTACTGGTCCTGTAGCGAAAAATGGTTAATCGTTACTTTATAGTCCCCACAAATTCTGACCGTGTCATTGCCCTTGAGAACTGGAACAATCGGACTGGCCCACTCGTTGAATTCAACCGGCGCGATGATGCCCTCTTGTTGCAGCCTATCCAGTTCGATCTCCACTTTCTCTCGCATCATGTATGGCACCGCACGTGCCTTGTGGTGGATGGGTTGTGTACCGGGAACCAAATGGATCTGCACCATCGCCCCAGAGAAATTTCCGATGCCTGGCTCAAACAACGAAGGGAACTTGCTCAAAACCTGGGCACATGAGGTATCGTCGACGGACGAAACCGCTCGGATGTCGTCCCAGTTCCAGCAGATTTTTCCCACCCAGCTTCTGCTGAACAATGTGGGGCCATCTCCTGGTACAATCCATAGTGGTAGTGCGTGCACCACTCCAT